>NW_027507758.1:209423324-210623324 GCF_037356315.1 Lithobates pipiens
AGATCGTAAAGATGGCAGTGGAGGGCCATGGCCCCTCCCACTAAGGCCAGACCTGCTATCTCAGGGGCCTAATGCTAAATTTAATGGCTTGGCTATTGAGACCCACATTCTGAAGAAACGTGGGCTTTCTAGGTCAGTTATCTCTACTTAGATTAATGCTAGGAAGCCAGCTATTAGAGCTATATATTATAGAGTGGTTAGATGCATTTTTTTGTGCAGCGAGTCCACATCAGACAGGCATTTAGACAAATTTTTGCTTTCACTCCTCACTACCTATCACAGTTTCGAAGGCCATAAAATGCCAAAATAGCACAACCCCCCCAATTAACCCATTTTGGAAAGTAGACACCCCAAGGAAATTGCTGAGGGGCATGTTGAGCCCATTGAATATTTTTTTTTTGTCCCAAGTGATTGAATAATGACACAAAAAAAAGGTTTACAAAAAGTTGTCACTTTTGCCTTCCAGCGGGTGGGTGGTCCGATCAGACCCCCTCCCGCTGGCTGCGGCGGTCCATTTCACTTCAGGAGCAATCTGGGATGAGGGGATGGCCGTTGGTTTTTGGCCATCCCCTCTCGATCGCTTCTGGCGAATGAGAAGCTTCCCCCGCCTGTGTAGTGTAAACACAGGCAGGGAGGAAGTGATGTCACTCTCCTCGGGGCGGTCTTTTTGAGGAGAGCAGAGATAGTAAGTGCACCAACACTACACTGACACGTAGGTACACATAGGCACACAAATCCCCCCCCCCCCCCTCCCGGTCACAGTGTCACTGATTGCAGTGACAAAACGCCGCTACCGCGTTTTGCCGCGTTTTCGTTTATAAGCGTTTTTAAAGGTGACCATTTTTTTTTTACATTAAAAATCTCAAAAATGATTGCAAATGATGAAAAACCATTAGAAAAATATTTTAAACAATTGCAATTGCAAGTGGACAATCCACAACTTGTGGCAAGGGACATGGCAGGTGGCAAGTGACGTGGCAAGTGGACAATCCACAACTTGTGGCAAGTGACATGGCAGGTGGCAAGTGACGTGGAAAGTGTACAATCCACAACTTGTGGCAGGTGATGTGGCAAGTGGAAAATCCATAACTTGTGGCAGGTGACATGGCAAATGATGTGGCAAGTGGACAATCCACTTGTGGTAGGGGACGTGGCAAGTGGACAATTTACTTGTGGCAGGGGACGTGGCAAGTGGACAATCCACAACTTGTGGCAGGTGACGTGGCAAGTGGACAATCCACTTGTGGCAGGTGACGTGGCAAGTGAACAATCCACTTGTGGCAGGTGACGTGGCAAGTGGACAATCCACAACTTGTTGCAGGTGATGTGGCTAGTGACGTGGCAAGTGGACAATCCACAACTTGTGGCAGGTGGCATGGCAGATGACGTGGAAAGTGGACAATCCACATCTTGTGGCAAGTGACGTGGCTGGTGATGTGGCAAGTGGACAATCCACAACTTGTGGCAGGTGGCATGGCAGGTGACGTGGAAAGTGGACAATCCACATCTTGTGGCAAGTGACGTGGCAGGTGATGTGGCAAGTGGACAATCCACAACTTGTGGCAAGTGACGTGGCAGCTGACGTGGCAAGTGGACAATCCAAAACTTGTGGCAAGTGGACAATCCACAACTTGTGGCAAGTGACGTGGCAGGTGACGTGGCAAGTGGACAATCCACAACTTGTGGCAAGTGACGTGGCAGGTGATGTGGCAAGTCACGTGGAAATCCACAACTTGTGGCAGGTGATGTGGCTGGTGACGTGGCAAGTGGACAATCCACAACTTGTGGCTGGTGACGTGGCAAGTGGACAATCCACAACTTGTGGCAGGTGATGTGGCTAGTGACGTGGCAAGTGGACAATCCACAACTTGTGGCAAGTGGACAATCCACAACTTGTGGCAAGTGACGTGGCAGTTGACGTGGCAAGTGGACAATCCACAACTTGTGGCAGGTGACGTGGCAGGTGACGTGGCAAGTGGACAATCCACAACTTGTGGCAAGTGACGTGGCGGGTCATGTGGCAAGTTACGTGGCAAGTAGACAATCCACAACTTGTGGCAGGTGATGTGGCAAGTCACGTGGCAAGTGGACAATCCACAACTTGTAGCAGGTGACGTGGCAGGTGATGTGGCAAGTGGACAATCCCCAACTTGTGGCAAGTGACGTGGCAAGTTGACAATCCAAAACTTGTGGCAAGTGACGTGGCAGGTGATGTGGCAAGTCACGTGGCAAGTGGACAATCCACAACTTGTGGCAGGTGACGTGGCAAGTCACGTGGCAAGTGGACAATCCACAACTTGTGGCAGGTGCCGTGGCAAGTGACACGCTAAATACAAGTACACTGCAGTTCTCACAGCTGCTGCTACTCACTCTGGTCTCACAAAATTGCTGAAATAGTTAATAATACTGTTTTTTGAGCTGGGGAGGGTCTATGATGTTAGCTTAACTAAACGCTTCTAGACGCAAACGCGGTAAAACGCCGCTAAATCGCGGTAAAAATCGCGGCAAACCGTGCGTTCTAAACGCCGGTTTCAGCTTTTAAAAACATGTGTCCAGCAGAGTTTGCATCTGCGTCTCGTGTGCATGAAGCCTTAGACTTTTAGTGGTTAAACTTCCTGCATTTTGAAAGCTTGGCAGACTGCCCAGATTATTTGTTTACACAAGAAGTTCTATGCCTTTGATCTAAGAAGTTAGTTACAATGTTTCATGCAAGTTCTAAACTTGGCAGATTGCCTGGGATGCTTTATTTTGACAGCTGAGTGAGCAGATAATCTTTCCACTTGTTTATATGAAAGAATTGCCTATTCTCAGTGGGAGAGATCCTCAGAGGAGAGAATAAAGATTGCGTTTTTTTAACGATTAATCACGCAGCTCTACTAGGAAGGTGATATTTTTGGTTGCTATATCCTCAGCAAGGAGAGTTTCAGAATTGGCTGCTCTTTCTTTTAAAGAGCCATATTTTATTATTCATTAGGACAGAGTGGTGTTACGCCCTCGTCCAGGCTTTTTGCCAAAGGTGGTTTCAGGCTTTCATCTGAATGAAGATATTGTCCTGCCATGGTTTTTCCCAAGACAATGTTCCAAGGAAGAAAAGTCACTACATTGTCTTGATCTCGTTAGAGCGTTGAAAATCTATTTAAAGAAAACTGCTCAGATTCGTAAGACTGATGTCTTATTCTTCTGCCAGAGGGTCCTAAAAAAGGACAGGCATCGTTGAAATCCACTGTCGCTAAGTGGATTCGGCAAGTTATAAATCAAACTTATGATTTAAAGATTCTCCCTTTTCAAGTTAAGGCGCACTCTACCAGAGTGGTTGGTGCTTCTTGGGCAGTGCGTCACCAGGCCTCCATGTCTCAGATCTGCAAGGCCGTGACTTGGTCTTTAGTACATACATTTGCAAAATTTTATCAAGTGAATGTAAGATGGAATGAGGATGTTGCCTTTCGGGCGCAGTGTGCTGCAGGCAGCAGTATAAGTCCTCAGGTGGAGGAGGGGTTATATAGGGGAGTCAACTTCCTGTATTGGTTATACCAGTGTCAACACCTGAAGGTAGGCCCATAACCCACTAAGTAAATACTTGAGGCTCTGTGTCCTATGTACTCCAAGAAAAGGATTTTACAGGTAAGCTGTTTTAAAGAGAAGACTAGGCATAACATTTTATGACACACACACCTAAGTGACCGCCCCTTGGGCAGAACTAAGAGTTCTGTAACAACCCCTCAGCCTGCCATGCAGCCCCCAGTCTTATTTTACCTAGTGAAGGAGATGGACCTAGGAACCCTGACTGGCCCATCGGTCTGTTTTTTTTCTGCAGAAGTTTTGCTTTTTGTACAAGATGAAAGATCCTGTGATCTGCTATCAACAGCTGGCCATCGAGTGCGTGCAGACCAAAGCTCCGCGCTGGGTTGGCCATGATGTACCTCAGCTCCAGAGGTGGTCGCTGAGCTTTTATGGTCCGGGGCGCACATATGACTGGGCTACTGATGTCTGCATCAGTGTGCCTAGGCCAGCAGCCACCCCGTACTGATCGGAGAGTGGGTTCTGTGATGGAATGTCTCCCAGTTCTTCAGACTGGTAAGTACAGCTCTCCCTGCCTCGGTGGGGCTGAGTAGCTGGGCATTCCCTGGGAGGTCGATTCGAGAACCCTCACCTCCCTCTCTTCTCTCCCTGACCCTATCTTACCTCCCCCCTTCCCCGTGGGGGATGCTGCATGTGGCTGCTGAGCGGTGTGTGTGTGTGTGTTATGTACAGGGGCTCTCCGGGGAGGCTCTCGCCTGGGGAGGGGCTGCGCTGGCTGGCTGGCTGTGCTCTGATGTTTGTTTTTCTCTCTCCCTGGGGGGGTGTCTGAGGATGTGTCTGTAATCCCTGCAGCGCTGATCACCGCCTTGTTCTGCCACTGTTCCTCATGGTTTTTCAGTGTTCAGCAGCCATCTTAGGTGAGGGCAAGGAACCGCATGCTCTCCTGTAAATGCTGGCTATTTCCCCTGTGATTTTGTCCTTTATACTGTACACCGGCGGCCATTTTCTTGAAGCCTGAGCACGTATTTCATCAGTCTCTAGGAGCAGCATGCTTTCCTGTAGCCCGGCGACCATTTTCCCAGTGCTTTATGTCCTTTTGCTGGACTCTTGGCAGTCATTTTCTTTGAGCCTGGGCACATTGCAGATCTGTTTCAGCAACATAAGCAGCAGCTTTGGATGACACAGTGGGAATTCCTCTGCACCTGGGAGCTGACAGAGAACACAGGCACTACTTGCTGGACAGCGCAGAACTAGTCAGGGGGGGTGAGCCCTGCAGGAAAGGGCCCCTCAGCCAGCAGCAGTTAGGAGGGTGGGACCATCACTGTCCTAAGTCCCCTTCAGGTGGCAGATAGGGTAGGGTCAGCATGATTTCTGAAACAGGTGTTTCTTCCCCTGAAATCCAGGGAAATGCAACCGGTTTGCCTGCGGAATGCGCAGTGCCCCTGGACGCTTTGTCGGAGGACCTCAATTTTCTTGTTGCCAAGATGGAGGCTGCACGTGGGTACAAAGGTGCTCTAAAGCGGCCCCTGCCCCACCATCCTCTGGGGAGAGCTCTCGCGCAGACTCTGTCCCTGCTGAGGCTGGCGACCCCCTGCTCTGTTGATTCAGATGACCCTGACTAAGACCGTTCGGACAGTCAGGATGAGTCCCTGTCTGGGTCCGTGCTCAATAAAGTGCTTATTGGAGCACTTATCACAGCTGTGCGTGATACCCTGAAGATTCAGGAGCCAGCAAATCCCTCTGCTGATGTAGCAGTCCCTTTTGGGTCCCGTAAGCCATCCCGTTCACCTAAGGTGTTCCCGTATCAGACTTATTTTGACAAGTTCATTTACAAAGAATGGGGTCGACCGCAATGGACCTCTTCGGTCCCCAAACACATGGCCGTGCGTTACCCCTTTGAGGAGAGCCTTCTCAAGAAGTGGTCAGCTCCTCCGGTCGTGGACCCCCCAGTATCCAGGTTAAATAAAGTAACCACGATCCTGATAGAGGGGACTCCTGCAGTTAAGGATCCCATGGACAGGAAGGCCGAGGCAGTGGCTCGTTTCTTGTTTACGGTTGTGGGATCAACCATGTGACCAGTACTGGCATCCGCACTTTTGTCGCAGACACTAACTGAGTGGGCAAAACTGTTGCACCGTGAATTGGGAGAACAGGCTTCTCCTGTCTGTGTGGAACTAGTAGACCAACTAGTGCAAGGCCTTAAGTACGTTTTGTGAAGCGTCCCTGGATACCAGGGCTTCAGTGTCAGCAGTGGTGCTGAGGCGCTTGATTTGGTTAAAATGCTGGTCGGCTAACCAGGCATCCAAGAAAGCTCTGACGGATCTGCCCTTCCTTGGCGACCAGCTCTTTGGAGGACATTATTAAAAATGCCACAGATGGTAAGAGTACACTACTCCCACAGGCCAGGAAGGCTAAGGAGCCATGCCGTAGGCAAGGGCCCTCTTTTTCTGCTCACAAACGTCTTTTTCGTCCACCCGGTGCTTCGGCCAAATGTCCCCAGCCCAACAGGACGACTTCTGAAGGACAAAAGTATCCCTGGAACTGCAAGCCTAACAAGCCTGCAAGCAAAAGTGCTACTGCATGAAGGTTTGAACCCACCCTTGGGTGGAGGGTCACCTTTGGGAGTTTGCAGCCCAGTGGACCTCTCGGCTGTCCGACCACTGGGTCTGCGATCTGATTTCTTCCGTCTACAAGATAGCATTCCACTCTTGGCCGCAAAACAGATTCTTCCCCTCCGGCATACCTGTACTCCCGGCTCGCCAGGAGGCCCTCTTGGGGGCGGTAAGGGACCTGCTGAATCGGGGGGTGATAGTACCTGTCCCGGAATCGGAACGTTTCCAGGGGTTCTACTCAAACCTGCTTGTGGTTCCCAAGAAGGAAGGGGTACATCCAATCTTGGATCTAAAAGCCCTCAATTACTTTGTGAAAATAAAAGCCTTGTACACACGATCGGAGAATCCATCGGAATGTGTCCTATCGGACCGTGTTGTCGGATAATCCGACTGTGTGTGGTATGCATCGGAATGTTTTCTGTCGGAATATCCGTCGGACCCAAATTTCCAACTTGTTGGAAATATTTCCCAACCAACTGGTTCGATCGGACATACTCCGATCATGTGTAGAGAATTTTGATCGGACCAAGTGCCACGCATGCTCAGATCAAATTCCTACATCAAAGCGATTGGCTACTAGCCTGAATGTAGTCCCATCTTAACGAAATTATGTCATCACGTTCTGAAAGATCTGATTTTTTGACAACTTAATCCGAGCGTGTGTATGCAACAGTTTCGGACAAGATCCGATGGACAAAATTTGACGGGCAAAATCCGACTGATTTGGTTGTCGAAATCTCCGACCATGTGTACAGGGGCTAAGAGGTTCAGAATGGAATCAGTTCGCTCAGTAGTCACTGCACTCCATCAAGGGGACTCCCTGGCATCCTTAGACATCAAGGACGCGTACCTGCACATACCCATATGCCTCCGGCATCAAAAGTTTCTGCGATTTGCAGTCAGGGAAGCCCACTACCAGTTTGTGTGGCTCTCCCTTTTGGTTTGGCATCGGCCCCCCCAAGTCTTTACCAAGGTATTGGCTCCTGTTTGGCGTTGCTACGGCAACGCAAGATCGCAATCGTGGGTTACTTAGACCGATCTCCTCCTGAGACCATTTTCCACCTCAGAGTTAGAGGAGGATGTGGTGATCACCATGCAAACCCTGCAGGAATTTGGGTGGCTGTTGAACCTAAAAAAAGTCGGTGGTCGTACCGACTCAGCGTTTGGAGTACCTAGGCCTGCTGCTGGACTCCATGGAAGCAAGAGTGTTTCTCCCTTCAGACAAACTGCAGACTGTCAGGGCCGCGGTAAAACTGCTGATGAACCACAAGTGGTTGTCACTATGCTTCTGCATGCGAGTCCTGGGACTCATGGTGGCCTTCCTCGAAGCAGTACCATATGCCCAGTTCCACACCAAAGTTCTGCAGAAAGAGATTTTGACAAAGTGGGTCATATCTCTATTGTCCCTGGATCAACAGATCCAGGTGAGCCAGTTAGTCAGGGATTCCATGATCTGGTGGCTGAGGTCCCTGGTACTTCAGTCCAGAAAGTCGTTCCTACCTTTTGAAATGGACGGTGACCACAACGGACGCCAGCCTATCTGGCTGGGGTGGAGTAATGGGAGTTCAGTCGACTCAGGGCCTCTGGTCGGTGGAGGATTCTAAGTTACCAATCAATCTGCTTGAATTGAGAGCGATCAGGCTGTGCCTCTCCACATGGTCGATGAGACTGCAAGGGTGTCCGATCAGGATCCAGTCAGACAACGCCACGGCTGTGGCATACGTCAATCACAAAGGAGGAACAAGAAGCTCGGCCGCCGCACGGGAGGTCGCTCAGATACTTCGGTGGGCAGAGCAACATGTACCGGCCCTGTAGGCCATTTACATCCCAGGAGTGGAGACCTGGCAATCTAAGTTGCCAGATGCTGGACCCAGGAGAATGGGCGTTGCATCCGGAGGTGTTCAGGCTCCTGTGCCTGCGGTGGGACACACCAGACGTGAATCTTCTGGCCTCCCGTCTCAATCGGAAGGTGCCAAGATTCGTGTCCAAGACAAGAGATCCGTGGGCACATGCGTCAGACGCGCTGGTGGATCGAGGGGATCCCAGTAATACTGCTTGCCCCAGATTGGCCCCAGCATCCCTGGTACGCAGACCTAGTGCGCCTGGTTGCAAACGCTCCCTGTCGACTGCGAGAAGACCTTCTGTCTCAAGGTCCGATTCTCCATCCTGCTTTACCATCGCTGGATTTAACGGCATGGCTATTGAGAGCAAGGTGTTGAGGAACCGGGGTCTGTCAGACTCGGTGATCCCAACTATGTTGAGAGCAAGAAATCTTCTAGGAAGATATATCGTCGTACTTGGAAGGCCTGCTTCTCCATGCATGAGGAGAAAGGATGGCCTCCACGCTCCTTTTCTATATCCTGGGTCCTGCTGTTTCTTCAGCAAGGAGTAGATCAGATATTGGCTTTGAGCAACATTAAAGGACAAATATCAGCTTTGGCTGTCTTTTTTTTTTTTTTTTCAGCGACCCTTGGCGTCTCCCTCTCTAGTGAACACTTTTGTCCAAGGGGTCCGACATGTAAATCCTCCGGTGCATCCACTGTTACCCTCCATGAGATCTGAACCTGGTGTTATTGGCGCTGCAAAAACCGCCATTTGAGAATATCAGAGAGATCCCTCTGTTGACTCTTTCCCAGAAAGTGGTCTTTCTAGTGGTCATTGCATCGGCCAGGAGGGTTTTGGGAAATAGGGCGACTTGCAGGACAAGGCCGCCAATCTGGTTATGCACAAGGATAAGGTGATGTTACGTCCACAACCTTCTTTTCTGCCGAAGGTGGTCTCAGCATTTCACATCAATGAAGACATTGTGTTGCCATCTCTGTGTCCTAAGTTGACACATTCTAAGGAGGTGGCAGTTCATGCCCTGGACGTGGTTCGGGCTCTGAAGGTGTATTTGTCTGCCACGGCTCCCTTCCGGAAGTCAGACTCACGGTTTGTTTCTGTGGCTGGTCCAAAGAAAGGCATAACGGTCTCGTCGGCCACCATTTCCAGGTGGATCAGGCAGATTGTAGTACAAGCCTACGCCTTGAAGGAGCAGGTACCCCCCTTTCTGGTCACAGCCTACTCCACGAGGGCAATCGGAACGTCTGTCGATCAAGTGTGTAAGGCGGCGACCTGGTCATCTGTCCACACGTTTACAAAATTCTACAAGGTAGATGTCAGTGCATCGGCTGATGCCTGTTTTGGCCGCAAAGTTTTGCAGGTGGCTGTATAGTTGTAATTGCATATGCAATTTTTTTATTTTTTCCTGTTTTTTGGGTAAAAACGCAGTACCTTTTTAAGTTAATGCACTGTTGCATTCGTTACTGCAGTTTTGGTGCAGTTTGAAGGTAGGGTCTCTGTTGAGGAGCGCCCTGTTTTTTGCTGTGTTTTTGCCATACACTGTCATTTTGTGGGTAAAGTTCATAATAGTTCCCACTTGCCATGGTGGATGAAGTTTTTTATGCTGTTTTCCCACCCCTTGTTTTGGCACTGCTTGAGGACGTCCCAATGGCTTAGAGGGGAGCTGTGTCAGTCGGTGAATATAAGAGAAAATAGGATTTTTTGTACTCGCCATAAAATCCTTGTAAAATCTCTAATTCATCGACTGACACAGCACCCGCCCCTCCTAATTTTCTTTAAATTATACTGCTTGTTGACATACTGAGGGCTGCATGGCAGGCTGGGGGGTTGTTACCTAAGGGACAGCCCCTTGGGCAGAACTAAAGGTTCTGTGTTTTTCATAACATGTTATGCCTAGTCTTCTCCGAAAGGTGGCATAACAAACCAATGGCCAAGAGAGGAGCTGTGTCAGTTGGTGAATTACAGTGAGCACAAAAATCCTATTTTTTTTGCTTAGAAGATAGATCACGATTCTCGTGGCGTAACATCATTTTTCACATTAAAACAAAAAACAAAAAAAAAAAAACTGGGCTAACTTTACAGTTTTTTTTTTTTTTTTTTTTTCATTGAAGTGTATTTTTTTCCCAAAAAATTGTGTTTGAAAGTCCGCTGGGCAAATACAGTGTGACCTAAAATATTGCAGCAATTGCCATTTTATTCCCTAGGGTCTCTGCTAAAAATATATATAATGTTTGGGGGTTCCAAGAAATTTCCAGGAAAAAATATTGATTTTAACTTCAGAAAGAAGTGTCAGAAAAAGATTTAGACCTTAAGTGCTTAAAGAGGAAGTAAACCCTGATGGGTTTACTTCCTCTTTTTTTCCCTGCAAAGGTAAAGCATAATGGACTACTATGCATCGCATAGTAGCTCATTATGTGTCACTTACCTGACACAGGAGCCAGCGAAGTCGCCGCTGTCACCTGTAGTCCGCCGCATCCATCTTGGTTGTGGCGTCTCTTGCAGCTCCGACGAATGACAGCGGAGAAGCCGCGATGACGTCACTCCCGCGCATGCGCACGGGAGTCGCGTCTCGGAGCTCCGACGCTGCCATTCGGCGGAGCCGCGATGACGTCACTCCCGCGCATGCGCACGGGAGTCGACAAATTTGGCAAATCCATTCTTGGACTTGCCGCATTTAGTGCGCCTGCGCGCCGCTGTCTACGGCGCATGCGCCGTAGACAGCGGTGCCCATTTTCGGGCAAATATCTCCTAAACCATATAGGTTTAGGAGATATTACTTGGACCTACAGGTAAGCCTTAATCTAGGCTTACCTGTAGGTCAAAGTTGTTTGGAAGGGTTTACTTCCATTTTAAACTTCTTGCATTTACATGTTGAAAACTTGGCAGACTGCCCAGATTGTTTATATGAAAGAATCTGCAACCTCTGCAGGAGAGATCTCAGAGGGGGTGAATCGAGATCACAATTTTTTTAACAATTAATTGTGCAGCTCTACTCCAGAACCTTCACTTTATTCTGCTTTAGCCAATGACAGGTTGATTTGGCCTTGTTTTTTGGATAATTGTCATGTTGGAATGTCCAAGTACGTCCCAGCTTCCTGGCTGATGAATGCAAATGTTCCTTCAGTATATTTTGATAACCTACTGCAGTCATCTTGCCATCAATTTTGACCAAAGTGTCTTTGCCTTTTGTAGCTCACACATCCACAAAACACCAGCGATCAGCCAAACAGCTTAATTTTGGTCTCGTCACTCCAAATGACTTTGTGCCAGAAGGTTTGAGGCTTGTCTCTGTGCAGTTTGGTGTATCGTAAGCAGGATACTTTGTAGCATTGCGTGGTAATGGCTTTCTTCGGACGACTCGGCCATGCAGCTCATTTTTCTTCAAGTGCCTCCTTATTGTGCATCTTGAAACAGTCACACCACATGTGTTCAGAGAGTCCTGTTATTAGTTGACTTTATTTGTGGGTTTTTCTTTTGTATCCCAAACAATTTTCCTGGCAGTTGTGGCTGAAATTTTAGTTGGTCTATCTGACTGTGGTTTGGTTTTAAAAGAACCCCACGTCTTGATTAGAGTTTGAACACTGCTGATTGACATTCTCAATTCCTTGGATCTTTTTTTTTTATCCCTTTCCTGATTTATACAGTTCAACTACCTTTTCCCGCAGATCCTTTACAATTTATTTCCCATGACTCAGAATCATCAGTGCAGCACTGGATGGAACAAGCAAGGGTCTGTCAGGAGTCCAGAAACTCATTTACCTTTTACACACATACACACATACACACACACATACACACATACACACACACATACACACACACACACACACACACACACACACACACACACACACACACACACACACACACACACACACACACACACACACATACACACACACACACACACATATACACATACACACATACACACACACACATATACACACACACACACACACACACACATATACACATACACATACACACACACATACACATACACATACACATACACATACACATACACACACACACATACACACACACACACACACACACACACACACACACATACACACACACACATACACACATATATACACATACACACATACACATACACACATACATATACACACATATACATACACACATACACACACATTACAAGCAAACAGATCACAGGTGAGGATGGCTACCTTTTTAATAGCCATTCAAACCAGTTTGTGTCAACTTGTGTGAATGTTATCAGGCCAAAATCACCAGGGCATGATAACCTTTGATCCGGATCATTTGGGTAGTTTCTGTTGTCATGTGTTGCTATGTCACAGTGTCCCGTGGCTGACAGCCACCCCATACTGCTCCTGTGATGGGTCTGTCCGTGGAATGCATCCAGTAGTCCTTACTGGATTATTATTATTCAGGATTTATACAGTGCCAACAGTTTACACAGCGCTTTACAATATAAAAAGGGAGACAACACAGTTATAATATAAGATACAAGAGGATTAAGAGTGCCCTGCTCAGAATAGCTTACAATCTAATAGGGTGGGGCAGGTGGTACAAAAGTTTGTAACTGTGGGGAATGAGCTGTTGGACGTGGTCGGAGATCGCCTGAAAGTAGCAAGAGTAGGGGATAGCTGGACAGGTTGAGTTAGCGAGTTCCAGAGGATGGGAGAGGCTCTGGAGACTAGCATGGAAGGAGGAGATGAGAGAGCTTGAGAGCAGGAGGTCTTGAGAAGAGCGGAGAGGATGGTTTGGGTGATATTTGGAGACGTAACTCGGGGCAGAGTTGTGAATGACTTTGTATGTTGTGGTTAGTATTTTGCATTTAATTTGCTGGGTGATTGGGAGCCAGTGTAAGGATTGGTGGAGAGGGTTGGCAGACACTGAGTGGTTGGTAAGGTGTATAAGTCTGGCAGCAGCATTCATGATAGACTGAAGAGGGGATAGCCTATGGAGAAGCAGGCCAATGAGAAGGGAGTTGCAATAGTCAAGGTGAGCGATAACAAGGGAGTGAATGAGAAGCTTGGTGGTTTCATTTGATAAAAAGGGACGAATTTTAGAGGTGTTACGGAGGTGAATTCTACAAACTTTTGACAACGATTTGGATTTGAGGCTGAAATGACAAGTCAGGGTCTAGGATTACACCTAGTACCCTGGCGTAAGGGGAGGGACTGATGGTTGCATTGTTGATTTTCATGGAAAAGACATGGGGGGGGGGGGGGGTATATTAATAGCTTGGTTTTAGAGAGATTTGGTTTAAGGAAGTGGTGTGACATCCATGCTGATATGTCAGTAAGTTAATAATGCGAGAAGAGACTGAAGGAGTGAGATGGAGTGGACAGATTTGGGTGTCATCAGCGTATAAGTGGGATTGGAAGCCGTAGGTGGTTACCAAGGGAGGAGGTGTAGATAGAGAAGAGAAGGGGTCCAGGAACAGAGCCTTAGGGGACCCCCACAGAAAGGATCAATGGAGAGGAGGAGACAGAGTTGTAGGTGACACTGAAGGAGCGCTGTGGATAGAGCAGACTCTCGGAGGCCAAGGGAATGTAGTTTGAGAAGGAGCGGGTGGTCAACAGTATCAAAGGCCACAGAGAGGTCAGTTAGTAAATCGTTAGTGAGTTTTAGTAAGGCAGTTTCCATGGAGTTCTGCGAGCAAAAGCCAGACTGTAAGGGGTCAAGAAGGTTATTTTCACTGAGGTAGGAGCGAAGACTGTTATAGACTAAGCGTTCTAGATGTTTAGAGGTGAATGGGAGCAATGAGATGGGTCTTAAGTTGTTCAGGTTGGTAGGGTCCAGTGGGGGCTTTTTAAGTATGGGAGTGATCTGCGCATGTTTTAGAGAGAAGGGCAAGGTGTCATTAGAGAGGGAGAGATTGAAGATTTGAGGGAGCATAGCATAGAAGAGGGTGACCGTAGTAGCTGTGAGGGAACAGGATCCAAGGGACAATTAGTTAGGTGGGCATCTGAGAAAGTTTTGGAACCTCTTCAGTAGTAGTCAATTCAAAAGAGGAGAGTGTTGAATGTGTTGCTAGGCAAGGTATGTTGGGTGGGGAAGACATACGCACAGTGGAGGTGTTCTCACGAATTGCATCAATCTTGTCTTTGAAGTGATTGGCAATCTTTTGGGCAGTGAGTGAGTTAGTGGGTAGAGGGGTTAGGGGACAAAGCAAAGAGTTAAAGGTTGAGAAGAGCCGATGGGGACTGGATGACAAGGAATTAATAAGAGAGACAAAGTAGGCTTGTTTGGCAGCATGGAGGCAGGAATTGTATTTTAGAAGGGCAGATTTATATAGGGTGAAGTCTTGCAGGCATTTGGTTTTACGCCACAGTCGTTCAAGAGCACGGCAATGTCTCTTGAGATTTCTAGTGTTAGTTTGCCAGGGTTGTAATGGTCGGGGACCTGATTCTGTGTGTGGTTAGAGGAGCAAGTGCATCTAGTGATGATGAGTAAACTGTCGAAGACAGAGGTGGCCAGGCCAGGACAGGGGAGAGATTAGGTTGTATAGGTGGTCAGTAGCAGAAGAGAAGGGTTAAAGTGGTGAAGGTTTCTAAAAGTAATTGCTGCTTGGGGGGATGGGTGGTTGGAGGCAAGAATACAGTGAAAGTAATGAGGTTGTGATCAGAGATATGGTTCCACCTTTCTCAGCAGGATGGAGCAGCTGGCCATTCCCTGGGAGGTCGACTAGGGGGGTCTCTCACTCTCCCTTCTCTTCCTGTCCCTTCCCTCCTCCCCATTATATGGGCTGCTGTGTGACTGGGCACATGGAGTTGCGATGCACGTACCTGGCTGGGTGTCCTCCAGGGGGTTCCGGGTCTTGACAGGGGGCTGCTCTGAGTTTTGGGGGTCCACTCGTCCTCTAACCTGTTTCTGGGCCATGGTGGGGTGTTTTGGTGTGTATGCCATGTGGGGAGGCTGCTGCACGGACTGTGGCCATTTTCATGTAGCCACAGCCAATTTTTTCCTTTCGTCCATTTTATGCAAGTCCGGTGGACATTTTCCCGGCGCCCTCAGACTTTTTTTTGCTGAGGCGACCGGCGGGCATTTTCCAATAGCCTCAGCTTATTTTGCCTCTTGTGCTGCGTGCTTGTTTCCTTCTAGAACAGCGCACTTTTTACACAGAACACTTTGTGGCTGACATAGGGGAGAGCGGACAGCAGCAGCACAGTGCCTGGGTCAGGGTGGTGAGTCCTGCGGGGGGCCCCTCAGCCTGTGGCAGCTAGGAGGGTGGACATTTTGTGTGACTTGCCTTAGGTCCCTAAGTGGTGACAGGTGAGTGTGGGTCAACATGGCGTCAGAAGCTGGCGCCTCTTCCTCAGACATCCCTGTTATGGCAACTGGTTCCCCTGCACATGCGATGCCTATGGATGCTCTGTCGGCGGTCCTGGAGGCCTTTGTTGCCAGGGTGGAAGCGGTGTTCAGGCGCAAGGGAGATGAACACCCCCCTCCCCCCACCATCTTCTGGGGAAAGCTCTGATTCAGACTCTGGTCCCACTCTGGCAGGTGGTCCCTGTTCTGACATGTCAGAGGATGCAGACCAGGACCATTTGGACAGTGAGAATTACTCTGTGTCTGGGTCAGTGCAGGAAAGCACTTATCACAGCGGTGCTGGATACCCTAAAGGAGGATATGGCGGGGGCATCTACAGAGGTGTCGGTGCCTTTTGGATCCCGCAAGCTGGCCCGCGCGGCTAAGGTGTTTCCTTACCCAACTTATTTTGATTTATTTACAAGGAATGGGGAAGACCACAGCAGGCCTTTTCAGTCCCAAAATGCATGGTGTGCGTTACCCCTTTGACGAGAGTTTCCTGAAGAAATGGACATCTCCTCAGATTGTTGACCCCCCCCAGTATCCAGGTTAATTAAGGTAACCACGATTCCTGTGGAGGAGACCCCTGCTTTAAAGTACCATAGCTGACAGGAGGTCTGAGGCGGTTGCCTGGTCCATGTTTATGGTGGTGGGGTCAGCATTGCGGCCAATGTTAGCCTGGTGTCACAGACGCTTACTGAGTGGGCTAAATTGTTGCACTGTGAGTTGGAGAAGCAACAGGCTTCCCTGGTCTGCATGTAGCTGGCGGAGCAGTTGGTGCAGGACCTTCAGTATGTCTGTGATGCAGTCTTAGATACGGCCCCCTTGCTCTCTAGAGCCTCAGTATCAGCAGTAGTGCTACGTCGCTTGATTTGGCTGAAATGCTGGTCTGCGGACCAGGCATCTAAGAAAGCACTGGTGGATTTGCCCTTCCAGGGAGAGAGGCTATTTGGAGCCTCGCTGGATGACATTATTAAGACTGTTACTGGGGGTAAGAGTACATTGCACCCACCGTCCAGGAAAGGTAAGGAGCCACGCCTTATGCAAGGACCCCCCTTTTCCGCTAAGGGGATTTTTTTTGGTCCGCGCGGGTCGGCAGGTAAGCATTCCCAGTCTGTCAAGGTGAGGGACAAAAGTGTCCCAGGTTTCGCAAACCTGAAAGCAAATCTGTTACCTCACGAAGGTCTGCCCCTGCCCAACTCTCGGGGGTCGCCTTCGGGAGTTTGCAGGCCAGTGGTCTTCCATACTTTCCGACCAGTGGGTCTGCAAACTGGTTTCATCAGGATACAAGCTAGAGTTTCTTTCTTGTCCACCAAACAGATTTTTTTTCTCATCCTTCATCTTCTGGCTCGTCGGGAAGCCTAGTTGGTGTAGTACAGGACCTGCTGCTGCGAGGGGTGATAGTGACTGTACCGATGCCAGAAAGATTTCAGGGATTCTACTCCAATCTGTATTCCCAAAGAAGGAAGGGGTACGTCTGGCCCTGGTTTTCCAAGGCCCTCAACAGCTTTGTGAAAGTACAAAGGTTCAGGATGGAATTAGTTCGCCCAGTGGTCACTGCACTCCATCAGCGGGATTTTCTGGCGTCCCTGGACATCAAGGACGCCTACTTGTGTGTCACCATATGCATCAAGCATCAGGTTTCTGCGATTTTGCGGTCGGGGATGATCACTATCAATTTGTAGCTCTCCCTTTTGGCCTGGCGTCGGCACCAAGGGTCTTCACCAAGGTGCTAGCTCCAATTCTGGCCTTGCTAAGGCAGTGAGGGATCGCAATCGTGGGTTACCTGGGCGACCTCCTCCTGAAGGCAGCTTCTGCCTCAGAATTAAAGGAGTATGTGCAATCACCATGTAAACGCTTTGGGAGTTTGGTTGGGTACTGAACCTCCAGAAGTCAGTGTTTGTGTGCCGACTCAACGGCTGGAGTACCTGAGCTTGCTTCTGGACTCCTCAGAAGCGAGAGTCTTTCTCCCTTCAGACAAGCTGCGTTGAAGTGGTTGGTGTCCCGCAGGTGATCGTCGCTGCATTTTTGCATGCGACTACTGGGTCTCATGGTAGCCACTTTGGAGACTGTACTGTATGCTCAATTCCACACTCAAGTCTTGCAAAAGGAGATCCTGTCCAAATGGGACAAATCTCAGTTTTCCCTGGATTGTCAAATTCAGGTGAGCCAGCTAGTCAGGGATTCCCTGCTCTGGTGGGTGAGGTCTCCAGCCCTTCGGTCCGGGAAGCAGTTTCTTCCTCTTCATTGGACAGTGATCACAATGGACGTCAGCCTGACCCATTGGGGAAGAGTTTGGGGCGTACAGTTGGCCCAAGGTCGCTGGAAGCAGGAAGAATCCCGCCTGCCAATCAATGTGCTGGAGCTTCGGCCGATCAGGCGGTACCTTTCCACATGGTCATAGAGGCTGCAGGGGCGTGCAGTCAGGATCCAGTTGAACGATGCCACAGCGGTGACGTACGTCAATCCATCAAGGAGTGATAAGGAGCTCAGCTGCAGTGCTGGAGGTCTCTCACATCCTACAGTGGGTAGAACGGCGCGTGCCGGCTCTGTCAGCCATATACAGTGGGGATCGAAAGTTTGGGCACCCCAGGTAAAAATGTGTATTAATGTGCATAACGAAGCCAAGGAAAGATGGAAAAATCTCCAAATGGCATCAAATTACAGATTAGACATTCTTATAATATGTCAAAAAAAAGTTAGATTTTATTTCCATCATTTACACATTCAAAATTACAGAAAACAAAAAAATGGAGTCTGCAAAAGTTTGGGCACCCTGCAGAGTTAATATCTTGTACTGCCCTCTTTGGCAAGTATCACAGCTTGTAAATGCTTTTTGTAGCCAGCCAAGAGTCTTTCAATTCTTGTTTGAGGTATCTTTGCCCATTCTTCCTTACAAAAGTGTTCCAGTTCTTTGAGATTTCTGGGCTGTCTGTCACACACTGCTCTTTTAAGGTCTATCCATAGATTGTCAATAATGTTGAGGTCAGGAGATTGTGAAGGCCATGGCAAAACTTTCAGTTTACGCCTCTTGATGTAATCCCCCGTGGATTTTGAGGTGTGTTTAGGTTCATTATTCATATGTAGAAGCCATCCTCCCTTTAACTTCCATTTTTTACAGATGGCATCAAGTTACCATCCAAAATTTGTTGAAATTTTATTGAATCTATTTTTCCTTCTACTCGTGAAATGTTCCCTGTGCCACTGGCTGCAATACAACCCCAAAGCATGATTGATCCACCCCCATGCTTAACAGTTGGACAGAGGTTCTTTTCATTCAATTCTGTGCCCTTTCTTCTCCAAACGTACCTTTGCTCATTCCGGACAAAAAGTTCTATTTTAACCTCACCGGTCCACAGAACTTGTTTCCAAAATGCCTCAGGCTTGTCTATATGTTCATCTGCAAAGTTCAAACGCTGATTTTTGTGGTGAGGACATAGACGTTTTCTTCTGATGACTCTTCCATGAAGACCATATTTGTACAAGTATCTCTTTATAGTGGAATAGTGTACCACAACTCCAGTGTCTTCCAGATCTTTCTGGAGGGATCGTGCAGCCAAACATGGGCTTTGAATTGCTTTTGTCACAATCCTGCGAGCTGTTCTGTTTGATATTTTTCTTGGTTTTCCAGATCTTGCTTTTTTTTTTTTTTTTTTTGCAAATTTGTGTTTATTAACAGTTTTCAACACATGTAATACAAAACATACAAAATATATGCCCCACATTCCCCCCCCCCCCCCCAAAAAAAAACCTCTCCCGTGCAGCCCTCCAATAATACCAAATCACATACCATGTACACCAGCTGTACCCATCAGTAATGGTGTTCCTGACCCCCAGAGAAAAGTAAGGAGCCAATAAGACTTAGAGCAGCACCCTGCCCCTAAACCAGCCAGTTGGTTGGGGGTCGACCCCCCCCCACCTAGGAATTTAATTCAAAGTGTCCTTGTTATCCAACCAGCCCTGCCACACTTTCTCAAAATTATTGGGGCATCCCCTACTTAGATATGTAGCCTTATAGAATGGTAGTGCTTTATTTATCAAGCTTTTCCAATATGATACCGTAGTTCGGGTTTTTTTCCAACATAACAGAATAGCTTTGGGTGCATAAAATAAGGACAAGGAAATCGTAGTTCTCTGCGCCCTACGAGGCGCTAACTCCTCCACCAGCCCCAGCAGACATGCCGCAACTGTAAGAGGAATCGGCACCGAGAGTACTGTTTGTATGGTGTGCGTCACTCCCTTCCAAAAGTCCCGATCTGCTGGCACTGCCAGAATATATGGTCAAAGTCAGCGCGATCAGCTGTACAACGATCCCGTACCATACATCCTAGCTAGTCTTACAGGGGTATAATACACCCTGTGGAGAATTTTGAATTGAATAAGTCTATCTCTGACTGATACCAGGGTTTGAAATGGGTGATCCCACATGTCGTCCCAGTCCCCCCCCCCCCCCCGAAGCCTGTCACTAGGGCGCTCCAAGTGTCCCTACATTTTTGCACCGGTTTTGGCCTGTCTATGAACAGCTCTTTATAGACTGCGGACAGGGGCTTCAGCAAGTCCTCCGTCCGCAGCAACCTCTCTAGTGGAGACACTCCCAGCTCCAGCACCTCAGAACCGAACTGCGAGAGAAAGGCATGCCGCAACTGGAGGTATCAAAAAAAAGGTACCAATTTGGAAGGTTATATTTAACTTTCAGTTGGTCAAACATAAGTAGCTTCGCCCCCCCCCCCCCCCCCCACTACATGTTTCAGTTGTTTAATGCCAACCCTGGCCCAGATCACTGGGTCAGGGATCGCACCAAAATGTGGCAGTCTAGGATTAAACCAAAGAGGGGTGTCTGGTGACCAACTCTCCACTGTGTGCTTCATCAAGACCTGTGCCTTTTCCCAAGCTCTCACCGTTACTCGCATTGAAACCGTCAGACTGTGAAGCCCGTGGGCCCCTGTATACCAAGTAGGATAGACCTTCGTAAGATCCCAGAAGGGCTGCCTCTAGAACCGTTGCTGAGTCCCCGTCATCCCTTGCTAACCAGCGCCTGGCGACCACCATCTGCCCAGCTATGAAATACTTAAAGAGATCTGGCAGTGCCAGGCCGCCTTGACCCCAGGGCTCCTGCAAAACACGGAGACTTATTCTGGGATGTGCAGCGGCCCACAAAAAGGAACTGAACATGCTGTTAAATCTCCGAAAAAAAGAGCACGGGATCCACATTGGCGAATTTCGTAAAAAATACAAAAAAAATCGGCAAAACTTTCATTTTCAGCAAGTTCACTCTGCCAATTAGGGATAGGGGTAGATGTTTCCCTGCGTCCAGTTGTACCTTAACTCTGGTCAGCAAGGGAAGGAGATTAAGAGACAGATAATCCCCCACCCTCGGCGACACTCTCACACCCAGATACTTAAATTCCTGTACCCACGCAATGGGAACTCTGGTCGCCAGAGTGGAGGTCGAGGGGATTCCGGTGACTCTGCCCCAGATTGGCCTTGACTTCCATGGTATGCCGACATAGTATGAATGGTGGTGGATGTTCCTTGGTGGCTGCCGATGCGGGAGGACCTTCTGTCGCAAGGTCCTATACTTCACCCTGCTTTACCGTTGCTGGTTTTAACAGCATGGCTGTTGAAAGCCAGGTGCTGAGGGACCGAGGACTGTTGGCTTCGGTAATGTCCACTATGCTGAGGGTGCACAAATATACTTCCCGGAAGATTTATCATTGCACCTGGAAGGCCTACATCTCAATGTGTGAGAAGATGGGGTGGTGTCCACGTACATATTCAGTTTCCATGATCTTGCAGTTTTTGAAGCAAGGAGTGGAACAGAAATTTGCCTTAACCACCGGGCACTTAAACGCCCTTAATAACCAGTCCAATTTTCAGCTTTCGTGCTCTCACATTTTGAATGACAATTACTTAGTCATGCAACACTGTACCCATATGAAATTTTTGTCCTTTTTTTTCACACAAATAGAGCTTTCTTTTGGTGGTATTTAACCACTTCCCACCCAGCCAATGTACATATACGGCCGGGTGGGAGCTCTCTACTTCTGAGAGGACGTTCAGGAACGTCCTTCAGAAGGAGGGGGATCGTGCGTGCGTGCCTGCGCAGCGGCGCGATCCGATGTGCTCGTGTCACCCGGACACGGCGCATCTCGGATCGGCAGGAAGGGCTCTGTGATTGGACCCCCTGATCACATGACGGCCGTGTCCAATCACGGCCATCATGTGATGTAAACAAACAGCCGGTTGCTAGGCAATCGGCTCTCCTCTCTTCACATGGAAGTCGTCGCTGAGGAGAGCAGATCGCTGCAGCCGGCTGGTGATTAATGAGTATGAGCTGTTTTTACAGCTTTTTACTAACTGATCACCAGTCTAGTGTAAACACACATCTCACCACAATACACATGTCACCACACATGTCCCCAAATAAAAAAACACATGTCCCCCCACATATGTCCCACTAAAATCACATGTTCCAATGATAACCTGCACACATATGTACGTGATCACCTGCACACATATGTACATGATCATTTGCGTACATATGTCCGTGATCACACAAACCAATTATTATACACTTAACGTAATTTTTTTTTACCAAAAACATGTAGCAGAATACATTTTGGCTTAAATTTATGACAAAATTTGATTTTATTGGATTTCTTTTAAAATAAAAAAAAGAAAATATTGTTTTTTTTTTGCCAAATTTCCGCCTTTTTTGCGATTATATTGCAAAAAATAAAAAACGGAGTCGTGAATAAATAGCACCAAAATA
This sequence comes from Lithobates pipiens, assembly GCF_037356315.1. Classification (NCBI taxonomy): domain Eukaryota; kingdom Metazoa; phylum Chordata; class Amphibia; order Anura; family Ranidae; genus Lithobates; species Lithobates pipiens. The sequence goes on from NW_027507758.1 coordinate 209,445,384, forward strand.
AAGCTCTATTTGTGCGAACAAAATGCTAAAAATTTCATTTGGGTACAGTGTAGCATGACCGCGCAATTGTATTTGAAAGTGCGAGAGCGATGAAAGCTGAAGATTGGGCTGGGAAGGAAGGGGGTGAAAGTACCCTGTATTGTAGTGGTTAATCATCGCTCGTTTTTTTTATTTTTGTGCTCTAAAACAAAAAAGACTGAAAATTCTGTATAAAAAAAAATAATTTTTCTTCGTTTCTGTTATAAAATTTAGCAGATCAGTAATTTTTCTTCATAAATTTTGGCCAAAATGTATACTACTGCATATCTTTGGTAAAAATAAGTACAAATTATTATTATATTATTTGGTCTTTGTGAAAGTTATATAGTCCTCAAGCTATGGTGCCAATATGTGAAAATTGATGACACCTGAAGGACTGATGACCTATTTCAATTCTTGAGACCCTAACATGCCATAAAAGTACAAATACCCCCCAAATGACCCCTTTTTTGAAAGAAGACATTCCAAGGTATTTAGTAAGAGGCATGATGAGTATTTTGAAGTTGTCATTTTTTCCCACAATTCCTTGCAATATCAAGATTTTTTTTTTCCTTTTTTTTTTTTCCACATAATTGTCATCAGTTTATTTCTCACACACAGCATATGCATACACCAAATTACACCCCAAAACACATTCTGCTATTACTCCAGAGTATGGCGATACCACATGTGTGAGACTTTTACACAGCGTGGCCATATACAGAGGCCCAACATGCAGGAAGCACCATCAGGCATTCGAGCACCCAGGACAATTCTGACATTTCTCTCCTACATGTAAAAATCATAATTTATTTGCTAGAAAATTACATAGAACCCCAAAACATTATATATATGTTTTTTTTTAGCAAAGACCGTAGAGAATACAATGGTGGTCGTTGCAACTTTTTATCTTGCACGGTATTTGCGCAGCAATTTTTCAAACGCTTTTTTTGGAAAAAAAACTGTTTTGTGCTTAAAAAAAATTCAAAACAGTAATGTTATCCCAATGTTTTTGCATAATGTGAAATATGAAGTTACGCTGAGTAAATAGATACCTAACATGTCACTCTTCAAAATTGCACACGGGGAATGGCGCCAAACGTCGCTACTTAAAAATCCCCATAGGCGACACTTTAAATTTTTTTACTGGTTACATGTTTTGAGTCACAGAGGAGGTCTAGGGCTAAAATTATTGCTCTCGCTCTAACGTTCGCAGTGATACCTCACATGTGTGGTTTGAACACCGTTTTCATATGTGGGCGGGACTTACGAATGCGTTTGCTTCTGCATGCGAGCACATGGGGACAGGGGCGCTTTAAATTTTCTTTTTTCTTTTTTTTTATTGTTCATTTTACTTACTTATTTTAGTTTGACATTTTTTTCCCCCAAAAATACATTTTTTTGATCACTTTTTTTCCTATTACAAGGAATGTAAACATCCCTTGTAATAGGAATATGGCATGACAGGTCCTCTTTACAGTGAGATATGGGGTCAATAATAAAAAAAAAGATTCTGGCTTTGATCGTATTGGCGAGTCGGTAGAAGCAACGGAGGGCGGCAGGAGAGGGGGTGTCCCCTCTCGCCTCCTGTAAGAACGATCAAGCAGCGGAACAGCCGCTATGATTGTTCTTATTGTGTAGGGAATCGCCGGCTGAAAAAGCTGATATCTGAATGATGCCTGTAGCTACACCCTTCATTCAGATATCACCGCACAAAGTCAAGGACATCATATGACGGCTGGCTGGGGTATTGCAGGGTATCACCGACTATGGCTGGGTATTGCAGGGTATCACCAAGTATGACTGGGTATGGCAATTTATGGCAGGGTACTGGCAGGGTATTGGCGGGCATTGCAGGGTATTGGCAGGCATTGCAGGGTATTGGCAGGGAACTGAGGGGTTAATTTTTGGTGAGCAGCACTGTGGGCACTGCAGATACAGCCCACAGCACTGCTGACACCGATCTCTTCCCCCTCCGCTGTACCGATCGGTACATCTAAGGTCCCCATTCATATACTAAGGCAGTGCTCGACAAAACCCGGTCGCCAGGTCGCATTGGCGACTAGAATCAGCAACCTTGCGCCTGGGGCAGCATAGCTGGGGGTATCCCGTCTCTGTGGACCCCCCCCCGCGCGATCGCGTCGGGCCGCGCCGCAGGCGGCCGGTAATTGAGCCCCCGGCTTTGAGGCCTTCTGTGATCCTATGGTTCCTTCTGGAATCTGGCGCCCTCTTGTGGTGGCCGTTGGAATTACAACCAACAATGCTAATTGATTTCCTGCCAGTCTTTCTCCATCCCTTTACTTAGAACCCCTAAACAAAACAAACAAAACAAAAAAAAATATATATATATATATATATATATATATATTTATTATTATTTATTCTAACACCCTAGAGAGTAAAATGGTGGTCGTTGCAATACTGTCTGTCACACCGTATTTGCACAGCGGACTTACAAGCGCACTTTTTTTGGGGAAAAAATTTTTATTTAATAAAAAAAAAGACAACAGTAAAGTTAGCCTAATTTTTTTTTTTTTATATTGTGAAAGATAATGTTAAGCCGAGTAAATCGATACCCAACATGTCACGCTTCAAAATTGCGCCCGCTCATGGAATGGCGACAAACTTTTACCCTTTAAAATCTCCATAGGCAACGTTTAAAAAATTCTACAGATTGCACGTTTTAAGTTACAGAGGAGGTCTGGGGCTAGAATTATTGCTCTTACTCTACCGATCGCAGCGATACCTCACATGTGTGGTTTGAACACCGCTTTCATATATGCGTTCGCTTCTGCACGCAAGCTTGGCGAGACAGGGCGCATTTAAAACATTTTTTTTCTTATTTTAACTTTTATTTTAATTTTTTTCACTGTTCTTTTAAAAAAAAAAAAAATGTGTGTCACTTTTATTCCTATTACAAGGAATGTAAAAATCCCTTGTAATAGAAAAAAGCATGACAGGTCCTCTTTTATATATGAGATCTGGGGTCAGAGAGACCTCACATCTCATATTTACACTAAAATGCAATTTAAAAATGTCCATCTAAGAGCTATGGGCAATGACTTGGAGACAGGTGGGGGGCTGGGGGCTATCTTCCCCTCACTCGTCTCCATGTCAGGCCAGGGACAGGTCCAGATCGCCGTCACGGACCTGGCTCCTAACTTTTTTAGCTGGCTCCTAGATTCCAAGCAAATTTGTCAACCCCTGTACTAAGGCCAAATTTGTACAGAAGCCAATTAACCTACCTGCATGTCTTTGGAGTGTGGGAGGAAACCGGAGTACCCGGAGGAAACCCACGCAGGCACAGGGAGAACATACAAACTCCAGGCAGGTAGTGTCGTGGTTGGGATTCGAACCAGCGACCCTTTTTACTGCTAGGTGAGAGTGCTAACCACTACACCACTGTGCCGCCCAGTCTGTGCTCTGTGGGGGTATCTGCCTGCTACAGCTCCTTTTTCGGAGGTCGAACTCTGTTTGTATAGGTGACTGATCCGCAGAAGGGCCTGTCGGTTTCGTCGGTCATCATTTCTAGATGGATCAGACAGATTGTGGTTCAGGCTTATTCCATAAGGGGGCGTGCGCCTCCCTTTCCCGTCACGGCACACTCTACCAAGGCAATTGGTGCCTCCTGGGCTTTCCGTCATCAAGCGTCCGTTTCCCAGGTGTGTAAGGCGGCGACTTGGTTGTCCGTTCACGCTTTCACTATATTTTACAAGGCCGATGTGGGCACACCTTCGGATGCGTGCTTCGGCTGCAAGGTTTAGCAGGTGGCCATTTGAGGTTGCGATGACTCTGACGAGTTTTTTGTTATGGGTGGAGTTTATTTTCTTTGTTCCCACCCCTCGTTTTTGACACTGCTTGGTGATGTCCCTAAGGTCAAGATTAAGATGCTGTCAATGAACGAAAGAGAAAATAGGATTTTTGTACTCGTAAAATCCCTTTCCCTGATGTTCATTGACGGACACAGCACCCACCCCTCCTATTTATGATTGTACTGCTTTTTGACAAACTGAGCTGCTGTAAGCAGGTTGAGGGGTTATAGTCAGTAGGATTGCCCCCTGGGCGGTAGTGTGCTGTTTTTTTGTGTGTTGTGCCTAGTCCTCTCCTAAAGGTGGCGATATAAACCTGAGGTCAAGATTAAGGTGCTGTGTCCGTCAATGAACATCAGAGAAAAGGATTTTACTGTGAGTACAAAAATCCTATTTTTTCCTTTGCAGGTGCCGTTACTCAGCCTGCAGTCGCTGCAATAGGTGTCTGTCAATCACTAAAGGACCAATTTAACCACTTACAGCCCGGACCATTTTGCTGGTCAAAGACCAGACCGCTTTTTGCTATTTGGCACTGCGTCGCTTTAACTGAAAATTGCGCGGTCGTGCGACATGGCTCCCAAACAAAATTGACGTCCTTTTTTTCCCACAAATAGAGCTTTCTTTTGGTGGTATTTGATCACCCCTGCGGTTTTTATTTTTTGCGCTATAAACAAAAATAGAGCGACAATTTTGAAAAAAACGCATTATTTTTTACTTTTTGTCATAATAAATATCCCCCAAAAATATATAAAAAAAAACATTTTTTCCCTCAGTTTAGGCCGATACGTATTCTTCTACATATTTTTGGTTAAAAAAATCGCAATAAGCGATTATTGATTGGATTGCGCAAAAGTTATAGCGTTTACAAAATAGGGATTTATGGCATTTTTATTCATCTTTTTTTTTTTTTTTTTTTTTTACTAGTAATGGCGGCAATCAGCATTTTTATTGCGACTGCGACATTGCGGCAGACACATTGGACATTTTTGGGACCATTATCAGTTATACAGCAATCACTGCTATATAAATGCAGTGATTCCTGTGTAAATGACACTGGCAGTGAATAGGGTTAACCAGTGGGTGGCAGTGTAGGGGTTAAGTGTTCCTAGGGGTAGGGGTGTGTTACTAACTGTGTGCGGGCTGGGTTTTCATTTAGTGAACACTGATGTCTGCTCCAATCACATGGAGCAGAGATCAGCGTCACTAGTTGCTAGGCAGAATGGGGAAATGCTGTTTACACGGCATTTCCTCCATTCAGCCATCCCGTGAGACGATTGCGATGGGGGTCCCGACCGGCACGCAAGCGCGCCGCCGGCGGTGCGCTCGCGATGGCAGGGCGGCATTGAAGATTGGACTTGCCTGTACGCCAATATGCCTGCCCGTGCCATTCTGCCGATGTAAACCGGCGTGCGCTGGTCGGGAACTGGTTAAACAGGCTCTTAGAGAGATTCCTGCACAACAAGCTTGGGAATTGGTTGAACTACCAAAAGAATTATGCTTTGCCATAGATTCCATTAAAGATTCTATTCACCAGGAGTCCCGCCTTACGCTTGTGCATATGTGTAGAATCCTGTGGTTAAAAAATTGGTCAGCTGAAGCACCATGTAAAAACCTAACTGGGTTCCTTTTTCATGGGGAGCGACTATTTGGAGAAGACATGGACAAATATATCCAAACAATTTCTAGTTGGAAAAGTACTCTTTTGCCAGTCAAAAGAAAGTATAAATGCCCTTCATTTTAATGGGCTCTTTCCCCTGCACCAGAGTCTTCCGCCTCTAGACAGTGGTGATGGCCTCCGACGTCAGACTAGAGGAAAACCTCAGGTTCAGACCCATGCTCAAAAGAAGTCCTGGAGTCAGAAACCTGCAAAGCAGAATCCTAAAGACTCATCATGAAGAGGCAACCCCCCTCACCATGGTGGGGTGAAGACTTCTGCAGTTTTCAGAAGTCTGGAAAGAGGAAATGCAGGACAGATGGGTCATCTCCACAGTAATGTTGGGGTATGAGCTGGAATTTCAGGACTTTCCACCACAGTCTTCCTGAGGCCAAGCATTCCCAAAGATCCAAAGAAAAGACCATCTATTTCTGTTTACCTGTATCCATGTGTTCATGGATACAAGCCGACCCTCACCTGACTGCTTTTGTAATCCATCCTCTGGCATGACTACAGCCAGGTTAAGGGCACAGGACATAACAATTGTAGAGTACCTAGACTATCTATTACTAATGGATCAGTCAGTGGCTCGTCAACCTAGAGAAATCTCCCTTAATACCACTAAAAAGGCTGGAGTACTTGGGTCTGATCATAGACAAAGCCCAGAAAAAGGTGTTCTTGCCTCAGGCAAAGATCAACTCCATAAGAGAGCTGGTGCGGATAGTCAGTTCAAAAGGCGATCCCTCCATTTGCATTAGGTTGCTAGGAACCATGGTGGCTTAATTCGAAGAAGTTCCCTATGCCCAGTTTCATTCAAGACTGTTGCAAAACAGTATCCTGTCTGCTTGGAACAAAACAATTCAAGCTTTAGACTTGCCAAGGTGGCTGTCCCCAAATGTCCCAAAGCTTCACTTGGTGGTTACTAACCCAGAATATGTTGAAAGGAAAATCCTTCAAACCAGTCATCTGAAATGTAGTAACGATGGATGCCAGCCTTTTAGGCTGGGAAGCAGTACTAGAAAAGACAAGAACGGAAAGAACCTTGCCCATCAATATCCTAGAGATTCGGGCAGTGCGTCTGGCTCTAAAGGCCTGGACTTTCAGTTTACCGGATTGTCCTGTCAGTATTTAATCCGATAATGCCACAGCTGTGGCCTATATCAATCGCCAAGGGGGCACCAAAAGTCTCTCAGCGCAGAGAGAGGTGAACCAAATTCTAACTTGAGCAGAAAGGAATGATCCGTGCCTATCTGCAGTCTTCATTCCGGGAGTAGAAAATTGTCAGGCAGATTACTTGAGTCGCCAGCAGTTATTCCCAGGGGAATGGTCTCTTCACCCTGACATATTTCAGGCTGTTTGCCAAAGATGGGGGACTCCGGACGTAGATCTTCTAGTGTCCAGGTTCAACATGAATAAGCACTGCTGTTAGTGCGAAACATCAGCTCTTTTGTCTGCTGTGAGTTTTTCTAAATAAAAGGCAATTTTTCCAGAGTGCGGCTGTCCAGAATTAGTTCCTGATTATTGCTATTAGCAATTGCCAGCACCTATGGCTTCCGAACGGAGAGAGAGGTTTACTATCTGTCTTCCTGGAGCGGTGATATCTCCCTTTTTCAGTTTCAACATGAAGTTGATCAACTTTGTGGCCAGAACAAGGGATCTACTCGCATGTCAAACAGATGCGTTGGTGACCCTATGAGATAAGTTCTCACTGATCTATGCATTCCCCCTATTTAGTTGCTGCCTCAACTTCTTTGCAGGATCAAGCTGGAAAGAAAGACGGTAATTCTGGTGGCACCAGCATGGCCCAAAAGGTTATGGTATGCAGAAATCGTAAAAATGGCAGTGGAGGGCCCATGGTCCCTCCCACAATGGCCAGATCTGCTCTGACAGGGACCGATATTCCATCCTTCCTTACGGTCACTAAATTTAAAGGAGTAAACCCCAGATTTTTTTTCCCTTTTTTTTTTTATTTATTTTTTTTTAAATTATAATGCAGCAAAGTATATAGAAGTCTTGCATACAAAAATGTCACTAAAACGAAGTTTGGAAATACCTATTTTTGCTTTTATAAATTTTCCCTTCTTCGGGAATCGGCCATGCCATCTTTATTATTGATTGCTGGCTCTTGTGTGGATGTAATTTCCGCCCTTCCTTTCTTTCCCTGTGTTAACCACTTCAGCCGCGGACCATTTTGCTGGTCAAAGATCAGACCACTTTTTGCGATTCGGCACTGCTTCGCTTTAACTGACAATCGCGTGGTCATGCAACGTGGCTCCCAAACAAAATTGACGTCCTTTTTTTTTTTTCCCACAAATAGAGCTTTCTTTTGGTGGTATTTGATCACCCCTGCGGTTTTTATTTTTTGCTCTATAAACAAAAATATAGCGACAATTAAAAAAAAAACTCATTATTTTTTACTTTGTTATAATAAATATCCCCCAAAAATATAAAAAAAAAAAATTTTCCCCTCAGTTTAAGCCAATACGTATTCTTCTACATATTTTTGGTAAAAATAAACGCAATAAGCGATTATTGATTGGTTTGCACAAAAGTTATAACGTTTTCAAAATAGGGGATAGTTTTATGGCATTTTTATTCCATTTTTTTTTTTTACTAGTAATGGCGGCGATTTTTATTGTGACTGCGATTATGGCGGATATATCAGACATTTTTGACACATTTTTGGGACCATTGTCATTTATACAGCAATCACTGCTATATAAATGCAGTGATTCCTGTGTAAATGACACTGGCAGTGAAGGGGTTAACCAGTGGGTGGCAGTGTAGGGGTTAAGTGTTCCTAGGGGTGTGTTACTAACTGTTCGGGACTGGGCTTTCATTTTTAGTGAACATTGATCTCTGCTTCAATCACATGGAGCAAAGATCGGCGTCACTAGTTGCTAGGCAGAACGGGGAGATGCTGTTTACAATGGCATCTCTCCGTTCAGCCGCCCCGTGAGACGATCGCGGGTATGCCTGCGGCGATCGAGTCCGCGGGACCTGCAACCGGACTCACGGGGGTCCCAACCAGCACGCGAGTGCGCCGCCACCAGCGCACTCACGATGGCAGGGCGGCATTAAAGATTGGATGTACCTGTACGCCAATATGCCTGCCTGTGCCATTCTGCCGACGTACATCGGCGTGCGCTGGTCGGGAACTGGTTAATCTCATGCATGTGCGATCGTCGTCACGGTCATGTGTAAACCAAGCCTCTATCCAGTAAGATGAGGAGGAGGGCACAGTATCGTGAGAATTCCTTTCCTGTGCCGTTCATAGCGAAAGGATGTAAGCTAACATTCTGTGGATAGTGAAAAGGCACACATAGTGTGCCGTTAAAGGCGCTACGAACTGGGTATTCGCCGGTGACATCATTACAGATTGCAGGATGAGGAAACAGTCACAGTAATTGGATAGAGAGAGAGATTAAAGAGAGAGAGAGAGAGAGAGAGAGAGAGAGATCTCATAGGCACAATTCTTGCCTTTCTACAATTAGGTTTAGATAAAATTAGGGTTAAATTGGCCTTAAGTACTATTAAAGGACAAGTCTCAGCTTTATCGGTCTTATTTCAAAGACCACTTGCTACACATTCTTTAGTCAGGGGTTTTATACAAGGGGTAATGAGGCTTAATTCGTCCATCAAACCTAACTTGAAACTTTGGGACTTGAACTTAGTTTTGTCTGTGTTTCAAAAACAGCCATTTGAACCGTTACAGCTGTAGCGTGGGCTCCTGATGTAAAAACAAAAAAGATGCAGCGCTGATAACAAATCCATGACTGAATAACATAATCAATTAATCCATGAGTAATGAATACAATTAAATAATAAAAAAAAATAAAAAATTGATCAAAAAAAAGAAAAAAGAAAACGAATGAAGAGGCCCATTAGAAACAATGGTGAAAAAAATATATATACAAAGTGTCCACACAATAAGTGAATAATAATGATCTCCTTGATCTATCTTCAACAGCATGCAATGTGTGTCCTCTTCACCTCAAATAATGTATAGATTGCATGCTTACCAGAGGGCGATGACTGCCAAAAAAAACAGTCTCGCCTAGCTTTTGGGAAATGGGTCTTCCGTAACCCTTTAGATGTGTCAGAAACCTTGAAACAGACTGAGACAGAAGTACAATCAAATCACACTTGTTTATTAATAAAAATAAAAAGGTATTCCTCACCCAGGACACCCTTTGGAGCCCGCGGGACCATCCATCTCCCTTGCGGGACACATTTGCTCCGGGCTGGGGCCGTTATTGACCGGCCTCGGCACCGCAAACCGGCCCGCGGCCGCGAGCTAAGCATCAGGCCGGATGCCGCCATCTTGCGGCCTACTCTGCCCCCGCACTCACCGGACAGCAGAATCCGGGCCACACTTCAGCCATCTCGGCTCCACGCAGCACCGCACAGTCTCCGGGCCCCCCCGCTGGTGGACGGGATCTCGTAGCCGAGCAAAGGACACCGGAGAGGCAATCTGAATGCAGGTTAGTGAGGTGAGCTCCGGCGGCCATCTTGCTACACCCGGGCCAGCCGAGGATCTCCTGTTTGGCTCCCCTACAGCCCCAATACAAGTTCCCCCTTGGGAAAGGACATAATCCCCAGCCACAGCGGGGACTGGGCACCCCAGGAAGGTTTCCTGCCCGCCCCACGGTCACCTCCACAATTTGAGACTGAGGCCTCGGCCTAGCCGGCGGCCATCTTGGATCACCCAAACCCTTCCTCTACACCCAAAGGCCTTCATTTGCCCTTCTCCCAAGCCGTTTTATGCCTTAAACATCTCTACTAGGGCGCATGCTCGGCTCTCCAAGATGGCAGATGTGTAATCCGTGAGCTCCGGTCCCGTCCCACAATCCGCAGCCCCTGTAACGCTAACGCGGGCACAGATTGATCCAGGGGTAAGCCTCCGAGTCGTCTCCTCATCCCTCCCAGGCACTTCATGGGAAAAATCGGGGATCAGCGATCGGCGTATCGTCCCCCGCAACCCCCGCGGCCCTCCTCCAATATGGATCGCTTCCTAACTAGGCCCTCATCCCCAGCCCCGATTACACAGGGGGATCCGGAGGACTATGTCAGTTCACTTATGGCGGAGAACTCCTCGCAGCGGTCACCCCGACAGCCCCCACCTCCCCTCCCTCCGCAGGCCCTCACACCAGAGTTGATGGATCTCAAACTCCAGGCCCTGGCTCAGCAAGTTACCAGGGACATAGCCCAGGAGATGGGGAGGATCTCCAGAGAACTTAGTGGGGAAATAGATGCCCTAGGGGAACGCACGGCGACCCTGGAAACGAAATTTGATGAGACTCTGCATTATGTGCAGGCTCTTGAAGAGGAAAACGCTACTCATAAAAATTCTGTCTCCCAACTGCAACTCCAATAGGAGGATCTCGAGAACAGAGAACGACGCCAAAACCTCAGGATCCGCGGTGTTTCTGAGAAGATGGCTGACAATAACATCAGGCCATACCTTCTAGGTCTCTTCAACACCCTGGCCCCGGACATAGTGGACATAGACTGGCGCCTGGACAGGGCCCACAGGTCCCTGGCTCCTAAACCCCCTGCAGGGGCTAGGCCCCGTGATATAGTGGTACGTTTCCATTTTTATGAAAGCAAGGAGGCCCTGACCAAGGCTACACGCAACAGGCCCTGCATTGAGTACAAGGGGGATAAAATCCAACTGTTCAGTGACCTTTCTCCCATCACGTTGGCCAAGCGTCGTTCTCTGAGACCCATCACATCCCACCTTCAGGAGCACAAGGTCCCTTATTATTGGGGCTTTCCCTTCCGTTTGAATGTCACCATGGAGGGGGCCCAGCACACCCTGCAGGACCCCCAGGAAGGGGAGGCTTTCCTCAAGAAGCTGGGCCTTCCCCCGCTCCCTGCAGAGTTTGACCAAGCACCTCTGACTACCCCAAGACACAGCTCTCTTCCTCCCAGGATCTGGACTCCGGTGAGGGGAAGAGGATCGAGGGCCTACTCCACACCCCAACGCTCTCAACGCCCCAGACCCCCCACCTCAGGATCTGTCGGGGTCCCCTCGGATTTTGCTATTTTTTTTCCTGTTGCCTCACACAAGGGGTTGCGGCCTCTCTGATGGTTTCCCCCGTGGAGTGAGGTATGCCTCTACAGTTGATTTTCGCCCCTGCGCAGTTCTACCGCTAGTTCAGAGTTCCCAGTTGGGCTGTTTTTTTTTCTAAGGTTCTGCTATATACTTAAGTTTATGGTTGCTTCCCTCGGCTACTGACTTTGTTACGGAGGTCATGGGGAGCCCCCTACAATGCCATCGACCTCTCTAGATCGTCGGGGCGGGACGTCACGGTCCCCCTTCCATGTTGGGAACTGCCATGCTCCCCACCAAGTCCTTGGGCTGCGGCCAAGGACCCCTGACGGGTTTGACCCTCTCAGGTTTTTTCTTGCTGACCTTTTTTTTTTTTTTTTTTTTTTTTTTTAGGCCATGCTGGCCTTATGGTTGCTCTGCATCATTATATTCAGTGGCCCCTTTTTGGGCCTGCACGCATACTCCTTTTTTGGGGGACTGATATGTGTCTCCTTTTTTCCATATTATTGTTTTGATGTTTTCTTGGTGTTTTGGTTTTTATTTTTTATTTTGCTTTTATTGCTTATATTGGGGTTTTTTCTCTAATGCATTTGCCGGTAACTGTTTTGTGCATTTTATGTCTACATATGTCCTTGGGTGTTTCTTTCCATGTTGCAACTAACTCTATTGTTAGCAATATCTGTTTTAATTATAATGTGCTGATAGACAGGTTAGGGCCCCTCCCTGGCCCCCTCTTGAGCCGTGTTGTGTCTGGGCCTCCACCCTTTGACCTGACTGCCCCGACGCGACATGGCTTTGAAACTGGTCTCCTATAATGTAAAGGGCCTGAACTCCGTCAGGAAGAGATGGCTGGCCTTGAGGGAGTTTAGGGCCTCCGGCGCGGATGTGATTTTGGTCCAGGAGACGCACTTCCGGGCCGGGGGCTCCTTTAGATTCGCATCTAAACATTTTCCGGTGTCTTATGTGGCATCGGACCCCTCGGGTAAAGCTGGAGTAGCAATTTTAATCAAACTCATGTCCTCTCCAGGTTAAGTCATCTCAAGAGGATCCTCAGGGTCGTTATATTATATTGCAGGGATCCTATCTCTCTAACCCTATGACGATCATGAACGTCTACGCCCCTAATTCAGGTCAGGTGAAGTTTCTCACGGATGCCTTGGCGCGTCTGCATACGTTTTCTTCTCCCTTTACAGTTCTAGGTGGGGACTTTAATGCTGTGCTCTCTCTCCTGCCCGGGACAGGCGATCTCTGTTTGATCTCACTCCACCCCCGGCCTCGCACACCCTGGCTACCTCCTTTAGGAAACTGACTCGTACACATCACTTGTTTGACGCATGGCGACTCAAACATCCCTTGGGTAGGCAATACTCATTTTACTCCTCTCCTCACAAGATGTTCTCTCGACTGGATTATTTTTTTTATTACGGCCCCCCTGATATCTCACGCAGTGTCGTCTGACCTGGGTGCGATAACCTGGTCGGATCATGCCCCCTTGACTCTAGATCTATGCCTGTCTGCTGCCTTCCCCAGGAAATGCCACTGGAGACTCAACGAGTCCCTGCTCAAGCACCCTGAAACCAATGCTAAACTCGAGGCGGCCCTGGCCGAATATTTTATCCTGAACAAAGGCTCCGTGCCCAGCCCATCCACCCTCTGGGAGGCCCACAAGGCCTTCTTCCGGGGGCAATGTATTGCTCTCGGTTCACGAAGGAAAAAAGATCCGGCTCTCTTGAAATCTTCTTTGCTCCTAGAGCGTCACAGAGCAGAAATCGGCTGCGCACGGTCACTGGCCTGAGGAACCGTATAAAATCCCACATAGACAAATCAATCTTGTGGGCTAAACAAAAGTTCAACGAGTACTCGAATAAGCCCCACAGGATGCTGGTCTCCAGACTTAACCCAAGGCCCTATCACGCCTTCCCAGACCTCATCAAACTCCCTGACGGGTCCCCCACTTTCTGCCCCCAGACAATGACCCAGGTGTTTGGCGACTTCTATAACAAACTCTATAATTGCCTAACCCCCGCACAACATCCTACATTTGATGGGGCTGCTTTTGAGGAGTTCATGTTGGCCTGAAGCTCCCCCAGTTGTCAGATTCAGATCTGCATATACTAAACGCGCCCATTACAGAGAATGCAGTTGACATGCTCTCCCTTCCCACAAAGCTCCAGGTCCGGATGGCCTCCCATACTCCTACTACAAACACTTCCTCCCCATCCTGTCGCCTCATCTAGTGACCCTGTATAACTCGCTACTTCTAGGTAAGTCCCCTCACCAACATTTTCTCCACTCCTTCATCACGGTTATACCTAAACAGGACAAGGACCCAACCCTTCCAGACAACTACTGGTCTATAGCCCTTTTAAATTCAGACTACAAATTATTTACAAAAATCCTTGCCAACCGTTTATCCCAATTCCTGACAAAGCTCATAGACAGAGACCAGGTGGGCTTCGTTCCTACCAGACATGCGGGTGACAACACCCGGCGAACTATAGACCTAATTGACATGCTGAACAGGGTTCGTCGCCCCGCCCTGATTCTCAGTCTGGATGCCCAAAAGGCGTTTGACAGGTTAAGCTGGCCCTACATGTTCGCAACCCTCACTAGATTTGGCTTAAGGGGACCCTTTCTCGCCGCACTACAATCCCTATACTCCAATCCCTCTTCCCAGGTTCGATTAGCGTCCTTCACCTCCCATTCATTCCCTATGACAAACGGGACTAGACAGGGTTGCCCTCTCTCCCCGCTCCTCTTTATTCTCTGCCTGGAACCTCTGGCAGAGGCTATCAGATCTCACCCTGATATCAAGGGGGTACCCATGCGGCAAAGGGAGTATAAATTATCCTTATTTGCGGATGACGTCCTCCTTACTCTGACCAGTCCTCACGCTTCCCTCCCTTCCCTGCATGCCCTACTCACTCAATTTAGTTCTCTATCAGGCTACAAGGTCAACACGGCAAAGACGGAGGCCCTCCCCCTCCATGTTCCTCCAGAGGAACTTCTGCGTCTGCAAAATACATTCCCCTACCGATGGTGCACATCGTCCCTCAAATATCTTAGGTTTCAGCTAACTACATCCTACTCCTCCTTTTACCCGACCAATTACATCCCTTTGTTTTAAGTCTATCAACAGTATGTTATCTCGATGGACCTTCCTTCCTCTGTCCTGGATAGGCCGAATTAATGTGCTAAAAATGTCCATCATGCCAAAACTGTTATATTATTTTGAAACCTTGCCTGTACCCATCCCGATGTCACAGATTAAGTTACTTAAGCGCTGGTTCTTGAAATTTATTTGGAATGGCAGGGCCCATAGAGTAGCTGGTTCGGTGGTTTTTGCCCCCAAGGATCAGGGGGGCATGGGTGCCCCGGACGTCTACAAATACTATCTGGCCTTTCATCTGTGCCTGATATTGTCTTGGTCTTGCCAGAGACCTCCGAATCGCTGGACGGAGATTGAGATGGGTTCCCTATATCTGACCCATCCCTGCTCCTTGGCGTGGTCGCCGGGGACAATGGGGGACCCCAGGCTTCTGGATCTCTGCCTGGGTCCCATGTTGTTCACACTCAGACTGTGGCGTTCCTGCTCTTCCAAATTTGCATTGTCATCACCCTGCCCCCCCCCCCCCCCCCCCCTCTAATGTGCTGTTTAATCCCTTAGTTCCTGACAGTCTTTCACATGTTTGTATGTTTCCCTGGGCTAAAGAGGCACTGTTCCAACTCCGCTACTTCGTTCACCCTGTCACGCGTAAACTTAAACCCTTTTCGGCCCTCCAAATTGACAGTCAACTCCCGAACCACATGCGGTATTCGTACCTCCAGATAACTCACTACTTTTCAACTCTTTCCCCCTCTCTCCCTCACCACACCGACGTCTTTTGAGCTGCTCTGCTCCCAGGGCCCCTACCAAGCAAACCTTATCTCTAGTATTTACCGTATACTTCAGCAGAGGTCCTCTCTCACTGCCCTATCCCACTCCTACATGGACAAATGGTTGCAGCTCCTTCATCAACAAATCACTCTCTCACAATGGTCCAGAATTTGGTCCTCCGCCTCTAAAATTTCCAGATGTGTTGCACAGAAAGAGACAGCATATAATGTCCTACTGTTCTGGTATAGGACCCCCGAGGTTATTCATCGATATGACCCCTCTCTTTCTCCCATGTCCTGGAGGTGTGGAAAGGCCAAGGGAACACATTATCATATCTTCTGGCAATGTGCTCTAATTGCTCCTTTCTGGTCCATGGTATCTCGCATGCTCCAGCAGATTTTTGACACCTCCATTCCATTGGATCCTGTCCACCTTCTCCTAGGCCTTCCCTTCCGGGGGTTGGGGCAGGCAGGTAATAAATTAGCCTCCTATGTTCTGCTTGCTGCTAAAAGATCTATTCCCTCTAATTGGTTATCTACTCGGCCCCCAACCCAGACTCAGCTGATACAAACCATCAAGGACATACGCAGAATGGAACATTTGACGGCTATGGTGGAGGATGGGACTGACCGGTTTGGCGTGATTTGGGCCCCCTGGGACACCTCGACCTTTGGGCTCCCGCAGGTGCCCTCGGTACCCCTAGCCACCCAGTCATTAGCTATCCCCTAGTGTTCCCTATCCTTCTCGATCCCCAGTGTTTGGTATCATGTCGGTACTTTGTCTTTTTTTACTGGCCCAACAGCCACTCGAAGCTTACCTTATCTCTTCAGGAAATTTATAGTGGTAGGAAGCCCTCTTCTGTCAGATTTTAGTCATGTTATTGAAGCACCAGTTCAAGACCCCAACCTCTGCATTACGAAATATACGAGGACTCTGTCTTTCTTTTTATTTTAATATTGTTTTACGTACTACTTTTCTGTTTTTTTTTTTTTTTTTTTTTTTTCCTTTTATGTGCTTTGTTTCACTTTGTTTTCTTTTATTCATTTATTTTTATTTTTTGACTGCTACTGTATACCTGTAATCGCCATGAGGTTATATCAGTCTCTCCAATACGGTATGCTCCAGACATGCCTTGTCTATTGTCAGTTCTGTATGTCTTTTTATATTCTGTAAAATTCCTCTCAATAAAAATTACAATTTAAAAAAAAATAAAAAGGTAAATAGAAAAAGCGTAGTCAAGCATAGCCAGAGTCCTGTAGCCAGATCGGGTAGTCAGCCAGTCCAAAGTTCATTAACCAGATAAGGTAATCAGCCAGGCCGGAAGTCAGGGATCCAAGGAGAGCAACCGCAAGCAGGATAAGAAGCCAGGTGGGATGTCAACATCCAGTCTTGAAACAAACAGCAGGAGATGGTTCCCTGTGATGTGACCAACGCGAAGGCAATGAAAAAGTGAGCAGGAAGGCTTTAAATAGGCAGGTCAGACGAGCATCATCGGGAACAGCTGGTAACTGTGGAAAGAGAAGAGAGCTGGCAATTAGCCAACAGCTGAGGGACCAGCCCAGAGGAGGAAGGGCTAAGCCAGCCCTGACAGTACCCCCCCCCCCCCCTCCAATGACCCCTCTCCCTCGGAGGGCCACCGGGCTTGAGGGGAAACCGTCTGTGGAAATCGTGGAGGAGAACAGGGGCATGTACGTCAGAGGATGAAACCAAGGAGCGTTCCTCCGGGCCGTACCCCTTCCAATGCACCATGTACTGTATGCGCCCACGGAACCTACGGGAGTCAATAATGGATTGTACCTCATACTCCTCATGGTTCTCAACCAGAATAGGCTGAGGATGTGGCACCGAGGTGGTAAATCGGTTACAGACCAAGGGTTTCAATAAGGAGACATGAAACACATTAGAGATGTGCATACTAGGAGGAAGGTCCAACGCGTAAGCTACTGGGTTAAACCTGTGAAGGATACAGAACGGCCCAATAAACCGAGGTGCAAACTTCAGTGAGGGAACGCAGGAATACTCTGCAGAAAACAAACGAGTCAGGCAAATGGAAGGATGGAAACCATAATTCGCCATAAATGGAGACAAACGGGAGGCAGAATTCAAGGCACTGTTGTGAGCAAACTCTGCCCAAGGTAAAAGGTCAGACCAGTTGTTATGATGGTCAGAAATATAGCAACGTAGGAATTGCTCCAAGGACTGATTGGCTCGTTCTGCGGCCCCATTAGACTGCGGGTGATACGCAGAAGAGAACGCAAGCTGGATTCCCAACTGTGCACAAAAAGCTCACCAGAACTGGGAGACAAACTGACTGCCCCTATCAAAGACAATCACCTTGGGTAGCCCATATAAGCGAAAGATCTCCTGAGCAAAAATGGAAGCCAGTTCCTTAGAGGTGGGCAACTTAAGTGGAATACAATGACACATCTTTGAGAACTGGTCAACCATCATAAGGATAACAGTGTTGCCATGGGAGTTGGGCAATTCCACAATGAAATCCATAGACCGGTGAGTCCAGGGCCCCTCTACATTGGGTATGGGTTGTAGGAGGCCCACTGAAAGGTGTCGTGGAGTCTTACTCTGAGCACACACGGAACAGGCAGCTATGAAAGCAGTAACATCAGCCCATAGATTAGGCCACCAGAATTGTTGGGAGATGGCCCCAATGAGTTGATTCATCCCAGGATGGCCAGCTGCCTTGGGAGAATGGTAAGTCTGGTCCACTGCAGTACGGAGACTCTCTGGGACAAAGCAGCGGTCACAAGGTTTATCGGGAGGAGCATGGACCTGAGCAGCAAGAATTTTGTCACCCAAAGGAGAAGTAAGACTGGTGCGAACCGTAGCCAAAATACGATCAGGAGGAATCATAGGAACCGGAACCGACTCTGACTTGGAAGTGGAGGAAAATTGTCGTGACAAGGCATCAGCCCTTACATTCTTAGTAACGTGAAAGAATGAGACAATGTAATTAAAGCTCGACAAGAAAAGAGCCCATCGCGCCCTTCTAGGAGAGAGTCGCATAGCCTCAGACAAGAATGTAAGATTCTTATGGTCAGTAAGAATAAGAACAGGCACAGTGGTACCTTCAAGGAGATGTCTCCATTCTTTCAGGGCTAAAATTATCGCCAACAGTTCTGTCACCAATCTCATAATTGCACTCAGCAGGTGATAATTTCTTGGAAAAGTAGCCACATGGATGCATAGCGCTCTCAGAGTTAGGACGTTGAGACAGAAGGGCGCCAACTCCAGTCTCAGAAGAATCAACTTCTAGGATAAAAAGCAACGTAGGATCAGGATGTGCCAGCACAGGAGCAGAAACAAAGGCAGCCTTGAGAGTCTCAAAGGCCTTAATGGACTCCGTAGACCAACTCTGTGGGTTACCGTCCTTTCTGGTCATATCAGTCAGAGGCTTGACCAGAGACTAAAAGTTACGAATAAACTTCCGATAGTAGTTGGCAAAGCCATGGGTCGAGGCCACTGTAGGACTGCCGACAGTTTCTCTGGGTCCATTGAAAAACCAGCAGTGGAAATGTCATAACCCAGGAATGTAACCTGTTCCCGATGGAACTCGCACTTCTCCGGTTTACAATAGAGATTGTTCTCTCTTAGTTTCTGAAGTACACGACAGACATCTGTGTGGTGGCTCTCCAGGGACTTGGAAAAATATGAGGATATCATCGAGATAAACAACCACACACAATTGCAACAAATCTCGGAGGACATTGTTAATAAATTCCTGGAAAACTGTTGGGCCGTTACAAAGGCCAAAAGGCATTACCAGGTATTCATAATGGCCTGTTCTGGTATTAAATGCAGTTTTCCACTCGTCACCCTCCTTAATGCGCACGAGATTGTATGCCCCTCTCAGGTCAAGCTTTGTGAAAACCGTTGCTCCCTTGAGGCGGTCAAATAGCTCCGTAATAATTGGAATCGGGTAGGCATTCTTAATTGTGACATGATTGAGACCCCTATAATCTATACAAGGTCTCAGTTCACCGCTCCTTTTTCACAAAGAAGAAACCAGCACTAGCAGGAGACGAGGACTTGCGGATGAAACCTCGAGAAAGTGCGTCAGCTACATACTCCTCTGTGGCCTTATCCTCCAAGACAGACAAAGGGTAAACCGTGCCACGAGGAGGTATGGCACCAGGTTGAAGGTCAATTGCGCAATCATAAGGCCGTTGTGGAGGCAAACTACCGGCTTGACCTTTATCAAAGACATCGCCAAAATCATGGTACTCCTCCGGCAAGGAGGGGAGTGAAGCAGTGCAAAGGACCTTGGATACCTTCAGGAAGCATGTCTCACTGCATTGTGGTGACCAGGAGAGAACCTCAGCACGGAGCCAATCAAAAGAGGGGTTGTGCCTCTGTAACCAAGGATAACAAATAACCAGCGGAAATCTGGGTGAGGAAATAACTTGGAATTGGATTATCGCACGGTGAAGAGCCCCTACGGCCATGGACAACGTAACCGTCTCATGAGTCACATGGGCAGGCTGTAAAGGTCTCCCGTTAAGAGCCTCAATGGCAAGTGGAGTGTCACGCAACTGCAGCGGAATCGAGTGCTGCAAAACAAATGCAGCATCAATGAACTGGCCTGCAGCCCCAGAGTCAATTAGAGCCTGTATGGACGACTCAGCCCAAGAAAGGGTGACCAAAACCAGAGGCTTATCCTTCTGTATAACTGGGGACGAAACAATGCCACTTAAGGTGTTTCCATGACAGGACCTCAAGGTTCGGCCGTTCCCTGGACGGGTAGGACAAGACTTCAAAAAGTGACCTCCCCCTAAAGGCTCTCTCATCCGCAGAGAGACGTGTGAAGCCCAGGTGCATGGGTTCATCTTCACTGACCAACTTGGTACCAGGAGGCATGGGAGCTGAGGGAGGCATGGGTGGGACTACAAAGCTCAGAGGCAAACGTACAGAAGGCTTCCGCAAGTGCTCCTTAAGAGAAAATCTGTGAGGAATATAATCGCTCAGGGTTACAGGCTACAATTCTCAGAGCCTCCTCAAAGCACGTGTTATGTTACGGCCCTCCCAAAAGACCAAGAAAAGGCCTCCTCAATGATGAACCTATTACAGGAGCTGATCCAGCAGGAGGTAGTAGTACAGGTCCCGAAGCCCCAGGAGGGCAAAGTGTTTTATTCACACATCTTTCTGGTGAAAAATCCCTCAGGGAAATATCGGTTGATCCTAAATTAAAAAATTTTGAACGGATAAATTAGATACAAGCACTTTCGCTTGGACACAATCCACTCAATAACCAAGTTGTTGGCCCCGAACTGCTTCGTGGCTTCCTTAGACCTGACGGGACCATTGGTCCTGGGGATTTTTGGATGTTTCCTCAAGATTTTGATCCTGTGATCTTCTATCAACAGCCGGCTTGGTGACAGGCTGGATAATGTTGATCATTGTTGTCTCCCCAGCCTGGCCATCGAGCGTGGGCAGGCCCTAGCTACACGCTGAGTCTGTCCTCTCCCTGTGGGGGATGCTGCATGACTGGGCATGAGGTGCGGTGTGTGTACCTCGGCCAGGGGTCCGGGGGGGGGGGGTGGGCTCTGTACCTTGACGGAGGCTGTGCTGGCTGTTTGGGTCTGTGTGTTTTTTCTGCCCTTTTCTTCTCTGTCTGCGGTGCCTGTGTAAACATTTCCTCAGCATGTGCTGGCACCATTTTCCCTTCGTTAATTTGCAGAGCAGGCCTGTCAGCCATTTTCCAGAGGTCTTGCGGCCATTTTTGCTGGTGTTTTTTGTATACAAGAACAGCCTTCAGCCATTTTCTTGTAGCCTCAGAGCGGTTTTACCTCCAGTGCTGGGTCATTTCACCTCAGAACAGTGCAGTTTTTCTCTCTGGACACCCGTGATTGGACACAGAACACAGCGGAGGTCAGAGGCAGCATGGCGCAGCACTCGGTCAGGGTGGAGAGTCCTGCAGTGGGGCCCCTCAGTCTGTGAGCAGCTAGGAGGGTGGGATTGTGTACCTTGTCCTAAGTCCCCAAGTGTGGCAGACGAGGTGGGTCAGCATGGCATCAGAAGCTCGCGCTTCTTCCCCAGACAACCCTGTAATTGCAACCGGCTCACCTGCAAATAATGCAGTGCCTATGGACGCTTTGTCAGCGGTCCTGGAAACGTTCGTTGCAAGGGTGGAAGCGGTGTGCGGGTGCAAGGGGGGTAAAAATGTCCCCTGCCCCCCCGTCTTCTGGGGAAAGCTCTGATTCAGACTAGGGCTCTGCGGTGACTGGCGGCCCCTGTTCTGACGTCAGAGGATGCAGACCAGGACCGTTTGAACAGTGAGGATGATTCCGGGTCAGCGCAGGAAAAAAATCGCTAGTTGGAGCACTTATCACCGCTGTGCGGGATACCCTTAAAATACAGGATGCAGCAGAATCTTCTGCTGAGGTGTCGGTCCCTTTTGGGTCCCGTGAAACTGACCTGTACACCTAAGGTGTTTCCGTATTTGACTTATTTTGATAAGTTCATTTACAAGGAATGGGGAAGCCCACAACGGGCCTTTTCAGTCCCAAGAAGAATTGTGGTGTGTTAGCCCTTTGAGGAGAGTCTCCTTAAAAAATGGAGGACTCCTCCGGTATCTCTAGAGCATCGATATCAACAGTGGTTCTACGGCACTTAATTTACCTGAAATGCTGGTCTGTGGACCAAGCATCTAAAAAAGCTCCGGCGGATTTTCCCTTCCTTGGTGAGAGGCTATTTGGAACTTCGCTGGATGACATTATTAAGAATGTTACAGGTGGGAAGAGCACGTTACTCCCACAGTCCAGGAAGGGTAGGGGGCCACACCATAGGCAAGGGGCCTCCTTTTCCGCTCAGAAACTGCTTTCTTGCCCACCCGGGATGCCAGGTAAGCGCTCGCAGTCCGACAGGGTGTCTGCTGATGGACAAAAGCGTCCCTGGTTTCGCAAGCCAAACAAGCCTGCAAGCAAAAATGCTACCGCATGAAGGTTTGCCCCCATCCGACACGCGGGTGGGGGGTCGCCTTCAGGAGTTTTGACCTCGCTGCTATCCAACCAATGGGTCGGAAAACTGGTTTCATTGGGCTACAAGATGGTTTCTTGTCCACGAAACAGATTTTTTTCCCCTCCAGCATACCTGTACTCCCGGCTCGCCAGGAAGCCCTGTTTAGGGGTAGTAAAGGACCTGCTCATACGCAGGGTGATGGAACGGTTTCAGTCAGGGATTCTACTGCAATCTGTTTGTGGTCCCCAAAAAAGAATGGGTACATCCAATCCTGGACCTGAAAGCCCTCAACTGCTTTGTGAAAGTTCAAAGGTTTAGAATGGAATCTGTTTGCTCCGTGGTCACTGCGCTCCATCAGGGGGACTTCCTGGCGTCTCTGGATATCCAGGATGCGTACTTGCATATACCCATATGCATCAGAGGTTTCTGCGATTTGTAGAGAAGGGGAGTAGGGTAGAGTAGGGGAAGAGCACTACCAATTCGTAGCTCTCCCTTTTTGGCCTGGCGTGAGCACCCCGAGTCTTTTTCAAAGTGTTAGCTCCAATTCTGGAGCTGTTACGGCAACATGGGATCACAATTGTGGGTTACCTAGATGACCTCCTTCTGAGAACAGCTTCTGCCTCAGAATTAAGGGAAGATGTGGCGATCACCATGCAGACTCTACAGGAGTTTGGTTGGGTGCTGAACCTAAAAAAGTCGGTGCTCGTGCCGACTCAACGCCTGGAGTACCTGGGCTTATTGCTGGTCTCCGTGGAAGCAAGAGTTTTTCTCCCTTCAGACAAGCTGCAGGCTCTCTGAGCCGCGGTGAAGTTGTTGATGTACTGCAGGTGGTCGTCGCTGCGCTTCTGCATGCGAGTTCTGGGCCTCATGGTTGCCTCCTTTAAGGCAGTACCGTATGCCCAATTTCACACTTGAGTCTTGCAGACGGAGATCCTGTCAAAATGGGACAAATCCCCATTATCCCTGGATCGTAAGATTCGGGGTGAGCCAGTTAGTCAGGGGTCTCCTCCTCTGGTGGCTGACGTCTCTGGCCCTTCCGTCCGTGAGATCGTTCCTTCCTATCCATTGGATGGTGATCACAACAGACACCAGCCTAACCGGCTGGGGTGGAGTGCTGTGGGTAAAGTAGACCCAGGGTCTCTGTTTGTGGGAAGAATCCCAGTTGCCAATCAATGTGCTCGAACTTCGGGCGTTCAGGCTATGCCTCTCTACATGGTCAACGAGACTACAGGGGCGTCAGATCAGGATCCAGTCAGGTAACACCACGGTGGTTGCATATGCCAACTAAGGAGGAACAAGGAGCTCAGCCACAGCGCGAGAGGTCGCTCACATCCTCCTGTGGGTGGAATGACACGTGCCGGCCTTCTGGGCCATATACATCCCGGGCATAGAAAACTGGCCCGCAGACTACCTAAGTCGCCAGATGCTGCACCCAGGAGAATGGTCATTGCATCTGGAGGTATTCAGGCTTCTTTGCCTGAAGTGGGGCACACCAGATGTGAATCTCTTGGCTTCTCGGCTCAATCGAAAGGTCCAGAGGTTTGTGTCCAGGACAAGAGACCCCTGGGCAGACGCGTTAGTGGCTCCATGGGAGCAGTACCGGCTGATTTATGCCTTTGCTCCACTCAAACTGTTACTTTGTCTGCTACGCAGAGTGGAGGTCGAGGGGATTCCAGTCATACTGATTACCCCAGATTGGCCTCGGCGTCCTTGGTACGCAACCTCGTATGCCTGGTGGCGGATTTTCCTTGGCGGTTGCTGATGGAAGAAGACCTATTGCAAGGTCCGATACTCCATCCTGCTTTACTGCCACTGGTTTTAACGGCACGCCTGTTGAAAGCCAGGTGCTAAAGGACCGGGGTTGGACACTATGCTGAGGGCACAGAAATCTTCT
This sequence comes from Lithobates pipiens, assembly GCF_037356315.1. NCBI lineage: Eukaryota > Metazoa > Chordata > Amphibia > Anura > Ranidae > Lithobates > Lithobates pipiens. The sequence continues at coordinate 209,469,663 of NW_027507758.1, forward strand.
TCTCTGAAGATTTACCATCGTACATGGAAGGCCTACATCTCGTTTTTACAGCGAGGTGTGGATCAGAAACTTGCCTTAAGCACCATCAAGGGACAGATAGCCTTGGCTGTCTTTTTCCAATGCCCCTTTGATGTCTCACTCATTGGTAAGCACCCTTGTGCAAGGGGTTCGGCATGTAGTCCCTCCGGTTCTACCACCCCTACCTCCGTGGGATCTGAACCTGGTGCTATCGGCACTTCAGAGACCGCCGTTTGAGAACGTCAGGGAGATTCCCTTGTTGACTCTTTCCCAGAAAGTTGTCTTTTTAGTGGCTATTACATCTGCCAGGAGGGTTTCGGAGTTGGGGGCCTTGTCTTGCAAGCCGCCCTATCTGGTTATCCACAAGGATAAGGCGGTGCTACGTCCGCCACTCTCTTTTCAAGATTTAAAGGCTGTGGCAGAGCGAGGCTCTGTCTCTATGAAATTGGAGGTAAAAGAGACCCAGAGTTTACATATCTGTGGACTGCAAGACTACAGAGTGTAGAGTTTAAATGGAGAAAACTGCTCTGTTAGTTTTGGATGGGATTCTGTAGTTTGGAGATCCCTGAGAGTCATGGGTGGGACGGGATCTCCAACCCTGGGTCCGGGTCTTGAGGATAGCAAGCAGGGTGTGTGCCCAGCTGCACACAGCCCATATAACGAGGGGCTGGTGAGAGTAGAGGGTGGAGGATGGTGGAGTGTGAGCAGCTTGTGGCTGCTGTTTGAAGACAAACCTGTGTTGGAGAGTGGTCTGCCCTGTGGGAGACTGTAGCCCATGTAAGGGGGATTCTTTGCCCAGGAACTGGGAAAGGCTGGACAGCCTTGAGAGTCGGGAAGACTAAGGAAGCCAGTGAGTCCAGGGGGCTGGAAAGAATCGAGAAGTCTGTTGGGAGCAAGCAGAGGAACTGCTGGCAAGAGAGAGCCAGGTGGCTTGGTATGTTTTCATCTGTGTGCTGAATTAAGTTAAACCCCTGCGTGGGATTCCTGGATGGACTGTTTTGTTTTCCCTTTAATAAACGTGGGCTACCAGGCCCTTAAGTATAAATGCCTGTCTGATGTGGACTTGCTGCACAAAAAATGCATCTAACCACTTGAGCTAAACACCCCAATGTCACAAGTGGTGCTCGAATGCGGGCATGTAGACGATGGAATCCGGGTCCTTGCTCCATGGTGAGTCGCATCAGAAACTACTGCTAGCTGTGTGTGGCAGCCAGGCAAACAGCATTTTTTATTTTTTTCCCCCCTGTTGAGAACTGTCACAAGGCGCATATATATATATATATATATATATATATATATATATATATATATATATATATATATATATATATATATATATATATATATATATATATATATATATATATATATATACACATACAATAGGGGCTACTCCAAACCCCATTGACCCTAAATCACCCTAAGGGGTCTTAGGACTATTGCGGTACCCAATAATACAAAAATTCATAAATAAAAGGGGGAATAACATTTATTAGAAAAATATACAAAAACTATTTCATCAAAAATTCACAGTACAAGTAACACATTTTACAATATAGAGGCATGCAATTCTGGGTAGTATCCCCCAAAAAGAACTGGGAGTATGATGTAGGTATAGACTTGGCCTCCACTAGTTTTGCGGCTATCGCCGCTTCTTCAGGAGGCGTCAACCTATAAACATCGGAGGAGAGATATAGTATACAAAGATACATGGCTACTCAGAAATACAGAGCAAACAAATATGTATATGTGTTGGGAGTATTTAAATTTTGAGCAACTCACGACAAACCCAAAGTAGAGTAACAGACGGCAAAGGTTTGAGTAAAATAACACACCCGGGATAGCAATGTTAAGAAGATGTAACTAGAGAAAGAAACAGCTTGCTTTCCTATAAGTTCAGGCGCACTCGAATAGTATTTGCTAAAACTGCAAAGAGACAATCAGACCAACTGGAAAGTGAATAAAGAAGCTTACCAAACAAAAATTTCACAAAAGGTGCTCCCGGGTGTGCAGCCGTCCTGCATAGGCGCACAAATGTGTGCCATTTAAGCCCCCAACCCGGAAGCCAGGCACCCAAGCATGCACTGGACGTCTGACATCTCTGGGTCTGGCTCTCCGCAGTGCACATACGAATAAACTGCGCATGTGCCTGGTCCTAGTATGTGCGGCGTATATATCCTCTACCGGGAGAGACACGTGCCTGCCCATAGGAGGAGAACAAACTCCTCATGCCGCTGGCTGGGGATTCGCTACATATCATAATAAAGCAATGAGAAAAATAAATACATTTCATGAAACCTGGTCAGGCGATGTCTCAGGATAGGAAGCAAAGAAAACAAGACGAGAGACGAAGAAAGAGGAAAATAATGAAGAAAAAAAAAACCCTGAGACGCGAAGACCACCAATAAATTTATCATTTTATTAAGTAGAAATGACTATACATGTTTTAAACAATAAGCTTTTATTGGATCTTAGATATAACAATTGAACAATAATCCTAATGCATCAAAGGGGAGACACACTCCACATATTAAATAAAGCAACTGTTGCTAACAAATTTTATATTTGAATTCAAATGTAGCATAAATTTAACACAGTATATTAAGAAGCTTGTTTTTATATTAAAAGGAACCAAGATGACGGGAAGAAACAAATATATATATTTTTGTGTGGGGAATCTAAGAGTATATTACAAAAAGTGTTTGTGAGTATGTGCTTCATTGAGGCCTGGAGGAATAAGAGAGTGAAGTCATTCAATCCAAATTGACTCGCGTTGTAAGATAATACGATCCCAATCTCCTCCTCGCCGGTCCTCAGAGATCACTTCTAAGATGAAGACTTTGACGGAGTTTACATTGAATCTAATATGGCGCCCTACCATGGTAAGCTTGCCACTAGTTGAGACATAAAGGTGGTCCCCTATTCGCCTATTCCGTAGTTCCCTGATGGTCTTGCCTACATAAAAAACCTTGCAGGCACAGACCATCAGGGTAAACCACCCCCCTGGTTTCACAATTGGCATGGTGCAGAGGGGAAAATGTATCCCCATTGGGGAAAGTGAACGATCGCCCCTCCAAAATCCATGGATATCGTGGGCAGTCACCACATCGATATTTACCTTTAGGACCCTCTAATCGATAAGGGTGGTCCTTATAATGGCTACTTGTGAACTTGTCTCCAATGGTGGCGGCCCTCCTGAACACCAATTCTGGAGATGGCCTAACATATTTATTCAAAATATGGTGCTCAGTAAGTAAATGCCAATGTTGGGACAGGAGATGGCGAAGATGGTTATGGTGAACAGAGTATTTAGTAACAATCTTAACTGTGGAGGGCTGACTGGGACGAGGAGGGCCATATAAAAGAGATTGATGAGTATGAGCAAAGGCCCTATTAACAGCCTTCCTGAGACTAGTTCTAGTATATCCTCATGCCAGGAGGCGCTCACTTAGAGTGTCTGCTTGGTGGCAGAAATCCCCGTCCTCTGTGCAGTTCTGTCTCAGTCTCAGGTAGTGAGCGTAAGGGATACTGCGTACCAGAGGATGGGGCTGAGAACTGGAGGCATGTAAAAGCATGTTGCCTGCCGTAGGCTTCCGAAAGAGATCAGTAGACAGTTTACCAGATTAATTTTTGAACATTTTTAGATCCAAAAAAGAAATACTATAGTTGTCAAAGGTAAATGTAAACTGCAAATTAAAATGATTAGTATTCAATCGTTGCACAAAATCTAACAATTGTACAGAGCCTGTCCAAATTACAAAGAGGTCATCTATGAATCTATGCCAACAGAGTACGTGATCCAGGAAATGCTATAGATTCATCTCCAAAGATTTCCCTTTCCCAGCCGCCCAAGTAAAGATTTGCATATGTGGGGGCACATGTAGTGCCCATGGCCACTCCCTTAACTTGTAAAAACAACTGATCCATGAACATAAAACAGTTTCACGCTTGGACGCCTGGCTTCCGGGTTGGGGGCTTAAATGGTGCACATTTGTGCGCCTATGCAGGGCGGCTGCACACCCGGGAGCACCTTTTGCAAAATTTTTGTTAGTTAAGCCTCTTTATTCACTTTCCAGTTGGTCTGATTGTCTCTTTGCAGTTTAAACCGATACTATTCGAGTGTGCCTGCACATATAGGAAAGCGAGCTGTTTCATTCTTTAGTTACATCTTCTTAACATTTCTATCCTGGGTTTGTTATTTTACTCAAACTTCACTATTGCTAGGTGTTTTTTTTTAAATATATCTTATCACATTGGGTGGTTCCTCCTAGCTGCTATCTATCCATCTTTTCTTTTTTTTTTTTTCCCCTTCCCCTTTTTTTCTACCTCCCCCCCCCCTTTCCCCTTCTCCTCTTCCCCCCCCCCCTTTTTGGTGGTTATAGATATTAGCCCCTTAAAGGTACATGTTTATCCATTTTATCTGTTTACCTGGACCCTAACCTGCATACATATATACCCCCCGTGCTTGCCCCCAGGGGAAACACCCCTTGTATGGGTGTCTCGGTTTTTGCCGTCTGTTACTATACTTTGGGTTTGTCGTTGAGTTGCTCAAAATTTAAATACTCCCAACACATATACATATTTGTTTGCTCTGTATTTCTGTGTAACCACATATCTTTGTATTGTTTTATTTGTATACTATCTCTCTTCAGATGTTTATAGGTTGATGCCTCCTGAAGAAGCGGCGATAGCCGCAAAACTAGTCGAGGCTACATCATACCCCCAGTTCTTTTTGGGGGATACTACACAGAATTTTATGCCTCTATATTGTAAAATATTGTGCTATTTGTACTGTGAATTTTTGATGAAATTGTTTTTGTATATTTTCTAATAAATGTTATTCCCTTTTTATTAATGAATTTTTGTATTATTGGGTACCACAATAGTCCTAAGACCCCTTAGGGTGATTTAGGGTCAGTGGGGTTTGGAGTAACCCCTATTGTATCTATTCACCCTTCCTTACCTCCAATTGAATTTTCAGGATGATGGTACCTATACTCTCATTATACCACTTTCTTTGAGGCTAACCTGTTCTTGATACATTATACTTTTTAGTAGAGAATAAAATGGTGGTTGGTTGAATATTTTATGTCATGCTGTATTTGCGCAGCAGTCATTCAAATGCTATTTTTTGGGAAAAAAAATTATACTTTAACCACTTAAGGACCGCCATATTGCCATTGTACGTCATTACAATGGCACAGGCAGGCACAAGCACGTACATGTACGTGCCTGCCTTCCAGCGGGTGGGGGGTCCGATCGGACCCCCTCCCGCTGGATACAACGGTCCGGTTCGCTGCAGGAGCGATCCGTGATGAGGGGATGGCCGTTGGTTTCTGGTCACCCCCTCTGGATCGCTCCTGGCCAATGACCAGCTTCCTCCCACTGTGTATTGTATACACAGGAAGGAGGAAGTGATGTCATTCTCCTCGGGGCGGTCTTTTTGACCGGACTACAAGGAGAAGACACAAAGTAAGTGCACCAAAACGCTACTCTAACACATAGGTACACAAACCACCCCCCCTCCCCCCCAGTCACAGTGTCGCTGATTGCATTGATCATTTATTTACTGATCACTGCATTCAGTGTCAGTTGTAACAGTAAAAACTGTCAGGGCAGTTAGTGTTAGGTCCAGGGTAGCCCCCTATCACCCCCCAATAAAGGTTTAATGCCCTGATTGCCCCTAGAGTTAACCCTTTCACCCCCTTTTGCCAGTGTCACTAAGCGATAATTTTTCTGATCGCTGCATTAGTGTCACTATTGTCGCTAGGTAGCTAGTTATTTTTTTAGGTTCGCGCCAGGTTTTTATAGCGATAGGTACCCCGATATACTAAAGAAAAAAAGAGAAAATAACTGCGCTAAGGTTAAAAAATGTGAATATGTGAATGTGTAAATGTATAAAGAAAATCCTGTGAGGATATTCAGCTGCGGCTTCGCTATGTCACATACATGCAAATAAAAACGAAAAAACCCATAAGCCGCGCTAAATAGATACGAAGGCAAATACAACCAACTATTTGTGCAATGATATAAAAGTAAATGTTGAAATAAATATTAGTAAATACAACCAACTGTTTGTGCAAAATAAACAAATAAATATTAAACAAATATTGTATGGGGTATAGCAACCCTATATGTGTATATGCATATACGTGATACAGAACATATAAGTATTAGAATTCCTGATCCCAAAAACCCAAAAATGCTGATGGGCACATATAATGGGAATCAGTGACACACACCTATTATAAAATATAAACACCCAATGTGTGAACAATGAGTCCGTATAAAGACAAAAAAGGGGGGTAACGTAAGGCCCAGTAAGGGTCCTCTGAGTAAACACCACACTCTTCCTGGAAATCCAAATATGGGAACAGTTGTATTCAATCCACCACCAACACACGATAAGATTTACTGCTTACCAGATATGAATGACCCCCCACTACAGAGGGTCACACGGGGCTTAATAGGAATGGACGTCACTTCCAACCACAAGATAAAAGAGGTTCCTCGATGTCTTCCTGGATTCACTCTTTTAGGAACTCTTGGGAAGAAAACTCACTCCCGGACACTCAACTCAGTAGTCCAAACAGACTCAGAGCCAGGGACATCAAAACCATAAGGGAAAGAAAACTCAAAATAGTGTAAAACCCTTTTTATTTTAAAATTAAAAATGTAAAATACACTTACAAGCGTGTAAAAAAGAAAGCGCCTTAAGTCCGTGTCGCCGGCCGGACGCACACGGACAGACTCGTTCTCCTGGAACCCGTCACAAAACCGAGGTGATAAGTAGCGCACCGCTCAGCCCTACGCGTTTCGCAACAAAATTGCGTCATCCAGGGGCACGAGCGGCACGCTGTGTCACCTCCATTTATATGTCTCTAATCATCTGAGCCTCACTCTGGGCGCCTGGCTTTTCCCGCCAAAACCAAGCCTCGTCTTGAAATCAGCATCTGATTCGTCAGGCAGTGATTCCAAAGGTCAATCTACAAGCTTGGGCCCGCCCACACCCCACCCTCATACATAACCTGTCATGTCCGTTCTGCTACTCAGCTGAATTGAATTGGGCACTAACAGTGTCTCACTATGTCATATGGGCCATGCATACCGGCTGTACAGATGCATCCCCTTATGCTGGCCAAAGGAACGACAGAAAGGGGGGGGGGGGGAGAAGGAGTGTGTATGGAACACCAAGACCGTGTCATTAGCCCCACTTCCGGTTTGTAGCCATCCCGGATGTCCAAGCCTCACTATCGTTCTGACATAACTTCCGGTCCTGCGTCGCCCAATCATCCAACTTGTAATGTTTAATACCTGAACTCCCCAAAGTATCCCTCTAACATTTATATAAACAGGACACCAGCCTTGTCCAGTATTGCAGATTGGGAGAAGGAGAAAGGAAGAGCAACCGGTATGTGTGCAGGGCGTCCCTTCGGGATCACCCATGCCTCACTTCCGGTCGTTGATACTCGGACGTATGCCCCACTTCCGTTTTCGGTGACTTCCGGTCACCTGATCGGAAGTTGTACCTGCACCAACCAAGCCTCGTTCGCGTCGCGTGAGGTCACTTCCGATGTGTGGCTATGACGGTCCCGCCCTAATAGCTCCACGCCGCCTACGGCGCGGCGTAACAAGAGACCCGGCGTTTCCCTAAAACCGTCCGCATACTCCCTGCGCATGTGCAAGGTCATTTGATAAAATCAGAATCGAAAACTCAAAAACACAACCCATAGCTCGCAGTGGCAACAACCAGAACTGCGCCCCCAGTGAACCAATAGCAAAACTACATCCACCCCATCCACCCCGATATACTACCTAATAATGGTTTTAACCCCCTGATTGCCCCTAGTTAACCCTTTCACCCCCTTTTGCCAGTGTCACTAAGCGATCATTTTTCTGATCGCTGCATTAGTGTCGCTATTGTCGCTAGGTAGCTAGTTATTTTTTTAGGTTCACCGCCAGGTTTTTATAGCGCTAGGTACCCCCATATACTACCCAATAATGGTTTTAACCCCCTGATTGCCCCTAGTTAACCTTTTCACCAGCGATCACAGTATAAGTGTCACTGGTGACGCTGGTTAGCCAGTTAGTTATTTAGGTTCCCTGTCAGGTTTTTATATAGCGCCAGGGACCCCCATATACTACCTTATAAAAATTTGAACCCCCTGATTGCCCCTAGTTAACCCTTTCACCAGTGATCACCGTATAAGTGTTACGGGTGACTCTGGTTAGTTTGCTTTTTATAGCATCAGGGCACCCACCATTTATTACCCAATAAAGGTTTAACCCCCTGATCACCCGGCGGGTGATATCAATTAGGTTTTAGGGTCAGGGTCTGCGTCGCCCCAGGCAGCGATAGGTTAGTGCCAGTACCGCTAACACCCACGCGCAAAGCATACACCTCCCGTAGTGGTATAGAATCTGAACAGATCAATATCTGATCTGATCAAATCTATACTAGCGTCCCCAGCAGTTTAGGGTTCCAAAAAAAACACATTGTTAGCGGGATCAGCCCAGATACCTGCTGGCTCCTGCGTTTTGCCCCTCTGCCCAGCCCACCCAAGTGCAGTATCGATCGATCACTGTCACTTACAAAACACTAAACACTAAACACATAACTGCAGCGATCGCAGAGTCAGGCCTGATCCCTGCGATCGCTAACAGTTTTTATTGGTAGCATTTTATATTTAAATCCGGAAGGCAGTGCTTGGTTTTCGGGGTCCCGTACGTGGCTAGGCTCCCAAAAAGTCCCCCACATGTGGTATCCCCGTACTCGGGAGAAGCAGCAGAATTTATTTTGGGGTGTAATTTGACGTATGCCCATAGCATGTGTGAGCAATATATCATTTAGTGACAACTTTGTGCAAAAAAAAATTTTTTTTTTAATTCCTGTAACTTGTGGCAAAATATAAAATATTTCATGGACTCAACATGCCTCTCAGTAAATAGCTTGGGGTGTCTACTTTCCAAAATGGGGTCATTTGGGGGAGGGGGGGGGGTTTGTGCTATTTTGGCATTTTATGGCCTTCGAAACTGTGATAGGTAGTGAGGAGTGAAATCGAAAGACTTTCCGAACGGGCTACTTGCCCACACACACGGCACTTTTTGAGCGGACTAATACGGCTTACTAAGTCCGCCGTACTATCCGCCCTACTTTTGAAATGAACGGACTCGGCCACACACGCGGAGGAAAGTCCGCTCATTTCGAGCGCGTCTCCAGGTAGGTGGGGCCCGCGAAGGAGACGTCGCTGGCCCCGCCGCCTGGTATGGACTTAAAGGGGAACCCCAACGCCGAAGAAAATCGGCGTGGGGGTCCCCCCAAAGTCCACAACAGACCCTTGTCCGAGCACGCTACCCGGCCGGCCAGGAAAAGGGGGTGAGCGAGCGCCCCCCCCCCCCCTCCTGAGCCGTACCAGGCCGCGTGCCCCCAACATGGGGGGTGCCTTGGGGAAGGGGGGGCCGCGCGGCCCCCCCACCCCAAAGCACATTGTCCCCATGTTGATGAGGACAAGGGCCTCTTCCCGACAACCCTGGCCGTTGGTTGTCGGGATCTGCGGGCGGGGGGCTTATCGGAATCCGGGAGCCCTCTTTAATAAGGGGCCCCGGATACCGGCCCCCCACCCTATGTGAATGAGTATGGGGTACAATGTACTCCTACCCATTCACCTGTAAAATAAAAGTACAAAAAAAACACAACACACGAGATAAAATACTTTATTGCACAGCTCCGGGGGTCTTCCGTCTTCGGGGGTCTTCTCGCCGGACTCCTCCGCTATCTTCTTGTAGCTCTTTTGCTAGCGGAGGAGTCCGGCTTTCTTCCTCGCCGCTGGCCTCTTCTTCCGACTTCGGGGGTCTTGTCCCCCTCTTCGGTTCTTCTGCCGGGCCACCGCGCCTTCTTATAGCTCTTTTACAGGCGGTGGCCCGGTCTTCTGTCGCCGCCGCCTTCTGTTCTTCTTCTTCTCCGGGCGGGAAAAGTCCGCTCATTTAAAAAGTACGGCGGACTGGCATACACACGGCCGGATTGTCCGCCGAAATGCGAGTCCGGCGGGAAGATTGGTGTGCAACACGGCATTCTAAGTCCGCCGTACTTTCGGGTCAAAAAAGAATGCCGGAGGCTACACACGTGGGGATTGTTTGGCGGACTTGAGTTTGCCGGACTTTTCCACCGGATTGTTTGATCGTTTGTACACGGCATTAGAAACCCTGAAGGCAGTGATTAGTTTTCGGGGTGCCGTACGTGGCTAGACTCCCAAAAAGTCCCACATATGTAGTATCCTCGTACTCAGGAGAAGCAGAAGAATATATTTTGGGGTGCAATTCCACATATAACTATGGCATGTGTGAGCAATATATCATTTAGTGACAACTTTTTGTAAACTTCTTTTTTTTTTTTTTTTTTTGCGTCATTATTCAATCACTTGGGACAAAAAAAAAAAATATTCAATGGGCTCAACATGCCTCTCCACAACTTCCTTGGGGTGTCTTCTTTCCAAAATGGGGTCATTTGGGGGGGGTTTTGTGTTATTTTGGCATTTTATGGCCTTCGAAACTGTGATGGGTAGTGAGGAGTGAAATCAAAAATTTGCACCCTTAGAAATCCTGAAGGCAGGGATTGGTTTTCGGGGTGCCATACGCGGCTAGACTCCCAAAAAGTCCCACATATGTGGTATCCCCGTACTCAGGAGAAGCAGCAGAATATATTTTGGGGTGCAATTCAACATATAACTATGGCATGTGTGAGCAATATATCATTTAGTGACAACTTTTTGTAAACTTTTTTTTTTTTTTTTTTTTTGTGTCATTATTCAATCACTTGGGACAAAAAAAAAAATATTCAATGGGCTCATTGTGCCTCTCCACAACTTCCTTGGGGTGTTTACTTTCCAAAATGGGGTCATTTGGGGGGAGGGGTTTGTACTGCCCTGCCATTTTAGCACCTCAAGAAATGAGATAGGCAGTCGTAAATTAAAAGCTGCGTAAATTCCAGAAAATGTACTCTAGTTTGTAGACGCTATAACTTTTGCGCAAACCAATAAATATATGCTTAATGAAATTTTTTTTTTTTACTAAAGACATGTGGCTGAATAAATTTTGCCCTAAATGTATGACTAAAATTGAGTTTATTCGATTTTTCTTATAACAAAAAGTAGAATATATTATTTTTTTCTCAAAATTTTCGGTCTTTTTCCATTTATATCGCAAAAAATAAAAATCGCAGAGGCAATCAAATACCATCAAAAGAAAGCTCTATTTGTGGGAAGAAAAGGACGCAAATTTCGTTTGGGTGCAATATTGCATGACCGCGCAATTACCAGTTAAAGCAGCGCAGTGCAAAATTGTAAAAAGACCTCTGGTCCTTAGGGTGTTTATTGGTCCGGGCTGAAGTGGTTAATGAAAAAAAAAATTAACCAGTAAAGTTAGCCACATTTGTTTTGTATAATGTGAAAGATTTAACGGCGCAAGAATTGTGATCTTTTTATTCTAAGGAAAAAAGCTGCGATTCTCATTTCGCCCAGAATCCTGCTGCTCTATCTGGTGCACTGACCCCACCGGTCCTCCTCTCTCGGCACGGCAGAGAGGAGGAGATCAGTGCAGTGAACAGTGGCAGGTGAGCCTGAAACTGCTAATAGCAAACCCTAGGTGCCAGAGGCATTTTTCTCCCCACAGCAAGGGGCAGGTAGTGGGGCGTGGAATGCATCTGCCTATACTTTCCAGAATGAGAGCACAGGCGTCTTCTGAGCTTATCCCTTTTATGTGCTGTTTGTGGTGGGAGGTGCACCTGTGGGTCAGCATGATGGGGGGAATTGATTTATGATCCTCCTGTCACCTCCCTGAAATGGATTGTTTGCCGACCCCCTCCCCCCTGTGTTGAATAACATAAAGAACACAAATAGGTGTTGTACTAAATATAAACCATGTAAATCAGGGAGGTGCAGCAGGTATTTGGTTGGGTCTGTACCCAGATCTAAAACTTTAACCATTTTCAGTAAATTCTTGCATTTAACCAATGCCTTGTTGTGTTTTTTTTTTTTTTTTTGCAAAAATCACCCCCAGATTTGAATTTAAAATGTGTTTAATTTTCAGCCTAAAGCAGCTATTCTCATCAAGGGTTGCACTAGAGGGTGCTTGGGTTTCTTGAGCTATGGCTGGTTGACTTTCCTTCTGATGGTGCCTGCATAATTCTGAGTCTGGCACCATGACACCAATGAACTTTTTAGCCGTTCATAATGGTAGAATTCTGACCACCATTGAAAGGGGGACATTGTTCCTGCTGACCTCCAGTGAATGAATTCTCGCAAGGGTTTTTTGATACGTAATGAATTATTTCAAGGGTATTTCTGGGGTAAAAAGGTTAAAAAAAAGCGCATAAAGAGTAAACTCTTGTACTCTATACATAATTAAAGACCATCTTGAATAGACTGTTCTGACAATATGCAGTATATTCACATAAACATTACCCCAACCTACCTAAAGGTTTATTGAACATAACAGTATTTCTCCCTGAAACCCATTCTAAAAGAATTTGCATTACTCAGTCAACCTGGCTACCATGGTTATACCTTCAACTTGTAGAGCATATTAACTTTTCATAATGTGCATCTTTCTTTAAATAAGTGTATTTTAAACCCATGTGCGTTAGCTTGTCGCAATTTTTTTTTTCTATTAGTAAATACTGTACCTGCTTGTTCCTTGATTTACATGGGCTTCCTTACTGTTGGTGGCAAAAATATAGCAGCCTGTCCTCTCGCTGCTACATTGCCACTTTCATTGCACATATCTTGCCAGCTTCTCTGTAAAAGCTATTCAGTTTCTTCTCTGGAGGCTGCCCCACTTGATTATTTATTTCTACTGGCTTGAATGGGCGGCTCTAGCAATTTGAATTGGAGGTGCTTGATCCTATCCCATATGTCACATTATCTCTTCGGTCAACCACTGTATTTACTCTCGCCTGCAGCCAGCTCCTCTGATGCCTTGCATTTTTAACAATGACAGACCTGTGAAAATATCACCTTTTTATGATGTATTCTGTGCAAATCCAATGTGATCTTATGTTAAAGTAATTTACGCTAACAGATTATTATTATTATTATTATTATGTAACATTAGGGAAAAAAGATGGGGAGAATTTCCTAAAGAGCACAGCTTGTCCAAACATCACTTAATCTTAATGTCTAGTTAGCATCATAAATAGTTATAAAAATGAAGCTACTGTACAGCACTTCAAGTATGTCAATATTCCCCAAAGGTGGACACCGCTTCCAAAGAGTAAAAGAGAAACACCATAGTGTTATACTGCTATTTTTGAGTTTTCTTATTCTGCTTTATTATATACTAATGTTGAAGCTTTTTAACAATCCTTTTTAGGCTGTTCATTTATTTTTTCTTAATGTTGTTTGTTAGTCTGTAGATGAGCCCCCTTTCCTGTCGGTTGGTACAGATGTAAGTGCTAAATACAGAGGTGCTTTCTGTGAAGCCAAGATTAAGTCCACAAAAAGGCTGTTCAAAGTTAAGGTAGGCCTCAAATTAATTTTAATTTTTACAATTTTATTGCATCATTGATGTGCCACAAAAGATAAATGTTTTTTTTTTTTTCATACCCAGCTTCAGACGAGAAACTCTAACTGTAATGACACTGTATATTGTGACATGCAAATTATGTATTCCTGAGGACTGATAGTAACTGGTCTGCTCAATTTAGAGATCCAAGTTTAGCCATACAATGACTACATCAGCCAATGTATGCAATAAATACATAACTGCTTCTACTTTTAAATTTCAAGCATATCAGTCTAAAGCTGGTCATACATTGATCACATTTCGATCAGTGTGTGGCGGCTTCCTCTCCACAGAAGTTGAATATTTGACTTTTTTCAAAGGGATTGCAAATTTCAATTAGTGACTGCAGCCAAACAATATTCTGGTGGGGGGACTTTAAGCTCACACAAGCGAGGTAGATAGAAGATTGTTTTTTTTTTTTGTTCAGACCCCTGGCTAAACTAACATTGTATGGACAGTGTTCATTTTTTTTTTCTGTGCTAAAATTATTAATAACTTAACAATGTAGAATCAGCCATCTAAACAGAGGGTACATGGATCTATATCACAATAGGAGCATATAATGTAGCAGTGGCAGAAGACTCACAATCCAAATTCATTGTCAATATGAAATACTAAATCCAGAATATGAACAGTCTACTGACTGGAATAGTACCAGCTGATTGGAGAAAAGCCAATGTAGCACCAATATTTAAAAAAGGGCCAAGATACATCCCTGGGAACTACAGACCAGTTAGCCTAACATCAATAGTATGCAAGTTCTTGGAGGGAATGATAAGGGACTATATACAAGATTTTAGTAATGACAACGCTATCTTTAGCAGTAATAAGCATGGATTTATGAAGAATCGTTCTTGCCAAACCAATCTATTAACCTTCTTTGAGAAGGTGAGCTGCCATCTAGATAAAGGAAGGCCTGTAGACGTGGTGTTTCTGCAAAAGCATGTAATACAGTTCCCCATCAATGTTTACTGTACAAAGTAAGGTCCATTGGCATGGACTATAGGGGGTGAGTACATGGATTGAACACTGGCTACAGGGGCGAGTTCAGAGGGTAGTGATAAATGGGGAGTACTCGGAATGGTCCGGGGTGGAAAGTGGGGTCCCCTAAGGTTCCTTGCCTGGGACCAATCCTATTTAATTTTTTCATAAACGACCTGGAGGATGGGATAAAAAGCTCAATCTCTGTATCTGCAGATGATACTAAGCTAAGCAGGGCAATAACTTCTCCGTAAAATAATATTTGGGTGGCAATAATATGAATGCAATCTACTCACTAGGGCAAGATATTTTAGGGGAATCTAGGATGGAAAAGTACCTTGGGGTCCTAGTAGAAGACAGGCTCAACAATGGCATGCAATGATAAGCTGCTGCAAGTAAAGCAAACAGAATATTAGCATGCATTAAAAAGGGGATTGACTCCAGAGATAAAACAATTCTTCTACTCTACAAGACTTTGGTCCGGCTGCACTTGGAGTATGCTGTCCAGTTCTGGGCATCAGTTCTCAGGAAGGATGTGCTGGAACTGGGGAGAGTCCAGAGAAGGGCAACACAATGAATAAAGGGCCTGGAGGACCTTAGTTATGAGGATAGATTACGAGCACTGAACTTATTCTCGCTGTAGAAGAGACGATTGAGAGGGGATTTGAATTCAATGTACAAATACCGTACTGGTGACCCCAAAATAGGGATAAAGCTTTTCTGTGAAAGGTAATTTAATAAGACAAGCAGCCATTGACTAAAATTGGAAGAAAAGCGGTTTAACCTAAAACTGCATAGAGTGTTCTTTACTGTAAGAGCGGTTAGCATGTGGAATTCTCTTCCACAGGCAGTGGTTTCAGCGGGGAGGCACCTGAAAGACCACAACCTACAAGGCATATATGTAATACTGACAAATAACATACATAGGTTGGACTCAATGGACTTCCTGTGCTTTGTAGCTCCCACATCTCCAAAACATCAGCGATGCACCTCTGTACCTTTCATCACAGGCCTTGTTGACTCCTCTCCAAATGTAGCGTTTTTCGGTTGTGACCAAAAAGTTCAACTTTGGTCTCATCACTCCAAGTGACTTTGTACCACAAGGTTTAAGGCTTGTCTCTATGCTGTTTGGCGTATTGTAAGCTGGATACTTTGTGGCATTTGCATAGTAATGGCTTTCTTCTGGCGACTCGACCATGCAGCTCATCTTTCTTCACGTGCCTCCTTATTGTGCATCATGAAATGGCCGCACCACTTTTTCATAGAGTCCTGTATTTCATCTGAAGTTAATCTGTAGATTTTTCTTTGCATCTTGATCAATTTTCCTGGCAGCTGTGGCTGAAATTTTGGTTGGTCTACGTGACTGTGGTTTGTTTTCAACAGAACCCCTCATTTTCCACTTCTTGATTAGAGTTTAAACACTGCTGATTAGCATTCTCACTTCCTTGGATATCTTTTTTTTTTTTTATCCCTTTCCTGTTTTATACATTTCAACTACCTTTTCCCGCAGATCCTTTGACAATTCTTTTGCTTTCCCCATGGCACAGAATCCAGAAATGTCAGTGCAGCACTGGATGAAAGATGCAAGGGTCTGTCAGGAGTCCAGAAACGCATTTTATACACACACAAATTACAAGCAAACAGATCACAGGTCAAGATGTGGTTATCTTTAACAGCCATTCAAACCTGTTTGTGTCAACTTGTGTGCATGTTATCAGGCCAAAATCACCAGGATATGTAAACTTTTGATCGGGGTCATTTAGGGGTAGTTTCTGTTGCCATTATGATTTAACCACTTCCCTACCACAGTATGTCATATGACATCCTTGACTTTGTGAGGGAATATCTGAATGATGTCTGCAGCTACAGGCATCATTCAGATATAATTCTTTGCAGCTGGCGATTCTGTACACGATGAGAATGATCATAGTGGCGTCTGGTGCTCTTTGTGGGGCCCGGAGAAAGAATTGTCTGGGGGCAGGATGACACAGATGGAGATTTCCGGTGACCAGATTGTCACCAGTCATCTCTATGACCGCTGGGGGCTCGGGCGTGACAGCATAACGTCACTCCTGGGTTCCCAGAAGTAAACAAAGCCACGATTTCGGCTGTCAGCGTGAGACTGGTGAATTTTGTTTCTCAATCTTTCTCAATCTTTCCAGCCTGGTGGAGCGATGTGGGGTCTCATTGACCCTGTATCTCTTCATAAAGAGGACTTGTCGCAGTAGATTCCTATTGTAAGGGATGTTTACATTCCTTGTAATAGGAATAAACATGATCAAAAAAATCATCTGAAAAGATCTAGAAATAAATAATTAATCGTTTGCAGATCTAGCAGCGCTTATGCATTAATAAAAACTCTGATGTTCGTTGTATATAATAATATTTTCCATCAAGTATATATAAGGAATCACAATTTAAAATGTCCACATCAAATGTCAATGTTTATCCATCAATTATATATTGAACGGCAAGTCCTCTTGTGTTGTGAGATGTGTTGTACCACAGCCCATCAATACAAAGGAGATGTGTGATAGATAAGACTCCCCTTTGGTAGTGCTCTTACCAGAACCAGCTGGTCAAATAGGCATATGAAAAATTTCTGTGAACTATCAGGTCACTCCTCCATCCACATCACATACAGCTCATTATCTCAATATCCCGGATAAAAGTGTATGGAGAGAATAGACATAGTGTAATTCCATAAAATATAAGCTTTTAATAAAGTTTCAAATTTTTACACTCACAAACAACATTGAGTACGAGGCATTGGTTCATTAATACACAGCCTAGTGTTCAGGTACATGAGGATTGTTCTACCGCCCTCTCCCGTAGCCGTGGGCCGTATCTCTCTGCTCGCTCGCGGCTCAGATTAACCTCTCCTGATCACTGCTGTTTCTCTACTTGTCGTATGGCTCCACGCTGACGCGTTTTTCGTCATTCCGACATCACAGCCCCCAGAAAACACACACTTTTTTGAGTGTGAGAGCGCTTGTGTTTATACATAGAACTGGGCGGTGGTTTTAGTCATAAACTATTGAGATGGTGATCAAAAAAATAATGATGTAAAAAAAGTGTAAAAGTGTTGTATCTTGTTTTTATTTTACTTAATTTTTAAAACACCCCTGTACCCGGTAGCGAACACGCATGTAAGTCCCGCCCACATATGTAAACGGCGTTCTAACTACACATATGAGGCATTGCTGCGTGCAACAATTCTTGCGCTAGACCTCCTTTGTAACTCCTAAACTGGTAACTTGAAAAAAAATGAAAGCGTCGCCTATGGAGATTTTTAACTACTGAAGTTTGGCGCCATTCCATGAGTGTACACAATTTTAAAGCGTGACATGTTAGGTATCTATTTACTCGGCTTAACATCTTTCACATTCTACAAAAAAAAATTAAGCTAACTTTACAGTTTTGTTGTTTTTTAATTCATGAAAGGTTCCCCCCCCCCCTAAAAAACAAAGAGTGAAAAATTATTGCGCAAATACCGTGCAAGATAAAGATTTGCAATGAGACCGCCTTTTTATTTCCTAGGGTGTCTGCAAAAAAAATATATAATGTTTTGGGGTTCTGAGTAATTTTCTAGCAAAAAAAGATGATTTTTACATGGAGAGAAGTGCCAGAATAGGCCCGGTATATGGTTAAGTGGTTAAAAAGAGTAAACTAGCGCTGCACGATTAATCATTAAGAATTATCGTGATTTTTATTTATTTTTTCCCATTGCGATCTTGAAAAAAGTGTTTCCTGATTCTTTGTATGCAGAGAATTCTCTGCTCTGCTAAAGCAGACAGCCGTCAAAAGAGGAAAAAAAACGGGCAGTCTGCCAAGAATCACATTCTTTAGCGGTGAAACTTGAGTATAAACATTGTAACAATTTGTCCTTTTAGATCAAAGGAATACACTTTGGTGTGAAAATTAGGGAAGTTTAACCACTTAAACACTACACCTTAGTGGAGACCCTAGAGACTAAAATGGTGGTTGTTGCAATATTTTATGTTGCACTGTATTTGCGCAGCAGTCGCTCGTACTTTAATTTTTTTCCCCAAAAAAAACAAAAAACACTTTAATCGCTTGCTGACTGCCTCATGCCGATATACGTCAGCAGAAGGGCTCGTACAAGCAAACTAACGTACCTGTACATTGCCCCTTAAGAGGTGGCCTGCGGGCACTTGCACCCGCGGCAAGCTCTGTGAGGAGGGTCCCGCGGACTCGATCGCCGCAACGATACCCGCAATAGTTTCACAGAGGGGAAGAACAGGGAGATGCTAATGTGAACAAGCATCTCTCCATTCTGCCTAGTGACAGTGTCACTGATCTCTGCTCCCTGTGATCGGGAGAAGAGGTCAGTGACATGTCACACAGTCTTACAGTTAGAAACACTCCCCAGGACACAAGTAAAACCCCTTAACTGCCCCCTAGTGGTTAACTCCTTCACTGCCAGTGTCGTTTACACAGGAATCTGTGCATTTGTATTGCACTGATTGCTGTATAAATGACAATGGTCTCAAAAATGTGTCAAAAATGTTCGCTGTGTCCGCCATAATGTTGCAGTCATGATAGAAATCGCTGATCGCCACCATTACTAGTAAAAAATTATTAATAAAAATGCCATAAAACTATCCTTTATTTTGTAAACGCTATAAATATTGCACAAGCTCTTATTGCGATTTTTATTTTTATTTTTTACCAAAAATATGTCGAATATGCATCGGCCTAAACTGAGGAAAAAAATCTTTTTTTTTAATATATTTTTGGGGGATATATATTATAGCAAAATGTAAAAAAAATGAGTTTTTTTTTCAAAATTGTCACACTTTTTTTGTTTATAGCGCAAAAAATGCAAACCGCAGGGGTGATCAAATACAAGCAAAAGAGAGCTCTATTTGTGAGGAAAAAATATGTCAATTTTGTTTGGGAGCCATGTCACACGACCATGATTGTCGGTTAAAGTGATGCAGTGCCGAATCGCAAAAAGTGCTCTGGTCAGGAAGGGAATACATTTTTCCGGGGCTGAAGTGGTTAATGAATTAAAAAAAAAAAAAAAAAAAACTAACTAGCAAAGTTAGCCCAATTTAATTTGTATAATGTGAAAGATTTTACCCTGTGAGAATTGTGATCTTTATATTCTAAGCAAAAAATTGTCGTTATGGCCAGAAGCGTGTAGCTCTAAATTAAACAGTTGATTGATAAATGGCTTCAGCCATACACTAACCATGAGTGAAATGTTTTTATGTTATTCATATTCTTTGAAAAATGGCCAAGAAATCATAAATTCTGCCTGGGTATGTAAACTTGTGAGCACAACTGTATGTAAGAATAAAAGTACTAGCTAAACTTTCAATGCTATGTCCAGATTAGTGAACAGATATCGTCCACAAACCATATCTAGACATTCTTAATAACAATTGCTTTAGGATTAGCCATTGGAAGGGTGTAAGAATTATCAACATTATTGCATAAAAAAGACAAAAAAGGGGGGGGGAAAGGGGGAGAGGGGAGTGAGAATAAAAAGGGGATAAAGGAAATGAGACCTCAAGAGGATAGCAAAAGACAGGAGGAAGAAAAGAAGAAGCCAAGAAAAGATAAGGGGTGCCGAAGTTCTGGTTGGGCACTGGAGTTAGGGAAAGGGAAAGGGCACATGTAAGGCGCCAACGGCTCCCAAGTTTGTTCAAAGTTTGTTTGCTATGCAAGGTATCTGATAAAGAGGGAAAGCATTGTTGGATTTGAATCGAAACTAGCCTACAAAAGTAGTCTCAGAAAGAGGAAAGTGGGTGGAGGGAAATTATGGCTACTTGGTATCTCAGCTGAGATACTGTTAAGTTGCTTAACACTTTTGGGGGGGGGGGTGCATTTGGATTGCAGAAGTAACTAAATAGGGCAGGCAAAAGGGGGGGGGACAAAAGAAATGGGGGTCCCTAGGGAGGACTAGTAAGAATTACTGGACTATTTTGTATTTTAAGGTAGGAGTGAGCCATCTAAGTCAGGGGTAGGAAATGAGCTATCCAGGGTCTCCAAAATGTTTTCGTAGGTGGAAACTTTGTTTAGGAAAACTGACTCAATCTTAGTGTGGATCATTGCCTGAGCGTTTTTGTTTCATTGCCAAAATACATTGAGCAGGAGATTTCCATGCCTTTGCGATGGCCTGCTTGCCCACAGTGGTGATGAAGAGAAGGAGTTTGGATTGACGGTGGGTCACAGTCAAGGGTTTGTTCAGGAGAGCTATGATAGGGTCAGCTTGCAATGGCATCTCAAATAGAGTTGAGGATCTTGAACACTTCAGTCCAGAATGTTTGCGCTGAGGACATTCCTACCATATGTGCATATGCCTGATGTAGTACCCATCTGGTGAGTACTTTGTAGATGGTTTCCGGGGCTACAATGTTGGATGAGGCTGACTTAGTTGCCTGCCATATATGGACCAATTGCTTGGATCTAAGGTTTGGTTAAGGTAGTTTTCCCATTTGCTTGTGTAAGCTGGTGGAGAGGACATTGATATTTAAGTAGGACACAAGATTAGACCCTGCTATAGTAATTGTAGCTGTCAGTAGGATGAAGTAGGCTAAACGTTTCATTGGGCGTGGCAACCCTGGTGGCAGGTAATTAAGCAATGTAAGGTGGGGTTACCGTGCGGAGCATGGAGAACACCCTATTCCAATAGTTTCTAATTTTGGGGCATTCCCACCAAATGTTGAGCATGGTGCCACACAACTTGCAATCTCGGAAACACTTTTCGCAAGTGGTCTGATACATTCTGGCTAGATAAGTAGGGACTAGATATCAAATAGTCAAGACTAGCCTCTATTATGAATACATTCAAAATGTGCTTATAGGAAAACTGTAGTCTAGAAAACCACGACTCTGGCTCCACTTCCCAGTCAAGGTCTCTCTCCCAAGCTAGCATATATGGTTTTCTTTGGAGTAAACAGCGATTTGTGCACCATTGGGATACTGTCTCTAGTATCCTGGTCTTTAGTGCACCTTTGTTCAAATGCTGTCAGGGAGGGTGAATTTCCTGAAGGCCCAAGAGTCCATAAAAATTTAGTTTTTGATAAAAACAAAACCTTTCAGATGGGGGCATTTTTAATTTAGCACAACAATGAGAGAGGGTGAGTAAAAAAAGTGCCCCATACAATACAAGCCTTTGTCCGTCCACCATTTTAGTGCCCCAAAATCCATACCTGAAGGAAAATTAGGGTTATGACATACGTGCTCCAAAGGAGTAAATTTTACAGATCAGTGAGGTATTGGAGCTCGTGCAATCCCATAGGGCGAATAAATGAGCTAGTGTGGGTGACTATGTTAAGGGCCTTTCCTTAAAGTGATAGTAAAGTAACGCGTCTTTTTATAGGCTTTCCTTTATCGTACATCAGGGGACACAGGGCCATAGTAGTTACTATGTGGGTTATATAGGCCACCGTCAGGTGATGGACATTGGCATACTGGCAAGACAGAAATTTCAATCCCTATATAACCGCTCATATTACTGGGAGTACCTCAGTTTTTCGCCACTGTCTTAGATGTTGGTCACGAGTAAAGATGTGCTATGCTGAGCTGCACTGGAATATTCCTTGCTGAGGCAGGCTATGCAACCGGATCAATTCAAGTGTCTTTTTAGCCCAAATTGAATGGTAACCAGGCCTCGTGGCGGAAGAAACAAGGTTTAGCCCGGGACGCTTCTCTTTTTAGAGAACTGTGCCCCTGCTGGCCACCGGGATCCAGTGCTTTTAGTTTTTTTAGCCATAAAGTTTTCCTGGCGGGGTGCTTTAGGGTCCAGGAGTGTGGATCCCCCGATAAAATGGGGCCCCGGTTCCTGAAGGTTTTTTTATTTTATTTAATGGAGCCCACTGTGAGGGGTGAAGATTGGGTCTGTTGGTTTTACCACAGAATCCCTGTGGTGGGAAAGGTAAGTGGAGATTTCTAAGGAATTTAAATTTTCTTATGAATTATCTCCTTTTAAACTGTTGTCATGCTTAAAAGTCACCACTGGGTACCTTGTCATGCTTTCCTCAGATCACTCTGACATGCTTTCCTCAGTTCTCCCTCCGGCTAACAGTCCCAGGCCTCTGATAAGATGTTGGGGGGGATTTTTTCCCCAAAACACCCCCCACCTAAACAGAAGCTCTCCCTAGATAGAGGGGGAAGCAAGAATGATCGGCAGATGCTGCTCCGTTCTACACCGCCTCTGCACAGCAGTTTTGTCACAGCTCTCCTCCTCTCCGCCCCCCCCCCCCACACACAAACACGCATGGCAATCAGTCGGATCAGAGGCCCACGTGGGAAAATGCTCTTTTTAAAAAGAGGAGGGGGTGCGTGGTGGGAATCCGGAGGGGGCATGGCTCAGCGCGGTATTGGTGTGCAGCAACATCCAGCGCGGGAGTACATTTAAAAAGCTCCATTTTGCTGACTGCAGCTGTCTGAGGGACACAAGAACAAAAAGAGGGCATGTAAGTGGTGACACTGCATTCTCTTGCCACATTTACTGAAGCATCAGCCTGCGCACTAATAGCAGTTGTTGGAATATTTGCTCAAGCACTGAATGCAATTTCTTCAGGCAGTACCTCTGCATTTGTGCATTGGGCTGTGGTCAGAAGGGGTGATAGAAACACCCCAAAAAAGGGCTCAAAAGGGACTCCCTCAAGCTCTAAAAAGCCTAAACTCCTCTCTACAATGGCAGCCTCTCCAAGAGATCTGAGGTGGCTGGTCAGAGTGAGCCATCGGGGCCGTCAAATGTTGCCATGATAGGTTTGGAAGAAAGGTTAGTGGCTTTAATCGCATCCCAGTGTGGGACAAAATGAGACATGTCCCAGTCCATTACCCAGGACCCTCAAACTGAGGAACTAGAACTCCTCTTCTGAGGGGTTAAATGCGGAAGGATCAGCTTCACAATCTGAAAGATTGATGGTGCAATCTTAGTGAAATGGTCTGTTCCTTATTTATGCTACCCCTAACTGAGTTGGTTGATAAGCCCACTTCTTGTTTGGGTTTTGCTAAAGCTACCTCAAGCTGTGCATGCCTTTCCTATCCATTCATTGCTGAAAACGTTTATGTATTCTGAGTGGGATCACCCAGATAAGCATTTTTTTTCCCTACTAGAAAGTTTTCAACACTTTATCCTATGGAAGAAAAATTCATTAAGTGGGGGATACCAGCAATTGATGCTGCTATATCCTCTGTGAATAAAAGTTTGACTTGTCCGGTAGACAATGCTCAAATGCTTAGGGATTCAACAGATAAGTAGTTGGAATTCCTATTAAAAAGATCTTTTTCTCTGGCAGGTTCAGTGATTCAGCCAGTTGGCAGCAATTGGTGTATGCCAATCCTTGAGAGACTAGTTTAAACGGGTGCTCAAGATTATTCCTGATCAGCAGGCCCAGGATTTAGCCGAGCTACCAGGGGCTTTGTTTTACAATAGATGCTTTGAGAGATTCTATTCTCCATGCCCTCATGCCTTACGCTTGGGCTGGTGCATATGCGTAGAATCTTATGGTTGAAAAATTGGTCAGCCGAAGCGCCATGCAAAAAGCTCCTGGCTAGTTCTCCTTTTCACGGTGAACGGCTGTTCAGGGGTGATTTGGATAAATACATCCAAAAAATTTCTAGTGGATAAAGTACGCCTTTGCCCGTTAAGAAGAGTAGTAAATGTATTTAATTTAAACAAGCTCCTTCTCCAATGCCAGAGGCGCCTGCCTCAGGCAGTCACGACGGCCTACGCCATCAAGTTCAAGAGGTAAACCTCAGTCAACCCCAGGGACAGTAGAAGTCCTAGGAGAGGAAACCAACAAGACAAAATACTAAAGGCTCCTTATGAAGGGGTGCCCCCGCTCGCTCGAGTGCGGGAAGACTGCAGGTCTCAAGGGTCTGTCAGGAAGAGTGTCGCGACAGATGGGTGATTTCCTCAATAGCTCTAGGGTACAAACTAGAGTTCCGAAAGTTCCCGTTTTCTCCGATCAAAACATTCCCTGGGATCCAGAGAGAGTCTTTCAAGCATA
Organism: Lithobates pipiens; assembly: GCF_037356315.1. Lineage (NCBI taxonomy): Eukaryota > Metazoa > Chordata > Amphibia > Anura > Ranidae > Lithobates > Lithobates pipiens. The sequence continues at coordinate 209,494,214 of NW_027507758.1, forward strand.
AGACCATCTTTTGTCTCAAAAAGTCATCTCAGTGGTCCCCATGGAAGAGCTGGGATTGGGGTTTTATTCATACCTTTTCACTGTACCAAATCCAAATGGAGATGTCAGACCCAATCTTGATCTCAAAGATCTAAACCAGTTTCTGAATATCATCTTTTTTCCCATGGAGTCAATCCTAATCAGTAGTCTCCATCCTAGAAGGTGGAGAACTTCTGGCATCAATTGACATCAAGGATGCATACCTCCGTGTGCCTATTTTTCCCGTTCACCAGAAATATCTACGCTTCGAGTTAAAAAATCTTCATTTACAGTTTGAAACTCTGCCTTTCGGTCTAGATATTGCATCTCGAGTGTTTACAAAGGTCCTGGCCCCTCCTCTAGCCAGATTAAGGGGCCCAAGGTATAACGATTATAGCTTACCTAGATGATCTGCTTTTGGTAGACCAATCGGTAGCCCGCTTAGACCAAAGTATGGTTACCACAGTCAACTACGTGGAGTACCTAGGTTGGGTTCTCAACCTAGAGAAATCCTCCTTAAAACCATCAGGTAAATTGGAATACTTGGGTCTGATCATAGATACAGCCCAGGCGAAGATCAGTGCCATAAAGGCAGTGCTCGACTAAACCCGGGCACCAGGTCGCATTTGCGACTAGAATTGGCGACCTGGGGCAGCACAGCTGGGGGTATCCTGTCTCCGTGGACCCCCCCCCCCCCCGGCGTGATCGCTTCGGGCCGCGCCGCAGGCGGCCGGTAATTGAGCCCCCGGCTTTGAGGTCTTCTGTGATCCTATGGTTCCTTCTGGAATCTGGTGCTAATGGAGCTTGCCTGCCAGCCTTTCTCCTTCCCTTTACTTAGAACCCCTAAACAAAATATCTATATATCTATATCTATATTAAACAAAAATCTGCGAGGTGAATGGATCAATCAATTCACCCGTAGAAAAAACAGCGCATAATACTTCATAAAAAAAGAAAAAATTATATGTGATTTGTGCTAATACGAACTATGGAAAAAACATTTATATCTTCCCAAATGCAGTCATACACACTAAGTATTGTCCATGAACACTGTCCATATATCCAAATTAGGCTGAGTAATTGGGATAGTTTCAGCAAAAAAGTTAAAACGAGATATCTATTTCAGTCCATCAACAGACAATAGAATTAAAGATCAAAACTGAAACAAAGTGTCCTGGTATAAATCACAGGGAGTGTACGCTGCAATCCTTCCTTAACATGATTATACTTCCACTAGTATGATGCAGTAATCCCGAATTTACTGGGGTGCAGTCTCAAGGATGAGGTGACCCCCCTTAGTAATATTCTTACCAGATATGCCTGGTTACATAGGCTCTCAGAAATTACTCCTCATCGGTTCGATCTCATCAGCTTCATAAGCGCCAGGTAATACACGATCGGATGTGCTTGGTTACACAGGATCTCAGATGTTACTCATCGGCTGGATCTCATCCACTGCATAAGTGTCGGGTGATTCAAGATCTCCGAAAGAAGCAATTACGGGAAAACAAACATAGCGTGATACTGTCTTATAAAAACACGATTTATTTAAGTAAAAAATGTTGCACTCACACAAAATTAATTCTTTAAGGCATTGATTCATTCAGCGTGCATAGTTCTTAACCACAGTCTCGGGGGAAGTAATAGCATCAGCCGCTAATGGCCGTCACCACAGTAGCTCACGGTTAAAGCTGTGCGTCTCCTTCTCCCTCCTGTCAGTTCCTCTATGCTGCAAACATGTGCTACCACCCTGACGCGTTTCGTCGTATTGACATCATCTGAGGGTCAGTGTTCATGGACAATACTTAGTGTGTATGACTGCATTTGGGAAGATATAAATGTTTTTTCCATAGTTCGTATTAGCACAAATCACATATAATTTTTTCTTTTTTTATGAAGTATTATGCGCTGTTTTTTCTACGGGTGAATTGATTGATCCATTCACCTCGCAGATTTTTGTTTAATATTTTCTAGTGGTTTTATTGATTTAATACCTTTTAGAACAGCTGCTTAAATTCCACAGTTCCCAGGTAGAAGGCATATTCTTTGATGCTAAGCGCCTTTCATTTGCATGGTTAACGGGCGGAGGTTATCCTAAGCAAAGGTGCACAGTTGTTCATATCTATATCTATATCTATAATTTTTTTTTAATTTATTCTAACACCCTAGAGAGTAAAATGGTGGTCGTTGCAATACTGTCTGTCACACCGTATTTGCACAGCGGACTTGCAAGCGCATTTTTTTTGGGGGGAAAAATAATTTAATAAAAAAAAAAAAGACAACAGTAAAGTTAGCCCAATTTTTTTTTTATATTGTGAAAGATGTTACGCCGAGTAAATCGATACCCAACATGTCACGCTTCGAAATTGTGTCCGCTCATGGAATGGCGACAAACTTTTACCCTTTAAAATCTCCATAGGCGACATTTAGAAAATTCTACAGGTTGCACGTTTTGAGTTAGAGGAGGTCTGGGGCTGTAATTATTGCTCTTACTCTACCGATCGCAGCGATACCTCACATGTGTGGTTTGAACACCGCTTTCATATATGCGTTCGCTTCTGCACGCAAGCTTGGCGGGACGGCGCATTTAAAAAAATATTTTTTTTCTTATTTTAACTTTTTTTTTTTTTTTTTTTTTTTTCACTGTTCTTTTTAATAAAAATGTGTGTCACTTTTATTCCTATTACAAGGAATGTAAAAATCCCTTGTAATAGAAAAAAGCATGACAGGTCAGAGAGACCTCGCATCTCAAATTTACACTAAAATGCAATTTAAAAAATAATCATCATTTGAAAAAAATAAAACAAATAAAATGTCCCTCTAAGAGCTATGGGCAATGACTTGGAGACAGGTGGGGGGCTGGGGGCTACCTTCCCCTCACTCGTCTCCATGTCAGACCAGGGACAGGTCCAGATCGCCATCACAGACCTGGCTCCTAGATTCCAAGTCAATTTGTCAACCCCTGCATAAAGGAATGGATTCAGATGGTCAAGGCAAAGAAGACTCCATCTTTTCGACTTTGCATGAGGTTGTTGGGAAAGATGGTGGCTTTATTCAAGGCCATTCCTTATGCTTAGTTTCATTCGAGGCTGCTGCAAAACCATATCCTATACCTAATAATCCACGCCTTGATCTATAATTATAGATGCACAGGTAAGTAATAAAGTGCATACATAATAAACACACAGCTGGTATAAAGTGCCAGTGCAATCTGTGGCAAGCAAATAATGCGCACACAAATGTAAACACACACAAAAAAAGTGCAAATATTGCCAGAACCACACAATAAATTTGATTAAAATATATAAACCTAACCATTACGTGGTGCCACCATATAACACAAATTAAAATAAAAACAAAGTGCTTAATGCATACCAATGTGACAACAAAATTGCAAAAATATATATATATATATATATATATATATATATATATATCTATCTCTATATATCCGTCTTTAAGGCGGGGCAAAAGGGGCAGCTGCCCTGGGCCCTGTCATTTTTGTGAGGCCCAAAGCAGCTGCCTCATACTTGCCAACTATCCCAGTTTAAATTCCCTTGTGCCTTGAAGTTTTTGTTAGAGGTCGACCGGTATGGGTTTTTCTCTGGCCGATGCCGATATTTAGAAATCATGGCGGCCGATGGCCGATGTATGATGCCGATTTTTTTGGGCCGATACGTTAGGCAGATTTTTTTTTTATTTATTTTTTTTATCCCCCTTCATCTCATAAAACCTAACAGACACCGTTCCCTAAAAATAGTGCCTGTAAAGTGCCTGCAAAACGGCTCCCCTGCAGTCTGTGTGAAAGAGTGCTCTCACACTGAGGCGATGCAAGCAGCACGTTTGGAGTGGTGTATACCACTTCTCCACCACTCCTGCCCATTGATATTAATGGGCACCACTGCCCAAGTGCATGCAATGCGATTTGGCAGCGGTGCTTCACGGGCGCATTTAACCTCTTCTTCGGCCACTAGCTAGGATTATATGCGCCCCACTAGCAGCCGAATAGCACCGCTAAAATTATGGTAAAGCACTGCTAAAACTAGCAACATTTTACCATCAACGTCTGCCCGCTCCAGTGTGCAAGCAGCCTATAAAATAAAAACAAGTACTCAAAACTTTTGGATGAAAAAAAAAAATGGACTAACTTTACTGTTTTAGTTTTTTTTTTTTTTTTTTTTATTAAATCGTTTAGTGTATTTTTTTCCCCCCCAAAAAATGCATTTGAAAGACCTCTGCGCAAATGCCGTGTCTTTTTTTTTTTTTATTAAATCGTTTAGTGTATTTTTTTCCCCCCCCAAAAAATGCATTTGAAAGACCTCTGCGCAAATGCCGTGTGACATAAAATGTTGCAACAACCGCTATTTTATTCCCTAGGATCTCTGCTAAAAAAATATATATACTTTTTGGGGGGTCCAAGTGATTTTCTGGCAGAAAATACAGGACTTTTACTTGTAAGCGACAAGTGTCAGAAAAGATTTAGTCTTTAAATGGTTAAACTGAGAACTATACACACTGAGATGAGTTCATTTATTCAGAAGTGTAAACATTGTATCTTTTTGTTCTTTTCTTGGCAGACTGCCCAGAGAGGAGGAAAGACGTTTCTATGACGACTCGGGCAACTTACACTGACTTCTATTACAGAAGTCATTTCCAAGTCCCGCTGTTCTAAATCGGCCTTTTTATCAGCTCAATCGGCCGATGCCGATTAATTAAACGGTATATCGGTCGACCTCTAGTTTTTGTCCCATGCTGTGTTCTGATATCTGTGTGATGTGCTGGTACTATTGCTGCCCTGCTCTGTGCCCTATTGTTTACAGATGACTCACCTGCAGACCCTGTGTTTACATGTAATTAACCAGCAATTGACTAGCTTTTGTACTAAGTCAAATCACGCATATGAACCACTATGGGTTTCTCAGAAGTTTCCTCAACGCAGTATTCAAAAAGTGCATGAAAAAGGAAAAAAGCTGATGGTGCAATATCGTTTTAAAATTTTATCACACACATCAGCTTTTTTCCTTTTTCGTGCAACTTTTTGAATACTGCATTGAGGAAACTTCTGATCCAGGGAAACAGCTGAGAAACCCATAGTGGTTCATATGCATGATTTGACTTGGTGTAAAAGCTAGTCACACGCTCTAAGATGAGCTCATTACCATAAGGGGTTTCTGGATTTCACCTATGCATGATTCAGAATCATGGCTGGATGTAGAAGCATGTTGTTAATTTGGTCACTGGAGATCACGTCGTTTTGCATCTATCTCACCACTATCAGTACATCGTTTCTCATCACAGGCTACTACAAAAGACTGTTTAATGTTTAGGGACAATCATATGGTGTATGCACTTGCATGTGTGTGTGTGTATGTGTGTATGTGTGTATATGTATGTGTATATATATATATATATATATATATATATATATATATATATATATATATATATATATATATATATATATATATATATATATATATGTATATATATATATATGTATATGTATGTATGTATATATATATATATATATATATATATATGTATGTATGTATATATATATATATATATATATGTATGTATGTATATATATATATATATATGTATGTATGTATATATATATATATATATATATGTATGTATGTATATATATATATATATGTATATGTATGTATGTATATATATATATATATGTATATGTATGTATGTATATATATATATATATGTATATGTATGTATGTATATATATATATATATATATATATATGTATATGTATGTATGTATATATATATATATATATGTGTATATGTATGTATGTATATATATATATATATATGTGTATATGTATGTATGTGTATATATATATATATATATATATATATATATATGTATATATATATATATGTATGTATGTATGTATATATGTGTATATATATATATATATATTTATTTTATTTTATTTGCAATTTTGTTGTCACATTGGTATGCATTAAGCACTTTCTGTTTTTATTTTAATTTGTGTTATATGTATATGGTGGCACCACATAATGGTTAGGTTTATATATTTGAATCAAATTTATTGAGTGTGGTTCTGGCAATATTTGCACTTGTGCGCTTTTTTTTTTATTTTTATTTTTTTCCCAGTTGTGTGTTTATTTGCTTGACACAGATTGCACTTGCACTTTATACCAGCTGTGTGCTTATTATTTATGAACTTTATTACTCACCTGTGCATCTATAATTATCGATCAAGGCACGGATTATTAGGTATAGGACCTATCTAGTGCATCGTATGTTATTTTTATTCGAATTTTATTATGCACGTATGTATGACACGTGCTTAACGTTTGCAGCTTGATAGTGGCATATAGTTAGGAGGGAGTTTCTTAAGGCTCGCAGGATTTGTTTTTTTGCAAAACAGTATCCTATCGCCTTGGAACAAGGAGGTCCAAGCTCTAGATTTCCCAATGTGTCTGTCTCCAAGGGTGTACCGGAGCCTCAGTTGGTGGTTGATGTCCAAGAATCTGCAGAAGGGAAAATCCGTCCTACCATTTACCTGGAAGGTGGTCACAACAGATGCTAGCCTTTCAGTTTGGGGAATAGTTCTGGAAGAGGAAACTGTCCAAGGGACAGATCACAAATGAACTTATCCACCAACATTCTAGAGATTCGGGCAGTGTGCTTGGCTCTGAGGGCTTGGACGTTCAGGTTATGGAATTGTCCTGTCAGGCTCCAATCCGACAATGTCACAGCAGTGGCCTATATCAATCACCAAGGGGGACACGAGAAGTCATGTGGCCCAGCGAGGTGGCTCATATCCTAACTTGGTCAGAAAACAATGTACCTTGCCTATCAGCAATCTTCATTCCAGGAATAGAAAATTGGCAGGTGGAATACTTGAGTCACCAGCAGTTCGCAGGAGATATCTTCCTGACAATATGCCAAAGATGGGGGCTCCCAGATGTAGATCTGTTTGCGTCCAGGTTCAACAAAAAGATTGACAACTTTGTGTCAAGAACAAGGGATCTGCTAGCATGCGAAACAGATGCCTTGGTGTTCCCATGGAATCAGTTCTCACTGATTTATGCAGTCCCTCCTATTTGCTGCTTTTATGACTTCTTTGTAGGGTCAAACAGGAAGCGAAGTCAGTGATTCTTGTGGCCCTAGCTAGCTTGGCCCAGAAGATCCTGGTATGCAGAGATTATAAGCATGGCGGTAGGGGACCCATCGCCCCAACCATTACGTCCAGACCTTCTCTTGCAAGGTCTGTTATTCCATCCTACCTTACAAATGCTAAATTTAACGGTTTGGTTATTGAGACCCACATTCTGAAGAAGCGTGGGCTATCAGGTTCAGTGGTATCTACCTGATTAATGCAAGGAAGCTAGCCTCAAGAATCATATATTGGAGTGGATATGGAGTGGATCATATATTAGTGGAAGGCATGTGTCTCCTGGTGTGAATCTAGGGGTTGGCACCACAGGAAGTATGTCATAGGCAGAATCCTTGACTTTCTGCAGATGGGGTTAGAAATTAAGCTGGCCTTGAGTATTATCAAAAGCCAGGTCTTGGCCTTATCAGTATTATTTCAACAACCACTTGCTTCAGATTCTTTGGTTTGTAGCTTTATTCAGGGGTTAACGTGGCTTAATCCTCTGGTTAGGTCACCCCTGAACCCTTGGGACTTGAATTTAATTCTGTCGGCATTGCAGAAACAGCCTTTTGAGCCGATACGGCATATTCCCTTGGTCCTTTGACAAAGAAACACATTTTTATGGTAGCCATATCTTCTCCAAGAAGGATATCTGAGTTGGCTGCTCTTTCTTGTAAAGAGCCATATTTAATTCACAAATTTATTCACAAGGATTAGATGGTATTGCATCCTCATCCTAACTTTCTACCGAAGGTAGTGTCAGGTTTTCATTTAAACCAGGATATTGTTCTACCTTTGTTTTTTGTTTTTCCAGAACCCTGTTCTATGGAAGAAAAGTCACTAAATTCTCTGGCTGTGGGGTCAGAGCAGTTAAAGTCTACTTGAAGGCGACTGCTCCGATTCGAAAAACTGATGTTTTGTGTTGCCTGAAGGTCTTAAGAGGACAAGCGCCATCGAAATCTACTATTTCTAAATGGATTTGGCAAGTAATTGTTCAAGCTTTCAGTTTGAAGAGGAAGATTCCACCCTCTCAAATCAAACCGCACTCCACTAGGGCTGTTAGTGCTTCATGGGCAGTGCATCACCAAGCTTCCATGGCTCAAATCTGCAAGGCTGCAACTTGGTCTTCAGTCCAAACGTTTACCAGATTCTATCAGGTGGATGTAAAAAGGCATGAGGCTATTGCCTTTGGGCGCAGTGTGCTGCTGGCAGCAATATAATGCCCCATACACACGGTCGGACGTTCCGACCACAAAATCTGTCTGATTTTTTCAGATGGATTTCGGCCAAAACTTGTCTTGCATACACACGATCGCACAAAGTTGTCGGAAAATCCAAACGTTCGGAACGAGGTGCCATGCAAACTGTACGACGGGACTACGTAGAGGCCAGTCATAAATAGCTTTCGTCTCCAATTTTTTTCTGAGCATGCGTGGCACTTGTGCGTTGGAATTCTCTACACACGATCTGGAAAAAATCAGATCGGATTTTGTTGTGGGAAAATTTTAGATCCAGCTCTCAAACTTTTTCCAACGGAAAAAGTCCGATAGAGCCCACACACGATAGGATTTTCCAACAACATAATCATATTGGACTTTTTCCGTCAGAATTTCCGACCGTGTGTATGGGGCATAAGTCCTCTAGTCTCATGGTGCCCTACTTTTTTGTTTCCCTCCCTCCCCCTCAGTTGGCATTGCTCTGGTGCACCCCACATAGTAAGTACTATGGCTCTGTGTCCCATGATTGTACGATAAAGAAAATAGGATTTTTATAACCACTTACCTGTAAAAATCCTTTTGTTGGAGTACATCATGGCACACAGAGGTCCCTCCCCTCCCCAGTAATGGAAGGGTTTATATAGGGAGTGAACTTCCTGTCTTAGGGTGTGCCAGTGTCCAGCACCTGAAGGTGGCCTATATAACCCACATAGTAACTACTATGGCTCTATTTCTTGTGATGTACTCCAAGAAAAGGATTTTTACAGGTAAGCTGTTATGAAAATCGTATTTTTATAACATAAATGTCCCCCCAGGCTGTCAGATAATATGATCTAACCTGCACTTGTGCAGCTGAGGCAACATTTACAGCCCGCTCTGTGTGCCACGGTGATGGGACTCCCGTATGCATGCGTGGGAGTACGTTGGCCTGGCCAATCGAGCGGCTGTAAAACATATGAAACCTGTAAGGAAGACCAGGTGAAGTTGGAAGCGCCGGTGACTGGGGAGAGCCCTGACAGCTTATTGCTGGAAGGCTCTTTGTGTCAGGAAGTCTATCATGAGGTACTAGAATACAGTGTACATTATGGCTTAATCCTGCAGGGGGACCATTTATTTTATTTTGATTTTCGAGGCTTTACTACTACTTCACGTTTAATTGTGAATGATGGAATAGCCAGTTATTATTTCTGTACCCATTCCAGTCTCTCGATGTGATGTGAATGTGAATCGACTACTGAAAATTGCATTAATTGCGCTGCCTTTTTAGTAAGCCCTGAACTCCAAGTCCCCCTTTAGGTCTAGATGTGAACTAAGTGGTACGTGCTAGCCTTGAGGACGCTAAATGGATTTCAGTACCTTGGTCTGAAAATGTAGATCTGATCTAGCAATGGGCACTGGCAATTACCACTACCCCAAGAGTTTAGGTAAAAGGGTAATTTTGACCGCATGCATAATGCCCAGCCACAAGAGATCGTATAGTGCCCAGCTAGACAGTGGGTGTTCCAGACGTCGAAAACAGGAAGGACAATTAACCACTAATGTCAAATAAGACAGGGAAAGATTAACTTCCAAATACGATCTATCTTTAGCTTTATCATGCCAATGAGAAGGGTTCACGAATACACAAGAACAACGGTTCAGGGATATTCATTTTCATAGGCAATGAATTTGTTTAATTAACTCTGAGCCCAGCTAAAATTGTGCGACGTCTGAATGATGTTAGGAAGGGAAGTGACGGGGGTGGTAACGAGTAGAATATCGTCTGCAAATAATGCACACCTATGGGAACCACATACTTCCCCCCCCCCCTCCTAATGTTCGTTTTAGTCCCGATGGCGAAATGTAAAAGAGAAGGGGGACAACCTTGTCAAGTACAAAGCTTACTTTCAATATGGCCACAGTGGTGTCCCATCAACTTAAAGTGGAGTTCTAGCCAATAATGTATATAGAGAGAGAGAGAGATAGATAGATATATATCTCTATCTCTCTATCTAATCTTTTATTTTTTATTTTTATTACTATTTTATTTTTTTCGGGACCTCCGTGCCATGATGCTGCGGTGAGTTATATAACGCAGTTTTTTTTTTTTGGTACGGTACCCTTCCTCGTCGCTCCCCTGTCTCCATTTGGGACCTGTATGTGTCCCAGGAGAAAACGGGTCCATTTATTTAGAAAGAGATGCACAACTCGTGAATACGCAGCTGCAATGCTTCACTTCCTGTTTCCCTTTCGATGCCGGAGCCGATGGACCTGTCTGCTTTGAGTGCTTTGGGTGCCGACATCGTGGGCTCCCTGGACAGGTAAGTGTCCTTATGTTAAAAGTAAACAGCTTCAGTATTTTTAGCTGCTGACTTTTTTTTATTTATTTTTTCATCCAGGCTGGAACTCCTCTTTAAACTTTTTGGGTTGTAGATGAAAGTGCAGGGTTCCCAGAATATGTAGGAAAAGTGGGCTGAAGTTCCATGACTCCAAGACGCTGATTTAAAGGCTTCCTACAAGCCTATGGACAAAGGTAGGACTTCTTGAGATGTGCCTCCAGCCCAACCCAATTGCAGAAGCGACATGATACCCACTGCTCTTCCAATCTGATCTGGTCCCTTGCGACTTGGGATGAAATCCACCTGATCCTTATGTACATAGCAATTGATAAGAGGGCAATTTATTGACCAGAACCTTCCTGAATAGCTTTAAGGCAGATTTATTTTTTTTATCTTAAAGGGGTGTTCCAGCGGAAATTTTTATTTTTTTTAAAGTCAGCAGGTACAATCATTGTAGCTGCTGACTTTCATTAAGGACACTTACTTGTCCAGGGTGCCCACAATGACACAATAATAGACACTCAAAGCTGTGGCGAGCTGCTTTCTGTGGAGGCACTTGGCAGGAGAAAGGGGCCAGGAGTGCCAGTGACGAAGGGCAGGATTTGGGATTAAAAGTGCAGTTTTTTTATTTTTATTTTATTTTTTAGCACTGATCACTGTATTGGTGTCACTGGTCTCCAAACAGTTTCACTTAGTGTTCGATTTTTCTGCAATGTCGCAGTCTCGCTAAAAATCGCTGATTACCGCCATTACTAATAAAAATAAAAATGCCATTAAGATATCCCATAGTTTGTAGATGCGATAACTTTTGCATAAACAAATCAATATATGAGTTTTGGTTTTTACATTTTTTTTTTATAATTCTTTTGCCAAAAATATGTAGCAGAATAAATATTGGTTTAATTTGATGAAGAAATTTAGATTTTTCTTTAATCGTACATCACGGGACACAGCGCCACAGTAATTACTATGTGAGTTATAGCCCACCTTCAGGTGCTGGATCCTGGCACACCCTAAACAGGAAGTTGACTCCCTATATAACCCCCCCCCCCACTACTGGGAGTATCTTTTTTTTTTTTTTGCCAGTGTCTAAGGTGTTGGTCACGAGTGAAGATGTGCTGTGCTGTTCTCCATTGGAGCAATCCTTGCTGGGGCTAGCTATGCAGCCGGATCCATTCAAAGTGTCTTTTAGGCCAAATTGTTTTAAATATCTCTTTATTTTATAATTTTAAAACATATACAAAACATCCATCCTCTACAACATAAAACTCCAACATATTCCCCACAAACAAGAAAAAAAAAGAGAAAAAAAAAAGACAAAACCGATCAGTCATCATACTCCCCCTGCCCCCCCCCCCCAACATTCCCCAACTCCAATCACTTACAAATAATCTTTCAATTTCCCTGAGGTACAAAACTCCTCCCATTTTTTCCAATACTTTGAGATCTGATTCTCCACATATCCTTCTTCTCTTATTTGTTTCTCCAAATAATGTATTATCACTCATTTCACACTTCCACTCTATTATTGATGGCGCTATTTCCTTTTTTCCATTTTTGCGCTATTACGACTTTTGCAACTGTGGTCATACAATGTAAAAACTCTGTCTCCTTCTGCGTTATTGACTTGGTTGTATGTGAGAATAATACTACATTTATATCTGGCTTTATCCCTATACCTGTCACCTACTGGTATATTTCCATTATCTTACCCCAAAAAGCTCTTATCTTATAACAGCTAAAACATATATGTTCTAGAGTACCCTTTTCTATTTTGCATCTCCAACAAGTTTCAGAGTTCCTTTTATTTATTCTATTCATAACTACTGGACTTCTATACCATCTTGTTGCTACTTTATAATTTTTTTCCTGATATTTAATTGCTAGGGGTATTTTGTGCATTCTTTCAAATATCACTTCCCATTCTTTCTCAGTCATCTCTTTCCCTATTTCTTCCTCCCATTTTTTTACACCTACTATTTTTTTAATATCACCATAAGGGAGTAATAGATTGTATATCTTAGATAGTTTTTTATTCGCCTTATCCTTATTTGTTGCTGTTTGTTCAAATATGGTTAATTGTCTATTAATCATTATTACTATTGGATCTATATATGTTTTCAACTGACGATATTGTAGCCATTTATTTTTATATTCGTGTCCCATTTCCTGGAGCGTTGGCATCTTTCCATCAATCAGGATTTGTATAATTCGTTCATGCTCATCCATATTCCATTTAAGAAATGTTTTACTATTTATTGCTGGCCTAAATTCGGGATTAGCAAATAATGGAGTCATAGGGCCAATTAGAGAGGATAGCTTTCCTTTTTTTATTATATCCTCCCATATTTTTAATGTTGTTTTTACAAAAATAGGTAGCTCCTTTTCTTCCGGCATTAAGTTAGGTTTTATCCAGGGCAGATATTTTATTCTAACCCCTATTATATCTTCTTCTAATTTTACCCATTGTTTATTTTTTGCATTGTGTTGCCAATCAATGATTCTCATTAATGAGGCTGCTTGGAGATATTTAACAAAGTCCGGCATTGCCAGTCCTCCATTATTTTTTGTTCTTATTAATACATCTCTTCCTATTCTAGGAATCTTGTGCGCCCATATAAAACTTTCTACAGCTTCCCTTAGATCCTTCATAGTTTTCCTTGATGGCATTATAGGGACAGTCTGAAAAATATATAACATAATTGGTAGTATCACCATCTTTACAATATTTATTTTCCCTAACCAGGAATATGTTATTTTATCATATTTTCCTAGAAGTTTTTTTACCTTTATAAATTGCCGTATTATAGTTCATATCTTGTAAAAGCTTCAAATCTCTTGGAATGTATATTCCAAGGTATTCGCATCTTGCTTCCATTTGAATGGGAAATCCTTTTGTATTATCTTTTGCATTCTTTCTTCCAATGTAATGTTCATTAATTCAGATTTATCATAATTTACTTTAACCACTTGCCGACCGCCTCACGCCGATGTACGTCGGCAGAATGGCACGGGCAGGCATAAGCACGTACATGTACGTGATTTGCCTCCCGCGGGTCGGGGGCCCGATCGGGCCCCCGCCCGGTGCCTGCGGCGGTCGGTTTTCGTTCGGGAGCGATCCCGGACGAGGGGACGGCCATTCATTCATGGCCACCCCCTCGCGATCGCTCCCGACGAATGGAAATCCCCGGTGACATCACTTCCTCTCCTGTAATGTAAACACAGGAGAGGAAGTGATGTATTCTCTCCTCCGTGTCGGTATTTTTCGTTCCGACACGGAGGAGAGCGGATCAGTGAGTTGCACCAACACATCCCACACACAGTAGAACATGCCAGGCACACTCACACCCCCCCTTTACCCCCCGATCACCCCCCCAATTACCCCTGCCCCCCCAGTCACAGTGACACCAATGTCATTTTTTTTTTTTTTTTTTTTTTTTTTTGCATTGGTGTCATTTGTGACTGTAATAACTGTTAGGGCAGTTAGGGTTAGCCCCCTTTAGTTCTAATGTACCCCCCTAACCCCCCCAATAAAGGTTTAACCCCGTGATCACCCCCCGTCGCCAGTGTCACTAAGGCTGGGTTCACATTGCAGCGGTTTATGAGAACGAATGTGATTCGCACCGCACTGCAGTGCAAATCACATCCGATCTCTGTGCGATTCGAGTTCAGCCATTCGCCGCACCCGCCGCACCCGCCACACCCGCCGCACCCGCCGCAAGTTCGCACGGGACCCTTTTTTTGGCCCGCAGCAGAATCGGATCGCATGGGTGTTCACACCATGCGATCCGAGTTTGCAGATCGCACTGCGATATGCGAACTGATCTGGGGGTGTCAGTAACATTTCACTGACACTCCCAGCAGTTCGCATAGGGCAGTGTGAACTGCCGCCGGGAGGCATGCGATGCGGGAACCCGCCGCGGATTCGCGGCGTTTCCGCATCGCTCCAGTGTGAACCCAGCCTAATAAGCGATCATTTTTCTGATCGCCGTATTAGTGTCACAGGTGACGCTAGTTAGGCAGGTAGGTATTTAGGTTCGCCGCAGCTTTTTATAGCGCTAGGGACCCCCATATACTACCGCATAAAGCCCCCTGATTGCCCCCTAGTTAACCCTTTCACCAGTGATCACCATATAACTGTTACAGGTGACGCTGGTTGGTTAGTTATTTTTTTATAGTTTCAGGGCACCCGCCATTTATTACCTAATAAAGGTTTAACCCCCTGATCACCCGGCAGGTGTCATTTGTGACTAATAACTGTTAGGGCAGTTAGGGTTAGCCCCCTTTAGTTCTAAGGTACCCCCCTAACCCCCCCAATAAAGGTTTAACCCCGTGATCACCCCCCGTCGCCAGTGTCACTAAGGCTGGGTTCACATTGCAGCGGTTTATGAGAACGGATGTGATTCGCACCGCACTGCAGTGCAAATCACATCCGATCTCTGTGCGATTCGAGTTCAGCTATACAGATAGTATGGCTGAATTCGTGTCGCACCCGCCGCACCCGCCGCAAACTCGCACGGGACCCTTTTTTTGGTCCGCAGCAGAATCGGATCGCATGGGTGTTCACACCATGCGATCCAAGTTTGCAGATCGCACTGCGATATGCGAACTGATCTGGGGGTGTCATTAACATTTCACTGACACTCCCAGCAGTTTGCATAGGGCAGTGTGAACTGCCGCCGGGAGGCATGCGATGCGGGAACCCGCCGCGCATTCGTGGCGTTCCCGCATCGCTCCAGTGTGAACCCAGCCTAATAAGCGATCGTTTTTCTGATCGCTGTATTAGTGTCACAGGTGACGCTAGTTAGGCAGGTAGGTATTTAGGTTCGCCGCAGCTTTTTATAGCGCCAGGGACCCCCATATACTACCGCATAAAGCCCCCTGATTGCCCCCTAGTTAACCCTTTCACCAGTGATCACCATATAACTGTTACAGGTGACGCTGGTTGGTTAGTTATTTTTTTATAGTTTCAGGGCACCCGCCATTTATTACCTAGTCTCACTAGTGTACCCCTAAATTTAGGGGTGTCTACTTTCTAAAATGGGGTCATTTGGGGGGGGGGTTTGTGCCATCTTGGCATTTTATGGCCTTCAAAACTGTAACGCCCTTAGAAAGCCTGAAGGCGGTGCTTGGTTTTTGGGGCCCCGTACGCGGCTAGGCTCCCAAAAAGTCCCACATATGTGGTATCCCCGTACTCAGGAGAAGCAGCAGAATTTATTTTGGGGTGTCATTTCACATATGCCCATGGCATGCGTGAGCAATATATCATTTAGTGACAACTTTGTGAAAAAAAAAAAAAGTTTGTAATTTTCCCGCAACTTGTGGCAAAATATAAAATATTCCATGGACTCAACATGCCTCTCAGCAAATAGCTTGGGGTGTCTACTTTCTAAAATGGGGTCATTTGTGGGGGTTTTGTGCCATCTTGGCATTTTATGGCCTTCAAAACTGTAATAGGTAGTGAGAAGTGAACTCAAAAAATTACGCCCTTAGAAAGCCTGAAGGCGGTGCTTGGTTTTCGGGGCCCCGTACGCGGCTAGGCTCCCAAAAAGTCCCACATATGTGGTATCCCCGTACTCAGGAGAAGCAGCAGAATTTATTTTGGGGTGTCATTTCACATATGCCCATGGCATGCATGAGCAATATATCATTTAGTGACAACTTTGTGAAAAAAAAAAAAAAAAAAAAAAAGTTTGTAATTTTCCCGCAACTTGTGGCAAAATATAAAATATTCCATGGACTCAACATGCCTCTCAGCAAATAGCTTGGGGTGTCTACTTTCTAAAATGGGGTCATTTGTGGGGGTTTTGTGCCATCTTGGCATTTTATGGCCTTCAAAACTGTAATAGGTAGTGAGGCGTGAAATCAAAAATTTACGCCCTTAGAAAGCCTGAAGGCGGTGCTTGGTTTTCGGGGCCCTGTACGCGGCTAGGCTCCCAAAAAGTCCCACATATGTGGTATCCCCGTACTCAGGAGAAGCAGCAGAATTTATTTTGGGGTGTCATTTCACATACGCCCATAGCATGTGTGAGCAATATATCATTTAGTGACAACTTTGTGTAAAAAAAAAAAAAAAATTTTTTTTTTGTCATTATTCAATCGCTTGAGGCAAAAAAATAAAATATTCAATGGGCTCAACATGCCTCTTATCAATTTCCTTAGGGGGTCTACTTTCCAAAATGGGGTCATTTGGGGGGGTTTTGTACTGCCCTGTCATTTTAGCACCTCAAGAAATGAGATAGGCAGTCGTAAACTAAAAGCTGCGTAAATTCCAGAAAACGTACCTTAGTTTGTAGATGTGACAACTTTTGCGCAAACCAATAAATATACAATTATTGACTTTTTTTTTACCAAAGACATGTGGCTGAATACATTTTGGCCTAAATGTATGACTAAAATTGAGTTTATTGGATTTTTCTAATAACAAAAAGTAGAAAATATCATTTTTTTTCAAAATTTGCGGTCTTTTTACGTTTATATCGCAAAAAATAAAAATCGCAGAGGCAATCAAATACCATCAAAAGAAAGCTCTATTTGTGGGAAGAAAAGGACGCAAATTTTGTTTGGGTACAACATTGCATGACCGCGCAATTACCAGTTAAAGCAGCGCAGTGCCAAAGTGTAAAAAGACCTCTGGTCATTTACCAGCAAAATGGTCCGGTCTGAAAGTGGTTAAAGTTACTCACTTCACCAAATCTTTCCAGTTCTTTTATTACATTAGGTATTGTAATTATAGGGTTAGTTATATATAACAAAAGATCATCTGCATAAGCAGCCATCTTGTATTCTTTGCCGTTGACCTTTATCCCTCTGATATCCTTATTTCCCCTTATAGCTTCCATAAGATGTTCCATTATCATAACATATAAAAGCGGTGATAGGGGACACCCCTGTCTAGTCCCATTTGATATTTCTATATATTCTGACAGCATCCCATTTGTTCTCACTTTAGCTCTTGAATTCCTATATAGTGCCACTATCCTACCCAGCATTTTAGGCCCCATTCCTATTTGCTTCAATACTTCCTCCAAGAACTGCCATCCCACCCTATCAAATGCCTTTTCGGCGTCTATAGCCAATAGGCAGGCTGGGATGGCAGTTCTCTGAGCGTATTTCATCAGTGTGCATGTCTTAATAATATTATCCCTTGTTTCTCTACCCTTTTAGGCCAGATTGAATGGTACCCGGGCCTCGTATCCAAAAAAACAAGCTTTTGCCTGTAACGCTTCTCTTTTTAGAGAGTTGGACCCGGGGATCCAGTACTTAAAGTTTTACTGGTGGGGTGATTTTTACAGGTGCAGGATTGTGGGTTTCCCGAGAGTCCCCAGTTACTGAAGGTTAACGGAACCCACCGTGAAGGTTGAAGATTGGGTCTTTTGGTTTTACCCCAGAAAACCCTGCGACGGGAAGGGTAAGGGGAGTTTTTCTAAGGAATTACATTTTCTTATGAAATGTCTCCTTTAACCACTTTCAGACCGGACCATTTTGCTGGTAAATGACCAGAGGTCTTTTTACACTTTGGCACTGCGCTGCTTTAACTGGTAATTGCGCGGTCATGCAATGTTGTACCCAAACAAAATTTGCGTCCTTTTCTTCCCACAAATAGAGCTTTCTTTTGATGGTATTTGATTGCCTCTGCGATTTTTATTTTTTGCGATATAAACGTAAAAAGACCGCAAATTTTGAAAAAAAATGATATTTTCTACTTTTTGTTATTAGAAAAATCCAATAAACTCAATTTTAGTCATACATTTAGGCCAAAATGTATTCAGCCACATGTCTTTGGTAAAAAAAAAGTCAATAATTGTATATTTATTGGTTTGCGCAAAAGTTGTCACATCTACAAACTAAGGTACGTTTTCTGGAATTTACGCAGCTTTTAGTTTACGACTGCCTATCTCATTTCTTGAGGTGCTAAAATGGCAGGGCAGTACAAAACCCCCCCAAATGACCCCATTTTGGAAAGTAGACCCCCTAAGGAAATTGATAAGAGGCATGTTGAGCCCATTGAATATTTTATTTTTTTGCCTCAAGCGATTGAATAATGACAAAAAAAAATTTTATTTTTTTTTTTTACACAAAGTTGTCACTAAATGATATATTACTCACACATGCTATGGGCGTATGTGAAATGACACCCCAAAATAAATTCTGCTGCTTCTCCTGAGTACGGGGATACCACATATGTGGGACTTTTTGGGAGCCTAGCCGCGTACGGGGCCCCGAAAACCAAGCACCGCCTTCAGGCTTTCTAAGGGCGTAAATTTTTGAGTTCACTTCTCACTACCTATCACAGTTTTGAAGGCCATAAAATGCCAAGATGGCACAAAACCCCCACAAATGACCCCATTTTAGAAAGTAGACACCCCAAGCTATTTGCTGAGAGGCATGTTGAGTTCATGGAATATTTTATATTTTGCCACAAGTTGCGGGAAAATTACAAACTTTTTTTTTTTTTTTTTTTTTTCACAAAGTTGTCACTAAATGATATATTGCTCACACATGCCATGGGCATATGTGAAATGACACCCCAAAATAAATTCTGCTGCTTCTCCTGAGTACGGGGATACCACATATGTGGGACTTTTTGGGAGCCTAGCCGCGTACGGGGCCCCGAAAACCAAGCACCGCCTTCAGGCTTTCTAAGGGCGTTACAGTTTTGAAGGCCATAAAATGCCAAGATGGCACAAACCCCCCCCAAATGACCCCATTTTGGAAAGTAGACACCCCTAAATTTAGGGGTACACTAGTGAGACTAGGTAATAAATGGCGGGTGCCCTGAAACTATAAAAAAATAACTAACCAACCAGCGTCACCTGTAACAGTTATATGGTGATCACTGGTGAAAGGGTTAACTAGGGGGCAATCAGGGGGCTTTATGCGGTAGTATATGGGGGTCCCTGGCGCTATAAAAAGCTGCGGCGAACCTAAATACCTACCTGCCTAACAAGCGTCACCTGTGACACTAATACAGCGATCAGAAAAACGATCGCTTATTAGGCTGGGTTCACACTGGAGCGATGCGGGAACGCCACGAATGCGCGGCGGGTTCCCGCATCGCATGCCTCCCGGCGGCAGTTCACACTGCCCTATGCGAACTGCTGGGAGTGTCAGTGAAATGTTACTGACACCCCCAGATCAGTTCGCATATCGCAGTGCGATCTGCAAACTCGGATCGCATGGTGTGAACACCCATGCGATCCGATTCTGCTGCGGGCCAAAAAAAGGGTCCCGTGCGAATTTGCGGCGGGTGTGGCGGGTGCGGCGAATGGCTGAACTCGAATCGCACAGAGATCGGATGTGATTTGCACTGCAGTGCGGTGCGAATCACATCCGTTCTCAAACCGCTGCAATGTGAACCCAGCCTTAGTGACACTGGCGACGGGGGGTGATCACGGGGTTAAACCTTTATTGGGGGGGTTAGGGGGGTACCTTAGAACTAAAGGGGGCTAACCCTAACTGCCCTAACAGTTATTAGTCACAAATGACACCCGCCGGGTGATCAGGGGGTTAAACCTTTATTAGGTAATAAATGGCGGGTGCCCTGAAACTATAAAAAAATAACTAACCAACCAGCGTCACCTGTAACAGTTATATGGTGATCACAGGTGAAAGGGTTAACTAGGGGGCAATCAGGGGGCTTTATGCGGTAGTATATGGGGGTCCCTGGCGCTATAAAAAGCTGCGGCGAACCTAAATACCTACCTGCCTAACTAGCGTCACCTGTGACACTAATACGGCGATCAGAAAAATGATCGCTTATTAGGCTGGGTTCACACTGGAGCGATGCGGAAACGCCGCGAATCCGCGGCGGGTTCCCGCATCGCATGCCTCCCGGCGGCAGTTCACACTGCCCTATGCGAACTGCTGGGAGTGTCAGTGAAATGTTACTGACACCCCCAGATCAGTTCGCATATCGCAGTGCGATCTGCAAACTCGGATCGCATGGTGTGAACACCCATGCGATCCGATTCTGCTGCGGGCCAAAAAAAGGGTCCCGTGCGAATTTGCGGCGGGTGTGGCGGGTGCGGCGGGTGCGGCGAATGGCTGAACTCGAATCGCACAGAGATCGGATGTGATTTGCACTGCAGTGCGGTGCGAATCACATTCGTTCTCATAAACCGCTGCAATGTGAACCCAGCCTTAGTGACACTGGCGACGGGGGGTGATCACGGGGTTAAACCTTTATTGGGGGGGGTTAGGGGGGCACATTAGAACTAAAGGGGGCTAACTCTAACTGCCCTAACAGTTATTACAGTCACAAATGACACCAATGCAAAAAAAAAAAAAAAAAATGACATTGGTGTCACTGTGACTGGGGGGCAGGGGTAATTGGGGGGGGGTGATCGGGGGGTAAAGGGGGGGTGTGAGTGTGCCTGGCATGTTCTACTGTGTGTGTAGAGTGTTGGTGCAACTCACCGATCCGCTCTCCTCCGTGTCGGAACGAAAAATACCGACACGGAGGAGAGAATACATCACTTCCTCTCCTGTGTTTACATTACAGGAGAGGAAGTGATGTCACCGGGGATTTCCATTCGTCGAGAGCGATCGCGAGGGGGTGGCCATGAATGAATGGCCGCCCCCTCATCCCGGATCGCTCTCGACGGAATGCCGACCGCCGCAGGCACCGGGGGGGGGCCCGATCGGGCCCCCCACCCGCGGGCAGGCAGGGACTTATATATACGCCCATATGCCTGCCCGTGCCATTCTGCCGACGTATATCGTCGTGCGGCGGTCGGCAAGTGGTTAAAGTAAAAGTGTCACCACTGGGGGGCTGTATGGAGCATGTACCTTCTCATGCTTTGCTCAGAGGCTTTTCCTCCAGCTAGCAGGCAGACCTCTGGTAAGTTTGGGGGGGGGGGGGGTTTGCTTCCTCTAGACACCCCCCACCTGAGCTGAATTCTTCCCCTCTTCAAGAGGCTGAGTATAAGGGAGAACTAGAAACGAACGGCAATGCTGTTTTCTTTCACCGCCCCTACTCTGGTCTTCCAGGTCTCCTCCACGCCATCCCTCCCTCACTCAGCCAATCCCGTTCAGAGGCCTGTGCTTGCGTGGAAAAACTTTTTAAAAAAGAGAGGGGGTGGGACGTCATGTGATGGTGGGGGTGGGGCTTAGAGCGGCGTTGGCATCCTCCAATGCGGAAGTGTGTTTAAAAACACCATAAACTCCATTTATGCTGGCTGCAAAATTGTCTCTGAGATATAAGAGCAAAGAAGAGCATGGAATAGGTTTTGGTGATATAGGCATTTCCTATTTTGACACATTTACTATTTGCATCAGGCTGAACATTAATAGCAGAAGCAGTAGCTGGACTATTGCTCAAGCGATTTCTTCTGGTACCTCCTGTTTTGTGTATCGGCTGTGGTCAGAAGGGGGGGGGGGGGTTCAAACACCCCCAAAAAAGAGCTAAGAGGGTCTCCCTCAAGCTCTAGAAAACCTACTCATCTCTATAAATGGCTCCTTCCCCTGAGAGGGGGTGGCTGGTCAGAGTGAGCATCACTCATTATTTTTTTTTTTTTTAATTAACGACTTTAATCGCATCCCAGTGTGGGTCAAAATGAGACTGGTTCTCTTCCATTACCCAGGACCAAACTGAGGAACTAGGGGCAGGAGAAGACTAATTCCCTCAGGGGACTGTGGGGAAGCTGATGACTCCTCTTCTGATGCGGGAGAATCGGCTGTTTCAATATTAAAGGGGTTGTAAAGGTAAATGTTTTTTCACCTTAATGCATTCTATGCATTAAGGTGAAAAAACATCTGACAGTCCCGGCGCCCCCAGCCCCCCTGTTTTCCTTACCTCACCCCTCGAAAGTCCCGCGCTCGTCCCCCGACGTCCTTTCCACCGTTCAGCCTGGCCGCTGATTGGCTGGAGTGGATGGATGGAAAGCAACGCAGCCATTGGCTCGCGCTGCTGTCAATCACATCCACTGACGCGGAGCACAGGGGGGCGGGGCCGTGTGATACAGCGAGCGGATATAGCCGCCGGCTCTATCACGGGAGCACGCCCGCAGATGCTTCTCACCATGCGAGGGAGCTCGCATGAACGTGAGAAGCATCTGAGGGAGGAAGCAGAGACAGCCGCCGAGGGACCCCAGAAGAGCAGGTTCAGGGCCACTCTGTGCCAAACGACCTGCACAGTGGAGGCAAGTATAACATGTTTGTTATTTAAAAAAAAAAAAAATGTATTTTTACAATCACTTTAAGATTGATGATGCAATTTCTTGCTGAATGATCGCTTCACATTTATGTACTGTTAACTGAGTGTTTGGGTTTGCTAAAGCCTCCTCAAGCTGTGCATGCCTTTTCCTGTACATTCATTGTTGGAAAAGCTTTTTTGTATCTGAGAGGATCACCCAGATAAGCATTTTATTCCCTCCTAAAAAGTTTTCATACTTTATCCTATGGTGGAGGAAATTTATTAAGTAGGGTATACCAGCAATTAACGCTGCTATATCCTCTATAAATAAGTTTGACTTGTCCAGCAGACAATGCTCAAATGCTTAGGGATCGAACGGATAAAAAGGTGGAATTCCTGTGGGGAAAAAAATAATTTTTTCTCTGGTATACTTGATGTGATTGTAGCTGTATTAGTGCAATTGTGACAGAGGAAATTGAGTGCATTTGCACTAACATACAATTTTTCAGGGCAAGCTTTTGGGTTTGACCCCTTCTTCAAGGTCCAAGCAGTACTGATTCACAAATTTTTAAGTAGCATGTTAAAAAAAATAAAAATCTCTGAGGGAAAGGAGAGAGAGAGAGAAAAAAAAGACAGAAAAACAAACACATACAAATCAATGGTAATAAAGATAGCAGAGTTAGTGAGATAAGACAGAGGTAGAGCTATAGAATGGGGGGGGGGGGGGGGTGTTAGTCACAGAGGGGGTCGTAAAAATTTAGTATAATGGGCAAGGAAACCCATATCTAAATTCAGGCCATTATTTTTTGTGTCAAAAAGAATTATCATTCTTCGTTCAAATGTTTTCCTTTCCTGGATAGTTCTGAAATTCCCTTTAAGAACTAAAACCTCGAGGTCTTCTATTGTGTGGTCCAGTTGTAAGAAGTGCTGTCCCACAGGTGTGCATAAACAGTCTTCTTTATGTTCTTTGATGGTTTTTCTCTGGCAGATTGAATGTCTCAGCCTGTGCTGACAGTAATTGCTTAACCATTTCCCGATCGACACACACACACATTTATGTCGGCAGAATGGCACGGACAGGAAAATGGGAGTACAGGTACGTCCCTTTAAATTTGCCGCCATGCCATCACATGTGCGCCGTTTGGGACCTCCGTGAGTCCGATCATGGGTACTGTGGACTCGATGGCTGCGGGGATACCCGCGATCGTCTCACGAGGAGGAAGAACAGGGAGATTCTAAAGTAAACAAGCATCTCCCCGTCCTGCCTAGCAACAGTGACACTGATCTCTGCTCCTTGTGATTGGAGCAGAGATCAGTGATGTGTACAACACAGCCACGCCCCCACAGTTAGCAAAACGCCACTAGGACACACTTAACCCCTACACTGCCACCTAGTGGTTAACCCCTTCACTGCCAGTGTCATTTACACAGGAATCAGTGCATTTTTGCATTGATTGCTGTATAAATGACAATCGTCCCAAAAATGTGTCAAAAATGTCTGATGTGTCTGCCATAATGTTGCAGTCACAATAAAGATTGCTGCCATTATTGGTAAACAAAAATTCGGCTATGTCCGAACTTTTGCGCAAACCAATCAATAATTGCTTATTACGATTTTTATTTTTATTTTTTACCAGAAATATGTAGAAGAATACTTATCGGCCGAAACTGAGGAAAAAAACGTTTTTTTTATTTTTGGGGGATATTTATTATAGCAAAATGTAAAAAAAAAAGCATTTTTTTTTCAAAATTGTCACTCTTCTTTTTGTTTATAGCGCAAAAAATAAAAACCGCAGGGGTGATCAAATACCACCAAAAGAAAGCTCTATTTGTGGGAAAAAAGACGTCAATTTTATTTGGGAGCCGCGTCGCACGACCTCGCAATTGTCAGCTAAAGCGACGCAGTGCAGAATCGTGAAAAAGTGGTCTGGTCTTAAGCCAGCAAAATGGTCCGATCTGAAAGTGGTTAATCTTTGAGATACCAGTTTAAACAGGTGTTCAAGATTGTCCTGCTCAGCAGGCCCAGGAGGCAGCTTTATGTTTTTAAGGCTAGGTTCACATTGCTGCGATGCGGGAACGCCGCGAATCCGCGGCGTTTTCCCGCATCGCATACCTCCCGCCGGCAGTTCACACTGCCCTATGCGGACGGCTGGGGGTGTCAATGTTATGTTAATGACACCCCCAGATCCGTCCGCATATCGCAGTGCGATCTGCCGACTCGCACAGGAATCGGATCGCATGGTGTGAACCCCCATGCGATCCGATTCCGTTGCGGACCCAAAAAAGGGTCCCGTGCGAGTTTGCTGCGGGACCGCTGCGAGTTCAGCCATACTATCTGTATGGCTGAACTCGCAGTGCTACGGAGATCGGATGTGATTTGCTGTGCGAATCACATCCGGTTCTCCCCCCGCAGCGGTGTGAACCCAGCCTAATAGTTGTTATGAGAGATTCTAAGCACCTTGTAAGATGCTCCTGACTAGTCTTCCTTTTTTGCGGTGAAACAGCTATTTGGGAATGTTTTAGATAATACATCCGGAGAAATTCTATTGGAGAAAGCACTCCTTTTTGCCATTTAAAAAAAGGAGTAAATGTATTTTTGTTTTAAAGCTCCTTCTCCTGTGCCAGAGCCATCAGCCTCCAGGCAGTCACTGTGGCTTCCACCGTCAAGTTCAATCAAATAGGGGAAATTCTTCTGCAGCTCTCAAGGATCTGGCAGGAAGAGTGTCGAAACGAATGGGGGACTTCCTCAATAGCTCCAGGGTACAAACTGGGGTTCCAAGAGCTCCCGTCTCCTCGTTTTTTTTTTTTCAGATCAAATGTTTCTAAGGATCCAAAGAAAAATGTGATCATGGGATTCCCCATGTAAGAACAGAGGTTGGGGTTTGATTCAAACCTTTTTTTTTTTTCCATGGTGCCATATTTCGTATGGAGTCAATCCAAATCGGTCATCTCCATCCTACAAAGAGTAGAACTTCTGGCATCAATCGACATCAAAGATGCATACCTCCCATATGCCCATTTCCTCGCTCACTATACCCAAGTTTCAAGGTGGAAAATCTTAATTTTCAGTGTGTAGCTCTGCTTTCCGGTCCAGCTACTGCACCTTGAGTGTTCAGAAAGGTTCTGGCCCCTTTTCTCCCTCTTCTAGCCAGATTAAGGGCCCAGGTTATAAGGATTATGGGTTACCTAGTCAATCTGTTGGTGTATCAAAGGGGTAGTAGACGGCGCACACCTGCTATTAATATGTGCAAAATGCCAATCAAGAAGAAATCCAGTAATCAAAATACCGCAAAAACTAAATACGTGATGATCTGTGAATAAACAATTATTTCATACCTAATAGAATATTCATTAAAAAGTGCCAGATACAATACACTAAGTGTTATTTGTGAACCTCAAAAAATTACAAAAACATAATGACACAAAGACCAAAATTATATATATAAATTCAAATGTTAAAATCGCATTCCTAAATTGTATGCGATTTGGAAATCGCTGAGTGGAGCTATATTGCACAAGTGTGTTAAAATCCAACAGCAGAAGAAATATAAACAAAAAATCTCATCAGATTGCAATCTTATAATCCGTGCGATTCTGAAATCGCTACGTGGAATTATATCGTAAATATATAGTGCAAGTCCCACAGTAAGATGTTATAAGCGGAGAAAAAGGGAAAATCAGAAAAAAAACAGTAAAATGTCTTTAAAACGGAACGGAGGTGACAAAAAGTGCTTCAGTGCTTCAAAATTTCCAGGATGATGACCGGTGCATTAATAGTAAAAAGTCTCACTCACCAGCTCCCCATCCCCATATGGGGTTAATGCGCCTCCACAGTGTGAGCCCCTGTGTCGCTGCTGTAAAGCTGGTCCGGTTTAAATATCCATGGAAATCCAGCTCCCCATCCCCATATGGGGTTAATGCGCCTCCACAGTGTGAGCCCCTGTGTCGCTGCTGTAAAGCTGGTCCGGTTTAAATATCCATGGAAATCCTCATGAAAGATAATAAAATGGGGCAGAACATAGTGTAATCCAGTTTAAAAATGTTTATTTAAATGTTAAAAATCGCTACTTACATAGGTACAATGAAAACCGGCATTAAAATCATTCAAAACAATGCTGTGTGTTTGAATTTGCCGCCTATGCCGCTGTGTACGAGTGGAAACACCTGAGGCCATGCCTCAGGTATTATTAACGACCACTTGCTTTGCATTCGTTGGTTCATAACTTTATTCAGTGGGTAACATGGCTTAATCTCCGGTTAGGTAACCCCTGGACCCTTGGGCCGATACGACTTATTCCCTTGGTCCCTTTTTGACAAGGAAACTATTTTTTTTCTGGTAACCATATCTGCTGCAAGAAGGGTATCAGAATTGACTGCTTTATCTTGTAGCCATATTTTTATCCTTCACAAGGATAAGGTAGTATTGCGTTGTCATCCTAACGTTTTACCAAAGGTGATATCAGGTTTTTATCTAAACCACTATATTCTACCTTCATTTTCCCAGAGCCCTGTTTTGTGGAAGAAAAATCACTACATTCTCAAGTGGTGAGAGCAGTCAAAGTCTACTTAAAGGCTACTGCTCAGATTCGGAAAACAGATGTTTTGTTTGTGCTACCTGAAGGTCTTAAAAAAAGACAGGCAGCATCGAAATCTACTATTTCTAAATGGATTAGAAAAGTATTCGTTCAAGCTTATAGTTTAAAGAGGTAATTCTATCCTCTCAACTCAAAGCCCACTCCTCTAGAGCTGCTGGTGCTTCATGGGCAGTGCATCACCAAGCCTTCATGGCTCAATTCTGCAAGGCTGCAACTTGGTCTTCAATCCATGCATTTACCATATTCTATCAGGTGGATGTAAAAATACATGAGGATGTCGCCTTTGGGCGCAGTGTACTGCAGGCAGCAGTATAAGTCCTCTGATCTCATGGTGCCCTGCTTTTGTTGTCTCCCACCCCTCAGTTGGCATTGCTCTGGGACACCCCACATAGTAATTATTATGGCTCTGTGTCCCGTGATGTATGCAATGTGATGCAAATTAAACCAATATGTATTCTGCTACATATTTTTGGTAAAATAAAAATAAAATAAAAATTTCAAAACCAAAACGCTTATATTGATTTGTTTAAAGAATATAGGATTTTTATAACAGCTTATGCTTGACTGTAAAATCCTTTTCTTTTGAAGTACATCATGGGACGGAGGTCCCACCCCTCTTTCATGTGTATTGCTTTGCTACAAAACTGACATATTCACACTAGTGGAAAGGGTTATAAAGGGAGGCAACTTCCTGTTTAGAATGTGCCAGTGTCCAGCACCTGAAGGTGGACTATAACCCACATAGTAATTACTATGGTTCTGTGTCACGTGATGTACTTAAAAAGAAAGGGGTTTTCCAGGTAAGCAGTTATAAAATTTGTATTTTTACCTATTTTTATCGGGCATTTTTATATAGCAGAAAGTAGAAAATATTGTGTCGTAGAGTAGAGCAATGTGACAATAAAAACTGCAAAGGTGATTAAATACCACCAAAAGAAAGCTCTACTTGTGGGAAAAAAAAGTTATCAATTTTTTTTTTTTTTTTTTAGTACAGTGTAGTGCGACCATGTAATTGGTTAAAATACACAGTGCCGTATTGCAAAAAATAGCCTAGTCATTAAGGGTGTAACACCTTCCGGGGCTAAAGTGGTTAAAGAAGGAAAAATATAGGGGGATTTGAAGTGTTAGCTACCTCTGGCAGCGGCTTGGTGTTGCTGCAGGGGGACTGGGTTTCAGCACAGGGTCAGCAGATATTGCACCTTCCCCCACTTACTTTAGATCTACATACCTCCGTATGGGCACCCGCTGGGGAATGAAAACTTTTCTCTTCTTGAGTACACTGCCCAACAGGCTCTCATACTGATGACAGATCTGATGCTGCTCTGCACCAAGGGAGGCACTTATCTGCAATGCTTACTTGTGATGCCTGAAGTAGTAACTGGCGCAGGTAGGGAACACTGCAATTATCCCCAAAACGCAGCAGCAAGGAGGCTGGGCCACAGCATTAAAAAACATGGGCAGCGATTCCACTATCAAACATAGGTGGGAAAAAAATGAATCCCTGCCCTTACTACACATTTTATGTGTTCATAACCAGTTGCCTTTGGTGTGTTACACATGTCCATAAAATCTCCTCTGTAAACAAGGCATCTTCTGTAAGTCCAGGAGGATGCCTGCAGTTTCCCCTCTCCTCTGCTTTCTACCCTGCTCTCACATGCACAGCCCCATGAGATCTGGTGTACGTATAAAGAAGAGCTCCCAATCCTACAATTGGCAGCCCATCTGAAGACTTCTTCATTGGATGATCACTTTAACAGACAATCACAGTGATCATTTAGTGTAACATTTGCTAACAACAAGTAACACAGTAGCTGTCTTAGCGCCTTGGTTCCCTAAAATACAGTATCTGGTAGTGCCAGTGCAGGCTACTTTTTGCTATAATAAATATCCCCCCACATTTAAAAAAAAAATAAAATCTTTATCAGTTTAGGCCAATATAAATTCTTCTGCATATTTTTGGTAATAAAAAATAAAATGCACTAAGTGTATATTGATTGGTTTGTGCAAAAGTTATAGTGTCTACAAACTATGGGAAAGATGTGTGGTATTTTTAATATTTTTTTTTTCTTTTTACTAGTAATGTCAGCGATCTTCTATTTTTAGCGGTATTGCGACAGACAGATTGGACACTCTTGACACATTTTTGGGACCATTGACAATTATACAGTGATCAGTGCTATAAAAATACTGATTACTGTGTAGTAGTGAAGGGGTTAACACTAGGGGACGATTAAGGGTTTTAATGTGTATTCTAACTGTATGGGGATGTGACTGACTAGTGGGGGAGACATATCGTTGTTCCTACTTCCTAGGAACAAAGGATATGTTTCCTCTCCACTGATAGCACAGTGATTTGTGTGTTTATAAACACAAATCCCCATGCTGTCGCTCGTGTACGTGATCGTGGACACTGGTCACATGCATCGGGTCCCCCTGCTGCACAAAATAAGGCTGCCTCCACAAAGTCTTTCTCTGCAGGCCTGTAAAGGGGGTTTTCAAAGTTTGGTCACATTCCTCCCCCTGTAGTTTGGTAACCAAGGTTTTATAAACTGAATTGAGGGCATTTTGTGTGATGGGATATTCAAAATCATTCAATGAATGCAGGGGAAGCAGCAGGGACACCCCATGCAAATAAAGACTGGATATTGAGCAATAGAAAAAATGTATAGGGTGTTCAAATAAGTCATCATTCTGATGCTGTATGTTTGTTTGTTTTTTTTGTTTTGTTTTTTTTGTTTTTTTAAATGTTTTTTATTGAGTTTTAGACAGACAAACGAACATTCAACAAAAAACAAAAAGAGCCCATTCACACAGGGGCAACACGACTTGTAGGCGACTTGAGTCAGGCAACTTGGACACGACTTGAGTTAAGATCACAGCACGACTTGGGACGACTTCAAAACGACTTGTGATGACTTCAAGCCCGACTTGGGACGACTTACAAGTCGCCCCAGGCCAGGCGACTTTTGCCGAGGCCAAACAGAGAATGAGCTCAAGGGGGAACTCCACGGCAAATTTCTGAAAAAAATTTGGCGTGGGTTCCCCCTCTGAGAGCATACCAGGCCCTTAGGTCTGGTATGGATTCCAAGGGGAACCCCCTACGCCGAAAAAACGGCGTGGGGGGTCCCCCCCAGATCCACACCAGACCCTTATCCGAGCACGCTACCCGGCCGGCCAGGAAAGGGGGTGGGGACGAGCGGGCGGCCCCCCCCTCCTGAGCCGTACCAGGCCGCGTGCCCTCAACATGGGGGGTGCCTTGGGGGAGGGGGGGCCTGCGGCCCCCCCACCCCAAAGCACCTTGTCCCCATGTCGATGAGGACAAGGGCCTCTTCCCGACAACCCTGGCCGTTGGTTGTCGGGGTCTGCGGGCGGGGGGCTTATCGGAATCCGGGAGCCCCCTTTAATAAGGGGGCCCCCGGATACCGGCCCCCCACCCTATGTGAATGAGTATGGGGTACAATGTACCCCTACCCATTCACCTGTGGAAAAAAAGTACAAAAAAAAAACACAACACAGGGAAAAAATATTTTATTGCACAGCTCCGGGGGTCTTCCGTCTTCGGGGGTCTTCTCGCCGGACTCCTCCGCTATCTTCTTGTAGCTCTTTTACTAGCGGAGGAGTCCGGCTTTCTTCCTCCCCGCCGCCGGCCTCTTCTCCCGACTTCGGGGGTCTTGTCCCCCTCTTCGGTTCTTCTGCCGGGCCACCGCGCCTTCTTATAGCTCTTTTACAGGCGGTGGCCCGGTCTTCTGTCGTCGCCGTCGCCGCCGCCGTCTTCCGTTCGTCTTCTTCTCCAGAAGATGTTGACACGACGCTCTCTCCGGCCGGAATGCCAGAGCCGCCCTGCGCTGCCACTTATATAGGGACAATGGGGCGGTGTCACATGGGTTGATGTCACATGGGTTGGTCACATGGGTTGATGTCACATGGTAAGGGGGCGGGGTCACCATGTGACATCAACCCATGTGACCAACCCATGTGACATCAACCCATGTGACACCGCCCCATTGTCCCTATATAAGTGGCAGCGCAGGGCGGCTCTGGCATTCCGGCCGGAGAGAGCGTCGTGTCAACATCTCCTGGAGAAGAAGAAGAAGAAGAACGGAAGGCGGCGGCGGCGACGACAGAAGACCGGGCCACCGCCTGTAAAAGAGCTATAAGAAGGCGCGGTGGCCCGGCAGACGAACCGAAGAGGGGGACAAGACCCCCGAAGTCGGGAGAAGAGGCCGGCGGCGGGGAGGAAGAAAGCCGGACTCCTCCGCTAGTAAAAGAGCTACAAGAAGATAGCGGAGGAGTCCGGCGAGAAGACCCCCGAAGACGGAAGACCCCCGGAGCTGTGCAATAAAATATTTTTTCCCTGTGTTGTGTTTTTTTTTTGTACTTTTTTTCCACAGGTGAATGGGTAGGGGTACATTGTACCCCATACTCATTCACATAGGGTGGGGGGCCGGTATCCGGGGGCCCCCTTATTAAAGGGGGCTCCCGGATTCCGATAAGCCCCCCGCCCGCAGACCCCGACAACCAACGGCCAGGGTTGTCGGGAAGAGGCCCTTGTCCTCATCGACATGGGGACAAGGTGCTTTGGGGTGGGGGGGCCGCAGGCCCCCCCTCCCCCAAGGCACCCCCCCATGTTGAGGGCACGCGGCCTGGTACGGCTCAGGAGGGGGGGGGGCGCCCGCTCGTCCCCACCCCCTTTCCTGGCCGGCCGGGTAGCGTGCTCGGATAAGGGTCTGGTGTGGATCTGGGGGGGACCCCCACGCCGTTTTTTCGGCGTAGGGGGTTCCCCTTGGAATCCATACCAGACCTAAGGGCCTGGTATGCTCTCGGAGGGGGAACCCACGCCAAATTTTTTTCCGAAATTTGCCGTGGAGTTCCCTCTTGAGAGCTGATAATTCTGTCAAAGTCGCCTCCGTATAAGCGGAGATCCGACTTGGAGGCGATCTCCATTGAAATCAATGGGTACCGGTCGCCTACAAGTCGGATAGAAGTAGTACAGGAACCTTTTCTGAAGTCGGAGCGACTTCAGTAGTGTGCATTAAGACGGCTCTCATTCACTTACATTGCTTTTTAAATGTTGTCCGACCTGAGGCGACCTGAGGCGACTAGGGGCGACCTGAAGTCGGATCAGGAGTTGCCCCTGTGTGAATGGGCTCAAACAGTGACATGCCACATTGTTATGGTTAGACCCACGCAGGGGTCGTCAAGTGATTCTAACAGAATAATCGACACCTGTAGCACATCCACAACAACAATCACTAACTTAGTGCTAGGTTGGCTCCCGCTCCATATAACAACTTAGGACCAATTTCTGTAGTCGGGCCGCAAGGGGCACCAGAATAATTGAACTAGGCATATAGGATTGGTAACACTAAAAAACCAAGACATTGAAGTGGAGCAATGCCAGGGGGCCCTCCCCATCCACACTCCCATCTTCCCTCAGGATGACATCCCGGACATGTTAATCTGTAGTCACTGTGGAGGCATCAGCCAGCCACTTAGACCACACTTTCATGTATTTTTTGGGGCAACCCCTGTTATGATACGTTTCTTTGTAATGTGGTAAGACTTTATTGACATGGGATTTCCACAGTTGTAATGACGGCGGGGCCTGCTTTTTCCAGCATAAGGTGATCATTTTCCTGGCATAAAAGAGTAGAAGTCCTATCAGGGTTCTGTCTGCTATCCTGGGGACCACCCCTTCCACCAATCCCAGAAGGCATATCCGCGGGGTCTGGGCTACATCTATTCCCACCACTTCATGAATTATGGATAGTACCTGTGACCAGTAACGCTGAATTACCGGGCAGGACCAGAAGATGTGTATAAAGTCACCCGGATCCCCAGTGCATCTCCAGCATTCCGAGGACAGGGAGGTTCTCATTTTATGTAATCTATACGGGGTAATATATGCCCGGTGTAGAATTTTGTATTGTATGAGGCGGTCACGAAGGGATACCAGGATGGTGAAGGCAAAGTCCCACATGTCCTCCCAGTCCTCGGAATCCAGATCCGATATGTCTTGAGTCCATCTCTGCCGGAGCTTTGACAGATCTGGAAAAGAGACCCTAATAAGGTGCGCATACAGGACCGAAGTCGGTTTCCTAGTACATTCAGATCTTGTAATCTTTTCCAGGGCGGATTGCACAATTTGCGTGGTATTGGGTACCACTTGAGCCTTGAAAGCATGGGATAGCTGCATATAGCGGAATAGATGCGAGGGGGGTACATTATTGCGAGATACCAGGTGATTAAAGGGGTGTATAGTCGTACCGGTCGTGAGGTCAGATAAGAGTTTTATGCCACATCTGGCCCAAATTTTGGGGTCTGGTAGTGAATAGAGGTGGGGTAAGGTAGGATTATTCCATAGGGGGGTGTGCGGGGAGATTGCAGTCCCCGGAAACCCCTCCAGTCCCAGTCCCGCCCGCCAGGCCCTTAGAGTTGTGTGCATAGAGGGTGTCAGGTCATAGGGGGCCCTGGGACCCCACAGGGGTAAGTGTGTCAGGGCCTCCACGGATCGGACCACCGCAGCCTCCAGAACCACCGCAGTGTTGGACAGGTCTGGTGTCATCCACCAGACTACCGTGACCAACTGTGCTTCCAGAAAATATTTCTGGCAGTCAGGAAACACCAACCCCCCCCGCAGCACCGGACGCATCAGCGTGGATAGTTTAAACCTATGGGGGCCGGAGCCCCAGAGGAAGGAAGAGAACAAACGATTCAATTTCGTAAAAAATGAGGAAGGAATCCATTGTGGGGAGTTACGGAATAGATAGGTAAATTTAGGGATTATCTTCATTTTGATGAGGTTAACACGGCCTAAGAGGGATAGGGGAAGGTTTTCCCAGGCTTTCAACCTAGCCTTGACATTTTGAACCACCGGATCTAGATTGAGGGGGATAAAGCTGGATACGTCTCTCGAAACCCTCACTCCCAGATACACCATGTCATCTACCCATTGCAGTTGGATATTTGGCGGGGCTAGTCGTTTTGCCTCAGGGTCAATAGCCAGTAACTGGGACTTCGTCCAGTTCACCCGCAGTCCAGTTATCCTAGAAAAGTCAGTCAGTACTCGCAGCGCTCCCCTAAGAGAAGGGCCTGCGTCATTCAGAAAAAGCAGGAGGTCGTCAGCATACAGTGCCACCCTCTCCTCCAGCCAGGCCATTTTCAGTCCCTTTATATGGGGCGAGACCCGCAATGCTTCCGCCACCGGTTCCATAGCAATGGCGAAAAGTGCTGGAGAGAGAGGGCAGCCCTGCCTGGTACCCCTGGACAACGGGAAGGGAGCAGAAACATCCCCCGCCAGCCTAATGGCTGCCTTTGGGGATCTGTACATAGTCTGCAGCCACCCAATAAAAACCAACGGAAACCCCATCCTCCGCAGAACCTCCCAGAGATAAGGCCACTCAATCGAATCGAATGCCTTCTCAATATCAAAGGAGGCAACCGTTCTAGTGCCCACATTATCATGTTTGGCATGGAGATTGGTGAAAAGTCTGCGGAGGTTGATGTCCGTCGATTTCTGGGCCATGAACCCTGTCTGGTCAGGGTCTATAACGGAGGGCAGAAGGGGGTTAAGTCTAACCGTGATTAATTTAGATAAAATTTTAAAGTCAGTGTTAAGAAGAGCAATGGGTCTATAGGAGGCACATTGTTTGGGATCTTTATTGGGTTTGAGAATTAAAATGACATGGGCATCCGCCATGGAGGGTGCGAGCGCTCCCCCCTCCAGACACTGGGTATACAGGTCAGCCAGTAGAGGGGCCAGGAGATCCGCGTGGGATCGGTAGAACTCGACGGGCAGACCGTCTGGGCCCGGGGCCCTCCCAGCTGCGAGCGAGTTAATAACAGCATGCACTTCCTCCGCAGTAATAGGTCGGACCAGATGGGACCTCTCCTCATCTGAGAGCCACCCCAAGGCCAGGGGGTCTAGGAGAGGCGCCATCCCGCCCGGATCCACAACAGGAGGGAGCGTGGAAGTGTATAATGTCTGATAGAAGGCCCGAAACTCCCTTAGGATGTCCTCCCGGGATGTAAGAGTCCCCGGTAGGAGAAACCAATTCGGGAACCAGGGTCATAGGGGTATCATGGTGAGACATCATTGCCAGTAGCCTACCATTCCTATCACCCTGCTCAAAAAACTTTTGTTTAGAGTGAAAAACCTCCAACCGGGTAATCTCAGAGAGGTGGAGGTGGAGACACCGTTTTGTGGAATGAAGCCAATCGAAATTGGAGACCGAGGGGTCAGACCCATAGGCAGCAGCTGCCTCCTCAATCTCTCCCTCCAACTGGGTTTTTGTGACCTGCTGAGTTACCTGGACCGCCTTAATTTCTGACATATATTGCCCTCTAGTGTATGCCTTAAAGGCATCCCAAACTGTGGGAGGAGAGGATGACCCCGCATTAAGTTCCCAGTATTCTCGCAGTGCATGTGGGATTCGCTCCGCTATCTCTTCATGGGAGATCCACTGCACCCCAAGGCGCCATAGGGATCTGTTGCGACGCTCCGTCGCCCGCATAGTAATTTTGAGGGGGGAATGGTCAGATAGCCCACTAGGCAGGTATGTCGCCTCTACCACGTCCGATAACATATGTTGATTTGCGAACGCATAATCTATTCTAGAGGAGGTTTTGTAGGACGTAAAGAAGCACGAGTAAGCCTTAGTACGTGGGTGCAGCCATCTCCACACCTCCGTAACCCCCGCCGCGTCTGTCCACCCCATCAGGTCTCCCCTAGAGGATTGCGACGGAGTGGGCCTATCAAGATCAGGGGAGAGGGTGTTATTAAAGTCTCCCAGGAGTAGTAATTTAGCTGGACAATACGGGGTAATCCTCTCCAAAATAGTGTACAACACTTCCGGTCTAAAAGGTGGCGGAATATATACCCCCACCAAAATATACCTTTGTTGCCAGGCCGTGAGTACCACAATTACATATTTGCCATGAGGGTCCGTGTGAACCGCTTCCACTGTACACATAAAGGATTTGTTTATCAGAATGGAGACCCCCCTGGCATATGAGGAATACGTGGCATGAAAAGTCTTCTGAACCCAATGTTTTTTCAGAGTCAACAACTTACTCCCCATCAGGTGGGTCTCCTGTAGGACCAATATGTGTGGGTTGTGCGTCTTGATATACTGGAACATCAGTGCCCTTTTAAACTTAGAGTTTAGGCCCCTAACATTCCAGGACACCACCGACCAAGTACCCAGATCATGTGACGCCATAATTCCAGGGGGGAGAGTTTAGCAATCGGATGATTGAGTCCCACCTGAGACCCACCCGACAAGCAGTGAAAGAGCACGAGCCAACCGCACATAACATATACAAACTACAAAAAACTTTACAACTTCCCAAGCACTGGGTGCTTTTCCTACCGGTACCCGGTGCCCCCCAAAAACACTGGGGGTGGACCAGGAACCGGTCTATACCCAAAACTAACTGTAACATTGTGGAGTGTGAGCCCAAACTCTAGGCCACACTACAGTCTTCCGCAGAACCGCGGATTCAACCTTTGAGGCGTGTATTCGGTACCAACACTCTGATGTCCCCTTGAACCATGGAAGTCCGCCGAAGGGCCTGAACCGCCCCCCCTGGTATACAGAGGCCCCCTAACGTGGGGTGGGGGGGGGGGGAGTAATATCCTTCCACGGCAAAAGGGTTCAGTGAGAATGCCTCCAAGGGAGTGGAGAGCAGTTAGTTCCCAACTTCGTGTAGATGAACCCAATCGTAGGGGGTTCAGTGGGGGGTCACCTATTCAAATACCTGTGAAGTGGCTCCGGTATTAAGAGGAGCTTGCGCCAAGAAAAACAAGCCAGGTCCAGGGTCACACAGTGATCGTCTCAAGAATAGGCCATCAATGCAAGGTGGTCAGCCAGGCGTCCGCGTCCGCTAGGTTGTCAAAGAATCTGAGTGTTCCATCATGTTGGACCCGCAGGCGGCTAGGGTAAAGCATACTATACTTTATGTTCTTGTCCCGGAGCCGTCTACGAACATCATTGAATGTTTTCCTCTTCCGCTGCAAGTCAGCCGAGAAGTCAGGGAAAAGATGAATGGATGCGTTTCCATATGTGAGAGTGGGATGCTTGCGGGCCTCCGATAGAATTCTGTCTCTGTCTCGATAATTGAGGAAGCGGACCAGGAAAGGCCTGGGGTGGTTCCCAGGGATGACACGTCCGGAGGGCACCCGATGGGCTCTTTCCACTACATAGGTAGGAGGGACCTCGGTGAGATCCAGGAGATCTTTAAAGAACCCTTCCGCGAAGACAGCCGGGTGATCCCCTTCCTCTTTCTCGGGCAGCCCCAGGACTCTAACATTGTTCCGTCTGAGCCGGTTTTCGGCGTCATCTGACTTCGCGACAAGGGACTGTACTGTGCGCTGCAGCTCAGCAATGGAGGAGGTATGTGCGGCAGTAAGAAATTCCGTGGCGGAGACTCTGGTCTCAGTTTCAGTCATTCTCCCTCTGATTTTATCAAGATCATTCCTGATAAAGTTGCACTCCTCTGCCAGGTGGTCAATACGCACAAGCAGTGACGTTCTGCTCTGCTCGATTGCAGCAAGGATGGTGGCCGTGCTGTCCTGCGGCGGGGGGGCCGATGCTGTATGTTTAGTGCCTCCTGAAATTGAGCACACTGTTTCCTGAAAATTTTGAAATCACCTTAATCGTATAGTACAGAAAACAGGTTTGCATTTACAGACCATGGGTTATATACTGGCTACCTTCAAATTCTTGGACACTGGCAAAAAAACTTTCCTAGGGCCACCCCTAGTGCTTGTTCATATAACGTCACACACTTCATGAGACTTTTTGGAAAGTTTTTTTCCTTTTTACCCATTCCTCCATTTTTCTTCGGACTATTTTTTCAAGATCTGACTACCTATTGCCCTGGACTTTCAAGCAATTTCTGGGTAGGGGACCCATAGTATCTACCTTGGGGACTGTACCTAGACCTCACTGTGTAAGGCCAGCCTACAATGTTGCTTCAGGCCCTGGATACTGTGATAGGAGCTCACCTTGGCGTGTAGCTGCAGGGTGCTATACAGGTTCATGACCATGGTCCATCTGTTTCCCAGACCCCTTTGCAATATTCCCACTGTGACAGGTAAAGCCTGTCTGGGCTATATGACAAGGATAAGGTAAGCTAAGCTTTCCCTGTAATTTGGATTGGTCCTGGCTATAGAAAACCCGACAGTGTGTAGCACACTAATCAAATCCATAGGCGCAAGAATGCTATTCCCTGTTGTACTTTTGTACCCAATTTGAAATTGGTCAGTCTCTTCCCATTTGGACTTAGTCTCAGGTTAGTGATGTAATCACACATACTGCCTTGGCTGATGCACTTCCACCTGCCGTATCTGCCAAATACATGCCCACCATGTTTGCTGCAATTCTGATGCTTCCAGAGTTCCTAAGCAGTGAACGCCTAGACCTGGGGGAATGGTCTTTGGACCCTGAGATTTGTTTTTTTACGGACTCTTTTCAAAGGTGGGGGAAGCCACATGTGGACATTCTGGCTTCCTTATTCAACAACAAACTGCAAAGATTTGTTGCCAGGACCAAGGATCCTCTGGCCTTTGCAGTAGATTCTCTTGTGATTTCTTGAATCCCATTCAGGATGATATATGCCTTTGCAAGATTTTCCCTACACAAGATAAAGGTAGCAAGGGTTCCAGTGATCCTTATTTCCGCTAATTGTCCTAGACGAAAAATGGGACAGACATATTACACCCCCGCCCCTCCTGCTCAGGACAATTTTCAGCTTTCGGTGCTGTCGCACTTTGAATGACAATTGCGCGGTCATGCAACACTGTAACCAAACTAACTTTTTTATAATTTTTCTTCCCACAATAGAGCTTTCTTTTGGTGGTATTTGATCACCACTGGGGTTTTTCTTTTTTGCTAAACTAAAAATCAAAATTTTTGAAAAAAACAAAGCATTTTTTTTTCTTTTGTTTCTGTTATAAAATTGTGTTTTCTCCTTCACTGATATGCAGCACTGATGGGCACGGATAGTGGGCACTGAGAGGCAACACTGATGGACACTAATAGATGGCACTGATGAGGTACTGATATGTATTACTGATGGGCACTGGTTGGCATTTTGCTGGGCACCTCTCATGTGGGCTACGCTGATAATTAATGTGCTTATTATCAGTGCAGACCCCCCCTCTGACTGAGAGAACCGCCGATCGGCTCTCCCTGTCAGCTCAACCCGAGGAAAGCCATTTACTGGCACTTCCTGGTTAATGCTGTGATCGGTCACAGCTGTTCACATGGTAAGGAGCCTGTAACATGAATGGGAAGTGACATCACCCATAGAATTACTATGATGCTTCCGTTGATGGGCGGGCTCTCTGCACCTGCCTCCACAGCGAAGCCGCGGCTGACAGCTCAGCACAGAATCAGAGCTTCTGCCGCTGGAGATGGGGTCAGATCGCCTGTAGAAAACATATGTATACTGATTTCTTCCTTTTCAGGGCTAGATAGGTTAGAAAGTTGGTGGCTATAGATGCAGGGATTTTAGTTTTTGCATGGACTTCCACTTTAATGGTTATTGTCAATAATTGCTGGGTCAGCAGATAATAATGATCTGGAAATGGAAAGAGTTTGACCAACCAATTCGTTTCTTCTATATTTTGGTAAATAAGGAAAAAACTGCACATTGAGGAAGATTGTATTGGCAAGCGAGAGGATGTTGAAAGGAATATCCTAGGATATAGGTTATATGGACATGCACATGCATGCATTTATAGATCAGACATATATGCTGGATAAGTGTAGTGTCTATACCCTTGATAAAATTTTATGAACAGAAGAACCTTGTATTCTGAGGGGACTTATAGGGCTTCTAATCGTATTATTTTATTTATACTCTGTTCGTCTTTTCATATATTGCTGGGTTCCAATAAAGCGTAAACTCCCTGCAAAAGTTGAAGAAGAAAAAAAATCTATCTTTAAAATCTACCATTGCACATCGAAGGCTTACTTTGCCTGGTGATAGGACAGACATTTGAGTCCCAGGAATTTGGCTTTTCTTCAGCCTGGTATTGACTAGTGTCTGGCCCTGATTATCATTAGGGGTCTCGGTACTGCTTTAACCATTTTTTCTCTTATATTCATCAACCGACACAGCTCCTCTCTGTAACTAAATGGGTTGTATAGCCTGCCATTAGGAGAAACTAGGCAAAATTGTTACACAATACACAGAACTTTAATCCCGCCCAGGGCCGGACTGGCCTACCGGGATACCGGGATATTTCCCGGTAGGCCACCTGCCCTGGGGCCGCTCTCTCCTGTGGATCACAGTGCTGGCTGGCTCTGTGTTCGGCGGCCGCTCTGTAACATGGCCCTGCCCCCTCAGACAGGCTTGTGTGATAGTAGATAGAATCACCTTTCCGCCTATCACACGAGCAGGTCTGAGGGGGCGGGGCCATGTTACAGATGGGCCGCCGAACACAGAGCCAGCCAGCGCTGTGATCCGCAGGAGGAGATGCTGCAGGTACAACTCGCCCTGTGTGCCACAGTGCCTGGATATCCAACTTATTTTACTATCCCCAGTTCACCTTGTGCTCCCTGCCCCCCCCCAGTACTCTCCTGCCCCCCCGCAGTTCTCTCCTCCCCTGTTCTTGCTGCCCCCCCTGCTCTCCCCATCCTTCTATAGCCACCATCCCAGTGCTCTCTCCCCTGTCTCCCCCCCCAGTGCTCTCTCCCCTGTCTCCCCCCCCCCAGTGCTCTCTCCCCCCCCAGTGCTCTCTCCCCTGTCTCCCCCCCCCAGTGCTCTCTCCCCTGTCTCCCCCCCCCCAGTGCTCTCTCCCCTGTCTCCCCACCAGTGCTCTCTCCCCTGTCTCCCCCCCCCAGTGCTCTCTCCCCTGTCTCCCCACCAGTGCTCTCTCCCCTGTCTCCCCACCAGTGCTCTCTCCCCTGTCTCCCCACCAGTGCTCTCTCCCCTGCCTCCCCACCAGTGCTCTCTCCCCTGTCTCCCCACCAGTGCTCTCTCCCCTGTCTCCCCACCAGTGCTCTCTCCCCTGTCTCCCCACCAGTGCTCTCTCCCCTGTCTCCCCACCAGTGCTCTCTCCCCTGCCTCCCCACCAGTGCTCTCTCCCCTGTCTCCCCCCTGTTCCCCCCCGTGCTTCCCCCCCCCTGTTCTCCTCCCCCCAGTGTAATCCCCTGCCCCCCCCCCAGTGCTCTCCTCCACCACCACACTCTCCTGCTCCCCCACAGTTCTCTCCTCCCCTGTCCCCCCACAGTTCTCTCCCCCCTGTCCCCCCGAGTGCTCTCCCCCCCCCTGCCCCCCCCAGTGCTCTCCCTATCCAACTTATTTTACTGTCCCCAGTTCACCTTGTGCTC
Organism: Lithobates pipiens; assembly: GCF_037356315.1. NCBI lineage: Eukaryota > Metazoa > Chordata > Amphibia > Anura > Ranidae > Lithobates > Lithobates pipiens. Next base: position 209,535,991 of record NW_027507758.1, read on the forward strand.
CCCCCCCAGTGCTCTCCTCCACCACCACACTCTCCTGCCCCCCCCCCCCCACAGTTCTTTCCTCCCCTGTTCTTGCTCTCCCCATCCTTCTATAGCCACCATCCCAGTGCTCTCCACTCCCCCCGGTGCTCTCTCCCCTGCCCCCCCCCTGTGCTCTCTCCCCTGCCCCCCCCTGTGCTCTCTCCCCTGCCCCCCCCCTGTGCTCTCTCCCCTGCCCCCCCCCGTGCTCTCTCCCCTGCCCCCCCCCCCCGTGCTCTCTCCCCCGCCCCCCCCGGTGCTCTCTCCCCCCCCCCGTTCTCCCACCCAGTGCTCTCCCCCCCCGTTCTCCCACCCAGTGCTCCCCCCCCCCGTTCTCCCACCCAGTGCTCTCCCCCCCTGTTCTCCCACCCAGTGCTCTCCCACCCAGTGCTCTCCCCCCCTGTTCTCCCACCCAGTGCTCTTCCCCCCTGTTCTACCCCCCAGTGCTCTTCCCCCCCCCAGTGCTCTTCCCCCCCCCCCCAGTGCTCTTCCCCCCCCCAGTGCTTTCCCCCCCCCAGTGCTCTCCCCCCTGTTCTCCCACCCAGTGCTCTCCCCCCTGTTCTACCCCCAGTGCTCTCCCCCCCCAGTGCTCTCCCCCCCCCCGCCCAGTGCTCTTCCCCCCCCCCCCGCCCAGTGCTCTCCCCCCCCCCCCCCAGTGCTCTTCCCCCCCAGTGCTCTCCACACCCCCCAGTGCTCTTCCCCCCTTGTTCTCTCCCCAAGTGCTCTCCCCCCTTGTTCTCTCCCCAAGTGCTCTCCCCCCTTGTTCTCTCCCCAAGTGCTCTCCACTCCCCCAGTGCTCCCCCACCTGTTCTCCCACCCAGTTCGCAAGTGAGTTTCTCTGCATCCCCAGTGTCATGAAAGTCCCCAGGAAGGACTTAGGTCTGGAGTCAAGGGCCTGGTTTATAACCGAAGCATTAAAAGAGATGCTTGAACTTTGGGATGTACAGCCAATCTATGCTAGTGTGTCTCCTCCACAGTCTGATGGTCTGGTACTGTGGAGTACCACTAGGTGGAGCACTGTATGGCAGGCTGTACAGAGCAAAGCAAAACAGGACAGGAATGGTTTATTCCTAAATTTGCGATTTTTGTTATAGATTGCCGCTACGTATGCTGCTGGATTACGTCCAGAAGAAATATTGGAGACAGACTTTGGAGAAGTTGAAAATAAGCCTAAATTGCCTGTGGTTACACCTCCTAACAGCCAGATGGGAAGCATTTCTGCTGCTATGGTCCAGTGTAGTGCTGGTCAGTTGGTGAAGGGCGCGTGTACTGCACCAGTAGAAAAACCACGAGGTGGAAGGGCCATGTGTGGACCTGAAAGCAGCAGAGATCCTGACCAGGGCTCAAACAAAGGTGGTTAAAGAGACTGTGGTCCCCAGTCCAATGGTTGGTTTAGGTGACAAACCTAATAAGGGCCCCGAGACAGGGGAATGGACAAGGAGCGTGATAAAAATTGTATGTGGATCAGACGAGAGCTTGCCTGTTCCAGTGGATAAAAATACAGATGGCATCAGAACAGGTCAAGTGGTAGGACAGCTGCCTGCAGAGTGGGTGAACCCAGGGGAGGTGATGTCCTGTGAGGTTCCTGTGGGTGATGACGGCCCTCCAGTATGTGTGCCCTCTGCGGACTCTGCCCTAGCAAATGTTGAAAAAAAGGCATTGGTGATATGTGCAACATTGAGAGGTCTAATGTTGGTTTGAATATGTCTTTCAATGATGAACCAAGTAATGTGTTAATGGTACATGATAATGTGGTGTCCAAAGGTACAGGTAAACCTGGTAAACAATTAGTGACTGCTGAGTCAGGTACCAGAAATAAGAGGCGGGTTTCCGTTATAAACACTATAGAAATAGGCCCCCTACAGCCTCAGAACAGTACTGCTGAGAGAGTTTTGGGGGAACCTGGGAACCTGAAGCGTGGAGGCAGAAGGGTTGGTAGAAAGACCAACGGGAACCCATTAAGATTTCAGGAGAGGAAGTGCTTATGGAAATGCACTCGGAAGAAAAGTTGGGAAGGTTGCATCAAAGCTCATAGCAGGGTGACAGTAAGGCTTAGAGGGAGACACTAAAGGAGGCATTGGGTAGAGTTCCCCGTTAGGAGAAGCAAGGTTGGACAGGATTGGACTTCTGTAAATGGTATCTGGCACAGAGGTGCCAAAAGTAACTTGGGTGTTCCGCCCTCTGGGTTGAAACAAGGGGGGGGGGTATGTGGTAGTATGGTCCCCCACCAGCGGAAGGTTGCAGGGTTCTCAACCAGGCGGAGGGGTTCCAGGGGAGTTGTTTGTTTGAGAGGAAACTGGCTTTTCAGTTTCCTCATAGTTTTCAAAAATCCAGTTTGGGACCTGGAGCCCGGAGATTCCATAGTGTTATGGGTGGGACGGAATCTCCAATCCTGGGACCAGGTTTTGGGAACAGCCAGAAGTCTGGCTGGTTGATTGCACAGGTGGGTCCTGGGCTTATAACAGAGCCAAGACCATGGTTCTGGGCTCCACCCTCCCGAGGAGTCCAGGCAAGCAAGGGAGAAGCATGCATGTCTGCATGGTATAGCCAGAGGGCCCAAAGCTGTGGGCTGAGCAGCAAAGAAGATAAAGAGGTACAGTATTTGTACGACATCTCCGTTATAGGGATAAGAGGGCTGAAGTGTAAAGCCTGAACGGCAGTACTTCTGAAGAGAGCCAGGTGGCTTGGTATTTTTCGTTTTATTACGCTGTTGCTGTGGAAAGCTGAAACCCCTGTGTGGGAAACCCTCCTATTATTGGACTTGTTTTGTTTTACTTTTAATAAAAGTGGGCCAACAAGCCCTTAAATGGCATAACTGGCATGGACTCTGCTCACTGGTGTGCTCTACATAGAGGCTAAATAACCCCCAAATATCACAGTACCCAGAAAAGATGGGCAGAAGATACACTCATCGTACAGTTCCTTAAGGCAGTCAAGAAGATTTGCCCACCGCTAAAACGTTCCTTTCCAGCTGGGGATCTACCTCTGGTTCTAGAAAGTCTCAACCGTTCATCCCATTGGATTCTGCTTCACTTTGGAACCCAACTCTGAAACCGGTTTTCTTGGTGGCTATTACTTCAGGAAGAAGAGCTTCAGAGTTGCAAGCGTTGAGGGCAGAAAAATAGCACATAACCTTTTTCCAGACAGGGTAGAACTACGGACAGTGCATGGTTTTGTCCTGAAAGTTTCTTCCCGTGCCACACTCTCTTAAGCCTGGGCACTACCAACCTTTACAGACCCACTCTGGGGCGGTACAAGAACTGGACATTTCAAAAGTTTTAACACACTACTTACAGGTCACGAGTCCCTTTAGGTCCTCGAATAGGCTATTCATAATACCATGGGGTAGGAATAAAGGGAAAGAAGCCACATCTAGGACTATCGCCTTTGGAATCTGCAAATTAATTCAAAAGGTGTATAGAGCAAGAGGTTTTGGATCTGCCGGCGGTCATAGCTCATTCCACTGCAGCTGTTTCGTCCTCATGGGCGGCAAGGACATGTGTATCTTTAGAGACTATCTGCAAGGCAGCCACATGGACATCTCCAAATACGTTCATACGTCACTACAGAATTGACCCAGGGGGCACTAACTTTGGTGGAATTTGGTAGAAGGACTATTGAGTCAGCCCTGGCATTGCCTTAAATAAAGTTTTCCTTTGAAGCATTACCCACCTTGGTTTTAGCTATTCATTGTATCACTGGTATGCTGCCATGGAGGCACCAGGAAAACGGAAAATTGTTTCATACTTACCGTAATTTTCCTTTCCTGGTGCCTATCCATGGCAGCATACATACCCTCCCTGGTATTCGATATAATTGGAGAATGCTAGGGGGGTTATGGGTTTCCTTTTTATAAGCTAGTAACTATCCTGAGGGGAGGACTCCAAGGCGGAGCTATCACTGGTATGCTGCCATGGATAGGCACCAGGAAAGGAAAATTACGGTAAGTATGAAACAATTTTCAATTTTTTTTTGTACTCTCCGTAAAATCCTTTTCTCTGTAATTCACAGACCGACACAGCACCCACCCCTCCTTTTTTCTACGTTGTACTGCTTGTTGACGTACTGAAGCTGCTGGGAGCAGGAGGAGGGTTGATAGCACGGGGCCTGCCCCCCTGGGGCGCGATTAAAGTTCTGTGTATTATGTAACAATTTTGCCTAGTTTCTCCTAATGGCAGGTTATACAACCCATTTAGTTACAGAGAGGAGCTGTGTTGGTCGGTGAATTACAGAGAAAAGGATTTTACGGTGAGTACAAAAAATCCTATTTTTTCTACAGTAACCTCTCACTTCACAGTCCTTATTCAAGACTTTTCTTCAGTCGCTCATTTAAATCTCCTAATTGGACCTCCTATATCACCTTGGAAGCTGAGCCTGGTGGTGTTTGTACTTTAGAGACCCCCCTGTAGACATACTGTACCTTTGGGAGACCTCACCCGTAAGGTTGCCTTCCTAGTTGCCATTTCATCTCTTAGGACCATTTTGTCCCCGTGCAATAGAAGAAAAAGCTCATTACAAAAAAGGGCTGCCAGCTCAGAAACGCAAACAAATGCAAAAAACCAAACTTTTTTGATCTACCCAATTTTTTCTTCTACCTCCTTTATCCCTTCCGCATGTCCTGCTCTAAATCACACCAAAGTAATGTCCCAACACTTCTTATGTCAAGACTCTCTCAGGGTCTACTGAGCAGCCACAGCTTCTATTTGCAAAACAAAGTCCCCCTTTGCTCTACCTGCGAGTTCTGGTATAAATTAGGGATGCACCGAATGGGTTTTTTGGGGCCGATACCGAAAATGAAAAATACACTAGGCCGAAAACCAAAACCGATACCGAAACAGCACCGATACCGAAAATGACTGTTTGTTTGTTTTTAAAAAATATTTTTATATAGGAGGTGGTCAGAGACTGGGGACATGGTACAGGAGGTGGTCAGAGACTGGGGACATGGTACAGGAGGTGGTCAGAGACTGGGGACATGGTACAGGAGGTGGTCAGAGACTGGCGGCATGGTACAGGAGGTGGTCAGAGACTGGCGGCATGGTACAGGAGGTGGTCAGAGACTGGCGGCATGGTACAGGAGGTGGTCAGAGACTGGCGGCATGGTACAGGAGGTGGTCAGAGACTGGCGGCATGGTACAGGAGGTGGTCAGAGACTGGCGGCATGGTACAGGAGGTGGTCAGAGACTGGCGGCATGGTACAGGAGGTGGTCAGAGACTGGCGGCATGGTACAGGAGGTGGTCAGAGACTGGCGGCATGGTTCAGGAGGTGGTCAGACTGGGGACATGATACAGGAGGTGGTCAGAGACTGGGGACATGATACAGGAGCTGGTCAGAGACTGCATGCATGGTCCAGGAGGTGGTCAGAGACTGGGGACATGGTACAGGAGATGGTCAGAGACTGGCGACATGGTACAGGAGGTGGTCAAAAACTGCATGCATGGTATAGGAGGTGGTCAGAGACTGGGGACACGGCACAGGAGATGGTCAGACAGGGGACACGGTACAGGAGATGGTCAGAGACAGGGGACATGGTACAGGAGATGGTCAGAGACAGGGGACACGGTACAGGAGGCGTCCCCCATTGCAGGCCAGTGTCCCCCATTGCAGCCAGTGCGCCTGTGCCCCATTGCAGGCAGTGTGCCCCATTGCAGCCAGTGTGTCCCACTGCAGCTAGTGTGCCATTTTGCAGCCAGCCTGTGCAGGGAAGAGAGCCGCCTCCGCCGCCTGTTTGATCACAGCGCCGGGAACATCACAGCTTTCATTTCAATAGCTGTGTGTTCCCGGCCGCGCGCCGTCACACACAGCCCCTCCCCCTTGTCCGGGCACTTTGATAGAGAGATCATCCGTCCAATCCTGCGGATGATCTGTCTAAGTGCCCGGACAAGGGGGAGGGGCTGTGTGTGATGGCGCGCGGCCGGGAACACACAGCTATTTAAATGAAAGCTGTGATGTTCCCGGCGCTGTGATCAAACAGGCGGCGGAGGTGGCTCTCCTGCGCTATACACCCCCCATGATGGGCATCACCAGGGGTGGGGGGCTCCATTATCGGACGTTTTTCTCTTTCGGCAAATTGCCCGAAAAGGGCATTTTCGGCTGATATGTCTCGGCGGCCGAAATTTCGGTGCATCCCTAGTATAAATGTACTAAAATACTGCGCCAATCCCAAATGTGAGCAGCCAACACAACAATAAGACTGATTGTGAACAAATGTGTAAGTAAAAAGTGTGGCGCTAAAAACAAAGTGAACATGGCACACCTTGAAAAAGGAGCTATATGGTCAAAAAGTATATGGTGATCCGTCTCTCATAGTGAAGAGAACAGAATAAATATAAAAGACCTCATGCGATAGTGAGTCGCAAAGAAGTCGCAACACTATAGTGGAATTTGTTTGCAAAGGTAATATGGTAACTGAATGGAACCTCAGTATCATATACAAGTGATAAAAAATAAACTCCTATGTGATCCAAAACATACATGTAATGAATAGAATTTGTAGTAATGACCCATTACTAAAAAAACAAAACAAAATAAAAATGTACTTTACAACTTAGCTACATTATACACTAAACCTTTTTTGAGGTTTTTATCCAATAAATTAAAACAATAATCGGCCAACTAATTGATTATGAAAATGGTTGTTAACTATTTTCATCGATTAGTTCAGGGGTGCCCAAACTTTTTTCAGAGGGCCAGATTTGATTAAGTGAACATGCGTGAAGGCCGACCATTTTTCCTGACATGGTTCTTTGAACCATTAAAATTAAATGCAAATTAATACACTGCCCAACAAGAATTCTCTTGCCTTTGTGGCTATGTGGGGTGAAGAGTCTGAGGATGAGCTTGTCGTTTTATTTGGATATACTGTATTTCTAGGCATATAACGTGCACCTTCACTTTAAGAGGGAAGTTTCAGGGAAAAAATAACATTTTGAATAAAGAACTGTGAAGCTAAATAAGGGTCAGTCTCTCCATTGCCGTGAATGCAGCCTCACAAATGCCATCAGTGCAGCCTGATCTTTGCCAATTTGCAGCCTCGAAGGAGACGGGGAAGGGGGTGGGACAAGCGCCAACAGATTACATACAAGAGACTCCTTTTTACTCAGCGGCCCCTTTTAATACAAAGTCCTGCCTCCTATGATGGACAGAACAGTTGTCCAATGCCAGCCCAGGAGATGGGACTTCCTATTATAGAGGCCGCCGAGTAAACAGGAGATTCTGCTGTATGGAATCTGACGGCACTCGTCCCGCCCCCTCCCTTTCCCCTCTCAAGGCTGCCAGAACTGAATGATAAATACGGGATATATCTTTTGTTGCCCCCCAACAAATCCCTGAGCACCACGTTCGGGGATTCATTGGGGTCCACAAAAGATGTCTATATTCAAATTACCAGTGGGGCCATATTAAACCGGAACACGGGCCGCAATTGGCCCAGGGGCCGGCATACAGAATGCATTATTTGTTTACATATCCGAAAATACTGTGCAACACATACAGTATACAGCTTGGTATACACAGTGCAGGACACCTACAGCTCAGTGCACTGTCCATACATGAATTAGGGCTGCTCTGTGAAAACCATTACACAGAGCAGGTTTGTATGACAAGTTGTTAAAAAAAGAAAATCCAACATACGCAATCACTTTAGGGGTTGTGTAAAGGAAGATCATCTAAACCCAGAGAAGCTGGAGGCTGATAGACTGGAGGTAATATAAGGCATTAAAATTTAAGGTAATTACATAAAAGTTTACCAGTACTGTATTGTGCATTTTATTTAACCACTACAATACAGGGCACTTTCACCCCCTTCCTTCCCAGCCCAATTTTCAGCTTTCATCGCTCTAGCGCTTTCAGTGACAATTGCGCGGTCATGCTACACTGTACCCAAATGAAATTGTTATCATTTTGTTCGCACAAATAGAGCTTTATTTTGGTGTTATTTATTCACGACTCCGTTTTTTATTTTTTGCTATATAAACACAAAAAAAGCGGAAATTTGGAAAAAAAACTATATTTTCTTTTTCCTATTTGAAAACAAATCCAATAAAATCAAATTTTGTCATAAATTTAAGCCAAAATGCATTCTGCTACATGTTTTTGGTAAAAAAAATTCCATTAAGTGTATAATAATTGGTTTGTGTGATCAGGGACATATGTACGCAAATGATCATGTACATATGTGTGCAGGTGATCACGTACATATGTGTGCAGATAATCATTGGGACATGTGATTTTAGTTGGACATATGTGGGGGACATGTTTTTATTATTAGGGACATGTGTTTTTATTATTTGGGGACATGTATGTTTTGGGGACATGTGTGTTTTGGGGACATATGTGGGGACTGTGTTTGTACTGTGTGGTGTGTTGTGTGTTGACACTAGACTGATGATCAGTGAGTAAAAAGCTGTAAAAAGCAGCCCATACTCACTGATCATCAGCCGGCTGCAGCGTTCTGCTCTCCTCTCCTCAGCGATGACTTCCGTGTGAGGAGAGGAGAGCCGATTGCCTAGCAACCGGCTGTTTGTTTACATCACATGACGGCCGTGATTGGACACGGCCATCATGTGATCAGGAGGGCCAATCACAGAGCCCTCCTGCCGATCTGAGATGTGCCGTGTCCGGGTGACACGAGCACATCGGGATCGTGCCGCTGCGCGAGCACGATCCCGCTACTTCTGAAGGACGTTCCAGAACGTCCTATCAGGAGTAGACGGCTCCCACCCGGCCGTATATATGCATTGGCCGGGTGGGAAGTGGTTAAAATAATTATATCCATGAAAAAAAGTCTGCTTTGCCCGGACTACGTCTATTGACATCGTCCTGTGCACGAGCGGCCTGCGCACCCCTGAGGGGCGTGCGCGGCGCGCTCTGTGATCGGCGAGTCTATGAGACTCTCCTGATCACGAATCGGAGCAAGGGGTCGATCCCGACCCATTACCACGTGATCAGCTGATCATGTGACAAAACAGAGCCGTAATCAGCTATTTTTCCTCCTCGCTCTGACAGCGCGAGGAGAGAAAAAAAGCCAATCACCGGCGGCCGTGATCAGGACATCAGTCCCGATCACGGCCAGCTTATCAGTGCCCACCTGCCCCCTGCCAGTTATTAAAAAAAGTGCCACCCAGCAGTGCCATACATCAGTGCCCACAGTGCCACTTATCAGTGCCCACAATCTGCCTCAACAAGAGTGCTGCACCTCAGTGCCACATATCCGTGCCCATCAGTGTCATCTACCAGTGCCCATCAGTGCCACCCATCAGTGCCACCTATCAGTGCCATCTTATCTGTGCCCATCTTTGCCCATCAGTGCCGCCTTATCTGTGCCCATCAGTACTGCCTTATCTGTGCCTATCGGTGCCACCTTATCTGTGCCTATTAGTGTCGCCTTAACTGTGCCTATCAGTGCCCACCACTGCAGCCTATTAGTGCCCACCAGTGCAGCCTCATCAGCGCATTTCAATGAAGGAGAAAAATGACCTGTTTGCAAAATTTTATAACAAACTATTAAACATGATTTTTTATTTTTGTTTTATTTTGCATATTTTTTTGTTTGTTTAGCAAAAAATAAAACTCCCAGCTGTAATTAAATACCACCAAAAGAAAGCTCTGTTTGTGGGAAAAAAAAATGATAAAAATTTCATTTGGGTACAGTGTTGTATGACCGCGCAATTGCCATTCAAAGTGCATCAGCGCTGAAAGCTGAAAATTGGTCTGGGCAGGAGGGGGGTTTAAGTGCCCAGTAAGAAAGTGGTTAATATAAAAGCTTTTATGTTCGACCTCCCATATAGCTTCATGTCTAATTCCCAGTTAAAATGCCCTATATATCCTAATTGTGTGTGTGTGTGTGTGTGTGTGTATATGTATATGTGTATATATATATGTATATGTGTATATATATATGTATGTATATATGTATATATATATATATATATATATATATATATATATATATATATATATATATATATATATATATATATATATATATATATAAAAATTTATTCTTGACAGGGGATTCTGTCATAAAAAATATTAGTTCCTTCTGGAAAATCAGCAAAATACTGTTTTAGTTGTTTACATTTTTTTTTTTTTTTTTCATCTGAGTCTGATGATATGTACCAGATTCAACCTCTATTAGTATATAAATCTCTTCTGTCTGTGATTTTCAGAGTAGATTAGATATTTTGTTCTCTAATTAAATAGCTGTTTTTTTACCTAAAAAGTCATAAGTCCATCTAGTTTAACCACTTCAGCCCCGGCGTATAGTCATATGACGCCCGCAGATGGGATCTCCCATCCTGGGAGGGCGTCATATGATGTCCTCTGATTCCTGGCGATCTAGGAGGGGCGCGTGCGCTGCCGGCGGCATCACTCGGGACCCAGTGCACGTGCCCGGTGGCCGCAATGTCCGCTGGGCACCCGCGATTGCCCGTGAACACAGCAGGACTGTGGATCTGTGTATGTAAACACAGATTCATGTCCTGTCAGTGGAGAGGAGACCGGTGTGTTCTCAGTACAGAGGATCACTGATCGCTCTCCTCCCCTTGTGAGTCCCCTCTCCCCACAGTTAGAATCACTCCCATAGGGAACATATTAACCCCTGCAGCGCCCCCTGGTGTTAACCCCTTCCCTGCCAGTCACATTTACACAGTAATCAGTGCAATTTTATAATACCGATTGCTGTGTAAATGTGAATGGTCCTAAAAATGTGTCCACCATAATGTCTTAGTCATGAAAAAAATCACAGATCGCCACCATTACTAGTAAAAAAAAAAACAAATGCCATAAATCTATCCCCTATTTTGTAGATGCTATAACTTTTGCACAAATCAATCAATATATACGCTTATTGCGATTATTTATTTATTTTTAACCAAAAATATGTAGAAGAATACGTATTGGCCTAAACTGAAGAAAAAAAAAAATGTTTTTCTTTAAAAAATTGGATATTTATTATAGCAAAAAGTAAAAAATATTGTGTTTTTTTTTTTTTTCAAAATGTTTTCAAATCTTTTTTTTGTTTATAGCGCAAAAAATAAAAACCGCAGAGTGATCAAATACCACCAAAATAAAGCTCTATTTGTGGGGAAAAAAAGGGCGTCAATTTTGCTTGGGTGCAACATCGCACGACCGCACAATTGTCAGTTAAAACAACGCAGTGCCAAATTGCAAAAAGTGCTCTGGTAAGGAAGGGGGTAAAATCCTCCGGACTGAAGTGGTTAACTGATAGTAAAAAAAAAAATTTAAAAAATCATACCGTATACACAATCCTTCACCCACTGTTGATCCAGAGGAAGGCGAAAAACCCCAGCAAGGCATGATCCAATTTGCTACAGCAGGGGAAAACGTTACCTATAAATGTCAGTACCCAGTTATATTATGTACATTAAGGAAAGAGTCTGGACCTTTTCTAAAGCAATCTACTACGGAGCTGGCCAGAACCACCTCTTGAGAGAGTCTATTCCACATTTACATATCTCTTACTGTGATGAAACCTTTCTGTATTTGGAGATGAAATCTTGTTTCCTCAGGAGGTAGAGTGCCCCCTTGTCCTCTGTAATGACCTTAATGTGAATAACTTAACACAAACTTCACTATATGAACCATTTATATATGTGTACATGTTGAGTATATCACCGAGATATCCATCTCTTCAGGTGCCGGTGGTGTGTACGATAATGGTGGTCTCTGCAGCGGGTTCACCGTTATCAGCGTCGGGAGAGGTGCCGCCGCTCTCCCGCGACCTCTGCTGCTTACCGGAGCTGTCGGTATTGGCGGAGGCGATTGGGACCTGTCTTGTCTGTGGTATGGAGACAAGTGAGGCTAAGATGGCCCCCACTCGTCTCTCTACCAAGCAATGTCAAAACATCACTTCCACCCACACCGCTTAAAGGCACATTTCTCTTATATTCACCGACCGACACAGCTCCTCTCTGTAACTAAATGGGTTGTATAGCCTGCCATTAGGAGAAACTAGGCAAAATTGTTACACAATACACAGAACTTTAATCCTGCCCTGGGGGGTGGGCCCCGTGCTATCAACCCTTCCCACTGCTCCTAGCAGCTTCAGTTTTTATTTTGCCTAGCAAGGAGAATGACCTAGGAAACCCTGCGGGCCTCTCGGTCCATGTTTTTGCTGCGTTTTGCGCAAGATGAGAGATCCTGAGATCTTCTATCAACTGCCGGCTGGGTGACAGGCTGGTTAATGAAATCCTTGTAGTCTCCCCAGTCCGGCCATCGAGGGTGAGCAGGCCGCAGCTACAGCTCTGCAGGCCACGACATACCTCATGCTCCAGAGGTGGTCGGTGAGCTTCAATGCTCCGGGGTATACATATGACTGGGCTACTGATGTCTGGATCACAGTATACCAGGCCAGTAACCTTTCCTGTAACTGCGCAGGAGTTGGCTACCATGGAATGTCTCCCAGCTCTTCAGGACTGGTAAGTACAACTCTCCCTGCTTCGGTGGGGGGAGCAGCTGGGCATTCCCTGGGGGGGTCGATTCGGGGGCCACCTCACCTCCTTATCTTTTCTCCCAAGTCCCTATCACCCCTCCTTCCCCCCTCTGAGGGGGGTGTCTGCATGCGCTGCGGGCAGTGTGTGTGTGTGTGTATGTGTGTCGCTGTTTCTCACCTGCGGGGCTCTGTGCGGTTGCTGTTCAGTCCTGGCCCAGGTCTGGGGGTCCAAAACAGGCAGTTTTTGTGGAGGATGTCTGTGTGTCAGCAGGCAGTTTGTTTTTTGTTTTTTTGCTCTTGTCACCTCATGGTGCCATTCCGGTGGCCATATTGGATTGGGAAAGCTATAGATTCCCCTGGAGAGGTTCAGCAGCCATTTTCCCTGGGATTCCTATTGATTACATTGGCAGCCATTTTGTGAAAGCCAAAATGCTTTTTTCACTGCTTGCCTCTTGTAACAGCTTGCAATGTGCTTTCTCTTGTCACTTTCTGTATTCCCTGTGTGTGAGGGACACTGGATGGCTCTGTGTGGAACGCTGAAGCTGTTCTGCAGACCGTTGCATTGCTGTTAGAGCTGCTGCTGCTGACACAGTTTTCTCCCCTCTGCAACTGGGAACCTCCTAGGGACTACAGGCACTGTTGTTGGCATTCACAGAACGCCCCAGGGTGGTGAGTCTAGCACTAAGCAACCCCCCCACGCGGCGGCAGCAGGAGGGTGGGACCTTCATTGTCCTAAGTCCCCTTGCAGGTGGCACACAGGACAGGGTTAGCATGGCTTCAGAAACTGGTGTTTCTTCCCCCAAAATCCAGGCTATAGCAACCGGGTCACCTTCGGTTAGTGCGGTGCGCATGGACACCCTGACAGCGTTCCTGGACTCCTATGTTGCTAAGATAGAGGCGGCACGTGGCAGGAAAGGTGCACGTAAGAGGCCCCTGCCCCCCCGTCCTCTGGGGAAAGCTCTGATGCAGACTCGGGCCCTGCTGCGGCTGGAGACCCCTGCTCTGACCTATCAGACGTGGCTGACCAGGACTGTTCGTACAGTGAGGATGATTCCCCGTGTGGGTCCGGGCACGACAAGGCGCTTGTTGGAGCACTTATCACAGCTGTGCGTTATACCATGAAGATTCAGGAACCAGCGGATTCCTCTGCTAAAGCACCGGTCCCTTTTGGGTCCCACAAGCCAGCACGTTCACCTAAGGTGTCTTATTTTGACAAATTCATGTACAGGGAATGGGGTCACCTGGAACGGACCTTTTCGGTCCCCAAAAACTTGGCGGTGGGTTACCCCTTTGAGGAAAGCCTTCTCAAAAAGTGGTCGGCTCCTCCGGTCGTGGACCCCCCAGTGTCTAGGTTAAATAAAGTAACCACAATCCTGGTTGAGGGGACTCATGCATTCAAGGATCCCATGGATAGGACGGCCGAGGCAGTGGCTCGTTCCTTGTTTACGGTTGTGGGGTCAGCCATGCAACCTGTACTGGCATCCGCACTGGTGTCGCAGACACTGACTGAGTGGGCAAAACGTTTGCACCGCAAATTGGGAGAGCAGAATGCCTCCCCTGTCTGCGTGGAGTTAGCAGACCAACTAGTGCATGGCCTTGGGTACGTTTTGTGACGTGGCCCTGGATACTCTCCCTCTGTTATCCAGGGCCTCAATGTCAGCTGTGGTGCACCTTTATTTGGCTGAAATGCGGGTCCGCTGACTAGGCATCCAAGAAAGCCCTGATGGATCTTCCCTTCCTTGGCGACCGGCTCTTTGGAGCCTCGTTGGATGACATTATTAAAAATGCCATGGGTGGTAAGGGTACACTACTCCCACAGGCCAGGAAGGCTAAAGAGCCACGCCGCAGGCAAGGGCCCTCCCTTTTTTTCTGCTCACAATCGGCTTTTTCGTCCACCCCGCGTTTCGGCAAAACGACCCCAGCCTGACAGGACGCCCATGGACGGTCAGAAGCGTTCCTGGAACCGCAAGCCTAACAAGCCTGCGAACAAAAGTGATACCGCATGAAGGTCTGCCCCCCACCCACATCTCGGGTGGGGGACACCTTCAGGAGTTTGCAGCCCATTGGACCTCCTGGTTATCTGACCAATGGGTCTGTGACCTTATTTCTACAGGCTACAAGAGAGTTTCTCTTGGCTGCCAAACTGATTTTTCCCTCCAGCATACCCGTGTCCCTGGTTTGCGGGGAGGCCCTGTTAGGGGCAGTGAGGGACTTGCTGAATCAGGGGGTGATCGTACCAGTTCCGGAATCGGAAAGCTTCCAGGCGTTCTACTCCAATCTGTTGTTCCCAAGAAGGAAGGGGTACGCCCAATCTTGGACTTGAAAGCCCTCAATCACTTTGTAAAAGTGCAGAGGTTCAGAATGGAATCAGTTCGCTCAGTAGTCACTGCACTCCATCAAGGGGACTTCCTGGCGTCCTTGGACATTCAGGATGCCTACTTGCACATACCCATATGCCTTCGGCATCAAAAGTTTCTGCGTTTGGCAGTTGGGGAAGCCCATTACCAGTTTGTGGCTCTTCCTTTTGGCCTGGCATCAGCCCCCTGAGTCTTTACCAAAGTACTGGCTCCAGTGTTGGCGTTGTTGAGACAACGCGGGATCGCGATCGTAGGTTACCTAGACGCTCTCCTCCTGAGAGCTTCTTCTGCCTCAGAATTAGAGGAGGATGTGGCGATCACCTTGCAGACCCTGCAAGCATTTCTGTGGCTGTTGAATCTAAAGAAGTCGGTGGTGGTACCGACTCAGCGTCTGGAGTACCTGGGGTTACTATTGGACTCCAGGAAAGCGAGGGTTTTTCTCCCACCAGACAAATTGCTGACTCTCAGATTTGTGGTAAAACTACTGATGAACCGCAAGTGGTCATCATTCCGCTTTTGCATGCGAGTGCTGGGGCTCATGGTAGCCTCTTTTGAGGCAGTACCTTATGCCCAGTTCCACACCAGAGTCTTGCAGAAGGATATTTTGACAAAATGGGACAAATCTCTGTTGTCCCTGGATCGGCAGATCCAGGTGAGCCAGCCAGTCAGGGACTCCCTGATCTGGTGGTTGAGGTCCCCAGTGATTCAGTCCGGAAAATCGTTCCTTCCTCTGAAATGGACGGTGGTCACCACGGACGCCAGTCTGTCCGGCTGGGGTGGAGTGATGGGGATTCAGTCGGATCAGGGGCTCTGGTCGACGGAGGAATCTAAGTTGCCGATCAATCTGCTCGAATTGAGAGTGATCAGGCTGTGCCTCCACACATGGTCGGGGTGTCTTCGAGGGCATCCGACCAGGATACAGTTAGACAATGCCACGGCTGTGGCGTACATAAATCACCAAGCGGGAACAAGAAGTTCAGCCGCTGCTCGGGAGGTCGCTCACATACTGCGGTGGGCAGAGCGACACGTTCCGGTCCTGTCGGCCATTTACATCCCGGGGGTGGAAAATTGGCAGGCGGACTATCTGAGTCGTCAAATGCTGGGTCCAGGAGAATGGGCATTGCATCTTGAGATATTCAGGCGGCTGTGCCTGAAATGGCGCACATCAGATGTGGATCTATTGGCCTCCTGGCTCAATCGGAAGGTGCCGAGATTCGTGTCTAGGACAAGAGATGGGCAGACGCTTCAGTCACGCTGGTGGCGCCGTGGGATCAGTACCAGCTGATCTACGCCTTTCCTTTGCTGAAACTGTTGCCACGTCTGCGTCGCAGAGTGGAAGCCAAAGGGATTCCAGTAATCCTGGTTGCCCCAGATTGGCCTCAGCGGGCCTGGTACGCAGACCTGGTGCGCCTGGTGGCAGACTCTCCCTGGTGACTGCCGTTGAGAGAGGACCTCCTATCTCAAGGTTCAATCCTTCACCCTGCTTTACCATCGCTGGCTTTAACAGCCTGGCTATTGAAAGCCAGGTATTGAGGAACAGGGGTCTGTCAAACTCGGTCATTCCAACTATGCTGAGGGTGCAGAAATCTTCTTCCAGGAAGATATACCATCGTACTTGGAAGGCCTACATCTCCATGTGTGAGGAGAAAGGGTGGCATCCACGCTCCTTCTCTGTATCCAGGATCCTGCTGTTTCTGCAGCAAGGTGTAGACCAGAGGTTGGCGTTGAGCACCATCAAGGGGCAGATTTCAGCTCTGGCTGTCTTTTTATTTATTTTTTTTATTTTTTTATTTTTCCAAGACCCTTGGTGTCTCACTCATTAGTGAGTACCTTTGTGCAGGGGGTGAGACATGTAGTCCCTCCGGTGCGTCCTCCGTTACCTCCGTGGGATTTGAACCTGGTGTAGTCGGAGCTTCAGAAGCCGCCATTTGAGAATTTCAGGGAGATTCCTCTGCTGACCCTTTCACAGAAGGTGGTCTTTCTAGTGGCCATCACATCGGCCAGGAGGGTTTCGGAAACTGGCGGCCTTGTCCTGCAAGTCACCTTATCTGGTCATACACAGGGATAAGGTGGTGTTGCGTCCGCAACAGTCCTTTCTACCGAAGGTGATTTCGGCCTTTCCTATCAATGAGGACATTGTATTGCCATCATTGTGTCCTAAGCCGAAGCACCCCAAAGAGGTGGCCCTTCACGCTCTAGATGTGGTTAGGGCTCTGAAGGTGTACTTGTCCGCAACAACTTCCTTTCGGAAGTCAGACTCACTGTTTGTTTCGGTGGCTGGTCCTAAGAAGGGCATGGCAGTCTCATCGGCCACCATTTCCAGGTGGATCAGACAGATTGTAGTCCAAGCCTACGCCTTGAAGGGGCAGGTGCCTCCCTTTCCAGTCACGGCCCACTCTACAAGAGCAATCGGAACGTCTTGGGCCTTCCGACACCAAGCGTCTGTCGCTCAGGTGTGTAAGGCTGCGACCTGGTCGTCTGTCCATACGTTTACCAAGTTCTACAAGGTAGACGTCAGTGCATCGGCTGATGCCTGTTTTGGCCGCAAAGTTTTGCAGGCGGCCGTGTAGTTGCAATAGATTTTTTTTATCCTGATTTTTCGATAAAAACGCAGTACTGTTTTGGTTAATGCACTGTTGCATTACTTCCACAATGTCGCGGTCTTGGGGATCACTCCTGTTGAGGATACCTGGTTATATAGTGGTGTTTTTCCACACTGTTTTTTTTTGTGGGTTTAGTTTCACTAGTTCCCACTTGCCATGGTGAATGAAGTTTTTATGCTATTTTTCCCACCGCTCGTTTGGCATTGCTTGGGGACGTCCCATTTAGTTACAGAGGAGCTGTGTCGGTCGGTGAATATAAGAGAAAATAGGATTTTTTGTACTCGCCGTAAAATCCTTCTCTGTAATTCACCGACCGACACAGCACCAACCCCTCCTTTTTTCTACATTATACTGCTTGTTGACGTACTGAAGCTGCTAGGAGCGGTGAGAAGGGTTGATAGCACGGGGCCCACCCACACCCCCCCCCAGGGCAGGATTAAAGTTCTGTGTATTGTGTAACAATTTTGCCTATTTTCTCCTAATGGCTATAAAACCCATTTAGTTACAGAGAGAAGCTGTGTCGGTCAGTGAATTACAGAGAAAAGGATTTTACGAGTACAAAAAAATCCTATTTTTTTCAATGTCATTTTTTTTCAAATGACAATTTTTATTTTATTGCATTTAAGGCCAAATATGAGATCTGAGGACTTTTTGACCCCAGATCTCATATTTAAGAGGTCCTGTCGTGCTTTTTTCTATTACAAGGGATGTTTACATTCCTTCTAATAGGAATAAAAGCGATCCAATTTTTTTTCTTTTTAAACAGTGTAAAAATAAAATCAAGTAAAATAAATAAGAAAACATTTTTATTTAAAAAAAAAAAAACAGTCCTAATAAACTCGCTTGCAGAAGCGAACGCATATGTGAGTAGCGCCTGCATATAAAAATGGTAGTCAAACCACATGTGAGGTATTGCCGCGATCGGTAGAGTGAAAGCAACAATTTTAGCCCTAGACCTCCTCTGTAACATAAAACATGCAACCTGTAGAATTTTTTTAAATGTCGCTTATTGAGATTTTTGAGGTTAAAAGTTAATTTTACTAATTGACTAATTTTACTGTTGTCTTATTTTTTTATTCAAAAAAGTGATTTTTTTTCCAAAAAAGTGCACTTGTAAGACTGCTGCACAGATACGCTGTGAAAAAGTATTGCAATGACCGCCATTTTATTCTCTATGGTGTTAGAAAGAAAACAATATATAATATTTGGGGGTTCTAAGTAATTTTCTAGCAAGAAAAACTGTTTTAAAAAGGTAAACACAGTCTGAAAAAGAGGCTCGGTCCTTAACTGGTTCCCGACCAGCGCACGCCGATGTACGTCGGCAGAATGGCACGGGCAGGCATATTGGCGTACAGGTACGTCCAATCTTCAATGCCGCCCTGCCAATGCTCGCATGCCGGTCGGGACCCCCGTGAGTCCGGTCGGGGGTCCCGCGGACTCGATCGCCGCGGGCATACCTGCGATCGTCTCACGGGACGGCTGAATGGAGGAAATGCCGTGTAAACAGCATTTCCCCACTCTGCCTAGCAACTAGTGACGCTGATCTCTGCTCCATGTGATTGGAGCAAAGATCAGTGTTCACTAAATGAAAGCCCAGCCCCCCCCCCCCCCACAGTAACAAACCCCTAGGAACCCCTACACTGCCACCCACTGGTTAACCCCTTCACTGCCAGTGTCATTTACATAGGAATCACTGCATTTATATAGCAGTGATTACTGTATAAATGACAATGGTCCCAAAAATGTGTCAAAAATGTCCGATGTGTCCGCCGCAATGTCGCAGTCACAATAAAAAACGCTGATCGCCGCCATTACTAGTAAAAAAAATAAAATAAAATTATTAACCACTTAACCACTTGCCGACCGCCGCACGACGATGTACGTCGACAGAATGGCACGGGCAGGCATAAGGGCTTACATGTACGTCCTTGCCTGCCCGCGGGTCGGGGGCCCGATCGGGCCCCCGCCCGGTGCCTGCGGCGGTCGGTATTCGTTCGGGAGCGATCCCGGACGAGGGGACGGCCATTCATTCATGGCCACCCCCTCGCGATCGCTCCCGACGAATGAAAATGTCCGGTGACATCACTTCCTCTCCTGTAATGTAAACACAGGAGAGGAAGTGATGTATTCTCTCCTCCGTGTCGGTATTTTTCGTTCCGGCACCGAGGAGAGAGCATCGGTGAGTTGCACAAGCACTACACTACACAGTAGAACATGCCAGGCACACTCACACCCCCCCTTTACCCCCCGATCACCCCCCAATTACCCCTGCCCCCCCAGTCACAGTGACACCAATTGCTTTTTTTTTTTTTTTTTTTTTTTTTTTTGCATTGGTGTCATTTGTGACTGTAATAACTGTTAGGGCAGTTAGGGTTAGCCCCCTTTAGTTCTAAGGTACCCCCCTAACCCCCCCAATAAAGGTTTAACCCCGTGATCACCCCTGTCGCCAGTGTCACTAAGGCTGGGTTCACATTGCAGCGGTTTATGAGAACGGATGTGATTCGCACCGCACTGCAGTGCAAATCACATCCGATCTCTGTGCGATTCGAGTTCAGCCATACAGATAGTATGGCTGAATTCATGTCGCACCCGCCGCAAACTCGCACGGGACCCTTTTTTTGGTCCGCAGCAGAATCGGATCGCATGGGTGTTCACACCATGCGATCCGAGTTTGCAGATCGCACTGCGATATGCGAACTGATCTGGGGGTGTCATTAACATTTCACTGACACTCCCAGCAGTTTGCATAGGGCAGTGTGAACTGCCGCCGGGAGGCATGTGATGCGGGAACCCGCCGCGCATTCGTGGCGTTCCCACATCGCTCCAGTGTGAACCCAGCCTAATAAGCGATCGTTTTTCTGATCACTGTATTAGTGTCACAGGTGACGCTAGTTAGGCAGGTAGGTATTTAGGTTCGCCGCAGCTTTTTATAGCGCCAGGGACCCCCATATACTACCACATAAAGCCCCCTGATTGCCCCCTAGTTAACCCTTTCACCAGTGATCACCATATAACTGTTACAGGTGACGCTGGTTGGTTAGTTATTTTTTTTATAGTTTCAGGGCACCCGCCATTTATTACCTAGTCTCACTAGTGTACCCCTAAATTTAGGGGTGTCTACTTTCCAAAATGGGGTAATTTGGGGGGGGGTTTGTGCCATCTTGGCATTTTATGGCCTTCAAAACTGTAACGCCCTTAGAAAGCCTGAAGGCGGTGCTTGGTTTTCGGGGCCCCGTACGCGGCTAGGCTCCCAAAAAGTCCCACATATGTGGTATCCCCGTACTCAGGAGAAGCAGCAGAATTTATTTTGGGGTGTCATTTCACATATGCCCATGGCATGCGTGAGCAATATATCATTTAGTGACAACTTTGTGAAAAAAAAAAAAAAAAAAAAGTTTGTAATTTTCCCGCAACTTGTGGCAAAATATAAAATATTCCATGGACTCAACATGCCTCTCAGCAAATAGCTTGGGGTGTCTACTTTCTAAAATGGGGTCATTTGTGGGGGTTTTGTGCCATCTTGGCATTTTATGGCCTTCAAAACTGTAATAGGTAGTGAGGAGTGAAGTCAAATATTTACGCCCTTAGAAAACCTGAAGGCGGTTCTTGGTTTTCGGGGCCCCGTACGCGGCTAGGCTCCCAAAAAGTCCCACATATGTGGTATCCCCGTACTCAGGAGAAGCAGCAGAATTTATTTTGGGGTGTCATTTCACATATGCCCATAGCATGTGTGAGCAATATATCATTTAGTGACAACTTTGTGTAAAAAAAAAAAAAAAAAAAATTATTTTTTGTCATTATTCAAATCGCTTGAGGCAAAAAAATAAAATATTCAATGGGCTCAACATGCCACTTATCAATTTCCTTAGGGTGTCTACTTTCCAAAATGGGGTCATTTGGGGGGGTTTTGTACTGCCCTGCCATTTTAGCACCTCAAGAAATGAGATAGGCAGTCGTAAACTAAAAGCTGCGTAAATTCCAGAAAACGTACCTTAGTTTGTAGATGTGACAACTTTTGCGCAAACCAATAAATATACAATTATTGACTTTTTTTTTACCAAAGACATGTGGCTGAATACATTTTGGCCTAAATGTATGACTAAAATTGAGTTTATTGGATTTTTCTAATAACAAAAAGTAGAAAATATCATTTTTTTTCAAAATTTGCGGTCTTTTTACGTTTATATCGCAAAAAATAAAAATCGCAGAGGCAATCAAATACCATCAAAAGAAAGCTCTATTTGTGGGAAGAAAAGGACGCAAATTTTGTTTGGGTACAACATTGCATGACCGCGCAATTACCAGTTAAAGCAGCGCAGTGCCAAATTGTAAAAAGACCTCTGGTCATTTACCAGCAAAATGGTCCGGTCTGAAGGTGGTTAAGGACCGCCGTATTGCCATTGTACGTCATCACAATGGCACAGGCAGGCACAAGCACGTACATGTACGTGCCTGCCTTCCAGCGGGTGGGGGGTATGATCGGACCCCCTCCCGCTGGATACGGCGGTCCGATTTCCCTCCAGGAGCGATCCATGATGAGGGGATGGCCGTTGGTTTCTGGCCACCCCTTCTCGATCGCTTCTGGCCAATGACGAACTTCCTCCCACTGTGTATTGTTTACACAGGAAGGAGGAAGTGGTCATTCTCCTCGGGCGGTCTTTTTGACCGGACTACGAGGAGAAGACACAAAGTAAGTGCACCAAAACACTACACTGACACATAGGTACACAAACCCCCCCCCCCCCCCCCCCAGTCACAGTGTCACTGATTGCATTGATCATTTCTTTTTTTTTTTTTTTTTTGAGAAAAGAGCTTTATTGAAACAGTCAGAAAAGGGTAACAATAGGTCTCCCACGCAGGGGAGTCAAGAACGTGAGGTTACAAAATAGAGGCACAGCAGATCTGACAAAAGCTCTACTACTTGCATAGTAAGTCAGGGGGTGAGCGGGTCAAGACCCGCCACCTAGTCCGTATCGTTTGGGTGCCCAAAGAGAACAATGAACAAGGCACAATTTTGAACTAAAGCAAAAAAT
This sequence comes from Lithobates pipiens, assembly GCF_037356315.1. Taxonomy (NCBI): domain Eukaryota; kingdom Metazoa; phylum Chordata; class Amphibia; order Anura; family Ranidae; genus Lithobates; species Lithobates pipiens. The sequence continues at coordinate 209,558,457 of NW_027507758.1, forward strand.
GCTCCGGGACCCCAACACCCCATCTGGGATCAAGCTGTGTCGGGGGTACAGAGCATTCCCATGATACGGCAAAATGTAATGTTAAGGACCCTCTCCGAGCAGGGCCCTCGCTTGCAACATCGGTTAGCTAAGGTGATGTCAGATAGGGAAGAAAGGAATAAGGAGGAGGAGGGGTTCGGGGAAGGGAAGAGGAAGGGGGGAGAGAGAAGAGGAGGAAGAAGACATCCAAGAGAAGAGGGGGGAAGAGGGGAGAGACCTCGGGGAGAACCCGGCCCATCCGGAGGAAGGCTCCCTCGGAGAGGGGACCTAGAGGGGAGGATAATGGCCCTTAATTAGAGAGAAATCCCCATATGACTGGCCCAGGGTTCCCATATTAGTTTAAATCTGTCTACTTTGTCTAGAATTACGCTGGAGGTTTGTTTTTGGAACATGATCCAAGTAATCTTTTGTTTAGTAGAATGGATGGATACCTTAGGTGATTTCCAGGCCCGGGCAATGGACAATTTCGCTCCTGTCAGGATGAAGTGGACCAAAATTCGGGAGTATTTCTTCACATGGGGGATATCCAGATTGAGAAGAGCAATCTTGGGGTCCTGGGGGATCCCAAACCCTGTGACTTTGCGGATAAGGCTAAAAATATTATTCCAATATCCTCTGATTCTGGGGCATTCCCAGAAAGTGTGTATAAGGGATCCTAAATGGCCACATTCCCTGAAACAAAGGGGGGAGGACTGGGAGAAAATTGAAGCTATACGCGTCGGGACCAAATACCATCTGGAAATCACCTTGAGGATGGCCTCCATCAAAGAAATATTGATAATTCCCTTGAACCCTCTCATGAAGCCGCCATGCCAGGTTTCCAGGTCCTATTCAAAATCAAGATCCCGCTCCCATTTCAGCATGTATCCTGCCTTTTCCTGTGGTTCTGCTAGAGCTGCATAGATCAGGGAGATTCCCCCTCTCATAACCACGGCTGATGTGCACCACTGTTCGTAGGGGGTGACGGTCAGGGGGCCTAAAGTGCGAGAGGAAAGTGAGTTCAAGAAGTGATAGATTGGGTGAAAGCGCAACCTCTCGGTGGGGGGCATCTCAAGTTTCGATTTACACTGTTCTAGCGTGAGGGGACCGTTGGAGTTGAAGAAGTTCCCTATTCTAATGAGACCTTTGTTGAGCCACCATTGGAACGCTTTGATATCTAGCCCAGGAGGAAACTGGGGATTGTTGAAGATGTGGGCTAGGGGACGCCAATGGGAAGTCAGGGAATTCAATGAGTAGACCGAGTCACAGAGGGCCACTGAGTGAGACAAAGTGGGGGACATAATCGGAGGCCTGGACTTGGGGGGGTCGCCAAATAAGGAAGACTATGGTGAAGTTGGGAATGGCTTGTCTTTCCATTTCCACCCAATCCGGTTTCCCACCTTTAGAATAGATACAGGAGATCTGGCTCATCTGAGCAGCTTGGTAATACCACCAAAGATTAGGTAATCCAAGTCCCCCTTTCTGTCTAGGTCTGAAGAGAACCGATTTGGGAAGTCTATGGGAAGAGCTGCCCCACACAAAGCGGATTATCGATGAGTGCAGACTATTGATGTGAGATTTGGGAACCGGAATAGGGAGTGAACGAAAAAGATAAAGGATTCGGGGTAGTAATGTCATTTTAATGGCATTAATTCTACCTAACCAGGAGAGCTTGTAGAGGGACCATTGGTCCAAGTCCGCTTTCAATTTATTAAACATAGGGGGAAAATTATGCTTGTAAAGTAGGCCTATGTTTGAGGTTAGGTGAATTCCCAAATACGGGATGGACGTAGAGTTCCACGAGAAGGGGAACTGGGTTCGGAGTTTGTCAACCGAGTTGGGGTTGACAGAGATGTTAAGAGCCACTGACATGTTGACTTGCAGACCAGAGACTTGCCCAAACTTGTGAAGCACCCGTAGAATGTTAGGAGTGGAGATGAGTGGCGAGGTAATGAAGAGGAGGACATCGTCTGCGAATAACGCACATTTATGTGTGGAGGGGCCGCACTTAACGCCGCGAATATCTGGATGTGTCCTAAAGGAGATTGCTAGAGTTTCTATAGCTATAGCGAATAAGAGGGGGGATAATGGGCATCCCTGCCTAGTTCCCTTGGCAATTGGAAAGGGGTCTGATAGGTGGCCTTGGAGTTTGATCCGGGCACTAGGCTGGGAATAAAGGGCAGAAAGAATATTGATGAATTTGTGGCCAAAACCCCACCGCTCCAAAGTGCGAAATAAGTAGGGCCAGGTAACGGTATCAAAGGCCTTTTGAAGATCGATGGACAGCAAAAAACCTTCCTGGAGAGGACCGCCATCCCAGCCAGACTGGAGGATGGAAATGTCGATAGCGCTCCTTACCTGGTCCGGTCCCTGTCTACCTGGAATGAAGCCTGCCTGGTCCTTATGGACATAGGAGCCTATAATGGAGCCCAGTCTGTTTGATAGGATCTTAGTCATTATTTTAAGGTCATTAATTAGGGATATAGGTCTATAGTTGCTCACCAGGCTTAGGTCTTTATCGGGTTTAGGAATCACCGATATCTAGGCCAGGTTAGCTGTCGGGTCCAGAGGGGACTTTTTGTTAAGGGGGTTAAAAAAGCGGGCCAGGTAAGGAGCCAGAACATCGATGAACGTTTTGTAGTATTTAGTTGAGAACCCGTCAGGGCCAGGGGCCGAGCCAATTTTGAGTTCTTTAATGACTTCTCTGACCTCCTCCTCTGAAATGGAGGATTCCATAAGATCCCTATGGGGGTCTGAGATTTTTGGGAGGGCGATTCCGTCCAGGAAGGCTTCGATCTGTTGTGAGCTAGCGGGGTTAGGGTTAGAATAAAGTTTAGAATAGAACTCATTGAAGGTCTCAAGGATCTGTTTAGGATTTTGGGTCAATGATCCTGATAGGGACTTGACTTTGGGGAGTGCATGAACCCTGTGCCGGGGGGAGAGCCTCGCAGCTAACTGGGGGCCAAATTTGTCAGAGTGGAGGTAGAATCTGCCACTAGTCCATTTTAGATGGCTCTCAGCACTGGAAGTCAGGGCCATATTTAGGGCAATTCTAGCGGGGTCCATTTTGGCTAAAGAAGTGGGTGAGGGGCTTTTCTTGTGAGCAGCACTTAGGGCCTGGAAGTCCCGTTCCAGATTGACTAAGCCTAGGGTTTTTTCCCTCTTGAGCCGGGAGGTCAACTGAATAATTTTGCCTCTCATGACTGCTTTGTGGGCCCCCCACAACGTGCCCGGGGAGACATCAGGAGTATCATTGGTTTGAAAGAACTCTCTTAGGTCTTTCTCAAGCTTCGTACAGTGTACGTGGTTAGCGAGGAGGGACTCCTTAAGGCGCCATTGGTGGGGGGCCCGCTGGAGCCAGAAAGCCCACCAGCCTGATGTAGATGACGGAATGATCAGACCACGGGACCTCTTTAATGCAAGCTTGGGATAAATAGTTAATATCTGCTGTGTGAACGAAGATGTGGTCTATGCGGGAGAATGTCCTGTGTGGTGCCGAAAAGTGGGTATAATCCCTGGAGTTAGGATGAAGCTCCCTCCAAGAGTCTATCATCCCTAGTGAGTGTAAGAGTTTGGCAATTTTGAGACTCTGTTTGGGGGGACGTTTCAAGAGAGTTCTGCCATTGGAAGTCTTGTCCATGAGGTGGTCAAACGCGATGTTTGAGTCACCGCCCAGGATTACCTCACCCTCCAGGTGGGAGGATAGGGTAGTCAGCATAGACGAAAAGAAAGGAGCTTGGTTTTTGTTGGGCGCATAATAGGAGACAAGGGAGAAGAGGGTATCGTTAATAAGGCCTTTAACCAGGATAAACCTCCCTTCGTTGTCTCTAATGGTTTGAGTATGGGTAAATGGGGTATGTTTGGAAAATAAGATGGCGACCCCCCTTGTCTTGTCATCAGCGTTAGCTAAAAAAAAGGTAGGGAAATTTTGGTGTAAAAATGTGGGGTTAAAGCTTTTAGGGAAATGGGTTTCTTGGAGCATAACGATATTAAGGCCCCTATTGTAATAACTGTGGAGGGCTTTACGTCTTTTAGACGGGGAGTTTAGGCCTTGTGTATTATGAGACGCTATCTTGAGCGTCGCCTTATTAATATGGGGATCAGCCATGGTTATCAGAGTATGGAATCAAAATAGAGAGAAACAGCCTTACCCTGGGTAGAAGGTCTTGTTCGCTGTTCTGATGATCAGGATGCAGAGGCCGGGATATGCTACTGCCGGACAAGCGGGTACTCCCCGAGGACTCCTGGAGGTAGAGGAAAGTAGAAATAGAGAGGGTGAAAGAAAGCGGAGAGGTAGGAGAGGGAAGGGGGAAGGACCCGAGAATGGGATAGCTCGGTACCTTCTATGGCAGGTCTGGCTTGGCAGAGCCCACCCAGAGTCTCCAGAACCAGGAGGACTCGGACTAAGGGCAGTCTGAAATCAGACTGCATTCCTGGTGACCCCAAGGGAGACAAACTCCACGAGGGGACAACAGGTAGAGTGGCACACGGCAAACAGCCCCGCTCCGGCTCCAGCGCCTCCACTAGAATGCTGAGAGGAGTGGACGCCAGCGGGAAATATCAAAAACAAACTAACCGTAGGGAACTAAAAAACATTCGAAAACCTAAACTTCACAAACAGATAGGGAGACACAGAAACAAATAATGTCATTACGACAACAGTGCTGGGAGAGATGCGGCATGGGTAGGAGGGGAAGGAAGGACGGGGATGTTGGGTGGAGATCAGGGTGGACATTTACACCCTGCTGTAAAAAAAAAAAAAGGGGGGAGGGGGGAGAATATTTTCAAAAAATTTGTGGGGGGGGGGAAATTGAGTCCAGAGGGTCCTGAGAAGGACCGGAGGGAAGCCGGAAAGTCCGTCAGCCCCTCCTGGGAATCATCAGGATTCAAGGAAAATAAGTCAGGGGCCTAGAGGCCCTGAGGGCTTAGGAGTCACTTTGGAGGTACAGAGTCACGTTGCCTCTTCGACTGCTGTTTCACCCACAAGGGGGCCAGCGGGCTGTTTGGGGGGGGTCTTTTGGACGCGTTCGCCCGGCTCTCCAACTGATTGGGGTGTAGATCTTGTGAAATGAGCCCGAGTTGCAGGAGAAGGGTTTCCCCGTCTTGAAAGTTGGCGAAGCTGTACCGTCTTTCTTTATACTGGAACTGCAGGCGAAATGGGAAGGCCCATCTGTATTTGATCAAATTTTGATTGAGGATCTCCAGGAGGGGTCTGAGGGATCTTCTCTTTTGTATCGTGGCAGGAGAGATGTCCGCGAAGACTTGAATTTTATTACCCTGGATGGTGAGATTGTCGCGGTTGCGTGACCTCAGCATAATTTCCTCCTTTAACCCGTAGCAGTGAGGCTTGATCACTATGTCTCGGGGGAGACAGTCTTGGCGAGGGGCTTGTAGAGCTCAATGAGCCCTGTCCAGCTCAAGCTTGTGGTCCGGTACGTCCGGGATAATGTCCTTAATGAAGGCCTTGACGGTACCGTGGATGTCCGTGACAGATTCAGGCACTCCTCTGATGCAGAAGTTATACCTTCTGCTTCTACTTTCCAAATCATCTATTTTTGAGAGAGCAGAATCCAATTGCTCCTGCAGGGATTGTATGCATTTAGTGTTCTGGTTGGTGCGTGCAGCTGAATCATCCACTGCCTGTTCTATGACATCCATTCTGGCCCCAAGACTCTGCAGGTCTGCTTTGATAGAGGAAGTTATCTGTACAGCATTCTGAGCCAGTCCGGCTGCCAGCATTTCAGAAAATCTGCTTAATAGCTGTGCCATATCAGGTGGATGGATAGGCTGTGGTGGGGAGGCCTGCAGGGCCTCAGCTAGGCTGTTTGGAGTGATGATCTGGGGAGAATAGGAGTAGCCTGCTAGCGATCTGTTTAGGAGGGATATAGTGGAGGCTGGAGAAGTCAGGGGGTCCTGGTGGTTACTCACGTCAGCGGAGGTGAGCTGAGGAGGGGGGTCTGTGATGTTGTCCCGGGTGTCCGTGTCTCCGCCTGAGAGAGGAGCGGTCGCCATCTTGGGAGACTCAGGGGCGGCTAGGCCGTAATGAAGCTGGCGGCTGGCGATCGATTTTGCCCGGCCTTTGGGCATATGGACGAACGCCTGGTGTCTTTCCCGGAGCTCGGTGGTGGTAGCGGCGAAGGTTCCCGTTGGCTGGGGAGGCTGATGGAAGCGCCGAAGGGCCGGAGCGGTGCGGAGCTCCCGATCAATGTATCCGACCGGAAGTCCCGCGCATGCGCACTCTGCATTGATCATTTCTTTACCTATCAATGCATTCAGTGTCAGTTGTAACAGTTAAAACTGTCAGGGCAGTTAGTGTTAGGTCCAGGGTAGCCCCCTATCACCCCCCAATAAAGATTTAACCCCCTGATTGCCCCTAGAGTTAACCCTTTCACCCCCTTTTGCCACTGTCACTAAGCGATTATTTTTCAGATCGCTGCATTAGTGTCGCTACTGTCGCTAGTTAGCTAGTTATTTATTTTAGGTTCACCGCCAGGTTTTTATATCGCTAGGTACCCCGATATACTACCCAATAATGGTTTTAACATCCTGATTGCCCCTAGTTAACCCTTTCACCCCCTTTTGCCAGTGTCACTAAGCGATCATTTTTCTGATCGCTGCATTAGTGTCGCTACTGTCGCTAGGTAGCTAGTTATTTTTTTAGGTTCACCGCCAGGTTTTTATAGCGCTAGGTACCCCGATATACTACCCAATAATGGTTTTAACCCCCTGATTGCCCCTAGTTAACCCTTTCACCAGCGATCACAGTATAAGTGTCACTGGTAACGCTGGTTAGTTTGCTTTTTATAGCATCAGGGCACCCACCATTTATTACCCAATAAAGGTTTAACCCCCTGATCACCCGGCGGGTGATATCAATTAGGTTTTAGGGTCAGGGTCTGCGTCGCCCCAGGCAGCGCTAGGTTAGTGCCAGTACCGCTAACACCCACGCGCAAAGCATACACCTCCCGTAGTGGTATAGAATCTGAACAGATCAATATCTGATCTGATCAGATCTATACTAGCGTCCCCAGCAGTTCAGGGTTCCAAAAAAACGCATTGTTAGCGGGATCAGCCCAGATACCTGCTAGCACCTGCGTTTTGTCCCTCTGCCCAGCCCACCCAAGTGCAGTATCGATCGATCACTGTCACTTACAAAACACTAAACACATAACTGCAGCGATCGCAGAGTCAGGCCTGATCCCTGCGATCACTAACAGTTTTTTTTGGTAGCATTTTATATTTAAATCCGGAAGGCAGTGCTTGGTTTTCGGGGTCCCGTACATGGCTAGGCTCCCAAAAAGTCCCCCGCATGTGGTATCCCCGTACTCGGGAGAAGCAGCAGAATTTATTTTGGGGTGTAATTTGACTTCTGCCCATAGCATGTGTGAGCAATATATAATTTAGTGACAACTTTGTGCAAAAAAAAAAAGTTTGTAATATTCCCGCAACTTTTGGCAAAATATAAAATATTCCATGGGCTCAACATGCCTCTCAGTAAATAGCTTGGGGTGTCTACTTTCCAAAATGGGGTCATTTTGGGGGGTTTTGTGCTATTTTGGCATTTTATGGCCTTCGAAACTGTGATAGGTAGTGAGGAGTTAAATCAAAAATTTGCACCCTTAGAAATCCTGAAGGTGGTGATTGGTTTTCGGGGTGCCGTGCGCGACTAGACTCCCAAAAAGTCCCACACATGTGGTATCCCCATACTCGGGAGAAGTAGCGGAATATATTTTGGGGTGCAATTCCACATATAACCATGGCATGTGTGAGCAATATATCATTTAGTGACAACTTTTTGTAAAACATTTTTTTTATTTTTTGTCATTATTCAATCCCTTGGGACAAAAGAATTATTCAATGGTCTCAACATGGCCCTCAGCAAATAGCTTGGGGTGTCTACTTTCCAAAATGGGGTCATTTGGGGGGGTTTTGTGCCATCTTGGCATTTTATGGCCTTCAAAACTGTGATAGGTAGTGATAGGTAGTGAGGAGTAAAATAAAAAATGTATGCCCTTAGAAATCCTGAAGGCGGTGCTTGGATTTCGGGGTCCCGTACGCGGCTAGGCTCCCAAAAAGTCCCACACGTGGTATCCCCGTACTCAGGAGAAGCAGCAGAATGTATTTTGGGGTGTCATTTCACATATGCCCATAGCATGTGTGAGCAATATATCATTTAGTGACAACTTTGTGCAAAAAAAAAAGTTTGTAATATTCCCGCAACTTGTGGCAAAATATAAAATATTCCATGGACTCAACATGCCTCTCAGTAAATAGCTTGGGGTGTCTTCTTTCCAAAATGGGGTCATTTGGGGGAGGGTTTGTACTGCCCTGCCATTTTAGCACCTTAAGAAATTAGATGGGCAGTCATAAATTAAAAGCTGTGTAAATTCCAGAAAATGTACTCTAGTTTGTAGACACTATAACTTTTGCGCAAACCAATAAATATACACTTATTGACATTTTTTTTACTAAAGACATGTGGCTGAATAAATTTTGCCCTCAATGTATGACTAAAATTTAGTTTATTTGATTTTTCTTATAACAAAAAGAAGAAAATATCTTTTTTTTTTTTTTTTTTTCAAAATTTTCGCTCTTTTTCCATTTATATCGCAAAAAAAAAAAAATGCAGAGGCAATCAAATACCATCAAAAGAAAGCTCTATTTGTGTGAAGAAAAGGACGCAAATTTCGTTTGGGTGCAATATTGCATGACCGTGCAATTACCAGTTAAAGCAGCGCAGTGCGAAATTGGAAAAAGACCTCTGGTCCTTAAGGTGTTTATTGGTCCGGGGCTGAAGGGGTTAATAAAAATGCCATAAAACTATCCCTATTTTGTAAACGCTATAACTTTTACGCAAACCAATCAATAATCACTCATTGCGATTTTTTTTTTTTAACCAAAAATATGTCGAAGAATACGTATCGGCCTAAACTGAGGGAAAAAAATTTTTTTTTTATATATTTTTGAGGGATATTTATTATAAGAAAAAGTAAAAAAATAATGCGTTTTTTTCAAAATTGTCGCTCTATTTTTGTTTATAGCGCAAAAAATAAAAACTGCAGGGGTGATCAAATACCACCAAAAGAAAGCTCTATTTGTGTGAAAAAAAGGACGTCAATTTTGTTTGGGAGCCACGTCGCACAACCGCGCTATTGTCAGTTAAAGCGACGCAGTAAGAATCACAAAAAGTGGTCTGGTCTTTGACCAGCAAAATGATCCGGTCTATAAGTGGTTAAGCTCCTTCAATCTTTTATCGTAGCTGAGCTTCTCCATGCCTTCAATCAGTTTGGTGCCCTTCTCTGCATGGTCTCCAGTTCCCTGATATCCTTTTTGAGAACTGGTGCCCAACCTGAACTGCATATTCCATATGAGGTTTTACTAATTTGTACAGGGGAAAAACGTCATCTCTCTCTCTGGAGTCCATACCTCTCAATACAAAGAACTTTGCTCACTTTGGAAACCACAGTTTGGCATTGCATGCTATTCTTAAGCTTACGATCTACCAAAATCCCCAGATCTTTCTCCACTATGGATTTTCCCAGTTGTATTCCCACCCCCCTTATTTTATAATAGCTCTTTTCTTATTCATAGCTTTTTGTATTTATTTTTTTAACTTTGATCGTGAGCCGCATAAGTTTAAAAGGATAAAAATAAAACCTATTGCCCGTGGGAATTTACTTTGCAGTGAGTTCATATACAGTCTTTTTGAAGAATTCCCATTTATCTTCTGTGTTCATCTAAGCCAATATTCTCTCCCAGTCCAAGTTTCGGAGAGCAGCCCTCATCCTTGGAAGATTTGTTCTCAAAGTTTAAGTGTTTTTAGCTTTCCTGTATGTGTTTGCTGCTTACAGTTAACTTTAAATGAAATCATATTCTGGTCACTGCTAACCCAATGTTCTTTTTTTATGAATATTGGTAATAAGCTTTGCATGGTTTAAGATTACCAAGTGTAATAGTAATTTGGCTGTATGCTATGTACACAGCCACATCTGCTGCTGTGCTTCCAATAAGCACCCATTTCCATCTTAATGATATAATACTTTAAGCTTACCTTCCAATCCACTCATCCAAGTATTCAGACATCACCCCGCATTCCTACATCCTCATCTCAGCCTGGCTGCTCCTCAGCCAGGCCCCTCTGGTTCCCCATTAAAGAGCCATCATCAACATTCGCCAAACGGTCAGCATCTCTGTGCTCTTGCACCTCGACCAAAACTTTATTTACCTTTACACTGGAAGCCACGCCCTGGAGGGTTTGCCTCCAACAACTGAACACCTCCCACAAAGGGTGTGACCTCACAGCAGTAACAGGATGCGAATGCCCATATAAGGACAATACAATAGAATACAATACAATTCAGAAGAAGGTACCAATCACAGACATGTATACATTCAAATAGTCAGTGACGCAAACTGACTAAATGAAACCATACAAAACCAATGAACGATGACTATAATGCCGTTGATAGAAATCCTTAATATACATTGTTCCAGAGAACAATGTATACCTGGATTATTCTACATCTCCTTGTGGATGGAAGGTTATCCACAGATGTGCACTGCCCATCTCCATGTGGTGATCAGACACAGCAGAGACAATGTGCACACATCCGCCTACAACCAATCCCCGCAGAGAAAGCATATGCCCCCAGACGATCGACTGTACAGTGTACAGGGGTCCTTTTGCTGGCGGACATACCCCCACTCCACAAACACCTTTTTCCAATCCCAAGAAGTTATCCCCTACCTAACGGATCTCAACCAGTGTCAGTCTGCCCCAGTCCACTCTTTTAGAGCGGGCTGGGGGAGAATGAATACAGGAGGACTCTTATGACAATACATATAATAAATACATCTAATATTTTCCACAACAGCTCCTCCTCTTTGTCATATGATCCCATGTGTCCCTCAATGACTTTGGATCTTCTTCTTACACCTGCCCTTACAGTCCATATGAATCCATAAAAAGGAAGACACGGCTTGACATGTAGACTCTGTTCCTCAGGTGAGATGACTTGGTGAGCTGTAGTAGTCGCTGGTCAGTCTGGGATCCTCTGCATCTTATTCCTGGATCAGGCATCTTTGGCTCATCTGCTCCGGTCCTGGTCATGCGTCCAATCAGGCAACAGGAGCGCCTCATCACGGAATGTAGAAGAATAGAAACAAAAACAGCATGAGTAAATATACCCCTACGTCCTTCAAACTATTATCCACTTCAAAAATAAACATTAAATGCCCCCAGATTCCTAGACCCTTAAGAAGATTCCAACCTTCTCTAGCTATAGCTCTGGCTTTGCCTTTTAGGTTTCTTAGCCTTATCCATATGGGCCTGAACTTTGTCACCAGTATCCCCGATCCAGGTATAGCAATCTTTTCTTATGAAATCCCAGGAAGCACCCTTGGATTGTGGGAACTTCCTTGTAGTTTCAACAGTTACATGAAAACATCCCATCCTCAATGGATGAGAAATTGTTCAATCGTTTCATAAGCTCAATTCCCCACCGTGTACAAGCAATTCCCTTCCAGCTGTCCCAGCCATTCTTACCTTCTCTTGCGCCATCAGAATCGGCCCCTACATAAGATGCTGGGACGAGATTTATCAGCACACATGAACCTCTTGCCTTAGGGGAATTACCTTATAAGCTGTGGATCTACATTAATACCAAACTAAAGCTGAGACACGCTTGTGGGCTATATAGTTATCCCGATACCAAAACTGGCAAGAACCAGAGCGATTTTTCAAATTATTATAAATTTTACCCTCTAGAAATGTATTGTTAAATTCTATTTTCATGTGTCTGTTTGGATTGTACTAGTTTGTCAAAAACTCCTCACACCAATATGCCTATATATCATACACCGCTGTCATTGCTGGGGTACTTTAGAGCTCAGTGGAGACTCAGAGTAGACCCAACCATGTGTCCTGTTCACTTTCTTAACTAGTTGGAAAATACACTTTAAAAATATAAATAAAAAGATACTTCTCATCCTTTTCTCGTTCTGCAATCTTCTTTACAACGACCCAATCACCTGTCACAAACTTGGCTAGAATTAGAGTAGTTAGTATTATTGGTTTAAAAATTTGTCATTCTCACCACTCTCACCCCCCCCCCCCCCTTTTTCCTCCTCATTACAAACTGGAGGAAAACAGTGTTTACAATGGAGCAGAAAAAACTGTGAAATAGCCTATGATACTTTTACCTTCTTATACACTTTCAGAAACTCATTGGACCTGAAAAGATACTTATAAACAAAAGTTATTACTCTGTCCTTCATAAACAATACAACATTCGTGTACATTGGTAAATTGTCGATGACATTCCTCAAAACTGATACTAACTAAACCCCTCTATAACCCTTACTTTCACGTCCTTACTAAAATACAACACCCGCGACACGTAAGAGGCCTGCTGCAGTGGGTTCAGACATCTTCTTGTTACTACATACAAACAATGAGAATACTAAAACCTGAGACAAACACTTAGATACAAATGTGGGGGAGATATTTCATAGATCTCAATCAAAAATGAGAAATTAAATCAACCAAATGGAATTCTGCCTTCACTCTTAACGATAGAAAAAAATAAAATACATACAATGGGAAAAACACAAGGACATCTCAGAATATTATATGGACCAGCCACACAAAGTTCTAAAATGGGCATGAGAATTTTAACCACAGTTCCTCCTCAGAGAATCACAAAAGCAAGTACTACAAATCCAACAACTCACTTAGCATTACAGATTTCTGAAGCCGCAGTTGCGATACATCAACTCCAGAGGGATACCCAAAATAGTATCCTTGGACCACCTATGTCAATCCTTTTTAAGGTCTAATGGCCTTTATCCCCAAAATTAGACTCTTTGTACTGTGCAGCAGTCTGACTGTGGGAAGCCTCCAATCTTTCCCTTGCATGAACCTCCTAGTGCCCATGGCGATTCGAATCGGCTTATCGTCTTACCCCTGCATCCAGGGAAAGCGTTGCACCTACTTTGGGGACCACCGCCAGGTGCCATCTTCTGCGGTGGATCAAGGGACTACAGCTAGTCCCCCAACTAGAAACTCCACCTGAGGTGTTATCACCCCCCGAATTAAGTCTCTACCCCTCACCGTGTATGCATACACAAGCCATTCCTTTGTACGCCCATACACTGCGTCGCCAGATTTAGCCGCACAGAAAACACAATTACGCCCGCTTACTCTACAGAACAATGTGGCTTCTCTCTCTGTATCTAGATATTACAACAAACCTAGTTACATAGTTAGTCAGGTTGAAAAAAGACACAAGTCCATCCAGTTCAACCAAAAAAAAAAAAAAAAAATAAATATATATATATATATATATATATATCTATATATATATATATATATATATCATACCAGCCCATATACCCAATTCTATACCCACAGTTGATCCAGAGGAAGGCAAAAAAACCCCAGCAGAGCATGATCCAATTTGCTAAAGCAGGGGAAAAAATTCCTTCCTCATCTCCCGAGAGGCAATCGGATTTTCCCCGGATCAACTTTACCTTTAGTACCCAGTTATATTACGTACACTTAGGAAATAATCCAGGCCTTTCTTAAAGCAATCCACTGAGCTGGCCATAACCACCTCTGCATGGACGCCTCCTGTTTGCTCTCTACCCAAAACTGTATTACAGTATAAACCTTAGAAAAAACTGAAATTAAAATTTAAGGTTGAATATATATTCTTTTTTTTTTTTGCAAGATCGATTAAAGTACAAAAATACAAAAGTATGTCCAAGCCTTATGTTTAACATCACATAATAACATTTATCCCAGAAATAGGATGAGGTAGGCTGACTGGGAGGGCGGGGAGGAGGGGGTAGGGGTGGAGGGGTGGGGGGGAGGGGAATAATAGCGGTAGACAGAAACCCCAAGGAAGGCAAATAACGGAGAACAAGGCAGAGACCCCGTGGCCCTGTAGCCTGTATTATTGCTTGTGATGACAGTAACAACAACCCTAGGGCCCATAGCCCTTGATCAGTAATCACAACATATATCAGACGCCATGTGGCGTGTGCCCAATATTTCGTCCCTCCCCACAGTGTCAACCACACAACAGCGCTCTAACATCAGATAGGGGCTAACCGGTGGGCAGGGGGAGTACAGGATAACATTTCTGGTATGTAAGGGCAGAGGAACCCCTGCCAGCTGATCTCTTAACCCTTTGGGCTGTACACTATAACCCATCGCTCTTTGCCTCAGGGACGCAAACCACCCAGGAAACGTTCCGAGGCAGAGTGGTGACGCCATATGGACCATAATGCGACAAATTTGTCATACCTGTCGTCTATCTTTATCTGGTATGATGGACAAGAGAGCAACCAGGGGCGAAGGGGACAAGGAAGTCTGATACATAGCATTATATGTCTCAAAAACTTTATCCCAAAAAGGACGAACTTTAGCACAGTCCCACCATGTATGGAGAAATGTTCCTTTTCCTCCGTGACATCTCCAGCAGATATCTGTTGATTCGGGGGACATTCTGTGCACTGAGACTGGAACTCTGTATCACCATGAGATCAATTTGTAATTCTTCTCCTGAGTGAATCCTGATCTGGACAATTGGTGGGTAAGTATGAAGGCTGTTTGCCAGTGTGTAGGGGTAATCTCCACACCAATGTCACTAGACCATTTGTGAGTGTATATCGGAAGAGTGATGTTAGTTTGAATATCTTTGTAGAGAAGAGATAGGGTATGTTTAGGGGTGTGCAGGAGGGTGCAAAGTTCCTCAAACATGGTGAGCGTTCTGTGGATGTAACCCAAAATGTGGATAGCATTGAAAGCCAGTCCAAGCTAGTCGAGGACAGAGGGGTAGAAAGCGCTCTCAATTGTCCCGTGGAGGGGTGAACAAATTGATTAGCCGTAGGCCAGTCTTCTCTTCGGTATGCCCCAACATGCGTTCCAGAGAGGTAAGTGGGCAGGTGTGCGTTATCAGAGGGGGGAGAGAGAGTTGGGGTCCGTAGACATACCGAGTTTCGTACCATTTGGAGAGGACCTCTGTCGTTAGCGGGGAGATCTGTCGGAGCGAGCAAAATCTGACATGGTATCCCCATAGAAGGGCTCTAAGGTCAACTGGGACCATATCCTGTTCAATAGTGACTGGGGGTTTGAACAAGGGTCTCGAAAACCATTTCAGTAGTCTGGATAATAATGATGCCGTGCTATATAATTGGAAGTCGGGTAAGCTGGTGCCCCCTCTGCGTTTGACTTTATGTTTTAGCCTGGAGGGGTGGTTTTGCCAAATAAATGTAATTATCATGGAGTGGAGGGAGAGAAAGAAAGCCCTGGGGAGGAGTATGGGTAACATTTGAAATGAATATAAGGCTTTAGGTAATATATCCATTTTAATGGCGTTCATCCTCCCCCACCAGGTGAGCTTCAGTTTGTGCCATGTCTCGAGTGATCATCTAATATTGGTCAGCAGCGGGCTAAAGTTCAAGGAGTAAATGTCCTGCGCGTCTCTAGGGATTTCAGTCCCTTGATACTTAAATGAGAGTGATTGCCACCGAAACTGAAATTTTTCCTGAATAGCGGTCAGCTCCTGCTGGGGTAGTGAGATGTTTAGGGCTTCTGTTTTCGCGATGTTTAGTTTAAAATTACTATAGCTGCCAAAGCGGTCCAGCTCCGTTAGAATGAGTGGAATGCTAGTACGGGGCCGAGTGACATACAGAAGAAGTAAGTCGTCGGCATATAGTGACAGCTTGCGGGGAGCCGATGGAGTGGCAATTCCATGGATAGAGGCATTGTTGCGTATGGCTTGCGCTAGGTGTTCCACCGTTATTGCGAACAACCAAGGCGAAAGGGGGCAGCCTTGTCTCGTACCATTACTAATTGTAAACGGTTCGGAAGATTCCCCATTAGCTGTAACCCTAGCAGTGGGCTGGGAATATAGGGCCATGATTTTCGAGAGCAGTTTAAGGCCTATAAGCCTATTTGTTGTAGGGATGCTTTTAGGAACGGCCAGCTTACCCTGTTGAATGCTTTTTCAGCATCACAGGCCAAGAGGCAAGCGGGGATGTTATGATCCTTAGCGTAGGAGATTAGGTGGGGCGTTTTTGTGGTGTTGTCCCTGGCCTCACGACCAGGGACAAACCCCACTTGGTCACTGTGAATTAGAGAGGGAAGAAGGGGGGCTAAGCGTGTAGCTAATATCTTAGAGTAAAGCTTCAGATCAACGTTCAGTAAAGATATGGGGCGATAGTTACTACAAAGTGTATGGTCTTTCCTGGGTTTTGGGATCACCAATATCTGGGCCTACAGAAGTGCAAGAGACAGTGGATGGTGTTCATCCACCTCCTTGAATGCTTTAAAAAATAGAGGGGTGTAGCCATCTGGGCCAGGGCTCTTGCCATTCTTAAGACCGTTGATAGCGGTTAAAAAGTCAGAGGTGGTCAGTGGTTGTTCCAAGTCTGCCGCCGCTTCCAGAGATATCCTTGGCAGGGCTGTGTCTTGTATGTATTGTAAAAGGTCCGAATGTGAGGAGGGGCTGGGGTTGGTAGCTACTGGGAGGTTATACAGAGATGAATAGAAGTCCCGTAAATCTGAAACTATTTCAGAGTTTTTGGAATGCTTCACGTGGGAGGAGGACAAGATGTGAGAGATTTTGTCTACGTTGTTGGGGATGTATAGTGCGAGTGAGGTGTCTCCCGCATTTATTCGCATGGGCATAATAGAAGTGTCTGTCTTTAGTGCAGGCATTCACCGGATGCTCGGTAAATATCTGAGGTCCCTGCGCGCATTAGAGAGTTCTGCCAGTGTCCTAGAATCTAGGGAACGTTTATGGGAATCTTCGAGGGTAGATATCAGCTTAAACAATCGACTGATATCTGCTGTACGGGCTTTTTTTAATCTGGAACCATGCTGTATGAAAATTCCCCGTAACACACATGTCAATGTCTCCCATTTGGTTAAATTAGAGATATCATCGTAAGCGTGGGTCAAATTAAATTCTAAAATTGCTGCGGCTATCGCTGCACTACACACAGGGTCGTTTAAGAGGTTGTCATTCAGTCTCCAGGAGTTACGTCTAGAAAGGTGTGGGGGTCTCCCAAGAGTCATGTGCACCAGAGCATGGTCAGACCATATTTTCAGACCAATCTCGCTAACGGGGTCACAGTCTAACAGTGATTGGGAGATAAGGATGTAATCAAGCCTACTGTAAGAGTTATGTGCAGGAGAGTAGTAAGTATAATCCCTCTCAGACCGGTGTAGTACCCGCCAGGGATCCACTAGGGACATGTCTTTCAGAGCGGTACGTATGTTAGTCAGCGTGGATGGTGGTATATTGGACTTACCAGTAGACGAATCCAGTCTCGGTACAAGAGGTATGTTCAGGTCCCCTCCTAGGATCAGGTTGTGAGTTCCAAAGGCATGTAGGCAGGACGCCACGGAGGAAAGGAATCGATACTGATTCTGATTTGGAAAATAAACATTAGCAATGGTAAAAACAGCATGTTGACATTGTAGCTTCAAAAATACATATCTACCCTTGGGGTCTATTTCCTGATCAAGTACTACAGGGTTAAAGGAACTATGGAAGGCCACTAAGGCACCCCGTGTCCTAGCTTTGGGGTTAGTACTATGGAACCAGGTCGTGAAACGTTTGTTGGAGATGGAGGGGATTTTATCTGAAGTGAGTTTCTTGTAATAATAAGATTTGCGTTTTAGCTTTGTGAAAATGCTGTAGAATCTGTCTACGTTTTTCCAGTGTGTTAAAACCTCTACAATTGAGAGAGGAAATTTTGATTTCCAAGGAAGACATAGTGGAAGGGGGCAAATGGGGGGTATTAGGGTTCCTGTCTAGGGAGCTGGAAGAGGCAGCCTCCAGCTTTGAGGCTGAGGGATCGGTAAAGGGAGGGTAAAACTCAGGAAAGAGGAGGGCGCTAAAGAAATGGAAGGTTACCAGCCCCAGGGAAAGGGCTTAAGACTAACGTCCAAGTAGGACACACGGGAGCACAGTCACCCCCAAGAAGGTCCCGGCGGTCCTGTGTCAGTGTGGTAGTATATAACACCCTCAAGTGAGGTAAGCAGGGCCCAGTTAGACTACACCCTCTAGTGTTCAGGGGGGAAGGGGGAGGCAAACACTACACAGTAAATCTATGAATATATCAAAAACAGAGGCAGTAAAGACTCTGCACACTCTAACGTGGGAAACGTGGTAGGGCGAATCTCAAGGGCTTCGCCCCAACATTGTAAGACAACTAACAAAAAATGTTCGCCTAATCATCACAGCACAGTGCGATAAAAGAGCAAAAACCAACAGTGAACAGTGCCAAATGAGTTGCATGAGTGGCTGAGAATCATCAGGAGTTCGTGTCCGGTTCAAGCACACGTCTATGTTCAAGGTGGCTGCCAGAGGGGCCTGAACTGAGTCCCGCGACTCCGGAAAGATGGCAAAAACAGTTAGACCAAATCGGTGAAGAGGCATTCCTGGAAAGGGGACAGAGCCCCAAAATCAGGAATGCATTACGAGCACTCAGAGTCAGGGCAGGTGGTTCCTCTGGAAAGAGATGGGTCAAACACCCATCAACGGCCGCAGCAAAGATGGACAAGGGCAGCAAAATAACAAGAGATAAAGAAAAAAAGGGGGGTTCCCCCGTAAGAGGACCAGAAAATCATCCCGGGGGGGATTTAGATGTTTGGGATCGGGATCTCTTCTTTCTGGACTGCTTTTCCCATTTGGGGGCTTTAGGAAAACCTGGGGTTGCCGCTTCCAATGGCCAATCCGGAATTCTAATCTAGGGTAGTTCAAATGCTCCTAGCAAATTAGGCAGGTCTCCAAGGGTGTGAAAGGTGGCCGATTTGCCATCATGGGATGCAAACTGGTGGAAGGAAAAGCCTCACCTGTATTTAATTTGCTTGGAGTGAAGGGCATCTGTGAGCGGCTTCAGGGCTTTCCTCATGAGTAAAGTCTGCCTTGAGAGATCCGTCAGAAGCATAATAGGTGCACCATTAAACAAGCTGGAGTCTTGGGTACGGGCAGCTTGCATTATCTCAGTTTTAGTGTGAAAGAAATGCATGCGACAGATGATGTCTCTAGGGTAAGCTGGATTTGGGTTGCATGGGCCCAGAGACCTGTGGATTCTGTCAATTTCCAAATGATCTTCTTTAGGTTTATTCAGCAGTTGATTAAACATTGCTGTGGCCGCCTTAGCCAGGTTCTTGTTCTCCGCCGACTCGGGGACCCCGCGGATGCGAATATTGTTGCGGCGACTTCTATTCTCTTGGTCGTCGAGACCATAGAACAGCTGTTGAATCTGATTTGTGTGCTCTTGCAAAATGTGATCATGTTCTATAATCCTGTTCACTGACTCCTCAACAGTGGCTTCAATATCTTCAAAGCGCTGCCCTATATCATGACGCAGGTCAGTGATCTCTCGTTTGTATGAGCGCTCCAGCCTGCTGATGTAGGCCTCAATGTCCCCTTTAGTAGGAAGAGCTTTAATATAACTCTCCATGTCCCATGTCCCCTGCTGGCTGTGTGGCTGAGGCGAGGGGCTCCTGGTCTGCACCGGGCTCAGGGGGCTCTGATTCCCCGGCCCAGGGGATTGCGGTAAGGGAGGGGAGGGTGCAGGCTGTGTGGCCAGTACCTGAGAGGCAGTGAGGGCTGCCTGTGCTGCTGCCACACGGGTTGCCGCCATCTTGGAGGCCACCGTGGTCCGGTGTGCAGGTCCCTTTGTGGCGAAATAATTGCAGATTTCCCCATTCTTAAGGTCCCCTGAGGTGCGGGGGTGTCTCCGGTCCCCCTCCTGCTCATGGGGAAAGGCTGTGCAGCGTTTTGTGCTGTGGAGCGGGAGCTGAGTTCTTAGGCTGCCGTCTCCTTCATGCGCCAAGCCACACCCCCTGAAATTAAAATTTAAAACACTCTTTCAAACGCCAGTATTTTCCATTGTGCTAACAAACATCAGGAGACCCCCAGCTCCTCCCACCAACTTCCTGTGTCTCTAAAATGTTGTAGCATGAACCCAGCAAACATGTTCATTTACATATCAATGTTACAGGAAAACTAAGGGGGAGGGGGAGCCTAGCCCCATATGCAGGCTATACAATGCAAGCCTAACAAAAAACAATGAATTGCCCTTTGAAACTTTCATACATTTGTAAAATAAAAATAACACACTGCTGTGTACAAAAACTCAGTTAAAGCTAGTTTCACCATTGACTGAAATTCAATGCAAATTAGAGATTTACACTGAAAATCAAAATTCACTACAGAAAATGCAATAGCTTAACTGAAAAATCACATAAAAAAAGTACAAAAATAGAATTCACTTAAAGGAAATGGCACCTAGAGAGAAGGTGAAGGTCCAGACCACATGGCCTAGGAACAAGATGGTGGCTCATGTTACATGGTTTCACACACAAGGGAATGGTGTCTGCACCTTCCCCTATAAATGCTCAGATTTTCAAAAATGGCCACCAAGCCTGGTCACATGGCAGACAACAAAAGCTAGGCTTTCCCGCCAAAACCAACATTTCTCCCCACAAACTTACACATTTGAAAATGCACACTTAGACACACAGTTTAGGAACAGTTCCACTGAAAAATATGTAATCTTACCACATAATTGAGAATGCACACTTAGTAACACATGTTATCCAATGAAACAAAAACACCACATAAAACCACAATATAAGGCTTCATGCACACGAGACGCAGATGCAAACGCTGCTGGACACATGTTAAAACCGGCGTTTAGAAACGCGCGTTTTGCCGCGATTTTTACCGCGATTTAGCGGCGTTTTACCGCGTTTTACCGCGTTTGCGTCTAGAAGCGTTTAGTTAAGCTAACATCATAGACCCTCCCCAGCTCAAAAATTAACTATTTCAGCAATTTTGTGAGACCAGAGTGAGTAGCAGCAGCTGTGAGAGCTGCAGTGTACTTGTATTTAGCGTGTCACTTGCCACGGCACCTGCCACAAGTTGTGGATTGTCCACTTGCCACGTGACTTGCCACATCACCTGCCACGTCACTTGCCATGTCATCTGCCACAAGTTGTGGATTGTCCAACTGCCACGGCACCTGCCACAAGTTGTGGATTGTCCACTTGCCACGTGACTTGCCACATCACCTGTCACGTCACTTGCCACGTCACCTGCCACAAGTTTTGGATTGTCCACTTGCCACGTCACTTGCCACAAGTTGGGGATTGTCCACTTGCCACATCACCTGCCACGTCACCTGTCACAAGTTGTGGATTGTCCACTTGCCACATCACTTGCCACCTGCCATGTCACTTGCCACAAGCTGTGGATTGTCCACTTGCCACGTCACTTGCCACGTCACCTGCCACGTCACTTGCCACGTCACCTGCCACAAGTTTTGGATTGTCCACTTGCCACGTCACTTGCCACGTCACTTGCCACGTCAGCTGCCACGTCACTTGCCACAAGATGTGGATTGTCCACTTGTCACATCACCTGCCACATCACTTGCCACATCACCTGCCACGTCACCTGCCACAAGTTGTGGATTGTCCACTTGCCACGTCACTTGCCACATCACCTGCCACGTCACTTGCCACGAGATGTGGATTCGCCACTTGCCACGTCACTTGTCACGTCACCTGCCACATCACTTGCCACGTCACCTGCCACAAGTTGGGGATTGTCCACTTGCCACATCACCTGCCACGTCACCTGTCACAAGTTGTGGATTGTCCACTTGCCACATCACTTGCCACCTGCCATGTCACTTGCCACAAGCTGTGGATTGTCCACTTGCCACGTCACTTGCCACGTCACTTGCCACATCACCTGCCACAAGTTTTGGATTGTCCACTTGCCACGTCACTTGCCACGTCAGCTGCCACGTCACTTGCCACAAGATGTGGATTGTCCACTTGTCACATCACCTGCCACATCACTTGCCACATCACCTGCCACGTCACCTGCCACAAGTTGTGGATTGTCCACTTGCCACGTCACTTGCCACATCACCTGCCACGTCACTTGCCACGAGATGTGGATTGTGCACTTGCCACATCACCTGCCACGTCACTTGCCACGTCACCTGCCACAAGTTTTGGATTGTCCACTTGCCACATCAGCTGCCACGTCACTTGCCACAAGATGTGGATTGTCCACTTGTCACATCACCTGCCACATCACTTGCCACATCACCTGCCACGTCACCTGCCACAAGTTGTGGATTGTCCACTTGCCACGTCACCTGCCACAAGTTGTGGATTGTCCACTTGCCACGTCACTTGCCACATCACCTGCCACGTCACTTGCCACGAGATGTGGATTGTCCACTTGCCACGTCACTTGCCACGTCACCTGCCACATCACTTGCCACGTCACCTGCCACAAGTTTTGGATTGTCCACTTGCCACGTCACTTGCCACGTCAGCTGCCATGTCACTTGCCACAAGATGTGGATTGTCCACTTGTCACATCACCTGCCACGTCACCTGCCACAAGTTGTGGATTGTCCACTTGCCACGTCACTTGCCACATCACCTGCCACGTCACTTGCCACGAGATGTGGATTGTCCACTTGCCACGTCACCTGCCGCGTCACTTGCCACGTCACCTGCCACAAGTTTTGGATTGTCCACTTGCCACGTCACTTGCCACGTCAGCTGCCACGTCACTTGCCACAAGATGTGGATTGTCCACTTGTCACATCACCTGCCACATCATTTGCTACATCACCTGCCACGTCACCTGCCACAAGTTGTGGATTGTCCACTTGCCACGTCACTTGCTACATCACCTGCCACGTCACTTGCCACAAGATGTGGATTGTCCACTTTCCACGTCACCTGCCATGCCACCTGCCACAAGTTGTGGATTGTCCACTTGCCACGTCACCAGCCACATCACCTGCCACAAGTTGTGGATTGTCCACTTGCCACACCACTTTCCACGTCACCTGCCATGTCACCTGCCACAAGATGTGGATTGTCCACTTGCCACGTCACTGGCCACATCACCTGCCACAAGTTGTGGATTGTCCACTTGCCACATCACTTTCCACGTCACCTGCCACAAGTTGTGCACCACGTCCCCTGCCACGTCACCTGCCACAAGTGGATTGTCCACTTGCCACATCACTTGCCACATCACCTGCCACAAGTTGTGGATTGTCCACTTGCCACGTCACCTGACACAAGTTGTGGATTGTCCACTCGCCACGTCACTTGCCACATCCCCTGCCACAAGTGGATTGTCCACTTGCCACGTCACTTGCCACGTCCCCTGCCACAAGTGGATTGTCCACTTGCCACGTCACATGCCAGTCACCTGCCACAAGTTGTTGATTTTCCACTTGCCACGTCACCTGCCAGGTCACTTGCCGCGTCACTTACCGCGTCACCTGCCAGGTCACTTGCCACGTCACCTGCAACAAGTTGTGGATTGTCCACTTTCCACGTCACTTGCCACTTCACCTGCCACGTCACTTGCCACAAGTTGTGGATTGTCCACTTGCCACATCACTTGCCACCTGCCATGTCACTTGCCACAAGTTGTGGATTGTCCACTTGCCACTACACTTGCCACCTGCCATGTCACTTGCCACAAGTTGTGGATTGTCCACTTGCAATTGCAATTGTTTAAAATATTTTTCTAATGGTTTTTCATCATTTGCAATCATTTTTGAGATTTTTAATGTAAAAAAAAAGGTCACCTTTAAAAACGCATATAAACGCAAACGCGGCTAAACGCGGTAGCGGCGTTTTGCCGCGTTTTACCGCGTTTTGCCGCGTTTTGCGTCTGAAACGTGGAAATTTTTGCTTCTGAACGCATTTTTTTGCTTCTGGAAAAACGAGATTAAACGCTACTGCATAAAAACGGAAAAAAATGAGACTGTGTGCATGGACACATAGGATAACATTGATTGAGTTCAGGGGCAGTTGAAAAAACTGTCCAACTGCATCTGAACGCGCGTTTAACTGCGTCTCGTGTGCATGAGGCCTAACACAATATATCCCAGGCCAGCTCAAACATCGCCTCTTTTCCCAAAGAAAGTTCAATTCTGGTATCAGCTTTCACAGAAAAAAAACATTTCAGAAAATACAAACAGCCAATCCTACAAGCCAAGACAATCCCACCCACAGTGAATGCTTGCATGGTCTTTTCATCTCAAAACAAAACCTTCCTATTGCCCACAGGGAATAGCCAACAGTTCTCATTGTATCTAATACAATATATGCCTGGTCGCACCTCCCCCAGGCCACATGGCACACAAACTTGCAGTTACAAACTGTTCTACAAGACTCATGCAGTCTACTTGTTCCATACATAGGTAAAAATCCATTTCTCATTCAGTTACTTACACAACATGCAATTTCCATACACATACACTCAAACTGATCCAAATCTCTCTCTCACACACACACACACACACACACACACACACACACACACACAATCAAACTTCCAGCATTATCTCAAAAAGATGAAAAAATTGTTCTTTTCACAAAGCAGAACCTCTACAATGCATCAGGCAGAGAAGACTTTTGTCTTAGGACAACAAAGTTTTGATGTCCTGAACTGGGTTCTGTTCTCCCCCTTTCTGCCTGTGCAGAGGGGGGGGGGGGGAGGGGGGCTCTGTTTGGTCCATAAATCCCTGGCACGCCATCTGTAATAGTAATTTGGCTGTATGCTATGTACACAGCCACATACGCTGCTGTGCTTCCAATAAGCACCCATTTCCATCTTAATGATATAATACTTTAAGCTTACCTTCCAACCCACTCATCCAATTATTCAGACATCACCCCGCATTCCTACATCCTCATTTCAGCCTGGCTGCTCCTCAGCCAGGGCCCTCTGGTTCCCCATTAAAAGCCATCACCAGCATTCTCCAAACGGTCAGCATCTCTGTGCTCTCACACCTCGACCAAAACTTTATTTACCTTTACACTGGAAGCCACGCCCTGGAGGGTTTGCCTCCAACAGCTGAACACCTCCCACAAAGGGTGTGACCTCACAGCAGTAAAAGGATGTGAATGCCCATATAAGGACAATAGAATACAATACAATTCAGAAGGTACCAATCACAGTCATGTATACATTTAAATAGTCAGTGACGCAAACTGACTAAATGCTTTCAATGATGGAAACCATACAAAACCAATGAACGATGACTATAATTCCGTTGATAGAAAGCCTTAATATACATTGTTCCAGAGAACAATGTATACCTGGATTATTCTACATCTCCTTGTGGATGGAATGTTATCCACAGATGTGCACTGCCCATCTCCATGTGGTGATCAGACACAGCAGAGACAATGTGCACACATCCCCCTACAACCAATCCCCGAAGAGTAAGCATATGCCCCCAGACGATCGTCTGTACAGTGTACAGGGGCCCTTTTGCTGGCGGACATACCCCCACTCCACAAACACCTTTTTCCAATCCCAGGAAGTTATCCACTACCTAACGGATCTCAACCAGCATCAGTCTGCCCCAGTCAGCTCTTTTAGAGCGGGCTGGGGGAGAATGAACACAGGAGGACTCTTATGACAATATATAATAAATACATCTAAAATTTTCCACAACACAAGTCCAGCAGAGTGTCATTCCTAGTTGGGGGCCTCAATAAACCGACCATAAAATTGTCTTGTAAAAGGTGTATTAAGTTTCGGCCTTTAACCATCTTTTTCCCGCCATATAGCAGAATGATGGACGCAAAGTGATTGTTATACTGACTGGACATCATGACATCCAGCAAAATAAGCTGCGAGGGTTCGCATAGCATGGCGTTCAGTCTGACGCATCATATCTCTGAGCCTGGTAAAGAGCCTATGATGTAGGCTCATTAGCATGTGATCAGCGGTGTCCAATCACAGCTCAACATATGGTAACCAGGATGTGCCGTTTATCGGCTTTTCCCTCTACTCGTGCTGTCACGGGGGTGGGGGCTGGAGGGGGGTGTCTGCGCTGATAATCAGCTGATTATCAGTTTATACCCACTAGAGCCCACCAGGGATGCTAATCAGTGCCCATTAGGCCTGTCAGTGCCTCCTCAAATCTGTGACTAAACAGTCCATATAAAAATGCCAGAAAGCCAAAAAAAAATAAGGGACAGTTCTTCAAAAGAAAATCTGGGGTCTTGTGATGTATTTCCTTCCCTTGTCTTGAAAGGATAATTTAAATAGTGTAAGTGCTCCACTCCGTGCTCTTATGAGTTTTCACTTACCAGAAAGCTCTCCCATCTAGGGGGTGTTGTGCCTTTACAGCCACAGTGCTGTATTTTGGAACAGACCTCTAATGGACGATGCCTCTTGTCAGACCCTTATTGTTGCGCAGTATATGCAAAAAAAAGTAATACTAAAGCAATAACGTTTGAAACTGTTTTTATTCCCATACAATTGGGGATATGCACTTTTGGTTAATTGTAGCAGTGAAAAAACAGGAGGTTTAAGCTTCCTCTGCATTCCACGAGTGAAAACAGGAAGTGACACAATGATGCTGTGGCTCTGCCCTACACAGATGTTACAGATGTTACTTACAGGTTTGAAGTCTCCTGTTATAAAACTCTGTTTTTTATCTCCCCACTTAGTCAAGTTTTAGCAAGCAAAAAGTGTAATCTCAAGGATAAGCAAACTCAGAACTGAGTTCTACAGTAAGATATATAGGATCCGAAGCACCTGTGACCAGTTAACCACTCCCCTTAATTAGTAGTCTGAAGGAAGGAAGGAAAAAAGGCTATTTAAAAAGTGACCGAAAAGGTGTTAAAAAGCTGCAAGGAAAAAAAAAAAGAAAACTAAAAATGCAAATACAGCAATTGCCAGCAGTCAAAAGCAAAACAGTTTCTCGGTCTCCACTCAAATTTCCCACTCTTCAGTTTCCAAGCAGCAGATATTTGCACATATATATATTCAAGACTAATTTTTTTATTTTATTTTTTAACTTTACATATTAACTAAATTATACACCAAACTTTTTTTTATGTCTATCCAATTATTGGAATAATTGGCCAACTAGTGTCTCTTGAGCTTTCCAGCATCAAGCTTCTTTCTGTATCTCAGACTTTCAAGGTTGCCACCTGCTCCCATATTCACGCTTTCTCCAACTTTTGCCAGGTGGATGTTCAGGCCTCTGTTGATTCATGCTTTGGCTTCAAGGATCCTTAAAGTGGTTGTATAGTCAATTTTGGTAGTTTTACCTACAGGAAAGCCTCGAATAAATCCCTTTCCCGCCGAGCGTACGCAGATCTGCGTACTTGGCTTCCAGGGGGTATACCATGATGATGCCCGCACCTGCAGGCATCATCCCGGTACCGTTTTGTTCAGCGGGCGATTGGCTATCCAGCCATAACAACCGATGCGGCTAAAAGCCGCTCGGCTGTTATGCCGGAGGAGCGGGAGGGGACGTCCCCCCCCCTCCCGCCGCCTCCCGCCGCTGTTACCGGTGCTCCCGCTCGATCGGGAGCACAGATTCCTGTTGCGATGCCTCCGGCCGCTGGGGAGGAACTGGAACGAAGCCGTAATCGGCTTCGTTCCAGTCTCCTCATAGTAAACACGGAAGCAACGTCATGACGTCACTTCCCGTTTACTCGGCTGCCAATGGCGCCGGTTTTAAAAAAATATCCGGTATTCAGAATCGCCGTTTTCGGCGATCTGAATACACTGAAGTGTAAAGGAGGGGTGGGGGGTCTTTTAGACCCCCGATCCCTCCATAAAGAGTACCTGTCACCGCCTATTACTGTCACAAGGGATGTTTACATTCCTTGTGACAGCAATAAAAGTGATCAAATTTTTTTTTTATTTTAAACAATTTAGTCATTTTAAAATAAATAAAATATATAAAAAAAAATAAAAATTTTTAAAGCGCCCGCCGTCCATGCGAGCTCGCAAAGCAAAGAAAACGCATACGGAAGTCGCGCCCGCGTATGTAAATGGTGTTCAAATCACACATGTGAGGTATCGCCGCGATCGTCAGAGCGAGAGCAATAATTCTAGCACTAGACCTCCTCTGTAACGCTAACCTGGTAACCGTAAAAAATGTTTAAAGCGTCGCCTATTGAGATTTTTAGGTACCGTACTTTGTCGTCAATCCACAAGTGCATGCAATTATAAAGTGTGACATGTTTGGTATTTATTTACTCGGCGTAATATTATCTTTCACATTATGGAAAAAAAATGGGATAATTTTACTGTTTTGTTTTTTTTAAATTCATGAAAGTGTCCCTTTTCCCAAAAAGTTGCATTTAAAACACCGCTGCGCAAATACCGTGTGACATAAAATATTGCAACAATCGCCGTTTTATTCTCTAGAGTCTCTGTTAAAAAAAATATATATATAATGTTTGGGGGTTCCAAGTAATTTTCTAGTAGAAAATATGGATTTTAACTTGTAAACACCAAATTCCAAAAATAGGCTTAGTCATGAAAGGGTTAAGGCTTAGATGGCGAAAGAGTATAATACTCTAAAATGATATTAATCATATTAAATACAAAATATAAAATGTATATATAGACAAGTAGGCTATTCCTTTACATGCAGATGCTAAAGTGCCAGTGACTGTGATAAAAACAGGTGTCTTTGTTTAAATACACAAAACCAGAACAAATGTCCAATAATAAAGTAAGTGTCCAACCATAAATTGAAAAAATGGTGAAACAAGTGAAGACTGGTGAAAAAATATACGAATATAAAAGGTATAGAAATTAATGGAGATTGGGTACGAAATAAGTGAAAAATGTTGCTAAAAATTAGTAAAAAGTGAAAAAAATATGATGATAAAAAAGGCAGTGATAAAGATATGAGATATAAATATAAATAAAAATAGAAATAGAATCAAATGGTGAAAAAATCTTCTATGTATGAGGGAGGAGTGGAGGGGGTGACTTCAATTGCTGTTCCCAGTGCCCGGGGACCACTTATGAATTTTGCTCTCACCAGAGGTATGACCCCATCCGGGGTGGATCAGCCTTCACAGTATGAGCCACTGTGTCGCTTCCTGGACTGCCTCTGTTGTGGTGCTGGGGGGGGTCCCTCGTTCCTCCGTGGGTATATTATATCTCGTTTACATATGACAGGAAAGAGGACTATCCATAGTGTAGTATGTTTAAAAATGAATTTATTTCAATCAACATAAAACTACTCACATTTAGTAAGTTAAAAACACGTTTTGTATTGCTGTGTGTTTAAAAGTCCCGCTCTGCTTCCTTGCCCTCTACGCTGAAGGTGTACGTTGTCTGGCGTGGTGAAGGCTGTGAAGGCTGATCCACCCCAGATGGGGTCATACCTCTGGTGAGAGCAAAATTCATAAGTGGTCACTGGGCACTGGGAACAGCAATTGAAGTCACCCCCTCCACTCCTCCCTCATACATAGAAGATTTTTTCACCATTTGATTCTATTTTTATTTATATTTATATTTATATCTCATATCTTTATCACTGCCTTTTTTATCATCATATTTTTTTCACTTTTTACTAATTTTTAGCAACATTTTTCACTTATTTTGTACCCAATCTCCATTAATTTTTATACTTTTTATATTCGTATATTTTTTCACCAGTCTTCACTTGTCTCACCATTTTTTAATTTTTTCAATTTATGGTTGGACACTTACTTTATTATTGGACATTTGTTCTGGTTTTGTGTATTTAAACAAAGACACCTGTTTTTATCACAGTCACTGGCACTTTAGCATCTGCATGTAAAGGAATAGCCTACTTGTCTATATATACATTTTATATTTTGTATTTAATATTAAGATTGATAGAGTTTAATACTCTAAAATTATATTAATCATTCACCTTTAATCTTTATTTTTATTAATTTTTTTAATCTCTACTTTAAATTATCTGCCAGCACGCTGGAAAATTTATAAATTTTTTTTTTTCCATTCTTTTTTATTTTGGTTTAAATGGTATAGCGCCAAATCCATTTCCTTCCCTTATCCGTCTTACTGTTCCATCCATTGGGTGGAAATTAATAGAGGCTGCTCTTACCAATATCATATCTCTTTATTCCATAGCGCGACCTACCCCCCTTCTTTTATTCCTAGAATAAGGCTTACCTGTAGGTAAAAAAAAACCTCATAAACCTGTACAGTTTAGGAGATAGAGAGGGGTATAGAGAGAATATTTTTTTCATGAATACAAGCCCTGTGTACTGTACTCCAAGATAAGGAATTTGCAGGTAAACGAAAATTCCTACTTTTTAATCAGGATTCTTGAGGTGTTTTTAGGTAATATCTACCGGCCAGGGAGTGATAGTCTGTGAACAGCTAGCTTCCACTAAAAAGAAGAGCCACACCTTTCGCTGCTTTTCCGTACCAAACTAGATTTTGTAATTTCTTTGCTTCTCATACCATATAGACAGACAAAACCCCTTTTTTATGTACCGTATATACTCGAGTATAAGCCGAGATTTTCAGCCTCTTTTTTGAGGCTGAAAGTGCCCCCCTCGGCTTATACTCGAGTCATCGCTGTCTGCCCGCTCGATCAGCGTGTCGAGCAGACAGACAGCGGCCATTCTATAATTCAAAAGCCGCGCCTCCGGCTCCGCCTTCGCCTGTGATAGGCGGAACACTGAATTTCCCAGCAGCCTGTGTTCCGCCTATCACGGACATCGTCTCATCCTCGTACTACGGACGAGGATGATACGATGTCCGTGATAGGCGGAACACAGGCTGCTGGGAAATTCAGTGTTCCGCCTATCACAGGCGAAGGCGGAGGCGCGGCTTTTGAATTTTACAATGGCCGCCAAGGCGCCGACGAAGAGGGCACGGGACGGAGGCAAGGCAAGGCACGGGACGGGACGGAGGCAAGGCAAGGCACGACACGGGACGGAGGCAAGGCACGGCACGGGACGGAGGCAAGGAGGCAAGGCACGGGACGGAGGCTCGGGACAAAGGCTCGGGACACAGGTAGGCTGGACACACACACACACACACACACACACACACACACACACACACACACACACACACACACGGATGGAGACACACACACACACAGGGATGGATGGAGACACACACACACACAGGGATGGATGGATGGATGGAGACACACACACACAGGGATGGATGGATGGATGGAGACACACACACACAGGGATGGATGGATGGAGACACACACACACAGGGATGGATGGATGGATGGATGGAGACACACACACACAGGGATGGATGGATGGATGGACACACACACACACAGGGATGGATGGACGGACACACAGGGATGGACGGACACACACACAGGGATGGACAGGCATGTCTCACCCTCGGCTTATACACGAGTCAATAAGTTTGCCAGTTTTTTTGGGGGTAAATTGGGGGCCTCGGCTTATATTCGGGTCGGCCTATACTCGAGTATATACGGTAATATATTATAAAGCTTTTGAACTAGCTGTGCTATCTTGCCTTTTTGTCTGCACTTTCTTAAATCTAATTATTTTCAAATTTCTTAATGTGCCTTGACCTTTAGAATTGGTCCTAGATTATGCTATGACCACTGGGTCATCCCCACCCCAACAGTTTTGTCTATCTGATCTTAAAATTCTCGCTTTAGAAGTCATTGCCCTGATAGTTATGATGGATAGGGGAAATATGCTATAACAACAATGATTTCCACTTAACTCCCATCCGAAATAAAAACCAAATTTTAGACTTATTTTTATTATATTATCCACTTGCCGACCACATAACACTATTACATGATGGCAAAGTGTCTCTCCTGTGCCAAATCATGTATCAAGTATGTGGTCAGACACTTCCGGGTAGGGGACATGTGCAGATTGTGCTGGGTTTTGACAAAAAACAAGCCGATTAGCTGGAGCCGGCCAATGGATGACCGCTGTTACCCGCTGATCGGCAAGTTGGAGGGCAGGACAGAGTTCTGTCTATGTAAACAACACAGAACTCTGTCCTTTCATTGGGGATGTGGCGTTTTTTGTTTCCCTGTAAAGCAGGGAATAAAGAGTTTCATCCCTTAGTTAAAAACAGCACACACAAACACTAGTTGGGCACACATTTAACCCTTTGATCGTCCTAGATGTTAACCCCTTCCCAGCCAATGTCATTAGTACAGTGGCACTGCATAGGTTTAGGTGTCGCTGGTTCCCACAAAGTGTCATTGTCAGATTGGCCGCCATATTATCACAGTCCCACTATAAGTCACCGATCGCCACATTGTGGTGAATACTATGGAGGAAATTTGACAATCCTGGCAGGGACCAGGTATTACCTGGTGAGCACCTTACAGTTTGTCTCTAGAGTAGCTATATTAGGTGAAGAAGATTGTTGCCTGCCAAGTGTATGACCAGTCAGCTGGATCCAGGGTTAGGTTGAGATCTTTCCCATTTACCAACATATTTTGGGAGTTTTTGCCTTTGCAGGTTCTAAGAGGTCCACATGAGTTCAGAAATTAACCTACGACCTATGTTGGTCAGATATTCAGGCTGTAGCAGGGTGCATTTTAAACATGTTAAAATGACAGGAAAAGTTATTGATGGGATTCTGTTCCTCCACTGATTCTTAGATTTGCAATCTAAGGCAATATCAGCAAAGACTTTTTGATGAAGAAAAGAAGTCTACATCAAATGCAGCAGGAGCCACCCTTTCATCAGGATTTACATTTGGGTGAATTTGTCTTTATCTGAAATATAGATGTAATTACATACTAGTCATACTGCAGTGCATAAATATGAACTGAACAGTTGATTTTACATAATAAGTTATATTGTGTTTGGCTGTAAGGTATTTGCATAAAAGATTCAAAGTGTAGACGCAAAAGGAAATTTCATACAAAAACAATTTAAACGGTTCATGTTGGCTGGGAAGGTCCACACGGAAACGCAGGTGGACAGGTGCACATCCCCAGGTGAGCCACCAGCACTCATCCACAAGAAATGCCCTGGAGTCTACACCAGCAAGGAGGTAATAGAAAAATGTCTAAGAGCCAAAGAAGGACAAAGTACAGTAAATAAGGTTTGCAAGGTTGAGACACAGATACACATAGTGCACTGTGGCACCAGGACAATGGCCATTAGATGCCTTTCAGCAGCCTGGTGAGAGTGCACACCTCACAGCTGCCATACTCGAACCGAGACATGCCTGCCGTGTGAGAGCACTTTATGTAGGGCGTATCCTAATGAGGGAGCCAATCTTCAAGAGGGGTGGTGCTGGATATCTGGCACCAAATGCTGCATAGGATGCAGTTGGAGCCAGATACAGGGAGGTTCTCTGATGTAAGGGCACACAGCGTAGCCCCACCTGTAGGGCGGGATGACGTCACGTGCCGACTCCTCACCGGTGAAGAAGTTTCCCTTCCATGTTATAAGGCACTGCATGGAGGCGGGGAGTGTTCCCCCGTCATCCATCGGCCATGCACAGGTGGAGGCAACCCAAGGAATGCATCGAGTGCCATCTAGTGGACCAGAGGACAATAGCAGCCAAAATGTTACAGCTGAGAAAAGACAAAAAAATATAAGACAAAAACCAAGGTGGTACAAAACCATGGGACATATATCACAATTACATGGGTTACAATAACTTAAATAATGCATATTATATACATATAAATTTGGGTATAATCATAATCATACAGTTATGATACTACAGTTTAAGACACAGCAATAATACATAACAGTGGTGATATAGCTTTATAGATTTAATTCGTTCCCCCTGAGACAAAGCCAACACGCACAAACCACGTTTTCAATTTATCCTCACACCCCCTGGATAAAAATGTGATCGCTGTCCTTGCACGTGGCCTCACTTTTTGTCCGGACTTGAGTCTCGACAAGTTTGAGACCATCAAGAATATCCATCTATTCATACGCAACATCTTACTCGAGTTTATATGCCAAAAAGCAAGCTTTAGAGCCAGGGCACCAATCAAGATGTCCAGGCCCTGGACAACCTAATATCATGCTTGGGAGAAAACGAGTCAGTAAATCTTATCGACTCAATTGACTTGGAGGCCCTCCTTGTAGTAGTTTATAACACATCCACTGCATCTGATAAGGCATACAATATTGACCCTTGTTTTAGAAAAAGACGTCTACCATCTACCCTCCACCTAGATCCAATCGCATTGCAGTGGCCTTTCTGAAGTTGGTATCTGCCGACGTTCACAAACTAAAAAACTTCTTGGATTCAAATCTCAATCATGATGAGAAAAGGGCACTGGATATGCTTACCCATAGCCACGACATTGTCATCAAACCAGCAATTCAAATGAAAGTTGTTACAGCGGGAACTCCCTGCTCTCTGATGATCGGTCAGCTCGACTCTTCCTCTCCTCCCTTCCCCAGGCTGGGAGAACAGCTCCCATTCAACCCGGCCTGTGAGTGGTAAAATTGAGGGCTGTAAGATGTATGCAGTGATCTGCAGAGAGCTTTTCTGCTGATCCTGTCAGGAGGTCAGGATCTAAGCGTGCTTTTTCAAAGTCCCGTTTAGTCATCGGCGAAGGATGGGTTTGAAAGGCCATGGAGGCCTTGTAAAAGGCTTCCTCAAGATGATTATGCAAAATACTTTTTATTTTTTTTTATGCTGGTGTGAAGCTTGTGGGCTTCCCATAATGTCAATGCAAATTTGCAATTTGTAGTTTAATTGCAGATAATCTAACATACATTGAAAATACTTTTCAATGTATGTTTTCTTTCACATGGGTGCCTATCGTTTTGATCAGCAGGGGATCAGTCCACTGATCCCCTGCTGATGAGAGGAGAGTCGACGGATGACAGGTTTATCTGCTCAGTTTATTGAGAGTGGACATGGACCGAGCCCGTGCTGCTCTGTTGGGCAGTCAGTTGTTATCCGTTGTTACATAGTTTCCATTTGTTTTTTTAGGCTAGAAAAAAATGTTATTTATACTTTTCACCTCTGATTGGTCTCTGCAACAACTAATAAAAAATGGATGCAAGAACAGATATAGACTTATGTAAACTGAACTGATATAAATGTGTTTAAATGTGTTTAAATCAGTTTATTGATTTAAACTGAACCAAAGACAGGTGTGTAAACTGATGTAACCTGAATCCATTTTTTCTTTGAAAAAGCATGACTGAATGGATGTGAAAGGAGCATTGGCCTTAAAACCTAGGCTTAAAGGCTAAGTTCACCTTTTTTTTTCTTTTTTTTTCGAAAATCCAGTTCCCCTATGTTCCAATATACAATTAATGTAACCCGTTGCAGAAAAATACAAGCTTTCTTTGATTTTGAGAACAGGACCTTACCTTAGCCCTTCCTATATTTCTTAGAAAGCTTTGGAGACTCCCTGGTATACAGGCAGAGGAACCAGTAAGACACAGGAAGGAGTTTATCAGCTGACCTCTTTGGCACACCTTTACGCATCAACAAGTTTTCACAGCATCACTCAGAATTTCTCTATGCCTGCATTTGGAATGGATTTCCCAGGATCCCTTCAGACAGGTTCAGGCTGCATGCTAAATTCCCTGGGGCCTTATGAAGCCCATGGGACACACCTGATGTAGTGAGAAGGGGCCTGCCTGATTGGATACAGAGTGATTGGATAGATGGTGTATCATCCTAATATACTGTTTTTGTAAAATCTAAAGGAGATTGTACAGAGATTGTATAATCAGATTGTATAGTATGTGGCCACATTTATATACCTAAAATTCCCAAGTTGCGCTGTCATTAATTGTTAAGCGCACACTAAACACAGAAGCAAACAACATTTTGCCACATGGAAAAACAGTTGACAGATGCAGTTAAAAAATGTGCGACTTGCATCAATACAAAATGTCCCATGAGCTTCTTTGTCACGTGTAGTGCAGCCCATTTAAGTCTACAGGCTGTCCTATGTGTGTCATTGGAAAAACAAACCAAAAACGTGTGACACAAGAACGATGAGGTTCCAGACTCTTGTGCTATATAGCGCTGATGGGAGATCTCAAAGAGTACAAACGGATTGTGTAAGAAGTGGGTGGCAGGAAGTATTGTAATGAGGGGGGTGTGGTTTAAAGTGGTTGCATCTTCTATGATGCAACAAGGAAGTGAAGTCTTCTGGGAGATGACCCAACAGGAAGTGAAAGCTGAGGAAGTGATGGAATCTTTTAAAAATAAAAATAAACGGTCAAGTTTTTAAACCTTTTGTAGATAAGGTAAGTGAGAGAAAAGCACATTGGGTAGCTGGGCCAGAAATGGCATTTGGTTAACGCTTCTATTTGTTTAGAA
The DNA here is from genome assembly GCF_037356315.1 of Lithobates pipiens. Lineage (NCBI taxonomy): Eukaryota > Metazoa > Chordata > Amphibia > Anura > Ranidae > Lithobates > Lithobates pipiens. Next base: position 209,594,621 of record NW_027507758.1, read on the forward strand.
AACGAAAATTCTGCCTGAAAACGTGAACTTATCCTTTTTTTTTTTTTTAAAGTGTGTGTGGAAAAAAAAGCAGCTTCTGTTGAAGCCTCGGTTGAATCTAAGATTTTGTAAAATGATACGCCACTGCTGTATTACTGAATTCATATGTTTCAGGTAACCTTCCGAAGGGATGCAACGACTGTGGAAGTACAGGATGATCATGTTAGAGGTCCACTAAAGGTAATATGTAAATCTAAACCTTTGTCTTACATTTGGCTGCACTATGCAAACTTTGATCACAGACTGATAATGCAAATCATTTTAAAGTAGTGAACAAACCTACCTTATTGAGTTCTGAGAGATCATCTTCAACAATATTATTAGTTACCTGGTTTTATTTCATCATACACACAGGCTTCTGTATTATGACTTAACAAACCAGAAATATTTCTCTTCCCACAAAAAAAATAAATCGGCACACATCTTCCACTGAATTTAGCAGGGTTGAATGAAAGTTTAATAAGTTAATATAGGGATATTCCGTGCAGGTGGTTATATGACTATTTTATGGGAGTTGCTGCCTCCACTAAGACAGCTATATAAATAGGGTCCGATACAGGAAAACAGGAGGGGTAGTGGTTGTGGCGCTGCTCTATAAAATATATGTTTGAAAATACTGTTACTAATGTAATTTAATATGATGTGATTGCCATCATATGCTCCAACCTGTATACATAAAGTGAAAATGACGTGTGTGTGTGTATGTGTGTGTGTGTATGTATGTGTGTGTGTATATATATATATATATATATACACGCATCAAAAGAAAAATCTGCAAAACCATCAAAAAATATATGTAAAAATACTGTATTTATCGGCATATATGGGTGTGTGTTATACGCCGAACCGCTGCCTTGGAGGGGAAGGAGGGAACGAGTGCCACCGAAATATACACAGCTGAGTGTACTGTGTACTCGGCTAGGCTCAGCTCCGCTCTGAGTCATGCCCAGTCCCGCCTCCTAGCATTTACGTCCCACTATTGGACCGGTGTTGTTTCATCATAGGAGCTGGGCCAAGGGGCATGACTACGAGAAGAGTCGGGTACACAGGACATCTGGCTCTCTTTCTCGGCGGTGCTCGTTCCCTCCTAAATTGAGTACCAGTAACAATTTAAAACCGATCATGCTGCAATTTTGGGCAAGGCTACAGATGGACACTGTTGGGCAAGGCTGCAGATGGACATTTAAAATCTAAGTTTTTTTTCCCCTTAAACTTCCCTCCTAAACTTGGGGTGCATGTTTTATGCTGATAAATACGGTAATAAAAACAATCCATTAGTCAGTGATTCAAATCCGTGTGAAGCTAAACTAGTCCTGGTAACAATCCATCCATAGATGGTATAAATCAACCTTCAGGATTAAAATGACTGGTGCCTTTTTATCCATGCTTGGAAACATATTAAACATATTAAGTGCAGGTGCTCTACTCTGTGCTCCCCATATTCTACTGAACTCACCAGTGAGTCCCTCTAGGGGTTATTGTGCCTTGATAGCCAGACTGCTGTTTTTTAGGACACAGATCCTTGCTTCCTTATGCAATTTGCCCCTTCATCTCGGTAGCTGCAGTATGTGCAAAGAAAGATGACATTACCAAATAGGAAGGGACACAATGATGCTGAAGTTCCGCCCTACCCGTTTTTGTCAAAATGATGTCATCAGGAGTGTTGCCGTCTTGTTACACTTCCTGGAATATATATTGTGTGGTAACCTAGCAACCCTATGTTGTGCGATTGATGGCCATTTTGGTGTAGATCAAAATTCTTCATTGCCCGTTCTTGAATGGTCTATATTAAGCTTAGAAAAACCTGTTTTAATTAAAAACCACACTTTTTTTTTTATTTGCCTCAATGTTCTACAACTTGGGACCTGGCAATATATCAGGCGGCTTGGTATAGTAAAACAGCTTACTGTACTAAAATCTGTAAAACTTCTTTAATGGTTTAAAACCAGGCAATAACCTTGTTGGATCCGACCATTCCAGGATTAAAAACCTATGTTTGTTTATACTTGTTTATTCACATTCTTCATATTATTCTATGCATTGTGCCCCGTAAGTGTGCAATGGTGAAGCCATTCATTTTCTGCGCAAATGATGGTAAAGTAATACCGGCCGCGTCACAACATGCGGGATTCACCTAACTTTACATACCGGGGCACCACACATCATATATTCTGATAACATAAAAAAACCTCTAAATTCACATAAAAACACAAGTAAAAATCTTTTTTCCTTTCAAAATTAGAAATTTGTAATGAAACCGTTCAAATCAATGTATATATTCATGCCTTTACATACCGGGGCACCACACATCATATATTCTGATAACATAAAAAAACCTCTAAATTCACATAAAAACACAAGTAAAAATCTTTTTTCCTTTCAAAATTAGAAATTTGTAATGAAACCGTTCAAATCAATGTATATATTCATGCCTTCAGTTTGGATTGTATTTATCAAGAATATCCATCTTGTTTCATTCTGTGATCATTTTTTTTTTTTTTTTTCTTTTATCTCCTCTCCAATGTTCTGTTTTATCTATTCTGACATATAATGGCCTGTTGGTCCTTCAAAGGTATTGTAGCCAATATGGACATTCTAAAACACATGTCACATGGGTGCTATTACAGGAAATGAGTTCTTTCATTTTGCATTCTTTGCCTGTATTAATAGATTTAAAAGATTTTAAATTTGTATTCGTTTTTTGGCTCAACCTACATGATAGGCATTTATTAAATTTGAAGAATCCCTTTTAGATTTGAAGACAGTCTGATTTTGTTTTGGAGTGTCCAATGTGTTGTGCACAAGTTTATTTCTTAAGGCCCATACACACGGTTGTACTTATGACAACAAACATGCAAATTAGCTGTTTTAAGGCACTTTTGGTTTTCATCTGACTTTTGTTGGCTGTGCGAACGGACAAACTTTCCGGCAACAAAAGTCTGATCGTGTGTACAGAAAACCATAAGACTTTTGTACAAAGTACAAACATGCATGCTCAGAACCAATGCAAAAGATCAGACAACAATACAGAAGTTGACCAAAGGTGGCGGTAAAGAGCAAAAAACCACATGATTTGGTGAAATTTGGCTTAAAAAGTCCTGCCGTATGTATGCAATACAAGTTCACGGCCGACGCCCTTTGTACAAAAATCCACGGAAAAGTTTGTACAAAGTCTGATCGTGTGTATGAGGCTTTAAGGTGGGTACTCTCCAGTAAATAAAGGTGGGCTTTGGTGGGAGAATGGTCTTCAGTGTTTTATCTGATTTTAGGATTGGCCAGTGTTTCACGACTCTCTCTAATTGTGTAGGGACACCTGTGAGAGGCCGTTTCCATGTTTTTTGCTCTACTTTTTTTATCTTGATCAGCATGGTTTCTCTGTCCATCTTCTTTACTTCATTCTAAAGTACTTCAAGTTTTTTCTTTTGTTATAACATTTTTTCCACAAATCTTTGCATTAACACTTTGGATTGATTTTCGTAGTCCCGTTGGTTGCTGCAACTTCTATATAGTCTCATATGTTTCGCTTGTCTATCTAGCAAGGTTACTCTGTGGTATAACAAGGAAGCTGAGACTTCTGCAGTGTGTAAATATGTTTTTACTATACAAAGATGCTGTACATACAAAACTATTACAATCTTAGGAATACAATACAAGACTGACAGATATCTATAACAAGCAAAATGCCTAGCACAGCCTATGGCCTATAACAGTACAAATACATTTAAAAGTTACTTATCTTCTGTTACTTTATGTTCGTGATCTCCATTGGCAACAATGCTTCTTGGACACCAGGCACCTTTTCTTGTATCATGAGTGGCTTCTGTTCTTCAAAGCATGATGTGTGTGTGTGTGTGTGTATATGTGTGTCTAGCTTATGCCTGAATTCCTCTTTTATGTGTCAGGCTGTTTACCATAGTTACCAAACAGAAAACATACCTGTTTACTGTAGCTGTAGAAACAATGGACTGTTGAAAACAGTTAATTGAAAACAAAAATGGTATCTACCCATTGTCTACTCAAGCCAAAACCTGACAGTAATCAAACACTCATTCTTTCAGTTTAAGAGCTGAAATAATCTCAAACAAGTAATGTCTTGTTTACTGTAGCTATAGAGACAGTAGCCTGTTGAAAACTGTCAATTGAATACAACAATGATATCTACATACCCATTGTATGAAACAGCATTTGTTTGAGAAATCTACTCAAGCCCAAAAAACTGACAGTAATCTGACCAACTCCCTATTGTGTAATGTTATGTCCCATGTATCTTATGTCTGATTAACATAAAAAAATTATATTGTATATCTATAAACGCAACACATTCCACCCTAGATTTTTTTTATCCTTTCAGACGCCATACAGAAAATTATTTAATCACTGAGAAAACTCATTCTAAACATTTTCCTTGAATGCAACACCCATATTTCTGTCATTGAGAAGGTGTTTCAGTCTTTAACTGTTCATTAGAAAGTCCATTCTAAAGTTGTCTTGTAATACATCAAATGCCTTGCTCTCCACATCTCTTGCGATCTTCCATCATTTTTTCCATCATGTCCTATGGATCAAAATCGGAGCCTGTGGAGTAGAAAAAAAAAGCAGATTATCTGTTGCTTCTAATAATACATAAACAGTAGATCCAGGCCCTTCAGCTAAAATCTCTCCTCTAAATGGCTTCTTGCCTGGATAGCTAACACTTTGACCCCTGCCTGACCCTCCCAAAGAACATCAATAGGGAGGAGAGGCAATATACTGATATTTCCCGGAAGATCACTGCTGTTTTATTTTGCAAGGTATGATGTTATGTAGCCTCACTTTCCACTCTTGCTGAGAAGTGTCCACTAACCAGTCAGAATCCCAGCCACTGTCTTGAAGCTCATCTGCCAATGCAAATATAACATCAAACCTTCCTGCCAGATTCCCTCTCATTCCTTTTTTTACTTTGGATTCTCTTTATTTATTTTTTTTCCACTGTACAAAAATGTCATAAAAAACAGATTTTATACACAACAGTTAACTTTATCCACTATACAAATTCACACTTTCTGTTTTAGTTTATCCCACGTTCTATTACCCCTCCCCCCTTACCCCGTCCTCTCCCCCTCCCTCCCTCCCCTAGTGTCCCTCTTTTCTAGGTTGATCTTTATTATCTCTAGGCTAATTTCCAAACCTGTATTCCATGGTTTTTAAGCTGCCTTGTACTTTATTTACCTTTTTTCCTCTACTACTATTGCTGATCAGGTGGATACCCTATTTCATTCAGCCACGGCCTCCATATTTTCTCAAACCCTATAAGGTTTCCTCTACGTATATATACAGTTTTCTCCTTCCATATTAAATCATTGATAACCTTTGTCCATTCACTCACAAGAGGTGCGCTCTCGGACTGCCATTTCTGTGCTATCAGTTTCCGCGCTTGAAATAAGCAACCTATAACTGCAAGCGTAGTACTTTTCTGTTCGCCTGGCATTTTCCTGTATCCTAGTATACAGGTTTTAGGGTCCAGGTCCAGCTTGATCCCAAATGTTTTGTTTATAATTTCTACTGTTCCTTCCCAATACCGAAACAGCTTTGGGCACCTCCACATCATATGTAGAAGGTCCCGATAGCCTCGGCATCTAGGGCAGTTGGCGTCCGTCCTCCTTCCAAACAAGAACAGCCTCTTGGGAGTGTAATAGGCCCTATATATATCAGCATCGAGTGTGACACTTTTTGTGATGGGGAGACCGATAATAGAGGCCCCAGTTCCAGTATTCTCTTCCACTGTTCCTCTGTGATCTCTCCTACGTCCTCTTCCCACTTCTTCTTTTGCTTGGCTAAGCCAGGTTCTATTTTGAGACCCCTGCCTAGTAACCCATAAAGGGTAGATATAACTCCCCTAGATTTGTCTATTTTAATTATCTCCTGGGATAAGGATATCTTGTCCCACTCAGGGATCTGTGGACCAAACTGCGCTTTCAGAGCGTGCCGGAGCTGTAGATATCGAAAGAATGTCTTTTGCGATAGGTCATATTCCCTTTTTAGGTCCGTAAATGTTTTCAAAATTCTACCGTCGTAAATTTGACCCAACCTAACTATTCCTTTCTTCTCCCATGTGTTAATTCTCCCAATTAACAATATTTCCTGCAAGTTCTTGTTATCCCACAGGGGCGTGTATTCTGACCAACCTGTACATCCCAACATCTTTTTTACCGTTCTCCATACTTTACTCAGCATATTTATTATGGGGTCCTTGCGCTGAAAAGAACTTGCTTCCAGTGCATCCACCAGTATTTTATGTGGGGCTCCTATCAGCATTGCTCTGCCATTTGGATTGCCCTCCCCCTCCTGATCACATCCCACCAGATGTTGCAGCTGCGCTGCCAAATAATAATTCCTAGGGTTGGGCACGGCTAATCCCCCCCTGTCCATTGGCTGTTGTAGCGCCTGGAGTCGAATTCTCGCCTGTCCCCTTTTCCATATTAACTCCCGAAAGAGAGTTTCAAACTTATTAAACCATTTTTTTCCTATCCAAACCGGGGCATTGTGCAAAACATACAACAATTGTGGCAACCATATCATCTTTATCAGGCTACAACGACCCGCTACCGACAAGGGAAGTCGACTCCAGGCGTCACAGCTTCGCTTAAATTTACCCAATAGCGGAACCATATTTTTATCAACATACTGCTCTAAATTTGCTGTTAAATATATACCAAGATATTTCATTGAGTCTACCATTTCTAATTGCGGTATCCCAGTCGCACTCACTGCGGCTGGGATGTCTACTTGGAGCAGCTCTGACTTCCCCCAGTTTATTGTCAAACCCGTGAATCCTCCAAAGTCTTCTACAAGTTTAATTGCCTTCGCCAGAGATTGACCAGTATCCCCTAGAAAGAGGAGAACATCATCTGCATAAAGTGCGATTCTTTCCTCTCTACCCTCTTCCCTTTGAAAACCAGATATCTCAGGATCTGACCTAATGGCGATCGCCAACGGCTCCATTGCAATAGCGAAGAGCAGCGGGGAAAGAGGACACCCCTGCCTTGTCCCTCTGCTCATCTCTATAATTTCAGATTGTTCTTTATTTATTCTTACTTTTGCACTAGGGTCACTGTACATCATTTTAATCCATCCGATGAACGCGGGGCCGACCCCACACCCCTCCAGGACACGCCATAAATATCCCCACTCTAGACTGTCAAAAGCCTTTGTCATGTCCAGAGATAGGATGGCCCTCGAGCCCGCGTTCATCGGAGGGGTCTGAATGTTTAGAAATGCCCTTCTTATATTCATACTGGTTGATCGTCCGGCAATAAAACCTGTCTGATCTATGTGTATCAGCCTATTAATGACTTTATTTAACCTATTTGACAGTATCTTTTAGCATCAGAACATAAAAGTGATATCGGCCTATACGAAGCTACCTCTTGAGAATCTTTTCCTTCTTTAGGTATTACAATAATGGTCGCCTCCATCATAGATGCAGGCAGTTTCCCCTCTACCTTTGCCCCTTTCAAGGTCCTAAGTAGCTCTGGGAGTAAAATTTCACTATATTTCTTGTATAGTTCCACCGGTAGGCCATCTGGCCCAGGGGACTTTTGGTTAGCCATACCAGTCACTGCCTGCTGTATCTCACTAAGGGCTATAGGGGCTTCCAGATCATCCCTCTCCTCTGAGTGAGGGTTGGGAGTTTCACTTTCTCCAAAAATGCGCCCATATCTTCTTCGTTCCTCTGGCCTCGAGTTCTATATAGTTCCTCATAGAAAACCCTGAAGGTTTCTACAATCTCCTTTTCACTTGTGAGAACTGTCCCATTCATGGACTTAATTGCTGGGATTATAGCTGAGGGGGAATTAGTTTTTACTAACTGGGCCAATGTTCTCCCAACACTCTCTCCCTCCCCAAAATAGCGTTGCTTCTGAAATAGTCGCATATTTTCTTCCCTTTTAATAATTGCCGATCTATACCCATGCTGTTTATTTAACCATATTCTTTGTTTTTCATAGGTGGGATCCTGAACATAATTCTCCTCTGCCTCTATTACTTCCTTCCTGATTTTCCCCTCCCAGCTTCTAGATTTCTGTTTGATTTTAGCCACCTGGTGGATCAGAATACCTCTAATATATGCTTTTAGTGTATCCCATGTTGTGTTAGTTGGAGCGGTATCTATATTGAATACTAAAAACTCTTTTAATCTTTTTGGGATTTCTTCTACATCCTTCATTAGTTCAAGCCAGAATGGACTTATTCTCCATCCCCCCGGTATTTTTCTTTTTTCCCCTGTACTCAATACTATTTTCAAGAATGAGTGGTCCGATATTCCCCTAGGCAGATACTCTATATTTCTTACATCTTGCAGCGCTTCCTCATTGCCCAGGGCCAGGTCTATTCTGGATAGTGTTGAATGCGAACTTGAAAAACAAGAGTATTGCCTTACATTCATATTCCTCACCCTCCACATATCCAACAGTCCTACTTCCTTCAGGAAGTGACTTAGTCTTGTTGACCCCGTCTCTCCCAATTGAAGTTTAATGGGGAATCTATCAGCCCCTCTATCAAGCATTCATTAAAATCCCCCAGAATTATAACCGGTACATCCTCCTTGTCTGCCAAAAAGTCCATTAGTCTATACACCACCTCCATCTTAAACGGGGGAGGTACATAGACACACGCCAGGACATATGGTTTATCCTCCAAAACACAATATAGAAAGATATAACGACCCAGTTCGTCAATACTGGCCTGTCTGCAGACGAATCTCACCCCTGTTCCTATCATCACGCACACTCCCCTCGAGTAGGATGTGTGAGTGGAGTGGTATTGATTTTGGTACCTCCTATTTTTAAATTGGGGTATAGTTAATTTTGTTAAATGTGTCTCCTGCAGACAGGCCAGACCGATCGCATGCCTATCCAACATAGAAAAAAATGCTGCTCGTTTAATCGGGCTCCCCAAGCCTCTTATATTCCAAGAGGCAACATTAAGTATCTTGTCCAGCATTATTCAGCATATGATGGCAAAAAAAATAAAAAAGGGGGTGAAAATTCAAATTTTGTGAAAAATATCCTATAGTATCTCATTCTACCCGTGCTCCCCCATATCCACCTAGTTTACAAAATCCCTGCAGGTGTGTCATCTTTATAGTAGTAGCTTCCAATTGAGCTACTGTTTGTGTGCAATATGTACAGTGTACAACCTTCAACCTTCCGTAATCCTCTATATTCAAAATTTTTTGACCCCTTCTACCTTCTCTCCCTTTCCAACCCCTCCCTATCCCCCCAACCCGCCACCTATCTAGGCACTCCCTTAAGGGGGTATACATGGCCCACTCACACTCCTCCCTTCCATCTTTCCCTCCCTTCACTTCCCCACACTTATTACACTCTTCTTCCACCATAGGGGAGACAAACACCACAAGTAGAATAAAACCGATATAAAGAAGAAAAAGTGAAACCTTAATCCCTATCTCCCCTACTATCGTTGTTTCATACCTCATTTAAATCTCCCTCAACTCTCTCCCCGTGCTCCAAAGGAGATATAAAAAAAAAAACCCCAGTTCCCCCCCCTCCACCCCCTTAATACATCTATAATGACTCCTTATTAGCCTCCAGCCATAAGGTTACATCTCCCGAGGAGTCAAACAACCGTATTCCCCCCAGTGTCACTATTCGCAAGCGCGCTGGGTATAAAAGGGCATATGTAATCTTATGGGATCTTAAGGTACGTTTAACCTCTAAAAATTCGTCCCTACGCCTCTGCAGTTCTGGTGAGTAATCTGAATAAAAGGAGATCTTCACACCATCATACATAACGCTCCTCATATCCCTAGCCTTACGCATCAACATCACTTTGTCATTATAATTAAAAAATTTCAAGATCATTGGTCTAGGACGGCCCCCAGGAGGTGGGGCTTTAAAAGGAACCCGATGGGCCCTTTCTATTGAGAAAAAAAGGTGAAAATTTTTCTCTGCCAAATAGTTCTATAAACCATGACTCTAAAAATTTTATAGGGTCAGGGCCTTCACTTCTCTCAGGCAGTCCCAGCATCCTTATATTGTCTCTTCGAAGTCTATTTTCTACTTCATCCATTCTGGCGGTTTGGCTAGTTAGTTGTTTTCTCATACTGTTGACCTCTTGATGTAATGGGTGTAAAACATCTTCCATTTGACTTATCCTTGTTTCTAATGCTGCCGTTCTTTCCGCTGCATTATGCATGTCCTGTCTGATCAATAGTAGCTCCTCCTTCATACTTTTAAATTTACCACATAATTCTCCCAACGAGTTTTTACATGCATTAACAGCTTGAAGGACCTCTCTTAATGTTGGGTCCTCCTCAACAGGGGGGTTACCTTTAGCACCCACTTCGGTTTCACTTTGGGTTGTCCCTTGATGTTTGCTTACATTCTTTAAGCTGGGTACTGCTGCAGTTTTTGAGCCTGAGTGACCTTGGCTTTTTCTGTCCACTAATCCCCCCTGTTGTGTTTTTATTTGTATAGGCTGGGCCTGTTGTTCCGTTTGCTCTCCCTTTATTGGAGACTGACCCGGTGTACGGGTATACCATTCTAATTTTGCTGCAGCTGATCGTGCTACCTGAGCATTCTTTTCTTTTGAGGAGCGGAGATGTTGTGTCCCTTCATTCTCCTCCAGTGCCTGATCCTCTCCTCGCCTCCTTGACATCTTTGTTGCTCAGGATTGCTGTAAAAAGTGTAGGCCTAACCACAAAAAAAAAAAAAAGGTAGTAATAGAGTAATAGCTCAAAGCAGTTTAAAAGTAAAAAAAAGGGGGGAAGGGGGAGGTGAATCCCTGTGCTGGGTTAGCCGAGTGTGTATAGACCAGTCAGTTTTCCTTCAGTTAGAGCGTGCGTCAAATGTCCTGTTATAAATAATTATACCGCACTTGCGGAGCATTTATAAAACATTTAACCTTTAAGCAGCTGTCCTTTCAGAGTTCTTTTTGCCTGGATAGCGAGACACTGATATTCACACAGTCTCTGTTCCTCCCTGTCAGGGTTACCAAAATATTAACCAGCCTAGGATATCCTTTAAGAACTTCCTTAACCACTTTCAGACCGGACCATTTTGCTGGTAAATGACCAGAGGTCTTTTTACAATTTGGCACTGCGCTGCTTTAACTGGTAATTGCGCGGTCATGCAATGTTTATACCCAAACAAAATTTGCGTCCTTTTCTTCCCACAAATAGAGCTTTCTTTTGATGGTATTTGATTGCCTCTGCGATTTTTATTTTTTGCGATATAAACGTAAAAAGACCGCAAATTTTGAAAAAAAATGATATTTTCTACTTTTTGTTATTAGAAAAATCCAATAAACTCAATTTTAGTCATACATTTAGGCCAAAATGTATTCAGCCACATGTCTTTGGTAAAAAAAAAAGTCAATTGTATATTTATTGGTTTGCGCAAAAGTTGTCACATCTACAAACTAAGGTACGTTTTCTGGAATTTACGCAGCTTTTAGTTTACGACTGCCTATCTCATTTCTTGAGGTGCTAAAATGGCAGGGCAGTACAAAACCCCCCCAAATGACCCCATTTTGGAAAGTAGACACCCTAAGGAAATTGATAAGTGGCATGTTGAGCCCATTGAATATTTTATTTTTTTGCCTCAAGCGATTGAATAATGACAAAAAATATTTTTTTTTTTTTTTTTTTTTTACACAAAGTTGTCACTAAATGATATATTGCTCACACATGCTATGGGCATATGTGAAATGACACCCCAAAATAAATTCTGCTGCTTCTCCTGAGTACGGGGATACCACATATGTGGGACTTTTTGGGAGCCTAGCCGCGTACGGGGCCCCGAAAACCAAGAACCGCCTTCAGGTTTTCTAAGGGCGTAAATATTTGACTTCACTCCTCACTACCTATTACAGTTTTGAAGGCCATAAAATGGCAAGATGGCACAAAACCCCCACAAATGACCCCATTTTAGAAAGTAGACACCCCAAGCTATTTGCTGAGAGGCATGTTGAGTCCATGGAATATTTTATATTTTGCCACAAGTTGCGGGAAAATTACAAACTTTTTTTTTTTTTTTTTTTTTTTTTCACAAAGTTGTCACTAAATGATATATTGCTCACGCATGCCATGGGCATATGTGAAATGACACCCCAAAATAAATTCTGCTGCTTCTCCTGAGTACGGGGATGCCACATATGTGGGACTTTTTGGGAGCCTAGCCGCGTACGGGGCCCCGAAAACCAAGAACTGCCTTCAGGATTTCTAAGGGCGTTACAGTTTTGAAAGCCATAAAATGCCAAACCCCCCCCCAAATGACCCCATTTTGGAAAGTAGACACCCCTAAATTTAGGTGTACACTAGTGAGACTAGGTAATAAATGGCGGGTGCCCTGAAACTATAAAAAAAAATAACTAACCAACCAGCGTCACCTGTAACAGTTATATGGTGATCACTGGTGAAAGGGTTAACTAGGGGGCAATCAGGGGGCTTTATGCGGTAGTATATGGGGGTCCCTGGCACTATAAAAAGCTGCGGCGAACCTAAATACCTACCTGCCTAACTAGCGTCACCTGTGACACTAATACAGCGATCAGAAAAACGATCGCTTATTAGGCTGGGTTCACACTGGAGCGATGTGGGAACGCCACGAATGCGCGGCGGGTTCCCGCATCACATGCCTCCCGGCGGCAGTTCACACTGCCCTATGCGAACTGCTGGGAGTGTCAGTGAAATGTTAATGACACCCCCAGATCAGTTCGCATATCGCGGTGCGATCTGCAAACTCGGATCGCATGGTGTGAACACCCATGCGATCCGATTCTGCTGCGGACCAAAAAAAGGGTCCCGTGCGAGTTTGCGGCGGGTGCGGCGGGTGCGACACGAATTCAGCCATACTATCTGTATGGCTGAACTCGAATCGCACAGAGATCGGATGTGATTTGCACTGCAGTGCGGTGCGAATCACATCCGTTCTCATAAACCGCTGCAATGTGAACCCAGCCTTAGTGACACTGGCGACGGGGGGTGATCACGGGGTTAAACCTTTATTGGGGGGGTTAGGGGGGTACCTTAGAACTAAAGGGGGCTAACCCTAACTGCCCTAACAGTTATTACAGTCACAAATGACACCAATGCAAAAAAAAAGCAATTGGTGTCACTGTGACTGGGGGGGCAGGGGTAATTGGGGGGTGATCGGGGGGTAAAGGGGGGGTGTGAGTGTGCCTGGCATGTTCTACTGTGTAGTGTAGTGCTTGTGCAACTCACCGATGCTCTCTCCTCGGTGCCGGAACGAAAAATACCGACACGGAGGAGAGAATACATCACTTCCTCTCCTGTGTTTACATTACAGGAGAGGAAGTGATGTCACCGGACATTTTCATTCGTCGGGAGCGATCGCGAGGGGGTGGCCATGAATGAATGGCCGTCCCCTCGTCCGGGATCGCTCCCGAACGAATACCGACCGCCGCAGGCACCGGGCGGGGGCCCGATCGGGCCCCCGACCCGCGGGCAGGCAAGGACGTACATGTAAGCCCTTATGCCTGCCCGTGCCATTCTGTCGACGTACATCGTCGTGCGGCGGTCGGCAAGTGGTTAATGCACAGCTTATTTCCACTTTAACCACTTAACAACCGCCCATTGCCGATTAACGGCTTCAGGGCGGTTGTTTAACTCTGAGAAGCCGTTAATTAACAGCCTCCAAGAATTCTGTTCTCGCGCGCCCCCTGGGGCGCACACACGAGAGCATCCGTGACCGCTGGGTCCAGTGGACCCGGCGCATCACGAATCACGGTAAACGGCCGCTCATTGCGGCCGTTTACCACGTGATCGCTCCGTCAAATGACGGAGTGATCACTTGTAAACAAGTTCCTCCCTCCCCCTCTCTGTACCGATCGGTACAGCGGAGGGGGAAGAGATCGGTGTCAGCAGCGATGTGGGCTGCATCTGCAGTGCCCACATCGCTGCTCACCGAAAATTAACCCCTCGATTCCCTGCATTACTCTGCAATACCCTGCCATTACTCTGCATTACTCTGCAATGCCCTGCAACGCTCTGCAACGCTCTGCAACACCCGCCAATACCCTGCAACACTCTGCAATGCTCTGCAACACCCGCCAATACCCTGCAATGCTCTGCAACGCAGTACTCTGCAACGCCATACTCTGAGATACCCAGCCATACTCTGAGATACCCAGCCATAGTCTGTGATACCCTGCAATACCCAGCCATAGACATCCCCCCCCCTCCCGCCGCCCTACGCCCTCCGGTGCTTCTACCGAATCGCTAATACGATCAAAGCCAGAATCTTCTTTTTTTTTTTTTTTTTTTTTCAGGCTTCCCAGCTTAGAGGTGAGATGCGGGGTCTTATTGACCCCACATCTCACTGTAAAGAGGACCTGTCATGCCATATTCCTATTACAAGGGATGTTTACATTCCTTGTAATAGGAATAAAAGTGATCAAAAAAATTATTTTTGGGGAAAAAAATGTCAAACTAAAATAAATAAAGTAAAATGAACAATAAGAAAAAATGTTTTTTTTTTAAAGCGCCCCTGTCCCCATGTGCTCGCATGCAGAAGCGAACGCATACGTAAGTCCCGCCCACATATGAAAACGGTGTTCAAACCACACATGTGAGGTATCGCTGCGACCGTTAGAGCGAGAGTAATAATTCTAGCCCTAGACCTCCTCTGTAACTCAAAACATATAACCAGTAAAAAAAAATTAAATCGTCGCCTATGGGGATTTTTAAGTAGCGACGTTTGGCGCCATTCCACGAGCGTGTGCAATTTTGAAGAGTGACATATTAGGTATCTATTTACTCAGCGTAACTTCATCTTTCACATTATGCAAAAATTGGGCTAACTTTACAGTTTTTTTTTTTTTAAGCACAAAACTGTTTTTTTTTCCAAAAAAAAGCATTCGAAAAATTACTGCGCAAATACCGTGCGAGATAAAAAGTTGCAAAGACCACCATTGTATTCTCCAGGGTGTTTGCTAAAAAAAAACATATATAATGTTTTGGAGTTCTATGTAATTTTCTAGCAAATAAATGATGATTTTTACATGTAGGAGAGAAATGTCAGAATTGTCCTGGGTGCTCCAGAACACCTGATGGCGCTCCATGCATGTTGGGCCTCTGTATGTGGCCACACTGTGTAAAAGTCTCACACATGTGGTATCGCCATACTCGGGAGTAATAGCAGAATGTGTTTTGGGGTGTAATTTGTGGTATGCATATGCTGTGTGTGAGAAATAACCTGATAATATGACAATTTTGTGGAAAAAAAAAAAAAAAAAGTAAAAAGAATCTTGATTTTGCAAAGAATTGTGGGAAAAAATGACAACTTCAAAAAACTCATCATGCCTCTTACTAAATACCTTGGAATGTCTTCTTTCCAAAAAGGGGTCATTTGGGGGGTATTTGTACTTTTCTGGCATGTTAGGGTCTCAAGAATTGAAATAGGCCGTCAGTACTTCAGATGTGATCAATTTTCAGATATTGGCACCATAGCTTGTGGACTCTATAACTTTCACAAAGACCAAATAATATCCACCAATTTGTACTTTATTTTTACCAAAGATATGTAGTGGTATAAATTTTGGCCAAAATTTATGAAGAAAAAATTACTAATCTGCTAAATTTTCTAACAGAAACAAAGAAAAATTCATTTTTTTTTTACAGAATTTTCGGTATTTTTTCTTTTATAGCACAAAAAATAAAAAACCCAGCGGTGATTAAATACCACCAAAAGAAAGCTCTATTTGTGTGAAAAAAAGGACAAAAATTTCATATAGGTCCAGTGTTGCATGACTGAGTAATTGTCATTCAAAATGCGAGAGCACCGAAAGCTGAAAATTGGTCTGGTTATTAAGGGTGTTTAAGTGCCCAGTGGTCAAGTGGTTAAGAGCAAAAGTTTTCCTGCCAAAAGCACTCGTGTCAGGGATGAATACATAAATAATGCTTACTCCAATCCTGGTCACTGCTCAGCGCTCTGCTTTCTGTCCGGTCTCCCCACCTCCGCTTCACATACCTCGGGAGCCTTCTAGCTTCCTCCGGGGCGTCTCTCAAGGTGATATTCAACTCGCCGCTATCCGTGCCGCGTCTCGCTATACTCTCGCGGTCTTCATGCTACTCTCCGGCAATCCTCGGCTTCTCTCGGCGGCCTTCGGCATTGGCTCGGTAATCTCCGGTAATTTCCGTGTGTACTCGGGTACCTTCGGGAATCTCCGACCTCGGCGAGTTCTCCGGAGCTCCTCGAGCGTTCACATAGGGCCACTTCGCCACTCTGCCTTCCCAGCCAGGGTACACTAGACGTCAGAGCACAGGGAGAAAATCCGCCGGCGAGTCATTCACCTCACATCACCTCGCCTTCTCCAAACACACCTCCCACACCTTCCACATCCGGCCACTCCCCAGATTCCCTCTCATTCCTAGATCGGCTTCAGATATGTCACTCTTGGTTTCTATGTCATGGGAAGCAGTAATATGGTATCTGTTAAGCCTTGTTCTTTCAGGAACCTTGCGTAAATGCTCAACTCCACACTCCAGCTGTGGAATCTGTGCCCCAGCCCCTATCATCATCTCATATGGTGGGCTATTGGCCTAGAATTTAACAACATGACTGCCTGTGTGAAGACTCAATCCCACTCCCTTAATGTATGCGTGGGTGTAAGTTTGCATATCTGGTCCTTCAATAGCCCATTGTATGTTTCAATCAAACCAGCTGCCTGTGGATGGTATGGGATGTGGCACAACCAGTACACTCCAAAATCTTTGGTCCACTGCTGTACTGTGGATCCGGTGAAGTGTGAGCCGTTATCAATTTGGACTTGTTTGGGACAACCATGAGCATCAACAAGTTTCTGGAGCAGTTGAAGCATTGCGGCTTGATCTGCAGGTTTGCAAGGATGAACAAGCATAAGTAGTGAATAGTTGTCCACTGCAGTGCAACAATATCTCAATCCATTGTTTCCCCGGGGCAGGGGACCAATGAAGTCAATCTGCCAGATCTCTGCAGGCCTCTCACCCCTCTTAACCACTTCCCGACCAGCACACGACGATGTACGTCGACAGAATGGCACGGGCAGGCATATTGGCGTACAGGTACGTCCAATATTCGATGTCGCCCTGCCATCGGGAGCGCGAAGGCGGCGGCGCGCTCCCGTGCTGGTCGCGACCCCCGTGAGTCCGGTCACGGTACCCGCGTACTCGATCGCCGCGGGCATCCCCGCGATCGTCTCACGGAGCAGCCGAATGGAGGAAATGCTGTATAACCACTTTCAGACCGGACCATTTTGCTGGTCAATGACCAGAGGTCTTTTTACAATTTGGCACTGCGCTGCTTTAACTGGTAATTGCGCGGTCATGCAATGTTGTACCCAAACAAAATTTGCGTCCTTTTCTTCCCACAAATAGAGCTTTCTTTTGATGGTATTTGATTGCCTCTGCGATTTTTATTTTTTGCGATATAAACGTAAAAAGACCGCAAATTTTGAAAAAAAATGATATTTTCTACTTTTTGTTATTAGAAAAATCCAATAAACTCAATTTTAGTCATACATTTAGGCCAAAATGTATTCAGCCACATGTCTTTGGTAAAAAAAAGTCAATAATTGTATATTTATTGGTTTGCGCAAAAGTTGTCACATCTACAAACTAAGGTACGTTTTCTTGAATTTACGCAGCTTTTAGTTTACGACTGCCTATCTCATTTCTTGAGGTGCTAAAATGGCAGGGCAGTACAAAACCCCCCCAAATGACCCCATTTTGGAAAGTAGACCCCCTAAGGAAATTGATAAGTGGCATGTTGAGCCCATTGAATATTTTATTTTTTTGCCTCAAGCGATTGAATAATGACAAAAAAAAATTTTTTTTTTTTTTTTTTACACAAAGTTGTCACTAAATGATATATTGCTCACACATGCTATGGGCATATGTGAAATGACACCCCAAAATAAATTCTGCTGCTTCTCCTGAGTACGGGGATACCACATATGTGGGACTTTTTGGGAGCCTAGCCGCGTACGGGGCCCCGAAAACCAAGCACCGCCTTCAGGCTTTCTAAGGGCGTTACAGTTTTGAAGGCCATAAAATGCCAAGATGGCACAACCCCCCCCCAAATGACCCCATTTTGGAAAGTAGACACCCCTAAATTTAGGGGTACACTAGTGAGACTAGGTAATAAATGGCGGGTGCCCTGAAACTATAAAAAAATAACTAACCAACCAGCGTCACCTGTAACAGTTATATGGTGATCACTGGTGAAAGGGTTAACTAGGGGGCAATCAGGGGGCTTTATGCGGTAGTATATGGGGGTCCCTGGCGCTATAAAAAGCTGCGGCGAACCTAAATACCTACCTACCTGCCTAACTAGCGTCACCTGTGACACTAATACAGCGATCAGAAAAACGATCGCTTATTAGGCTGGGTTCACACTGGAGCGATGCGGGAACGCCACGAATCCGCGGCGGGTTCCCGCATCACATGCCTCCCGGCGGCAGTTCACACTGCCCTATGCGAACTGCTGGGAGTGTCAGTGAAATGTTAATGACACCCCCAGATCAGTTCGCATATCGCAGTGCGATCTGCAAACTCGGATCGCATGGTGTGAACACCCATGCGATCCGATTCTGCTGCGGGCCAAAAAAAGGGTCCCGTGCGAATTTGCGGCGGGTGCGATGCGAATTCAGCCATACTATCTGTATGGCTGAACTCGAATCGCACAGACATCGGATGTGATTTGCACTGCAGTGCGGTGCGAATCACATTCGTTCTCATAAACCGCTGCAATGTGAACCCAGCCTTAGTGACACTGGCGACGGGGGGTGATCACGGGGGTTAAACCTTTATTGGGGGGTTAGGGGGGTACATTAGAACTAAAGGGGGGCTAACCCTAACTGCCCTAACAGTTATTACAGTCACAAATGACACCAATGCAAAAAAAAAAAAAGACATTGGTGTCACTGTGACTGGGGGGCAGGGGTAATTGGGGGGGTGATCGGGGGGATGTGAGTGTGCCTGGCATGTTCTACTGTGTAGTGTCGTGTTGGTGCAACTCACCGATCCTCTCTCCTCGGTGTCGGAACGAAAAATACCGACACGGAGGAGAGATTACATCACTTCCTCTCCTGTGTTTACATTACAGGAGAGGAAGTGATGTGACGAAGGATTTCTATTCGTCGGGAGCGATCGCGAGGGGGTGGCCATGAATGAATGGCCGTCCCCTCATCCGGGATCGCTACCGAACGAATACCGACCGCCGCAGGCACTGGGCGGGGGCCCGATCGGGCCCCCGACTGGCGGGAAGGCAAGGACGTACATGTAAGCCCTTATGCCTGCCCGTGCCATTCTGTCGACGTACATCGTCGTGCGGCGGTCGGGAAGTGGATAAACAACATTTCTCCATTCTGCCTAGCAACTAGTGACGCTGATCTCTGCTCCATGTGATTGGAGCAGAGATCAGTGTACACTAAATGAAAGCCCAACCCCCCCACAGTTAGTAACACACCCCTAGGAACACTTAACCCCTACACTGCCACCCACTGGTTAACCCTTTCACTGCCAGTGTCATTTACACAGGAATCACTGCATTTATATAGCAGTGATTACTGTATAAATGACAATGGTCCCAAAAATGTGCCAAAAATGTCCGATGGGTCCCCCACAATGTCGCAGTCACAATAAAAATCGCAGATCGCCGCCATTACTAGTAAAAAAAAATAATAAAAAATTATTAATAAAAATGCTATAAAACTATCCCTATTTTGTAAACGCTATAACTTTTGCGCAAACCAATCAATAATTGCTTATTGCGATTTTTTTTTTTATTTTACCAAAAATATGTAGAAGAATACGTATCGGCCTAAACTGAGGGGAAAAAATGTTTTTTTATATATTTTTGGGGGATATTTATTATAACAAAAAGTAAAAAATGAGTTTTTTTCAAAATTGTCGCTCTATTTTTGTTTATAGCGCAAAAAATTAAAATCGCAGAGGTGATCAAATACCACCAAAAGAAAGCTCTATTTGTGGGAAAAAAAGGACGTCAATTTTGTTTGGGAGCCACGTCGCACGACCGCACAATTGTCAGTTAAAGCGACGCAGTGCCGAATCGCAAAAAGTGGTCTGGTCTTTGACCAGCAAAATGGTCCGGTCTGCAAGTGGTTAATCGACCCAGTGGAGAACTTTTGCAATGGCCATTGTCACACTTATCCACTGTCAGGGCTGGCTTAGCCCATCCTCCTCTGGGCTGGCCGCTCAGCTGTCGGCTAATTGCCAGCTCTCTTCTCTTTCCACAGTTACCAGCTGTTCCCAATGATGCTCGTCTGGCCTGCCTATTTAAAGCTTTCCAGCTTACTCTTTCCTTTGCGTTGGTCACATCACTAGAAACCATCTCATGCTGTTTGTTTCAAGACTGGCTTGCTGACATCCCTCCTGGCTTCTATCCTGCTTGCAGTTGCTCTCCTTGGATCCCTGACGTCTGGACTGGCTGATTACCCGATTTGGTTTATGAACTTTAGACTGGCTGACTACCCGATCTGGCTATTCTTTACTACGCTTTTTCCCATTTACCTTTTATTTTTATTAACCACTTACAGACCGGACCATATTGCTGGTCAAAGACCAGACCACTTTTTGCGGTTCGGCACTGCGTCGCTTTAACTGACAATTGCGTGGTCGCGCGACGTGGCTCCCAAACAAAATTGATGCCCCTTTTTTCCCCACAAATAGAGCCTTCTTTTAGTGGTATTTGATCACCCCTGCGGTTTTTATTTTTTGCGCTATAAACAAAAATAGAGCAACAATTTTGAAAAAAACGCATTATTTTTTACTTTTTGTCATAATAAATATCCCCCAAAAATATATAAAAAAAAACATTTTTTCCTTCAGTTTAGGCCGATATGTATTCTTCTACGTATTTTTGGTAAAAAAAATAAAAAATCGCGATAAGCGATTGATTGGTTTGCGCAAAAGTTATAGCGTTTACAAAATAGGGATAGTTTTATGGCATTTTTATTAATCATTTTTTATTATTATTTTTTTTATTAGTAATGGCGGCGATCAGCGATTTTTTTTTTTTATTTTTTTTTTTTTTTTATTTTGACTGCGACGACATGGCAGACACATCGGACATTTTTGACACATTTTTAGGGACCATTGTCATTTATACAGTAATCACTGCTATATTAATGCAGTGATTCCTGTGTAAATGACACTGGCAGTGAAGGGGTTAACCAGTGGGTGGCAGTGTAGGGGTTTAGTGTTCCTAGGGGTGTGTTACTAACTGTGTGGGGGGCTGGTCTTTCATTTAGTGTACACTGATCTCTGCTGCAATCACATGGAGCAGAGATCAGCGTCACTAGTTGCTAGGCAGAATGGGGAAATGCTGTTTACACAGCCTTTCCTCCATTCAGCCGTCCTGTGAGACGATCACGGGTATGCCCGCGGCGTTCGAGTCCGCGGGACCCACGACCGGACTCACAGGGTCCCGACCGGCACACGTCATTGACGGGCAGGGCGGCATTGAAGATTGGATGTACCCGTACGCCAATATGCCTGCCCGTGCCATTCTGCCGACGTACATCAGCGCGCGCCGTTCGGGAACTGGTTAATAAACAAATGTGATTTCATTGTACTTCTGTCTATGTCCGTTTCATGGTTCCTGACAGTACGTGAAGGCCATGAATTCAGAAGATACAGTCAATCCACTTGTTGGTAATATTTTTTCCAGATTGGATGAGCAAGATCACCGCATGGATCAGTTTGCCTTGGTGTTATAAAGACTCCTGAATCGCACAGCTCTCCTGCAATCCCCCACGGTGGCTGCTCCGGTACAACCTGAGTCGCAGGCCGTCCTTGCTGTTGCTCCAGTCTCTGTGCAGGCACCTGCCTCGAGTATTACCTCTATAAGAGGTATGTCTGGTTCTGCTCTGCTTCCCCAGCGATTTGGGGGCGATCCAGTTCAATGCAGAGGGTTTCTCAATCAGGTTGAGATATACTTCGAAATGCTGCCCCGGGCGTTTCCCACGGACCGAAGCAAAGTAGATTTCGTGATATCTTTGCTTTCTGAGAGAGCCGTGGCCTGGGCTAACCCTCTATGGGAGATGCAAAAACCTGTTGTCTTGAGTTACCCTCAGTTTGTGGCCTCCTTTAAAAGGGTTTTTGACGTTCCCGCACGCTCCGTTTCTGCTGCCAAGTGCCTCATGTCCATCAGAGTACGAGAACTGTTGCCGACTACGCCTTTGAATTCCATACTCTGGCAGCGGAGTTTGCTTGGAACAATGAGGCCCTCGTGGCTGCTTTTTCTCATGGTCTCTCGGATTCCATCAAGGATGAGATAGCAGCCCGAGATATACCCACTGAGTTGGAGAGCTTGATCTCGTTTGTCATCCTCATTGACTCCAGACTCAGAGAAAGACTTTCTCTTAAGGAGCACTTGCGGAAGCCTCCTTTACGTTTGCCTCCGAGCTTTGTAGTCCCACCCATGCCTCCCTCACCTCCCATGCCTCCTGGTACCGAGTCGGTCAGTGAAGATGAACCCATGCACCTGAGCTTCACGCATCTCTTTATGGATGAGAGAGCCTTTAGGAGGAGGGAGAGATTGTGCCTTTATTGTGGCCAGGCAGGTCACTTTTTGAAGTCTTGTCCTACCCGTCCAGGGAAAGCCTGAACCTTGAGGTCCTGTCATGGACAGACCTTAGGTGGCGTTGTTTCGTCCCCAGTTATCCAGAAGGATAAGCCCCTGGTTTTGGTCACCCTTTCTTGGGCTGAGTCGTCCATCGAGGTACAGGCGCTAATCAACTCTGGGGCTGCAGGCCTGTTCATTGATGCTGCATTTGTTTCGCAGCACTCTATTCTGCTGCAGCTGCGTGACACTCCACTTGCCATTGAGGCTCTTGACGGGAGACCTTTACAGCCTGCCCATGTGACTCATGAGACGGTTCCGTTGTCCATGGCCGTAGGGGCTTTTCACCATGAGATAATCCAATTCCAAGTTATTTCCTCACCCAGATTTCCGCTGGTTAAAGGTTATCCTTGGTTACAGAGGCACAACCCCTCTTTTGATTGGCTCCATGCTGAGGTTCTCTCCTGGTCACCACAATGAAGTGAGACATGCTTCCTGAAGGTATCCAAGGTCCTGTGCACCGCTTCACTTCCCTCCCTGCCGGAGGAGTACCGTGATTTTGGTGATGTCTTGATAAAGGTCAAGCCAGTAGTTTTCCTTCACACCGGCCTTATGATTGCGCAATTGACCTTCAACCTGGTGCCATTCCTCCTCGTGGCCGGGTTTACCCTTTGTCAGTCTTGGAGGATAAGGCCATGGAGGAGTATGTTGCTGATGCACTTTCTCAAGGTTTCATCCGCAAGTCCTCGTCTCCTGCTGGTGCTGGTTTCTTCTTTGTGAAAAAGAGCGGTGAACTGAGACCTTGTATAGATTATAGGGGTCTCAATCGTGTCATGATTAAGAATGCCTACCCGATTCCATTGATTACAGAATTATTTGACCGCCTCAAGGGAGCAACGGTTTTCACAAAGCTTGACCTGAGAGGGGCATACAATCTCGTGCGCATTAAGGAGGGTGACGAGTGGAAAACTGCGTTTAATACCAGAACAGGCCATTATGAATACCTGGTAATGCCACTTGGTCTTTGCAACGCCCCGGCAGTTTTCCAGGAATTTATTAACAATGTCCTCCGAGATTTGTTGCAATTGTGTGTGGTGGTTTATCTTGATGATATCCTCATATTTTCCAAGTCCCCGGGGAGCCACCACACAGATGTCTGTCGTGTAATTATTGTAAACTGGTGAAGTGCGAGTTCCATCGTGAACAGGTTACATTCCTGGACTATGTCATTTCCACTGCTGGTTTTTCGATGGACCCAGAGAAACTGTCGGCAGTCCTACAGTGGCCTCGACCCGTGGGTTTACGTCCTCTGCAGCTTTTCCTGGGCTTTACCAACTACTATTGAAAGTTTATTCTTAACTTCTCGTCTCTGGTCAAGCCTCTGACTGACATGACCAGAAAGGACGGTAACCCACAAAGTTGGTCTCCGGAGTCCATTAAGGCCTTTGAGACTCTCAAGGCTGCCTTTGTTTCTGCTTCTGTGTTGGCACATCCTGATCCTACGTTGGCTTTTATTCTAGAAGTTGATGCTTCTGAGACTGGAGTTGGCGCCCTTCTGTCTCAGCATCCTAACTCTGAGAGCGATATTCATCCTTGTGGTTACTTTTCCAAGAAATTGTCACCTGCTGAATGCAATTATGAGATTGGTGACAGAGAGCTGTTGGCAATCATTTTAGCCCTGAAAGAATGAAGACATGTACCACTGTGCCTGTTCTTATTCTTACTGACCATAAGAATCTTACATTCTTGTCTGAGGCTAAGCGACTCTCTCCCAGAAGGGCACAATGGGCTCTTTTCTTATTGAGCTTTAATTACATTGTTTCATTCTTACCCGGTACTAAGAATGTAAGGGCTGATGCCTTGTCATGACAATTTTCCCCAACTTCCAAGTGGGAGTCGGTTCCGGTTCCTATGATTCTTCCTGATCGTATCTTGGCTACGGTTCGCACCAGTCTTACTTCTCCTTTGGGTGACAAAATTCTTGCTGCTCGGTCCATGCTCCTCCTGATAAACCTTGTGACCACTGCTTTGTCCCAGAGAGTCTCTGTACTGCAGTGCTCCAGACTTGCCATTCTCCCAAGGCAGCTGGCCATCCTGGGAAGAATCAACTCATTTGGGCCAGTAAGACTCCACGACACCTTCCAGTGGGCCTCCTACAACCCATACCCAATGGAGAGAGGCCCTGGACTCGCCTGTCTATGGATTTCCTTGTGGAATTGCCCAACTCCCAAGGCAACACTGTTATCCTTATGGTGGTTGACTGGTTCTCAAAGATGTGTCATTGTATTCCACTTAAGAAGTTGCCCACCTCTAAGGAACTGGCTTCCATTTTTGCTCGGGAGATCGTTCGCTTACATGGGCTACCCAAGGTGATTGTCTCGGATAGGGACAGTCAGTTTGTCTCCCGGTTCTGGCGAGCCTTTTGTGCACAATTGGGAATCCAGTTTGCATTCTCTTCTGTGTATCACCCGCAGTCTAATGGGGCCGCTGAACGAGCCAGTCAGTCCTTGGAGCAATTTTTATGTTGCTATATTTCTGACCATCATAACAACTGGTCTGACCTATTACCTTGGGCAGAGTTTGCTCACAACAGTGCCTTGAATTCAGCCTCCCGATTGTCTCCATTTATGGCGAATTATGGTTTCCAACCTCCCATGTTGCCTGACTCGTTTGTTCTGCAGAGTATTCCTGCGTTAGAGGAGCATCTCCGTGGTCTTTGTTCCACTTGGGTACAAGTCCAGGAGGCTTTGCGTCATGTTAATGATAGGTACAGACTCCATGCTGACCGCAGATGCCTGCCTGCGCCTTCCTACCAAGTTGGGGACAAGGTCTGGCTGTCATCTCGCAACCTCCAGCTTCGTGTTCCCTCACTGAATTTTGCACCTCGGTTTATTGGGCCTTTGCGTATCCTTCGCAGGATTAATCCAGTAGCTTAACCACTTGGGATCCGCGCTATTGCCAAATGACGGCATCAGCGCGGACCCACATTTCCGGGACTACGTCTATTGACGTCGTCCCGGATACGAGCGGCCTGCGCGCCCCCTGAGGGGCGCGCGCGGCGCGCTCTGTGATCGGCGAGTCCGTGAGACTCGCCTGATCACCGATCCGTGCAAGGGGTCGATCCCGACCCCTTATCACGTGATCAGCTGTCAGCCAATGACAGCTGATCATGTGATAGAACGGAGCCGGTAATCGGCTATTATTCCTCCTCGCGCTGACAGCGCGAGGAGAGAAAAAAAAAAGCCGATCACCGGCGGCCGTGATCGGGACATCAGTCCCGATCACGGCCAGCAATACAGCTGACCACCTGCCCCCTGCCAGTGCCCACCTGCCCACCGCCGTGCCATCCTGAATAAAAGTAAGTGCCCCTCATCAGTGCCCCCATCAGTGCCCATAGTGCCCACAGTGCCACCTACAATGCCACCCACAGTGCCATCCAGCAGTGCCACCAACAGTGCCACCCACAGTGCCCACAATCTGCCTCAAAGGTGCTGCGACCCAGTGCCGCCCATCAGTGCCCAGCAGTGCCGCCCATCAGTGCCCAGCAGTGCCACCTATCAGTGCCACCTATCAGTGCCCATCAGTCCCATCTATCAGTGGTACCTATCAGTGCCCATCCGTGCCACCCATCCATGCCACTTATCCATGCCACCCATCCATGCCATCTTATCTGTGCCCATCTTTGCCCATCAGTGCCGCCTTATCTGTGCCCATCGGTGCCGCCTTATCTGTGCCTATTAGTGCCGCCTTAACTATGCCTATCAGTGCCCACCAATGCAGCCCATCAGTGCCCACCAATGCAGCCCATCAGTGCCCACCAATGCAGCCATCAGTGCCGCCTAATCAGCGCACTTCAATAAAGGAGAAAAATGACCCGTTTGCAAAATTTTATAACAAACTATTAAAACATGATTTTTTTATTTTTTTTTTGCATCTTTTTTTGTTTGTTTAGCAAAAAATAAAACTCCGAGCTGTAACTAAATACCACCAAAAGAAAGCTCTATTTGTGGGAAAAAAATGATAAAAATTTCATTTGGGTACAGTGTTGTATGCCCGCGCAATTGTCATTCAAAGTGCATCAGCGCTGAAAGCTGAAAATTGGTCTGGGACTGAGGGGGGTTTAAGTGCCCAGTAAGCAAGTGGTTAAGCGTTGGACCTCCCTCCTAGTATGCGCATCTCAAATGTGTTTCATGTCTCCTTATTAAAACCCTTGGTCTGTAACCGATTTACCACCTCGGTGCCACGTCCTCACCCTATTCAGGTTGAGAACCATGAGGAGTATGAGGTACAATCCATTGATTCCCATAGGTTCCGTGGGCGCATACAGTACCTGGTGCTTTGGAAGGGGTACGGTCCAGAGGAATGCTCCTGGGTTTCACCCTCTGACGTACATGCCCCTGTGCTCCTCCGCGAGTTCCATAGTCTGTTTCCCCTCAAGCCTGGCGGCCCCTCGAGGGAGAGGGGTCTTTGAGAGGGGGGTACTGTCAGGGCTGGTTTAGCCCTTCCTCCTCTGGGCTTGCCGCTCAACTGTCGGCTAATTGCCAGCGCTCTTCTCTTTCCACAGTTACCAGCTGTTCCTGATGATGCTTGTCTGGCCTGCCTATTTAAAGCCTTCCAGCTTACTCTTTCCTTTGCCTTTGAGTTTGTCACATAACTAGGAACCATCTCCTGCTGTTTGTTTCAAGACTGGCTTGCTGACATCCCTCCTGGCTTCTATCCTGCTTGCAGTTGCTCTCCTTGGGTCCCTGACGTCTGGACTGGCTTATTACCCAATCTGGTTTATGAACTTTGGACTGGCTGACTATCCGATCTGGCTACTGGACTCTGGCTATTCTTGACTACGCTTTTTCCTATTTACCTTTTTATTTTTTATTAATAAACAAGTGTAATTTGATTGTACTTCTGTCTCTGTCTGTTTCATGGTTCCTGACATCCACACACAGTACAGTTCCCTATTACAGTCTTTATCATGTCCATGGATATAGGCAATCCTCTCTTTATTTTTTGCGATATAAATGGAAAAAGACCGAAAATTTTGAGAAAAAAAGATATTTTCTACTTTTTGTTATAAGAAAAATTGAATAAACTCAATTTTAGTCATCGGGGGCGTGGCCTGAGGTGCAATGGAGTAGGACGTCTGCGGTGTGAGCTCCGCTCGTCCATACTCCTGATTCTACCATCCTGCACCATCCTTCCTCCACATAACATCTGGATGACCCTGCCTCACCCCTCGCTCTAGCCCTGAAGCCGTCTGTCCGTTTTGGATGCCGCACGGAGCCGCGCCGGTAAGCTCTGCATGCCTGGGGACTGCCTGTAGGAAAGGCCGCGGCTTCGGCCTAGTCGCCGGAACGGCGGCCATCTTGCTTCACCCGGCGGCAGCTTTCTTGGGCCTTTTCTGTCCTCCGATCCACTCCAGAATCGCTGCAAAATACCCCCGGCTACCAGACTGCCCTCGGCCGCGGGTGTAGTGACCGCTCTGCCGATAGTCGGCGGCCTGATTCCTGGCCGGCGGCCATCTTGCTCCACCCGCGGCGGCCCCTATAGGCCTCATTGCCAATCTATACTGCCTGTAGCTGCCAACTCGCCCCTTGCCACCCAGGAAGTGCCCCTCTACCCTGCAGCAGCTGGTTGGGTGGCCTGTGGGACCGGCCTGGGCCCTGGAACAGTGGCCATTTTGCTACACCCTCTGCAGCCCCTTTGCTACGTACTTTGTGGCCTCCTGCTCGCCCTGTGCCCGTTTCTCCCCTGCTGCAGCCGCTGATACCTGCAGGCCCTCAGCCCCCATCTACTAGCTTTGCCTGCGGCTTTTTGTGACTGTCACGAGAGGGGAGGGTGAACGGCTGGCCTAATACATAGCGGCCATTTTGGAACACCCCGGGCTATACTGGACCATGTCCCCACCTAAAAAGTCCAACGAGGCCGCTGACAAACTTGCCAGGTACCGCCGCCATGAAGAGGAGCACCGGGCCAAGGATGGCGCTGGTGCTCCCCCTGACGCAGACCACTCTACGTCGGCCACTAATCAAGTTCTGGACGCTATAGCCCTATGTCAGAGCACGCTCACCTCCAAAATTAAGGAGGTCAAAATTGATGTGTCCCTCATCCGGCAAGATCTCTCTACCCTTCGGGATCGTGTGGCGGAGACTGAGACCCGCATCAGTAGAGCTGAAGACATCATACACCCCCTACAACACACTACTGATGAGGTACGCCGTCAGCTGCAACAGCTTAGCGCGAAACAGGACGACATGGAAAATCGTCTCCGAAGATGTAATCTCCGCTTTATCGGCCTCCCTGAGACAGCTGAAGGTAACGATCCAGCGGGCTTCCTCGAAAATCTCCTGACCTCCACCTTCGGCAGAGAGGCATTTTCGGTGATGTTCGCAGTGGAGAGAGCTCATCGAATTCCGGCCCGTCCCCCTCCCCAGGGGGCCCCACCGCGTACTCTGATTGCGAAATTTCTTAACTTCAGGGACCGTGACAAGATCCTCCACCTGACTAGAGAGAGGGGTAATATTCCCCATACCAATACCCATGTGGCAGTATTCCCGGACTTTTCCAGTGAAGTGCAACGGCAGAGATCCAAGTTCCAGGATGTTAAGCGACGCCTCCGGGTTCTACACCTTAAATATGCCATGCTGTATCCTGCGAAGCTTCGCGTGGAACACGAGGGCCGAACCCACTTTTTTGATGACCCTGAATTGGCATCCACCTGGATTGACCAGAGGGAACGCCGAGCCTGAACATGTTGCCCTACCTGCAAGCTGTGAATGTTTTTTCTTCCGCTCCCATGGGTGCCTGCGATCTCTCCTGCTGCTACTTTGGCGACTAAGCCGTCGCTCTGTGCACCTTGTCAATAGCTGCCCGTGCAGGGCCAGCGGATAAACTCGGGAAGATTTTCTTTTCACCTCGTATTAGATCTTACAGCATGACTATTTTTTCCTGGCATTCTTGCTGGCCTGAGATCCCTGCCTTCCCTGTACCTCAGGAGCACCTGGGGTGGATTGAGGATTACCCGTCATCCAGGACTGTTCTACTGTACTTTCTTCATCATCCATATGGCGGGCGGAGCTCCCCTCTGCTCAGCCACGATGGTATCACGCCTTTGTGGCCCCTACTCCCCGTGCACCTTCCACAGCAGAAGTCGCCCCCCTAGGACTTTTAGGATTTTTGTGCACTTTTCCCTCCCCCATTTGTCTAATTTTTTTTTCTCCCCCTTCGTTTTTCTTTTTGTTACGTTGGGTATCTATGCTCCTCTGCAATTAAGTTTCATGCCTCCAATGGGTTTTAACCCGTGGATGTCCCCTGTTGGTACCCAGTTATGGGATATGATGTCCAAGCCGTGTTGGGGTGGCGCTGGACTGGGTGGGGGGCGGGATGTTGTGGTTTTTGTTTTTATTTTTCTTATACCACTATGTTTGTTAATGTTTGTTTATGCTGAAGGTACTATGTTAAAGTCATACATGCATTATTGGAATTGGCTGTTATTGTGTTTTGTGCGCACTGCATTGGCCATGACTGCTCTGCTGATTCTAGCCCACCTATGGTTTATTGTTTACACCCTGCACCCACCATGAGCTCTCTAAAGTTCCTTAGGTGGAATGTCAGAGGCTTGCGGAATAAGATAAAACGCACTGCGTTTTTTTATAAGAAATTGGTTTATACACATAGAGGATGTCCACTTAAATACGAGCGGATCTGGGGTAGGTGGTTGGGAGATGGGGAGACGTGTACTTGATATGCTGTTATATTGATCCCTTACCCCCCTCCCCCCTCCGCTTATCCCCTTCGGTGCTTCCTCCACCTTAAGGACCTACTTTTATTATGTCCCTCTCCCCCTTTTATTTCTCCTTTTGCCTGCTCCCCCTCCCCCGGTTGACACAAATAATGCATCTACCCATGATGGGTGTCGGACCCATATACAGTGCAACTAACCCAATGCTGTCATGTATGCAACGCTGCCTTGGCCAGATTGGCCCACGTTATCTGATGTATCGTATGTATGCCTGCTATGTATGTTATCTTCGGTTTCTTTCTTTTTTTTTTTTCAATAAAGTTTGTTTTTCGATTAAAAAAAGAATATCTGTTCATCCCATTTCTTTACATGTGCTTTTGGTGTTTGTTGTATTGGACCAGCTGGTGCATCATGACAGTGTAAAATCCATGTTATATGTTGTATCCAGCACTCTACTTTGTAAGCTGCATTGAATTGTACTGTATATCTGACTGTGTTTTTCCTAAAGACTTCTGCTACAGTAAAGGCTCAGCTGATATGAAGATTTCCACTTGTGGAAGCACCGCAGCTCGCTAAAAGACCTTACTGAACTCGAGTTCTAATTCTGAAGTTCCCATTTCTTAAAAGAATGTATGCGTGTTTTTGTGTTTTTAATTTTAGATAAAGAGATCAGTTTAAAAAAAAACTCAATTTTAGTCATACATTTAGGGCAAAATGTATTCAGCCACATGTCTTTAGTAAAAAAAAAAATGTCAAGCGTATATTTATTGGTTTGCGCAAAAGTTATAGCGTCTACAAACTAGAGTACATTTTCTGGAATTTACACAGCTTTTAATTTATGACTGCCTATCTCAATTCTTGAGGTGCTAAAATGGCAGGGCAGTACAAACCCCCCCCAAATGACCCCATTTTGGAAAGTAGACACCCCAAGGAAATTGCCGAGGGGCATGTTGAGCCCATTGAATATTTTTTTTTGTCCCAAGTGATTGAATAATGACAAAAAAAAAAAAGTTTACAAAAAGTTGTCACTAAATGATATATTTCTCACACATGCCATAGTTATATGTGGAATTGCACCCCAAAATATATTCTGCTGCTTCTCCTGAGTACAGGGATACCACATATGTGGGACTTTTTGGGAGTCTAGCCACGTACGGCACCCCGAAATCCAATCACTGCCTTCAGGATTTCTAAGGGTGAAAATTTTTGATTTCCCTCCTCACTACCTATCACAGTTTCGAAGGCCATAAAATGCCAAAATAGCACAAAACACCCCCAAATGACCCCATTTTGGAAAGTAGACACCCCAAGCTATTTACTGAGAGGCATGTTGAGTCTATGAAATATTTTATATTTTGCCACAAGTTGCAGGAATATTACAATTTTTTTTTTTTTTTTGCACAAAGTTGCCACTAAATGATATATTGCTCACATATGCTATGGGCATAAGTCAAATTACACCCCAAAATAAATTCTGCTGCTTCTCGGGGATACCACATGTGGGGGACTTTTTGGGAGCCTAGCCATGTACGGGACCCCGAAAACCAAGCACTGCCTTCCGGATTTAAATATAAAACGCTACCAAAAAAAACTGTTAGCGATCGCAGGGATCAGGCCTGACTCTGCGATGGCTGCAGTTATGTGTTTAGTGTTTTGTAAGTGACAGTGAACGATCGATACTGCACTTGGGTGGGCTGGGCGGAGGGGCAAAACGCAGGTGCTAGCAGGTATCTGGGCTGATCCCGCTAACAATGCGTTTTTTTGGAACCCTAAACTGCTGGGGACGCTAGTATAGATCTGATCAGATCAGATATTGATCTGTTCAGATTCTATACCACTACGGGAGGTGTATGCTTTGCGCATGGGTGTTAGCGGTACTGGCACTAACCTAGCGCTGCCTGGGGCGACGCAGACCCTGACCCTAAAACCTAACTGATATCACCCGCCGGGTGATCAGGGGGTTAAACCTTTATTGGGTAATAAATGGTGGGTGCCCTGATGCTATAAAAAGCAAACTAACTAACCAGAGTTACCCGTAACACTTATACGGTGATTACTGGTGAAAGGGTTAACTAGGGGCAATCAGGGGGTTCAAATTTTTATTAGGTAGTATATGGGGGTCCCTGGCGCTATATAAAAACCTGACGGGGAACCTAAATAACTGGCTAACCAGCGTCACCAGTGACACTTATACGGTGATCGCTGGTGAAAGGGTTAACTAGGGGCAATCAGGGGGTTAAAACCATTATTGGGTAGTATATGGGGGTACCTAGCGCTATAAAAACCTGGCGGTGAACCTAAAAAAATATCTAGCTACCTAGCGACACTAATGCAGCAATCAGAAAAATGATTGCTTAGTGACACTGGCAAAAGGGGGTGAAAGGGTTAACATCATTATTGGGTAGTATATGGGGGTACCTAGCGCTATAAAAACCTGGCGGTGAACCTATAAAAATAACTAGCTACCTAGCGACACTAATGCAGCAATCAGAAAAATGATCGCTTAGTGACACTGGCAAAAAGGGGTGAAAGGGTTACCTCTAGGGGCAATCGGGGTTAAACCTTTATTGGGGGGTGGTAGGGGGCTACCCTGGACCTAACACTAACTGCCCTGACACTTTTTACTTTTACAACTGACACTGAATGCAGTGATCAGAAAATAAATGATCACTGCAATCAGTGACACTGTGACTGGGAGGGGGGGGGTGGGGGGGGGTTGTGTGCCTGTGTGTCTACATGTCAGTGTAGTGTTGGTGCACACTTACTTTTAGTCTTCTCCTCGTAGTCCGGTCAATAAGACCGCCCCGAGGAGAATGACATCACTTCCTCCCTGCCTGTGTATACAATACACAGTGGGAGGAAGCTTCTCATTCGCCAGGAGCGATCGAGAGGGGATGGTCAGAAACCAATGGCCATCCCCTCATCCCGGATCGCTCCTGAAGCGAAACGGACCGCCGCATCCAGCGGGAGGGGGTCCGATCGGACCCCCCACCCGCTGGAAGGCAAGCACGTACACATGCCATTGTGATGACGTACAATGGCATGCGGTGGTCGTTAAGTGGTTAAAAAAAACGCCCAGCTGTCAATGTAGATAGTGACATGGGAAGAAGGATCCTCCTGAAGAGTCATCACTACAGCTTTCAACTCTGCATACTGACTGGACCCTCCAATTCCGGTCTCCTGCAGGACTGTCTGTACTTGGGTTGTAGGCTGCTGCTGTCCATTTACGCCCAGACGAGGCGACTGGCTGAACCATCAGTGAACCACGCTGACTGCTTCATGTCTTCTGACAGAGACTCAAAGGGTGGGGCCTCTTGAATGGGGGAAGACTGCAGAACAGGATTTTCTTCTTCTGCCCGGCTGCTGGTAAAAGTAACAAGCCCTGCCAACTGTCTTTAAATGTCTCTAACATCCCCAGCTGCAATACCCCCTCTTTCTTGAAGGTACCACTTCCATTTCATCGTCTGGTTCTGGGCTGCACCTGCCCTAGTCTCAGTCCATTATCTCTCACCTGCTATTGGCAATTCAGTATGGATGGTGACTGTGTCCTTTCCTGTAATGTTCTCTACATGTTGAAGTGCAGTGTAGGCCCCAAACAAGTACTTCTCTAGGAGCGTGTATCTCTTCTGTATCCCTGTCAGTTGTTCTGACCAAAATCCAATGGGTATTGCTCTGTCCTTTCTTTTCATTTGGTTACCATAGACTCCCAAGATATGGTACCATTCTGCTCCACTACATCCAGTTGAAATGGTACTTGTCTCATGGGTCCTAATCCCTGATGCTGCAAAATAACTTCTTTAGCAGCCAGGAATGCAGTCCGCTGCTCTGAACCCCATGAGAACAGACTTTTTTTTTTCTTCTGGTTACATTATATATAGGCCTCAGAATCAGTCCAAAATGTGGAATGAACGATCTCCAGAACCCTACAACTCCAATGAACGTCTGTGCCTCCTCTTTGGTAGTAGGGGGCGACAGAGCCTGGATAGTTTGCACAACTGTCTCTGGAATTTTCCTCTGTGGCCCAGTCCACATGATTCCCAGGAATTTCACTTCTGTGGCAAGTCCTTGGATTTTGTCTTTGTTGAAAGCCCACCCTCTGTTCTCATTGTTATGTATCAGCAGATGCAGTGCTTCAGTTGCATCTTCTTTTGTTCCACAGATCATGTCATCAATGTAGTGGAACACGGCGACTTTCAGACTTGGGGTACTTAAATCTCGGGGAATCAGTCCATGACAAATCGTTGGAGAATGAACATAGTCTTCAGGAAACACAGTTAACAATGTACTGGCGGCCATCCCACACCATAGCAAACTGGTCTTGACACTCTCTGGGTCTATTAAAAGAAAGCATTAGCCAGGTCTATCACAGCATGATATTCTCCTGCATCTTTAGCATTTTTTTCAACAATTGAGATCATATGTGGTACAGCTGACTTCAATGGAGGTGCCACTTTGTTTAGACCTCTGTAATCCATAGTCATTCTATATGTTCCATCTTTTTCTTTACTGGGAACACCGGAGACGAGAAAGGACTTGCAGCAGGTCTAAGGATCCCTACTCTCAACAGTTCTTGAATGGTCTCCCCAATTTCTTTGTGGCCTTCAGGAAGTCTGTACTGCTTGAGACAGACTGGCTTCTCTGGTGGAGGAATGTAGACAGGTCCATTTCGCATGACCTCTGACCACAGCCTTCACCGCCCTTACCAGATAGTCTGAATTGACTGACCTTGAAGTACATCCATCCCAGGAATATTTTCGTGTAACTGATACCAAAACATTTGTCATAAATCCAGATCCCTTGCCAATAGCCAATTTCACTTGTATCCTAACTGCTGGTGTAATTTGCACTCCCAAACCTTCTACATCAATTCTCCTTTGTGATGGGAAGGATTACCTTGCAAAAGTGTGACTCCAGCTCCACAATCAAATAAATCCATTACATGTGTAGGAGAAGATGACTTCCCCCACCAGTGACAGGTGCGTCGGTCTCCTGCTGTCACTGCCCTCACTCTTATTACAGGAGACTTACCTTCCCTTCATAAAGGATAAGGAACCTCCCAATCCCCTTTTTTGATTCTTTCTAACTCCCCAGGATAAAGGGATTTGGGTTCATGTTCAGTTTTGGAAATTGTTTCTAACCCTGACAGTTTTCCCTACTAAATGTTTCCACCTCTTCAGCATTTCTGCAGTAGAAATCCCATCTATCTCATCTTTAGGTACTCCTGCCTTTTAATAGGTCCACCCACATTTCTTTCCTAGAAATAACTAGCCTGGCGTTCTCTTCACCTCCTGTCTTCTCTACCCCATTCCCTTTCTTCTCTGTTATTTTCTGTTTGTATTCTTCCTTTCTGGCCTTGACCTTATCTTTTGCCCTGACAGGTTTTTAGTCTCATCTAGCTCCCCCAACTGGCTTAAAAGGGTTGTGGCTTCATGAATCTTTCTGTTTAATCCCAGGTCACCCAACAAGGACAATAATGGAGCACTGAGACTAAATGGTGCAGACTTCATCAGCTTAGAGCGCAGAGCAGACGTAAAGGGTTCCATATTTGGACCCATCCATTCCAGAAATGTATTTATTCCGGTTAAACAACCTATCTCCCATAACCTGGAAAATACCCTCCCCTATTAATCTCCAGGAGTAGGTATTTTCCAGGTCTGTATACTTGGGCTATTCCATCTCTCACGAGGTCTAACAGTGAAAAATTCATGCTAAACTCTCAGGCTTTTCACATTGCCTGACGCAATTGTGGATTATGGGTTAACACTCCCATAGTCGCTGCTTCCTTACCTGACAAAACAACACTGTCTGCCCCTTCATCCCATAAACGTAGGAGCCAACTCAATAGGGGTTCCCCAGACCTTTCTATTGTTTTGCCAGCTCATGGAGTTCAGTTTGTGTAAACTCCTGTACTTCTTCAAATTCAACATCTCTGGGGTTGCGATAATGCACCTCTCCATCTGCCATATCCTCTCTATTATGTTGCCGTTTCCTATCCTTAGTAACGAAAGGTCTGGCATACTTTTTCTTTCACACTAGCAGATCATGTGAAATATTAAACTCTATCTCCTCGTCCTCACCATCATTTGAGGAGAGCACATCCTCACAATCCCAATTATGGGATGTGACAATGGCACGTACCCTGGCTTTACTAACAGGTTTATGACCCTTCCTTTTCCTTAAGGCATTAATTGATTTGGTCATGAGGGCTGCACACTGCTCTTGCAAATCATCAGCCCATCTAGCAGTTGAAAGTACACACTCTGAAGCAATTGCTAGCAGGTCTTTTAATACCTTCACTTCTGCCTCTGCCTTCTCTCTTCTATGTGATTCGGTATAAATAGCATGAAGAAAATACCAGCTAGATGTGGACACAGGCTAAAATCTACAAAATGATCTGAGACTTTATCACCCTAAGTCTGCTTCAAGGGCGAAGCCTACTTCACAAATTCTTTAGCAAGAGGCTCCTACTCATTGTCTCTGGCCCAGATAGGTAAGCTGCACACTCCTTCTGGCCACCAGAAACCTCTGCAGCTTTGCTTTTCCTAAACGGCTTACACAGCATTTTACCTAGCACAAGCTACAAAACACACTACAGAAAAACAGGTCTGCTTCAATTGAATTATAGCACAGATCGCGGCACGAGCCCCCAAATGTTTTGCTTGCGTCTATCTAGCAAGGTTACTCTGTGGTATAAAAAGGAAGCTGAGACGTTTTCAGTGTGTAAATGTGTTTTTACTGTACAAAAATGCTGTACATACAAAACTATTACAATCTTAGGAATAAAATACAAGACTGACAGATATCAATAACAAGCAAAATGCCTAGCACAGCCTATGGTCTATAACAGTACAAATATACTTTAAAAGTTATTTCTCCTCTGTTAACCACTTGAGACCCGCGCTATAGCCGAATGACGGCTACAGCGCGGACCTCCTTTGCCGGGACTACGTCTATTGACGTCCCGTGCACGAAAGGCACGCTCTGTGATCGGTGAGTCTGAGACTCGCTTGATCACTGATCCGAGCAAGGGGTCGATCCCGACCCCTTATCACGTGATCAGCCGTCAGCCAATGACAGCTGATCATGTGATACAATGGAGCCGGTAATCGGCTATTATTCCTCCTCGTGCTGACAGCGCGAGGAGAAAAAAAAAAAAAGCTGATCACCGGCGGCCGTGATCGGGACATTAGTCCCGATCATGGCCAGCTCTGCCAGTGCCCACCTGCCCCCTGCCAGTGCCACCTCATTAAAAAAGTGCCCCCCATCAGTGCCACCCAGCAGTGCCCACAGTGCCACCCAGCAGTGCCTACAATCTGCCTCCACAAAGGTGCTGCACCCCAGTGCCACATATCCGTGCCCATCAGTGTCATCTACCAGTGCCCAGCAGTGCCACCTATCAGTGCCCATCAGTCCCATCTATCAGTGGTACCTATCAGTGCCCCTTAGTGCCACCCATCCGTGCCATCTTATCTGTGCCC
Source organism: Lithobates pipiens (assembly GCF_037356315.1). Taxonomy (NCBI): domain Eukaryota; kingdom Metazoa; phylum Chordata; class Amphibia; order Anura; family Ranidae; genus Lithobates; species Lithobates pipiens. The sequence goes on from NW_027507758.1 coordinate 209,632,456, forward strand.
ATCTTTGCCCATCAGTGCTGCCTTATCTGTGCCTATCGGTGTCGCCTTATCTGTGCCTATTAGTGCCGCCTTAACTATGCCTATCAGTGCCCACCAGTGCAGCCTATCAGTGCAGCCTATCAGTGCCCACCAGTGCAGCCTATCAGTGCCGCCTCATCAGCGCACTTCAATGAAGGAGAGAAATGACCTGTTTGCAAAATTTTATAACAAACTATTAAACATGATTTTTTATTTTTTTTGCATCTTTTTTTGTTTGTTTAGCAAAAAATAAACTCCCAGCTGTAATTAAATACCACCAAAAGAAAGCTCTATTTGTGGGGAAAAAAATGATAAAAATTTCATTTGGGTACATTGTTGTATGCCCGCGCAGTTGTCATTCAAAGTGCATCAGCGCTGAAAGCTGAAAATTGGTCTGGGCAGGAGGGGGGTTTAAGTGCCCAGTAAGCAAGTGGTTGATGTATGTTTGTGATCTCCATTGGCAACGATGCTTCTTGGACACCAGGCACCTTTTCTTGTATCATGAGTGGCTTCTGATCTTCAAAGTGTGTGTGTGTGTGTGTGTGTGTGTGTGTGTGTGTGTGTGTGTGTGTGTGTGTGTGTGTGTGGCTTATGCCTGAATTCCCCTTTTATGTGTCAGGCTGTTTTCCATAGTTACCAAACTGAAAACATAGGAAGTTATTTATAAAAGGGGTTTGGCGCCACTGTAAATTTGCTCGAAATGGGTGTGTACATAAAGTAGAGGTACACCTCCACCATTAGCTTATCACAGAACCACAAGAGGTGTCATATAGATATCAGATCCTATCCAAAGGAGTGTGTATATGAGTTACACAAGAGAAGAAAGGAAAGGGAAGTACATATATAACCCCCCTAAAGCCAACTACTACTAATATGCAGAATATAGAAAATAAATACACACTGCCAACAGTAATATACAACAATTCCTGAACACAGCCAATCAGGTACCACAAAAGATGGCTATAAATTAGACCAAGCTTGACTACGTAGACACAAAACTAGACAACTACGTGAGCAGCGGGATTAGTAATATGGTAAATAACATATGTATAACGTGCAGAAGTGATAAATACGTGGTAAATAATAGGATATTAATATGCCACTAAATTAATAAGTGTTGAAAAGTTAACACAGTGAAGTTAATTTCATGAATAAATAATAAAAAAGAAGTAAAATAAAATAAAAATACGGTGACCATACAGTGTAATATACCCTCAAATAAATATGTGATAATACCAGGAATGTATATCCGTAAAATAGGAGATATTACATGAATAAATAAATGTTAAATAAATCAATGTGATAAATATTACCCAAGAAAATGCATATAAATCTCAAAGTTGCCCCAGATAATCTATTAAGAGCTATAAATGCATAAATTTGTTCCCAATCACCACCTTCAGGATTTCTAAGGGTGCAAATTTTTGATTTCACTCCTCACTACCTATCAGTTTCGAAGGCCATAAAATGCCAAAATAGCACAAAACCCAGCAAAATGACCACATTTTGGAAAGTAGACACCCCAAGCTATTTACTGAGAGGCATGTTGAGTCCATGGAATATTTTATATTTTGCCACAAGTTGCGGGAATATTACAAACTTTTTTTTTTTATTTTTTATTTTTTTTTGCACAAAGTTGGCACTAAATTATATATTGCTCACACATGCTATGGGCATAAGTCAAATTACACCCCAAAATAAATTCTGCTGCTTCTCCTGAGTACGGGGATACCACATGTGGGGGACTTTTTGGGAGCCTAGCCATGTACGGGACCCCGAAAACCAAGCACTGCCTTCCAGATTTAAATATTAAATGCTACCAAAAAAACTGTTAGCGATCGCAGGGATCAGGCCTGACTCTGCGATCGCTGCAGTTATGTGTTTAGTGTTTTGTAAGTGACAGTGATCGATCGATACTGCACTTGGGTGGGCTGGGCAGAGGGGCAAAACGCAGGTGCCAGCAAGTATCTGGGCTGATCCCGCTAACAATGCGTTTTTTGGAACCCTGAACTGCTGGGGACGCTAGTATAGATCTGATCAGATCAGATATTGATCTGTTCAGATTCTATACCACTACAGGAGGTGTATGCTTTGCGTGTGGGTGTTAGCGGTACTGGCACTAACCTATCGCTGCCTGGGGCGACGCAGACCCTGACCCTAAAACCTAATTATCACCCGCCGGGTGATCAGGGGGTTAAACCTTTATTGGGTAATAAATGGTGGGTGCCCTGATGCTATAAAAAGCAAACTAACCAGAGTCACCCGTAACACTTATACGGTGATCAGTGGTGAAAGGGTTAACTAGGGGCAATCAGGGGGTTCAAATTTTTATTAGGTAGTATATGGGGGTCCCTGGAGCTATATAAAAACCTGATGGGGAACCTAAATAACTAACTGGCTAACCAGCGTCACCAGTGACACTTGTACTGTGATCGCTGGTGAAAGGGTTAACTAGGGGCAATCAGGGGGTTAAAACCATTATTGGGTAGTATATCGTGGTACCTAGCGCTATAAAAACCTGGCGGTGAACCTAAAAAAAAACTAGCTACCTAGCGACACTAATGCAGCGATCAGAAAAATAATCGCTTAGTGACAGTGGCAAAAGGGGGTGAAAGGGTTAACTAGGGGCAATCAGGGGGTTAAAATCATTATTGAGTAGTATATCGGGGTACCTAGCGATATAAAAACCTGGCGGTGAACCTAAAAAAATAACTAGCTACCTAGCGACAGTAGCGACACTGATGCAGCGATCAGAAAAATGATCGCTTAGTGACACTGGCAAAAGGGGGTGAAAGGGTTAACTCTAGGGGCAATCAGGGGGTTAAATCTTTATTGGGGGGTGATAGGGGGCTACCCTGGACCTAACACTAACTGCCCTGACAGTTTTAACTGTTACAACTGACACTGAATTCATTGATCAGTAAAGAAATGATCAATGCAATCAGTGACACTGTGACTGGGTGGGGGGGGGGGGATCGGGGGCGATCGGGGGGGGGGGAGTTTGTGTGCCTGTGTGTACCTACATGTCAGTGTAGTGTTGGTGCACACTTACTTTTAGTCTTCTCGTAGTCCGGTCAAAAAGACCGCCCCGAGGAGAATGACATCACTTCCTCCTTCCTGTGTAAACAATACACAGTGGGAGGAAGTTCGTCATTGGCCAAGAGCGATCCAGAGGGGGTGGCCAGAAACCAACGGCCATCCCCTCATCACAGATCGCTTCTGCAGTGAACCAGACCGCCGTATCCAGCGGGAGGGGGTCCGATCGGACCCCCCACCCGCTGGAAGGCAGGCACGTACATGTACGTGCTTGTGCCTGCCTGTGCCATTGTAATGACGTACATTGGCAATACGGCGGTCCTTAAGTGGTTAACTGGTAATTGCTCGATCATGCAATGTTGTATCCAAACGAAATTTGCGCCCTTTTCTTCCCACAAATAGAGCTTTCTTTTGATGGTATTTGATTGCCTCTGCGATATTTATTTTTTACGATATATAAGCAAAAAGACTGAAATTTAAAAAAAATATATATATTTTCTAATTTTTGTTATAAGAAAAATCGAATAAACTAAATTTTAGTCCTACATTTAGGCCAAAATGTATTCAGCCACATGTCTTTAGTAAAAAAAATGTCAATAAACGTATATTTATTGGTTTGCGCAAGTTATAGCGTCTACAAACTAGAGTACATTTTCTGGAATTTACACAGCTTTTAATTTGACTGCCTATCTCATTTCTTGAGGTGCTAAAATGGCAGGGCAGTACAACCCCCCCCCCCCCCAAAATGACCCCATTTTGGAAAGTAGACACCCTAAGAAAATTGCTGAGTGGCATGTTGAGCCCATTGAATATTTTTTTTTGTCCCAAGTGATTGAATAATGACACAAAAAAAAGTTTACAAAAAGTTGTCGCTAAATGATATATTGCTCACACATGCCATAGTTATATGTGAAATTGCACCCCAAAATATATTCTGCTGCTTCTCCTGAGTACGGGGATACCACATATGTGGGACTTTTTGGGAGTCTAGCTGCGTACGGCACCCCGGAAACCAATCACTGCCTTCAGGATTTCTAAGGGTGCAAATTTTTGATTTCCCTCCTCACTACCTATCACAGTTTCGAAGGCCATAAAATGCCAAAATAGCACAAAACCCCCCCAAATGACCCCATATTGGAAAGTAGACACCCCAAGCTATTTACTGAGAGGCATGTTGAGTCCATGAAATATTTTATATTTTGCCACAAGTTGCAGGAATATAAATTTTTATTTTATTTTTTCTTTGCACAAAGTTGTCACTAAATGATATATTGCTCACACATGCTATGGGCATAAGGGAAATTATACCCCAAAATAAATTCTGCTGCTTCTCCTGAGTACGGGGATACCACATGTGGGGGACTTGTTGGGATCCTAGCCACGTACAGGACCCCGAAAACCAAGCACCGCCTTCAGGATTTAAATATAAAACGCTACCAAAAAAAACTGTTAGCGATCGCAGGGATCAGGCCTGACTCTGCGAATGCTGCAGTTATGTGTTTAGTGTTTTGTAAGTGACAGTGATCGATCGATACTGCACTTGGGTGGGCTGGGCAGAGGGGCAAAATGCAGGTGCTAGCAGGTATTTGGGCTGATCCCGCTAACAATGCGTTTTTTTGGAACCCTAAACAACTGGGGACGCTAGTATAGATCTGATCAGATTAGATATTGATTTGTTCAGATTCTATATTACTACGGGAGGTGTATGCTTTGCGCGTGGGTGTTAGTGGTACTGGCACTAACCTAGCGCTGCCTGGGGCGACGCAGACCCTGACCCTAAAACCTAATTGATATCACCCGCCGGGTGATCAGGGGGTTAAACCTTTATTGAGTAATAAATGGTGGGTGCCCTGATGCTATAAAAAGCAAACTAACCAGAGTCACCCGTAACACTTATACGGTGATCACTGATGAAAGGGTTAACTAGGGGCAATCAGGGGGTTAAAATCTTTATTAGGTAGTATATGGGGGTCCCTGATGCTATATAAAAACCCGACGGGGAACCTAAATAACTAAATAACTAACTGGATAACCAGCGTCACCAGTGACACTTATACGGTGATCACTGGTGAAAGGGTTAACTCTAGGGGCAATCAGGGGGTTAACAATCTTTATTAGGTAGTATATGGGGGTACCTAACGCTATAAAAACCTGGTGGTGAACATAAAGAATAACTAGCTACCTAGCGGCACCGGTGACACTAATGCAGCGATCAGAAAATCGATCACTTAGTGACACTGGCAAAAGGGGGTGAAAGGGTTAACTAGGGGCAATCAGGGGGTTAAAACCTTTATTAGGTAGTATATGGGAGTCCCGGATGCTATATAAAATCCTGACGGGTAACAATTAAATAACTAACTGGCTATACAGCATCACCAGTGACACTTATACGGTGATCGCTGGTGAAAGGGTTAACTAGGGGCAATCAGGGGGGTTAAAACCTTTATTGAGTAGTATATGGGGGTACCTAATGCTATAAAAACCTGGCGGTGAACCTAAAATAATAACTAGCTACCTAGCGGCACCAGTGACACTAATGCAGTGATCAGAAAAACGATCGCTTAGTGACACTGGCGAAAGGGGGTGAAAGGGTTAACTCTAGGGGCAATCAGGGGGTTAAATCTTTATTAGGGGGTAGGGGGCTACCCTGGACCTAACACTAACTGCCCTGACACTTTTTACAGTTACAACTGACACTAAATGCAGTGATCAGTAAATAAATGATCACTGCAATCAGTGACACTGTGACTGGGAGGGGGGCGATCCGGGGGTGATTTGTGTGCCTATGTGTACCCACATGTCAGTGTAGTGATTGGTGCACTTACTATGTGCTCTCCTCGCAGTCCGGTCAAAAAAACCGCCCCGTGGAGAGTGACATCACTTCCTCCCTGCCTGTGTTTACACTACATAGGCGGGGGAAGCTTCTCATTCGCCAGGAGCGATCGAGAGGGGATAGCCAGAAACCAACGGCCATCCCCTCATCCCGGATCGCTCCTGAAGCGAAACGGACAGCCGCAGCCAGCGGACCCCCCACCCGCTGGAAGGCAAGCACGTACCGGTACGTGCTTGTGCCTGTCGGTGCCATTCTGCCGACGTATATCTCCATGCGGCGGTCCTTAAGTGGTTAAAGAAGGGAAGGGACAGGCATCCTGAATGATTTTGATCTACACCAAAATGGCCGCTAATCACACAGAATAGAGTTGCTAGGTTACCACACAGCTCCTGATGTCATTCTGATGAAGTGTGTGTGTGTGTGTGTGTGTGTGTGTGTGTATGTATGTATATATATATATATATATATATATATATATATATATATATATATATATTTATTAAAGTTTGGGGATACTAGCTCCGCGGGACCAAGTGCATAAACCGGTATAAGGTGAAACCAAAATACGTTTATTTATAATTAAATCAAAAATAAGGCTTTTCTTCAGCATACAAAAACGTAAATTAAAGTCTGCTTATCTTCAGCACACATAATAAGAAAAGAAAGCACCTACAGTTCTGTAGTCAGGTCTTCACCCAAAAGTTTTTAGAGTCCTTACAGAGATCTTTTGCAGCCTCCTAAGCAGCAAAACAGCAAGACCACTCCTCAGACAGGTGTTAATCTCCTACTCCTCCTCACCACCATCTCTCTACTACTTCCTGTCTTATGGGCTGTCTTCTTGGAGGCCGTTAACCCCCTGTGTGCCGAATCCCTGTGGTCAGGGAGGGAGGCTCTTTCCCACCCAAATGTCACTTCAGAGCCCCCCAAATTCCGGGTCTCAACTATCTCTCTTAATATAGAGAGGACCGTGAGTCAGTCCTCTCCTAAAACTATCCCTGGAATTTGTCACCTATTTTTGGGTGACCCCCTGAGGCCTACCAGGATTCCCTTAAATGGACCACAACCCGAATATAGCACCCGTCCAGGACCCAACCTTGGCGTCCTGTACAATAATAAATATATATATATATATATATATATATATATATATATATATATATATATATATATATATATATATATATATATATATAATATTATACTTTTTTTTTTTTTTTCCTTTAGCACTAGTCAGTTTCACTTTATGTACACAAGTTGTAGCATATGATGGCAATCACAGCATAATGAATAATTTACATTAGTAAAAGTATATTCAAACATATATTTTATAGCGCAGCGCCATGCCTGCTATACTTAAGTCTAACAGTCATCTTAACAGCATGGTTTTCTATGGATCCAAGACAGGTCGTACATGTGCCAAGTGGACAATTGTTCCTCTAACTGCCAAAAAAAAGGGTGGTTGAATATTAGAGTTAGTATGAAGACGAGAGTCGCATCCATAAATTAAGGGGCGTTTCATCCTGCCAAATTAAAGTAGAAGTCTTACAAACTTGCTAAAGTAGTAGCAGGGACGTTAATATTTAGAGCCATAGACTGTCTCATTCAACCGGAGTCCACATTCAGCAACCAAATCACGTAAGGTCTGAATTATATTAGGAATAGTAGTAATTGGGGATATTATGTTCGCAGGGGCCACAAACTACTCCTTATCGTAATGGCTAACATTTCGATAGCCATCACAAATATAAGCACAGACAAAGGACAACCCTGATGAGTGCCTCTCAATGGGACTGGAAAGGTGCCCAAGTAGCTTGACCCTAGCTTGGAGACGGGTATATAATACTTTAAGAAGTTGCAGAAAGTGTTTAACAAAACCCCAAGATTCTAGGATTTGAAAGAGGTAGGACCAGGAGATCGAATCACAGTCCTTCTGTAAGTCTATAGACAGGTGGCTCTGTCGTGGACTACCGCCATCCCATCAAGACTGCAAGAGAAATCCAGTCTTCTAAAGATGATGCACAAGAAAGTCCACAAACAGTTTACTGAAGACAAGCAGACTAAAACTTATTTGGTTCAGATGGTGTCAAGCGTGTGTTACAGCAACCGAGTGAGGAGTACAAAGACAAATGTGCCTTGCCTACAGTCAAGCATGGTGATGGGAGCCTCATGGTCTGGGGCTGCATGAGTGCTGCCGGCACTGGGGAGCTACAGTTCATTGAGGGAACCATGAATACCAACATGTACTGTGACTGAAGCACAGCATGATCCTCTCCCTTCAAAAATGGGGCCGCAGGGAAGGATTCCGACACAACGACCCCAAACACACCTCCAAGACGACCATTGCCTTTCTAAAGATGCTGAGGTTAAAGGTGATGGACTGGCCAAGTATGTCTCCAGACTTTAACCCTATTGGGCATCTGTGGGGCATCCTCAAATGGAAGGTGGAGGAGCACAACATCCACCAGCTCCTTGATGTCATCATGAAGGAGTGGAAAAGGACTCCAGTGGCAACCTGTGAAGCCCCGGTGAACTCCATGCCCAAGTGGGTTTAGGCAGTGCTGGAAAATAATGGTGGCAACATAAAATATTGACACTTTGGGCCCAATTTGTGGATTTTCACTTAGGGGTGTACTAACTTTTGTTGCCAGCGGTTTAGACATTAATGGCTGTGTGAGTTATTTTGAGGAGACGTTAAATTTACACTGTTGTGCAAGCTGTACACTCACTACTTTACATTGTAGCAAAGTGTAATTTCTTCCGTGTTGTCACATGAAGAGATATAATAAAATATTTACAAACATGTGAGGGGTGTACTCACTTCTGTGAGATACTGTACATTAGAGTGGTTGTAAAACTTTGAATGGAATAATGAACAAAGCATATCCTCATGTAAAGTGTACTTGCCTAGATCCATAGTACCTAGTGTGCATCTTGGCTGCTCTCTCAATCCATGATGACGTTATGCAACCTCTTTTCATTATATATACACACAATGCATTCATAAGGTATTCAGACCCCCTTCGCTTTTTTAAATTTTGTCACAGCCTGATACTGCAGTTTAAATTCAGTTTCTTCTCATTAATCTACCCTTAGTACCCTCTAATAAATAAAAAAAAAAATATATATATATATATATATATATATATATATATATATATATATATATATATATATATATTTATCTCTATCTCAATATAATTCTATCTCTAAGACAGAAATGTGCCAGCAACAAAATATGCCTAGTAACCAGAGTAAAGGATCAATGAGTTCTGTGAAGAAAGAGGTCACTAGGGACTCCAAGAGAAGCTGCGACAAATTAGATGGAAGGTCCTCAGGGAGGTCGAGAGTCCCTTTTGCGTCCAGACTTTGGTTGGCACCACACAGAGAGTGGACGAGCAGGATGTGTAACCATGGGCCGCTAAAGATCCAGACGTAGGAGGAGCTTCATGTGAAATAAGGCCAAATTTACGCAACAGTTTCTTACCTTCCAGGAATGAGGTGAGAGTATTGCTTATTGGCATGTGTGAAATTTTAATGGAATGGAAAAGACCATCTGTACATGATGCTATGGCGGCACAGTGCTAGGCATAACTATGAGCCCTCCACTTTTGCACTGCATATGGGTAAATGTCTGCAAAGACTTGGGCCGAATGACCCAGAAGCAATAATTGGACGCTTCCCTGGATTTCCCGCTAACAAGCTCCATGGTGCGATAGAAATGTGGTTTGACTATGTCTCATGGAGGGCCAGCTGGCCTCAGAGGTTGGAGTGCTCAATGGGTTTTATCAAGTTCCTGGTGGTGATCTGGTAATAAGTAGTAATAGGGTAATAATAAAGTGTACTCAGACTGGTTTGGAGTGGTAAGTGGGCTACCCCAAGGTTCTGTTTTGGGGCCAATTCTGTTTAATTTATTCATAAATTACATAAAGAAAGGGATGCAGAGCTCAACCTCCGTTTTTGTGGACGATACAAAAATAAGCAGGGCAATAACTTCACATCAGGATATAGAACTTTTACAGAAAGACCTTGACAAAATAATGGAGTGGGCAACTATATGGCAAATGAGTTTTAATAAGGGGAAATGTAAAATAAAGCACTTGGGGGCTAAGAACATAATCACAAACTACTCGGGGGGGGGGGGGGGGGGGGGGGGAGTCAAGGATGGAGAAAGATCCTGGGGTCCAAGTGGAAAACAGACTGAGCAATAGCATGCAATTTCAAGCTGCAGCTACCAAAGCGGGTAGAATATTAGCATGCATAAAAAAAGAGGATACACTACAGAGATGAAACTATAATCCTGACAGTTTATAAAACTCTGGTCTGGCCACATCTGGAGTATTCCGTCCAATTCTGGTCACCAGTCTTCAGAAGGGATGTCCTGGAGCTGGAGAGAATGCTAAGAAGGGCAACTAAACTAGTAAGGGTATATACAGAAATAAGTAATGATGCACCGAAATTTCAGCCATTGAAACATATCAACCTGAAAATGGCCTTTTCAGCACAGGTACAGGTACAGGTGTCATTCTGCAGTGCCCCTGTCCAGTCCCCCCCCCTCCTCCTCCTCGACGAGGCAGCTGAAAGACAGAAAGCCAAGAACGGTGCTCTATGGAGGAAAGCTGTCAGCACACCGCGATGAGGAGCGGCTTGTCTGTATGATCAGCGGGAGGAGCATTATCAATGTGCAGCACCGCAGGGGTTAAGAGTGCAGGACTTGTTGTTTGACATGCTATTAGAAACAGTAAGCCTGTTTGGCGAAGCTTACATTGCTGTAAGTGTGCTGACAGCTTTCTTCCATAGAGCACTGCTCATGGCTTTGCCTTGCTAACACTGCCCTGTCCTGATCCTGTCTGACGTACTAAGGCAGGCTGCATGATGGGCACTTTTTTCTATTTGAAAAGAAATCCAATAAAATCAAATTTTGTCATAAATTTAAGCCAAAATGTATTCTGCTACATGTTTTTGGTAAAAAAAAATCTGTTAAGTGTATAATAATTGGTTTGTGTGATCAGGGACATATGTACACAAATGATCATGTACATATGTGTGCAGGTGATCACGTACATATGTGTGCAGATAATCATTGGGACATGTGATTTTAGTGGGACATATGTGGGGGACATGTTTTTATTATTAGGGACATGTGTTTTTATTATTTGGCGACGTGTGTTTTGGGGACATATGTGGGGACTGTGTTTGTACTGTGTTGTGTGTTGACACTAGACTGATGATCAGTGAGTAAAAAGCTGTAAAAAGCAGCCCATACTCACTGATCATCAGCCGGCTGCAGCGTTCTGCTCTCCTCTCCTCAGCGATGACTTCCGTGTGAGGAGAGGAGAGCCGATTGCCTAGCAACCGGCTGTTTGTTTACATCACATGACGGCCGTGATTGGACACGGCCGTCATGTGATCAGGAGGGCCAATCACAGAGCCCTCCTGCCGATCTGAGATGTGCCGTGTCCGGGTGACACGAGCACATCGGGATTGCGCCGCTGCGTGGGCTCGCGAGCGATCCCGCTACTTCTGAAGGACGTTCCTGAACGTCCTATCAGGAGTAGACGGCTCCCACCCGGCCGTATATATGCATTGGCCGGGTGGGAAGTGGTTAAAAACAACATTTTTTTTTTTTTTTAGGTTTTGGTCCAAGCTGCCAAAAAACACCCATTTAAAATAGGCACCTCATCCCAATTACAAAATTAGTTTATAAGTGGAAAGAACAAGGATGGGATTTTAGCGGTGCTTATATGCGGTTGATACAGAAAAAAAATATATAGAGTATAATAAAAACAATTCATTAATTTAAATACAATTAAAATATCACACATAGTGCAATGCCTGACAGTATACATGAACAGATTACACATGAAGAGGGGTCCTGAAAGCAAGAGATTGGGGTAATTGCAACGATTCATCCCGACATGTTTCGCAATAGCTTCTTCAGGGGATGTGCAAGCTGATAATAAATAGCATCAGAGAAAAGGGGAAATTAATAGCAATAAATGATAAATATAGACTAGTGTCACATAAACCATTACATGATTTATGAAATTAAATAACATTATATTAGGCTTCCCATGTAAAGATTCCAAAAGGAACGCTTACCCCCTGCTAAATCAACCCTCAAATGCACAGGAAACCAGCCTCAGTGTGTTGGAAAATATGTATAACCTTGCACCCCCAGTTGGCCGCTCAACATAGGGGGGCATAGACGGAGGTAAGTCTGGGCAGTAAATTATAAAATAGAAAGAAATGAGAATGTTTTAAAAACAGTGATTTTTGGTTTTGGTCAGTTTCTATATCAGTTTTGGTTTTCGACCTAGTGTATTTTTCAATTTTCGGTCTCTGTTTCAGCACCAAAAAAAACTTTCTGTGCATCCCTATAAATAAGTGTGCATCCAATTATGAATATAAGCAAACTTGGTGATTAAAATGTGTACATTAAAAAATTCTATACATTGTCATAACAACCAACTGTTTTGGTAAGCAAGCGCTGATTGTTTTTTTTTTTTTGTGAGAAGGAGCACCAGGTTAACACATTGGGGGGGATTTATTAAAGCTGGAGTACTCAGAATCTGGTGCAGCTGTGCACCAGAGACAAAGAAATGATCAGTCTATAATTTTAATGGTAGGTTTATTTTAATAGTAAGACAGAATAACAAAAAAAATAAATCCTGAAAAATGCAATTTAAAAAAGTAATAAATTGATTTGCATGTTAATGAGTGAAATAATTATTTGATTCTCTATCAGTCAGCAAGATTTCTGGCTCCCAGGTGTCTTCTATACAGGCAACAAGCAGAGATTAAGAGCACTCTCTTAAAAGGAGTGCTCCTAATTTCAGCTTGTTACTTGTTTAATAGACACCTGTCCACAGAAGCAATCAATCATGTTCCAATTGCTCCACCATGGCCAAGACCAAAGAGCTGGCCAAGGATGTCATTGACTAGATGGTAGACCTACACAAGGCTTGAATGGGCTACAAGACCATCACCAAGCAACTTGGTGAGAGGGTGACACATGTTTGTGCGATTTTTCGCAAATGGAAGAAACACAAAATAACTGTCAATCTCCCTCATTCTGGGGCTCCATGCGTGATCTCACCTTTCAGAGTTTCAATGATCATGATAACAGAGGGATATCAGCCCAGAACCACATAGGAGAATCTTGTCCATGATCGCAAGGCAGCTGGGGCCATAGTCGCAAAGAAAACAACTGGTAACACACTACGCTGTGAAGGACTGAAATCCTGCAGCACCCGCAAGGTTTTCCTGCTCAAGAAAGAACATGCACAGGCCCATCTGAAGTTTGCTAATGAACATCTGAATGATTCAGCAGACAACTGTGTAAAAGTGTTGTGGTCAGATGAGACCAAAATCGAGCTCTTTGCAAAGAGGGAGGGAGGTTGGGACTTTAGTGTGCGTGGTGGAGCAAGAAAATTCATATAGGTATAAATATATATACCGTATATACTCGAGTATAAGCCGAGATTTTCAGCCTCTTTTTTGAGGCTGAAAGTGCCCCCCTCGGCTTATACTCGAGTCATCGCTGTCTGCCTGCTCGATCAGCGTGTCGAGCAGACAGACAGCGGCCATTCTATAATTCAAAAGCCGCGCCTCCGGCTCCGCCTTCGCCTGTGATAGGCGGAACACTGAATTTCCCAGCAGCCTGTGTTCCGCCTATCACGGACATCGTCTCATCCTCGTACTACGGACGAGGATGAGACGATGTCCGTGATAGGCGGAACACAGGCTGCTGGGAAATTCAGTGTTCCGCCTATCACAGGCGAAGGCGGAGGCGCGGCTTTTGAATTTTACAATGGCCGCCGAGGCGCCGACGAAGAGCGGCGATCCTGGCAAGGCACGGGACGGAGGCAAGGCAAGGCACGGCACGGCACGGGACGGGACGGAGGCAAGGCACGACACGGGACGGAGGCAAGGCACGACACGGGACAGAGGCAAGGCACGGCACGGGACGGAGGCAAGGAGGCAAGGCACGGGATGGAGGCTCGGGACGGAGGCTCGGGACACAGGTAGGCTGGACACACACACACACACACACACACACACACACACACACACACACACACACACACACACACACACACACGGACACACACACACAGGGATGGATGGATGGAGACACACACACACAGGGATGGATGGAGACACACACACACAGGGATGGATGGATACACACACACACAGGGATGGATGGATGGATGGAGACACACACACACAGGGATGGATGGATGGAGACACACACACACAGGGATGGATGGATGGATGGACACACACACACACAGGGATGGATGGATGGATGGACACACACACACACAGGGATGGATGGATGGATGGACACACACACACAGAGGGATGGATGGATGGACACACAGGGATGGACGGACACACAGGGATGGACGGACACACAGGGATGGACGGACACACACACAGGGATGGACAGGCATGTCTCACCCTCGGCTTATACACGAGTCAATAAGTTTGCCAGTTTTTTTGGGGGTAAATTGGGGGCCTCGGCTTATATTCGGGTCGGCCTATACTCGAGTATATACGGTATATATATAAACAGCATGGCACAAGCAAATAAAATTGTACATCATAATCCCCCATGTAATGTACAGGGTAAACCATATCATAAAATGTATTTTAGGAGAAGGTAAAACCATCTAAAATTCTTGATGTATATTGGATGCCTCAGAATGGGCTTGATGCGTTTCATGAACTTCTATCCACTCAGAGCAAAATTCATCGATGTTCTGTAAAGAGATATAGATACCAATATAATCTGGTGTAAATACACACATTGGGAGAAGGGAATACGTTGGAGATGACTGGCCATGCTGTACATGGGAGATTATGATGTACAAATTTATTTGCTTGTGCCGTGCTGTTATATATTGTACAGTATTCTAATTCGTTCATTGTCAGAACCATAGGCTTATATCGCCCCCTGCAGGAGTAGGACACTAGGCAGAAAAAAGACTTCTACGCCTATGGGCAGCCCTAGGTGATATACACCCCTCTCTGCTATAGTCCTTCAGTTTTTTTTTCTGCCTAGTCAGGAGTAAGGACCTAGTTCCCTGCTGGGATCTCTGGTCCTGGCTTTTTTTTGTTTTTGTTTTTTAAGCTACTTTTTTTTCTCTTGGATTTTTTCCTGAGATCTACAATCGACTGCCGGACTGGGAGATGGGCTGAACACTAAGATTCAGTGGTCTGGCCAGCAAGTATATACAGACCGCAGCTACGTGCTAGCCCCACTGGACGGGGGCTTACCCTGTGAGTTAAACATCTCGAGAGGCCACATAGGACCGGGTCTCGGCATGTGTCGCAGCGTTCCTCATGGCCAACAGCCCCCCACTTCGGTGGCAAGGAGTATCTGTTTGGGAGCATTAGCTGTGCACTTGCTGGAGTGGTAAGGGGCCCCTCCTCTCCTTCCCTGGAGTGGTGTGGAGTGCGGGTGCTCAGGGCCAGATTAAGAACATCGTGGGCCTGGTGCTGAGGATTTTGGTGGGGCCTTTTATAAACAATAAATAAATAAAAATGCTAACTATTTTTTGTAATAACAAATAAAATTAAAGAGAGAGAGGGAGGATGAGAGAGAGAGAGAGAATAAAAGAGACAGAGAAAGGGGATGAAATAGGGTGTGAGGGGTAAGAGAGGGAGGATGAGAGAGAAAGGGGGGATGGGAGAGAGAGGATGCACATGAGGATGTGTGGGAATGACATCAACGCAGCCTGGCCAAGGCAAGTGACCAAAGGCACAGAACCCAGAAGGAAGACCGGGTGAAGATGGAAGTGCCCGGGCCCCGCCGGACTGATCACAGCACAGCACTGGAGGGCTCAGTCTGACAATTTAAGTGTACCCTAATGTGCTAATATGCTGGGCATACTTGTACATTATGGCATAACCTACCCCAGGGCCTCTAAAAAGTAGTAATGTTAGAAAAGTTTACTACCGCTTTACTATCACAGGAGCCTCTCATGGGGCCCCCTACTGACCCTGTGGCCCTTGGGCAGTGCCTAAGTGCATAGTTGTCAACATTTCAAAAATATTTTCAGGGATGCTTTTTTTTTACAAGTGCTATATTTAGAGTAGCTGACATCCCCCGTGTTCCTCTATACATCACAATAGTCATTACAAAATGAAATAAGTACTAATAATGGGGCAGAACAAATATGAGGACTGTGAGATTTCCTTTAGTTGAACTGACAAAAGTGCCCATTCCAGAGCTGGTAACATTGAGGATATTCAGTATAATTTTAAAGAACAGTTTTTGTGGGTAAGAGGCATAGGGGAGGAGTATGGATGGTATAAAAGTGGGAAGTATGTGCAGGTGAGGGAGAGAAATGTGGAGGGTCTAACAGTGGGCACTATGTACATGAGAGGAGTGCAGAGGGTATGGCAGTGGCAGTATGCACAGCAGAGGAGTGTAGATGGTATGACATTGCGCACTATGTATAAGAGAAGAGTGTAGAGGGTATGACAGTGAACAATATGTACAGGAGTGTGGAGGGCATGACAGTAGGCACTATGTACAGGAGAGAAGTGTGGAGAGTAGGACAGTAAGCAGTAATCACAGGAGAAGAGTGTGGAGGGAAGGGTATGACGTGGGCACTATGTATAGGAGAGGAGTATGGAGGGTATGACAGTGAGTAGTATGTACAGGAGAGGAGTGTGGAGGGTATGACAGTGGGCACATTGTATAGGAGAGGAGTATGGATGGTATGACAGTGAGTAGTATGTACAGGAGAGGAGTGTGGAGAGTATGACAGTCAGCGCTATGTATAGGAGAGAAGTGTTGGAGGTATGACAGTGGGCACCATGTATAGGAGAGGAGTGTGGAGGGTATGACAGTGAGTAGTATGTACAGGAGAGGAGTGTGGAGAGTATGACAGTGGGCACTATGTATAGGAGAGGAGTATGGAGGGTATGACAGTGAGTAGTATGTACAGGAGAGGAGTGTGGAGATTATGACAGTCAGCGCTATGTATAGGAGAGAAGTGTTGGAGGTATGACAGTGGGCACTATGTATAGGAGAGGAGTATGGAGGGTATGATAGTGAGTAGTATGTACAGGAGAGGAGTGTGGAGGGTATGACGGTGGGCACTATGCATAGGAGAGGAGTGTTGGCGGTATGACAGTGGGCACTATGTATAGGAGAGAAATGTATGACAGCGGGCACTATGTACAAGAGAGGAGGAGTGTGTAGGATATGACAGCGGGCATTATGTATAGAAGAGAAGTGTGGCGGGTATAACAGTGAGCAGTATGTACAGGAGAGAAGTGTGGAGAGTATGACAGCGGGCACTATGTATAGGAGAGAAGTGTAGAGAGTATGACAGTGGGCACTATGTATAGGAGAGAAGTGTGGAGAGTATGACAGTGGGCACTATGTATAGGAGAGAAGTGTGGAGAGTATGCCAGTGGGTACTATGTATAGGAGAGAAGTGTGGAGAGTATGACAGTGGGCACTATGTATAGGAGAGGAGGATGAAGTAATCTGGGAAGGAAAAATGTAAAGGTTTGTGGAAGGATGTTTAGGGACTGCGTAGTGGTTAAGTGGGCCAGACATATTAAGCAGAGACCAGCCATAGTCGATCTATGTATGGACTAGCTGGTTTTACACAAGTCAACCTATTAACCGACTTGAGTACAACCAGCCTGTCAGGTTTTCCCCAAAACAATCAGTGCTGCCAGCTATAGTTAGCAACACTAATCATTGTATTCACTGGCAGAACACAATAACACTGCGGGAGTGATTGCCCCATTCACAGGTCAGCGGGTGAGAGGGTGTGTCGGGACAGGCTGGGGAGAGATACTAGTCAGTCCCTGGGTAGGCACTGGTTAGTATCAGAGCCAGATACACACAGGTTACATACGCCACCATCGTTAGAGCGAGAACAATAATTCTAGCACTAGACCTCCTCTGTAACTCTAAACATGTAACCTGTAAAAAAATGTAAAGCAAAATCGTGATAACTTTAGTGTTTTTTTTTTTATGAATGAAACGGTTTCTTTCCAAAAAAAAGTTTGAAAAATTGCTGCGCAAATATCATGTAACATAAAAAGTTGCAAAGACCACCATTTTATTCCATAGGGTGTCTGCTAAAACAATATATAATGTTTGAGGGTTCTGAGTAATTTTCTAGCATAAAAAAAAAAAGATGATTTTTACATGTAGGAGAGAAGTCTCAGAATGGGCCTGGGTGGCGAGGGGTTAATTATCATAAGTAATATACAAATAATTATTATCAGCTCTGTGATGTCATCCTCTCCGTCTGCTGCAGAGTGTTCCAGCTTGTATTTAAACTGGCCGCTCTGTATGCAGCTTCTGACAGGCTGTGCAAGGAGCCCTGTAACTCCGGAACCATAGATGATGGCAGCCCCATATTTGAACCAGTGCTGGAGTGGGTCTTTAGCTACATACCCCCCAAATGTGGGGTCTCTGTGACTCCTGATCGCCGAGCTACAATCCTCGAAGTCGATCTTTTTTTTTTTTTTTTGATTTTTTTTTTTTTTTTTTTTTTGGGCAAATGGGCCTATCTTGAGAAAGGGGCCTGGAGCTGCAGCTCCAATAGCCCCTATGTTAATCCGGCCCTGCGGGTGCTCCCTGGAGTGCTCAGTCCCTCTGGGGTTCTCCACATCCCCCACTTTTGCGGGTGAGCCCCAGGCCTCTGGCTTAGGTGCTTCAGACACTCTGTCCACCCCTTTCCCCTCCAGAGTTGTCACTATGCGGGGTACACCTTGGTATCTGATGGTTAGGTGGGTGACAAGGCATTCGGAGATCCTACACTTAATTAGAGCGCGGCTTTGCAGCTTACCGAGCACTTGAGGCGGGCGTCCGAAAATTTTCACAGGTGGCGCTTGGGCATGTAGGCTAGTAAATGCCCCCCCTGCCTCATCGGTTTCGACTGATCCGATGTCTGGCTCTACCTGACGTGGATGTGGCCCACCTTGTGGGGTTGGTGGCCACAATCCCTGTCCTGTCATTTAGTGAGGTTGTTCCTGCAGTGATGCACAAGGTGGTGCTGATTGTCTCCCTTATTACATCTGTGCATTAAACTTTAAAGATAGAGGATGTGGCTGCAGTGGCGGTGCCGGTCCTCTTGGCACCCATAAACTGTTCACGTGGTAAAAGCATTCTCTTTTTTGGGATATCTGTTGGTAAAGACTGTCCAAAGCGTCCCTTTGTGGTTTCAAAGACGCTTCGCTGTGAGGTACTCCTTTGTGGGGTCCTTCCTTAAGGAGTGGATTTTTCCACCATTAGTGGATCCCCTGTTTCCAGGTTGCGCAAGGCAACCATGATTCTGGGAGAAGTCTCCGGCTTTTAAGGATCCGGCTGACATATCTGGTGGGGGAGCAGAATCCCTCTGCTTTTGCTTAGTTGACGGACCAATTGGTCTTGGGCCTGCAGTTTGTATGCAGTGTCTCTTGGATGCAGTTCCCTTGGGTTTCTGCAGTGGTGCTTAATGTGTCTAATGCTGCGTACACACGATCGGAATTTTGGTCGGAAATACTCTGATGGTTTTCCCGACGGAATTCCGGCGGGATTGCGCTCAAGCTGTCTTGCATACACACGGTCACACCAAATTCTGACTGTCAAGAAAGCGGTGATGTACAAAACGTACGACTAGAAAAAGGAAGTTCAATTGCCAGTAGCCAATAGCTTCCATCTCGTAATTGAATCTGAGCATGCGTGAGTTTTTGCATGTCGGAATTGCATACACACAATCGGCATTTCCGTCTGAAAAATTGAGAACCTGCTATCAATCTTTTGCTGGTGGAAATTCAGCCAGCAAAATTCTGATGGAGCATACACTTGGTCGCATTTTCAGATGAAAAGCTCTCATCAGTCTTTTGCTGGCCGAAATTCCCACTGTGTGTACGCGGCATTAGTGTTGTTCTGCAGACTTCTGGACTTGTTGCCTGGGCTGTGACTGCGTTACCATTTCAAAACAATTGTCTGTTTGGGGCTACCCTGGATGACATTATTACGAGTCTCACAGGAAGGAAGTGTAAATGTCTTCCACAGTCTGAAATGGGGAAAAGGGCCTTGTAGCAGTCCTTTTTGGCATGCAATGGACCTGGTCTGGCGAGCCGAGAGTTGGGCTCCCTAGACCCACAGACCAGGCCCCTTCAGCATTAAGGCACGCCCTCACCTCTGTCCTAGTGTTCCGGCCTTTAACTCCGAAAAGGTTTTTTTCCTTCCAATTGGCATCTGTCACCGGACTGTTGGCAGTTCTCCTTGCTTCAGGGTGTGCTTGTTCCAGTGGGTACAGAATGGAGTCCATCCGCATGGTGGTGGCGTCCCTTTATCATGTGAACTTTCAGGCTTCTGTCGACATCACGTATGCTTATTTACAGACTCCAATATGTGCCCAATACTTCCTCCATTTTGCTGTGGGAAAAGCATTTTCAGCTCACGGTGTTGACTTTTGATCTCAACTCCACCGCTCGTGTATTCACAAAGGTGCTGACCACAGTTCTAGAGTGGTTACATAAGCAGGGGATTGTAGTCCTGGGCTGCTTGGACGATCTTCTGCGAGCAGAGTCCTCAGCTACCCTGAGGGGCTCTGTAGCTCGCTATGCAGACCTCCATTTTCAGTTGGCTTCTATAATACCTGAAGTCTAGTTCCTTCTAGAAAATTTGATTATCTGGGACAAACTCCAGAAGTTGCGTTTCAACTACTGTTGTCTTGCAGGTGGACTTCCCTGTGCTCCTGCAGGTGTTTGTTGGGCCTGATGATATTTACCTTCAAGGCTGTTATATTTGCACAGTTCCATACAAGCTCCTTTGTGCCCAAGGTCTCTGGGCTATCAGATTCGGCTGAGCCAGAAAACCGGGGGTCACTGGTCTGGTGGCTTCGCTCTCCGGGATTTCAGCAATGCCAGTCTGTCCTGGTGGTGCAGTGTCCTGGGACTGGGTTCTGCTCAGGGTCGTTGGGAGCTGGAGGAATCCGGACTGCTGATCGATATCCTGGGACTTTGCATGATCAGACTATGTATGGATCATGGAGGTTGACTTGGGGGGGCTCCTGGTATGGATCCAGTCAGACCATTCCACGGCAGTGGTCCTTGTCAATCACCAGGGTGGAACGAAGAGTATGTTGGCAGCCCTGACAGTAGCCAGCATCCTCCGGTGGGCAGAACACCATGTTCCATCCCTCTCCGCCGTATGCATTCTAGTAGCAGGAAAAATTGCAAAAATGTCAGGCCGTGGCCTCAGTCGGCTAGTGTTGGTCCATGGGGTGGTCCCTTCACCAGGACATGTTTCATTGGATATGTCTCCGATGGGGCACTCCCAAGGTTGGCCTGTTGGTGTCCTGGCTTAACGGAATGGTACTGAGGTTTCTGGCAAGGTCACGGGCTCCTCTGGTGGACACAGCAGACGCTGTGGTGGCCCTCCTCCTCTCAAGATTATGCCGCGGGTTTTGCGCAGAATCAAGGCTGAAAGGGATTCCGGTCATTCTAGTCCACCCGGATGGTCTTGTCAGTCTTGGTATGCCAATCTGGTGCACTTGGTTGCTCATGTCCCTTGGCGACTGCCTCTCAGGGAAGTTCTACTGTCCCAAGGGGCGATCTTCCATTCTGCTTCAGTCACTGGTTTTTGAAGGCCTGGCTTTGAGGCAGGTGCTGAATTTACGATGCTGCTGAAAGCTAGGAAGCCTTCCTCTAGGAAGATTACCACCAGACATGGCTAGCATACATATCCTGGTGTGAGGTGCTTGCCATTTACCCTTGTTCTTTCTCGGTGGCTCAAATTCGACCTTCCTTCACAGGGGTTGAACAGAACTTGGCCCCAGAACAGAACTTGACCCCAGGTGTCGGCCTAGGGGTTTTCTTCAGCGTCCCCTGGTCTCACACTCCCTGGTGCATACTCTTAAGGGGTTAGACATCTGCCTCCACCGGTGAGGTCGCTTCTACCACCGTGGTATCCTTTTGAAAATATTCAGGAGGTTCTTCTACTTGCTCTGTCCCAGAATGTGGCTTTTTTGGTTGCTATCACCTCTACTCAGAGTGTCGGAACTGTAGGCATTACCATTTCATACTTACCTGGTGATCCACAAAGATGAAGTGGTTCTTCGCCCTTATTTGTGGTTCCCTCTTAGGATTCCTTTTGATTAACCACTTTCAGACCGGACCATTTTGCTGGTCAATGACCAGAGGTCTTTTTACAATTTGGCACTGCGCTGCTTTAACTGGTAATTGCGCGGTCATGCAATGTTGTACCCAAACAAAATTTGCATCCTTTTCTTCCCACAAATGGAGCTTTCTTTTGATGGTATTTGATTGCCTCTGCGATTTTTATTTTTTTGCGATATAAACGTAAAAAGACCGCAAATTTTGAAAAAAAATGATATTTTCTACTTTTTGTTATTAGAAAAATCCAATAAACTCAATTTTAGTCATACATTTAGGCCAAAATGTATTCAGCCACATGTCTTTGATAAAAAAAAAGTCAATAACTGTATATTTATTGGTTTGCGCAAAAGTTGTCACATCTACAAACTAAGGTACGTTTCCTGGAATTTACGCAGCTTTTAGTTTACGACTGCCTATCTCATTTCTTGAGGTGCTAAAATGGCAGGGCAGTACAAAACCCCCCCAAATGACCCCATTTTGGAAAGTAGACCCCCTAAGGAAATTGATAAGTGGCATGTTGAGCCCATTGAATATTTTATTTTTTTGCCTCAAGCGATTTGAATAATGACAAAAAAAAATTTTTTTTTTTTTTTTACACAAAGTTGTCACTAAATGATATATTGCTCACACATGCTATGGGCATATGTGAAATGACACCCCAAAATAAATTCTGCAGCTTCTCCGGAGTACGGGGATACCACATATGTGGGACTTTTTGGGAGCCTAGCCGCGTACGGGGCCCCGAAAGCCAAGAACCGCCTTCAGGTTTTCTAAGGGCGTAAATATTTGACTTCACTCCTCACTACCTATTACAGTTTTGAAGGCCATAAAATGCCAAGATGGCACAAAACCCCCACAAATGACCCCATTTTAGAAAGCAGACACCCCAAGCTATTTGCTGAGAGGCATGTTGAGTCCATGGAATATTTTATATTTTGCCACAAGTTGCGGGAAAATTACAAACTTTTTATTTTATTTTTATTTTTCACAAAGTTGTCACTAAATGATATATTGCTCACGCATGCCATGGGCATATGTGAAATGACACCCTAAAATAAATTCTGCTGCTTCTCCTGAGTACGGGGATACCACATATGTGGGACTTTTTGGGAGCCTAGCCGCGTACGGGGCCCCGAAAACCAAGCACCGCCTTCAGGCTTTCTAAGGGCGTTACAGTTTTGAAGGCCATAAAATGCCAAGATGGCACAAACCCCCCCCCCCAAATGACCCCATTTTGGAAAGTAGACACCCCTAAATTTAGGGGTACACTAGTGAGACTAGGTAATAAATGGCGGGTGCCCTGAAACTATAAAAAAATAACTAACCAACCAGCGTCACCTGTAACAGTTATATGGTGATCACTGGTGAAAGGGTTAACTAGGGGGCAATCAGGGGGCTTTATGCGGTAGTATATGGGGGTCCCTGGCGCTATAAAAAGCTGCGGCGAACCTAAATACCTACCTGCCTAACTAGCGTCACCTGTCACACTAATACAGCGATCAGAAAAACGATCGCTTATTAGGCTGGGTTCACACTGGAGCGATGCGGGAACGCCACAAATCCGCGGCGGGTTCCCGCATCGCATGCCTCCCGGCGGCAGTTCACACTGCCCTATGCGAACTGCTGGGAGTGTCAGTGAAATGTTAATGACACCCCCAGATCAGTTCGCATATCGCAGTGCGATCTGCAAACTCGGATCGCATGGTGTGAACATCCATGCGATCCGATTCTGCTGCGGACCAAAAAAAGGGTCCCGTGCGAATTTGCGGCGGGTGCGGCGCGAATTCAGCCATACTATCTGTATGGCTGAACTCAAATCGCACAGAGATCGGATGTGATTTGCACTGCAGTGTGGTGCGAATCACATCCGTTCTCATAAACCGCTGCAATGTGAACCCAGCCTTAGTGACACTGGCGACGGGGGGTGATCACGGGGTTAAACCTTTATTGGGGGGGTTAGGGGGGTAACCTAGAGCTAAAGGGGGCTAACCCTAACTGCCCTAACAGTTATTACAGTCACAAATGACACCAATGCAAAAAAAAAAAATGCTATTGGTGTCACTGTGACTGGGGGGGCAGGGGTGATTGGGGGGGTGATCGGGGGGTGAAGGGGGGGTGTGAGTGTGCCTGGCATGTTCTACTGTGAAGTGTCGTGTTGGTGCAACTCACCGATCCTCTCTCCTCGGTGCCGGAACGAAAAATACCGACACGGAGGAGAGATTACATCACTTCCTCTCCTGTGTTTACATTACAGGAGAGGAAGTGATGTCACGCCTCACTTCCATTCGTCAGGAGCGATCGAGAGGGGGTGGCCATGAATGAATGGCCACCCCCTCATCCCGGATCGCTTCTGAACGAAAACCGACCGCCGCTGGCACCGGGGGGGGGGGCCCTATCGGGCCCCCCTCCGGCGGGAAGGCAGGGACGTACAGGTACGCCCATATGCCTGCCCGTGCCATTCTGTCGACGTACATCGTCGTGCGACGGTCGGCAAGTGGTTAAGGGCGTTTTATTGCCTTCCCTGTGTCCCAGGTCAAAATGTCCTAAGGGATTTACCTTACATGCTCTGGATGTGTTTGGGCAATTTGGGTGTATTTGACAGTCACAGGGCCTTTTCGTAGATCAGACTTACTGTTTGTGATCACGTATGGGCCAAAAAGGGGGGGTATTGTCATAACAAACTGTGTTTCTTATGACAATATATTGAATCCTACACATTTTATCACTAATGTTGATGCATGCTTTTTTTCTGCATATACATATCACTATCTGAGCATTTAGGCTATTTTTGAGCAGCAGCACCTTCTTAATAATTTTTGATTTGTGTTAGCACAAATATCCATTTTATAAAAGAAGGGGACTGGAGGACCTCAAATATGAGGTGCAACAACAAGCACTACATTTAATCTTGCTGGAGAAGAGATGCTTGTGAGAGAGGATATGATGGCGATTTACAAATACCTCAATGTTGATCCCAGCATAGGTAAAAAGCTATTCAGTCTCGGGGTGTAAGAGGACACGTGGCCACACAATGAGATTGAAGGAGAAGTGGTTTAAACTTGAGCTGCATGGGGGGCGGAGGTTATTGTAAGGGCAGTAAATTTGTAGAACTCTTTCACAATCGGTGGTGTCCACATGGAGTATTGATTTTTTAAAAAAAAAACACTTTTGCACTTGCATCTGGAACACAATATACAGGGATATGGGAAATGATTATCGACACTGACAAGTACACCTACACAGGTTATACTGGATGGACAATTGTCTTTATTCATCCTTACCTACTATGTAACAATGTAAGTTGGCATCCTTAATGGATTTGGGTAAGCCCTGAAAATTTTTAGCTCTGGATCTATATTCAAGATTTTCAATTTTCGATAGCGCCTGTTCCAACTGTGTTAAGCTCTCCAGACATCCCATTTTTTGATTAATGCTGGAGATGGTTGAGTCTGGCTTGGTTTCAAATTTCAGTTCTAGCACCCAGCTCCCCGTAATGTCAGCCTTTGATATCAGTAGTGAAAAAGTAGTGTAACCGGTGTCTACTGCTGAGAAAGGGTTGTGTGCTGTATCGGCAATAGCTGGGTGTGTGAACAGGATGTGAGCTAAGCATGTCATCCAGCACTCTCTCTGAGAGATTATTATTATATAGTATTTACATAGCGCCAACAGTTCGTGCAGTGCTTTACAACATGAGGACAGACACAGTACAGTTACAATACAACTTAATACAGGAGGAATCAGAGGGTCCTGCTTGTTAGACCTTACGATCTAGGAATTTTGTGTGGAAGCCGGAGAATGATGGGCAGGTGATGCTGTAATTCAAGGGAGCAGAGTAGGCCATCAGCAGATCCGGTGATGACTGTCTAGGGTCTGTAGCAGCAGGAGTCTTGGAGCCCTGTGGCAAGGACTGACCAGTGGCTGCCATCTTAGCTGCTGTGGGCAGAGCAAGTCACAGGCGGAGGTCTGGAACGTGCACACCCTGCACCTCTATTGGCCATCGGCATTGCAGGCAGCCAGTATTTGGCACTCCCTGGATAATTTCCGGGTATCGGACCCTCAGTGGCACGGGAAGTTGGATATATGCAGCCGACCAGGTGTGCAGCTCAGTCTTCGGGAGCTGCGTGATGCGCTCCTCTTTAATTTATTTTTATCATTTATTTTATACGACATACAAATGTAGGATATAAAAGATTGGTTTTTGTAAAAAGTTAATAAATTAACCTAAAACCACTATCATTTTTAAAGATAAACTCTGGAAAATTTAAGTCCTCACTTGCAATAGGACTGTGTCTGCACAGCAATTCTTGATCCGACGTGAAATGCACTTTTGCTTACCTGTTCTAATACTCATTTGTAGGGAGGCTGCCCACAGGCTGCAAAGGTTAAATGCTTGTTTAGGTCTAGAGCCCACAAAAAAAAATCCTGATCCATCATTCTTGCAGGCTCCCCTGGGTTGTAATAAGCAATCTGGGGAGAAGGACCTTAATGAGAGAGGTGACTGAGAACCCTATGGTCAATCTGAGCTCCAGGGATCCCCTGTGGAGGTGAGACTATGTTCACTGCAGCCCTCCCTGGATCTGGGCTTTATAGCATAGTGGCTAGACAAGCCTCTCCTCCGTGCTAAACACATGAAAGCCCACTCGGAGTTTGCAAAAAAAGAACCCTAAGGACTCTGACCACGAGGAACAGGATTTTCTGGTATGATATAACCAAGATTGAATTGTTTGGCCTCCAAAATTGAACGTCTGGAGGAAACCAAGCATCTCATTACCTGCACAATACCATCCCAACAGTGAAGCATAGTGGTGGCAGTATCATACTATGGGGGTGTTTTTCAGCAGCAGGGACTGGGAGACTGTTCAGGGTAAAGGGATAGTTGAAAGTACAGAGATATATTCTCAATGAAAACCTGTTCCACTGCACTCGAGACCTCAGACTGGGCGAAAGGTTCACCTTTCACCATGACAAGCTAATACGACACAGGAGCAGCTTAGTGACGACTCTGACTTGAACCATATTGAACATCCCTGGAGAGACTTGAAAATGGTTGTCGACAGATGGTCCCCATCCAACCTGACTGAGCTTGAGAGAATTTTCAAAAAAGAACAGCCAAAAATCCCCAAAGCTTTTCACGCCATACCCAAAAAAAAGACTAGAGACTGTAATTGCTGCCAAAAGTGCTTCAACAAAGTACTGAATATAAAGGGTCTGATATATGAAGTACATGTGATGCTTAATTTGTATTTATTTTTTTTAAATAAATTCAGACATTTTAAAAATTGTTTTTTCCTTTCATCATTATGGGGTACTAAGGGTAGATTAATGAGAAGAAACTAAATTTAAACTGTAGTATCAGGCTGCGACATAACAAAATTGAAAAAATTGAAGGGGGTCTGAATATCTTATGAATGCGTTGTGTAGATGTGCTGTGCTGAGCTCCACTGGAGCAATCCTTGCTGGGGCTAGCTATGCAGCCGGATCCATTCAAAGTGTCTCTTAGGCCAAATTGAATGGTGCCCAGGCCTGGTATCCGAAGAAATTAGGTTTTGATTGTAAACGCTTCTCTTTAGAGAGCTGGACCCTGGGATCTAGTACTTTTGGTATTAAGGCCATAAAGTTTTACTAGCGGGGTGCTATTACAGGTCCTGGATTGTGGGTTCCCGGTTCCTGAAGGTTTAACGGAACCCACAGTGAAGGGTGAAGATTGGGTCTGTTGGTTTTACCACAGAAAACCCTACGGTGGGAAAGGTAAGGAGTTTTCTTATGAAATGTCTCAGTTAAAGTAAATGTTGTCATGCCTAAGTGTCACCACTGGGTGCTGTATGGAGCATGTACCTTCTCATGCTTTGCTCTGAGATCATGCTGTGTCACGGAAGCAGCAGGCAGACCTCTGGTAAGTTTGGGGGGGTTTTGCTTCCTCCAGACACCCCCACCTGGGCTAAACTCTTCCGCTCTTCATGAGGCTGAGTATAAGGGAGAACTAAAAACGATCAGCAATGTCGTTTTCTTTCACTGCCCCTACTCGGCGGCGGCTTTCAGGTCTCGTCCACACCATCTCCACCTCACTCATAAGCCGATCCCGTCGGATCGGAGGCCCGTGCCTGTGCTGGAAAACTTTTTTGGAAAGATGAAGGGGGGGCACGATCCGATGGTGGGGCAGGGCTCAGCATGGCATTAGCATCGGCGTCCTCCAACGCAGAAGTGTGTTTTAATTAAAAAAAATCCATTTGTGCTGGCTGCAAAATTGGCGGAGACACATAAGAGCAAAGAGCATGAAAGAGGTTTTGGTGACGCAGACATTTCCTATTTGACACATTTACCATTTGCATCAGGCTGACCGTTAATAGCAGTGGCTGGACTATTGCTCAAGCAGTGGATGCGATTTCTTCTGGTAGTACCTCTGCTTTGTGAATCGGGCTAAGGTCAGAAGGGGGGGGTTGAAACACCCCCAAAAAGTGCTAAAAGGGTCTTCCTCAGTCTGTGGAAAGCCTACTCACAAATGGCATCCTGAGAGGGGGATGGCTGGTCAGAGTGAACATCAGGGCCATGAAATGTTTGCAACTGTTTTCAACACTGCAGCCCCTGTTTATTTTACTAAAAAGATATTTTTTCCTCAGCCATGATAGGTTTAAAAAAAGGAGCTTTAATCGCATCCCAGTGTGGGTGAAAATGCGACAGGTTCTCTTCCATTACCCAGGACCCTTAAACTGAGGAACTAGGGGCAGGAGAAGGCGAATTCCCTCCGGGGGACCATGGCGAGGCTGATGACTCCTCTTCTGTGGTGTCAAATGCAGGAGAATCAGCAGTTTCAATCTTAAGATTGATGGTGCAATTTCTTGCTGAATGGTCCACTCCACATTTATGTACCCTTAACTGAGTGTTTTGGTTCGCTAAAGCCACCTACACATTTTGCATGCCATTTCCTGTCCATTCATTGTTTGAAAAGCTTTTTCTCTT
Source organism: Lithobates pipiens (assembly GCF_037356315.1). NCBI lineage: Eukaryota > Metazoa > Chordata > Amphibia > Anura > Ranidae > Lithobates > Lithobates pipiens. Next base: position 209,661,455 of record NW_027507758.1, read on the forward strand.
ATATTCACCGACCGACACAGCTCCTCTCTTAGCCATTGTGTTGTTATACCCTATTACTAGGAGATACTAGGCATTAGTTGTAAACAACACTCAGAACTCTTTAGTTCCACGTAGGGGGCGGTCCCTTGGGCAACAACCCTCCAGTCTGCCATGCATTCATCCGTTTTATTTTGCCTAGTGAAGAAGGACCTAGGAACTCTGCGGGCCCATCGGTCCGTTTTTTTGTTCTGCAGAATCGTGACTTTTTGCGCAAGATGATTGATCCTGTGATCTTCTATAAACAGCTGGCTGGGTGACAGGCTGGATACGCTTATCCTTGTAGTCTCCCCAGTCCGGCCATCTCGCGTGTGCAGGCCGCAGCTATGCACTAGGCAGGCCACGATGAAACCTCAGCTCCAGAGGTGGTCAGTGAGCTTTTATGCTCCGGGGCATACATATGACCGTTCTGCTGGTGTCTGCGTCACAGTATGCCGGGCCAGCAGCCACCCTGTACTGATCAGTGAGTGGATCTGTGATGAAATGTCTCCCAGCTCTTCAGGACTGCTAAGTACAGCTGTTCTTCATGCCCCTGGAAGGTTTCTGTGAGGCCATGCTGATGTCCTGCGCAGCGCTGTGCTCACCGCCATTGATTTCTCCCTGTACCTCATGGAGCTGCTTTCGGCGTCCATTTTAGGTGTGGGCAAAGGCAGCATGCTCTCCTGGGCTTCAGCTGCCATTTTCCTGGTGATTTCCTATTCAGAACACTGGCAGCCATTTTCTTGTAGCCTGAACACTTTTTTTAGTGTTCTCTAGCGGCAGCATGTGCTCCTGTGCCCTCAGTCATTTTCCCTGTGTTTTATGTCCTTGTGCTGGACACTGGACGGCCATTTTCTTGAAGCCTGAGCACACTTCAGAGAGGTTTTAGCGCCATTTGCAGCTGCTTTCACCGAGTTTCTCCTGCACCTGGGAGCCAACAGGGGTTACAGGCACTACCTGCTGAATAGCGCAGAACTCCTCAGGGTGGTGAGTCCAGCGGGAAAGAGCCCCTCAGCCAGTGGCAGTAAGGAGGGTGGTACTGTTACTGTCCTAAGTCCCCTTCAGGTGGCAGACAGGGTAGGGTCAGCATGGCTTCAGAAATGGATGTTTCTTCCCCCGAAATCCAGGCAATTGTAACTGGGTCACCTGCTGACTGCGCAGTGCCTATGGACACCCTGATGGCGGTCCTCAATTCGTTCATTGCCAAGATGGAGGCGGCACATGGGAAAAAGGGTGCAAAAAAGCGGCCCCTGCCCCCCCCGTCCTCTGGGGAGAGCTCTGACGCAGACTCGCGTCTTGCTGAGGCTGGTGACCCCTGCTCTGTCTGGTCAGATGAGGCTGACCAGGACTGTTCGGACAGTGAGTCCCCGTCTGGGTCCGTGCTCGACAAAGCCATGTTGGAGCACTTATCATAGCTGTGCGTGATCCCCTGAAGATTCAGGAGCCAGCAGAGCCCTCTGCTGATGTAGCGGTCCCCTTTGGGTCCCAAAAGCCAGCACGTTCACCTAAGGTGTTCCCGTATCTGACTTATTTTGGCAAGTTCATTTACAAGGAATGGGGTCGCCCGCAATGGACCTTTTCGGTCCCCAAATCCATGGTGGTGCGTTACCCTTTTGAGGAAAGCCTTCTCAAGAAATGGTCGGCTTCTCCGGTTGTGGACCCCCAGTATCCAGGTTAAATAAAGTAACCACAATCCCGAAAGAGGGGACTCCTGCATTTATGAATCCCACGGACAGGAAGGCCGAGGCAGTGGCTCGTTCCTTGTTTATGGTGGTTGTGGGGTCCACCGTGTGACCAGTGCTGCCATCCGCATTTGTGTCTCAGACACTAAATGAGTGGGCAAAACTGTTGCACTGCAAATTGGGAGAGCAACAGGCTTCTCCTGTCTGCATGGAACTAGCAGACCAACTAGTGCAAGGCCTTAAAGTGGAGGTCCACCCTAAAGTGGACCTTCCGCTCATTGGAATCCTCCCCCCCTCCGGCTCCACAATTGGCACCTTTCAGGGGGGAGGGGGGTGCAGGTACCTGTACAGTACAGGTATCTGCACCCACTTCCTGGATAGCTCTCTGCGGAAAGGGGCGTAGACTACGCCCCTTTCCGAAAGTCCCCCGCTGCCTGCTGGGAAACACACAGATCCCAGAGGCAACGGGTCCATCCTCATTGCGCAGCGCGACTCGCGCATGCGCAGTAGGGAACCGGGAAATGAAGCCGAAAGGCTCCACTTCCTGATTCCCATACCCAAGATGGCGGCGGCAGCACCCGAGAGACGATCGAGAGATCGGCTTAGGGTGCCGACATCACGGGCGCGCTGGACAGGTAAGTGTCACTATTTTAAAAGTCAGCAGCTGCAGTATTTGTAGCTGCTGGCTTTAAAAAAAAAAAGAAACGCGCACTCCCGGCGGACTCCCGCTTTAAGTACGTTTGTGACGTGACCCTGTATACTCTTCCTCTGTTATCCAGGGCTTCAGTGTCAGCAGTGGTGCTGAGGCGCCTGATTTGGTTAAAATGCTGGTCTGCTGACCAGGCAAAAAAGCCCTGACGGATCTTCCCTTCCTTGGCGACTGGCTCATTGGAGCCTCTTTGGATGACGTTATTAAAAATGCCACTGGTGGGGGGGGCGTGGCCGAGCGGAGATTCGAGTGGACGTGCCTGGGGTGAGCTCCGGCTAATAGAGCACACACCCAGGGCTTTACCGTCCACCGGCAGGAAACGGACCCCACCGGAGGCCGTGGGCATATCCCAGGGCGCTGTGGCACATATAGCGGGCTCGCCGTTCACGGAGATCCGGCTGCCCGGCGGGATAGTCCGAGGCTTCGGCCTACAGCACAGAGCGGCGGCCATATTGCTCCACCCGGAGGCCGAGCTCCGGAGGACTACAGGGCCCAGAAACCATCTTGCATGCCTGTCGATTGCCAGGGACATCTAGCCTGCCACCGGAGGCCTGCAGCCTTCCCTGAGTCACCCCTGGATCAGCCAGAGGGGCCCTGGTATGCGACGGCGGCCATCTTGGTGCACCCGGTGGTCTCTGTCTCCCCTGGGCTTACTATATCCCCATCCACCCCCCCGGAGCACCCTAGTTTAACCAGCAGCAACCCCCAAAAGGTGTTATAAAGTGGGGCATACACTTCTCTGGCTGTATTTACCGTCGGGGGCCCTGGCTACTGAGTCTTGGAGTGACGGCCATCTTGCTACACCTCCATCTCCTCTGGGCCCCATCCTAGACTCATTGATCCCCCAAGACACCCTGGTCTAGCATTCTGTGGGCATAGACGGGAATACCCTCAAGGTTTTACCCCCCATTATAGCACGGGCTGCCGATACGGTCCCAGGAACCAAGCTGCTGTATGCACACACACTCCTGAGCTCCCTCATTCCTACGAGCCTGGATCTATACTTTTACGGCCACTGAGGCAGTTCAACTAGATAAGTGACCACCTGCGGTCTCCGTCCGTTCACCTCCTCGGAGAAACCAACCGACCATGTCTGGCTAAAGACATGACCTGCTGAGTCCCGTGACCGCCTGTGGCGGACAGGCTGTCCTTCAGGCACGGCACATCCCTGTAAAGCATGTCCACGCACAGCTCTCGATCTACAAAGTCAGCGGATCTACAACAGGGCACGATCCAGCGATACCTGCTCTGCACATCTCAGTCCGATCCCCGCACTCCCAAAGACAAGATGGCACCCGCACGTAACCCAGGGAAGAGCAAACCCCCTCCCCCTACTCAACCGGCAATGGACAGCGGTGAGGACCATGATGACTACCCAACCCAGCACTCTGACCTTCCAAGTGTGGCGTCCAGCACTAGCACCTCTACTGTCTCGCCTCCAGATATGGGTCCTGGAGTCGTGGCCCCTCAAACCTCAAGGGAACTACCTAGATCTGAAGCCTAGACTCTTTTGGCGGCCTTCCGAGCGGAGTTTGAGAACTGGGCAGTCAAAATGGAGACCTCACTCCACAAAGACCTTCAGGCCATCCAACAGGAGGTCTCCACTAATCAGACCGCAATCTCTGCACTAACTGACACTCAATCTGACCATGCGACCCGCATCATGTCCCTTGAACGAGCCTCCAAGGAACACATGCACCGGATTCGCCAACATCAACTACGCATAGAAGATGGGGAGAATAGGAGTCGCAGGAATAACATACGACTACAGGGCATACCGGAGGCCACGGCCGGTGCGGACTTGAAACCATCTGTCACTGCCATCCTCAACCTAGTCATGGGAAGAGAGATTTCATCCCCTATTGAGATGGACCGGGTGCATAGGGTGGGGGGGCCCAGGAGGGAACATAGTGACCGTTCGTGGGATGTCCTATGCAGGGTTCACTACTTCACCCTTAAAGAGGAAATTATGCGCAAAGCATGGCGTTTGGGTCCTGTAGACTTTGACGGTTCAGCTATCCACCTATACCCGGACCTTTCCCGCAACACTCTCCACATGCGCCGAATGGTCCGTCCACTGCTAGACCTGATACGTCAAGCCAGAGCAACTTACACCTGGGGACACCCCTTCGGCATCAAAGTGACCAGGGCCGAACATAAATTTGTCCTCTCTGATCCGGATCAACTTCCAGCCTTTTTCAGCTTTTTGGAGCAAGATCCAATTGATGTGCCTAACTGGCTGGACCCACCAGATGACCGTGCTAGGGTACAAACGCGGGACCCTCTCCCACAACGCCGCAGATATCTGAGGTATGCAGCACATCCTGTTGATCCTGGACCGCGTCACCCTACCTCTCCGGAAGATTAAGGAAGCTCTGAGAAACCCTTTAGAAGTATTTCACTGCTCATTGTGTGACTAGCACCCACTGAGTATCTAAGCCTACCCCTCGTCTCCTGAACAGGCCGCATTTTTTCTTTTTTGGGGAAGTTTTTCTTTTTTATTGTTTCTCCCCTCCTCTCATCTTACTTGTTCCTCCATATATTCTGCTGGCTATGCCACGATGGGAGACGGGGTGGTTGGCTACATCCACCTATACCTCCAGACAGCTGGTGCACTAAACTTATGGACCTTCTGCCTGCCCTTTGCTAGTGTTTTATACTTGGTTGGGGTTCGGGAGAGGCAATGGAGCAGCAGGCAGCTAATGTTTGATTTAATTATGCAACTGTTGAGTTTCTAATATACTTTACTGTACAGGTCTACTCTCCAGGTTTTTAGTGGTAATGGCCCACCTGGGTATGGCTGGAGGGGCGACAGATGGACTGACGAGGTCCGCGGTCTCATGCCACTATCCACGTGGGCTTCCAAAGATGTCTATTCACATTTTTTTTTATACACCGGATAGTTTCAACCCAACATGCTCTCAGTATTGATACACAGATTTGATCTCGGAGCCCCCTGTTGGGGTAAGTAGACAACTTATGTTGCAATTGTTTGCACCCACCCCGTGAGGTGTCTCACGGACTTATATCTCCTCTGCAGAGGGGGGGACCGGACTGGTCGCCCCCATTCATGGAGGACTTGATGTGTGTTCTGTTTTAGTGTTTTGTTATACTGATGTGCCTCAGAAGAGTTGTACATGCCTGTTATGCTACTGGGCTCACGGCTCAGGTTCTCCACTTCGACCCTCCACCCTCAATAGGCCGAGCACGAATAGTGCCTATTTACGTGAATTTTCACGTGGTGTCCCGTTCTCGTGGACCCCTTAGATTTACTAGGCTCCTTCCTTAGGTGTCCTCCTTTTATTAGTTTTGTACTTGTACACTTTTTGCTATAAGTTCCCACTTTCCTCTCCCCCCCCCCCCCCCCACACCTGTCTACACCCTGATTCTCTTATCCTCACTCCACCATGGCCCACACGGTACTATCTCGTCCTCGTCTGAAATGCTGCTCTTGCAATGTTAATGGCCTCAATATTGCATCCAAGAGAGGTCAAATCCTTTACCAAATGCATAAACAGCAGGTCAAAGTGTTACTGTTACAGGAAACACATTTCCACATACAGTGGTGTGAAAAAGTGTTTGCCCCCTTCCTCATTTCCTGTTCCTTTGCATGTTTGTCACACTTAAGTGTTTCGGAACATCAAACCAATTTAAACAATAGTCAAGGACAACACAAGTAAACACAAAATGCAATTTGTAAATGAAGGTGTTTATTATTAAAGGTGAAAAAAAATCCAAACCATCATGGCCCTGTGTGAAAAAGTGATTGCCCCCTAAACCTAATAACTGGTTGGGCCACCCTTAGCAGCAACAACTGCAACCAAGCGTTTGCGATAACGTGCAATGAGGCTTTTACAGCGTCCTGGAGGAATTTTGGCCCACTCATCTTTGCAGAATTGTCCTAATTCAGTTACATCAGAGGGTTTTCGAGCATGAACGGCCTTTTTAAGGTCATACCACAACATCTCAATAGGATTCAGGTCAGGACTTTGGCTAGGCCACTCCAAAGTCTTCATTTTGTTTTTCTTCAGCCATTCGGTGGTGGACTTGCTGGTGTGTTTAGGATCATTGTCCTGCTGCAGAACCCAAGTTCGTTTCAGCTTGAGTACACAAACAGATGGTCGGACATTCTCCTTCAGGATCTCTTGGTAGACAGCAGAATTCATAGTTCCTTTTATCACGGCAAGTCTTCCAGGTCCTGAAGCAGCAAAACAGCCCCAGACCATCACACTACCACCACCATATTTTACTGTTGGTATAATGTTCTTTTTATGAAATGCAGTGTTCCTTCTACGCCAGATATACTTGGACACACACCTTCCAAAGAGTTCCACTTTTGTCTCATCGGTCCACAGAATGTTGTCCCAAAAGTCTTGGGGATCATCAAGATGTGTTGTGGAGAAATTGAGACAAGCTTTGATGTTCTTTTTGCTCAGCAGTGGTTTTCTCCTTGGAACTCTGCCATGCAGGCCATTTGTGCCCAGTCTTTTCCTGATGGTGGAGGCATGAACACTGACCTTAACTGAGGCAAGTGAGGCCTGCAGTTCCTTGGACGTTGTTGTGGGGTCTTTTGTGACCTCTTGGATGAGTCGTCGCTGTGCTCTTGGGGTAATTTTGGGCGGCCGGCCACTCCTGGGAAGGTTCACCACTGTTCCATGTCTTCGCCATTTGTGGATAATGGCTCTCACTGTGGTTCGCTGGATTCCCAAAGCTTTGGAAATGGCTTTATAACCCTTTCCAGACTGATAGATCTCAATTACTTTCTTTCTCAATTGTTCCTGAATTTCTTTGGGTCTCGGGATGATGTGTAGCTTTTAAGGATCTTCTGGTGGACCTTACTGTGTCAAGCAGCTCCTATTTAAGTGATGCCTTGATTGTGAACAGGTGTGGCAATAATCAGGCCTGGGTGTGGCTAGAGAAATTGAACTCAGGTGTGGACAACCAGTTATAGTATGTTTTAACAAGGGGGGCAATCACTTTTTCACACAGGGCTAAGATGGTTTGGATTTTTTTCACCTTTAATAATAAACACCTTCATTTACAAATTGCATTTTGTGTTTACTTGTGTTGTCCTTGACTATTGTTTAAATTGGTTTGATGTTCCGAAACACTTAAGTGTGACAAACATGCAAAGGAACAGGAAATGAGGAAGGGGGCAAACACTTTTTCACACCACTGTACACTCCAAGATATAAAAAGTAAACCGCGTTATTAAGAAATAATTATTTTTTAAAATTGTATATAAATCCCCTACAAGCAGCAACTCCAATCGTAATACTCCGATATAATAGACTAAATAAGTGAAAAAATGAGCTGTGCTAAAAAAAAACAAAAAACTAAACTCTACTCAAAAAAAAATTCAAATCACACACATATTGAAAAAATCTATAATCCCAAAAGGAAAATAGTGAAAAAAAAGATGCAAAGATAGCTTAAAAAATTTGAATAAATTATATCAGTGAGTAATATCTTAACCACTTCAATACAGGGCACTTAAACCCCTTCCTGCCCAGACCAATTGCGCGGTCATGCTACACTGTACCCAAATGAAATTTTTATCATTTTTTTCCCCACAAATAGAGCTTTCTTTTGGTGGTATTTGATCACCTCTACGGTTTTTATTTTTTGCGCTACAAATAAAAAAATACCGAAAGTTTTGAAAAAAGTTTTTTTTTGTTTCAGTTTCAAAACTTTGTAAATAAGTACGTTTTCTCCTTCACTGATAGACACTGATGAGGCTACACTGATGGGCACTGATAAGGCGGCACTGATGGGCACCAATGTGGCACCAATGAAGTGGCCCTGATAGGCGGCACGGATGGGCGACACGGACGGACACTGATAGGCAGCACAAATTGGCACTGATAGCTGGCACGGATTGGCATGGATGGGCGGCACAGATGGGCATGGATAAGCGGCACAGATGGGCATGGATAGGCAGCACAGATGGGCACGGATAGGCGGCACAGGTGGGCACTCATAGGCGGCACAGGTGGGCACTCATAGGCGGCACAGGTGGGCACTCATAGGCGGTACAGGTGGGCACTCATAGGCGGCATTGGTGTTATAGTAATGGATGCCAATCAGTGATGCCCATTGTGGGCACTGATTGGCACCCATTGTGCTGACTGGCATCCCTGGTGGTCTAGGGAGGATTACCTTTTCCCTGGTGGTCTGGTGGCGTCCCTGGTGGTACAGTGTGGGCATCCTCGGGGGGGCTGTGCTGATAATCGATCATCACAGACCCCCCCTGTCAGAGGAGCAGCCGATCGGCTCTCCTCTACTCGCGTCTGACAGACGCGAGTGAGGGAAAGCCGATCACCGGCTCTTCCCATTTACACTGTGATCAGCCGTGATTGGACACGGCTGATCACGTGGTAAAGAGTCTCCGTCGGAGACTCTTTACCGAGATCATAGTTGCCGGGTGTCAGACTGACACCCCGCAACAACGATCGCCGCGATGCGCACCCCCGGGGGCGCGCAGCGGCTCATAATCCTGATCACGTCATATGACGTCCGGTCAGGATTATGCAACCACTTTGCAGCCGTCAATTGCCTATAGGGCGGGCGGCAAGTGGTTAAGCGTATAAGTGAGAGTTAAAAAATTACCAGTGCCAATAGTATAATTAGCATAAATTATATATCCCTTGTGTATAAAAATTGCATAAATTGTTAATAAAGCACACAACACCAACTTATTATAATGAATATGCAAAAAGACTAAAAAAGAAATTGGATAGGAATAAAGTCAATAAAAGTCTCAGAAAAATAATCAAAAGATGGTGATGGTTCTTCCAAAGTGAAGATATGGATTTGGCACCCACAATATTCTGTGTTAAAAGAGATCCAAAAAATCACCTCCACCAGTGAAAGGGGGCCGCTTACCAGAATTCTACATCTCAGTATCAGTGAGATCAACAGGGCAAAAGCACAGGAGTTCTGGATGAGCCGTCACATGAGCCACACTAACTTTATCCTTGATGAAAGCCTCCAGACGCGGAACGAAGGTGTCATATATCATATAAAGAAGCAGAAAGGCACTCGCATAGAGTAAAACCTTTTACTTTAATGGATAATAAAATAAATAATATTGCACTCACATGTATAAAGAAGGAAACGATCGTGTAAATAGAAAACGAGCCGGCCGGCTCTCGTGTGCCGCCCGCACTTCCGGGTTAGGCGTAGAACGCGGTGACGTCAGCACGCCGCACGTTTCGTCACAAGACGGACGTGTTCACGGGATGCTGGACAGCGTTCTGACGCACCGATTATATAGCAAAAACAAAAACAAAAAGCCTCGGTCTGAGCTCCATATCGTCTACTAATCCGCCATATTGCATAAGGGAAAAAGGACAAAAAATGCCCATCTGCCACAATAGGCAAAACCTAGAATTGTTAATATGTCAATAATCAACAATATCAAAGTATTGAGATAACAAAAATTAGAAAGGATGGTAACCCACCCTTGCGACTATAGCATTAAATTCACAACAATAGAAAGATGTAAATAATTAGCAGGGAGCCGCAAGTTAGAACCGTGGATCATGTATATCCACAGTACATATAGAGACCATTCCAAAATAAAAAAAAATTCCACCTAAAAAATTATTTTAATCAAGTATATTAAAAAACTATATATATAGAAAATTCAGTTGAAACATTATATATATATATATATATATATATATATATATATATATATATATATATATATATATATATATATATATATATATATATATATATATATATATATATATATATATAATAAATAAAAAAAGAGAAAGAAATTAAATAAAAATTTATTAAAAAATGTTATTTAAATAATATATAAAAAATGTTATTTAAATAATATATAAAAAATATATAAAAATAATACATAAAAATTATGTGCAAATTAATCCCAAGCAAAAACGTCTCAATACGTAAGCAAGGGGCTTATAATGCAAAAAATTATTGCCAATTGTATATACAAGAATGCCAACATTTTATTAAAAAAAGCAATATAATATTAAACCTGGACGGAGACAAAAAACCCATAAAAGTCGCTTCACAAAGACTCATGGAACTCACACCAAGTTCACAACAAAAGAAGGGGGAGAAGCCCCAAAATAGACAAATTATTCCAAACAGTTATACCTTGTATGTAGACAATTTATCAAAAAGAAGAGAAAATATCATGCATTATCAATAAACGCATTTATGTCCACTTCAATGTTTAGGCCATGAGGAGTATAACTCTTTAATTTGTGTATCCACATCATTTCAAGTTTCGAGATGCTTCTCACCAAATGGGTTCCCCTCCAATGGGGATTAAACTTATCAATCCCCAAAAAAATTGTATTAGTGGGGTCCCTATTGTGCGCCAAAAGGTAATGTTTGGAAACCGAATGCTGGGTATAACCCTTACGGATGTTCCCAATATGTTCATTCAGACGCACATGCAAAGGGCGTTTGGTCCGTCCTACATACTGGAGGCCACAAGGGCACTCCAGCAGGTAGACCACCGCCTCAGAGCAGCAAGTGATAAAAGGCTCTATAACAAAAGTTTTTGAGGTAATGGTAGATCTAAAAGTGGTACTCGAAATGTGGGCTATTAATGGGTGGGTCCAAAGTATTGGGAGCTACCCTGTCTCTTAAAGATGTTACACCTCTATATACCACCTGTGGCCTGTCGGGCAAAATGGTTCCCAATATTGAATCATTTCTTAATATGTGCCAATGCTTTTTATGTGCTTAATCTTGGTATGTTGACATGAGTAATTAGTAATAAAGGGGTGACGGAAAGAGTTATTTCGATGGCCTTCTTCCCGTTCCTTTAACAGCTCAGATCTCTCAATGTGACCAACCTCCTCTACCAAAAGTGCCAGGGAATCTGATGGATAACCTTTATCAATGAATCTCTGAGTGACAACCTGGGCCTGTTCAACAAAAACATCATGTTCTGTGCAATTACGCCTTAACCTTAAAAATTGGCTTCTAGGTACTGATTTTAACCAAGCTGGATGATGGCAACTAGAGGTAGGTATAAAGGAATTTCTATTGGTGGCTTTAAAAAAAAGTTGATGTAGTAAAACGTTCTCCGCTAATAGAAATTGTAAGGTCTAAAAAATTAATTTTAGTAGGACTAGCTTCATAAGTGAGATGTATACCCCTAGTATTGGAATTAAGCTCCCTCATGAAAGAGGAAAGATCTAATTCACTACCATCCCACAGGAGGAGGATGTCGTCTATGTACCTAGCCCAAAAGGTCAGCTGCGGCCTATCCTGGGCATAGACGACATCCTCCTTCCATTTTGCCATAAAAAGGTTCGGCAAACTGGGGGCATATTTCACCCCCATGGCTAACCCCTTAATTTGGCGATAAAAATCGCCCCCAAACCAAAAAAAATTATGTGTGGCTGCATACTCTAAGAGTCTCATAATAAAATCAATTTGTTCTGGAGGGAGATCAGAAAACCTCTCCAAAGAGTCTAAAACAGCCTCCAGACCTAAATTTTGAGGCATGCTAGTATAAAGTGACGCAACATCTGCGGTTACTAATAAAGTCCCTTGTTTAGGACGATGTCCCTCAAGAAGATTAATTACATGTCTCGTGTCTTTGATAAATGATGGCCTTCTGCGTACTAAAGGTTGTAGAAAAAAATCTATGTACCTGCCCACTCGGGAAGTAATGGAATCAATCCCACTAATAATGGGACGTCCCGGGGGGCAGGTAAGACTCTTGTGGACCTTGGGTAGGTAATAGATAATGGGGATTCTGGGGGTTTTCGGAATCAGAAAGGCCTTCTCCTTCCTATTCAGAATCCCCTTTTCAAATCCATCTGTAACCAGATACTCCAGGATTCTTTTGTATTGGGCATTCGGATTGGAAGGTAAGGAGGTGTAAGTAGCCTCATCACCTAAAATTCGACTCATCTCGCATATATAGTCCTCCTTATTCAAAATAACTATGCCCCCCCCCTTGTCTGCTGGACGGATAACCACATTTTTATTATTACAGAGGAATGCAATGCCAGCAACAATCGCCTCTTTATTCCTAACTTTTTTCACGCGTAAGTCCTCAAGATCTTTGAGAGCCAGATCACGAAAGACTTTCAAAGAGGGACACAAATGTCTTGGAGGATTAAAAAGGGATGCGTTGGAAAGTCCCGAATGGCAATAATCACTGGAGGCATTCCTAAGAAAATTTGTTGGGTTGGAAGCTACATATCGTTGAATATTTAGCTTTCTTACGTACTTATGAATATCCATATATGTTTGAAATGTATTCATATTTTTCGCTGGAGCAAACTTGAGGCCCTTATCCAGGACCCTCAGTTCACAATCGTTAAGAGTGACCGAACTAAGATTAAAGATGCCCGCACCAATTAAGTTCTTGGTCTTTTTGGGCTGAGTACGCCTCCCCCCCTCTAGTTCCTCTCTTAGTTCCACCACTCTTTTGATGCCCTGGTTTGGCCTGGGAAAACCCCAGCCATTATGGCCTGGGTTAACACCTAAATTCCCACTATTAGGGTCTCCCTGGGTTTCGGTGTAGGGACCCATATTGTTGGTCCTTAAATTCGCCATGCCATCCATAGGTAAATAGCTTCCTTCTGGTGGGAAGCTAGAATCCTGTAAGGGCAAAAAACTATTTTGTGTAGGGATGTTGAATTGAGATTGATAATCAACATCATAATGTACCACTTGACTGTTACTATAAGCTGTTGGTAAATTAGGTCTCGGATACTGAGAAGAAGGGGGTGGCTGATTGTAAACAGGTGGTGGAAAATATCCCTGTTTAGAATTAGGGCCTCCCATCCATCCAGGGGGAGGTCCGAGAGGTCTCCCTTGTCTCCAATTTGAAGAGGGAGTACCATGGCCATAATAAGGAAAAGGGCCCTGGCCATATATCTGTGGGGGGGGGCACTCTGACGTTGCCCACCTCGCCCCCTCCCTCCGTTGCCCTGACGTTTACCACCTCTATTCTGACTATAATTCCTCGTTCCCTCATCGGGAGAGCGAAAACGGGAATTCATAGGTGGTACAATCTGGTTCTGTGTGTTCGGAGGTGGTATCCCACCCTGAAAAATGGCCACCAGAGTGGTATCCATGGCTGAACCAGAAATCTCTGCCTGTTCTGCCAATAGTCTATTTTGCCACTCAAAGACCATCCTGGATTGATAGTCCAAAATATCTCGATTATATTTTTTTCTTTTTAAGCTTTTGTTCTTTTTCCTCTTTTTCTAATATTTTTAAAAGGCCTTTGGATCTATCTTAAGTACTCCTCATTGTTTTTAAGGGGCAATATTTTGTCTTTTATACTTTTAATCTCAGTATCTAGCCGATTGAGTTTTTGATTCTTCCTCTTCACAAGAAAACATAAGAAAGCAACCCCGGACTCATTAAAATACTTATACCATCCCTCTAGATCCACCTCACCTTTCTGGGGACAGACCTCCCACCTCAAACTACGGGGAACCATCTGTTGTTTTATATAGGTTTCCAAAAAGGCAATATCCCATTGGGTGTGGATCTCGGATACTATTAGGTTTTTTAACCTCATAAAGAGACCAGCCAAGTCACCATCCCCTTCTGCAAAGGGTTCAAAAACCCCTTCAGTGTTTACCACCCTGGAAGCACGAAAATCAAAAATATCCATAGAGTGGAATAGCAGCAGTAAATGTATAAGGATCACAAACAAGATATAAAAAGTAAACCGCGCTATTCAGAAAAAATTGTTAACCTTTAAAATCTATATTTCTGTTTTATTAATCAGAAGATATGATATGGGTTAAAAGAGAATTCTATTGACAAGGAAAAGAAAGGTTTAACATAACACCATTTATTAGAGTAAGTTACAGGTCTATCTAATACACAGAAAATATCTATAGTCTAAGTGAGGGAGTAAAATATTAGGTTAAAATACAACAAGAGTACAGATTACATTCATCACAATACAAAACAAGACATATGACAAGCAGGTATACCTTTAAGTGCTGGGAGATGATCTGATAATTTACCTAATATTGGTCCATAGCTCTGGTCAGTTTCATCTGCCATTATGTTGGTTTTGGGTCCCATTAATAAAGGGCCATCTCTCATTGACTTGCACAGGACCACCCTGATTGGTTAGCCCTCTCCTCCCCTGGGTGTATTTCTTGCAAGATTGGTCCATTTTCTCATAACTTAATTTCCCCTCAATAGCACCTCCTCTTTTGGGTTTAATTGGTTAGTGATAATTAGTCTGAAGCCCACTTAATTAAAGAGGAAGTCTGCTCTTGAATAGGGCACTTAACTATGCATAGTCCTAGCTGGGGTAAATTGTCCATTCCTGAACAGATCAAAGAAATATTTTAAGCATATCAACCACCCTTTGAAATGGATAAATGGTTGATTAGCACGGAAGAATACACAAGCCTTTATCTAGCAAATTAATTCGGCTCCGTACCGACTACACACCCAAATGGTATCTTTTCCTGGGCCTTTGACTACCACATTAGGTAAACAGCAGGACATCTCCCTAACACACACACTTAGCATACCTGTAAGACAAAGGGAATTTTAATTGAATTATATACGCTGACTAGAAGTCTATTCATGTATTTGAAAACATCTAGCCATGTTAACCTAAAACTATTATAAACCTTCTTTATTTCTTATCCTAATATATACATCTATAATACAAATGTTCCCAGTTCCTAATGGAGATTACTCATAAACTCCTCATAAGGCAACAAAATTATTTTTAAAAATTGTATATAAATCCCCTACAAGCAGCAACTCCAATAATAATACTCCGTAATACTCTGATATAATAGACTAAATAAGTGAAAAAATGAGCTGCGCTAAAAAAAACAAAAAACTAAACTCTACTCAAAAAAAAATTCAAATCACACACATATTGAAAAAATCTATAATCCCAAAAGGAAAATAGTGAAAAAAAAGATGCAAAGATAGCTTAAAAAATGTGAATAAATTATATCAGTGAGTAATATCTTAAGCGTATAAGTGAGAGTTAAAAAATTACCAGTGCCAATAGTATAATTAGCATAGATTATATATCCCTTGTGTATAAAAATTGCATAAATTGTTAATAAAGCACACAACACCAACTTATTATAATGAATATGCAAAAAGACTAAAAAAGAAATTGGATAGGAATAAAGTCAATAAAAGTCCCAGAAAAATAATCAAAAGATGGTGATTCTTCCAAAGTGAAGATATGGAGTTGGCACCCACAATATTCTGTGTTAAAAGAGATCCAAAAAATCACCTCCACCAGTGAATTCTAGATCTCAGTATCAGTGAGATGAACAGAGCAAAAGCACAGGAGTTCTGGATGAGCCGTCACATGAGCCACACTAACTTTATCCTTGATGAAAGCCTCCAGATGCGGAACGAAGGTGTCATATATCATATAAAGAAGCAGAAAGGCACTCGCATAGCGTAAAACCTTTTACTTTAATGGATAATAAAATAAATAATATTGCACTCACATGTATAAAGAAGGAAACGATCGTGTAAATAGAAAACGAGCCAGCCGACTCTCGTGTGCCGCCCGCACTTCCGGGTTAGGCGTAAGTGCCACCCCTTCCTGCTCCAACAGATACTTCAACAGATGGTTCCACAGTACAAACCCCTCTCAGAAAACTAAGGGCGTCTCTATTGCCTTCCACAAAACGCTCCCGATTGACCTGATAGACCAGCTCTCTGACCCCCAGGGGAGGTATGTATTCGTGAAGTTCTCCCTATGGGGCACCAAATTCACTGTAGCCAACCTCTACCTACCAAATACTAACCAAATCTCCACTGCTTTGTGATACATGAAGATCTTTTCAGACTTTGCAGAAGGTAAGCTAATCATAGGTGGGGATTTTAACGCCCCCCCTAGACCCACTCTTGGACTCTTCAACCTCTCGCTCTTCCATCTCCTTTACTAAGTTGAGGGCTTTTAAGCGGGCCATATACAACCACCATTTAATTGATATCTGGCGGGTTCTGTTTCCAACTACTCGCAATTATACCCATTTCTCACAGGTTCATCACTCCTATAGTCCTATCGACTACTTCCTTCTGAACCATAGCTGCTTAGATTGGTCACCTGAATGTGAAATAGACTCAATGGTCTGGTCTGACCACTCGCCTATTTACTTGACACTATCGATCCCTTCCACACCGGTGAGGGAATGGACATGGAGGCTGAATGATTCCCTTCTCGCGAACCCTGAATGTTCCCACAAGGTTTCAGAAACCATATCCAATTTCTTAATGGATCATGCCTTGGACACCACTTCCCTACCCTTACAATGGGAGGCGCTTAAAGCTGTCCTACGAGGAATCTTTATTCAGGTGGGGACCCCAATGAAAAAGACTCGTTCAGCTGCAATAACCTCTGCAACTTAAAAGCTTTGTGACCTTAAAACCCAGCATAAACGAGCCCCTACGCTAGTGACCCTGACAGAGGTCTCATTGGCCCGATCCCAACTTAGGGACCTGTATGAGGCTTCAGCTCGTACGTATGCGGACAGACTTGCTTTGCATCGGTACCGATTCCAAGATAAATGCGGTAGACAGTTGGCTCGCACCCTTCACCCAAGCACGCCTTCCACATTTATACCTCATATTCGGGCCCCCTCTGGAGAAATGCTTAACGAGCCCTCCAGGATATCACAAACATTCCGAGACTTCTACCAAACACTATACAATCTACCGCCCAGCGTCACTTCTAGCCCATCCCATACTCCTGAGCCCGATGGACAGTCCTATATTGAGGAAACTGAGCTCCCTATACTAGATGGAGATACTATAGAAGAGTTAGAGCGAGTAATCACAGTGGATGAAGTAGTAGGAGCGATAGCGGCCACCCCATCCGGTAAAAGCCCAGGTCCTGATGGATTTACCCCTAAATTCTACAAAACATTTGCTCCTCAACTGACCCCCTTTATGGCTAAGGTGTTTAACTCCCTATCAGAAGGCTCAGTGTTTCCTCCGCAAATTATCCCAAAACCAGATAAGGACCCTACCTTGTGCGCAAATTATAGGCCCGTTTCGTTAATTGGAGTCGACCTGAAAATATATGCCAAAATATTAACTACAAGAATGCAACCGCTACTCCCCCGCCTTTTACATCTGGACCAGGTGGGTTTTGTAAGTGGCCGCGAGGCAAGGGATAACACCTTGAAAACCCTGCTTCTTACCGACTATGCCCGCACCCACAAAATCCCTCTCTGCCTTTTGACGGTCGATGCCGAAAAAGCATTCAACCGGGTTGACTGGAAGTTCCTTCGCATGTCTCTGCAGCAGATAGGCCTGGGACCCAGAATGCTATCCTGAATTATGTCCCTTTACTCCTCACCCTCTGCCAGAATTCGGGTAAATGGTTCACTGTCGCCTACATTTGCCATTCATAATGGGACAAGACAGGGCTGTCCTCTATCTCCCCTTCTTTATGTCCTTGTCATGGAACACCTAGCAATAGCCTTACGCAATAACTCCAATATCTTTGGTGTTTCGATAGGCCCCACTCATTCCAAGCTGGAGCTCTTCGCGGATGACCTGCTATTGTTTTGTAACCCAACCCCATACATCTCTACCACATATAATGCAGGAATTTGTGAGGTTTGGCATGCTGAGCAATTTCAAAGTAAACCATACTAAGTCGGAAATCCTGAACATCTTGCTGTCCCGAGACGTCCTTCGCCAGGTTGCCGCTAGGTACCCGTTTAAAACAGGCTCTACCTCCATCCGCTACCTCGGAATCCAAATACCCATGGAAAGATCCCAATTATTCTCGTTGAATTATGCACCCCTTCTGCTTAAAACCAAGACGGATCTCTCCACCTACACAAAGAAACGCTTATCATGGCTAGGTAGAGTGAATGCCCTAAAAATGGACGTCTTCCCTCGGTTTCTATATCTATTCCAAACAATTCCTATTTCCATACCCTCCTGGTTTTTCAAGAAGCTCCGCCAACTATTCTCCTCCTTTATTTGGGGAGGGGCTCGTCCCCGGATACGCTATGAGACCTTATCGCTCCCCAAGATTTGTGGCGGGGCTGGAGCCCCAGATGCCTCCTTATACTATAGAGCAGCTGTGCTCACGCGTATACTTAACTGGTTCCATCATTCCTCTTCCAAACTGTGGGTACAGATAGAGAGCCATATTAACCCAATAGATCTCCGTGCTTTGCCGTGGACACCTACTGAATTCGTTGAGAGATACCCCTGAGCGACCTCACCCGACAAACCATACAAATCTGGACCCGTATGAACTCCTCTAAGACCCTATCTCCCCTGAAGGGACCCATGACCCCTTTGGGACTCCGGCTTTCCCACCGGCCCTCCGGGGCGCAAGTTTTGGTCCTTGGAGTAAGGAGGACCACAGACGACTTGCCCAAGTCCTACGTTCAGACCCCTCTCTGACTCATGACGTTCCCTCTGACCCATTTCCTCATGCCTCGACGCACTGGCTGCAGAGGCAACAGGTGATTTCCTTCATTCACACCTTCCCATCATTACCTGATGTACTCACTGACTTAACAGACTTGGAGAGCATGTTGCTCCAGGCCACCCCCCCTACGCAAGTAGTCTCTCAATTATACTCTTTCTTACACATGGCTTATAATCCTGACCTTCCCCCATACACACAGGCATGGAAGGAAGACCTGGGCCACTCCATCTCGCCTGTAGATTGGCAAAAATGCTTCATACTCACTCACAAAATGTCCTTCGCCTCCAATTCCCAAGAAAAGGGGTTCAAGCTGTTGACCTGTTGGTACAGATGCCCTTCAACGTTGCGCCGGATAAACCCGGCGCTTCCGGATACTTGCTGGCATTGCCTGTCTTCTAGGGGAACCCTACTTCACATTTGGTGGGAATGCCCCCCTGTAAGGAAGTTCTGGCAAAAGATCCTCGACTTGTACTGCAGACTCATGGCGACCTCAGTCACACCCTCTGCTGAGGTGGTTCTGCTATCTCTGCTCCCAGGCTCACTTAAGTCAGTCAAGAAGGACGTTCTGCGTCACTTTTTGGCTGCTGCTAGACTGGTGCTGCCCAGACATTGGAAGTCGGTGGGCATGCCTTCCCTGGGGGATTGGGCAATTGAAGTGGACCGAATTAATAGTTTGGAACGAATGTTGGTGCAGGAAATGGGTCGGGAGGAACAATTCTCCAAGACCTGGACCTCATGGACTATGTTCCGATATTCCTCAGAATTTATCCTATGGGCCACGGAGGACTCTACCGATGCACCTGTGTAATCAGGGTGGAATGTCTACCTTTTGATCCCTAAGCTCTTTACTGTCCTGACCCCTCTTTTCTTACTCTTTTCTCCCTCCCCCTACATGTTGCAGTACTACCCAAGTATTTATTATTTGACCTCTAGTCTCATTAGACCGGAATGGGGACACACACAGAGCTTCCCCTCCAGAGAGAACATGGCCAGATTAAGAACAAGAGCCCTAGCCTACCTGTAATGAGTGGGCCTCACTCGTAGAGAGGATAGTGGGGCATACATATCCACTTTAACTTGGACATGACATTGTAGATATACAAGCTCTTACATTATACTAGACAATCTGAAGCTCAACACCGTATTTTAACCCCATGATTGTGTGACACCATTGTAACAAAGCTGATTTCTACTGATTAAGTATCATTGTTCATCGAACCTATTTGTTTACTTTGCACTTTCTCTGTCTTACTCTCTTTATATCAATAAAACTAAGATTGAATTAAAAATGCCACTGGGAGTACCTACTCCCACAGGCCAGGAGGCTAAGGAGCCACGCCGTAGGCACGGGCTCTCTTTTCCCGCTCACAATCGGCTTTTTCTTCAGCCCGGAGCTTCGACGAAACATCCCCAGCCTGACGGGATGACCACGGAAGGACAAAAATGTCCCTGGAACCGTGAGCCTGTGAACAAAAGTGCTACCGCATGAAGGTTTGCCCCCACCCACATCTCGGGAGGGGGGTCGTCTTCCGGAGTTTGCAGCCCGGTGGTCCTGTCGACTATCTGACCAATGGGTCTGCGATCTGATTTCCTCTGGCTACAAGATAGCTCTCTTGGCCGCAAAACAGATTCTTCCCCTCCAGCATACCCGTAGCCCTGGCCCACCGGGAGGGTGTTTGTACCGGTTACGTAATCTGAACATTTCCAGGGAAATACTCCTACTCAAATCTGTTTGTAGTTCCCAAGAAGGAAGGGGTACGTCCAATCTTGGACCTAAAAGCCCTCAGTCACTTTGTGAAAGTGCAGAGGTTCAGAATGGAATCAGTTTGCTCAGTAGTGGCTGCACTCCATCACGGGGACTCCCTGGCATTCTTAGACATCCAGGATGTGTACCTGCACATA
Organism: Lithobates pipiens; assembly: GCF_037356315.1. Lineage (NCBI taxonomy): Eukaryota > Metazoa > Chordata > Amphibia > Anura > Ranidae > Lithobates > Lithobates pipiens. The sequence continues at coordinate 209,682,195 of NW_027507758.1, forward strand.
ACCATATGCCTTCGGCATCAAAAGTTTCTGCGATTTGCAGTCGGCGAAGCCCACAACCAGTTTGTTACTCTCCATTCTGGTCTGGCATCAGCCCCCCGAGTCTTTCCCAAGATATTGGCTCCAGTTTTGACGTTGCTGCAGCAATGTGGGGACGCGATCGTGGGATACCTAGACGATCTCCTCTTGAGGGCATCTTCCGCCTCAGAATTAGAGGGGAATGTGGTGATCACCTTGCAGACCCTGCAAGAATTTGGGTGGCTGTTGAACCTAAAGAAGTCGGTAATTGTACCGACCCAGTGTCTGGAGTACTTGAGATTGATGCTGGACTCCAGGGAAGCAAGAGTGTTTCTCCCTTCAGGCAAACTGCAGACTCTCAGATCTGAGGTAAAACTGCTGATGAACCACAACTGGTCGTTGCTCCGCTTCTGCATGCGAGTCCTGGGGCTCATGGTAGCCTCCTTCAAGGCAGTACCATATGCCCAGTCCCACACCAGAGTCCTGCAGTAGGAGATTTTGACAAAATGGGACAAATCTCAGTTGTCCCTGGATTGACAGATCCAGGTGAGCCAGTCAGTCAGAGACTCACTGATCTGGTGGCTGAGGTTCCCGGTGATTCAGTCCAGGAAGTCGTTCCTACCTTTTGAAGTAAACATTGATCACAACGGATGCCAGCCTATCTAGCTGGGGTGGAGTGATGCGGGTTCTGTCGGCTCAGGGCCTCTAGTCGGCGGAAGAATCCAAGTTGCCGATCAATCTGCTCGAGCTAAGAGCGATCAGGCTGTGCCTCTCCACATGGTCGATGAGTCTACAGGGGCGTCCGATCAGGATCCAGTCAGACAACGCCACTGCTGTGGCACACGTCAATCACCAAAGGGGAACAAGAAGCTCAGCCGCCACACAGGAGGTCGCTCACATACTTGGGTGGGCAGAGCGACATGTACCGGCCCTGTCGGCCATTTACATCCCGGGAGTGGAGAAATGGCAGGCGGACTATGTAAGTCACCAGATGCTGGACCCAGGAGAATGGGCGTTGCATCTGGAGGTATTCAGGCTACTGTGCCTGAGGTGGGGCACACAATTCCTCACTCCTATTTTTCTCTTCTCTTTTTCCTTTTTCAGGGTCCCCTGCCTTTTTCACCTCAGTGTATCTCCTGCCTCTATCCAGTGTCACTCTCCTGTTATCGGAGTAGGGGAGGGTGGCTCCTACAGGGCCCCTCTCATTCTGTTAACTGATGGATTGCAATAATTAAAAAAGATGTTATCAAGTTATATATGTGAAGCCCAACACACTGGAAGGCCATATCACCTGACTGTTAGACTTAATTGTTTTTAATTCATATGATTTTGCATGTCCACATTTGTATATTTTGTTATGCAAGTACTGGGAACAATTTTTTTGATTAATCTGCATTACGTATATGTCCGCCTCTTTTCCTAATATCCTATCATTTTATGTATTTATTTACCCCTGATGGAGTATACAATTTCTCCAAAACACGTAGGGTAACGAGTGTTTGGGCTCACCTTATTATGTATGGGTGCTCAACTCTGCATTATAGACATCGTTTTCTTATTTTTAATTGTGTTGTACTATACAGTTCTCATTCTTTTCGTGATTATGTGTATACAGATATACAGAGCAAGGAAAGGGGAGGCCGTCGTTCGACAGCCTCCCGGGAATTGACATCTGTGCTGAAGCCATCATTCGGCTACGGCCTGATGTCAGGTGGTTAAAAAAAGGAGTAAATGTATTTTTGTTTTAATTCAAATAATTTTTTATTGAGAATAAAGAGAGAAAAAGCACATACAAAACCAATCCGGGTTACAATGCTTTGAAATATGTTACATAGAAGGGTACAATATGACCACAACATAGCACAAAATACATTACAAAAATAAAACGTATTACTGCAGATCCAACACTATAGTCAAATATAAAAAATTTTAACTATTATACCTCCTCAAGTAAGGCACTTTCTAACCCTGATAGTTGAGGAACACCTTAATTCTTCTACAATAGAAGATTGTCTAGGATGAAAAGTAAAAGAAAAAGAACGAGAAAATTGGAAAGAGATACAAAAGAAAAAGGATGAAACCGAAAAAAGGGAAAGGTAAGAAAAGAGAAGAAATGGCGAAGGATGACAGGTTGGGGTGCAAGATTTGAGATTCAAGGTTATGGGTACAAGGGTACTGAAATGGTGCAAGGATAAGTTATCATGGGAACGTGCTTTTCATAGCCAGGTTGCCTAAAGAGACATTCCAAGCGGACCAATTATCTAAATATTTCTTTCTGGATCCATCTCTGAATGCTAAGATTTTCTCATACTCTGAAATAATATTCACTTTCAAAATCAGTTCTGAGATGTGTGGGGTATCCTTTGATTTCCATTTATATCCTATCAAGGACCTGGCTGCCAAGACCACATGCATAGCTATTGTTCTCATGGGTACTGGATAGTCTGACATACCAATGCTTAATAATGCCTTATCTGGGGAGGGTCTAAGAAGGACGCCCGTAACTCGGGCCAATCAGTTTAAACACTTCGTTCCAAAAACTCCGCAGATGTGGACACTTCCACCACATGTGGAGCAGCGTCCCCACCTGACCGCAACCCCTCCAACACTCGTTAGACTGTTCGTTGGAGAATTTAGCTGTAATATAGGGGGTGAAATGCCATCTAGCCGTTATCTTCGCAGCCAGCTCCTCATAATTCGAACATCTCGAGAAGCTAGTATTATGTTTAAAAGCCATTAACCATTGTTGCTCAGTGAACTTCCGACCCAGGTCTTTTTCCCACCTCTCCAAATGGCTAAACCGGCAGAAAGAAGACTTTGCGTTAAGTATGTCATACATTAGCGATATCCCTTTAGCTTTAGATTTGGATGAATTCAAGAAGTCCCATACTAACGTTATAAACTTAGTACCGGGCCTCTTCTGTTTTAGGAACCAAGACCGAATCTGACAGTATGTCAGAAATTCGGATTGAGGTATACCATACTTGTTCTGGAGAGCCTGGAAGGTTACAATGCGATTTCCCTCTAGTAAATCTTGAACCATAGACACTCTGCTTTTTTGCCAAATGGCCAGAGAAAGATTCGGAATCAACCAATAAAGAGACTCTATGGGGATGAGAATAAATGTAAACGTTTCTGAAGTACCATATGAAGAAAGTAAATCCTTCCAGGCTAGGAGGGAAGCTTTAATGGTGGGGTGGTCATTAATAATGTGGAATTGCTTGACATTATATGCGATTAGGAGGGATCGGAGCGACCTAGGATGTATCCATGCCTGTTCTAATTGACACCAAGGCTTTGGCTCCAGGGTGGAAAACCAACCCTGAAGCTGATCCAGAACCGCAGCTGTGGCGTAGTCCCGGATAACAGGTACTCCCAAACCTCCCGCCAGTTTTTTCTTACTTTGCACACTAGTAGCGAACCTAGCTCTCTTCCCCTCCCAAATGAATTCTAACATTTGTCTCTGAGCAGCCTTAAAAAACTGGATGGGTATATGGATGGGGAGTGCTCTGAAGAGTTATGTCAATTTAGGGAGTAGTAGCATTTTATATGCCGCTAATCGCCCATGCCACCATATATAGTGTTTTTTAATTCTATTTATATCTGACTGGAGTGACTCTAATAAAGGTGGAAAGTTTGCCTGAAATAGCTGCGCTGAAGAGGGCGTTAGAGTAGTACCCAGATAATTTTATAGAGTCTAGGGCCCACGGATATGGAAGAGCTCCTTGGATTTGCACTTTAACATGATTGTCTTTACCAATTCCTAGGACACAGGACTTATTTTCATTAATTTTATAATAGGAGGCCTTCCCGAACTTCACAATAATATCATGCGCTGCCATGATAGATTTAAGGGGATCGGAAAGTGTCAAAATGACATCGTCCGCAAAAAGTGATATTTTGTGCTGCTTTTGCTGGGAGTGGATTCCTTGTACATCTAGCTGACGTCTAATATTTTCGGCGAAGGGCTCCATCACTAATGCAAATATAATGGGCGATAGCGGGCAGCCTTGTCTGGTGCCGTTTGTTATACGAAAATGCTTGGAGAACATCCCTTCGGTATACACATAAGCAGATGGAGAAGAATATAGAGCCATTATTGCCCGGAGGATCTGCCCCACCAGCCCAAACTTTTGTAGAACTCTAGTCAAGTATCCCCAGTGAATTCTATCGAAGGCCTTCTCTGCGTCCAGTGAGAGGAGCAGAGAAGGCCTTCCCGACTTCTCAGCTGAGTAAATCAAGTTAAGCAATCTCCTAGTCGCGTCGTTGGCCTGCCGACCTAATACAAAGCCAACCTGATCATGGTTAACAAGTCCTGGCAACAAACCTGCCAGTCTACTAGCAATCAGTTTTGCATACACTTTAATGTCGACATTTAGTAACGATATCGGCCTGTAACTCTGCGGTAGTATAGGGTCCTTACCCGCCTTCGGCAAAGTAATAATAGATGCCGTAAGCATCTCGTTCGGAAAAGAGGCTCTGGACATCGCGGCATCAAAGATCTGTTGCATATATGGAGACAGTACAGCTTGAAACAATTGGTAATACTCTGAAGAGTATCCGTCCGGGCCCGGCGCTTTATTATGAGGCATACTGTGGATAATTTTTTGGATTTCGGGGATTGTGCAAGGCGAGTTTAGCGCCTCTAAGTCACCTTGGGAGATAGTGGGAAGATCGATCGAGTTTAGGAAATCGGAAATCGAGCGGTCGGAAGGTTGAAACGTTTCTGGGTCATTTTGGAGATTATACAGGGACTCATAATAGTCGCTAAAGGCGTCCGCAATTTCTTTAGGGTTACACACTTCCCGCTTCGTAATGGGGTTAATCATGGACCTAATCCTTTGTTGCGTAATCCGTTCCCTAAGCTGGCCCGCCAGCAGTTTCCCCGCCTTGTTGCTATATCTATAGCTATGAGCTTTAATGGAACGAAGGCGGTTCTCCTGCTGTGAGACCAGCACAGCTCGCAGTTCTTGTCGAGCAACAAACAGGTCTTCTCTTATTTTTTGTGTAGTGTGTTGTTTATTTGTAGATTCCAACTTTTCTATCTTTACTAATAGACCGTTAAGCCGCTCTGCCCTTTGCCTCTTAACCTTTGCGGTTAACTGGATTAATAAGCCCCTCATATACACCTTGTGGGTATTCCAGAGGGTGAAGGGGTCCGACACCGACGGAGCATTGATCTCGAAAAATTCTGTCATAGCAGTCTGTAGGTATTTTGCATTCTCAGGCTGGGAAATGATGGATACATCATTGCGCCACCTGTTTGCTCTCGTAACAGCGCCGTTCCCCTCCACCCTAACCGAAATAGGCGCATGGTCCGACCAAGTTATAGCATGAATGTCCGATTTAACAATCTTCTGTAATAGAAATTTATCAACATGAAATCTGTCAATACGAGAATATGAATGATGTACATTTGAAAGGAAGGTATAGTCCCTTTCTGATGCATGCTGGCACCTCCAAACATCATAGAGGTCAGCAGTAGAGAATAATTTTGTTAAGGTGGGCCTGCGGGACTTACGTATACGCGGGTTAGATACGTCTAAATCACTATGTATAATGGAATTAAAATCCCCACATAAGATAACATGACCCCTTTTCATACTTGACACTTTTTTCAAAATCTTTTGTAAGAAGTTATGTTGATTAGAATTTGGGAGATACACATTAACCAGGGTATATATAACCTGAGCGATTTCACAAATAAGAATAATGTACCGACCCGATTGATCCATATGGGAGTCTATAAGGCTGAAAGGGATGGTGTTCTTAACCGCGATGATTACTCCTGCTTTCTTCTTGGGGCCATTGGCTAAGAACACCTGTGGAAATCTACGGTTCTGGAATGAAGGATGCTTTCCCGTCATAAAGTGGGATTCCTGAAAACAAACAATATCACAGCGTAATCTGGCTGCTTCCTTCCACGCCATTTGGCGTTTGTAGGGACTGTTAAGCCCCTTGACATTTAGCGATGAGATTGTAAAGGCCATAATGTATTATGTAAGTCTCAGTAACTGATGCCGACCAGGCCTGAAATAACGTTCTTATGAGGAGGGATCCCCAACTAGGCCTCGATCAAAATTGTAGCGATGGTAAAGAAGCTCACCGTTGCACCCTCGGTGGACTAACTAAGGAAGAATTAAGTTCAGGTCCAAGGAAAGAGTAGTTGCTAAATATGCGACTACAGAAATAAAAGAACAGAAAAAATAATAAAAAGGTAGCGATTCACTAATGAATCTGTGCAGATAATATTCCGCTAAAACCGGGGGGGGTAAATGCGGGTATAGGTATAACCAACAGTTAGCAAGAAAAAATGAACATTTTCTAGAAAAGAAAAAAAACAAACAAACGAAAAAAAATAAACCTGTAAGCCAGCAAGCTGGGCATGAAGGCGAATTTAGTATAATCGTCAGAACTTAGACTCAACCCGTTTCAGCATCGGAGCTTGAGCGCGTGGATAGAGGTGAACCCGACTTGTTCGGATCTGTGCGCGGTGGAAGTAGAATTTGCCATTGTTCAAGGAGGCGGATGCCCTCTGCGACTTTAGCCACTACATGCGATTTCCCATCATATGTGATGAGCAACTTAGCCGGATACAGCCACCTGTAGGGAATTCTGTGGTTATTCAAAGGTTTCGTTATGGTAACTAGCTGCCGTCGTTGCTGCATTGTGTAAGCCGAGAGGTCGGCAAAGAAAGACAAATCTTTTAGTTCCATGGGCAATTCCTCCCTTCTCCTGGTTGCTCTGACAAACTTCTCTTTTATATGATAGAAGTGGATCCTGACTATCGTGTCCCTTGGCAAGTGCGCTGGGACACTCTTAGGCCTTGGCAGCCTGTGGATCCGATCCACTACCAGCTCCTCCTCAGTTAGTTCTGGAATGGCTACTTTCATTAACTTGATAAAGAATTCTCTCAGCTCCTGCGGTTGGATGGACTCAGGTATCCCACGGATTCTAATGTTATTGCGCCTCGACCGGTCCTCGAGGTCCGCTAATTTTGCTTTAATAGCCGCCGTATCTTCTTCTCTATCGTTATGGGCGTCTACAAGTTCATTAAATGTTTGAGCAAATTCCCCCATCTTCACTTCAACATGGGACACTCTGTCAGTAACTGCATGCACTTCTTTTTTAAATTGCTGAGTGATAGCCATAATATCTGCATGCAGAGTGGATCTTAGGGACACTAACATGTCCTTTAAGGTGGTGTCCATTACAGGCTGATTCAGTCTGGGAAAATCAGTAATAGAGTCCTGCAATTCCCTGGTGTCGTCCATGGAGGAATTAAGATCACTCACCTCCTCTGTGTCATTCAAATGGGCATCCGTTCTCTGCCTGCTTTTTGCTGGGCTCGAAGATGCAGAGGTGGGGACTGAGTGCTCGAGCGGGACCGCTGCCTGTAGTCTGCTATGGTCTGTGTACCCGTCCGTCCGCTCCTGCTGTGGCCGGTGGCCTCGTGCGCCGCCGCCATCTTGGGCCTGGATCTGGCGCTGATGAGCAAAAAAGTCCAGCATTTTGCCCGGTTTGGAAAGCCCTTTTCTCTTTTTGGATGGCATCAGGGATGTTGCCCGCAGGTGCTGGTAGGTCTTATGGCTGAAAACGAGGGTTAACGCCGCTGTAATTCGCCTTTACTGCTCAGAATGCCGCGGAGCTGCTCTCCTACACGTCCATCCGCTCCGCTGGCCGGCCACGCCCCTGTATTTTTGTTTTAAAGCTTCTTCTGTGCCAGGGCCATGACCCTTCAGGCAGTCACAATGGCTTTTGCGGTCCGGTTCAAAAGGTAATCCTCAGGGTTAACCCCAGGGACAAAAGAGGTCTTGGGGAAGGAAACCTACCAGATACTGAATCCTCCTTATGAGGAGGCACCCCCGCTCGCTCAATAGGGGGAATTCTTCCATAAAGGTAAAAGCTGGAGATCCAAGAGTTCCCATCTCCTTGTTTTTTTTCAGATCATATGTTCTTAAGGATCCAGGGAAAAAGTTTTTCAAGCATTGGACCATCTTTGGGCAAAAGTGACTCCCATGTAAGAGCAGAGGTTGGGGGTTTGGTTAAATCCAAATGGACTTTCTGCATCTTAAAATCTAAATGAAATTCCTGAATATAACCACTCTTTTCGCATGGAGTCAATCCAATCAGTTATCTCCATCATATCCAAAGACATGCAGGTAGGTTAATTGGCTTCTGTCCAAAATTGGCCCTAGTATATGAGCGGGGACCTTGTATTGTGGGCTCCTTGAGGGTAGGGATCGATGTGAGTGTGCAATGTGAAGGGACAATTGTAGACACTCACTCAGGTTGAACTGGATGGACTGGTGTCTTTATTCAACCTTTCTAACTATGAAACTATGAAACTATGAAACAATGAATTATCATAAGTATCGAAAAATTAACATAAATATTGAATGGCTTCAATGTAAATACATATATAAAAATTATACAAAAAAAGTGAGTGTCACTCGATAAACTCAATAAAGTCCTTTCTCAAAAGAGCAATCAAAGTCCCCCTCGGTGCAATGGAGAAACGAAGATATGCCCTCCAATCCTCAGGATTATAATGTGTAAACACCCTTTTGCCTATACCACCACCTTAACAGATGCAGGCTTACCGAATATATCTGACCCAAAAGAACATATATTCCAAGGGTCAATCACACTTTAGTTTGAGGTGACTGTAGATCAGTCAAACCAACAGGCACTGGAACACGGAACTCAATGGGGAAGATCTCTTCCAGGACATAAATACACACAGAACCGGTATCCTCCAATCATAAAACAGGCCAAACTCCCAGAGATGGACATACGTGATGATGAAAAGATGAGGCCATATAGCGTAATTCCATAAAACAACTCAATTTATTAAAACAAATATCAAACTTACATTTAAGTAGTTGATCTAGCACTTTACATAAAAAATGGCGGCAGTGGAGTTTTCTCCCCACGCGTTTCATCTGCATAGACATCGTCTGGGGTGTCTCTCCACTGCAGTAGTACTCACTTTTATAAACAATTGAGCCCAATGGTTGGAATTCCGCCTCTCCGTGTCACTGCGTGTCACTTCCGGTTTTGGACCAAAATGGCCGCATGGCGTGCGTTCCATGCCTCTTTTGGAGCTCCGCTATGCGTTCCACCCTAGTAATCATGCTTTTGGTTCCTAGAGTCATCACACAAGGACTGTAGTCAAAATGTAATTCCCCTTATTCATCAGCGTGTTCTCAGATCAACAGAAATTGTGATTACACACACCTCCAGTGTAGTGTGTTGCTGTACCGCATACACATTGGGAAATGACGCGAGTTCCCGTTCGTCGTCGCTTCCGGATCACGACAGTGTGGAACGCAAACATGGCAAAAGTGCTTCCGCAACATCTATCAACACCTCCGGAAGTGACGCGGTCAATGACACTACATCACCTCCGGAAAGCGCCGGAAGGGGGACCCTGAGCGTGCGTTGCATGCCTCAGTTTCTCCCTTTTGTTTATGCGTAGCCTGCACTTCACATACCTATCTGCATTCCCCCCAGTGATTGGCCAGTTCCGCCCATTGAAATGGATGGACCACCCATCTCCTCCTTTACTCCAAAACTTGAATGCACTGGGCCTATAACACATATTATAATTGTTGAATATTACGAGGGCAAAATGGCAAATTAACCTATTCGTGAAATTAGATAAAAAAATATGTTTCTCTAATTCAATTTATTCTACAGGCGATTAAACAATCGCCTGTAAGATAGAGAACCTCATTCTGTTGGTATACTTCAAAATTAAAAAAAAAATATATTTTTTATTTTTTCCCCCTTTCTCTTTCCTCTTTCTCTTTTATGGAAATGTATCCCTAGATGTTTTATATCACGCTTTGACACGGGAAGTGGGACAAGACCAACCATGGAACCGCAAATTCTACAATGCTGTCACCAACATAAAAATATATAAGACATAAAATTATATAGTGAAATATGCATATAATCCAGCGAATCCCATAGCACGAAAACATATTTTTTTTTAATATTTACCCCTTATGTTTTTAAGCCTCAATAATGAAAGAATTGATGTCCCACTCCACGTTCAAGCCGAACGAGGAGTGGGACTGTAGCTCATATATCCAATATGTCTCTAAACGAGACACCCCTCTTGTCATAGCTCCTCCCCTCCATGGGGTACATATTTGTCTGTGGCAACAAACTGCTTTCCCTTCGGATCACTATTATGAAATTCTCTATAGTGTCTAGGGACGGTGTGTTTAGATTCTCTGCTTTTAATTAGAGCGATGTGTTCCCCTAATCTGACTGAGAATGTCCTTATGGTTCGTCCAACGTATTGCTTGCCACAAGGACAAGTAATTAAATATACCACATATCGAGTGCTGCACGTACAAAATGTTTTGACGTTATATTTCTTATTAGTAACCGTTGATTTAAACTCAGTTGTTTTACGTTTACCCAGTGTGTTGTCTTGACATACTACACCCCTTTTACAGGGAAAAAAAAACAAATTGTGAAAACGAACAGGTGGCTTTGTAGTGTTAGGTGCAATGCTACTTTGTAAGGAGGGTGCTCCTTTAAAAAGGACCTTTGCTCTCTCTGGTAATTTGGGGCCCAGAATTGAGTCATTCTTGAGAACCTCCCAATGTCTGTTTACAATGGTTTTTATTTGTCTGTGTTGCATTGAAAAGGATGTTAACATGACCCATTTGAAGCTTTCATTGGATTCCTGTGGAGGTTTAATAGCCAAAAGGGAATCCCTACTAACTCGAGTGGCCTCCTGTAACTCAAGCTCTAGACTTCTAATGTCATATCCTTTATCAAGGAATCTCTGTTTCAAGGTCTCAGCTTGCATATTAAGAGTCGACATGGGTACAATTCCTACGGAGTCTAAGAAATTGACTTCGTGGAACCAAACTCAGCCATGAGTTATGGTGGCAACTGTCCATAGAAGTAAAACTGTTGCGTTCTGTGGGCTTAAAGTGTGTCTTAAACTCAAACTTATTGTTGCCTAACTCAATTTCGAGGTCCAAAAAATTAATCTTACTAGTACTAATATTTCATATGATAACACTATACCCCTATCATTCGAGTTTAAAAGATCAAAGAATTCCCGCAAAGACTGTGAAGAGCCACTCCATAGGAGGAGGATGTAATCTATATATTGTGCCCAAAGAACCAATGATGGGTTCTGTTGGGCATAGACGACATCTTCCTCCCACTTGGCCATGAAGAGATTTGCAAGGCTGGAGGCGAATTTAGCCCCCATAGCCACGCCTCCTTGCTGAAGATAGTAATGCTCATTAAACCAAAAGTAACTATGTTCATTGGCAAATTCTAAAAGTTCCACAAGGTATTCACATTGAAAAGCAGCTAGGGAGTTCTCACGTTCAAGAAAATGGTGAACTGCCTCTATGCCCCTCCCGTGTGGTATACATGTATACAAAGAGGCCACATCGGCCGTGGCGATGATATAATGATCCTGAAGTTCAATACTTTCTAATTTTCTTATTGTGGCACCCGTGTCTTTAAGATATGATGGTGTTCCCTTAACTAGGGGCTGTAAATAAAAATCAATGTAGCAGCCAATGCGTGGGTTAACAGGGTCCTTATGTATTTTGGGTAAATAATATATTGTGGGTATCCGTGGAGCTATTAGAATTAAAAAAGATTTCTCTTTGTTGTTCAACACTCTCAACTCATGACCCCTATTGATAAGGTCTTTGAGATCAGCACCATAAAGGAACTGATTTAAGTGATCGAAGCAAGATGAATTCTTCTATTCAATTTTGCATGAGATTGTTGGGAAAGATCGTGGCTTCATTCGAGGCTGTTCCAAGGCTTAGTTTCATTTAAGACTGCTGCAAAACAGTATCCTATATGTTTGGAACAAAGGGTTCAAGCTCTACATTCCCAGTGTTTCTGACTCCAAAGCCTACTGCCACATCGCCTTGAAAGCGCCCAATCTCAGAGGCTAAGCAGGGTCAGGCCTGGTTAGTACCTGGATGGACCACCTGGAAATACTAGGTGCTATATGCTGGGTAGGCTGGAGCCTCAGTTTATTGCTAATATCCAAAAATCTGCAAAGGGGAAAATCCTTCCTTCAGTAACCATGGAAGTGGCCCAGATCCGAAATGGCCTTGCCCATTATCATTCTAGAAATTCAGGCAGAGCACTTGGTTCTGAGGGCCTGAATGTTCAGTTAACTGTATTGTCCTGCCAGGATTCAATCCGACTATGCCACAGCAATGGCCTATATTAATCACCAAGGGGGCACAAGAAGTTGTGCGGCATAAGGAAAGGGGAATCATATCCTATCTTTGGCAGAAACCAATGTACTTTTCCTATCGGCAGTCTTCATTCTAGGGATAGAAAATTGGCAGGCAGACTACTTGAGTCGCCAGCAGTTGTTCCCAGGAGAATTGCTCCTTAAACCCAATATCTTCCTGTCCATATGTCTAAGATGGGGAATCCCAGACATAGATCTGTTTACGTCCAACAAAGAAATCAACAACTTTGTGTCAAAAACAATGGAATCGGTTCTCGCTGATTTATGCATTCCCTCCTATCTACCTGCGTCCACGACTTCTTTGCAGGATCAAGCAGGAAGGGAAGTCTGATTCTTGTGGGGCCCAGGACATCTTTGTATGCAGAGATTGTAAAGATAACAGTAGGGGGGACCCATGGACCCTGCCACCACGGCCAGACCTTCTTTCGCAAGGTCCAGTATTCCATCCTACTTTACAAACGCTAAATTTAATGGTTTGGCTGAAACCCACACTCTGAAGAAACGTGGGCTGTCAGATTCAGTGGTTTTTATCTTTGTTTATGCAAGCGAACCGGGCTCCATAATTATATATAATGGAGTCTAGGTAGCATATGTCTCCTGGTGTGAAACCAGGGGTTTACACCCCAGGAAATAGGTCAAAGGTAGAATGCTTGACTTTCTGCAGATGGGGTGAGAAATTAAGCTGGCCTTGAGTGCTTTACTACGAACAGGTCTCGGCCTTATCGATATTTCGTCAACCTCTTGCTTCGCTTTGGTTCATAACTTTATTCAGGGGGTAACGCGGCTTAATCCTTGGTTAGGTCACCCCTGAACCCCTGGGACTTGAATTTAGTTTTGGCGACATTACAAAACAACCTTTTTTTGGACTGAATTTACATATTCCCCTGGTCCTTTTTTGACAAGGAAACTATTTTTTCTGGTAACCATATCTGCTGCAAGAAGGGTATCAGGATTGGCTACTTTTTCTTGTAAAGAGCCATAATATTCACAAGGATAAGGTAGTATTGCGTCCTCATCCTAACTTTTTACCAAAGGTAGTATCAGGTTTTTATCTAAACCAGGATATTGTTCTAGCTTAATTTTTTACAGAACCCTGTTCTATTGAAGAAAAATCACTGCATTCTCTTGATGTGGTGAGAGCAGTCTACTTAAAGACTTCTCAGATTCGGAAAATTGATGTTTTGTTCCTATTGCCTGAAGGTCACAAAAGAGGACAGGCAACAGGGAAATCTACTATTCTAAATGGATTTGACAAGTAATTGTTCTAGCTTATGGTTTAAAAAGGTAGTTTCTACCTTCTCAAATCAAAACGCACTCCTCTAGGGCTGTTAGTGCTTCGTGGGTAGTGTATCACCAAGCCTCCTTGGCTCAGATCTGCAAGGCCTCAACTTGGTCTTCAATCTATACATTTACCAGATTCTATCAGGTTGATGTAAAGACATAAGGACGTCGCTTTTGGGCGCAGTGTACTGCAGGCAGCAGTATAAGTCCTCTGATCTCATGGTGCCCTGCTTTTGTTGCGTCTCCCTCCCCTTAGTTGGCATGCTCTGGGACATCCCACATAGTAATTACTTTGGCTCTTTGTCCCTTGATGTACGATTAAAGAAAATAGGATTTTTACAACAGCTTACCTGTAAAATCCTTTTCTTTTGAAGTACATCACGGGACACTGAGGTCCCGCCCCTCTTTCTAGTATACACGTGTATTGCTTTGCTACAAAACTGAGATGCTTCCGGTATGGGAGGGGTTATACAGGGAGGCAACTTCCTGTTTAGGGTGTGCTAGTGTCCAGCACCTGAAGGTGGACTATAACCCTCATACTAATTACTATGGCTCTGTGTCCCGTGATGTACTTCAAAGGAAAAGGATTTTACAGGTAAGCTGTTATAAAAATCCTATTTCTTCCCTCCCTGGTGTCATGTGACTTGTGTTACAAGGTCTCAGGTGTGAATAGAGAGCAGGTGTGTTACATTTGGTGTTATAGCTCTCATACTGGTCACTGGAAGTAAAACATGGCACCTCATGGCAAAGAACTCTCTGAAGATCTAAAAAAATTGTTGCTCTACATAAAGATGGCCTAGGCTATAAGGAGATTGCCAAGACCCTAAAACTGAGCTGCAGCATGGTGGTCAAGACCATACAGCGCTTTAACAGGACAGGTTCCACTCAGAACAGGCCTCGCCATGGTCGACCAAAGAAGTTGAGTGCACATGCTCTGCATCATATCCAGAGGCTGTCTTTGAGAAATGAGTACTGCCAGTATTTCTGCAGAGATTTAATGGGTGGGGGGGGGGGTGGTCAGCCTGTCAATGCTCAGACCATATGCTGCACACTGCATCAAATTGGTCTGCATTGCTGTCTTCTCAGAAGGAAGTCTCTTCTAAAAATGATGCACAAGAAAGCCCGCAGTTTGCTGAAGAGAAGCAGTGGCAAACTGTGAAGCTCTGGTAAACTCCATGCCCAAGAGGGTTAAGGCATTGATGGAAAATAATGGTGGCCACACAAAATATTGACACTTTGGGCCCATTTTGGACATTTTCACTTAGGGATGTACTCACTTGTTGCCAGCGGTTTAGACATTAATGGCTTTGTGTTAAGCTATTTTGAGGGGACAGCACATTTACACTGTTATACAAGTTGTACACTCACTACTTTATATTGTAGCAAAGTGTAATTTCTTCAGTGTTATCACATGCAAAGATATAATAAAATATTTACACAAATGTGCGGAGTGTACTCACTTTTGTGAGATACTGTAGCTGCACTGCAGTACAAGTAAATATCCATATATGGCATTGATGCAACAACTTAAGTTCTCCTTTTACACTCCATTAGTTGAGAGAGAACTATCTCTATAGAGAACTATAATGATACAGTTTTCATTACTAAAATCTTGTATATAGTCCCTTATTCCCTCCAAGAGCTTGCATACTATTGATGTTAGGCTAACTCGTCTGTAATTCCCAGGGATGTATTTTTGGCCCTTTTTAAATATTGGTGCTACATTGGCTTTTCTCCAATCTGCTGGTACCATTCCAGTCAGTAGCCTGTCAGTATAAATTAGGAAAAATGGTCTGGCAATTACTGACTGAGTTCCCTAAGCACCCTCGGGTGCAAGCCATCCATTCCCAGTGATTTATTAATGTTACTATTCCCAAGTCTAATTCTGTCCTCTGTTAGCCACGAGGGTGCTTCCTGTGATGTCACGAGGCTAAACACTGCAGTTCTGGTTACAGAAGCCCCAATTCCCTCATGAAGACTGAAGAATAAATTCAGTACCTTCGCCATCTCCATTCCTTCCTTCGTAACCAGATGTCCTTCCTCCATTCTTTATGGTGCCAATATGGTCTGTCCTCCTTTTTTACTATTTACATACTTAAAGAATGTCTTGGGATTTTTTATTTTTTTTGCTCTCCTCTGCTATGTGTCTTTTGTGTTCTATCTTAGCTGACCTAATTGCACCCTTACGTTTCTTGTTGCATTCTTTATAAAGTTTGAACGCTGATGATGATCCCTCTAGCTTTGTATTTTTTGAAGGTCTTCTCTATGCATTTTTACATTGACGTTAAGCCACCCAGGGCTTGTGTTCACTCTTTTAAATGTATTACCCAATAGGATGCACTGGCTAATGCCCTTATTTAATATGCTTTTAAAGCGAACCCATCTCTCCTCCGTGTTCTTTGTTCCTAAGATTTTTTTTTATTTTTTTTTCACAAAAGGTTTTTATTGTTTTTCGAAAAAACAACATACAGAAAATTGACACCCTATGACAGGTAATCGTTACAGAAAGTAAACAAACAGTATAAGTGAACAAACAGTATAAAGTCGCTCAGTTGAAGCAGAGTTATATGACATGTATATATCTGATCAATATAAGAGAGATGTTGGAGGAGTTTCTAAGTGCACGCAAAATTATAGCGCACTTATCCGCGTGTGTGAAGTGAAAGAGTCATCAATGTGCACATTGTTAGAATACCATGTCAAGATAATCGAGGTCAGACAGAAGTCTAGTAAAAATTAAGGAAGGATAGGAAGGGACAGGGGGGAAGTTTTCGTCTATATTGTTGAGTGTGTGCAAGGCTTTGGGGGGGGGGGGGGCGGAAGTAAAAGGGAATGGGGGGGAGAGAATTACAGAGAAAAAACAGAGGTGAGGACGAACTCCTCAAGTAGGTGAGTAAGTAAGATAGGACTATAAGTAGGACTATAAGTACTCCGCCACTCGCCGCCCACAGGTCTTGGTTCAATTGAGGTGATCTTCTGTAGGGTCATGAGATAGAAGTGATGCCATGATGGTTGATAGTAAGCTGTTCCAAATGGGAAGGAGCTAGGGAATATAAGGCCATATGGGTTCACACTAGTATACGGTCAATTAGGTAGATGGTTGTGTTAGGTTGTGAAAGTCATCATTGGTTCTGAAGTGTTGCCAAGGAGCCCACTTCGAGCCATATTTAGTCGGTGTGTCGTTGTTGATATGAATTAGTTCCTCCAGTTGTGCTATTTTATCTACTCTCCGGAGCCATTCTTTAGCGGAGGGGGCAGTAGAAGACTTCCAGTGGATCGGGATGCACTGCTTGGCTGCACTAATTAGATGGAGTGTAAGGGATTTACGGTAAGATGTTCTAGAGGCAACTTTGTGGTGTAAGAGATATAGAGCTGGGTTAAAGGGCAATTCCGTACATGTCATTTTGTTAATTAACAAATGTATTTTCTGCCAGAAAGGTTGGATGGCCGGGCAGAGCCACCACAAGTGCAATAGGGTGCCACGTTGATTTTGGCATCTCCAACAGGTATCAGAAACTTGAGTATCCCAGGAGTGAATCAGAGCAGGAGTTCTATACCATCGGCATTGAAGTTTGAACCCATTTTCCTGAGTGGACACGTTTAGTGTGCCTTTATGAATATTAAGGAATATGTTTTCCCAGTCCTCACTAGAAAAGGATAAATCGAGGTCTTTTTCCAAAGCCCTGCAAGCCAAAGAGTCCCCAGGAATATATCTTTGATATAATGGGGAGTGTGTTAAGGAGATGAGGTGAGTCAGAGGTGTGTTGGAAGAACAGAGTTTCTCAAAGGGAGTCAGAGGTCTGGTACAGTCCGTTTGTTGGTGCAATGTAAATAATGTTGAATCTGTTAGTAGGTCCACATGGGAATAGGAGGTGTTTTCATGTCAGTGGCCAATTGCTGAGCTGTAAGTAATCGTCCGTTTTTTGTAAAAAGATGTTATCCGTAGTGGTACTTGTGTCCAATGTTTGAGAAGAAAGGATTCATGCATACCCGGAGGGAAGTCCGGATTCATTTTAATTGGGGTCAATGGTCCAGGCGTGGATGAGATATAGTTTTGTGTGCAGGCAGTATGGAAGCATAGTAATGTCGGGGCAATAAGCGGATGGGATTTGACCATGGGGGAAAGGTGTACACGTTGTATCCAAGGTAGAGAGTGGAGTGGAGTGGAGAGTCTACGAATGACGCTTCTAAATTGACCCAGTCTTTATACGGTGAATGAATGTTCCAATCAATTATTCTTGTCAAATGGGCAGCTTTATAATAACTGGTAATGTCTGGGAGGCGTATACCACCTTTGCTTTTGGGTAAGGAGAGTTGAGAGTAGCTAATTCTGGGTCTATGCATACCCCAAAGAAAATTTGAGCATGTTTGCCTGTACGATTTGAAGAAAGCTAGTGGGAGTTTTATTGGCACTGCCTGTAGGAGGTACAGAATGTGAGGGAGGATGGTCATTTTTAAAATGAAAGCTCTGCCAAACCAGGAAAAAATTGGTTTATTCCACTTTCTTAGATCCGTTATCTTGTGTAAAATAGGTATATAGTTTTTATCATATAAATCGTTCAGGCTCTTTGTAAGTTGTATGCCCAGATATGTGATGGTATCATTAGTCCATTGAAATGGAAAGTTAAGTTTACGTTGTTCAGTCATGGTATGGGTTAAAGATATGTTGAGAGCGTAGGACTTACTAAAGTTTATTTTTAGGTTGGATAACGTGTTGAATAGCTTAAATGCCTTTAAAAGGGATGGGATCGTGATCAGGGGATTGGTCAGGAACATCAAGATATCGTCCGCGTAAGCGGCAATTTTATATTCTCTTAGTTCGGAACGAATTCCATTGATATCTTGGTCTTGTCTCAAACTGTTTAAGAAAGGTTCCAATGTAAGGATATATAGAATTGAGGACAGGGGGCAACCCTGTCTGGTCCCGTTCCGTATGGAGAAGGCATTCGATAGGGTATTGTTGACTCTTATTTTCGCTCTCGGGGTGATATATAAAGCATTAATGAAGCATTGCAGCTGGGGTCCCAGACCTATGGTTTGTAGGACACAGTGCATGTAATCCCATGCAACCCTATCGATTGCCTTCTCCGCGTCAAGTGAAAGAAAGAAACCTTTTTGTCCGGTGGTATTAATTAGATGGTGCAAGTTGATAGCTTTTGTCGTATTGTCCGTGCCTCGCGGCCAGGGAAAAATCCAACTTGATCAGGGGAAATCAGTGTAGGGATGAGCGGGAGAAGTCTGTTGGCAATGATTTTGGAAAACAGTTTCAGGTCAACGTTAAGTAACGATATGGGTCGATAATTTTTAGTCTTGGTCGGGTCTTTGTCTCCTTTCGGGATGACTACTATATGAGCCTCTAGCATATCTTGGTGAAGGTGTGTGGTGTCAGAAATGGAGTTAAAGGCTCTCCTAAAGGGGTCTTGGAGGACTTCTGAAAAGGTCTTATAATATACTGCGGGTAGCCCATCCGGGCCTGGGCTCTTGCCGTTTTTCGTCTGCTTAAGGGCATTTGTCCATTCCAATGGAGTAATAGGGCCATCTAAATCAGATATAATGTCGGGGTTTTGAATCGTCGGGCAAAATTTATCTAAGAATTGTTTCATCATCTGTTGTCTGGTAAGACAGGCTGAGGGGGACGGGTCAGATTGCTTGATGTTATACAGATCAGAGTAAAATCTTTCAAACTCCTTAGCTATGTCCGTGTTGGATGTGAGTTTCTTACCAGAAGAGGTATGCAAAGAGTGTACGGTATTTTTCGACTGTTTGGCTTTCAAGGCTTGGGCCAAAAGGTGACCACTTTTGTTGCCGAACTCATAAAATTGTTTCTGGGAAAGCATGTATTTTTTCCTAATGGATTTTCCCAGCTCCTCTTGGATGGAGGAGCGAACGTTTTGTAAGTCTTGGAGGGTCTGCTCGGCCAATGTACGTTTGTGTGCAGTTTCAAGTGTCTTAAGTTTTGAATAAAGATCGGATAAGCAGCGTTTTCGTTCCCTATTAAGTTGGGCCGAGATAGATATCAGTTTCCCACGTATTACACTTTTATGTGCGGCCCATTTGGTAATAAAGGATGTGTCCTATGTGTTATTTTCTGTGAAATAATCAGTGAGACATTGTCGGATCTGCGAGGCTCGTGCAATATCAGTCAGAATATTTGGATCTAGTTTCCAGACACGTCTTTGTTCTTGTATTTCCGGAAAAGTTAACGTAATCGAAGTGGGGTGATGGTCTGAGAGAACCATAGGTTCTATTGACGCTCGTGTGAGAAACGGAAGATCGGTCTGTGTCAGGAATATATAGTCAATTGAATACCTGTCATGAGGATTAGAATAAAATGTGGAGTCCTTCTCTGTCGGGTGGAGAGTCCTCCAAGTATCATGTAGAAGAAGGTTTTGGAGAGACAGCTTGATTTGTCTAAGGGCCCTATAGGGGAGGTAGGAGGAGCCTGTGGAGGTGTCCACATGTGGATCCAGGGGGACATTAAAATCACCCCCTAATATTAATAGGCCAGTTTGAAACCTGTGCCGTGTTGGGGCTATATACGTTGGCTAATGTGATAGGTTTGTTGTGTAGTGAGCCCTTAAGGAAAACATATCTGCCTTGGTCATCAATCACTGTGTCTGTTATTTGAAGAGGGATCCTTTTAGACACTAAGATGGAGACACCTTTTGTTTTAGAATTTCGAGTGGTTGAATGGTATCCGTTCGGGTAATGGTAATTGGCAAATTTAGGAACAGCTTGAGTGCTAAAGTGTGTCTCTTGGACGAAGATGACATCGGCTTTCATAGATTTCATATGAGTTAGAAGCTGAGATCGTTTTTCGGGGGTGTTTAGACCTTTCGCGTTTAAGGACACTACCTTGAGGGAAGTAGAGTTTGGTGATTGTAGTAGCTTACGAGGGTGCATGATGAGTAAGAGGTGAGTAGGTTTGTAGAAGTGTGGACAGCGAGTAGCGGAGCCACAGAGAGATTTGTAAAAGGAGGAGTAAGGAAAGGAAGTAAATTACAGAAGAGGAAAGGGGATGAGGGATTGAGGTCACGAAAGAGATAAAAATGTATACAGGTAAGTATGCTGATGGTGTGTAGTGTGAAAAGAAGAAAAAGGAAAGGGAAAGGGTGGGGTGGGTTGAAGAAATTACTGGGGTCAGGAGGTATAATTAGAGCTTTCCTGACTTAGAACAGTACCAGTATAGGTCAGGGAGGTCTCACAGAGATTCCTGTGGTGGAGGGTGATTGGTGGTCGAGCAAGGATGAGTGTGAACTCTATGTCCCTTGAGGTCAAAAAGGATTGAGGAGGGTACCAGCAACGTGTAGGCTTGTTGGCTTTAAGATGGGGAGTGGGGGGGTAAAAGGCAGGATGAGAGTGTGGAAGCAATTATGTACACATGTGTACGTGGGGAGAAAGCAGTTTAATCATAGGGGAGCCGGGCTGGCTGTGTTTAGTTGAACATGAACCTGTTGTCTTAATCAATGGGACCCAAGGTTTCAGGTGTGATGGAAGTGTAAAGTAATACCATCCTCCGCTATGAGTCAGGAATATTATACATACGGGGTGAGGAATAAGAAGGATACCTATAAAGTGAACCTGTACCCTAGGGTAGTGATAGTAAAATGGCTTACACATACAGTAATATCATCGAGGTCAGAGACCAAAAACTGTCGGTAAGAGTGTATGGAAAACAGTCTCGGATCTAAACCGGGTAGAAATATCGAGAAGCCATTGAGATCATCATGTAAACAGTAGGTCTATTACATAAACATAACTTAAAGAAACGTTATTAACATGAGTAGCATACATCCTGAGTCTCAACACATACGTATGAACGATTAACTCTGCAATAAAGGCACTAGCCAAGGTAAGTCCATCTTCCCCTCTAATGCTAACAGTGAGGGGATCTTGCTGTCAGTACCAACTAGGTACCGTTGGATATAGTACAACGTTCAGCTAATATGGGACCCGGCTGCAGGACTAAGTAAGGCTGAGGCATAAAAGAATAAGCAATCCAGAGTAATGATGCAGTACCTTTACCCGTGATGTGTGTCCATCTGGTCATTCGGGCACTAAACAAAAGAAAAAATCAAAAGCAGACAGAGGAGATCAAAAAAGAAGGTATGTCATTCACGGTAAAAGTGTGTGAATAAGGGAGATATGGCTATTCATTTCCTCGGAAGTTAGTAGGTGGAAAGTAAATGTGCCAGATGTATGGAACTAGGTCATAAGCAGGTGTTTGAGTCGGTGGGGCAGTTTATCACTAAACCTGATATCGTTTAGACGGCAAGCAATGTTTCACTGAAGGGTTATGGCAAAGAAGAAGAGGGGAGGGTGTGTATCAGCCGTAGGGAGAAGGTCTATAGCAAAGTAGCTCATAAGTTAACTGCAGGTTGGGGACATCCGTAAGATCCTCCTCGTACAATTGTAGCCTGGAGAGGTAGAGGGGGGTGGAAAGCTCCAAAACAAGAACGTATCAAAGTAGAAGCGAATCCAAACGAGACTCGGGTAGAAACGGTAACGTTGCACAAGATGCAGTAAAACTGTTATCTGGCATATAGGGATAGCAATAGGAGGATCCTTATGACCTTCTTGGTTTTCTATGGTCAGGAGAACCAGTGGGGCTGTGATTACGTAAGTTGCCTTGGGCTCTTGGAGATGAGGCAAGGGGGTGAGCTCTTCTGCGCCTACCGATGTTGAAGTTGCCAGCCTCAGCTATGCCATCCATGGAATCCACTCTAAGTAGCAGAGGAAGACGGAAGTCACTGTACCAATCAGGAACTTCAACAGGTGGCAAATTAAGAGTGCTGCAAAAGTGTTCTAGATCTTCAGGGACCCTGAGATTAACAGTGTGGCCATTATAGGTGACAGAAAGGCAAAGAGGGAACTTCCATCTATAAGGGATTGCACGAGCCCTTAGTAGGTCTAGAATGGGTTTCCGCTCCCATTTCTGGCCTTTCTCATTATTTCCTCTTTTAGGAGGTAGTCGGCTACACAGCATATAACGTCCCTAGGGGGGTCAGCCTCTCTTCCCCTGGGTCTCAAGGCCCTGTGTATACGCTCCAGGAGAATAGGTGTGTCAGGGGGTCTCTCTAAAAGGCCATTGAAGATGGCTGTGACTGAGTGTGTGAGTTGTGCGGGCTCTATGGATTTGTGAAGACCTCTTACCCGCACGTTGTGTCTCCTTCCACGATTGTCGAGGTCTTCCAGATGGCAGTTGATGTCTCTGAGGTGGATCGCGTGGGTTTTGGAGACTTGTTGGACATGGCAGAGAGTAGTGTCATGGCGGGCCTGCGCCTCCTCAATGTCTTCCACCCTCAGGACCGTCGACTGGAAGTCCGTGCGCAATTCTGAAACTGCAGCCGCTAGAGCCCCTTTAATGTACGCAGTCATGGCTCTTAAATCCGCCAAGCTGAGAGCCTGCGATGGCGGTGGGTCCAGGGAATGTGCTTGCGGGCTTCGGCTTCTGGATCTAGGAGCTCACCTGCCATGCGGAGACACCTCACGCTGTGCTGCATGCGAGTCAGACGCCGGGCCTCTAGGCCGCGCCCGGAAGATCTCCGGTATTGGCTTGTATGGACGTCTTGGCCTCTGGAAGAGCGGGAGGGTAAACCTGAGGGGTTTTGCGATGTGCTCCCCATGTTAGCTGCGAAATAGGTAGCCGGGGGAATGATCGCTGGACCTCCGGGAGTGAGAGCTTTAGCAGCGTGCGTCCATCTTCCTCGGACACCAAGCCACGCCCCGTTCCTAAGATTTTATGCCAATTTATCTCTTCTAGCAAGGTTCGCAGTTTAGGGAAGTTGGCTCTTTTGAAATTCAATGTCTTTGTAGGAAATCCTTTGTTTCCTGTTTGCGTGATTTATACTGAAGCCAATTGACCTGTGATCGCTGTATTTTTGGTAATCGGTAGATCTAGTAACGCTTTATTTCTAGTTGGTGCGTCTACCATCTGACCCATGAAATTTTCCTGCAAGACATTTAGGAACTGGCGAGCCTTAGACTGATGTGTGGTTCTCTCTGCCCAGTCTATCTGGATAATTAAAATCCCCCATTATGATAACACTTCCCATCCTTGCTGCTAATTCAAATTGTGATTGGAGGTCCACCTCCCCCTCCTCCCTCAGGTTAGGGGCCTATCGCATACTCCCAGTATTATTTTCCCCTTAGCTTCATCTCTTTGGATTGCTAACCATAAGGATTCCACCTCCTTCCTAGCTCCCTTAGTGATTTCATCTCTCACATTCACTTGTACATTATTCTTGATATCCAAGCATACCCCTTCCCCTTTTTTTACCCTCTTTATCCCTGCAATAAAGGGTATACCCTTGAATGGTTGCCAGCCAATCATGAGAGGTGTAGAACCAAGTCTCTGTAATTCCAACAAAATCCAAATCCTCCTCGTACAACAGTATCTCTAGTTCACCCATCTTTTCCGCCAGGCTCCTGGCATTGATGAACATTTTGAGGCACACACTATTATCTGTAAGTGTTTTTACAATGAAGACCATAATGAAATATTTAAGGTTTACCAGGTGAATATTCAGGCCTGCTTTGATACCAGTTTCAGGAAAAGGTGCTACAAGTTGCTCTCTGAGTTCTGTCATGCTGCCCTTGACTTTTTTATGTGGGACTTTGGCTTCTTGTGCTGGCATCCTTCCAGACCGTGTTTTTTTTTTTTTTTTTATTTAGTTTTTATTAGATTTTTCACAGATACAGAAAATAGACAGTAACATACATCTTGTATATGAAAGGAGTTACAATAGGACAATGACATCTACCATTTACAGACTCAATCCGAGTAGATAAAAAGGAACATGATGTATCCAGTCGTAATTTTAGCTAAGTGTTGAGAACTGAGGATATCATTCTGTGTACTAAAACTAAACCCCTTTCAGTATACGTAGGCTATCCTTTCGATCAATCAGTGAAGAAAGGGTAAATTGGGACTATAGAAGGCCATAATATTGAGGAGAGAGAAAAGGAAAAGAGACAAAAGAAGAAAAAAAAAAGAGAAATAGGGAGAAGGCAGAAAGGGAGCAGATAGAATAGAAGAAGAAAGAGAAGGCATTAACCTTAAGACAAACATAAGCTCGTGTTTGGGGAAGAAGGGAACAAGGGGGGGGGGGGGGGAAGGGAAGGTTTTAAGGGTTAAGGATTTTGGGATGGACCTATGGCTCTCAACATATAAGGAGTGTAGAGATAGGTTAGTGGTATTTAACTCTCCATACTTTCCAAACCTCCACACGTTTCATACCATTACTTAACCTGTAAGATAGTGAAGTTTCGTATATACAGTTAGTTTTCACAATAGTAATTACTTCAGAGAGATTGGGAACTACAGCTGTTTTCCATTTCTGGGTTATGAGTGATCTGGCAGCTAGAAGAACATGTGCCACCACCGTTCGATACTGGGGAGGATATTTCTCAATACCCACATTTAATAGGGCCAGCCCTGGTTCAGAGGGAGAAATTATTCCCGTGAGGGAAGCTAGTAATCTAAATACGCTGTTCCAAAAACTGGTCAAATGCTTACATGACCAAAGAATATGTTTGAGAGCCCACATCTCCACAGCCCCTCCAGCACAGGTTAGAGTTTTCCCTGGAAAATTTAGACATCCTATATGGGGTAAGGTACCACCGCAAGGATATTTTTTGGTACAATTCCCAGTGGTTAACACAGCGAGATGCCTTGTAAATTGAATTAACGGCTTGGTACCACTGTTTTAGTGGGTATGTTTTCCCCAAGTCTCCTTCCCACTTTAAATAAGGGGAGGATTTAGTAAATACATTTTTGTGCTGAAGAAGGCCATAAAAAAATGTGACTCCCCTCACTAACGTGTGTTTCTTCATATAAAACTTCCAGACATCTTCCCGCATATAAATTCGGCATGTGGGCAGTGAGCGCAAAAAGTGTGATACTTGACCATATTTGTACAGCTCATCCAACTCTAAACCATATTCAGCCCTTAATGTTTTAAAGTTCTTGATTTGTTTGTCACATAATAAGTCAGAAATAATAGTGATACCCTTGGGCTTCCAATTGTGAAGAGCAAGACCAGGGGTAGCTTTGGTGAGTAGGTCAATATCTATAGGGACATCAACCATTCCCCCTTCCAGCTGTTCGGTCCGTCCAAGTTCCCTCCATGCCCAGAGAGAGGCCTGGATCGTCAGCGGTAGTTGTCGTAGGTTAAAGGGTCTCAGACGGTCAAGCCAAAGCAAAGAAAGGAGGTCACCTGTCGGGGACATGGATTGTTCAATGTCTTTCCAGGGGGCAGGGGCCTGTCCATTAAACCAAGTACCGAGCTGGGTGAGTACAACTGCCTTGAAATAGTCTTGTAGCTCCACGTAGCCCATGCCACCTACTTTTCTGTGTTTTATTAGCAAACTTTTAGAGCACCTAGGTTTCTTCTTTTGCCAAATGTAATTATTAAGAAGGGAATTAAGTAGTTTAAGGTGAATGGGTTTGATGGGTATAGGTAGTGTACGAAATACATAAAGAATCTGTGGGAGCAATAGCATTTTAAAGGAGGCCAGGCGTCCTGACCACGTTAGTTCTGTTTTAGAAATACGTTTGGTTTCTGTGGCTAACTTTTGGAGTAGCAAGGTGTAGTTGGTGTCAGCTAATCTATTGGGGTCAGCCGTAATCTGCAGGCCCAGATACGTTATACTGTCCCCTTTCCAGGAGTAAGGAAAAGATTTTTGTAAACTAAGCTTTAACTGCGGTGGGATATCCAAGGGGAGGATAAGGGACTTAGTATCGTTAACTTTATAGTAAGAGACGTTACTGAATTCATCTAATATAGTCTGAGTGTATTTTAAGGAAAGGGTTGGGAATGTGAGGAATAAAATATCGTCAGCGAATAGATTTATTTTGTGGTTCTTGCCTCTAAAGGTAAAGCCTTGGATGTCTGGGTGTGATCTGATTTTTTGAGCTAGGGGTTCTATTAATAAGTTGAAGATGGAGGGGGACAATGGACATCCCTGCCGCGTACCATTCGTTATATTAAAAGGTTGGGATAGAATGCTAGAAGTATATAACCTTGCGGAGGGAGTGGGATACAGGGCCAATATTGCGGATAAGATAGGGCCTTCAAATCCAAATTTACAAAGGACAGAATTCATATATCCCCAATGTATCCTGTCGAACGCCTTCTCCGCATCCAAAGAGGAGCAGAGAAGGCGTCTGACAGGTTCTTGCATGGCACACGACATCAATCACTCGTCTAGTCGCATCAGAGGCCTGTCGTCCCATTGTGAATCCTGCTTGGTCAGGGCTTATAAGTGTCGGCAGTATGAGGAGCAGTCTCTGGACCAGAATTTTAGCATATATTTTTACATCTGTATTCAGAAGTGAAATAGGGTGGAAATTGGCCGGAGTATCTGGTGATTTCCCTGGTTTGGGTATGGTTACAACATATGCGCCTAGCATTTCCGAGGGGAAGGCGGAGGTAGTAGCCGCTTGGGAGTAAATTGTTTGTAATGTTGGGGTTAAGAGATCGCCAAATTTTAAGTAATATTCGCCGGGGAGGCCATCAGGGCCAGGAGATTTGCCCGACGGCAATGTTCTGATGATTTTTTGTATTTCTGCCTGTGAGATTGGAGCATTTAGTGTGGAAAGTTGCTCCTCAGAAAGTTTGGGCAGTGAGATACTCTCTAAAAAGGCTTGGATGTCTGCTTCTGTTGGCTGTGAGGTGGTGGGGTCAGATGTAAGATTATAGAGTGAGAAATAGTATTGGGCGAAGGAACTGGCAATATCTTTGGGATTAAATATTTTACTGTTATCAGAGGAATTGATTAGATAGGGGATGGTGGTTTGAGACTTTTGGGCTTTCAATCGCTGGGCTAGGTATTTACCCGCTCTATTCCCTACCGAGTAGTGTGTTAATTTGAGGTAATGGACAAATTTATTGTGATCTTCTAGGAGCAGCAGTCTGAGTTCAGAACGCAGAGTGCCCAATTTGTGCGCCGTCGTGGGGGAGGGATTCGTCTTGTTCTGTTTGTCTAGTAGGTCAATATCTTTCAGGAGTTGGTCCAATTTGATGGACCTCTGTTTCTTAAGTCTTACACTAGCCTGTAACAGAATACCTCTTGCAAAAGCTTTGTGTGCACACCAAAGAACCATAGGGTCGTTAACAGAGCCAGTGTTGGTTACAAAAAATTCCTTAAGACTTTTGGATACTTCTAATACCTGTGCAGGTGACCCGAATACGCCAGCACTCGCTCTCCAGACCCCAGACAGATTAGGAGTGTTCCCCTCCGCCACTTCTACCGAGACAGGAGCATGGTCGGACCAAGAGATGCCATGGTTGGCGGAGGAGGACACTGCTTGCAACAAAAATCTATCCACAAGGATCAGGTCGATTCTAGAATATGTATTGTGTCTGGAGGAGTAAAATGAATAGTCCCTCTCATTAGAGTGCTGGCATCTCCAGACGTCGTAGAGCCCCTCCTCCCGCAACAAACGTTGTAAAGAGGGAAGAGGTCTACGAGATCTGGTGGTAGTATCCATTTGGAAGTCTACAGTTAAATTAAAGTCCCCACAAAGTACTAGGGCTCCTTGACGCACTTCATTGATTCTTGTGAGTAGTCTCTTGAGAAATCGAAGTTGGTGGGTATTGGGAGCATAGAGGTTTACAATGGTATAGTTCTTATTGTTAAAAGAGCCCACCAAAATTATATATCTGCCCTCAGGGTCTGTTACTATGAGGTTATGCGAAAAAGCAATCGAATCCCTAATAGCTATCACAACACCTTTGCGTTTTTGTGAAGCAGATGCGCAAAAAACGTGAGAGAAGTTCTTGTTGTGAAAAGGTGGCGGATCACTAGCCAGAAAATGTGATTCCTGTAAACAGAGTACATCAGCACGCAATCTCTGAGCTTCTTTCCAGACCGATGCCCGCTTTGCTGGGTGGTTTAACCCATGCACATTAAAGGAAACTATATTAAGCATTGGTAGCAAAAATAGATAGTGAGTAGGATAATCCGCATACCTCTCTTGATTGTAGAGCAGTTCCGCTGAAGCGCAGGCGTCCGAGCTGATTTAGTTCCACATCTTCAGATAGTATGGTCTGAGCACCACAGAGTCCATCCCAAAGGGGTAAAGGGT
This sequence comes from Lithobates pipiens, assembly GCF_037356315.1. NCBI lineage: Eukaryota > Metazoa > Chordata > Amphibia > Anura > Ranidae > Lithobates > Lithobates pipiens. The sequence continues at coordinate 209,710,847 of NW_027507758.1, forward strand.
AGGTTCCAGGGATGGGACAAAACATAGAAAAAAGGGAAGAAGAAGACAGTACAGATGAAGACAAAGCGAGAGTTCCAAAACATTGGCATTAGCCATACAAGTAAAAAGGACGATTCAACTTGGAATCTGTAGGCAGTGTTCCTGCCCGTCATATACTTGGGGGGAAAAAACAACTTTCGCACAGTTCCACAAGTACCGAGAGATTCATGAGAAAGAATATTCGATGTCAATCGAAGTATCCGGGGGCCTAGTAAGTGCGACTCGAGCCCTTTTTCTTACGTGCCACTACCTGCCAGGAATCTTGAGACGAAATTTTCGACAGAGGTACTGGGGTAGTGTCGGCTTGAGAGGGGAGAATATTCCAGAGTTTGAGTAGGTCCAGGCCATCTTCCAAATTGTTAATCATCGTCGTTTGGCCTTCCCTGGTGATGGTTAGTTTGCATGGAAATCCCCATCTATAGATAATGGCATGATTCCGAAGAGCTTTGGTAATAGGCAGCAATGCTTTCCTCCTTTGCATTGTATGCTGTGAGAGATCTGCAAAAACTTGAAGGTTAGCATAGCGTTCCGGGGGTTGTTTGTTGGATCTGAAGGCCAAAGTAAACTTTTCCTTGACCTGGAAAAAGTGGATCCTCATCAGTACATCTCTTGGAATATTGTCCGGGAGATGTGATGGCTTTGGTAGGCGATGTATTCTGTCGATCGCTAGATCAGAGACGGGTAGATGCGGCAAGAAGGCACCCAACATTTCCTGAGCATATTGGAGAAGTTGCGCTGGTAGTACCAGCTCCGGGACGCCTCTCAATTTAATATTGTTGCGTCTGGACCTATCCTCTAAATCTGCGACTTTTGCTTTTAGCCATGCCACCTCCTCCGATTGGTGGTTCTGGGCATCGACTACTGAGTTAATGGTAGTTGCGAATTCGCCCATTTTGTGCTCCACATGATCAACCCGCGCGCCCAGTGCATTGATATCCGATTTGAACCCCCTCATGCAGTCCATCATATCACTATGTAGGGTGCTGCGTAGGGAGACCAGCATGTCCTTCAAAGTAGTGTCGGATACAGGTTGATTAGACGTGGGGAACATGTCTATAGTATCCGAGATTTCCCTAGTATCCTCCAGCTGGTCACCCTCACCACTAACCTGTTCCGCGTCGGGGGTTCTCTGTCATCCTCGGCTTGGACTTTGCCGGGCTGCGAGAGAGCGGAGTAGACATCCCTGGAGACCCATGCGGTGATCGGTTGTGGAGATCCGGGCTTGGGGCCTCCGATCCGGAGCTGCTGGAAGCCGAAGGCGAGGCGCCGTCAGCGCCATCTTGGAGTAGGCCTCGAGGATTCCGCGGGAAGAATTGTGGTAATTTCTTCAGTTGCGGTAAGTTTTTTTTTTTTTTTTGCGTTTGCGGGTCATCTCGGCGGGATGAGGTGGAGAAATGCCGTCAAATGATGCCAGTATGAGACCTCGAAAGCACCCCGGAAAGTGAGTATTTCTCTCGGTGTAACGGAGCTACCGTCTCATGCGTCCATACAGCCGCGTGGTAGCCACGCCCCCCCCTCAGACCGTGTTTTACCGGTAAAATACATTCCATGGAGTACAGGACACGGGTCCCCCCCCCTCTGTACTCATTATGTCCCTATTATTTGCCACATAATTGAGGCTTGCTGTGAGTTGGGGGATATATAGGAGATGTCACTGTTTTTCATTTTAGCTTTTTCAAAAGTGCTTTATTTGTTTTTAAATCATACACAACAGATCTAATAGGATGACAATTCCAAACTTACAATATGTAATATGCAAAATCCACTCCAATTGCATGGAGTGACTATATTCAGGTTAGCTGGAGGATCAAGCTAAGAATTTTTTTTTCCAATTCCGCAGTGAGAACATACTCAAACAGAATAAAAGATAATTAGAGAAGCGTTGTAAGCTTAACACATAATATTAATAATAATAATAATTTTTTTTGCACTAGAAGTGAATAAAAATAGGTGATGCTAGTGATTGTAGCTGCTGTACACAAACTGTTTTTCACTTGACAAGTAGAAGGTAGACATAATTGCAGGACTCACAATATAAAAAAAAAACATTTGTGAAAATAAGTAAAAATGTTCATATAATAGTGTCCAATGTGCTCCAATCAAAGTGCAGTTGTGCTCCAGACTTCAAGGTGCGCCACACACCCCTTCTGTTTCCCTACTCACCAAATGGATTAGACCCCTAGCTTTTTAGTCTAGGGGTCATTCAGGCTAGAATGCTGGCCAGGGATGGCAGTTCACACCAGGATCCAATGTAGATCTCCCCTAGATGTTACCAGTCATGTGTGGATGGTTTTACCAAAAATTTTATTAAAAAAGGGGACTAATGGTGAACAGTTTGGCAAGATTTTATTGCTCAAACTAGGATAGATACTTACAGAATGAAAGATTAAATCGCACATGGATTTGCAAAATTTAAAGAGTGAAGTGAAGCCACCAAAACATAACGATACCACATCCCAAGTATTTAATTAGAAATGTAAAGCATGGGGAGAGGTAACCAACCTCAAGGGACTTTTAACGGAATCAAACATTGCATGTAATGAAGAAAATCACATAGTAATCAGTCAAAAAGAACTTTAAATAAAAAAATTCTTAGAAATTTATTATACAAAAAGATAACACATTTTGCTAAAACAGCCCTATCGACATGGATACAAATCCATACAATACATAGAGATTTTGAAGACTCATTTACGAACTCAGTCAATGTAATATGGTGCTCAACATGTTTCACTCAGAGACGAGTTTCTTCAGGAGCTTTGAAAATCATTGACAAATGTGATACTGTATGGATAGACACATAAAAAGAATTAGTTGAATATAAAGTACATATTCCAGTATTCAAAATCAAGGTTTCAAAGCGAAGCCAAGAGGTAGATATGATTACTACAAAAAAATATCATAAATCATATATTTATATATATATATACACAGAAAACAGGACATCTAGGTCGTTCAGGATCAAAGGGGCAGAAAGATCACATACTCACCCACTGTATGTTCACACAATAATTCAATAAAAAAAAAAAAACATATAGCAAAGAATGGAGAGCCTCAGTGGTGGATGGGGAACATCCGGGCTATAAGTGCTTGCAGGGAAACGCTTCAGAATATCAGTCTAAGTGCAAAATCTGAGAAAGGGAACAAAACCCCCTATATAGTTTATAAAAAACATTGTATTCCTCTTTGGAATCGCAAATTTAGCGATTGCAAAAGGATATATACAGAATACATACATGTATAGATAATTTGAAGTAATTACCTGATAGGATCAATTGGATAAATGAACCCATAAGAAGGGGACAAAGGCTGCCACAGCCAATCTGCGGCTTCATAAAAAGAAAGGAGAAGTATCACCCGGCCGCTCAGATCAAGAATCAAATTAGCTTCGCATTGCAAAAAGGCAAATCAGGTCTAGTACACATAAAAAACAAAATAAAAACAGACTGTTCTGGTAAGTATCTTGATGAGGAATATAGAGACAATAGCGAAGCTAGGTGCAGCAGAGACAGTCAGCCGCCTACCTTGTAGTTCGAACGTACGGACCTTCTAAGCACAAAGTCCTCCACAGAGAGGGTGAAAGGCAGTAAAGCGCTGCCTTATAAAGCATTTCCCCCTACACAGCGGCGTCTGGGAACGCCGCCGGAAGGCGGGCGGAAGTACCTCAACAATCAATTTCGGAAAAGACTGAGGAGTGTTCCGCGCATGCGTGCCGTGACGTAGACCGTCGTCACCCGCGCACGGCGGCCATTTTGGAAAGTCCTGCAGCCATCCACAGTGATGGCAAACAGGAGAATTCCAATAATACAACTCCTGCACCTGCGTAAGGAGGTAAAACACAGGAAATGCCATATTAACTGAGGGAAAACCCACAATGTACTATGTATGGGTTAAGATGGAAAATCAGAGGGGAGGGAGCAGGCATTAAGAGTATTTAACCACTAGTCACCAAGGCGAGCAAGGAAGGAAGAAGAAATGCCTGAAAACAAATCTCTACCCAAAAACACAACTCAATAAAGGATCAAGTCCAACTTCACCGAAGAGCATGTTTGACGCTCCCAGGTGAAGGGGAAAAAATCCTGAATTATATGGCATAATAGACCAATCGAGTGCTGAGGAAAAGGATGGGGACTTACATAAATACAGCCTCGCAAAAATTGATCAAATAATGCGAGATCATATTAAAGCCCCAAGCACCCATGCAAGCATGGTCCAGAGGTGCCCCATAATAGTAATAAAATACCAAAAACAGAGGTAAAAAGGCCAAAAAAATAATTTATTTGACCATAATTTCAAAATACTCTTCAAAATAGACTCAAAAAAATTGGGAATTTAATTTAAAATAGAAAAAATAGAAATAGAGAACTAGTATATCATAGCAAGTATAGGTGGATATTTCAGCCCCCTAGTCCTTCAACCAAATTGAAATGAAATATATATAAAATAACAATAACATAATGCTTATTTATTAATGAAATTAGAGGAAGAAATGAACAGGGGTGAAAAAACAAATATTCTAAATTACAGAATATATATATAAAAATGCATGCACGTCTCATCAAAAGCATGAAAGGGACCCATATGTCTGCTTATTGGTGTCTCCATTTTCTTGGCTCGCACCAGGGATACATGATCCCTGATCCGGGAAAAAAAGGGACGCTTGGTCTTCCCTACATAATAGGACCCACAGTTACATATCATTAGCTATACTATTCCAATAGATTGACATGTTACTAGGAATTTAGGTCTATAGACTTGGGCAACAAAATGTGCCTAGATGCAAAAAGAAAACGACAGAAATTGCACATATGGAAAGGTCTGCTGCCCGATTCTTTACTCTTTATTTTAACTGCCGGGGTATAATGACTCCGGACCAATTTGTCACGAAGCGATTGGGACCATCTATATGTAATTGATGGGCAATCCCCCACAAACTTACATATTTTAGGATCTGCACGTAGCAGGTACCAATATTTGTTTAGAACATCACGTATCTGCTGGTGCTGCCCCGAAAAGCGAGTAATTACTCTAGTGAACAAATCCTTCTTAGGGTTTTTTTTGCCATAGATCAGAATAGATCTGTCTTGTTTTTTGGATCGAATGTAAGAGCGCTTGAGGCACTTATGGCTGTAACCCCGTTGCTGCAAACGCTCCTGCAATAGTTTTTCTTCCTTTTCAAAGAGTACATCATCACTACAGTTCCTCCTCAATCGGAGGTACTGACTGTAGGGTATGCTAGAGACCAGGGGTGGAGGGTGAGAACTGGTGGCGTGCAATACCGTATTTGCCGCTGAGGGCTTACGAAAGAGAGTAGACCCCAAACTGCCATCGGCATTAACAAAAATTTGAAGATCTAGAAAAGTAAGAGAAGTTTGACTCTTCTCTAATGTAAATTTTACATTAAACTCATTGGTCTTTAAACTCTCAAAGAAAGTCAAAAGGTCTCTCTCAGATCCCGTCCAAACAAAAAAAACATCTATGTAGCGCCTCCGAATCGGGACCTGGTCAAAGGCAACCCGTAGATTCTCCTGCGCTAAAAGGTGTTGCTCCCACCTCCCCAGGTACAGGTTGGCATACGATGGGGCACATTTAGTCCCCATCGCAACACCCTGCACCTGGAGGTAGTGGGAGCCACGAAACATAAAGATGTTGTTCTCCAAAATAAATTTAAGGAGACTCAAAACAAAATTGGAATATTCAGGGGTGCAGTTGCCGCCCTCGGAAATGAAGCCCTCCACAAATCATATCCCCAACTCATGGGGTATAGAGTTGTAGAGGTCTTCAACGTCAAGGGCAACAAGCCAAGCACCCTGAGGGATTGATATGCCCTCTAAGGCCTTCAATAAGTCCAACGTGTCTTGTAGATAGGAGACCAGACGCTCGACATGAGGGCGAAGAAAATCGTCCACGAGCTCACTGGCCTTCTCGGTCAAACAGTCATTGCCAGACACAATAGGGCGTCCAGGCGGTCTGGTGGCATGCTTATGGATTTTCAGCAATGCGTACAGGGTGGGAGTTTTAGGCTCTCTGGGACTCAAAAATTCCCAGGTCTGTTTTGTAATCAAGCCTTGATGATAAGTTAAATTGAGTAAATGCCTAAATCTATCAATGGTATATTTGACATGACTGTCAGGAATTTTTTTGTACCATTCCCTGTTGGATAATAATTGTCACCATATCTTCATATTGCTGATTGTCCAGCACCACCAGATTGCCCCCCTTATCCGACGGCTTAATTGTGATTTGTGTTTGTAATTGTAAGGAACGGAGGGCTTCCTTTTGCTCAACCGTAAGATTAGATATCCCAGATTTGTGCCAATGAGTTTTTCTGATTTCACCGATGACCTGCTGGGTGAAAGCCCAAATATTGGGGTTCCCCTGCAGGGCTGGGAAGTTAGTAGATTTAGGTTTGTATGTTTTGGCCACAGGAGCCAAGGGAGGAGGGACAGACAGACGAGCCGGCGAAGAGGAGGCGGATAGAGCCTCCACTTCCAATAGGTCAGTCTCGTCAATGTGTCCCTCCTCCCATAGCTCCATAAGCTCCTCCATGGCTTTTATATCATTGAGGCTCATTCCTTGCCAGTGCGGATTGGCAAGTTTATGGGCATCAATCTCCAATTGGGGTTGGTCACAGAGGACCCGAAACATAAGTTTTCGTGCAAATAAGTTGATATCTTTAACCAACTCAAATTCATCAAAATCCTGGGTCGGACAAAAAGTCAGGAGATTACGTCTCCGTTGCATAGTGTGAGCTGACAGATCTGCAAAGAACGTAAGTCCCTGGATGCAATCTGGGGGATGATCTGCTTGCCTTATAGCATACATTAGCTTCTCCTTTACCCTGTAGTAATGTATCCTTGCAATAGGGTCTCTGGGAAGTTTCGCCTGAATGTGTTGTGGCTTAGGCAGCCTATGGATGCGGTCAATAGTTAGTTCCTCTAACGACACATCTGGTAAAATTTCACGCATAATAGAAGTGAGGTGTGCTATCAATTCTTGGGGTTTAACCGTCTCCGGAATGCCTCTGATTTTAACATTATTCCTTCTCGAGCGGTCTTCAAGGTTCGCCACTTTAGCTTTAAGCCAGAATATGTCCTCATCATGTTCGTTGTGAACATCCACCATATTGTTAAACGTATCTGTAAATTCTCCCATCTTATGTTCAATATGAGAGACCCTGTCACTGACCGCTCTCACTTCAGATTTGCATTGTGACACTAACTGCAGCATGTCAGTGTGAATTGCTCCCATCAGGGAGACTAACATGTCCTTCAAGATGGAGTCCATAACTGGCTGATTATTTGTGGGGAAAGCTGCGATTGCATCCTGAAACTCCAGCGTTTCATCAACAATAGCAGCCGTATCTCTTTCCGCTCTATCAGCCGTCCCTTGTGTTAGCTTAGGCTTAGATTTAGCTGGGCTATTTGTGCTGGAGGAGGGCGGGGACACGGCCTGCGGTGCTTTATGTTTGTGCCTGTGCCTACTCAGTTTCCCAGCCGTCCTCAGCGTCCTCCGTGCAGGCCTCCTCCGCGGCCTGTGACACACGTGCGCCGGGCGCGCCATCTTGCCTGCCTGTGTGGCCTGGCCGGCCGAAAAAGTCCGTCATTTTCCCGGGCTGAGAGCGCTCCCTCCTCCTCCGCGACATGACTGGGCACTTCCCTGGGTCTTCCGAAGTGAAGATCTGCCGCTCGTCCGTGTCTGTCGTTGCTGTAAACTGTGCTGGATGTCCCGTATGGCGAGGAGCTCAGACCTCACGCGTCCATGCTCCTTGCGCGCCGGCTCCGCCCCCTCTGAAGAATCATTCTTGACAAACCAATCTTTTAACCTTCTATGAGGAGATGAGCTGCTATCTAGATAAAAGAAGGCCCCCGTAGACGTGGTTTATCTGGATTTTGCAAAAGCATTTGACACAGTTCCCCATAAACGTTTACTGTACAAAGTAAGGTCCGTTGGCATGGACCATAGGATGAGTAGGTGATTTCTGAGGGTGGTGATAAATAGGGAGTACTCTGAATGGTCAGGGGTGGAAAGTGGGGTTTCCCAGGGTTCTGTGCAGGTACCAATCCTGTTTATCCCAGCCTCCAGGTTATTTATGAACAAATTAAACAGTTGAATCTCTGTATTTGCTGACGACACTAAGCTAAGCCGGGCAATAACTTTTCTGCAGGATTTGGAAACCTTGCAAGAAGATCTGAACAAATTAATGGGATGGACAGCTACATGGCAAATGAGGTTTAATGTAAAATAATGCATTTGGGTGACAAAAATATGAATGCAATCTACTCACTAGGGGGTGAACATCTGGAGGAATCTAGGATGAAAGAGGACCTGAGAGTTCTAGTGCATGATAGGCTCAGCAATGACAAGCTCTGCTAACAAAGCAAACAGAATATTGTCATGCATTAAAAAGGGGATTAACTCCAGGGATAAAGCAATAATTTTCCCACTCTTCAAGACTTTGGTCGGGCCTCACCTGGAGTATGCTGTCCAGTTCTGGGCACCAGTCCTCAGGATGGTGGTACTGGAAATGGAGAGATTACAAAGAAGGGCAACAAAGCTAATAAAGGGTCTGGAGGATATTAGTAAGACCTCTTCCACACTGAGGCATTTTGCAGGTGCTTTTGGGCTAAAAATAGCACCTGAAAAACTGCTCCACACTGAGGTGATGCCCTGGCAGGACATTAAAGCAACTCCTGCAAGCAGCATCTTTGGAGCAGGGTATACAACGCTCCTAAAGCACTTGAAATGAATGGGCAGCGCTGCTGCAGTAGTGCTTTGCGAGTTATTTTTTTGGCTGCTAGGTGGGGTTAAAAGTGCCCTGCTAGTGGCTGAAAATCTCAGAAAAAAATGAGCGGCTATATTTTTCCGATGCCCCAGTGTGAAGGGGCCTTATGAAGAAAGGTTGCGCGCACTAAACTTATTCTGTTTGGAGAAGAGACACATGAGATGGGATATGATTTCAATTTACAAATACCATACTGGTGACCCCACAAGAGGGATAAAACTTTTTTGCGGAAGGGAGTTTAATAAGACAGATGGCCACTCATTAAAATGAGAAGAAAAGCGCTTTAACCTTAAACTGCGTAGAGGGTTCTTTACTGTATGAGCGGCACAGATGTGGAATTCCCTTCCACAGGCGATGGTTTCAGTGGGGGCATCGATCGTTTAAAAAAACTATTAGATAAGCACCTGAACAACTGACATATAATCGCACACATAGGTTGGACTTGTCTTTTTACAACCTCACCTACTATGTAATTAAGTAAGAATCAGCAACTCAACAGAGGTGGTTGGCACATCAAAAATCTTTTGCTTTTTTATGCTCCAAAGAGGTCTGCACAAAGGGCAAATAAAAATTAATAAATGGACTCAAGCTGTATGTGACTGTAGACTCATCCAGGTGTGACTTCCTGAAATTTCTGTGCCTGTAGAGAGTTTAGAACTTATGAGCTGCATAGGTATGTTTGCGAGGATCCACGTTGTGGAGCTGAAGGCTGCTGAGCTGATCAAGGTTGTGAAGTCAAAATGGTGGCACCAGCCTGCGAAGGCGGAAAGTCAAAGTTCAGTTCCTGAGGAGGCCTAGAACTGGCGGCCATGATGGGAGAAAGAGCCCCATCTGTATTTAATGCCATTTGTTTGAAGGATCCAAGGAAATGGTTTCATATTTCTGCATTTGGAAATGGTAAGAGGAGACAGGTCGGCAAATATCTGTAGGGGGTTGCCTTGGAATATAAGATCCTGATGCTCTCAAACAGCCTGTAAGAGTCGCTCTTTGGTGTGATAGTAGTAAAACGTGATAACAATGTCCCTGGGAGGGCTATCGGTTTGCTTGCCGTAAGAGCTCTGTAGATCCTATAAATTTCCAAGTGCTCCAATAGAATATCAGGAGCCAGCTCCTGGAAAAAAGCCTGTGACCGTACCTTGTAAGTCAGTAAAGGGATGCCTCGGACACAAAGCTTATCCTTACGGGCCTGGTTTTTCAGCATCCTCCGATCTCTCAATCAATCTGTCCACTTCTGGCCTCATGCCCTTCCAGCACAGTAGTTGCCAACTCCATACACTAATTGGCACTGTGCCCCAATTCTTTCAGGCCTTTAACTACTTCTGCCCCATAAGGCTGTACCCCCCTTCCTGACTAGATTTGCAATTCGGCACTATGTCGCTTTAGCTGACAATTGCACTGTCGTGTGATGTTGTACCCCTTTTTTCCCCCACAAATAGAGCTTTCGTTTGGTTGTATTTGATCACCTCTGTGGTTTTTATTTTTTGCACTTTAAACAAAAAAAGGGGAACAATTTTGAAAAACTGCTTTTTCTTTTTTTCTTTTTTTTTTCTTTTTTACTTTTTGCTATAATAAATATCCACATAAAAAATAAAAAAAATAACTAATGTCTTCTATATTATATGCTGATATGTGTTCTATTTATTTTTTCTAAAATAAATCACAATAAGTGTACATTGATTGGTTTGCACAAAAGTTATAGCGTCTACAAAATGGGGGATAGATTTATGCCATTTTTATTCATTTTTTTATTTTTATTTTCTACTAGTAATAACAGCGAGCTGCGTTTTTTATCGTGGCTGTGATATTGCGGCTGACAGATTGTATAAATGTCAAAAGTGTCCAATGATTAGAGCTAAAAATAGACACTGATTACTATATAAATGTCACTGGCAGTGAAGGGGTTGAACACTAAAGGGCTATCAAGAGGTTAAGTGTGTTCCCTCGGTGTGTTCTAACTGAAGGGGGGGGTGGGCTCACTAGAACATGACAGAGCTCACTGCTCCCCATCACTGGGAGCAGTAGATCTGTCATGTTGCTAGGCAGAACAGGAGTCTTTGGGAAGGGAGAGGTCAGATATGTGCTAGGGGGATGCTTTGGGAGAGGATAGGGCTCGAGCTACCGGGGTGGTGGGGGGGGGGGGGTCAGCACTTTGGGAGGGTAGAGGGCTAGTGCAAGATGAGGGTGAGGGGGTCTGATATGGGGGGGGGGAACTTTGAGAGAGGAGAGGGGTAGTGCAGGGGGGGGGGATTGGATATATGCTAGGGGGATGAAGTGGCAACCCTATTTGTGAGGGGAGAGGACTAGTGCATACAATGCAGTTTTGCTTATTAGAAGATTGCAATGGCTGTAAGGTTGTATTATATCAGCTCTGTGGTTTTTATTTTTTGTACTTTAACCACCTCAATACATTGCACTTACACCCCCTTCCTGCCCAGACTAATTTTCAGCTTTCAGCGCTCACAGTTTGAATGACAATCACTCAGTCATGCAACACTGTACCCATATGAAACTTGCATCCTTTTTTCCACAAAAATAGAGCTTTCTTTTAGTGGTATTTAATCACTAGTGAGTCTTTTATTTTTTGTGCTATAATTTAAAAAATGTAAATTTTGTGAAAAAAATTCCTTTTTCTTTGTTTCTGTCATAAAATTTTGCTAATTAGTAATTTTCCTTCATACATTTTGGACAAAATTTATACTGCTACATATCTTTGGTAAAAATAACCAAAATTAGTGTATATTATTTGGTCTTTGTGAAAGTTATAGAGTCTACAAACTATGGTACCAATCACTGAAAATTGATCACATCTGATCAGGCCTTCAGTACATCAGGTGTATCTAATTTCTTGACACAAGTCGGGAAAGTACAATTACCCCCCAAATGACCCATTTTTTAGAAAGTAGCATGGTGAGTTTTTTTTAAGTTGTCATTTTTTCCCCACAATTCTTTGCAAAATTAAGATTTGTTTTATTTTTTAATTTTTTTTTACAAAATTGTCATATTATCAGGTTATCTCTCACACACAGCATATGCATACAACAAATTACACCCCAAAATACATTCTGCTACTCTTTCCAAGTATGGCGATACCACATGTGTGAGACTTTTACACAGCCTGGCCACATACAGAGCACCAACATTGAAGTAGCACCTTCAGGCGTTCTACAAGCAAAAATGACACATCTCATTTCACAACCACCTATTACACTTTTGAAGGCCCTGGAGTACCAGGACAATGGTATTGCCCACAAAATTACCCCATTTTGGAAAGCTAACACACCAACGTATAATCTGAGGCATAATGAGCCTTTTAAACAGTTCATTTTTTTCCAGAAGTTTTTGGAAAATGTGGAAAAAAAATGAAAACACTTTTTATTTTACACAAAGTTGTCAATTTATAAGATATTTTTAACACATAGCATGTATATAGAAAAAATTACACCCCAAAACACATTCTGCTACTCCTCCCGAGTATAGTGAATACCACATGTGTAGGACTTTTACACAGCCTGGTCACATAGAGAGGCCGAACATTGAAGTAGAACCTTCAGGCTTCCTACATGCATAAATTACACATCTCATTTCATTCCTACCCATCACACTTTTGAAGGTCCTTGAGCACCAGGACTGTGGAATTACCCACAAAATGACCCCATTTTGGAAGGAAAACATGTATATTCTATGAGGCATGAGCTGCAAATAGGTACTCGGGTACTCTGATGGGCTGATGGCAGGTACTCTGGTACTCTGATGGGCTGGTGACAGGTACTCGGGTACTCTGATGGGCTGGTGACAGGTACTCGGGTACTCTGAGGGGCTGGTGACAGGTACTCGGTACTCTGATGGGCTGTGACAGGTACTCGGGTACTCTGATGGGCTGTGACAGGTACTCGGGTACTCTGATGGGCTGTGACAGGTACTCGGATACTCTGATGGACTGTAACAGGTACTCAGGTACTCTGATGGACTGTGACAGGTACTCTGATGTACTGTGAGTGACAGGTACTATGATGGGTGGTAACAGGTTCTCTTTATTGGGGGGGGGGTGCAATCAGTGTGTGTTGGTGTAACATGATGTAACATGATGAACACGATCGGTTTGTGAGGAGGAGAACATCTCGCTACCGCAGTTTGTTTACATTTAGTGATCGGCTGTGAAGCGATCACAGCTGATCATGTGGGTAAACAGCCGGCCAATGGCTGTTTACCAGCGTCGGTGACAAGCAGTGTTGCTGTGCACAGTGGGGGTGTACCCATCTGTGATCGGCCGTGACTTCACGGCCGATCACGTGGTAAACAGCCATAGCCTGTCCTCCCCCCTCGGTGGCGAGCGGTTTCTCCGTGACACGCCGCCACCGAAGGAACAGGGAAGGAACAGGGATATGCGCGCACAATCACGTGCATTCCCTGTTTAAATGGGAGGACATCATATGACGGCCTCCTGCCACAAGAGCCACGCTGCCTGGCCGTCATTTGACAGGCGGCGGTCAGCAAGCAGTTAAACAAAAAAAGGGGGACAATTTAGAAAAACTGCTTTTTTTTTTTTTTTTTTTTTTTTTTTTTTTTTTTTTACTTTTTGCTATAATAAATATCCACATAAAAAATAAAAAAAATAACTAATGTCTTCTATATTTTATGCTGATATGTGTTCTAATTATTTTTGCTAAAATAAATCGCAATAAGTGTACATGTCCCCATTCTGCCTCTCCTTGCAATCGCGGGCCGCCAGTGAACAGAGTTTGCAGGACCCTGCACGTTTCCTGCGGCGCACTGCCAGTGGCATGCGTCTGCTAGGCGGTAGTTAAAGGATGTACGGTTACCCCCTTTTGCGTACCTGTGCCATTCTGCCGACGTAAATCAGCCTGCGGGGGCCGGCAAGTGGTTAACCAAATCTGAGGAAAGCTTGTGGTAGGCAGCTGTGATCTTGTGTATAATGAAGCAAATTTTCTTGAGCATGTCTTTCATGTTATCGTTTGTTGGGGTTTCCAGGTCTGCAGGAAACTGGAGTAGGCTGTCCCCCGGGATTCAGGGTCCACAGCAGAGAGCCACGTGGTCTCATTGAGAGCAGGCACCAGTTTGCTTGTTTTAACAGGGGGGCAGCTTTTCGGGTGTGCCCTGGTTTTATGCTTGCACTTCTGGCCGTGATGCATAATCACCAGCAGCTTGGACTGACACCAAGCTCCGTCGACTGTCAGGGAGGCGATCCAAGAGATGGAGCCTGATTTGCCGTGGGGAAGCTTCCAGCAGTGCAGAGCTAGGTGGCTATGTCGCCATCTTCCTCCGCTTTGTGCATGTGCCCCCACTGTTTTAATTTTTCCAGTGTCCAGTCACTTGAAGTTGACTGCATATAGCTCATGGTTGTTAACCCATGACTAAGATCTTGTGCCCTGCACTGTACTGAAACATGATATTTAAATTAATCTCATGTAAAATATTCCTATTCTTATATGACAAAAATTCATTTTTTCTGTGTTTTTCAAATATGCCATCCAAACAGGAGATTAAGTTTTGGTGCGGTAATAACTATAGTTTTACATTTTTCAACGAACTCTCTTGCAGGTGGTTCAAAAGAAAGAACTGCTAATCACATAGAAAACATTACTGCCCTCTCACTGGATGCACCCATTTACACTGGCATGTAGGGTACAATAGGCATAATCCTAAAGTGTGCTTGTACTCAGATTATAGACAATAATCTTGTATAAAGCCCCTTTTAAACTTTATACAAGGGGATCTAAGGCTTCCTGGAAGCTTGCATTATTACCTTAAAGAATAAAGATGCGCCAGTCTTTCCTTTAACCATCGGGTTGAATGAAAAAAACTGACCCGATTCCCTTATCCACACATTAGAGGTGTATAAGGAATCCTCTCTGTTACTCTATCTCTCTGATACACCGATCATACCCTGCAGTGCTGATCATGCTGAAATTTTCCAGCAGATTGGTTGTACGGAAGTTGATCGGTTCTGTCATCTGTACAACTACAGTGCTCGTGCATGGTTCAAAATTGTTCTGGTACCTGCTGAACTGGCTGAATTTTGATCCATTTATGCTTAGATTAGGTACACTTTTTTTTTTTTTCTTTTTAGAAAAAAAGTTCCCTCTGGGTGATCTACGTACATTGAAGGGATTTTACACACTTTGTCGTAGATTCCTACCTATTTCTGTTAAGAAAAAGCTGTATATTCTACTATGTCCTTGAAAATCTGGTTACTAAATGGGGGAGAGTTTGTGTTCAATCTAATAAGCTTATGCCGTTGCAGTCTTCTAATAAGCAAAGCTGCATTGTCTGGACTAGTCCTCTCCCCTCACAAATAGGGTTGCCACCTCTTCCCTTTTAAAACCAAACGCCTATTAAATACACAGGTTCTGTGGCTCCTTAAGTTGGTAATTAAACTCAGTGCCTTATCTGCATTAAATTAGCCTCAGAATATGTGTTTGGTTTTAAAGGGATGAGGTGGAAACCCTACTCGCAAACTGTCCCCTAGCACAGGGCTCGACAAAACCCGGGCGCCAGGTCGCATTGGCGACTAGAAATAGCGACCTCGCGCCTGGGGCAGCACAGCTGGGGGTATCCTGTCTCTGTGGACCCCCCCAGCGTGATTGCGTCGGGCCGTTCCGCCGGCGGCCGAAAATTTAGGCCGCGGCTTTGAGGCCTTCTGCGGTCCTATGATTCCTTATGGAATCTGGCGCCCTCTTGTGGTCGCCGTTGGTATGACAAACCAGCAATGCCTCTGCCTGTTTTATATTACCTGCCTCTTCTTCCCTTTATTTAGAACCCCCTAAACATTATATATATTTTTTATTCTAACACCCTAGAGAATAAAATGGTGGTTGTTGCAATACTGTCTGTCACACCGTATTTGTGCAGCGGACTTACAAGCGCACTTTTGTTGGGAAAAATAATTTAGTTAATAAAAAAATAAGACAACAGTAAAGTTAGCCCAATTATTTTTTATATTGTGAAAGATAATGTTACGCCGAGTAAATTGATACCCAACATGTCACGCTTCAAAATTGCACCCGCTCATGGAATGGCGACAAACTTTTACCCTTTAAAATCTCCATAGGCGACGTTTAAAAAAATTCTACA
Organism: Lithobates pipiens; assembly: GCF_037356315.1. NCBI lineage: Eukaryota > Metazoa > Chordata > Amphibia > Anura > Ranidae > Lithobates > Lithobates pipiens. The sequence goes on from NW_027507758.1 coordinate 209,726,763, forward strand.
GGTTGCACGTTTTGAGTTACAGAGGAGGTCTGGGGCTAGAATTATTGCTCTCGCTCTACCGATCACGGCGCTACCTCCTATGTGTGGTTCGAACACCGATTTTATATGCGGGAAGGACAGGGCGCGTTTAAAAATTATTTTTTCTGCTTATTTTAACTTTTTTTTTTTCCCACTGTTCTTTTAAAAAAAATGTTGTCACTTTTATTCTTATTACAAGGAATGTAAAAATCCCTTGTAATAGAAAAAGCATGACAGGTCCTCTTAAATATGAGATCTGGGGTCAGAGAGACCTCGGATCTCATATTTACACTAAAATGCAATTGAAAAAAAAATTGTAATTTGAAAAAAAATAATAAAATGTCCCTCTAAGAGCTATGGGCAATGACTTGGAGACGGGGGGGGGGGGGGGGCGGCGACGGCGGCGCTGCTATCTTTCCCTCACTCGTCTCCATGTCAGGCCAGGGACAGGTCCGGATCGCCGTCACGGACCTGGCTCCTAACTTTTTAAGCTGGCTCCTGGATTCCAAGCAAATTTGTCAACCCCTGCCCTAGCATATATCTGACCCCCCCCCCCCTTGCACTACCCTTCTGCCCTCTCAAAGCTCCCCCCCCCCCACATATCAGACCCCCTCATCTTGCACTAGTCCTCTACCCTTCCAAAGTGCTGACCCCCCCCCCCCCCCCGGTAGCTCTAGCCCTCTCCTCTCCCAAAACATCCCCCTAGCACATATCTGACCTCTCCCTTCCCAAAGACTCCCACAGAACATATCTAACTTACTCCACCCCCCTGCTAGCACTAGCCTTCTCTCTAGGACATAGCTGACCCCTGAATTTTGTAAACAAAATATTTATGACCCCTACATTCTGTGCATATCACACTCACAATTCGCCCCTGTGCACTGTTAACTATGCTCACTGCATTACTACGGTACTTTTTCAGGCCACTAAAAATTTCCCAAGTCTTTTACAATCTTATAGCCTGTACTTCCCTAAAAAATTGCCACTGCTAAAGTGTTCGGTTTGGCTTGAAGAAAATGGTGGCAACCCTAGAGACACTAAACAACAATGCAAATGAGCTGAAGGCTGCTATCAAAGCAATTTGAGTTACCATAACGCCTCAGCAATACCACAGTTCGCCTTCATGCCACACCGCATTGATGCAATAATTTATGCAAAAGGAGCCCCAACCAAGTATTGGTTTAGTGCATACTATACTGTACATGGACATACTTATCAGTAAGCCAACATTTTTGCATTAAAAATCCCTTAATTAGTAATCTAAATTTTCTGGGTTACCGGATTTTGTGTTTTCGCTATAGCTGTAAGCCATAATCCTAAAAATAAATGCTTGAAATATCACTCTGCGTGTAATGCATCTATATAAAATATGAGTTGCACTTTTTGTATTCAATAACTGAAATACATTTTTGATATTTTAATTTTTTGAGATGCACCCGTATAAAGGTACTTCTCACTTAACGACCATGTCGTCAAACAAATTGGTTGTTAAATGAGGTATCACAAGAAATCAATATTTTAAGCATTCTTAACTACTGTACTGTATTGTGAATAAAAAGGTCTAAACACAACTCCAACTTAATAACTTTTTAATTTGCATAAGTACAGAACACAAATGAAAATTTTGTACTGTACAATACAATGATGTACAGCGCGTTGTTCAAGTGGGGAGAGCTGGTCGTAAGTCCAACAGTCATTAAACAGGTAAGTCATTAAGCAAAAAGTATCTGTGTAAATATATATGTTTCAACAAAGTTTCCAGAAGTTCAATAGTAAATCCACACTGTCACCCGATTGTGGTTTCTCAATCACAACTCGCGACCAAGCGAGTCCTCTTCCTCCAGATGGTGGGCAGGGCTAGCAGGACTGTAATTGGCTTTAGCAGTGGCCAATCGGTCGTCCTCCTGGAAACAGGGACTGCCCCCTCCCCTAGCAGACCTGTACCCAATCTCTTCCCCATCACAAGAGCTGACGATCACAGCTACAGCAAAGTTAGAGAACCAAACAATGTTTCTACATTTTTTACAATAGGTGTATAGGTGGGGCATAGTGCCTTCTCCTTAGTGTAGATGCAGTGAGAGTAATTCTGTGATTGGAATGCATTAGCGCGGTAGAAGCTGTGTCTCACTGACACTTAATGTGCTGCTCTGCTGATGGGAATTGAGTCATGTGTCGGTAAAAAGGCTTTGCGTGATGCTTGTAGCACCCTTTTTAAACCTATACAGAAGAGTACAGAAATTGCAGCTGAATTTTTGTAAGGAAAATAGAAAGAAAAAATTGAACTAAGTTATGCTATGTGACATGTAACAGATATAAAGCAGATGCCACCCCAGTTTGGTTGAAAACGTGGTAAATTTTTAACCATTGTATTTGGAAACTTAACTGACAAATTTTGGCTGAAAATATCACTCACATTAACCACTTACCGACCGCCGCACGACTATGTACCTCCCTTTTTTGAAGAGTGATATCTTGGTAACGGGCAGGTGCCTCCGCCCCTCCCGCCGCTTCCCCGCACCCTCCGCCGCTTACCGGAGCCGTCGGCAGAATCGGAGGCGATCGGGTCCTATCACTTCCTTGGTATGGAGACGAGTGAGGCTAAGATGGCCCCCACCTGTCTCCATACCATAGCAGGGTGGAAACCACGTCAAAACGTCACTTCCGCCCATACTTCTTAAAGGCACATTTTTTCAAAGTCATTTTTTCAAAGGACAACTTTTTCTTTTATTTTTATTTTTTTTGCATTTAAATCCAAATATGAGATCTGAGGTCTTTTTGACCCCAGATCTCATATTTAAGAGGAACTATCATGCCTTTTTTCTATTACAAGGGATGTTTACATTCCTTGTAGTACGAATAAAAGTGACCCAAATTCTTTTCTTTCCTCTGTAACTCAAAACATGCAACCTGTAGAATATTTTAAACGTCGCCTATGGAGATTTTTAAGGGTAAAAGTTTGACGCCATTCCACGATTGGGCGCAATTTTGAAGAGTGATATGTTGGGTATCAATTTACTCAGCATAACATTATCTTCCACAATATAAAAGAAAATTGGGCTAACTTTACCGTTGTCTTATTTTTTTATACAAAAAATTAATTTTTTCCAAAAAAAGTGCACTTGTAAGACCGCTGCGCAAATACGGTATGACCAAAAGTATTGTCATTTTATTCTCTAGGGTGTTAGAACCCTAATGTTTGGGGTTTCTACGTAATTTTCTAGCAAAAAGTGTTTTAAGTTGTAAACACCGAGTCTGAAAAAGAGACCCGGTCCTTAAGTGGTTAAAAGAGAAAAACTGTATATTTGTAAGACTTGTAAGATTTCACTTGATTGTTCTGTTCTTTGTATTAAAAAATGTAAATATAAGGTCAACACTTAACATGCATTGTATTATTATTTTTTTTTTAACAGGTTGGTGCTGTGGTAGAAATAAAAAGGCCAGATGGAACTTATCAGGAAGCGGTTATCAATAAATTAACTGATGCAAGCTGGTACACAGTTGGTAAGATTAATCTGTGGGGTTTTCTTATTTGAGTGATTGTAAAGGTAATGACCGCCCCAACGCCCGCTCCCTCGTCACTGGCTTTGATTGACGGCATTTTCAATGGCAGCACTATGTGACAGTAAATTTGGGGCTATTATACAGCCAAAATATACCATAGCACACCTTTCTAGCAGTTGTGTTTGACAACACTCTCAACCCTCATTAATAGGCAAAATTTGGGAGATTAAATAAAGAACGAGAATGGCAGCGATATTAAAATCGACTTATTACAAAGGTTAAATATAAATCTGGTATTGCTGTAGCACTTCATTATTTTTTACATCTGGCTATTTGTTATATATTTTCAAAGAAATGTTGCTTGTTGCAATTTTTTATGTTACACAATACCTTAAAATGCACATTTTCATTAAAACTATTATTTATTAAAAAATTTTGCACACAAACACAATATAATAACTGATTTTATGCGGAGTAAATAAATGCTAACACATCATGCTTTAAAATCGCGCTGTCACGGTACTACTTACAGCGAACCCACAGGCGAGCAGGTGACATGGGATCCCCCAGGGCGTGGAATCTAAGAGTCAGCCGGTGTTCCGTCAGGGACCCTCTCACAAAGGTTTGGACTTAGCTGCGTGCTGACCCCAGGTCACGACCCCCGGGTTCACCCTGCTCGCTAGGGAAGTACCAGAAGACACTGTAGACAGGGATGGATGGATGGATGAAATGAGGAAAGCCAGGTAGTGAGCCAAGGTCAGAGCGGGCTGCAGACAACGTAATCGGAACAAGCCGGGTCGGTACACAGAAGATCAGTTCACGAGATGTCAGGTAAAAGAGGTTACGCAGGGGAGCTTCAGAAACAAACGTTGCTCAAGCAATGGTAACTAGTTAGGAAGGGATTTAAATAGAGAAGCACATGAGGGGCTGGACAGGAAGTAGCATGAGGAAACATATATTAGGCAACAGGTGAAGGGCGTCGACACCCATAGCTGTAGAGTGCACAGAGCTGAATACCAGACAGTGGACAACAGATGCCAGCCGGCCCACTGCAGTAAAGGTGAGACAGATCAGCTCCGCAGCTGATCTGTGACACACGCATGCCCATGGTATGGTGACAAACTGCTGTACGTTAAATTATCCTAAGGCGATGCTTTAAAACAGTTACAGGTTACCAGGTTTACCCTTTCACTGCCAGGTCTCTACGGTGTAAGGACCTATAGAACTCTGCTTCCAGGTGCCCACGTCCATATGCCATACAGACCTCCAATTCCTCGTTTTATAAGCTCATGGTCACTTTAGACTCTGGACAAAACAATACCTCTGATCAGTGGTTGACAATCTGCTGATCAGAGCTATTCCCCAAAAAGTTTAAAAATAAATGTTTATTGGTACATGTAAAATAGATCAATCACAAATGTGATCTTCTAAAAATAAAAATTTAGATTCATTGCAAGCATACAAAAATATGGTCTATATCGTATTACTCTTCAAAGTCCGAAAAACAACTCTTTGGTACCTGACGTGTTTCAGGTTCAAGCCTTTCGTTGGGGGTATTTGGAAAGGAGAATATATTCAATTGTTTGAAAAAAGAGGAAAACACAATAACATTGTGGCATAAACAATGGCAATATGTGGCATATAAGGTATGGACACAAACCAGAGTTAGATAGGATAAACTGTGCAATGTTCAATAATCTCTGCAAACAGGAATCATAAAGATCACTGCGGAGGATGGCATCAGTGAATATCTCCAAAACTGTCCCCAGAGGCCAATCACAGGGTCTCCCATGGAGGTCCCCACACTGGTTGGTCGCAAGTCACAAACAAAAAAGAGGAGGGAAACTGATGTCGTAATTTCCAGCTAGGTTTTCATATTTTCATAATGGCAAGAGATGAACAATGCAGCTGCCCATAAACTTGGTATCACAAGCCGGATTGTGCATCAATATTTCCTAAGTATACAAATGAATAGATGGGTGAATGAAAGCCAGGATATTTACCAGGTAATGTTTAGGAGGGATATCGGTCCTTGGATACACAGTCATAAAGATAAGTAGTCTTCACCCTTTCTCTAAGGGATAAACACAAGCACCAGGTTGTCACAAAAAGGCTTCATTGACTACATGTGAATATGCCTGATATATGGAAACCATAAGGGAATAGAACACCATCGCTGTACCTGAATTTTGTGTCAGTTTGCCTGTCAAGACGCCGTTCTCCCTGGCAGTGTTGGTGTGTTGCACTGATCCAGGGATCTAAATATGGGGTTGGACGCATGTGCATCACGATCGCGCATGAGCGGCTAGCGGCCAATAGGACCAACAGTCCCCCTGTGCTCCAAGCACACCGGCACAGATAGGCCAGGCATACCACTGGCCCCCTCCTGGAGGAGGACAGCAGAAACACAGCCCAAATAAGGAGGGCCCTCACCAGGATTTGCTCAGAAACGATGCCAGAGATCCCCATAATGCCAGATGCCATCTGGTTTTCAAACTAGGCAAAGCACCATTATTGTTGTATGGAAGGATATACAGGTTTGTACGATGAGTACCAAAATTGGACACAAACCAATGGTCAATGCAGATAAAATCGCCATCGGTCAAGTAGGTGGGGCAAGGGAAGAGAGGGGAAAGAGAACAAATCCATGGCGCTAAAGAAAAAGAACAAAACAGTTTAAAGAGAAAAATATCAAATCTATGCATATATGTGTAGCAAGGTCTCCAGCCTTGTCCAGTCTAATGAGGACCTCCATAGCCAAAGATAGCTGACATCCCTCAATATGTATTGGGTTATGAGGCACTGTGGGTGCAAAGATGATGAAAGTCATTGGGCACCAGACACTGCTTGGATGTAAATGAGGTTTTATTTCTTTTGACAGTCCTTTTTGTATTTTTTGGTTAAAGAGGGTTAGGGCCAGGACACCCTTAAATAGTTATAGATTCAATTGGCAGACTAGAAGAACAGCCGTGCAGGGAAAAGCCCCAGCAAGATGCCACATCTGCACATGCAGGAATACTGTCTCCTATGTTAACAGTTCAAATGTAACAGTTCTTTAAGCTCCACCACAACTGCCTCTTGTAGTTTATCAACACTGAGTCTCTCACTAGACCCACTGACTCTGAATTGGCAGTGGTATCTCCCTCAAGCGTCACCCACGCTTCCCTGCTGGGTCCCTAGCTTGGCACTCCAGATACTTTTCAAGCTTCACCCCTGCTAACCGTCGAGGTACCTGGCTTGACTCACAAGATATCTCTGCCTTGGGTTGGGTCCCTGACATGATCACCACCTGAAGTTTCCCCATTCGCCACCATGTCCATTCGGTGAGAATATGGTTCCGGTACTTCAGTTACTCACTGTGGTCCCTGGTAAAGGTGGTTGGTCCCTTTTGTGGCAACGGCTTCCCTTCTACCTCCAACCACTGACCGGTTCTCCGGCCGACAGAACCGTCACTTTTGGCTGGACTGCAAGCCATGGTCCCAACCCTGCGCTGCCCTCTTACTTCTGCATAGGCTCTCACACAGCCTGGCAGTCAGATGCATTCACTTGTGATGTTGGTTCCCGAGTTCCATGTGAACCAACAAGGTAAATCCCCATAGGTTTCACCTATACTTTTAGCACTTTGTACATCTTTCTCTCTGGTTCCTTTACTATCTCACCCAGGATATATTTTTCTTTTCTTTCTTCCACTTGCATACCTGGTGTTTTTTTGAGTATCTTTTTTTCATCTATGCTCAGTCCTTCCCTTTATCTGACTTGGTGTATGGGCTTTTCACACTTCTCATATTATACATTCAGTATATACTACTGATCTTAATCCACAGAAGTGTTGGCTCACTGTCGCCTGCATTTGCACACTGGCCTTGGGGAATCCAATGTTCCCTGCTTGTCCACGTGTCTCCACCTCAGCTCCCATGCCAGACATTTCTAACAGCTGTGGTCTTCTGTTCATTTCTATGCAGTTGACATGAGTATTTATAGGGATGACCATCCTGTTCTTTACACCCATTGCTTATTTCTATTATTCGTCTACAATATTATACCATATGGTTTTGTTTCTTTATAGATCACCATTGCATTCACCCCTGAAGAGTCGCACGGTGTCCATACAGATGATTTTGTTTTTTATTTTACTTTAGATTTTCCACCACCCAGCCCTTCCAGTGGCCCATGCAGGACTCGTCCTTACCCCATGATATGCCAAGTACCATGGCGTCAATATTTATATGTGGCTTTTAGCATGCCCTACGTTCATGTGATTCTGTGTATGCTTCTTTTTTTTGTGTGCTGTACATGATTTCACAAGGTGTAATAAAATGTTCTTTGCTAAGACTGCTTTTTAGCATACATCTCTCATTCACAGTTCCCAAAAACTCCGCCCCCCCCTTTTTTTGTCTGAACCCATATAAGCAATGCTGTTTTATATCCCACATGCTTACTCTATATAATGATTGGCCTCATTTAAAGTCCTGCCAACCAAACCTTCTCTTTTTGTTCAAATTTTGAACTCCTTGCATGTTGGTCCTCTGGATGTGGCCAGGCTGTGTAAAAGTCTCATACATGTGGTATCACCATACTCGGGAGGAGTAGCAGAATGTGTTTGGGGTGTAAATTTTGCTATTTACATGCCATGTGTTAGAAATATCTTATAAATTGACAACTGTGTAAAAAAAAAAAAAAAAAAAAAAAAAAAAGCGTTTTCATTTTTTTCCATATTTTCCTAAAACTTCTTAAAAAAAATGAACCTTTCAAAAGACTCATTATGCCTCATAGATTATACGTTGGGGTATTTGCTTTCCAAAATGGGGTAATTTTGTGGGCAATTCCATTGTCCTGTTACTCCAGGGCCTTCAAAAGTATAATAGGAGGTGGTTGTGAAGTGAGATGTCATTTTTGCTCGTAGAACGCCTGAAGGTGCTACTTCAATGTTGGTGCTCTGTATGTGGCCAGGCTGTGTAAAAGTATCGCCATACTCAGGAGTAGCAGAATGTGTTTTAAGGTGTAATCTGTGGTATGCATTATGATGTGCAAGAGAAATAACCTGTTAATATGACAAATTTGTGAGAAAATTTAAAATTTAAATCTTCATTTTGCAAAGGATTGTGGGAAAAAATACAGCAGCAAGAAACTCACCATGCCTCTTACTGAATATCTTGGAATTCCTGCTTTTTAGAAAGGGGTCATTTGGAAGTTATTTGTACTTCCCTGGCTTGTTAGGGCTCATGCACACAAAACATTTTAAAAAACACCAGCACTACAGCAGTGCTAAAAACGCCCATTAGTGTTATGCGCTTTTCCTGCACTTTTTTTGACGTTCACGTTTTTGCCCTTTTTTTTCATTAAAAACACTCTTGATGCGTTTAGCGGCGTTTTTGGTTTACAACTAGTTTTTACTGTTCCTGGAAGCACAGTCTGTTGTCTTGTGTTTGTTTTTTGTTTTTTTGTTTTCTGCTGCCCCTAAACGTGTATGCCTCTGGCAGTTTGTGTGCATGGACACATAGGTTTACATGGAGGGGCTTTTAGAGGCAGTTAAAAAAACGTCAAACGCCCCCTAATGTCAGGTCACCTTGAGGCGAGGTGACAGATGCACACCGTAGGGATCAGGAGTGCACCGCAAGGTTGTGGACCCTACGGCTGACTGCTGCAGACGGGAGACAGATCCCACTGGGGTTAGAGCGTAAGATTCCCTGAGGCGCGGAGTCTAAGAGCCAGCAGGTGTTCACTAGCGCCTCTAGTGGTGAGGATGGACTTGGCTGCAACTGGCTCCAGGTCGCGACCCCCAGGGTTCCCCAGCTCACACCCACAGTAGGCAACAGGAGGATAGGGATAGTGAGGAACAAAGCCAAGGTTGGGGGCCACAAGCAGACAGGAATAGTCAGGGACACGGCAATAGGTCAGGATCACAGGCAAACAGGGATAGTCAAGGACATGCCAAAGTCAGTAATGGAACAACAGAAGAGCACACGGCAGGTAACAGGAAGCTAACACACAAAGGTTGATCAGCAGGGTTGGCCTGCAGTGCACAGGTTAATATAGAGTTCTCTGATAGGAGCTAGGGTGGAGTCATGCCAGAGGATGGATTACAAAAGCAGTCAGGTGAGGGTCCGCTGGTCTCTAGAGATGAACACATGGGAACAGGTAAGCAGACAAACACTATTGCAAAACCATGACACCTAAGAGCAGTTGTAAAAAGGTCATGTGTGAATGAGCCCTTAGCGGTGCTTTGTGGGAGCTTTTAACCCCTACCGGGGGGGAGGGGGTTAAAAGCCCACTACTATCTGTGGCAAAGCACAGCTTAAACACTGAGGAAATAAGCAAAAAGTGCCCTTTCACGCTGAGGAAATTAGACCGTCAGTAAATCAGGTGTGATCAATTTTCAATGATTGGCACCATAGCTTGTGGACTATAACTTTCACAAAGTCCAAATAATTTACACTGATTTGGGTTACTTTTACTTTAGATATGTAGCAGTATAAATTTTGACCAAAATGTATGAAGAAAAATGATTAATTTGCTAAATTTTATAAAACAAACGAATAAAAATTATTTTTTTACAAAATTTTCGATCTTTTTCATTTATAGCTCAAAAAATAAAAAAACCCAGTGGTGATCAAATACCACCAAAAGAAAGTTCTATTTGTGTGAAAAAAGACAAATTGCATATGGGTACAGTGTTGCATGACTAATTATCATTCAAAATGTGAGAGCACTGAAAGCTGAAAATATTGGTCTGGTTAGGAAGAGTTTTTTTTTAAATGTATATTTATTGAAAAAAAAATTCTGTAAACAGTACAAAAATGACATAAATACGGTACAGTAGTCAGTAACATTGGGTGGACATAATATGGGCACCATATTGTAGGTTACAAACGGGTTAAGTGATAGGATACACCATGAAGCTGTATACAATGGTGATAACATAACTGAAAAAGGATAGAACGAACTAAGACATTGGAAACCAGACGTATGGGTGTTCTTGGTCTGATACGGTATAATACAGTAAACAGAATATCAAATCCCCCTAAGGTCACTTAAGGAGGGACCGGCAGAGGGGGTAGTCAAAGATTCTGGGTTGAATATGGAGGCATCCCATGGGTCCCATGTCTTGGAAAATTTGGGCAAGGAATCATGAGCTATTGCCGTCAAATGTTCCATCCTACGCATGTGAGCAATGGACGAGACTACATGTGCTTGTGTGGGGGGTATGGGAGATAGCCAATGAGCTGGAATTACTCTCTTGGCAGCCAGGAGTATGAAAGCCATTAGTTTCCTGGCATATTTAGGGAGATCTAGGATCGGAAGGCCTAACAGGTAGTGTGTCGGAGTCAGTGGGATATCTCTCTTCAATATTGATTGGAGAATGGATTGGACCAAAAAGATGTGATACGTGGACAATCCCAAAAGATATGAAGTTGTGTGCCAATATCCTGTAGGCACCTCCAGCATAAACGAGACAGTGAGGGATCATATTTATGTAAAACTTCGGGGGTCCTATACCAAAACATTAGTACTTTATAAGCAGTTTCTTTCTGCTCAACACATCTCGAGACTTTGGAGATGGAAGTCCAGATCTCCTGCCATTGAGAGAGAGAAACAGCAACGGGTAGGATTTTGGCCCATTTCCGCATATAAAGGTGAGAGTCTAGAGTGGGGGGTAGTGAGTCATGTAGAATCCTGTAAATAGCGGATATGAGACCCTTCTGGTGTGAACCCTGGGTGCATAACATTTCAAAGGCGTTAGGTTTCTCTAGGCTTATGGCAGGAGACACGGAGCAAAAGTAGTGCTTAAATTGAAGGTAGGTGAAAATGGACCGTTGTGGAATGTCAAATTTATCCTGTAAGTCCGGAAAAGATAAAAGTTTGCGGGATACTGGGTGAACTAAGTAGCGGAGTTGGAAAATACCTGCTTGAGTCCACGGGGTCATAGCCATTGTGGACAAACTGTCAGGTATATCTGGGTTGTGAGTAACATTTAAAAGGGGTGGACAGGGGGAGGAAAGAGAGAACTTATTGTGGCATTTTTTCCAAATATCCAAAGTAAATAGCATAGGAGCAAGGCAAATACGTCTGAGTTGAGATATAGAGGAGGAAAGGTCAGACCAGAGCATAGAACAAGGATGGACCGGGTCAGTGATACTCATTTCTATCTCCGCCCAACGACTCGTCGCAAAATAGGAGGACCAGGAGACCGTCGTAGATAGGTGGGTCGCGTAATAATATCGTATAATATCGGGAGCTCCCAGACCCCCATGTGAGCGCGGTGCAAAGACAACCGTATGGGCAATTCTATGTGCTTTGTCACCCCATATGAATTTAGTAAAGGCCCTTTGGATACTGCGGAGGTGGGACATGGGAAGGGCCACAGGTAAAGTTTCGAAGAGATACAAAAATTTAGGGAGTATTGCCATTTTAAGGACATTTATCCTACCTAAAAGGGACCAGGGACATTCCATCCATTTACGAGTAGACTGTGCGTTTCTGAAATTAAAGAGAGAAAGTTAGCCTGGTATAGTGTGCGATAGGATGCTGTTAAATGAATGCCCAAGTATTTGAGCGAGTCAGAACGCCACTGGTAGGGAAAGGTGTTGCGCAAAGCGGCGAGAAGTAGGGGAGGGATATGAATGGGAAGCGCTTCAGTTTTAGCTGTATTAACTTTATATCCTGATATATTACCGATCGTTTCTAGGAGGGTATGGAGGTTGGGGAGTGAGGTGTGAGTTTTAGTTAAAGTAAGCAATATGTCGTCGGCAAACAAGGACAGCTTGTATTCCTTCCGTCGTAAAGAGACTCCCCTGATATCTGAGTCTTCCCGAATGCGGGCTGCCAGGGGTTCAAGGCATAATATAAATAACAAGGGGGAAAGGGGGCAACCCTGTCTAGTTCCATTGCTATGTGTAAACGTTGGGTATTTGAAGGATGCCAATTGAACTTGTGAGGTGGGATGGGAATAAAGGGTATGAAGAGCCGATACAAAGGAGCCTGAAAAACCGTAGCGTGCAAGTGTGGCAAACATGTAAGGCCAGCCAAGCCTATCAAAAGCCTTTTGGGCATCTAGGCTGAGAATAAGAGCAGAGCGACAGGTTTTATCAAGCATGTCAATTAGATCAATGGTGCGTCTGGTGTTATCGCCCGCTCGTCTACCTAGAACAAAACCCACTTGATCGTTGTGAACAAGGGCAGGGATTATGGAAGAAAGTCTATTGGCTAAAATTTTTGTAAAGATTTTATAGTCTGAGTTCAGTAGGGCGATGGGCCTGTAATTATCTGGCAGGGATGGGGATTTGCCCGGTTTCGGAAGGACCGTGATATGGGCATGTAGGAATTGCGAATGTGGAGTGACCCCTTTTTGTAAGGAGGAGTAAAGCTTTAATAAGTGAGGGCCAAGGATGGGAAGGAAAGTTTTATAATATTGATATGGTAGACCGTCAGGTCCAGGGGACTTATGTAAGGGCAGTTCTTTCACTACTGCTGCTAACTCTTCTGTCGAGATATCTGCATTAAGGGCAACTAGCTGTGACGGTGAAATTTTAGGCAACTTTAAAGGGGAGCAAAAAGAATCAAAAGCCTCTTGAGTGAAGAGGTGTTTAGGGTCAGAAGCTAAACAGTTGTACAATTTGTCATAAAACGAGCCAAAAACTTTGGACATCGTCAAAGGACAATGGGTCGGGGAGCCGTCGGCCTGAAGGAGGAGGTCAGGATAGGATTGAAAGGGACGCGGTTTAAGCTTATTTACTAGCATCCTGTGGGGTTTGTTAGCAAACTCATAAAATTTCTGCTTTGCCCAAATTAGGGCCTTAGAACATTTTTGCATATCTAGCGACCTCAAACGCTCACGAAGGGTCGTGACTGTGCGCAGACGGGTTACCGTAGGGGAAGCCAGGAGCAGATCTTCAGCCTTACGGAGCTGTAAGAGGGTTTCTTGCCTCAGGGCCGCCGAGTCCCGCTTTAAGCGGGCGCCGGCAGAAATACATGCACCTCTAAAAAACGCCTTGTGGGCTTCCCATAGGGTAGACACCTCTGCCACTGAACCCTCATTCAGTTGAAAAAATTCTGATAAAGTTTGGGACAGTTGAGCTTCGACAATGGGGTTGCGGAGGAGAAAGTCATTGAGTCTCCAATGACAGGTTCTCGGCATGGAGCAGGCAAGGGCCAGGTCAAGCTGAACCGAGGCGTGATCTGACCACGTTATGGGGTTCAGTTCTGAGGCCACCGCCGATGTCAGTAGAGGTGTTGATATAAAAAGGTGGTCAAGTCTGGAGTACATCTTATGTGGGAGGGAGAAAAATGAAAATTGTCTGCTAGTGGGGTGTTTGATTCTCCATATGTCCAACAGGTTATGGGTTCTAATTAGTTTACGAAATGTGGTGGACTGACGTTCCACTCTAGATGAGGTAGTGGAAGGAAAAAGCGTCTGTCTGTCTCTCCTTGGAGACATGACCATGTTGAAATCCCCCCCCATGATCATGAAAGGTTGAGCATAGTTACCTAAGCTGTCCAGTAAGTCAGAAAGAAATTGGATTTGGCCCGAGTTAGGAGCATATACATTAATCACAGTAAGAGAGCGTGAGAGATATTCGCAGTCCAGGAGAATATATCTACCATGGGGGTCTATAAATGAAGATTTCACCCTAATCGGGCAAGATTTCCTAATCAGGATTGCAACCCCTGCTTTGCCAGAGGGGTCAGAAGCCAGAAAAGAATTTGGAAAGTGTTTAGCAGCAAATTTGAGAGAACCCCCAGGGCGAAAATGAGTCTCCTGGACCAGGACTATGTCCGCAGCCGAAGATTTGAACTCTTTCAGAGCCAGCCAGCGCTTATGAGTTCAAGCCTTTAACATTATAAGTAAGAACCCTTAAAGCCATCTTTATGGATTGGCATTAATGCAATGTAGGCAGAACAAACATGTATTAACCAAAAATACCCGTAAAAATTAACTAGGCAGTATAAACCATGGTGTATCCTGTGGAATAAAAGCAGATTTACGCATACAACATCGACTGTAAGGAAAAAAGCAACACAATACCTTGAACAATGTAGGTCAAAAAGAACCAATAGGCCAAAAAAAAGGCCCATAACAAGAAAAAAAAAGAGAGAAAAAAACAGAGAAAAAGAGCCTGGGGGGTAAAAACCACCCAGGAGTCCACGGCCAAGGCCGCGGAACAATCGAAGGCACACAAGGGGTTCCATCTCATCGGGAGTGGCTCCCCTCGCCACCTTCCGACAGCGTCTAGAAATAGCAAAAAACAATGTAACTTAGCTTGACTCCAGTCCAAAGGAGCAAAGAAAGACCCATAATTACGGGTATGACCAACCCCATAACAGGGGAAACATGGTGACTTAGGGGCCGAAATCAATCCCAACCAGGGTTGGGGAAGGGGTCCATCTCAAGTAGGATGTCTGGCGAATGGCGAGCGTTGAGGAGTAGAAAAGTTCTTCTGCGACCTCTGCCGAGCGGGGGGTCCAGAGTCGTCCTGGAATGGAAGTGGGTTTGGGTGTCACGGGAAGAGGAGTGGGGTCTTCATCTGGAATCGGTGGTAAACCAAGGCTACGGAGAAAAGCTTCACTTTCCTGTAAGTCTCTCATGGAGTATTGAATTCCGTCTTTTGAGGCAGACAGGCGAAAGGGGAAACCCCATCGGTATGGGAGTTGATGATTCTGTAGATGCGTAGTCACCGGGCGGAAGCTTCTGCGTTTGGCAAGGGTGATCGGAGATAAGTCACTGAAAATCTGTATCTTCGCCCCTTTAAACTCTAGGCGGGATTTGTTGCCGGTAGCCACTATTAAAGCCTCCTTACTGTCATAGTAATGAAAACGTACTATGATGTCCCTGGGGTTGGCACCCGCTGGGGGCTTGGGGGCCAGGGATCTGTGCGCCCTATCCAGTCTCCAGTCAATGTCCGGAATCCGAGGGGCCACCACATTGAACAAGCTGAGGAGATATGGTCTAATTTCTCCCTCGCTAACGGTCTCCGGCACGCCTCTGATACGTAAATTTTGACGGCGTTCCCTATTCTCCAAGTCTTCTTGCTGGGATTGATGCTGGGAGATTGATTGTTTCAGGCCGACATTGTCTTCTTCCAACACGTGAACATATTGGATCAGATCATCAAACTTCGTTTCCAAGACATCGGTGCGTTCACCAATTTGAGCTATCTCTCCCCGTAGTTCGTGTGCAAGTTTTCCCATTTCTTTAGAGACGTTGCTAGTCAGGTCTTGCAGTAGGGCCTTAAGTTTGTCATCAAGAACTTCTACCGTGACAGGGGCGGCCATTGTTTCTGGTGAGGCGTCTGAGGAAAGCTGAGAAGCGTTGCGCGTCACCCCTTGAGAAGGCGTTTGTGTGGACAGGGTGGCCGTCGAGGTTGGGGAAGGGGATGTAGGTCTGCTCAGAAAACGGTCAAGTGTTTGTGAGGGTCGCAGGTCTGGAGATTGAGACTGGGTGGGATGTTTTGGCCCGTACTTCACCATGAGGCGTTTGGACTAGAAGTCAGACAGTTGTGCTGTCCCCCGTTGTAGAGATGCTGATTATGCGTTGTAGGGGGAGTAGGAAGGCGGCTTAGGGCGACATTTAATGGTTACATGGTGGTCATCCTATGGGACCAAACATGTGGCCCCCACTGCAGAGAATGAAGCACATGAGCTACAAGGACCACACGGGTATAAAGGGTATCGCGGGGACCCGAAATGAGAAAGAGAATTCCAGGGGGGGATATCGTGCTGGTGAGGTGGAAGGATCTGGGGAGAATGGAGGAGCTGTTCTCACTGAGAGTGACTTGAGTCCCAATATGGCCGCCAGGTAGGCCAGAGCCTCAGTGTTCAGCTAAGGGCAGTGGTAGGGGGAGATGCAGAAGTCTGTTGCCCTGCTTGCGTGTGTACAGTGCAGAGCTAAGCCAGCAGGGGTAAGCAAGTTAGTGGACTCCCAGGGCTTCTCCTCACCTTAGGCCCGGGTGTACCAAGATGGCCGCCGGAGTTCCTCGGGAGCCTGAAGGACCGCTGCTGCTCCTGGAAACCTCCAGGAATGTCGCTGTGGGTGCTTCGCCATCCTCGCGGTCACCCTCCGGTGCGTGCGGCGGTTTTACGGTGGGCAGATGCGTCTACCTGCTCGGTGGAGCCCGGAGCCTGCAGGGCCCGTCGGAGGAAGTAGGCCGCAAGATGTCGGTGGGACTCACACTGTGGCGCCGGCCGCGCACTAGGCCGCGAACGGTGAGAGCGCCGGGGGACGGAAATATCTCCCGTAATCCGATCCGGGCGGCTTCCCCACTCAGGATGGGCTGTTTTGGGGCCTCGGCGGTCGATCCCAGGTGCGGATTGAGGTGGATGTGATCGGGGATGCACGGAGCTCTCCTCCAGTGCGTCCGTCCACCTCGGCTTCCGGCCACGCCCCCGTTAGGAAGAGTTTTAGTGCCCTGTGGGCAAGTGGTATTTGCCCACTGGATTTATATAGTGCCAACAGTTTGAACAGCACATTACGAAATGGATGGAGACCATTCCATTACAATTCAGTACAGGAGGGAATAGAGATCCCTGCTCATTAAAGCTTAGTCTTAAAGGTAAGGTCAATTGTTGGGTAATAACTGTTAGGGATGAGATAATGGAGAAAATAAGTTACATTTGTTAGAGGCAAGATAGGCATCTTAGGGGGCATTTTACTGTTATGTATGTGCTTTTTCTAGGTGTATGACATATAAAGGTCATTATTTTAGCTGATTTTAGGTAAATGGTTTAAAAGTATAGTGATTAATCATTATTATCTCTGTGCCACAGTGTTTGATGATGGAGATGAAAAAACTTTGAGAAGATCATCCCTCTGCCTAAAGGGAGAAAGGCATTTTGCAGAAAGTCAAGTGAGTATATTATTGCAACTGTATAGAATGGTACATAGATTGACAAATACTATAGTGCTAATACTATATAGGCTCATATACACCGTTTGTCTACAAACAAGATGGCCACTGTCAACTGTATATAAGATAGTTCGAAAATATTACTCCAGCTAAGAGAAACCTCCCTGAATCTATCAAAAACTAAGGAAGAAGAAGGTAGCAGTAAAAAGATATGTACAATGGGCATTCAATTTAATAGACTTTTTGAATTGCTGGTCAATTGTTTAGTTGGGAGAAGGGCCCCCTTATTGCTGATCAATGTAGTGATTTCTTAAATTAATTCTCAATGGAAAGAAAACCACATTACACTGAAACCTCTAGAAGAATCTCATTTGACAAAGGCTGGTCTAGAATATTTGCAACCCATCAGCACAATCGTATTTATTTTCTTGCATGAAATAAAATTTTGCAGTGACATTAGCAATTTTGCTTTTGAGTATAGCTGCTGAAACAAAGTGGGGGAGGAGATGAGCGGGATCTCGCAGCTGCAGGACAGGTGCGAGGGCCACATGAAATTGCCTGAGGGGTCAGATTAGGCCCGCGGGCCTTGTGTTTGATATGTTGTCTTAGGTTTTGCTTACCTTCTCATAAAAAGAAATTAGATTTGTTATAACAACTTCTGTCTTTCGTGAATCCATCCTGTTTGTTATTTTGTTCTTTTAATGTTGTTTTCTAGCAAAAACTCATGTTATTTAACCTCTTGCCGACCAGCCGCCGTCATTATACTGCAGCAGGTCGGCTGCACAAACCGGCGTAGGTGTATGTCTGCCTGTGCCAGGAGGCTAGCTGGTGTGCACGTGCCGCAGGAGCGTGCCCACGTGTCCCAAGGACCCATTGTCTGCTGGCAACCCGTGATTGCAGTGTACCAAGGCAGAACAGGGAACTGCCTATGTAAACAAGGCAATTCCCAGTTTTGCCTAGTCATCAGGAACAGTGATCTGTCATGTCCTAGGTAGCCCACCCCTACAATTATAACACCCAGGGAACACAGTTAACAACTTGATATCCCCTAGTGTTAACCCCTTCCCTGCCAGTGACATTTATACAGTAATCAGTGGTAATTTTTTTAGCTCTGATCGCTGTATAAATGTCAATGGTGTCAAGTGTCCGATCTGTTCGCCACAATGTGACAGTCCTGCTAAAAATCTTAGATCGCCACCAATATTAGTAAAAAATAAAAAAATAATATAAAAATGGCACACATCTATTGCCTATTTTGTAGAATACATATTGGCCTAAATTGATAAAGAAATTAGTTTAAAAAAAATAAAAAATTGTGGGGTTTTATTATAGCAAAAAACATATATATATATATATATATATATATATATATATATATATATATATATATATATATATATATATATATATATATATATATATATATATTAAATGTCGCTCTTTTTTTTTTTTGTTTGTTTGTTTATAGTGCAAAAAACAAAAATGCAGAGGTGATCAAATACCACCAAAAGAAAACTCTTTGCGGAGGAAAAAGGCATCAATTTTGTTTGGGTACAGCATCGCATGACCACACAATTGTCATTTAAAGCAACGCAGTGCCGTATCTCAGCAAAGGGCCTGGTCATTAAGAAGTGGTTAAAGTAAAACTAAAGGCCAAACTTTTTTTTTTTTTTTCTTCAGTTTTGCATGGAGATGAGATGGATTAGAACACCTATCACATATTTATTACTGTCTGTTTCCCTGTTAAGGAGATTCACCCTCACTTTGTCATGGTTACCATTAGTCCCCTTTCACACTAAGCTAAGCGCTAAAAATAGCACCTGCAAAGCGCATCTCCTGTTACTCCAATGTGAAAGTCCGAGGGCTTTCACACTGGAGTGGTGCGCTGGCAGGACATTAAAAAAAAGTTTTGCTAGCAGCTGCTTTGAAGCGCCCCTGCCCATTGAAATCAATGGGCAGCGCCGGCAAAGCACCGCTAAAACTACGGTAAAGGCTGCTAAAAATAGAGATGAGTATGAAAGTGCCCTTATCATTGAAAGTGAAAGTTAAATTTAAAAAAAATCCCAAATTTTGGGTTGTCCTCAGAAAAGTAGTAGAGGAGAAATCTTCCAATGGGGACACTAGTTCTGGTGACCTGTGGGTCCCCAAGTAATTCTCTTATTTTCCAGGGATTTCCCCCCACTTCTTGTTTGGCTATGGGAAATCTCTGCAATGGGACACAGATGGCAAAAAAAAATCTGACGGGTTACATTGAGGAAATTAAGTATTTGATCCCCTGCTGACTTTGTAGGTTTGCCCACTGACAAAAAAAGATCAGTCATAATTTTAAGGGTAGGTTTATTTTAACCACTTCCCGACCGGTGCACGCCGATGTACGTGGGCAGAATGGCATGGGCAGGCATATTGGCGTACAGGTATGTCCATTTCTATATGCCGCCCTGCCATCGCATGTGCGCCGGCGCACTCGCGTACCGGTCGGGACCCACGGCGAGGCTGAACGGGGAGATGCCATTGTAAACAGCATCTCCCCGTTCTGCCTAGCAACAAGTGGCACTGATCTCTGCTCCATGTGATTGGAGCAGAGATCAACGTTCACTAACGCAAAGCCCAGCCCCCCACAGTTAGTAACATGGCCCTAGGAACACTTCACCCCTACACTGACACCCACTGGTTAACCCCTTCACTGCCAGTGTCATTTACACAGGAATCCGTGCATTTGTATAGCACCGATTGCTGTATAAATGACAATGGTCCCAAAAATGTGTAAAAAATGTCCGATGTGTCCACCATAATGTCGCAGTCACAATAAAAATCACTGATCGCCGCCATTACTAGTAAAAAAAAAAATAATATTAATAAAAATGCCATAAAACTATCCCCTATTTTGGAAATGCTATAACTTTTGCGCAAACCAATCAATAATCGCTATTGCGATTTTTTTTTTTTTTTACCAAAAATATGTAGAAGAATACGTATCAGCCTAAACTGAGGAAAAAAAAGGTTTTTTTTTATATATTTTTGGGGGATATTTATTATAACAAATAAGTAAAAAAGAATACTTTTTTTTCAAAATTGTCGCTCTATTTTTGTTTATAGCGCAAAAAATAAAAACTGCAGGGGTGATCAAATACCACCAAAAGAAAGCTCTATTTGTGGGGAAAAAAAGGACGTCAATTTTGTTTGTGAACCATGTCGCACGACAGCGCAATTGTCAGTTAAAGCTACGCAGTGCCAAATCGCAAAAAGTGGTCTGGTCTTAAGCTAGCAAAATGATCCGGTCTGAAAGTGGTTAACCGTAGGAGACAGAATAACAAAAAAAATCCAGACAAACGCATTTCAGAGAAGTTATAAATTGATTGGCATTTTAATGAGTGAAATAAGTATTTGACCCCTTTGCAAAACATGACTTAGTATTTGGTGGTAAAACCCTTGTTGTTAATCAGAGGTCCGGCGTACGTTGTAGTTGGCCACCAGGTTTGCATTTATCTCGGGAGGGATTTTGTCCCACTCCTCTTTGCAGATCCCCTCCAAGTCATTAAGGTTTTGAGGCTGACATTCGTTCGCTCGAACCTTCAGCTCCCTCCACACACATTCTATGACAGTGATGGTGAATCTTAACACCTTAGATGTTTTGGAACTACATTTCCCATGATGCTCATGCACTCTGCAATGTAGGTGAGCATCATGGGAAATGTAGTTTTAAAACATCTGGCATGCCAAGGTTTGCCATTCACTGTTCTATGGGATTAATGTCTAGCAGATAAACACCCCCAAAGCATGTTTCCACCTCCATGTTTGACAGTGGGGATGGTATTCTTGGGGTCACAGGCAGCATTCCTTCGCCAAACATGATAAGTTGAGTTGATGCCAAAGAGCTCAATTTTGATCACAACACTTACCCAGTTCTCCACTGAATCATTCAGATGTTCATTAGCAAACTTCAGACAGGCCTGTGCTTTCTTGAGCAGGGGGACCTTGTGGGCTCTGCAGGATTTTAGTCTTTATCGGTGTAGTGTTACCAATTGTTTTCTTGATGACTATGGACCCACCTGCTTTGAGATCATTGACAAGATTCTCCCGTGTAGTTCTAGGCAGATTCCTCATCGTTCTCATCATTGAAACCCCACAAGGTGAGATCTTGCATGGAGCCCCAGTCCACAGGAGATTGACAGTCATTTTGTGCTGCTTCCATTTGCAAATAAACACATCAACTGACAGTCTGCAGGAGACCTGCATGGCATCAGCGATTTGCTTATCGCTGGTGCAATGCTTTCTAGGCACCTAAAAAAAAAAAGTGACTGTACATTTTCTTTTTTTTTTTTTTTTTCTCAATCAAAGGTTTATTGAAGCATATTCAGTGTTACAATAAAGAATATAAAAATAGCCGTCCTTAATAACAAAGAAAATAGTGACATTGGTAAAGGTATAAGTCTTGCAAATGTCATATAGAGTCTGGACAACGACATAGTAAATGCTAGGTTATGATATAAACAGTTAACATCAGAGTCATTAAGACTGAATATGGAATGATGTTCTTGACAAGATTGTCAGGGTTAGCGTATATCGGATTGGGGAGTTTATGGGATGGGGGGGGTGTATTGCGCCAAAGGTTTTTGGTTATGGTAACTTGTTCAGACCTCATTCATTTATGACCTTATTGTAAACTTGGGAATTGATGGGGGTAGGTAAATCATTGGGTAAGTAATTGGTAATCAGGAGATAGAGTGAATAACAACCAAGGTTGTCATGTTTTATTGAAGTTTAAGCTGTTTTCTCTCTTCATGGCCACAATTTCTTCCATTTTAAAGATATATTGTACTCTGTTTACCCAGTCTTTGATTCCTGGGACTTTTGTGGATTTCCAGTAAATGGGTATGAGAGTTTTGGCAGCAGTAAGTAGGTGTCGTGAGAGTGATTTTTTTTATATCTGCTTAAAGTAGTGGGTACTAAGTTAATTAAACATGCGGCCGCATTTAGTTCAAGTTTGGTATCATGTGACGTGTTTTATCCAGAATTTAATTTCATCCCAGTATGCCCGAATGGATGGACATTCCCACCAGATGTGCAAGAAGGATCCGGTGTGAGTCTTGCAGCGCTAGCATATGTCCGAGGTTGAGCGGAACCATCTCCCGGCCCTCTGTGGTGTTATGTACCATTGCGTAAGGATTTTGTAGGATATTTCCTGATATCTAGAGCTCAGAGAGCATTTGTGTATCATAATACACGCCTTTTCCCATTGCTTCTCAGAGATCTTAATTTTGAGATCTTGTTCCCATTTCCTCTTATGTTTATAGTTATCAGCATGTGCTATCTGATTCAGCCAAGCATATGCAAGAGATGTGGTATTCGATACCTGTGATCCTTTGAGGCATAGGGACTCTAAGTGTGTCAATGGAAGGCGGTATTGAGATTTGTGTTTGCCGTTGATCAGGAAGTCCTTCAGTTGTGTATAGAACCATAAGCCGGGAAATGATTCGCCCACCTCGGAGCGGAGTGCTGCAAATGACTTAATGTTCGGGCCATTCATGCAATGTGAGGTGAGAAGGTTCCGTGGTATATTATGCTGCAGGCCTGGTGCAAAATCAGGATTGTTAGCGATGGGTGTCAATGGTCCCGGGATGGAGGCAATTTTATATGGACCTACTATTTTGTGCCAAATATAGATTGTATTTGCAATTAGTGGGTGGTTTATGTGTTTGTTTGTCTTGGAGTGAAGTGTCCATGGGTAGAAGAGGAGTTGGTATGGGGATAGGTTGTTTTCCAATTGAACCCAGTCTTTATTTGGGCCGTGACAATGCCAGTCTATCAATCTGGTGATATGCGAAGCCTGATGATATTTTTTTAAGTCTGGTAGTCCTATACCCCCTCTATTTTTGGGTAATGTTAGGAGACGGAAATTTATTCTTGGTTTTTTGTCTGCCCAGAGAAAATTTCTTTGTACCGTGAGGAGTTTTGTGAAGAAGGTTCCTGGGATTCTAATGGGTAGGGCGTTAAACAGGTAGAGGAGTCTGGGGAGTATTGTCATCTTTAGGATTGAAAGTCTACCAAACCACGAGAACATCTTTGGGGTCCATCTACTTAGGTTTTTCGTTATGGCGACTAGTAAAGGCTTATAATTAGTGTTATATAATGAGTGAAGGTTGTTTGTTAAATATATCCCTAGATATTTAAGTGTGTTTTGTTCCCACTTATAGGGGTAGTTATCTTTTAACATTGTTAATTGTTCTTGGGGCAGGGTGAGATTAAGTGCTTCAGATTTCGATTGGTTTACTTTAAAGTTAGAGATGTATCCAAAAGTTTCAAAGATTTTATGGAGATTAGGTATGGAGATATGGGGGTTGGATATGAAGAATAGCAGGTCGTCCGCATATGCGGCCATTTTGTATTCCCTGTTGTTTACTGTGAATCCTTTTATGTCATTATTTAAGTCAATTGTCCTTATTAGGGGTTCCAATGCTATAATAAAGAGTAGGGGGGAAAGTGGACAGCCTTGGCGGGTGCCGTTGTGGATCCTTAGGGGTTCGGAGAGAGTATTATTTACTTTAATTTTTGCGTGGGGATTGTGGTAGAGGGCAGAGATCCAGGTTAGCATGTTTTCGTTTAAACCAATGTGGGTACAAGTGGAAAACATGTAGTCCCAAGAGACTCTGTCAAAAGCCTTTTCAGTGTCCGTGGAGAGTAGTATTCCTTGGGTTTTAGAGTTTTGGACAAAGTGAATTAAGTTTAGGGCTTTCGTAATGTTATCGCGGGCTTCTCTACCAGGCATAAACCCAACCTGTTCAGGGCCAATAATCTTTGTTAGAAGGGGTTTTAGTCTATTAGCCAGTATTTTGGCAAGGAGTTTGAGGTCAATATTTAGGAGTGAGATAGGCCTAAAGTTTGCGCAATCTGTATGATCCTTGTCGGGTTTGGGGATTACAGCTATGTGTGCCATGAGGAAGGAGTTAGAATTGGTTTTGTTCTTTGCAAGATAATTAAAGGTGGATTGGAGGGGTTTTGCAAGTAGGTGAGTATAAGTTTTGTAGTATTGTGAGGTAAAGCCATCAGGGCCCGGGCTCTTCCCCGTTTTTAAATCTGAAATTGCTTCGGTAATCTCAATTATGGATATGGGTTCTTCTAGTTTATTTGAGTCCTTTGCTGATAGGGAGGGGATTTTGCTGTCTTCCAAGAAGGATTGTATTATGTCCCTTTTAGATTGCGTTAGGTGGGGTGGTTTATGTTGAGATGGGAGATTATACAATTTGGAGTAAAATTTATGGAAGATGTCTGCGATTTCTTGGGATTTGTGTTTTGGCGTTCCTTCCTTGTTTTTGATGGCATGAATGTGACCTGTTATAGTTGTGTCTTTCAAAGCTTTGGCTAATTGTTTCCCACTTTTGTCTCCATGTTCATAAAATATGTTTTTTTTTAAAGAAAAGGGATTTTTTGATTTTTAAATCTAGAATATGTCTCAGGGATAACCTGCTTTGTGTCAATTTTTCCTCCAGTATGATTGATTGAGATTGTTTGTGTTGTAGCTCCAGATTGGCAATTTGCTGGGATAGTGTTTCAATTTCTCTGTCCCTTTCTCTCTTTTTCCTGGCGCCCCACTTTATAAGTTCGCCTCTTATAACTGCTTTGTGTGCCTCCCAGTTGTTTAGTGGGTTTGTATCGGCGTCGGGGTTGTAACTGAAGTAGGTATTTATAGCACTGTGTATTTCATCTTTTATTTCTTGGTCTGTGAGAAGCGCTGCATTGAGTCTCCAATTGAAGGAGGTGAGGTGGGGTGTATCTAGTTTCAATGAAATGGCCGTGGGAGCGTGGTCAGAGAGGGCTACAATGCCGATCTCAGCTGAAGTTAGTTTGTTCAGGTCTCTTTGTGAGATAAAGATAAGGTCAATTCTTGAGTATCTTTTATGTGGAGAAGAGTAAAACGTGAAGTCTTTCTCTGTGGGATGTGTGGATCTCCATGTATCGATCAGTGTTAGAGATTGTAGTAGGGATTTGATTCGTTTGAGGATCTTATAAGTGATGAATGTGTGTCCTGTGGAAGTATCTTTAAGTGGGGGGAGAGGGATGTTAAAATCTCCTCCTAGGATGGTGCAACCTTCTGAGAACCATTTAAGCTCTTCTATTATTTTGTTGCAGAATGTGATGTGGGCGGTGTTCGGGAAGTACACATTTGCAAGTGTGATTGGGGTCCCTTCCCATGAGCCTTTGAGGATTATGTATCGACCTTCAGGGTCAATAAGCTGCTGTTTAAGTTCAAAGGGAGCATCTTTATTGATTAATATGGACACACCTTTGGTTTTGGCAAGGGGATTGGTAGCATGGTAGGCAGTCGTGTAGACATTATCAGTGAGTCTGGGGATGTTTTTGTCTTTAAAATGGGTTTCTTGAAGAAATACGACATAGGGGCGGACTTTCTGGACTTCTCTCAGAAGCTTGGTTCGTTTCTCTGGTATGTTCAGGCCATTTACATTATGGGAGATAAATGTTGGTGCTTTCCCCAAAAAGGCGTACGCCATGGCTGAAACTGGGGACTGGTGAGGTCAGGGATTTGAAAATCTAGATCAGATAGAGGTCTTTGTAACCAATTACAGTAGGGTATGCTACGGGGCGGGGGGTTTATAACCGAGGAAGAGGTTATAGTCAGTGGGGGGTGCAGGGGGAAGTTGTGAGGGAGGGTCGGTAGGGGGGATTTGGAAGGGGAGTGATAAAAGGGGTTAGGTACTCGGCAGGGTGGTAAGTAGGATAGTTGTCTGTTGTCCGTGTATAAGTAATGAATGATGCTAGTATATAGAGTTTGGAAGGTTGAGGTATTATTTCCCCTCTTTTTTCCTGTTTTTGCCTTCCTTTTGGGGAGGTAGTGGGAGACACGTAGGTGGTAATAAAGATAAGCAATCTCGTCATATGATTTGTAACAGTAGGATATACTTTTGTGGGGGGTGTTCGTCAGGTCCAAAGGAGCCCAAGTATACAGTTATGTAGTATCAATTGTGACTAGTATGTCTGAGACCGTTTGTGCTGTTATGTCATATCTTGGGTAAATATGATTGTCACTGTATTGGAGGGAGGTACGTCTCAGAGGATATTACAAAGCAGTTCACAAGATGCATAAACATTACAACCGTTCTATAACCTGTCATAAAAATAAAAATAAACGCTAAACTTAAACATTGAACTTTACATTAGTTGTCATAGTGGTCAACTTTGACCTTTAACCCATAACCTGAGGATGTCGAGTGGCAAAAAAAAAAAAAAAAAGGGGGGGAGAAGGGTGGAAATGTCTCAGTCCTCTCCTGGGGCCTGGGTGTTTGCACAGCCCAACAGAAATGTGCCCTCAGTGTTTGAGTTGAGAACTAGTACAGCTAAGAAAAGGATAGGTAGTCTACCTGTTTCTGGCTTCTCATTTCCATTTGGGTGCAGAGAGAAAATGTGTCTCGTT
Source organism: Lithobates pipiens (assembly GCF_037356315.1). NCBI lineage: Eukaryota > Metazoa > Chordata > Amphibia > Anura > Ranidae > Lithobates > Lithobates pipiens. Next base: position 209,753,550 of record NW_027507758.1, read on the forward strand.
ATGTGTTGAGTGTAGCATAGTGGTCAGGCCAGGTTACTTACACTGTGAGGGCTCCAAACGAAAGTCTTATCAGAGTCTGTGCAAATTGATAACAATCCCGGGGAGCAGCGTTCATAACCTACCGTAAGCTATCTTGAGGCCATTGCTGGGGGTGGAAAAAAAAAAACCCCTTTAGTGCAAAACAGAGAGTTCATGTCAGGTGTTGCCTTAAACCGGCCTCACTGTCATTTCAGCCTGTGGGTTGATCCAATCTTGAGGTAGGCCAAAAAAACATAAGTGGGTTTAACTGTTCAGTGTAGATGTTTGGTAAATAAGGTTGTCACTGGTTATATCGCAAAGTAATTCAATATCCTAAGGATTCCCTTGCTCTCGGGGCCTTAGTGGCTTTAGAGGAGGTTGGAGAAACAAAGCTGCTTCGTTCTGTATGTCTGGCATGTTTTCCGCGCTGGTAAGGAGATTGTGCGTGGTGTGGTCCTGGAGAGGCCTGGGGGTTGTTAATTTCAGGTGGAGTACAGAATTCAGGGTACCAGTCCGGTAGGTTTAGCGGTGCCACCTGTAGATCCTCACAGAATTTTAGCAGGTCATCAGGGACTCTCAGCAGGTGTTGTTTCCCCAAGTAGTTAGCTTGTAGTGCAAAGGGGAATTTCCATCTGTAGTTGATGCCTTTTTGTCTGAGCACTTCCAGTAGGGGTTTTAAAGCTCTTCTGTTTTGGAGTGTGATAGGTGAGAGGTCTTGAAAAAGTTGTATTGAAGCGTCTGCATACAGGATTCGCTCTTTAGATCTCGCTTTTTAAAGGATGTCTTCCTTCAGGCAATAATTGGGCAAACAGCAAATGATATCTCTTGGGGGATTCCCGTCTTGCGCTCTAGGTTTGAGAGCCCTATGTGCTCTATCGAAGTCAATAGGGGACTGTTCAGGCCTCTCAATGAGGCTGTTGAAGATGGCAGTAAGCGCTGGTCTGATCTGGTCAGGGGGGACTGCTTCAGGCACACCCCTGACTCTGATGTTGTTTCGCCTGCCGCGGTTGTCTAGATCTTCGATTTGTCTGTTCATATCGATCAGATGTTGGGAATGCGAATTTGTAATGGTGTCCAATCTGGTTAGGGCTTTGTCCCTTCTTTTCCCTGCACGTTCCGCTATTGCCATTTGTTCTGTTATTTTCAGCAATTCAGTTTTCATGTCTGTGATTGCGGCAGAAAGAGAGTTTTTAATGTCAGCTGCGATATCTGTCATAGCGGCATACGTTAGCGGTTGGTCGAGTTTGTTACCGGCGAACGAATCCTCAGATGCTGGTAGTGAGATTTTCGTCATCATCGAAGTCATCCTCAATATTGTTCCTCTGTGGTGGGGCCATCTTATGGGTTTTGTTGTTGCCACTGTATCTAAATTTGTTTAGGTTCCCAGGCGAGGGTTTTCTTTTAGGAGTCCCTAGGGAGCGAAGGGTATGGTTGTGTGTGCTGCTCCTCAGGTGTGTGGACATATTCTCCTTTATCGGTCTGTTTTCAGTTCTCAGGCTCCTCGGAACACCGGGGCGTTGTTACATCATAGCCATGTACACTGCGTGTCAAGCCACGGCCTCCAAATTTTTTAGAGTGCCATGCAATTAGCCACCTCGGTAGTAATTGAGGGCTGCAGCAATAGATAGAGAGTGTGTATTATCCTCAGAGCAGAATGGGGATGGGCGTATTTTCCTGGGTCCTGTGGTGGGACCGCCGTTTGTGAGGCACCTTGAGGCTGGGTAAAGTGGTCTGCCCAGATGACTCTGCACCTTTCTTGCAGTGGGGTGGTAGTCAGATATTTCAAGGATAGATTAAGACCAAATTATGCTGCTGAGAAAATAATTGGTTGCTGCTAGGGTTGGGTGTAGGAGGAGTACCAAGATGGCCGCCGGCTATGGGGAGGTAGGCCAAAGCCTCTGACTTTCCTGGGGGTTATAGCCACTCAGGGGTTCCCTGCCCTTGCTCAGATACGTTAATCCTGACAGGGGACAGAAGTGGGCTCCACGCTATCTGGAGGGGGGGGGGGGTGAGTTAGCTCTCCTACTCACTGCGTCCTGGGGAGAAGGCCTGGTCCGTAGGCCTGAAAAGCAGCTCCGGTCCGCGGGCCGTCAGCGCCTGCCGGCGGTGTCTGTCGGATGTCCGCCGCTGGCTTTTAATGTAGGATGGGCGGTAGAAAGTGGTCCCCAGATCGGAGATCCACTACAGGCCGCGGGCGTTGTGTGCGTCCGGCCGGAGCATAGGCCGCAAGATGGCGCCGATCGCTTTGTGCGGCTGGCCCCTCCGGGATCGCCGCGGCGGCGAGGGAGAGTTCTAAGCGGCGGAAAATGTTCAGGATGGCAGGGCGGGTGTCCCTGAAGCTTCCCCCGGTCGGGGCTGACGTCGCCCGCGGAAGTTGGAGCAGGGATGGCGGTGGATTCAACACTTCTGTGCGGAGCCCTGTTTCCACACGTCCTCCCTGCTACGCTGTTCGACCACGTTTCTCTTTTCTTACCTGCAAAAAAATTTACATTTTGTTTTGTTAAAAAAAGTTGACTTATCCTTTAAAGAAGCCCAGTAGGACCCCAGCTCATTATTACCCCCACTCATCAGATCCCCAGCTCATTAGTATCCCTGTTTTTCAGTTTCCCAGCTCATTTGCACCCTTGTTCAGCAGATCCGTAGTTTTTTTAGGGCGTCATTCAGTAGTAACCCCCAGCTCTGCTTATCCTCTGGTTTGCTGATCCTCCCCTCTGGTCCCCACTCACTAACCACAAAATTGTTCCCACATTGTGCACCACCTGTGACATGTGTGCTAGTATCTCCTGCTCTGGTCTCCTAGCTCTGCTGCTCAGTCCTCTCTCTCTCTGGTCCCTGCTCACCTTCCGCTATAGCATTCCCATGTTGCACACCTTCTATGCTGTCTGCTAGTTGTTTTTCTCCAGTCCGGACCCCGCTCACATTCCTGCTGCTCCACACTGTACCCCAGATGTGACATTGGCACCTGACACTCACAAAATATATACACATGAACTGGAAGTAACTACTAATGACATCTTTCAGGTTCACTTGTTGGTTTAACAGTGTGTCCTGGGATATTTCATACCTGCAATACCCATAAAACAAAGCAAAACTAAAGCTGAATAAACTCTCAAACGTTGCAGGCTGCTGTAAGCGATCTTTGTCATAGACATCTATGGAGGCTTTAAAGATGATTTGAAGCACCAAGAAAGCGACCATGGGGTATAATTGTTAATGCAAAGCAAACACAATGTATAAACAGAACTGTAAGCTTACCATTTTGTTTAGTGACAGGTACTTTAATTGCAATTCAGAGTGCTTTAAAGCATTCGGAAGGCATTTTGAAGCAAGTGATAACAATCCCTTAAAGTTAAAGCGCTTGTTACCCCAAAACTTAATATTCCTGATATGTGCCTGCTGTACCAAATACTTGTATGAGAAAGTATCCTGTTCTCTTTGTATTGCTTCCTTTGTGTGAAATCCCTAGTGTTTCTTTAAATCCCTTATCAAGAAATCCCTCAGATTTCTTGATAAAAACTGCCCACACTAAGCAGGAAAACACACCATTCAGTTCCCTAGCTATGCTGGGAACTCTGGGTGCTCTCACAATGTATAAACACAATGTATAAACACAATGTATAAACAGAACTGTAAGCTTACCATTTTGTTTAGTGACAGGTACTTTAATTGCAATTCAGAGTGCTTTAAAGCATTCGGAAGGCATTTTGAAGCAAGTGATAACAATCCCTTAAAGTTAAAGCGCTTGTTACCCCAAAACTTAATATTCCTGATATGTGCCTGCTGTACCAAATACTTGTATGAGAAAGTATCCTGTTCTCTTTGTATTGCTTCCTTTGTGTGAAATCCCTAGTGTTTCTTTAAATCCCTTATCAAGAAATCCCTCAGATTTCTTGATAAAAACTGCCCACACTAAGCAGGAAAACACACCATTCAGTTCCCTAGCTATACTGGGAACTCTGGGTGCTCTCCTCCAATGACCAGACTTGTCCTGACACTCTCCCGCTGCACAGCTATTCACTGGGAAGCTCAGTGTGCTGTTGCTTCTCCTCCAACCAACTCTTATGCAGCTGAGAACAAAGGGAAAGTGATCACTTATAAAAAAAAAAGAAAAAAAAAGAAAAAAGGGAGCAAAAGGTATTTATAATCGATTTTCTATATCTATAAAAAGTTTTGCCTTTCATTTCCATTTTAAACTGAATGGATTGTTTTACAAGGTTATTGTTTACAACGATTTTTATCTTTGCAGTATGGGCTTGTAGTTTACAGCTAACATTAACCTCTTCAGGCCTGGAAGATTTTACCCCCTTCCTGACCAGAGCAATTTTTGCAATTCGGCACTGTCGTTTTAACTGACAATTGTGTGGCCATGCGGCATGGCACCCTAACAAAATTAACGTCCTTTTTTTTTCCCCACAAATAGAGGTTTCTTTTGGTGGTATTTGATCACCTCTGCGGTTTTTATTTTTTGCTCTATAAACAAAAAAAGTGTCAATTTTGAAAAAAACATAATATTTTTTTACTTTTTGCTATAATAAATACCCCCCAAAATATATTTTACTTGTAACAGCGATGATCTGCGATTTTTTTTTTTTTATCGGGGCTCCGAAATTATTGCGGACACGTCAGACAATTTTGACACATTTTTGGGACCATTGGCATTTTTTTTTTTCCATAAAGATTTTATTGAGGTTACAATAAAAACAGAAACAGGTACTTACAATTAAACAGGTACAGCATACGATACAGCCAAAGACACAATATATGATAAGCCAGGAGGAATCTCCTGGGTGTACCCAGTTAGATATAGGGGGAGGGAGACCCAACCTGAAGTCTATGTTGACTTAATTCTAATTTCACTTGCGTATGACCATTACTGTTGGAGAGGGTGATACAGGCGGCTACCAGCACACACCTGCATCGCCAGAGAGAAGGTGTACGGGCCGGAGGGTAGGGTAGGGAAAGACAACGAAAACAGAGAAAGGAAAGAAGGTAAAGGGAGAGGGGGCAGCGGGGATGGGAACGGAAGGACCAGGTGGGGGAAAGGGAGAGGGGTAGATCAAGAAGGGGGGAGAAAGGGGGGTAGCACCTCGCCCTGTTCCCGTAAGGTGGAGTGGGATGGGGTTGCAAGTCCCCAAGACAGAGTCGTCTCTCAATCCGGAGGGACATGTTGCTTGTATTCTGGGGTGGTTGTGAAGTGTGACCAACAGGCCCAGGTAAGAGAAAATTTCTCCAGTCTCTCTTGTGAAATGTGGATTAACTCTTCCATGTCACTAATCCTTGAAATGCTCGCTAACCATTCCCTAAGAGTTGGGGTGTGGGTAGTACGCCAGTGCCTGGGGATACATAGTCTTGCGGCATTGACCATGTGCATGGCCAGGAATTTGAAGTAAACCTTTTTAGCTAGAGACATGTGATGGAGGAATTGTGCCGGTGTAAAGTCTAGAGTAAAGGTGGTGACTGCTGAGATGAGTCTATGGACCTCCCTCCAGAAGGGTTGGATACCTTGACAATCCCACCAAATGTGTATCATGGTCCCTACCTCTGCATTACATCTCCAGCAGGTATTGGGTATGGCGGGCGAGAATTTGTGGAGGCGGGAGGGGGTCCTGTACCACCTAGTGAGAATTTTATAGCCATTCTCCTGGATGGCTACGTTCAATGAGCCACATGTGCGTATTCGTGGAACCTGGTCCATTCCCCTGGAGTTAAAGAGGTCGTCAGGTCTCTGTTCCAGGAGGATTGCGATGGAGAAAGGGTCAAGTCGCCAGGGTCAAGGAGAAGAGCATACAAGAGGGAGATGAGATGTTTTTGAGGCGTCTTACGGTTGCAGAGGTCCTCAAATGGAGTGAGTCGTCTCGTCCAACTGTCTGGGGAGGCATGGGTGGATAAAAAAGTGGCTAACTTGTCTGTACATCCAGAATGAGAAGGACGAGGTCCACGAGAGGTTTCTAAGAGTATCTATGGAAGCGATTCTACCCTCTGGGTAAAAGTGGGAGGCAAGAACATCCTCAAAAGGCCATTCCTGCCTGAGGAAGTTAGGTGAATTTCCAGGGGGAAAGTCGGGATTGCCTCTCAGTGTGGTTAGTGGGCCTGGAGTCGGTGCGAGAGCTCTGCTGACGGGGATTTTCTTGCATAACATCAATGAAGTGTAAATGAAATGAATGGGTGTGTGGCGAGCGTTTGTGGCCATTGTTTCGGGAGCAGTCAGGGAAGAAGGTGGACAGGAGTGGGGGAAAAAGCGCTTTCGAGGGAGACCCATACCTTTTCGAGGGAATGGATGTTCCAATCCGCAATTCTTGTGAGATGGCAGGCTACATAGTATTAATGTAAGTCCGGAAGCACGATACCTCCTTTGGATTTGGGTAAAGTGAGTCGAGCGTATTTGATGCTTGGGAGGAAGTCCCTCCAGAGAAAGGAAGAGCAAGCCTTCCGGTAGGAGGAGAAAAAGGAAGCAGGTAAGGCCATAGGAATGGTGTGGATCAGGTATAGCAAACAAGGTAAAACAATCATTTTGATCAGGGCTGCACGGCCAAACCATGACACATTTAAATGCAGCCAGTCTTTAAGATAATTTTGGGCTTGGACCAAGGCAGTGTGAAAGTTGAGTGAGTAAAGGTCTGAAAGGCGGTGCGGAATTTTAATTCCTAGGTCTAAGTTTGTTTAAGAGGGGCTCTAAGGTGAGGATATAGATCAGCGGGGAAAGGGGGCAACCTTGGTGAGTGCCGTTGCTGATGGAGAAGGCGTTCGATGGGTGGCCATTAACTCTCACCGCCGCAGTGGGGCCGGAGTACAATGCCATTATGGAAGCGAGCATGCGGTCTCCCAGTCCTATCGTTTCCAGTACTACTCTATCGAACGCCTTCTCAGCGTCTAGTGAAAGGAAGAAGACCTGGGCTTTGGAAGAAGTAAGCCAGTGGTGTAGGTTCAGCGCACGGGTGGTGTTGTCCCGGGCTTCCCTGCCCAGAACAAAACCCACCTGATCATTGGGGATCAGACCAGAGATCAGGGGCAACAGTCTATTAGCAAGGATCTTGGCATAAATTTTTATGTCCACATTCAACAACGATATTGGCCTGTAATTTGCTACTAGAAGGGGGTCCTTGCCTTCCTTAGGTATTACGGTGATATGAGCCGCCAACATCCTACCCGGTTGCACTTGTGGATCGGCCAGGGCGTTGAAAGTGTGTAGAAGGTTAGGGGAGAGCATATCTAGGAAGGTCTTGTAATATTGGAGTGTAAACCCATCGGGCCCAGGACTTTTGCGATTTTCATTTGTTTCAGGGCAGTTTCTAGCTCAAGGGGTGAAAACCATGCTTCTAGAGATTGCATACACTGGGGGGAAATGGATTTGGGGCCATGCAGGGAGAGAAAGTCCATGATGTGTAGATGAAGAGTGTTGTGCGCATCGCGAACGGTCTGGGACTGTTGGTGTGGCTGAAGGTTATAGAGCTTGGCATAAAAGTTTTCAAACTCGTTTGCAATGTCCTCGTTTTTGGCTAGTACAGAGCCTCTAGGGTTACATAAGTTATGGACAGTAGAAGACAGCTTGGCCGATTGAACTGATTGCGCCAGGAGGCAGCCACACTTGTTGCCATGTTCATAGAAGATTCTTTGGCCAAGGCTGTACCGTCTTCTAGTGCACCTCCCTAACTCTTCCGCGAGTAGAGTGCGAGTGCGGATCAGTTCTTGAAGGGCAGTCTGTGCTTGTGTTTGTTTGTGAGACAGTTCTAATGTTTTCAACTTCAGGAGAGTAGTCACACGTTCCTGATGGAGCCTGTGAGGACATAGCTAACAGTTCTCCTCAGATCACGCACTTCTGTGCCTCCCAAAGGGAAACAGGTGAGACGTCTGAGTTGGTGTTCTCTTGGAAATATAACTGAATACGCGTGCGTATGCGTTCCAGAGGAAGTGGGTCCTTTAATAGAGATGGATTAAAGCGCCAAATCTTAGTTTTGGGACAGGATTCGGGGAAAGACAGCGTGATTGTGATGGGATGGTGGTCAGAGAGGAACATGGGTTCGATGGAGGTGTGTTGTAAGAGGGGGAGGTCAGTCTGAGACAGAAAAAAGAAGTAAATTCTGGAGTATTTTTGGTGAGGGGCCGAAAAGTAGGTGTAGTCTTTGGTGGAAGGGTAGAGAGTGCGCCAAGCATCGTGGAGAGACAAGGCTTGGAGTTGGGCTTTGATCTGGCATAGGGCCTTGTAAGTCAACAAGGACGTCCCCATAGACATGTCTAGCAGGGGGTTTAGGGGTACATTGTCGTCGCCGGCCAGAAGGAGTAGCCCTCTCTGGAAAGAGGATAAGAGGGCACAGGTTTTGCGGAAAAAAGTGACCTGATGTTCGTTGGGGCAGTAGATGTTGGCCAACGTGAACGGTGTGGAAGCGTAAGTGCCCTTAAGGAAGATATATCTGCCCTCTGGATCTATTAGGGAGTTGGTCATATGGAAATTTGCATGTTTAGAAACAAGAATGGAGACGCCCTTCGATTTCGCATCAGGATTGGTGGCATAGAAGGCGGACCGGTATATGTGGTTCGATAGCCTAGGGATGGCGTCAGATCGGAAATGGGACTCCTGTAGAAGAATAAAATGAGCTTTGAATTTAGTGAGGGAGGAGAGAACCTGGGATCTCTTTTCTGACAGGTTGTGACCCTTCACATTAAGTGATACACACCTCAGCTTCAAGGGGTTGATGACTGGGGGGGTGGGCTGCATCGTGAGAGGCTAAACGGTGGGAGAGGCTATCACCCGGTTGTGAAGATGCTGGGTTCTGCACAGAGGAAGGGGGGGGCGAGGGCTACACCCCCAAGGGGAAGTAAAGAAGGGGGGGAAAGGGGAGGTCAGAGAAAAAAAGGGGGGGAATAAGAGAACCAAGCAAGGGAGGAGAACAGAGAAGGCAAGAGGGAAGAAGAGGAAAGAAGGGAAGAGGAAAGGAGAGGAAATGGAATGAGAAGAGGAAGAGGAGGTGAGGGCAGGGATCCGGGGGAAAAGTAAACCAGAGGTGGGGTTAGTCCAGCTACCCACCTGAAGGGAAGGAGGGGAAAACCTGGTGTATCAGCCTTGTCTCGGAGAGACCGCTGTGTGGGGACTGTAGAACGGGCGGGGACCACGGGACGGCCGCAGTCCGGGGGGGTGAGATAGAGATAAGAGGGACCTCACCTAAGATGAGGTAGGTCATAGCGTAGTAGGGAGCCTACCAATAAAGGAGAGCCTGAAAAGAAAACATACATATGAAGAGTAAGATAAAACATTGAGAACAATATAACTTAACAAGCAGGATTCTCGGGCCATGAGCCACAGAGTATCAACAGTATAGAAACAGTGTATAAACAATTCGGCCAATAATCAGAACCTTAGCGACAAACAAGTTATGGCCAATAAGGAAGGCCTGCTAGGATTCCGTTGGGAAGAAGATCGTGTACCAGTCCAGCAGCTCGATGTGTGGAAGGTCGAGTTGGTCACAGAAGGCTGGAAGGTCTTCAGTAGTGCGGAGGAGGGCGGAGCGCCCTCTGGAGGATGCAGACAGGCCAAAGGGGAAATCTCCAGCGGCATTGGATATTTCTAGAGCGCAAAGCATCTAGCAGTGGCCGCAGGGCCTTCCTATTCTGGAGGGTGATCTGCGAGAGGTCCTGAAACAGTTCCACCTCTGCCCCATTAAAAAGGATATGACCCCGTATCCGTGCCTTGCGGAGAATTTCTTCCTTAACGGGAAGTTCCCAATAAAACAAATAATGTCTCTAGGAGGCTCAGAATCCCTGGGTAGGGGATGGAGGGCGCGTGGGCTCTTTCCATGTCGATGGGGGAGTCCGCCGGGCATTCCATGAGGTCATTAAATATGGCACACAGAGCTGACTGAATGGCGCCGGGCTCGCCGGTTTCGAGGACACCCCGCACCCTGATATTATGCCTCCGCCCTCGATTGTCCAGGTCTTCCATGTGTCTATGGAGTTCAAAGACCTGGGAGAGTTGGGAGTCGTAGGCAGATTGTACCTGATGAATGGCTGCAACGTGAGTCTGGGCCGTTTGTTCCACGCTGTCGATGCGGTGGGCGACAGCAAGCAGGTCAGCCTTTAGATCCGCGATCGCCGCTGTCACTGTGCTTTTAATGTCTTGAGCGACTTAATCCAAATCCAGGAGGCTAGGGGGAAGGGCCCCCCCCCGGGGCTAGATGAAGACGCTCCAGGCATGTGAGCGGGTGGTGGTCCGTCAGGCGAGGTCGGGGATTGGGCCTGTGGTGGCGCGTGTGCCTGGAGTTTCTGCGATAGAAATATCTCCGGAATGTTTCTCCCCTGATGGGTCTGGGATTCCTTGGGGGTGCGGGAGGTGGACAAGCTTCTGGTGGACCTGTACATAGCAGGGAAGGGTGGTAGGCTCCCATATGAGCAGGTAATATGTCCCCAGAATGCGGGAGCTCCCAAGTTAGGCAGCAATCTCGGTCTCCGTCCAGGCCACGCCTCACCATTGGCATTTTTACTGCTCTGTATGAACAGACAATCTGTCTGTTCTCCCCTCAGAGAACCGGGATCTGTGTGTTTACACACAGATCCCAGTTCTCCGTGTGCCTGAGCGGGCGTGGGAGCCTGGCGGTCATCGAGACCGCTGGCCACTCGCATCGGCCCGTGGGCGAGCGGGGGGGCGTGCACACGCCCCTAGTGGCCAAAGATAAAGCAACGTAACAAGGCGGCGATTCGCGCAGCTGAGCCATGTTGCTGCAGTGTAACTGCGGCAGCTGGTCGGTACACAGTTAAATTAAATGTTCTGGTAACTGCTACCCGGATTTATTTTCTTACATCAGGGGACACAGAGCCATAGTAGGTACTATGTGGGTTATAAGGCCACTGATAGGTGATGGACACTGGCACGTGCTGTCGGCCCAGGATTGTGGGTAACCTAAGGTTACCCTGTTACTGAAGGTTTCCTGAAGGATTTGGAGCCCACCATGAAGGGTGAACATTGGATTTCATGTCAGATAACCCTGCTACGAGGAAAGGTAAGGGAATTTCTCCTTCTATGTATAATGCTGTCATGCCTATGCGTCACCACTGGGGGCTGTATTGAGCACTCATCAACCTGATGCTGAAAACTGCGCAGAAGCCTTAATTTCTCCTCCCCTCCGGCCACAAGCAGATCCTCTGGTAAGAAGGGGGGGTCTGGTTCTCCTTCTGCGCCCCCAATGTTGTTGTTTTTTTCCCCATTCGTTGGATTGATATGCCAACACAGTTAACTTAAAAAAAAAAGAGGAAGACAGACCGCGCCGGCTGCTCGGGAAAGGATTTACCCCCCCCCCCCATGTCTGCATTTTTACAGGATGCCACTCACGCGGGAGAACACTTTCCTTTAAAAGGAAGAGGGCGGGGCCGTAATTTGCATGGGGGCGGGGCCGTAATTTGCACGGGGGGCATGGCTAATGGCGTCAGACGCCAGCCACACGTGCAGGAAGTTGTTAAAGCACTGTATGTGTGTAGCTGCTGCTGGCTGTGGAGGAACAGAGCAGGAGGATTGTTTCAGCTTGGTGACACAGGCATTTCCCTTTGACATATTGTACTTTACCAGGCTAGGATTAATAGCAGCTGTTAGCGCTGTACTATAACCTAGAAGTTTAAATTCTTTTGCTGGTAGTGCCTCTGCTTTATGCTTCAGGCTATGAGTGGTAATGGGACCAGGAGCTCCTCTAAGGGTTCTAAAGGGGTCTATGGTTTCACAATAAACAAAATAAATTTCCAAAAGAGTGTCATCCTCCTCTGAGCCCTTGTACACACGGTCGGAGATTCCAACAACCGAATCCATCGGAGTAATTCTGACAGATTAAATCCGGTAGAGGTCCGGAAGTTATGTTGCATACACACAGTCGGACTAAGTTGTCGGAAAATCCGATTGTACATAACGTGATGATGTTATTTCGTTACGACAGGACTACGTTCAGGCTAGTAGCCAATAGCTTTGGTGTAGGAATTTGTTCTGAGCATGTGTGGCACTTTGTCCGTCGGAGTAGGCTACACATGATCGGAGTATGTCCGATCGGAGCTTTTTGTCGAAAAATTTTACCAGCAAGTTGGAAAACTTGGTCCGTTGGATATTCCGACGGAAACAGTCCGATGCAGACCACACACAGTCGGAATATCCGACAAAACGGTCCGATAGGACACATTCCGTCGGAATCTCCGACCGTGTGTACAAGGGTTTAGAGGGATGCGGCTGGTCAGATTGAGCCATCAGGGGGCACTGTTGTTGCAGCTACGCTAGACACTTCAGTCTCTGTATATATCACACAAGAGGTTTTTTCTTCTACCATTTGTAATTTGGAAAGAAGATTGATGCTATGATATCTCTCCATAGTGGGGCCAAACATAACAGATGCCCATCAAGTGCTCAGGACCCTCTTATTGAGGTGCAGGAGGCTGGGGATCAGGTAGATCTTCCCAACGATTTGTAAGATACTAATTTATCCTCTTTCGAGGATCCTAATATAGGAGTAACATCACAAGACAGGTTGCTTGTGCACTCCCTTACAAGAACAAGAATCCCACATGTCTGGTGGATAATGTGCTGATGTTAAAAGATCCAACAGATAAAAAGTTGAAACTTCTTCTTAAAAGCAATATGTCTTTAGCAAGTTCAGTGGTGCAGCCTGTTCTTGCTGCAATTGGTGTATCCCAGTCCATTAAGGAACAGTTTGTGGAGATACTTAAAATTCTGCCTGATCAGCAGGGCCAGCAATGAGCTGGTGTATCAGACGCCCTATGTTTCACAGTAGATGCTATGAAAGATTCTATCATTTAAGCCTCACGGCTTATGCTTAGACTAGTGCATTCTTGCAGAGTTCTATGGCTGAAAAAAATGGTCAGCCGAAGCACCGTGTAAAAAGCTCATAGCCAGTTTCCCCTTTTTATGGTGAATGGCTATTTGGAAACAATCTGGATAAAATACATCCAAAGGATCTCTAATGGGAAAAGCTCTCTTTTATAGCCACTGTAATCCAACCCAAATCGCATTTATTACTTAGTGTTTAACTAGATGCTGACCGCCGGCCGTCAAATGACGGCCAGGCGGTGCACCTATTGTGGCGGGGGGGGCGTTATGACATCCTCCCTTTTTAAACGGGGAATGCACGCACATCCCTGTTCCTTCGGTGGCGGCGTGTCATGGAGACACCGCTCGCCACTGAAAGGGGTGAACAGCCATTGGGCATGGCTGTTTACCACGTGATCGGCCATGATCAAGTCACGGCCGATCACAGATGGTCACACCCCCATTGTGCATGGCGCGATCGCGCTGCGCGTGCACGTCGGTGGCGGCGTGTTCCCGGGAACACTGCTCGTCATCGACGCTGGTAAACATCCATTGGCTGGCTGTTTACCCACGTGATCGGCTGTGATCCTTTCACAGCCGATCACTAAATGTAAACAAACCGGGGTAACGAGATCCAACCACATTGCCCCCCACCCCAATAAAGAGGACCTGTCACTCACAGTCCATCATAGTACCTGTAACTCACCTGTACCTGTCACAGTCCATATGAGTACCTATCACCACCCTTTAGAGTACCCAAATACCAGTCACCATGGCCTCAGAGAACCTGCCACCAGGCCATCAGAGTACCCCAGTACCTGTCACCAGGCCATCAGAGTACCCGAGTACCTGTCACCAGGCCATCAGAGTACTCTAGTACCTGTCACCAGGCCATCAGAAAACCTGTCACCAGGCCGTCAGAGTACCCGAGTACCTGTCACCAGGCCATGAGAGTACCTGTCAGGGAAATAGCCGCAGTTTTGTGAGACACGTTCGTGTTAACGCGCGTCGGCGCCTACACCAGCGCAAAGTAGTTTTTAGACGTACGACCGACGCGACGTCTAACCGGGCGGGCTTACGCGGTGATGCCACGAATACGCAACGTACCAGACGTAGGCGTACGATCGCTCCGACGCGCCCGCGGCGTGACCCGGCCAGTTCCCCTATTTAAACGTTCGCCTGACACTCCTGCATTGCTGGATTATCGTCAGCTCTCCTGAGAACCTGTACCTGTGCTTCCTGTTACCTGATCTTCTGTGCACCGACCCGGCTTGTCTGACCCGTTCCTGTTGTCTCCCTGGCTCCGAATCTTGGCTTGTACCTGACGTTCCAGATCTGCTTCCTGAACCCGACCTCGGCCTGTCTTGACCACTCTCTGGACTTCCGCTGCCTATTCTCGGATCTCCTAAGCACGGTTGCCCATCCAGGCTTGTCCATCTGCTACCTGGTCTCTACTATTGCTACCCGGCAACCCGTGCCACTGTGGGCACTACATCCCTGTGCCAACTTCAGGGTTGTGCTGCGCTCGGCCGCAAGGGGAGCCCTCTCAGCATTTCGGCCTCATCCTAGACTCTGACAGTATAATCCAGCCATGACAGAGGTCGACAGAGGTGACTCCCCATTGGAGGCCGTCCTACGAGAACTCACGGCCCTTGCTCCAGCTATTCAGGAGCTCCGAGAGAAACATCACCGGCTGGAGGAGCGCCTGCAACATCCGCCTGAACCACCCACCTGCTCTGGTCAAGTTCCGGTGTCTACAATTTCAGCGGTCCTAGAACCACGAGTCCCAGTTCCAGAACACTTCTTCGGGGACCGGAGAAAATTCAGATCTTTCAGAAACTCATGTTTCCTCTACTTTTCCCTGCAACCTCAGACCTTTGCTTCAGAGACAACCAAGGTGGGATTCACCATCTCATTACTGAGGGACGATCCCCAGATGTGGGCCCATGGCCTGCTGGAACAATGCAGCCCTTGTGTGAATACCCTGGACCTGTTCTTTGAAGCCATGGCCCGCTTGTACGATGACCCTTTCCGGACAGCCACAGCCGAGGCAGCCTTGCATACTCTTCGCCAGGATGGGCGACCTGCAGAGGACTATTCAGTGGAGTTCCGTACCTGGAGCTCTGACTCTGGCTGGAATGAGGCGGCCCTCAAATTTCAATATCGTATGGGGTTGTCCGAAGCTCTTAAGGATGAGTTGGCCAGACTAAAGATCCCCACTACGCTCGAAGAACTCATCCAACTCGCCATCCAGCTTGACAGGCGTTTACGGGAACGTCAGCTAGAACGCTCTCAGACTGCGTGCTCCATCCAGGCCCCACCTCCAGCCTGCCCAGCAGTATCCCCCGTTCTGAGGGGCATTCCTCGTCCCGCTTTAACCTTTGAAAAGAGACTCCTCCGTCGTCAGGCACATCTCTGTTTTTACTGTGGGGGATCAGGACATTTCATTAGCAACTGCCCTACAAGGCCGAGTAAGCCAGCTCCAAACACTCCTTCCCATCTTCAGGTAGCAATGACAGTTTCTGCCCACATCGCTCTTCCAGTTACGTTGATGGTGGCGGGCAGCAGGATCCCCCTACAAGCAATCATTGACTCCGGAGCCTGTAGTTGCTTCCTGGACCTAACCTTGGCCAGGAGTCTGGCTCTCCCACTGAATCGCAAGGAACAGAGACTGACCGTCCGTTTGGCCGATGGCTCTTTACCTAGTTCAGGTCTTGTCACCCAGGAAACTAGTCCCATCCTGACAATCACCGGTTCGGGTCACCAAGAATTCCTTAAATTCGACATTCTGAGCTCCCCGATGTTCCCTGTTATCCTAGGGATCCCTTGGCTACAAGCTCACAACCCCCAGATCAATTGGCTCACAAGGGCGGTTTCCTTCACATCGGCCTATTGCCAGCAGCACTGTCTGGACTCCACCCCTCACGAATTGCCCGGCTGTTTGACCGTGCAACCCGCTCCCGGTCCGGCTTCTCGCATACCAACAGTCTACCAGGAATTCAGAGACGTTTTTGATAAAAGGAGAGCCGATACCCTACCTCCGCACCGCCCCTATGACTGCCCCATCGAATTACTACCCGGGGCCCCCATTCCTTTTGGTCGGATATTCCCCCTTTCGGAGACGGAACTGGAGGCTCTACGACTGTACATTGACGAAAACCTGGCCAAGGGATTCATTCGTCCCTCTTCATCCCCTGCCGGAGCAGGTATCTTCTTTGTGGAGAAGAAGGATAAGACCCTAAGACCATGTGTGGACTATCGGGACTTAAATAATATTACCCTCAAAAACCGGTATCCTCTTCCGCTTATCCCTGAACTCCTTCAAAGATTCCGTACCTCTCGTGTCTTTACAAAACTTGACCTACGTGGGGCTTATAATCTTGTCCGTATCCGGGAAGGGGACGAATGGAAGACTGCGTTCAGAACAAGATTCGGTCACTTCGAATATCTGGTCATGCCCTTTGGGTTATGTAACGCCCCGGCAACCTTTCAACATTTTATCAATGATATTTTTCGGGAGTACCTTGACCACTTTGTTGTCGCCTACCTTGACGACATCCTGATTTTCTCACCCTCACTAGAGCTTCATAGAGTACATGTCAAGAAAGTACTACATATTCTTAGAACTCATGGGTTATATGCCAAAGCCGAAAAGTGTGACTTTGAAAAGGAATCTATCCATTTCTTGGGACTTATTATTTCCACAGGGGGAATCGCCATGGACCCGCAGAAGGTGAAATCCATTCTGGACTGGCCCGCTCCTGCTGACAAGAAGGGTGTACAGAGGTTTATTGGCTTCGCAAACTTTTATCGAAGGTTCATACGGGGCTTCTCCACCATCGTAGCTCCCATCACTATGACTACTCGCCAGCACACCAAGTTTCACTGGTCCCCAGAAGCTCAGTCCGCTTTCGATCAGCTCAAGACCCTATTTACCTCCGCGCCCATCCTGCGACACCCAGATCCCGCCTTACCCTTCGTACTAGAAGTTGATGCCTCGGAGGTGGCCACCGGGGCGATCTTATCCCAACGCCAAGGTCCCAAAGCCTTACTGCACCCTGTAGCCTTCTTCTCTCGGAAGATGAGTCCCCCAGAGAAGAACTATGATGTAGGGGACCGGGAACTTCTAGCGATCAAGACCGCCCTTGAAGAATGGAGGTACCTCCTAGAGGGCGCCGCTCACCCCATTTTAATTTTCACAGATCATAAGAACCTGGAGTATCTCCGTACGGCCAGACGCCTAAGACCCCGACAGGCCCGGTGGGCCTTGTTCTTTTCAAGATTTCATTTCCATATTACCTACCGCCCAGGATCTAAAAACAGCAAAGCGGATGCCTTATCTAGAATGTTCCCCGACACTCCTGAGGGGGCCCCACCTAGTACAATTTTATCCTCCCAGAATTTCCTGTTAATACAACCAGACCTGAAATCTTCTATTGAACTGGCTACTAGACAGTGCACGGAGACCGAAGCTTCCACCCTGAGGAGTCAAGGAGGGCTTCTATGGCACCAGGACAAGGTTTTTGTTCCCCAGCAGGTCAGGCTACTAGTACTGAAGACCCTCCACGATCACCCACTTGCAGGCCATTTTGGAGTGCGGAAGACGACAGACCTTGTACGGCGGTCCCTATGGTGGCCTACCTTAAAGGCGGACTGTAAGGCATACGTAGATTCCTGCACCATCTGCCAGCGCAACAAAGGACCTAACACCAGATCCTGGGGTCTATTAAGACCGCTGCCAGTCCCGGAGAAACCATGGAAAGAAATTTCCATGGATTTTATTGTGGAACTACCGCCCTCTGAAGGATTTACGGCCATCTTGGTGGTCGTAGATCGCCTGTCCAAGATGGCACATTTCTTGCCGCTTAAAGGGACTCCCTCTGCCCTGGATACAGCAAAAACTTTTGTTAAAGAGATTGTCCGGTTACACGGGGTACCTGATAGTATAGTATCTGACAGAGGGGTTCAATTCACCTCTAAATTTTGGAAGGAACTGTGCAAATTGCTTTCAATTAAGATTTGTCTATCATCTGCCTACCACCCACAGAGTAACGGACAAACCGAAAGAACTAATCAAACACTAGAGCAGTACCTGCGATGCTTCTGCTCCTTCTCCCAGGACGATTGGGCCTCCTTGCTACCTTGTGCGGAATTCGCCTATAATAACTCCGTGCACGCCTCCACCAACCAGTCACCCTTCTGGGCAAACTACGGATTCCACCCTTCATTCCTGCCTAACACCATCCCTGAGTCATCCGTCCCGGCAGTTCAAGACCGAGTAAAATTTATTCACTCGAACTATCTAATACTCCAAAACACCATGAGAAGGGCCCAGGAGGAATATAAGAAGCAGTATGACAGAAGGAAGCGAGCCAACCCCATCTTTAAGACAGGGGATAAGGTGTGGCTTTCAGCAGCAAATCTCAGACTGCCTTGTCCTTCCCGGAAACTGGGACCTAAATTTCTGGGTCCTTTTGAAATCAAACGAGAGATTAATCCCGTAGCCTTTGAACTTGTTTTACCTGACTCGTTTAAGATCCATCCTATATTTCATGTCTCCCTCCTTAAACCTGTTACCTTTAGTCCATTTTCAGGAAGAGAAGAAATGCCTCCGCCTCCGGTTCAGGTTGGTGAAGAAACCGAATACGAAGTTGAGTCCATCCTCGACTGTCGTCGAAGAGGTAGGACCATTCAGTTTTTAATTAAATGGAAAGGGTATCCTGCTGAAGAGAACTCGTGGGAGCCTGCCGATCACGTACATGCTCCTGAACTTTTACGAAGGTTCCGCACCCGACACCCTGAAAAGTGGGCTCGGTTGGGCATCCGGAGGCTGCCCCTTGGGGGGGGGCACTGTCAGGGAAATAGCCGCAGTTTTGTGAGACACGTTCGTGTTAACGCGCGTCGGCGCCTACACCAGCGCAAAGTAGTTTTTAGACGTACGACCGACGCGACGTCTAACCGGGCGGGCTTACGCGGTGATGCCACGAATACGCAACGTACCAGACGTAGGCGTACGATCGCTCCGACGCGCCCGCGGCGTGACCCGGCCAGTTCCCCTATTTAAACGTTCGCCTGACACTCCTGCATTGCTGGATTATCGTCAGCTCTCCTGAGAACCTGTACCTGTGCTTCCTGTTACCTGATCTTCTGTGCACCGACCCGGCTTGTCTGACCCGTTCCTGTTGTCTCCCTGGCTCCGAATCTTGGCTTGTACCTGACGTTCCAGATCTGCTTCCTGAACCCGACCTCGGCCTGTCTTGACCACTCTCTGGACTTCCGCTGCCTATTCTCGGATCTCCTAAGCACGGTTGCCCATCCAGGCTTGTCCATCTGCTACCTGGTCTCTACTATTGCTACCCGGCAACCCGTGCCACTGTGGGCACTACATCCCTGTGCCAACTTCAGGGTTGTGCTGCGCTCGGCCGCAAGGGGAGCCCTCTCAGCATTTCGGCCTCATCCTAGACTCTGACAGTACCTGAGTACCTGTCAGCAGGCCATGAGAGTACCCGAGTACCTGTCAGCAGGCCATGAGAGTACCCGAGTACCTGTCAGCAGGCCATGAGAGTACCTGAGTACCTGTCAGCAGGCCATGAGAGTACCCGAGTACCTGTCAGCAGGCCATGAGAGTACCCGAGTACCTGTCAGCAGGCCATGAGAGTACCCGAGTACCTGTCAGCAGGCCATGAGAGTACCCGAGTACCTGTCAGCAGGCCATGAGAGTACCCGAGTACCTGTCAGCAGGCCATGAGAGTACCCGAGTACCTATCTGCAGCCCATCAGAGTACCTATCTGCAGCCCATCAGAGTACCTATTTGCAGCCCACGCCTCGTAGAATATACGTTGGGGTGTTTGCTTTCGAAAATGGGGTCATTTTGTGGGTGATTTCACTGTCCTGGTGCTCCAGGACCTTCAAAAGTGTGATAGGTAGGAATGAAATGAGATGTGTCATTTATGCTCCTAGAACGCCTGAAGGTACTACTTCAATGTTCGGCCTCTCTATGTGACCAGGCTGTGTAAAAGTCCTACACATGTAGTATCGCCATACTCGGGAGGAGTAGCAGAATGTATTTTGAGGTGTAATTTGTTGTATGCATATGCTGTGTGTGAGAAATAACCTGATAATATGACAATTTTGTAAAAAAAAAAATAATAAAAAATAAGTCTTCATTTTGCAAAGAATTGTGGGAAAAAAATGACAACTTAAAAAAACTCACATGCTACTTACTTAATACCTTGGAATGTCTACTTTCTAAAAAGGGGTAATTTAGGGGGTATTAGTACTTTCCTGACTTGTTAGTGTCTCAAGAAATGAGATACACCTGATGTACTGAAGGCCTGATCAGATGTGATCAGTTTTCAGTGATTGGCACCATAATTGTAGACTCTATAACTTTGACAAAAACCAAATAATATACACTAATATGGGTTATTTTTACCAAAGATATGTAGCAGTATAAATTTTGGCCAATATGTATGAAGAAAAATTGCTAATTAGCAAAATTTTATGACAGAAACAAAGAAAGGGGCATTTTTTTCACAAAATTTACGCGCAGTTTTCACTCAAGACTGCTTCAAAACACCATCCTGTCGGTCTGGAATAAAGATTCAGGCCTTGGTTTTTTCCAAATACACTTGGCTCCTGACGTAAGTCAGAGCCTATATTGGTGTTTATTATCCAGAATAAGGGAAAATCTTTTCTACCTGTATCCTGGAAAGTGTTAACAACAGATGCCAGCCTTCTAGGCTGGCGAGCAGCCTTGGAAGAAGATTCCATCCAGGGGAGATGGTCCAGGTTAGAGGACCTTGCCTAGCAACATTTTGGAAGATTTGGGCAGTATATCTGACCCTAGAATCTTGGACAGTCAGACTACAGGACTGTCCTGTCAGGATTCATTCCAACAAGGCCACGGCTGTGGCTTACATCAATCACCAGGGGAGCACGGGAAGTCGTTCAGCCCAAAAAGAGGTGAACAATGTTCTAGCTTGGGCAGAACACAACATTGCTTGCCTATCTGCAATTTTCATTCCAGGAATAGCGAATTGGCAGGGGGACTACTTGAGTCACCAGCAATTATTTCCAGGAAAATGGTCTCTTCACCCTGACATCCTCCTAGCGATATGTTGCAGATGGGGTATTCCGGACATGGACCTATTTGCGTCCAGATTCAACAACAAAATCGACAACTTTGTGTAGAGAACAAGGGATCCGATAGCAGGCGGAACAGACGCATTAGTCTTCCCATGGGATCAGTTTTTTTTTTTTTTACTGATCTATGCATTTCCTCCAGTTCTGCTACTTCCACGCCTTCTCCGCAGGATCAAGCAGGAACGAAAGGAGGGGATTCTGGCGGCCCCAGCGGGTCCCAGAAGATCTTGATTTACCGACATCATAAAGATGATAACCCACATAGTAACTACTATAGCCCTGTGTCCCCTGATGTACATCAAAGAAAAGGATTTTACAGGTAAGCTGTTATAAAAAATCCTGTTCTTTTGTCTGAACATTAGTAATGAGCTCTGCTTGGGTAGAGATTACCAGGGCCATCAGAGTCTCTATGAACTGTACCATAAAATTGTGGTATAGATTTACAATTTTTTTGCCTTTTACCTGTTCCCACACTGCAATTACTCCAGTCAATTTCCAGGTATTTAAATTCCTCATTACCTTTATAAACCACAATGCACCTGGACTTACCAAATACAATTTCAGCTGTTAATTGTTACCACAGCTGCTAAGCAAACCATAGCAAAATCATGGAAGACACTGACTCTGTGTTCTGACAACCAAACACAAACTTACACAGGGTTTAGGCCAGGGGTGCCCAACCAGTGGCCAGGGGACCATATGTGGCCCGCGGAGCCCTCTGATGTGGCCCGCGACCTCCTGCTCTGAGATGGCTGGTTGGTCGTCATCCTAGAGCCTCACTGTTGTGAATGAAGCCAGTGATGGAAAAAGCAATTGGATGTGGAGCAGAGCCGCATAAGCCAATGCTTCCTGTGTAGCGCTGGCTCCTGTCACAGGCGGGGAGTGATACCAAATATGGCCATATCTGTTCTGCAGTGGGTACTGGGCTGCTTTCAAACTGATCCGCAGGTGCACCACCTACCTTGAAGGGCCCATAGAGTAGAGATGGTTGTATCCGGGTCTGCTCTCTATACGCAGAGTGGACACAGACCTATCATCCGCCCGCTCCCCTCATTGTGGCCCGCGACTGGTTACCAAGTCACTTAAGTGGCCCTCACTCTTCGAAAGATTGGGCATCCCTGCTTTAGGCCATGCTAAGATCGAGGCAGCTCTTCACAACTGAGTCCCTAAGTGCCAAAAAGTATGGAACCAATCAATGTATTTCTGCCTGCTAATTTTGACACCTTAATGGAGCCTCGATGTGCATTTGCACCCTGACCTTTTTATGTCTTACTCCTAAATACCATGAGTTATGTCCAGAGAACCTAACCTACCCTAAACCTTCTCCATTTCCCCATCTACTACACTGCTCCTGATCTTTTGGGGGCTGTCTGTTCCATCACAACCCTGGTCTATTAGGGAGAGACAAATACCATCCCCTTTCTTAGTTTTGATGTTGTTTATACCTGAGTGTATATGTATGTTTTCAATGTTGTCTACTAAGGCCGCGTACACACGGGCGGACTGTTCACCCAACTTTGTCCGCTGAACAGTGTTTGGGCGGACAGTCCGCTCGTGTGGGGGCTTTCAGCGGACAGTTTCAGCGGACAGTTGGACGAACAAGGTTTTTCGGAAATTCCGTAAAACTGTCCGCTGAAACCTTGTTTCAGCGAACAGTCCGCTCGTGTGTAGGCTTGTTCGTCAAACAAAGTTGCACGCATGCTCAGAAAGGATTTTCACGCCGAAAGCTATAATGCAGTGTATAGGACGTCGTATTTTTCGTCCCGTCGTACGTGCCGTTCACGTCATCGCGCACGGTTTCAGCAAACTGTTCGTTCGTCGTGTGTGGCCATGTCCGTCCATGCTAAGTTTGAGCGGACTGTTTGCCGAAACTGTTGGACGGACAAAGTTGGGCGAACAGTCCGCGCGTGTGTACGCGGCCTTAGAGTTAATATTGTAATATACCAGGCAACCACAAAACTAAATGCCATTATATATGGTTGTTGCTTGCTCTGAGCCAATTATTATGCACGGTTGCATGACCTACTGTATAAGTGATACATTTACTCTCTTGCCTAATAAAATGTTTGAACAAATTCCCTAATATTATCACTGTGCCAGCCCTTAAAGCCTTTTCTATCTGTGCAAGGAACGGAGTCTCCACCTCCTCATTAACACTGGATGTCCTATAACAAACTCCAATGATTACCTTTGTAGTATGTACACCCATATCCAATTCCACCCTTAATGCTTCAGCCTCATCACACTCTTTATCAACAAGGTCCTCTTTACCACTGACTGAGATCACGTCTCACTTAAACACCAGAGACAGACATGACCAACTTTCCAATTGACCCTGTCTCTTCAAAAGAGAGCATAGCCAAGAATATTAATAGCCATTTGTGTGAAGAATGAAGCCCAGATTCAGCAATACCAATTAAATCATAGTTCTCTGTGCACCAAAGCCTCCAACTCCCCTATTTTGGTGAACAAACACTTTAATTCATTATTAAAGTTTTTGTAGTACAAATAGTACTATTTTCAATGAATGCGTGTCACACCAGAACATTCTTACCACCTGCATTGCTCCCCCCCCATTCCACCCACCATTAGGGTCTGGCCCCTGTCTAACCTGTCTGCCCCATTATAATCGAATTCACCCTCCCCCTCAATCCTCTTTTAAATACTCTTCCAGCTTTAGCATAAACCCAGTGGCGTAGCGTGGGGGGGGGGGTGCAGAGGGGGCCGTGGCCCTGGGTGCAAAATTTAGGGGGGCGCAGCATCCGGTGCCAGAGTCACTCCGTCCTAATGCTGAATGTTTACGGACGGTGTCCCTTGCTGCGCTGCAGCCGCCATGTTCCGGCTCAAGTATTGGCATTGGTGCCCGGTGATTGGACGAACAGAGTGTCGTGCGGTGGTGTAGGGCTGGGTTGGTCCAGGAGTCCCGCCTCCGCCTCGCTGTGTGTGCTGCCACCTTCTCCTCCGCTTCGGACTGGATCTCCCCTTTCCCTATTGCTGCAGCCAGTCTGGCACTGGCGCGGCGGCACCTGCTCTACCCCACATGCACCCATACACAAAGCATCACCCTCTCCCCCACTTATCCTCAATGTCCCTCCTGTCCTGCCTGTCCTCCCACTTATCCCCAATGTCCTGCCTGTCCTCCCACTTATCCCTGATGTCCTGCCTGTCCTCCCACTTATCCCTGATGTCATGCCTGTCCTCCCACTTATCCCCACTGTCCTGCCTGTCCTCCCACTTATCCCCACTGTCCTGCCTGTCCCCCCACTTATCCCCGCTGGTCCGCCTGTCCTCCCGCCTATCCCCAATGTCCCTCCTGTCCCCCAAAGGTCCTCCTACTTATCCTCAATATCCTTCCTGCCCCCCACTTATTCCCAATGTCCCTCCTGTCCCCCCAAAGTTCCTCCTGTCCTAATGTTCCTCCTGTCTCCCCACTTATCCTCATTATCCCACTTATCCTAAATGTCCCCCTCTCCTCCTACTTGTCCCCAATGCCCATCCTCAATTCCCACTTGTCCCCAATGCCCCTCCTCTCCTCCCACCTATCCCAAATGTCCCTCCCTCTCCTCCCAGTTATCCCAAATGTTTCTCCTCTCCTCCCATGTATCCTCAATATCCCCCACATAGCACCAATGCCCCTCCCTCCACTTGGCAACAATGTTCCAACTCTCCCCCAAGTTAGAAATTAACACATTGACACCCCCCCCCCCCCATTTAGCACCAATGCCCCTACAACTGTAAGGGGTAGCTGCTCTTCTGTAGCAGCCCCTCTCTCTGATACTTTGTAGGTGGGAAGAGAGAATTTGGGGTGGGAATGGGATTGTAAACTGTCCCGTGAGACATGCATTCCTGAGCCCTGCAATCTGTACATATCACACTCATGATCTCTCTAGTGCACTCTCTACACAGTGCACTTCTGAACTCTGCTCACTCTGTGTAACACGCTCCAGGACTCTGCACTTTTGAGCTCTTCAATCTATATGAAGTGCACTCCTGAACTTTGCACTCAGTACATAGGACATTCCTGATCTATTGCACTCAGTATGTAGTAGAATATTAATCTTTTCTCTTTGTATATAGCACACTCCTAATCTCTGCACTCTGTACGTAGCACACTTCTGAATTCTGCATGATGTATGCAGTGCACTCCTGAACTCTGCATGCAGTGCACTTTTGAGCTCTTCAATCTATATGTAGTGCACTCCTGAACCCTGCACTCAGTACTTAGTGCTCTCCTAAACTTTACACTCTGTACGTAGGTTATTCATGATTTTTCCTCTCGGTACATAACATAATCTTGATCTTTGCACTTTCTATATAGCACACTCCTGATCTTTGCACTCTGTACACAGTACACCCATGAACACTGCTCTCTGTATCTACTGCACTCCTGAACTCTGCACTCTGTGCAGAATGCACCAGTAGTATTTAACAATGTCCCATTAAGACCCTCCCACTGTTAGGCGGTGGTGGTGTAGTTAAGTTCCTGCACATATTCTCAGAAAAATGCCTTGCCTATAGTATGTCTGCAGTCTCTGACTATCCCCTGGAGTATGTCTGCAGTCTCTGACCTTCCCCTGGAGTATGTCTGCAGTCTCTGACCGTATCCTGGAGTATGTCTGCAGTCCTTGACCGTCTCCTGGAGTATGTCTGTCTGCAGTCCCTGACTGTCTCCTGGAGTATGTCTGTCTGCAGTCCCTGACTGTCTCCTGGAGTATGTCTGTCTGCAGTCCCTGACCGTCTCCTGGAGTATGTCTGTCTGCAGTCCCTGACCGTCTCCTGGAGTATGTCTGTCTGCAGTCCCTGACCGTCTCCTGGAGTATGTCTGTCTTCAGTCCCGACTGTCTCCTGGAGTATGTCTGCAGTCCCTGACCGTCTCCTGTAGTATGGCGGCAGTCCCTGACCGTCTCCTGTAGCATGGCGGCAGTCTCTGACCGTCTCCTGTAGCATGGCGGCAGTCTCTGACCGTCTCCTGTAGCATGGCGGCAGTCTCTGACCGTCTCCTGTAGCATGGCGGCAGTCTCTGACCGTCTCCTGTAGCATGGCGGCAGTCTCTGACCGTCACCTGTAGCATGGCGGCAGTCTCTGACCGTCACCTGTAGCATGGCGGTAGTCTCTGACCGTCACCTGTAGCATGGCGGCAGTCTCTGACCGTCACCTGTAGCATGGCGGCAGTCTCTGACCGTCACCTGTAGCATGGCGGCAGTCTCTGACCGTCACCTGTAGCATGGCGGCAGTCTCTGACCGTCACCTGTAGCATGGCGGCAGTCTCTGACCGTCACCTGTAGCATGGCGGCAGTCTCTGACCGTCTTCTATAGTATGCCTGCAGTTTCTGACTCTTTGGCTACTGTAATTAGAGATATCTCGGATCTAACCAATAATAGGAGGCTGCAGGCAGCCAATCGGAGGCTCAGGCTGTGAGTAGAGGAACCTGGGCCCCCATTCTTGGGTGGTAAAAGTCCACAGGTAAGGGGGTGCAAATTATTTTCCTTGCCCCGGGTGCTGACAACCCACGCTACGCCACTGCATAAACCTCTCCCTCAGTACAGCAGACCCCCTTCCATTTAGGCGCAAACCATCATTAGCATATAGGAAATGTCAGCCCAGTCCTCAAGAAACCCAAATTC
The DNA here is from genome assembly GCF_037356315.1 of Lithobates pipiens. Taxonomy (NCBI): domain Eukaryota; kingdom Metazoa; phylum Chordata; class Amphibia; order Anura; family Ranidae; genus Lithobates; species Lithobates pipiens. The sequence goes on from NW_027507758.1 coordinate 209,780,126, forward strand.
TTCCCTCTTACACTAGGTCTTAAGCCATGCATTCAGTTCTCTAAGCCCCCCATCTTTACTGTGTTGTGCATGGCACAGGCAATATTTCAGAGATTATCACCTTGGAGGGCCTTCCCTTCAACTTGCAGCTTAGTTCTTTAAATCCATTCTTGTGAAGCATTCACCTTCCATGTATTTTGTCATTGTTTTCAACATGAACCAAGACAGCTGGGTCATGCCAAGCCCCTTCCACTAGTTTATCAACCCTATTCACCACATGCCAAACCCTGGCACCAGGGAGATGGCAAACCATTCGGTTATCAGTCTGTCAGAATGCTTATACTGATATATTAAACATTTTTATATTTATGAAACTAAGCAAAAATCTATATTTTAGGAGATTCCCACTTCTTTACGCAAATTGAGAAATAACCCAAAATTATTTTTTTCATGCTAATTTGAAGATGAAAGGAATACAAAAAGATGTGTGTGTGTATATTTATGTATGTGTGTGTGTGTGTGTATGTATGTATATGTATATACATATATATATATATATATATATATATATATATATATATATATTTATGGTTGGAGCCCTATGGCCGATATGGATATGGATAACATTCAGAGTTAACATAAAACTTACCACATGAAATGAACCTGAAAGTGTGCCTTGGTCTAATGCATGGTATTTATATTGTAAAGTGCTGCGTAAATTGCTGGCGCTATAGAAATCCTGGATAATAATAATATACCAGGGGCGTATCCGGATGCGAGACAGGGAGGACGTGTGGTCCTGGAGCTCCTGAAATCCTAAACAGAATCCTCTGTCATTTTCTCTGCTAAAAGACCCGGAGTCGCTGGAAATCCTCCCCTCACACCCCAGGACATCTTAGGGACAGGCCGGGCCTAGTATTGCGGAGTTGGGGTTTTTTTTTTAGGCCTACTTGGCCTGTTGAGCCTGGCCGCCATCTTTGAGGCCTGTGAAGCCTCTGGGATGGCCGTGGTGGAGTACAGCGCCCGCGGAGCGGCTGCATGGACGGGCTGATCGGGGGAGGCACCCGTGGAGGGTACACTGGAGGCCCTACACAACAGCCATCACCATCATCACAACCATCCCCACCAGTAACATGCCGCCGCGACCAACCGCGCGGCGGCGAGGACTGCTGTTTTCCTGGGGACAGTGTGGCTTGCGAAGGCCTAAATCCCTGATGTGAGGGGAGGTGAGTCCTGACCCAGGGGGCAGTTGATGGTTGCCTCGGGGCGGTGGCTGGGGTGAGTGTGGAGGAACTAGGCAGTAATCTGCTATCCCTGTTTGCCTCCCTGCGCTGCACCTGGTTGGATACTCTTAAAGGGGAATACTCCACTTATCCTATACATTGCCTGACTGTTACTATTTTCCTGCAAGCCTTTGGGCAGCCTCTGGCCTTTGTCATCCTGTGATTGAGAACTTTTAAAGGGATAACTGTTCTACATACTTGCCTGCATACTACCTTACACACGGTCAGAGTACCTTTTGTAATTCCTAATGCCCTCCAAACGCAAGTCTGCGGCTAAGAAGGCATTACCACAGCCTGTACAGTGTCCTACTGACTTTCTGAATCAATTTAAGGCACTGATGGCAGACATGGAACAGGCGGCAACACAGGAGGCTGCTCCGCCAGTGCAGTCATCATCCCACGCAAATGATACCACTGTTATCCTTGCGGCAATTGAGCAGAGTAGGACCTCATTATTGGTCCGCATAGATCATCTGGCGGAGGAATGCAATCTCATAAGAGTAGATGTGGACAAATTTAGGGCAGACTTTCTGAAACCGAATCGCGCATCTCAGCGGCAGAGGACACTACTCACCGCCATGATGAAGCCATCCACACTCTACAGCATACCGTTCAAAATCTGGTGGCTAAATGAGATGACGCAGAAAATCGCCTAAGGAGGAACAATGTCAGGGTCCTGGGCCTTCCGGAGGAGGAGCAACCCGGCTGAATTTGCAGAGGGCTTCTTTAAGACACTCCTTCACCTGACTGAGGTCCCCCCAACCTATGCGGTGGAAAGGGCTCACAGGGTCCCAACTAGCCGGGTTCCTCCCGGGGCCCCTCCCAGGCCTTTCCTCGTACAGTTCCTGAATTATAGGGACCGGGACCGTATATGGTGGTGCATCTTTACCCTGATTTTTCGGCTGACCTGCAGAGACAACGCAAGACCTTTACAGATATCAGAAGACGGCTCTGAGAAAGGGATCTGAAGTACTCCATGCTTTATCCTAGTCGACTGCGGGTGCAACACGGGGGTTCGGTGAAGTTCTTTGATTCTCCTGTGGAAGCAGACACCTGGCTACGTTCACTATGATAGGCAAGACATGGCATACCTGGCTGCTCCAGGGTGGGTTTGCAGTCATTCTTCTCTCCTTTTTGTCCTCCTCTTCGGCTGCTTGCCAGAGTTCGGCTGTTTTAGTTCCTGCGAGCTGAGTTTTACCCGTTATGCCGCTGCTGAGTTTCACCTGCTGATGGAGCCTGATCCCTTTGGTTGGGGGTGGGGGGAAAAGTTTGGCGGTTGTTACCCCCTCCTCTTACCCACATGTCTGTAGGCACCCTTGTGTTGGGCTGTGCCACTTTTTATTGCATCCCATGTCCTTATACTTTACTGGGCACACCAGATTTTGGGGACCGGGGAGGGGCACAGACTGTCCGGCTACCTACATCACGGACAGACGGGTCAGAAGCGGAGTTGGAGCTCCGGGCACACAGTCACTATGTCTATAGCAGTAACAGTTGTTTTTTTTTACACTTTTTTTGGTTAGGATTTTCTTTTTGTCTGAAGGTGCTTTCTGGCCTTCAACGGTCATGCCTTCTAGGACTGTTTTTGGACAAGGTTTGGGGATAAGCTGCGTGTGCCTGTTTTGTTGGTTCGCCACACGGCAGCAGGGTGTTTATGGGGTTCAAAGGGTGGGGTGTTTAGTAAGTGCAGCCCTCCAGAATAGCCTTATTACCTTTCATATGCATAGCTACATGTATGACCTGAAAGATCAATTGTATTTCTCTATCTTTTGGTTTATATTTCGCTTCCTGTCTGACAGGTTAAATGGGAGATGATGGCGGGATCAATGTTTACTGTGCTTTCCTGGAATGTCCAAGGCCTAAATGACAAATTCCGTAGAGCTTTAATGTTCCAATTTTTAAAACCGATCAGTCCCCATGTGGTGTTTCTGCAGGAGATGCATCTGGATGGGAGCAGGGTGCTGGCCTTACACAGAGCCTGGATACAGAGAGCGATGCATGCAACATACTCCACCTACTCCAGGGGGGCATTGATTCTAATTAGTAAGGCGGTACCCTGCACCATACACCATGTGATCTCGGACCCGGGAGGCAGGTTTTTGGTTGTAGTTTGATATATGCACGTGCAAGATGGTTTTAGTTAATGTGTATATTCCACCTCCCTTCCAGATTCAGATCTTGTATGACCTGTTGGGTAAATTAGCGCCTTACATGCACCTTTCTCTCCTTATAGCCAGGGACTTTAATGCCATACTTTCTACCGCTCTGGATTCCTCCAATGCACCTAGGGTGGCTTCGGCTGACCTTTCTGCCTGGGCGGCTGCGGCTTCCCTGACAGAACTGTGGCGTTGGAAGAATCCCACCACTAGAAGCTATTCACATTTATCTAAAACGCACAGGTCCTCCTTGAGGATAGACTTGGCGTTTGCCAATGCATCAATGTTGCAGGTAGTGGGTGGAGCCAAGTATCTGGCAGGTGGTATTTCAGATCATAGGCCTCTGTTGGTACATATTGGTCACACCTTGGTTTCTAGGGGGGGGGGTGGAGGTTAAATCCGGGGTGGTTTGAGGTGGAATAGGTGTCCTCTCAGGTTGCGCCACATTTTAGCAATTATTGGGAAGATAATGTGGGGTCCGCTGACCCTACCACAGTATGGGATGTTTTTAAGGCCTGCATGCGGGGTTATTATATTTCGGCCATCAAACAGGCCCGCAGGTCCCATAATAAGAAAGAACAGGAATTGCAGGACAGGGAGAGGGTGTGTGCTCTGGCACATGCAAGCAATCAGTCTGATGTCACCTATAGTGAATTGCTGGAGGTGAGGCGGGTACTGGCACTACATTATACTGACCTCACTCACACATCCAAAACAAAGCTGGCTGAATCCCTTTTTGTGCAGGGGGATAAGAATGGTAAGTTGCTGGCTATGCTGGTGGCAGAGCAGAGAGTACAGACCAACATACCCTGCATTAAAAATGATCAGGGGGACGTTCTTACAGATCCGATGGATATTCTGGACACCTTTGTGGAGTATTACAAGGCATTGTATGCTCCCATCCCAATTTATAATCCCCTAGATTTGGATAGGCTACTGGTGTCTTTGAATGTCCCTTTGCTGTCTGCGACGGACAGGGACATATTGGAAGCTGACATAACTGAGAAAGAAATAGAGAGAGCCATTCGGTCCTTCCCACCCCATAAATCTCCCGGTCCTGACGGTTTATGCATTGAACGGTATAGGCTACATTTGGAGGATCTGGTGCCTAGATTAAAGACTGTGTATAGTTACTGTCTAGAACACAAGTGTCTTCCTGACTCACTGTGGGAGGCGCAGGTGATCTTGCTGCCGAAGCCAGGCAAGGACCCCCTGTCATGTTCATCGTATAGGCCAATAGCACTGCTGAATCAAGATCTCAAAATCCTAACAAAAGTGTTGGCTACTAGACTATCTCAAGTCATTACCACCTTGGTGGACATAGATCAGACGGGTTTTATCCCACAAAAATCTATGGACACCAATTTACACAGATTGTTTGCTCATCTACAGATTGAACATGACAGGGTGGGAACTAGAGTGGTGGTATCCCTTGACATGGCCAAGGCATTTGATTCGGTAGACTGGCAGTATATGCTCGCAGTTTTGCGGCCCATGGGCTTCGGAGAGGTTTTCGTGACCTGGATATCCCTGCTTTATAGTAACCCCCAGATGGTTAAAAAAATAGGCACCTCAATCTCTTCTCAATTTAAAGTAGGCAGGGGCATGCGTCAAGGATGCCCGCTGTCTCCATCCTTATTTGCACTAGCGATAGAACCCTTGGCTATAGCCCTGCGGAAATCACCTGAGGTTGCAGCATTGGAGATGGGGAGTGTCAGCGAATGCATAGCGTTATATGCGGATAACATGCTTCTCTTCTTGAGAGACGCAGGGCCATCCTTGGAAGCAGTGCTCGGGGTGCTTTACAGATTCGCAGAGTTCTCCGGGCTACGAGTTAATTGGGAGAAGTCTAACGTGATGGCTGTTGGCCCGCACTCTGGCGACCACCAGAGTTCCCATTGCATGGGTACAGGAATTTAAGTATCTGGGTGTGAGAGTGTCGCCAAGAGTGGGGGTTATCTGTCTATTAACCTCCTTCCATTGCTGGCCAGAGTTAAGGTGCAACTAGACGCATGGAAACATTTGCCACTATCTCTAATTGGCAGAGTTAACTTGCTAAAAATGGGTCTTGTCGATTTTTCTGTATTTTTTACGAAATTCGCCAATGTGGATTCCGTGCTCTTTTTTTCGGAGAGTAAACAGTATGTTTAGTTCCTTTTTGTGGGCCGCTGCACATCCCAGAATAAGTTTCCGCATTTTGCAGGAGCCCTGGGGTCAAGGTGGCTTGGCATTGCCGGATCTTTTTAAGTATTTCATAGCTGGGCAGATGGTGGTCGCCAGACGCTGGTTAACAAGGGATGACGGGGACTTGGCAACGGTACTAGAGGCAGCCCTTCTGGCATCGTATGAGAGTCTATCCTACTTGGTATACAGAGGCCCACGGGCTTCACCGTCTGACGGCCTAAATGTGAGTGACGGTAAGAGCTTGGGAAAAGGCACAGGTCTTGATGAAGCACACAGTGGAGAGTTGGTCACCAGACACTAGAGCTGCAACTAATGCCCCGTACACACGAGCGGACTTTTCGACATCCAAACTCCGACGGACTGAGTCCGGCGGACTATCCGATCGTGTGTGGGCTGCAACGGACTTTAGCGAAGCTAAAGTCTGACGGACTTTAGAAATGAAGCATGCTTTAAATTTTCCCGACGGAACTCCGCCGGACCCGGTCCCCTTTGAAAAATCCGCTCGTGTGTGTGCTACTCCGACGGACTAAAACCGACGCTAGGGCAGCTATTGGCTACTGTCTAGGAACTTCCTACGTCGAATCCAGTCGTACGTCATCACGTTCGACTCCGTCGGAGTTTGGTGTGATGGTGTGTGGTCAAGTCCGTTCGGTCGAAAAGTCCGCCAGAACTCCGTCGGAACTCCTTTGGAGGTCTGTCAGACTTAATCCCTCTCGTGTGTACGGGGCATTACGATTGATTTGTCTGTCAACTAATCTATCGATAATTTTTTCGATTAGTCAACGACTATCCGATTATTTTTATTATTTTTTAATGAATCTAGTGTGTTCTTTTTGTGATTAGATAATAAACCTTTGGATAACTTTACAAAAAAAAATGATACGTACAACTTCTAAATATAATATTTCAACTTTTATACATTTTTTTCCAAAAAGTACTTCAATGTGGTAACGTTTTTACTGTATAAAAAAGTGCCAAAAATAAAATGTAAACAACACTTTAGCATCAGGCACGAATAATGGTTATGGCATTGCCATTAATTCAGAGCCTGAAGCATTAAAAAAAATGCCATATAAAAATGCTACAAAAGCACTGCTGCTCTGCACTGCTGCTCATGCTCAACACTGTGTACAAAACACATGAAAGACATAATATACCAAAATAATGTGCCCAAAAATAAAAAGGTAATGCTTTAGGGCATGAGGCATGAAAATGCGGAGAATCTGTCGGAATGAGTCTTATCGGACCACGTCGTCAGATAATCCGAGTGTGTGGTATGCATCGGACTGATTCCGTCCGAATCTCCGTCCGACCCAATTTTCCAACATGTTGGAAATATTTCCCGACCAACTGGGCCGGACGGACCTAATCCGATCATGTGTAGAGCATTTACATCAAAGCTATTGGCTACTAGCCTGAATGTAGTCCCATCGTAATGAAATCATCACGTTCTGAAAGATCGGATTTTTCGCCAACTTGGCCCGACCGTATGTATGCAACAGTTTCGGACACAATCCGTCGGACTAAATCCGACGGGCAAAATCCGACGGATTTGGTTGGCAAAATCTCCGACCGTGTGTACGTGGGCTAACACTTTGCAAAAGATGCATTCTGAAGGCATTGTGTGTTACCTTACTACTCAACCACACATAATGCCTTCAGAATGCATCTTTTGCAAAGTGTTAGGCAGAATTTATATGACATTATGCCTCTTGACCTAAAGTGTTGTTGTTTAACACCACAAAAATGCTGGTCAACATACAATAACACTATGTAATTGTAATCATTGATGATTGAATACATAGTGTTATTGTAGAGTCAGAGTGCTGATTGAGCAGTATTTGTGGTGTGTTACTTTAATTGTAATGTAAAACATACCTGAGGAGTTAACAGTTTTCAAGGAAGGAAGCAAGCCCACCAAAAGCACTGCTCAACACTGTGGCTGTGCAAAAATATGGCCAATACAACACTGAAGGCAGCCATGAGCCATCTCAACATAAATGCACTAATACAGCCCAACAAGAACACAACACAGTCATGACAAGTGCAAAAGGTTGGGGGCCTGTGTTACTTCCTCCATTACAATGCTATATTTTAGCATTGCAATGGAGGAAGGTTAGCATATCAACATGCTCTGATGTTAGGCTTGCTCTTTTTTTAGTCACGATGTTGCCAGCAACTGAGAAAAGCCTTTCAGATTGGGTTGATGTTGCAGGCACAGACAAGTAACTCTTTGCCAGCATGGCCAAGATGGGAAACCTCTTCATCTTCCTTCCACCATTTCAGCGGATTTTCTTCCTTTAGAATAGCCTGCTCACTAGGTCCACCTACCCCTTCCAAAAAACTTTTTTTGAACACTCATGCCAACACGCCCCAGGGTCCCCAGGCCTTATTTCGGCCATTTATGCCTCCCTGAATAGCCGTTCGCCATCAGCACCCCTCTCTTATATGACTCAATGGGAAAAGGACCTTCAGACCCCAGTGGACCCAGAGGACTGGAGCAGGTACTGGAAAACAATCACCAAATGCTCGTTCAACACAAATACCCTGGAGGCTGCATATAAAGTAATGCTCCGATGGTATTGGGTACCTGCCCGCACAGCTCGGGCTTTCCTTGGGAGTACGGACAGGTGCTTCCGCAACTGTGGACAGCTGGTGGGGTTCTGGTTGAGGATTTTTGGTTTGCTGCAGACACTTTTCCACCTAACCATCCGAAGGGACCCTAAGCTAGCTCTCCTACATTGCCCGGTACCTGGTTTGCGGGGCCCTCAACAGAAGTTGGCTACTTATCTATTTATAGTGGCCAAGCGGACCATTGCCCAAGCCTGGAAATCCCAACGGGTAGATTTTCAAGGTGTTAAAACCCGCATGACTGCAATGTTACTGCAGGAACGTATGTCCAGTATTGTTCACGATTCTCATGCTAAATTTCTAAAAATCTGGGAGCCGTGGATCTCCTATGAGTTCCCCGTGCTCCAAGCTGCATGCCTGGGCTTGGTCTGACTCCTCTTGGCGAGGCACCCACACCCGAACGTTCCCCCCCCCCCTTCCTTCCCCTTCTTGTCTCTCTATCTTTTCTTCTTTTGTTCCCTATTTTTCTTCACTTTTCTTTGTAATCTCTCCCATTGCTAACGAATTCTGCTGCCCCCCGTTGGAGGGGGTGGTGGAAGAAGGGCCTGCCCTCCGGAAACGACGAGGGAACGAGTTGCCTGATTCTGGAACCAGTCTCGATACCATCCCCTACTCATATTCCCTCTTTTTCTCTTCTGTTTATTATAAGTAAAATGTGATGGCTGGCCCTTTGGTTTTACATTCATGCTTTGTAGCCCCTGCGAGGGCGCACAAGGAGCAGATTGTAGTCTCTTGTTTATTTCTGTTTGTTCAACTTTTCAATAAAAATATTGAAACAGAATAGCCTGCTCACTGAAATACATGCGTATCTCATTCCGCACAACTTCACTGTGGGTTTCTTGATCTTGGATGTGACCAGTGTCATCCTCACCATTACTGTGGTGGTCATCTGAATCTCAAGAATCGACCAAAGTGTCTAACAGAGACACTTGCCTCTTCTCAGAAAATTTCATGTCAGCACTGGTTGATCGTTGTTCCTCACATCGATGTTGCGTTTGCTCTTCCTCATATCTTCTTTTCACTTCAAGAGCAAGAGCTTGGACCTTGAGGTGAACTTTTAAACTGTCCTCTGCTGGCAGGAATTTTAGTTTGCGGAATCTGGGGTCCAGGGCTGCTGCAATAAGACATATATTTTCTCCACCATCATCTCTGAATTTAGTTTCCTGCTCCCATCTTGATGTCATCTCCTGTGCAGCAACACTTTGGAAAGCTTTGACTGCTGCTGTCTCGCAAATTGTGCTCTGTATGGATTTCTGGAGGCCCTTTACCAGAGGAGGTAGAGCGGAAGCAGTCACATAGGACTCTTCACTCAAGAAAACAGTAGCACACTCAAATGGCTTCAGGACTTGTTCTACTTCCTCAAGTAAGCTCCACTGATCATGTTTTAAATCTAGGAAGCGCTTCCCTCGTGTTGTGACATTAGGATCGGAAAGAGTTGCAGTCACCGGCCACCTCTGTTCAAGCAGGCGGCTGATCATGTGTAAAGTACTGTTCCATCTTACGGATACATAATTTATTAGTGCATGCTCAGGGGTACCCATTTGTTGCTGCTTTGCTTTAAGCTTTGTAGTGGCCAGCTCACTTTTTTTTAAATGTTCCACAAGGCACTTTGCAGCCCTCAGGGTCTTGCTGATCTGGGGATCCCTCAGGGCATGGTTGACAACTAACTGCAATGTATGACCAGCACACCTGAGAGAAGAGATGCCATGCTTTTCTTCCAAAATACGCAGAGCAGCGACAACATTTGCAGCGTTATCATGGACAACTACATTTACATTGGCCATGGATATCTCAAACTTTTCAGCTGCTTTTTCCACCCAGTTAGCAATTTTTTTAGCTGTGTGCCGCTCTTCAAGTGGCATAGTGGTCAGATTGTACGATGTAAGATTCCAGTCTTCATTGATGAAGTGGCATGTGACACCCAAGTATGCCTCTGTGGCAATGCTGGTCCATGCGTCTGTGGTGAGAGCTATTTTTGATTTCATATCTTTGAGTGATGCTTTCAATCTTTCAAAATTCTCCTCATATTTCTTCTCCATCAGCTTAGTGAAATGGGACCTGGAGGGAAGTGTGTATCCTGGGTAAAACGTGTTGATTATCTCACGAAATCCTTGACCGTCTACAATGGAAAGAGGTCTCATATCTTTTACAATCATGTTGCGTGTGCTATTGGTATATGCAACGGCCATTTGGGGTGTGCAAACAGTGACATCCTTTTTATGGAAGAACTCCTGTACACAGCTTTGCCTCTTCCTGAGAAAAAACAAAAACAAAAAAGACACACAATAATAATTAACATTTAGGAACCTGAACCAAGTTTAACCAACATAAATGCTCAATGCTGCTAATAATGTACTTGTACTGCGTATTTAAAAGAGGGTACGGGTAGTGTAGTAAATGTCTGTCTGCAATGAAATTAATATTATATTGTTGCTGCTCTGTGTATTGGAAGAAAAGCATGCCATCTCTTCTCTCAGCTCATACATTGCAGGAAGTTGTCGAATTCAATGTCATTGTCAATGTCAACCATGCCCTGAGGGATCCCCAGATCAGCAAGAGGGCTGCAGTGCAAAAAGTGCCTTGTGAATGTGAAACATTAAAAAAAAACATGAGATGACCACTAAAAAAAAGAAATTAGCAAAGCAGCACAGCAACAAATATGTACCCCTGGCCCCTGAGCATGCACTAATAATGATGTATCTTACTTACTAGCAGTAGCAGCATGAGCATATAAAATATATTAATAAATATTGACCACAAATTACTCCCATTGTCTCCCAAAATGAACAAAATACTAGTAAGTAAGTAGTAAGTACTTACAAAGATGGCTCGTCCGTTTGAGGCCGTAGTGCGCCGGGATGTTTTCTTCTGAGGTGCTCGTGCATCGCAGTAGTGCTGCCGTGGTACGCCAGTTTGGTTTTGCAGAGGGAACAAAGGACCATTTTATCTGGCCTCTGTTTAAAGAATTCCCATACCTTTGAAAGTCGTGGTCTGGATTTTCTTGCTGCACCGGAACTTTTTTCCCCATTCCTGGGAGCGGGAGCAGCAGCTGCTGCCGCCATTATCGCCATTTACCCGCGAGATGACACGTGCGTGATGCGTCAACGCCATTCACGCACGTCAACGTATTTTCTTAGTCGACGTAGTCGATTACGTCGACGCGTCGTGGCAGCTCTACCAGACACCCTTCTTTGGTTTAATACTAGACTGCCACATTTTAGTGAGATTCCCGACCCGGTGATATGGGCCAGAGTTGGCATTAAACAACTGAAACATGTAGTGGGGGGGACGAAGCTATTTACGTTTGACCAACTAAAAGTTAAATATAACCTTCCAAATTGGTACTTATTTTGCTACCTCCAGTTGTGGCATGCCTTTCTCTCACAGTTCGGTTCTGATGTTCTGGAACTGGGAATGTCTCCACTGGAGAGGTTGCTGTGGACAGAGGACTTGCTGAAGCCCCTGTCCGCAGTCTATAAAGAGCTGTTCGTGGACAGACCAAAACTGGTTCAAAAATGCAAGAGACACTTGGAGTGCCCTAGTGACAGACTTCGGGGGGGAGGACTGGGACGACATGTGGGATTACCCATTTCAAACCCTGGTATCAGTCAGAGACAGACTTATTCAATTTAAAATTCTTCACAGGGTGTATTATACCCCTGTAAGACTAGCTAGGATGTATGGTACGGGATCGGCGGGATGCTGGCGTTGTACAGCTGATCGCGCTGACTTTGATCATATATTCTGGCAGTGCCAGCAGATTGGGGACTTCTGGAAGGGAGTGACGCACACCATACAAACAGTACTCTCTGTGCCGATTCCTGTTACAGTCATGGCATGTTTGCTTGGGCTGGTGGAGGAGTTGGCGTCTCGAAGGGCGCAGAGGACTATGATCTCCCTGTCTTTGTTTTATGCACGTAAAGCTATTCTGTTATGTTGGAAAAAGGCCAAACCGCCTACGGTGTCATATTGGAAAAGCTTGATTAATAAAGCGATACCGTTCTACAAGGCTACATACCAAAGTAGGGGATGTCCCAATAAATTTGAGAAAGTGTGGCAGTGCTGGTTGGATAACAAGGACACTTTGAATTAATTTACTAGTTGCGGGGGGGGGGGGGGTGATCCCCAACTGACCTGCTGGTGTACGGGGCAGGGTGCTGATCTAAGCCTTATTGTCTCGGGGATCAGGAATACCATTACTGATGGTAGTGCACTTTCTGAGGGATACAGTTGGTGTACATGGTATATGATCTGGTGTTGATTGGAGGGCTGCACAGGGGTCTTTGGGGGGGTTGTGGGTCATATGTTTTGTATTACATGTGTTGAAAACTGTTAAAAAACACAAATTTGCAAAAAATAAATAATAGACCAAAATAAGGGGGCATACCCTAGATAAGAATTGTACGGTATACCAAAATAAGGGGGCAAAAACATTAAGGTAGGGGATAGTTCTTTATTGAATTTGATCATTGAGTGAGTTTAGTAAATGCTTGAGCCATTTGCACTTGCGTATTGGGGATGTACCAGGCGAAGCAGGCAGACTCCCACCTGCCTAGCCCTTTAATGACATGGTCCCTGTGATGGGATGCTGCTGAGACTGCTCCAATGCAAGGAAGGAGTGACCGAAGTACTGGCTAGGGTTCAGGTGAAAGTTGCGGAGAAGTACCCTCATGTGTTTCATGAACTGACAGGTACTCAAGGGCTTGAACGAGAAAGGAAGAAGGGGACTGGAGTCCGACTGTTCGGGCAGTAGTGTCAACAGTTGGTTGAGTGTGGCAACTGGACACCTGCTACTGTCGGTTCTGTAAAGGTGGATGTCTATCCCAGAGCCTTCTTGCTGGGTTTTTAGAAACCGCTAGGTGAAGGACAAAGTGATCTTTGTAGCGGACTAAGTGGTGTTCTACGTAGCACTTCACCTGCTGGATTGCTGCAGGTGACCTTTCCAGGTTGCAAGAACCCGTAGTAGGCCAAATACCTGGCTGCTTGTAGGACCATACTGGGGGGGAGACCAAATGGAGAGGTAGTCAGGATGGTCGGCATACCCCTAAGGATGTCACCCGTTTGGGTAAGCGGTTGGGCAAAAGGAGGACTCAGACTCGGGGGGGGGGGAAAAACTACGAAGACGGGACTGACACATGTGGGATCTCACGAACACTTAGTCTCGAATAGTCGGCCTACTGACGTAACGGGTATCGCGCACAGGAAACCGACAAAGACCACAGGCGAAGGGGCTTGTTAAATACCCCCCGGGCTCCTCCCATAAATTCAGGCCACCATACTGGCCTGAATGTGTATATATGTGTGTGTGTATGTATATGTATATGTGTATGTGTATATATGTGTGTGTATATATGTATATATATATATATATATATATATATATATATATATATATATATACAGTATATATATATATATATATATATATATATATATATATATATATATATATATATATATATATATATATATATATACAGTATATAAATTCAGTGCGAAATAGTATCACAATATAACTGGAAATAAACAAGCATTTATGTCAACATTTCAATGGATGTTATACATAAAAATCCAAGCAGGTAGTCAGATCGCTGAGCTGCACCAAGGAATAGGGACAACAAGTAAAAGTAAAAATATATATATTTATTAAAGATAAGGACACACGTGCACTACCAATAAACAGCAAGCATAGAAAATACAAGACAAACCCCAAAACCACCTAACTGTCTAACTAACTAATATAATACACAAGCACGGAAACAAACAAGAAATAATAAAGCAGGGACAAAAGCAACAAGGGAACAGAAACCAGGGATAAGGAAGCAGACCAAGGAGCAGGGAACAGGATTGGATGACAGGATAACAAATGAGATGCTGGAACAAACTGGAACAAGAGCAAGTACTGGCAGGAACAAGGGCTAGTAGAGGAATTCTGAAGCACTGAGCATAGTTCAGGGCGGGTCTGTATAGTCCAGCAGACCCATGACAGGTGTGCTTGATGGCAAGTCTGAAGTCCGAGCAGGGAGATACCCGCTGGTGGCCACTGGAATTACACCTTTTGGTCCAGAACATAATAGTGCCACCAGCAGGTGAAAGCAGAAATGACACCATTCCTGACAGTTCCCCCTCCTAAAAGCGTTGCCTTCGGACACTCAATTCAGCCCTGGGTACTACTGTCAGAGTGGGTGCAGAAACACCCTAAAATGTTTCCCTACTGAGTCTGCGGACTTATTCGCACTTCCAAGGCCAGGGTCTTTTAGTTCACTGGGGGAACGGCCACCATAGTCCGAAAATAGGACTCGCACCCCACCACCCAGGTCAGGAAGTTTGGATCTGGAGATGTTACTTAGCAGGGTAACGGTCAAGAAACCATCAGAGACAGACCACACATGGGCATTACATTCAGGCTGGGTGATAAACAGGGTTGACACAGTGGCAAGATGGGCATCAGTCATGAACAGTTTTAGCAGGCACCATGTCACCAGGCTGGGAAAAGGGCACCAGGTCATCAGGCTGGGCAGAAGGCGTTGGGTCGTCAGGCTGGGCAGCAGGCAAAGGCACATCAAGCTGGACAGTGGCACATCAAGCTGGGCAGCAGGCATGGGCACATCAAGCTGGGCAGCAGACAGGAACACCTCAGGCTTGGAAGCTGGCACAAACATCTCAGGCTGGGAAGCAGACAGGAACACATCAGGCTGGGAAGCAGACAGGAACACATCAGGCTGGGAAGCTGGCAGAGGCACATCAGGCTGGGCAGCAGACAGGAACACTTCAGACTGGGAAGCTGGCACATCATACTGGGAAGCTGGCACATTAGGCTGGGAAGCAGACAGGAACACATCAGACTGGAAGGCCGGCACTGGGACATCAGACTGGAAGGACGGCACTGGGACATCAGACCTGAAGGCTGGGACATCAGACTGGAAGGCCGGCTGCGGCACATCGGACTGGAAGGCCGGCACATCAGACTGGAAGGACGGCACATTAGACAGGAAGGCCGGCAGTGGGACATCAGACTGGAAGGCCATCACTGGGACATCAGACTGGAAGCACGGGACATCAGACTGGAAGGACGGCAGTGGGACATCAGACTGGAAGGCTGGGACTGGGATGGCAGGCTGGACAGCAGGCAGAGGCACTGGCACAACAGGCTGAACAGCAGGCGGGAGTGGATTAATTGGTGTGGAGGCAGCAGTGGGTAATGACAGAATGGTATGGGTTGGGAAAAACTTCTGCTTCTTTTTGGTTTTAGCAACTGAAGATTTGTATGTGGGTACAGGGCTGTAGGTAGTGGATGCAGATGGTAAAAGCGAAGAGTGGAAGGATGGTAAAACAGAGGGAGCAGATTTTGAAGAGAAAGTTAGTGCAGCTGGAAGAGGCAGCTGAGGAGAAGCAGGGGGGTTAAAGGCAGGATTGGTGCAGCAGGAGGAAACAGGGTACTGATACTTCATTGGTAGAAAGGCATATTGGGAGCTGACAGAGGCTGGGTGCAACAGACTTGACCAGGCCTGTAATAATGATTTCACTAAATCAGGTTTTCACATTGCTTGTCTGACCAGAGACTGCACTACAGCTGTTGAGGACCAGCTTAATATTGTTCAAAGAAAAAGTGAGCAACTCCTGTTGCTGGGTTCTCCTCTTCACACACCGATCCAGTGTGAGGAGGAGATCAGCTATCAGTGAGTTACCACTACTGTAGCCCAGTAATTGCCTTACTGTGCCCAGATTGCCCCCCTAAATAAAGAGTACCTGTCCCCAAAGTACCTGTCCCCAGAGTACCTGTCCATGGAGTACCCACCACCAGAGTACCCGCCACCTACCAGAGTATCTGTCACCAGAGTACCCGCCACCAGAGTACCTGCCATAGTACTACCAGAGTACCTGCCACCAGAGTACCCACCACCAGAGTACCTGCCACCTGCCAGAGTACCCGCCACCAGAGTAACCACCAGAGTACTGCCAAAGTACCTGCCACCAGAGTTCCCGCCACCTCACCACCTGGCAACAGAGTACCAGCCACCTCACCACCTGCCACCAGAGTACCTGCCAGAGTACCCGCCACCTCACCACCTGCCACCAGAGTACCTGCCACCAGAGTACCTACAGCCACTATGTCCAGAAAGGTGTACACCCCAGACGAGGCATACCTAATACTCAGCCTGACCGATGAGAGCAACGGGCAGCTCTCACCGCTCAGTTCTGGTTCCGATTCTGCTTCGGAATATGAGCCCCCTGAAGGCAGCACATCGTGATCCGATTTGGAGGAGGAAGCAGTCCTTCCTAAAAGAAGATGGTCTGAGCCCCAGGAGGAAAGGACCAGTGCACGGCAAAGAATTGGGGCCCAAAACCAGCTTCCGGAAGGCTTGGCAAACCCATTGTGGCTGCCTTCTACCACAGAGTCAGCCACGATCCCCCTTTTACAGCACAGCCAGGTGTGAAGGTCAACACTGCGGGTTTTTCTGAAATTGATTTTTGTTATTCATTTTTCCCCAAAGAATTTGTTCAAGGCATCGTGGACCAAACCAACCTTTTTGCCCAACAATTCATTGCAGCCAACCCCAGCTCCAGCTATGCCCGCCCTTTTAAATGGCGACCCCTAACAGCGGCAGAGCCTAAATTGTTTTTAGGCCTAACGCTCAACATGGGGCTTACAAAAAAAATGAAACTCATAAGTATTGGTCGACCAAACCCATCCATCATATGGCAGTTTTCTCCTCATTCATGTCCAGGTTCCGATACAAACTTATAATGCGCTTCCTGCATTTTAATGACAACTCACAGTGCCCCCCCCCCCCCCCCCCCCTGAAATCACCCAAACTTTGAAAAACTGTATAAAATTCGCCCCCTAATAAAAAGTTTCCAATAAGTTTTCCGAACTTTATGTCCCTGACAAAAATATATGTGTGGACCAATCCCTGGTGCATTTCACAGGCAGGCTGGGAATCAAGCAATATATCCCCAGTAAGAGAGCGAGGTATGGCTTGAAGCTGAACAAGCTCTGCAAAAGCGCCACCGGTTATGTGTACTCATTCCGCGTGTACGAAGGCAAAGATTCCCAGCTCCAGCCCCCTGAGTGTCCATCCTACCAGGGAAATATGTGGAAAAATAGTTTGGGAGTTGGCATTCCCACTCCTCCAAAAGGGTTATCATATTTATATGGATAACTATTACACTAGTCTGCCCCTTCTCCGCCACCTGTACCTAAAAAAAACTTTGGCCTGTGGTACAACAAGGAAAAACCGAAAGGGCTTCCCACAGCGTCTTGTCGCCACAACCATTCAAAGGGGGGAATCGGCAAGCCTGAGGAATGAGGAAGTGTTTGCTGTGAAGTGGAGGGGTAGGAAAGACGTGTACATGATGTCCACCATCCACGTTGACACCTCGGTGGAACTTCACAGAAGACGAGGTCCCATTCGCAAGCCTTCCTGCATCAGCAAGTATAATAAATTCATGGGGGGGATTTAAATGACCAGATGTTGCAGCCCTATCTTTCAACAAGAAAATCCCTTTTTTGGTACAAAAAAATCACAATTTACTTTTTTCATTTGGCCCTTTTTAAATTCTTTTATCATCTACCAAAAGTCAACAGAAACACCCACCACCTTCATAAAGTATATTGAAGACATTGTCACTTCCCTGAACTACCAACAAGATTACCCCCCTGAAAGCATTTGCTCAGATTCTGGCAGCAGACTACATGAGCGTCATTTTCCAGACCACATTCCACCATCAGAATCCGGAAGACGACGGCAAGAAAAATGTCGGGTGTGCACCAAAAGAGGAATTAGGAAAGACACCAGCTTCCATTGTCCCGACTGTCCCTCCCAACCTGGCCTTTGCATCGGACAATGCTTCAGACGATATCACACTCTGGAAAACTATTAGCCCCTATTTCTAATACTGCCATTTCCCCATTTTCAATTATCATCCTGAATATTTCCCTGCCTCAACCAACCGTATCATTGTCTTCCATGTGAACTGACCCTGGCCTGTTTCTCGACTATGCCTCTGCCTACCGTCTGCATTGTTTATCCACCATGTTTCTGCCTTTCAAGTGAACTGACCCTGGACTGTATCAACTATGCCTCTGCCTACCGTCTATTTCTGCCTTTTACCTGCACTGACCTCGGCCTGTTGACCATGTTTTTGTCTGCCCCCTGGATTGATTTTTTACCCTGCTATACGTACATGCTATGCGTTGGAAATATCTTATAAATGGACAACTTTGTATAAAAAAAATGCGTTTTCATTTTTTTTACACAGTTTCTAAAAACTTCTGGAAAAAAAATGAACCATTCAAAAGACTCATTATGCCTCATGAATTATACGTTGGGGTGTTAGCTTTCCAAAATGGGGTCATTTTGTGGGCGTTTTCATTGACCTGGGGCTCCAGGGCCTTCAAAAGTGTGATAGGTTGTCATCAAATGAGATGTGCAATTTATGCTCGTAGAATGCCTGACGGTGCTACTTGGATGTTAGACCTCTGTATGTGGCCAGGCTGTGTAAAAGTCTCACACATGTAGTATCACTATACTCAGGAGGAGTTGCAGCATGTATTTTGGGGTGTCATTGCAAGTATGCATATGCTGTGTGAGAGAAATAACTTGTTGTTATGCCAATTTTGTGCAAAAAAAAATATATATATATAATTTTCCCAAGAATTGTGGGAAAAAATTACAACTTCCCAAAACTCACCATGCCTCTTACTAAATACCTTGGAATGTCTGCTTTCCAAAAAGGTGTAATTTGGGGGGCATTTGTACTTTCCTGGCTTGTTAGGGTCTCAAGAAATGAAATAGGCCTTCAGTGCATCAGATGTGATCATTTTTCAATCATTTGCACCATAGCTTTTAGAAGCTATAACTTTCACAGAGACCAAATAATATACACTTATTTGGGTTATTTTTACTAAAGATATGTAGCAGTATACAGTTTGGCCCAAATTTAGGAAGAAACATTTTTTATTTGCAAAATTTTACAATAGAAACTAATATCGCTTATATTGCAAAAAAAAAAAAAAAAAAAACAGCGGTGATTAAATACCACCAAAAGAAAGCTCTGTTTGTGAGAAAAAAATTATACAAATTTGGTTTGGGTGGAGTGCAGCATGACTGAGTAATTGTCATTCAAAGTGTGAGAGTGCTGAAAGCTAAAAATTGGTCTGGTAAGGAAGGTGTATAAAAGCCCTGTATTGAAGTGGTTAATAGTTGCACGTCTTCAAACAAAAAAAAATGCCTTGATCAATAAAGACAAGAGCTAGGCAGATGCATTCTAACAATTGTTCCCTAGTGTATTCAGCCAATGTCTGATAACAGAAATCTTTATCAGTTGCCAAGAGCGATAAATACAAAATGTTTTCAAAATCCATTATAAAACAATAGCAAGTGCTCAGGCCCAATTCCCAAGGTGCAGCTGATCTGATTGTATGGCTTCAGAATTCTGTCGCAGATGTTACACATAAACATCCAAGCAGGTAGTCAGATCGCTGGGCTGCCCCAAGGAATAGGGACAACAAGTAAAAGGAAAAAATATATATATTTATTAAAGATAAGGACACACGTGTACCACCAATAAACAGCAACCATAAGGAAGCATAGAAAATAGAAGACAAACCCCAAAACCACCTAACTATCTAACTAATATAATACACAAGCACGGAAACAAACAAATAATAAAGCAGGGACAAAAGCAACAAGGGGACAGAAACCAGGGATAAGGAAGCAGACCAAGGAGCAGGGAACAGGATTGCATGACAGGATAACAAATGGGGTGCTGGAACAAACTGGAACAAGAGCAAGTACTGTCAGGAACAAGGGCTAGCAGAGGAATTCTGAGGCACTGAGCATAGTTCAGGGCGGGTCTATATAGTCCAGCAATCCCATGACAGGTGTGCTTGATGGCAAGTCTGAAGTCCGAGCAGGGAGACACCAGCTGGTGGCCACTGGAATTGCACCTTTTGGTCCAGAACATAATAGTGCCACCAGCAGGTGGAACCAGAAATTACACCATTCCTGACACACAAGCTCTTTGTTTCAAAAATACCAATGTATTAAAACTTAGTAACTGCTTTGTAAATAGATTTTCAGTGGCTCTGTAGAATGTGACGTCAACAAGGTGTTGATTTGAAACGTGTCCTCTTTCAGACAACAGACCTTACAAGCTAAAATGTAATTTTAACAATACATGGACCAATTTGTTCTGTCATGTACATACTTGGTAATTTAACCAAGACTTTATTTAAGGTAAACATAATTTCCACTGAATTATTTTATTTGAAACATACATCACCAAACTATTTACTAAAACTTGAAATTGGCTTAAATGAATAGGCATATCCCTCTCTTTGATTTAAAAGGAAAACTATTTGTACTGCCTTTTGAATTCTATTTCAATTCAAATCTGTAGACTACAAGGACTAATTTGTTGTATGTATGTTCAAAAATTTCCTATAGATACTTAGAAATTATACTTTACCAAAAAAACAAAAACAAATCCTTTGCCTGAGAGATGTCAGATGTTTGTCCTCTCCTCAGTATCCCTCCTTCCTAAATGTTTTTTTTTTTTTTTTTTCCGTTCTCTTTCTCACCTTCACTGCTATTTGTCTACAACTTTTGTTCCCAAAGAAAGTAGGTATTTGCTTTCCACGTCATTAATGTTTTCAAATGACACGCTTACTATGTAATCATGGCACCACTATCTAGGGGCCATATTGGACCTTCGGCGTAGTTACCAAAAGGGTGTTATGTTAAAAATTATTTTGAAAACTTACTCTCATAAGCTTACTATCATAAATCTGATAAGGGTTCTGTTTCACGACACTGTATTTTAGACTTTTAGTCTACTCCTGATATATTTCAACACGTACAATCAACAATATCTAATGAATATATAAATGAATATTGTAAAAATGCATTAAAAAATGTAAAAAGATTAAATTACGCATATAAATTCTCTAATATAATTGAATGTATTGCTAATATATAATTACTTGGTATGAATAATACTTGTCTCATAAGCCAACTTTGTAAAATAGGCCTATTTTGTTTTTCTCGGTAATGAAAAAGGAAAAAAAAATATAAACATTTCTGTTCATTGTTCGGTATCATACATGACTCATCAGATTCATTATAACATACACACTGTGGCTGTCTTTATCCGATTTGGTTGGCCAAGATTCTAATTTATAGCCTGGGAGAATAGGCGATTAGATTTTAAACATCTCTCATAAGATACCCTATTTATAAGCAATGAACTTGCATTAACCTTCTAACAGAACAAACTGATTTCTCATATGTTCATGAAACCAAATACCTTTTCCGTTCACTGCCCATCCCTATACCCAAACATTTCCTGAACAAATTCCAATCACGCATTAACCATTTTGTCTGGGGAAAGAAGGGACACCGTTTATCAAGGGAGGTCCTTTTTCGTCCCAAAACGCAAGGAGGATTAGGTCTTCCAAATCTATGGTGGTACTACCAGGCAGCTCAATTAGCACAAATTTCCTCTATATACTCTAAGGGACCAAAACCAGACTGGATATCCATGGAGAGTCAGGCGGTTCCACTCCATACAATAGATTTTCTGATATGGTGCCCCCGGAAACAGAGACCCCCAATAATGGCCCCGACACTTTCTCACTCGATGGTACTTTGTGACACGCTCCATAAACAGAATTCGTTGGTTTCTTCCCTGAGACCATTGGCCCATATCTTTCATAATCAAGACTTTGTTCCAGGATTGAACACAACAGCTTTCCAGTGGTGGTTAAATAAGGGCATGTTTAGAATAGGACATTTCTTAACAGCATCGGGCCCTCTCACGCTGAATGAATGTATTAACAAATTGGAAATGCCAAATTCTGAGAATTCTAGATTTAACCAAATTAAGACATTTTTAAACACTTTATGGACAGATAAATCCATTCCCCCAAAACCAACAGCTTATGAACAGTGGTTTGGTACACTCGCGGATCAGAGGGGTGGTATCTCGCTGATCTACGCCTTATTGGCGAGTAAACATAGCTTGCCTCCATATGCTCAGGCATGGGAGACTGATCTGAGTTTGTCTTGGGAGCTGAATAAATGGAACAATCTCTTCCAGAAATCTTATAAGGGAATACTCAACATAAACCTAATAGAGGCAAATATTAAAGTTTTCACACGTTGGTATTATGTCCCTTCCAGGCTTGCTAAGATTTTTCCTGATACCTCACCTCTATGTTTTCGGGATTGTAAGCAGGTGGGTACTATGCACCATATTTGGTGGACTTGTCCACGTATAAGAGGCTTCTGGAACAGATTTTTCCACATGGCACGGAAAGTTACAGGCATTGGAATTCCACAAACTCCTACTATTGGATTACTGAACCTCGGAATAGAAGGTGCTCCCAAACACACCAATAATCTTATTTTTTTTATGCTCCTAGGAGCAAAACTTACTATTGCAAGAGCGTGGAAAACAAACAAGGTTTCTTTGATAGTCACCAAGCGGAAAATCACTTGGATTATGACCCAAGAACAAATCACTGCAAAATTATTAGACAGGGTGCCCAAGTTTGAAGCTACTTGGGATCCTTGGGCTCGCTATGTCAAGGTTCCCCTATATCCGGGCCACTTACCTTAATTTCTCTCAACGATTGATTCAAATAATTGGTTTCCTCCTCCGCTCCTTTTTGATAATCACATCACAGATGCACTTATTCTCTCTCTTTTTTCTTTCCTTTCCTTTTACTCTCTTCTCTTTTTACTTATCATAAAAACATTATTTTGCATGCCATTTGATCAATAGTCATCTATTATTAACTACATCACTTGGAGTAATGCACCTAGGCAGTTATTACATTTATTTAATTAATTGGGAGGGGGTGGAGGGCAGAACAGAAATTTCAGGGGGGATCAGGGGGACACGTACAGTTCACAGCTAGATCCCAGTTGGGGTGGCTTGCGTGTCTCCCTTGTTCCCTCTGGAACAAAATCAGATTTTGATACTCTGCCGACCCCTGCTCAATCTTATTATTCTATAGCAAATAAAGAATTTATTGTCAATAATTTGCTCTGATCAATGGTTTATCACAACCCTTCAGGGCATTAATTAGCATTGTTATGTTATAAATATGTTGTTACATTAACATCGCTGTTATCTTCCTAAATTTTGTTTTTGATAAACCCTACTGAAGGGCTATGTTGGCTCCCGGTTTGGGATATTTATTTCTCCATTGTTTTGTTATATTGATGAAAATTTTTCAATAAAAATATTGAACAAGAAATTATTTTTAAACTCAATAGTTCCGACAAGTCTTTGTTATAGAATCCCCTGATACCTCCAATTGTCCAGGCCTTCCTGCACTACCCTCACCACCCCTGCTAGACGGACTGCTCTCCTGACTGTTTGGGGTGGCAGTGACATCTAGGGCTGCCACCTCCTGAGTTTTCCACCCTCATATTTTCACTCAGCTTGGCAAATTTGTGTTTTCAAACCTAGGGCTTGCCTTCCTTTTCTTGTAAGCCCCTACTACTCCCTATGACTACAGTAACTCAGCTTTCTACCCGGTAATCCTGAATTACCACTCCACATGAATCCCCTTAATCACCTGCTCAGTGAACAGAAGACCCATTTCAAGGTTGTCAAACAATAGTTTCTTGAATGTGTTTTTGTTTCATAATAGATTTAAAAATTATTTAAATTTAAAGGAAATATATAGGGGTTTCTTACAGATAAACATGGTGCCCCAGAATCTACATGTCACGTACCTAGTTGTTGAGCCTGGAATGCAGGGATCGGCCCCTCGTATCCCCCTGGCTAATGAACCCCTGGAGATGGGGAACAGGTATTCAAAAGTTCAGGGGGCACAAGTGCCTGGCAGATGGAGACTGGTCCAGATGAGCAGCTGGGCACCGACAGCGAGTAGGTAAAGCTGGTAGGACTGATCTGTAGCGGGCAGGCACCCGTGGATGGACTGCTGGGCAGGTGGTCGTCAGGAGGCACCAGGAACCCAATGGGTAAGCAGAAACGAGAGTATCGGGTACAGGCCGGGTCAGCAGGAATCGGTCAGCGAGGTACAAGGGATGAGGCAGAGACGTGGTCAGACAAGCAGAGGTCGTAGGCAGGCAGCAATGGATCGGAGTCAAGGAACAGGCCGGATGTCAGGAAACCAGAGTAACGGGCACAGATTCAGACAACAAGCTCACGGACACGCTGTAGACTGGACAGCACGGGTGGAAGGGAGCCAGTGACTAAAGAAGGCCTTAGGGCGCCAAACAGACGTACGACGGGTCAGCGCGTCCTCGCAAGGGAACGTGCTCCCGTTCGTGACCCACGTGCGCGTGCGCGTTCGTTCGGGTTGACGCGAGTGCGTTCGTTGGCTTTAGCGCGCGTCAAAGGGAAACGACGGCCTCTCCACGAAGGGACTCTACGGGTAAGTCTCTTGCATACGACCGGGGTGCCCGAGCGGTCGTGACATTGCCCCCCCCCCAAGGGGCAGCCTCCGGATGCCTAACTTGGCCAACTTATTCGGGTAGGACTTCTTGAAGGCACGGATGAGTCTCTTGGCGTGGATATTGGCTTCTGGCTCCCATGAGTTTTCCTCGGGTCCGTACCCCTTCCACTTGACCAAGAACTGAATCTGGTTCTGTCTTTTTCTACAGTCCAGAATGGCTTCCACTTCAAACTCGATCTCCCCATTGACCAACACAGGCTCCGGAGGGCTGGAGATTCTGTCAGTGAAGGGGTCCGTGACTGTGGGTTTGAGGAGTGACACATGAAAAAATGGATGGATACGGAAGGATCCAGGAAGTTTGAGTTCAAACGCAACATCGTTTAGTTTCCTCTTGATCGGAAAAGGACCTATGAATCTTGGGCCCAACTTCTTAGAAGGGCAGGAGAGCTTAAGATTCAGGGTAGACAGCCAGACCCGATCCCCAACCTTAAGGTCCAGTTCCCCTCTCCTCTTTCGGTCGAAGACTTCTTTACTGCGCTCCTGTGATCTGGCCAGAGTTTCCTGCAGAAGCTTGTTTTCTTCAAAGAAATTCAGGTTCTTTTGAACCGCTGGCACTGGGCACTCAGGAAGGTCGCCAGACAGGAACAACGGGTGGAATCCAAAGTTAGCATAGAAAGGGGATTGCTTGGTGGCCGAGTGGACAGTGTTATTGTACGCAAACTCCGCCATTGGCAAAAGAGAGACCCAGTCGTCTTGAGAGAAGGACGAAAAACAACGAAGGTATTGTTCCAGTGTTTGATTCGTCCTTTCGGTCTGGCCGTTGGTCTGCGGATGGTAGGCTGAGGATAGGCGAAGGTCAATCTTCAATGCTTCACAGAGTGCCCTCCAAAACCTTGAGGTGAACTGCACCCCCCTATCGGATGTGATGTTGGCAGGAATGCCATGAAGCCTCACAATTTCCTTTATAAAAATGTTAGCTGTCTCCGCGGCTGAAGGGGTGCCCTTCATGGGCAAGAAGTGTGCCATCTTGGTAAGTCGGTCAACTACGACGAAAATCGTGGAGTGATCTTCGGAAGGGGGGAGTTCAACGATGAAATCCATGGAGATCATCCTCCACGGTCTGTCAGGAACGGGTAGTGGTCTTAGTAGACCCCAGGCTTTTAACTTGTCGCCTTTACTTCGGATGCAGGTGGTGCAAGCTTGTACGTAATTCTTGCAGTCGTCCTTCATCTGTGGCCACCAGAAGGTGCGCCTGAGTAATTCCAGGGTCTTGAGTATCCCAAAGTGGCCAGCCAAGGGGTGGTCATGACAGGAGGCCAGAACCAGTGTCCGAGCTGCCTGGGGGACGAAAATCCTGTTCTCGTACCATAGAAGGCCATCACTGGAGGATAACGGGGTACCGGATGGAGGTGTAGCGCCTATGGACGCCTGCTTAAGCTGAGACATCACATCTCCCTGGAGAAGGAGGAAGTTCCCAGCAGAGAGGATGGTATCGGTAGGTGGCAAGTTCTCCGGCTGGCTGAACATGCGGGATAAAGCGTCCGGCTTGGTGTTTTTGGATCCGGGACGGTAGGTGACATGGAATACAAATCTTGAGAAGAAGAGAGCCCACCTGGCCTGACGAGGCTTAAGTCTCTTAGCTGTCTTCAGGTACTCTAAATTTTTGTGGTCTGTATAGACCAAGATTGGGTGGGTGGCCCCTTCCAGCAAGTAGCGCCACTCTTCAAGTGCGGACTTGATGGCTAATAACTCACGGTCTCCGACGTCATAATTTCTTTCGGCCTCTGATAGCTTGCGGGAGAAGAAGGCGACCGGGTGGAGTAGGGACTTGGGTCCCTGCCTCTGGGAGAGTATTGCTCCGACTGCTATTTCTGAAGCGTCAACTTCAAGGGTATATGGTAGAGCAGGATCGGGGTGTTTCAGGACCGAGGCTGAGACAAATAGATTCTTCAGGGACTGGAAGGACTTTTGTGCTTCTGGAGTCCAACGAAACCTTCGGTTCTGTTTGGTCAGCTCGGTAATGGGAGCGATAATGGCAGAAAAACCCCTTATGAACTTGCGGTAAAAGTTAGCAAAGCCCACAAACCGCTGGACTCCCTTTCTATCTGAGGGAGCAGGCCAATCTTGGATTGCTGAGACCTTCTGTGGATCCATCTCTACTCCTCTTACCGAGATGACCAAGCCGAGGAACTGGATGCTCTGCTGTTCAAAAATACACTTTTCAGGTTTGGCGTACAAGCCGTGGAGACGGAGACGGGTCAGTACCTTCTTCACGTGTTCACGATGAATGGCTAGGGTGGAAGAGAAAATTAAAATATCATCCAGGTAAATAATTACAAACAAATCTAGATAGTCCCTAAAAATGTCGTTAACAAAGTGCTGGAAAGTGGCCGGGGCATTACACAATCCAAATGGCATCACTAAGTATTCGTAATGCCCGAAGCGGGTGCGGAAGGCAGTTTTTCACTCGTCACCTCTCCTGATACGTACGAGGTTATAGGCGCCCCGAAGATCCAACTTAGAGAAGAACTTAGCGGACCCCAGTCTTTGAAAAAGTTCAGGTACCAGCGGCAGGGGGTAACGATTTTTAATGGTGATTTTATTCAGGGCCCGATAGTCCACACATGGGCGTAGGGAGTGATCCTTTTTTTCTACAAAGAAAATTCCAGCGCCCGCCGGGGAGGTGGAGGGCCGAATAAATCCCTTTGCTAGACTGTCATCTAGATATGACTTCAGGGCACTCAGTTCGGACTCGGAAAGAGGGAAGATCCTTCCAAAGGGAATTTCTGCCCCCGGGAGCAGTTCTATTGGGCAGTCATATGACCTATGGGGAGGAAGGGTCTCTGCCCCCTTTTTGCTGAAGACATCTAGGAAGGCGTGATACTCCTTGGGTACCGCTTGTCGGGTTTCGTCATCGGATTCTGAACAGAGAAGAACCGAGGAGTCCCCATCGGGGTTCCGGCTGCAATGCTGGAGGCAGTAATCTGAAGGAAATTCGATGGTTCCGGTGATCCAATCTATCCGCGGGTTGTGTGCCTTCAGCCAAGGCATACCAAGGATGATTGGGAACAGAGGAGACTGAATGACGTCCAGGCACAAGAGTTCTCGGTGAGTTCCGGCAATGACAGCGGGTAGGGGGCTAGTCTCCTGAATCACTGGTCCTGATCCCAAGGTAGACCCGTCAGCTAGGTATACCGAGAGCCCCTTCTCTCTTGGTCTGAGGGGAATGCTATTTCTTCGGGCGAAGGACGAGTCGACGAAGCCACTACAAGCCCCGGAATCAATAACCGCGTGGGTTTGGATAGTCCTTCCTGGGAGCTGCAAGAGGACAGGAACAGCCAGATGAGAAGGGTTATCAGTCAATACAGATGAGGGGACAGGTGGAACAAGGAGACACTTACGTATCTTAGCTGGACAGGAACGAACGAAGTGCCCTGGCTCCCCGCAGTACAGGCAAAGGTTGTTGACCCGGCGACGTTGGCGTTCTTCCGGGGTCAGGGACGGGCGAAGTAGCCCCAGCTGCATGGGTTCCGGGGTGTCCAATGTGGATGCGGGTGGAGCAGGAGGGGTTGGGTGACTAGGCACCCGTGGTAGCATCCAGATTGGACGAGTAGCTGCGGAAGAACGTTCCTGGCGGCGTTCCCTCAAACGCCTGTCGATTTGGATGGAGGTGTCTATCAGGGCTTCTAATGTCTCGGGAATGCCCACACGAGCCAACTCGTCTTTCAGGGCCTCGGAGAGACCCAAGCGGAACTGGTAGCGCAGGGCCGCGTTGTTCCATTCTGTGTCCACGCTCCATCGCCGGAATTCTGATACATAGTCCTCCACTGGTCTACGACCTTGTTGCAGGGCACGTAGGGCTGCTTCTGCGGTTGCAGCGAGTTGGGGGTCCTCGTAGAGTCTGGACATTGCCTGAAAGAAGGTATCCACAGAGTCTAGAGATGGGTCTTTCCGCTCCAACAGACGGTGTGCCCAGGCTTGAGGTTCATCTGTCAGCAAAGAGATGATGAATCCCACCTTCGTCGCTTCAAGGGAGAAGGTCCGGGGTTGCAAAGCAAAGTAAAGTTCGCATGAGTTGCGGAAGGCCTTGAACTTGTTTCGGTCTCCCGAGAATCGTTCCGGGGTTGGAACCCTAGGCTCAGGTGGCAGCATGACTACTGAAGGTGGGGCATGTACCCCTGGAGCGGCTGGTGCTGCGGCAGATAGTGCCTGAACTTGTTCCTCCAGTCTTCCGTAGCCCTCCTGCAAACTCTTAACTGCTTGAGTAAGGCCGGCCAGATGATGGCAGAGCTCATCCATGGGGGAGGCTCCCTGCGCAGGCTCGGACATGGCTGTCCAGTACTGTCACGTACCTAGTTGTTGAGCCTGGAATGCAGGGATCGGCCCCTCGTATCCCCCTGGCTAATGAACCCCTGGAGATGGGGAACAGGTATTCAAAAGTTCAGGGGGCACAAGTGCCTGGCAGATGGAGACTGGTCCAGATGAGCAGCTGGGCACCGACAGCGAGTAGGTAAAGCTGGTAGGACTGATCTGTAGCGGGCAGGCACCCGTGGATGGACTGCTGGGCAGGTGGTCGTCAGGAGGCACCAGGAACCCAATGGGTAAGCAGAAACGAGAGTATCGGGTACAGGCCGGGTCAGCAGGAATCGGTCAGCGAGGTACAAGGGATGAGGCAGAGACGTGGTCAGACAAGCAGAGGTCGTAGGCAGGCAGCAATGGATCGGAGTCAAGGAACAGGCCGGATGTCAGGAAACCAGAGTAACGGGCACAGATTCAGACAACAAGATCACGGACACGCTGTAGACTGGACAGCACGGGTGGAAGGGAGCCAGTGACTAAAGAAGGCCTTAGGGCGCCAAACAGACGTACGACGGGTCAGCGCGTCCTCGCAAGGGAACGTGCTCCCGTTCGTGACCCACGTGCGCGTGCGCGTTCGTTCGGGTTGACGCGAGTGCGTTCGTTGGCTTTAGCGCGCGTCAAAGGGAAACAACGGCCTCTCCACGACGGGACTCTACGGGTAAGTCTCTTGCATACGACCGGGGTGCCCGAGCGGTCGTGACACTACAAAACCTGGGTTGAAAATAACCAAATTTTTCAGGTTGTACTTATTTAAATATTGAAATATTTAGCACCAAGAATGGAGTAAAGTGGGCCAGATATGACCAAGAGGTAGGAGATGTTGTGGTTTTTTTTTTTGTCGACAAAAGTATTGCTTAGGAATGGCAAACATCGATTCCAAAATGAACAGTGCTTCAATGGAAAAACTGACTTAAAGGTTTGCCAAAGTTAAAGTCCCTTCACAAAACAAATTGAAAATGTAACTAGAGTTTCCACCATGCTCAAAGTTTTACAAATATACTGCCATAGTACAATTACACATCAAGATACACAACCCATTAACCACCCACCTTGTGAGGTGTCGTTATTTGATGCTCCTATTTCTAGGTTTCTGAGGCACAGTAAAAATCATCTAAGATTGCATTCGACCTGAAGGTGCATGCTCTAAGAGCCATAATTGCTTCAGGAGGTAAATCCCCACAGGTTCACTTTTAAATAAACAATATGAAGAATATTATGACGAGTGGGCGTGACCAGTAGGGATGAGCCGAACACCCCCCCGGTTCGGTTCACACCAGAACTTTCGAACGGACCCCAAATTCAAACGAACTTTAGAACCCCATTGACGTCTATGGGACTCGAACATTCGAAATTAAAAGTGCTAATTTTAACGGCTAATATGCAAGACACTGTCCTAAAAAGGGTTTGGGGACCTGGCTCTTGCCCCAGGGGACATGGGTCAATGCCTAAAATGTTTTTAAAAATGGCCGTTTTGGCGGGAGCACTGATTTTAATGATGATTAAAGTGAAAAAAAATGTGAAATATTCCTTTAAATATGGTGCCTGGGGGGTGTCTGTAGTATGCCTGTGAAGTGCCACGTGTTTACCGTGTTTAGAACAGTCCCTGCACAACATGACATTAAACAGAAATAACATCATTGAAAACTGCTTGCGGTTTTAATGTTATATCTGGTTCCTGCAATATGGTTGAAAACCATTGAGAAAAATGGCATGGGTACCCCTCCCTGCCCATTACCAGCCCCTTTGGGTCTTGTACGCATATCAAGGGGAACCCTGTACCCATATTAAAAAAAGGAAATGCGTGTGGCCCCCAGGCCCTATATACTCAGAACAGCAGTATACAGGCGCTGCAAACAAGACAGGGACTGTGTAGGTTTGTTGTGTTAAGTTGAATCTGTTTGTAATTTTCAACTGGTACATTTTTAAAGTGTAGCTCCAGTCAAAAAAAACTATTTTTAAGCTTTTTGGAAAACATAGGGAAGGGTTATCACCCCTGTATAATTTGTTTTGTCGTCCATCTTTTTTCATCTCACTTGCTGTTGTCTCCTTCCGTTTGCAAGTATGAGATGTTTGTAAGTTGGATGTTTGAAAGTAGGGGCCTGCCCTATATGCTCTGCAGAAATGGCGGAACGAGGTGTTGGTTTTGCCACAACATTGTAAGCCCTCAAAGTGAGTCTTGCTGGGCGCTGGAGCCCCCTGCTGTGAACGATTATATCAAGAATTGTAATTACATGCCATTGTTGAACAGTGGTAGAAAAATTGACCTTTGGTGGTTGTGGTGCTGGTGCCACAACACTATAAGTCCTCACAGTTACTCTGGGTGGGCACAGGAACGGGCCCTCCTGTGAAATATTATATCAAGAATTGTAATTACATGTCCCTGTTAAACAGGGGCAGAAAAATTGGGCCTTAGGCGCTGGTGCCACGACACTGCAACCTCTCCCATATACTCTAGTTTTATTGCAGGAATTAGCCCTGCTGCAAAGCATTGCATCAAAAATTGTACTTAAACGCCCCTGTTAAACAGGGGCAGAAAAATTGGGCTAATGGCATCACCCAGAACCAGAAATGTTCTTCCAACATATCAGCGG
Source organism: Lithobates pipiens (assembly GCF_037356315.1). NCBI lineage: Eukaryota > Metazoa > Chordata > Amphibia > Anura > Ranidae > Lithobates > Lithobates pipiens. The sequence continues at coordinate 209,811,747 of NW_027507758.1, forward strand.
AGAAGGAAGAGGATAGACAATCAACATAACAGGACAGTCACTCAGCATAGGCAGTCTTGAAGGGATGTGATATTTCAAAAAAAAAAATATTCGGTTACATCAGCTTCAGGTGCTTGGTAGCTGTGGGTGATCAAAGACTGATTCATCTTGATGAAGGTCAGTCGATCAACTGATTCGGTGGACAGGCGCACCATGTGATCGGTAACAAAGCCACCAGCAGCACTGAAGGTGCGTTCCGAAAGAACGCTGGATGCAGGACAGGCCAGTAGCTCAATTGCATACTGTGCAAGCTCTGGCCAGTGATCCATCCTCAAGACCCAATAAGCCAGAGGATTTTCGGTGGGAAAGGTGTCCAAGTCTGACCTTGCCCCTAGGTATTCCTGCACCATGTAAATCAGACGCTGGCGATGGTTGCTGGAACCGATCATACCTTGGGGCTGCAAAATAAAAAATTGTCTGAAAGCATCAGTCAGACGGCCACCTTCTCCACCGCTCCTTCTGACCGATGCCTCAGCAACACGTTGTCCAGGACCAGGAGTTTGTAACCTCCCAGTCTCTGGGAACGCGTTGCACAGACCTTTCTGCAAGGCCTCCCGGAGATGTCTCATCCTCTGCTCCCTCTGCGATGGCAAGATAAGGTGGGCAACCTTACCCTTGTACCGTGGATCAAGGAGAGTGGCCAGCCAGTAATGGTCCCTCTCCTTGATCCGAAGAATACGAGGATCCTTCCGCAGGCTTTGCAGGATCAGGGAGGCCATGCAGCATAGGTTAGCTGAGGCATTCGGTCTGGAGTCCTCTGGGTCACTAAGGGCAACAAGATCCGCAGCTACCTCCTCCCAGCCACGTACAAGTCCACGTGTTTCTTGGGACTGTAAATCATCCCTACAAGACTGCTACTGCTGCTGATGCTGAGTGCCATCCTCCACCTCCATGCTGACACAATCATCCTCCTCCTCCTCTTCCTCCTCCTCATCCTCTTCCTGTGTGATGGGTGGCACAGCAGGAACACTGTCTGGATAAAGGGGGCCTTGAGAAGCAAGGAAGTCCTCCTCTTCCTGCCTCTCTTCTGCCTCAAGTGCCCTGTCCATTATTCCACGCAGCGTATGCTCCAAGAGGTGGACAAGAGGTACAGTGTCACTGATGCATGCACTGTCACTGCTCACCATCCTTGTGGCCTCCTCAAACGGTGACAGGACAGTGCATGCATCCCTGATCATGCCCCACTGGTGTGGTAAGAAAAAAACGAGCTCCCCTGACCCTGTCCTGGTGCCGTAATCGCACAGGTACTCATTGATGGCCCTCTGCTGCTTGTGCAGCCGCTGCAGCATGGCCAACGTTGAGTTCCACCTGGTGGGCATGTCACATATAAGGCGGTTCTTGGGCAGGTTCAACTCCTTTTGGAGCTCAGCCAGCCGAGCACAGGCATTAAATGATCGGCGTAAATGCACACAGACTTTCCTGGCCTGCTTCAGTACATCCTGTAAGCCGGGGTACCTGCCTAAGAACCGCTGCACCACCAGGTTAAGGACGTGAGCTACACATGGCACATGGGTCAGTTGTCCCTGTCGGAGGGCGCAGAGGAGGTTGGTGCCATTGTCACAAACCACCATTCCTGGCTTAAGCTGGCGTGGCGTCAACCACCTCTCGGCCTGCCCCTGCAGAGCTGACAAAACATCTGCCCCAGTGTGGCTCCTGTCCCCCAAACAAACCAGCGCAAGCACGGCATGGCATCGTTTTGCCTGCGTACTTGCGTAGCCCCTGGAACGCCTACGGAGCACCACTGGTTCTTGTTGTAATATGTTGGCCAATTCATGTAGGATATTGTATTAAAGTACCATAATGACCAGAAATTCAGTTGAGTTGTCCAAGCCAACTGCATTTTAACATATCAAAGGGACAGCTGAAGACCCTTTGATGTGTTAATCTTATGCAAGTCTACCTGGGTGTGTAAGGTATGGCCTGTTAAGCTAATTGAACATTTCAATGGATACATTGTTTTAACTTAAGGAAGATGTAGGACCATAGAAGAAGTATTTATTGATGGTAATAAGATTGGAGGGAGGTATTCATGGGAAACATTTGGTTGACCTAGCAGAACCCCCCCCCCCCCCCCCCGTGTCAGACCAGTACTTGAGAGGACATTCAAGCTGGCATTCAGGCAGTCTTGTCTGGGAGTGTGTGTGGTCGTGAAGGCACCAAGGTCTGAGGAAATATGGGGATCTGAATATTTACTATATTGATAAGATTTACTCTGTTGGATTGGGTCATCTGTTGCAAGACTTTGTTCTGTATTGGAAGTCAATAAAGTGCATCTCTCTGGAAGAATTGGGTTACTGCGGAAGAGTACTTGTAATAACGAATTAATCATCTACCCAACGCCACTATATTTATACTATATCACTACAGTTCTGAGGACAGAGTACTGGAAGAGGCCATGGAGGAAGAAGAAGAGGGGGTGGAGGAGAGAGGTGTGTCACAACCAATAGTAGCATTTTGGAGGCGTGGTGGCGGAACAACCTCCAACACTACTGCACCTTGTCCTGCATCCTTCCCAGCTGCCAGAAGAGTGACCCAATGGGCCGTAAAAGACAAGTAACGTCCCTGTCCATGCCTGCTGGACCATGAGTCAGCGGTAATATGCACCTTACCGCTGACCGCCCTGTCCAGCGAGGCAAGGACATTGCCTTCCACATGCCGGTAGAGAGCCGAAATCGCCTTCCGTGAGAAAAAGAGGCGTTTGGGGACCTGCCACTGAGGAACCGCACATTGTACAAACTCACGGAAGGGGGCCGAGTCTACCAACTGAAAAGGCAGCAGTTGAAGTGCTAGCAATTTAGCCAAGCTAGCATTCAACCGCTGGGCATGTGGATGGCTGGGAGTGAACTTATTTCGCCGGTCCAGCAGCTGGGGCAGGGACATTTGCCTGCTATAATCGGACGTGGGTGTACCGCTAGCAGAGTTCCCGGGAGCACTTGGCTGTGACACACCTAATTCTACACCTTCGTTCCTCTCAGAGCAGGTTTCAGAGAGGACTGAAGGTCTAGTGGGGTTGGAGATGCCAGCTGATGAGGAGCAAGGAGAGGTCCTCTTTGTTCTTTGGTGTGGGTCTTTGAGGTACGCTTGCCAACGAGCTGCATGGCAGGTCAACATATGTCTGGTCAAGCATGTGGTGCCCAAGCGGCTGATGTTTTGGCCACGCAAGATACGCTTGAGACATATGTTGCAAATAGCAGCGGTGCGATCCGATGCACTCGTCTCAAAAAAGGCCCACACCAAAGAACTTTTAGAATAATGCGCAGAGGCAGCGCCCTGCACAGGTGGAGCTCTGCAGTGTGACTCAGTCGGTGTGCTGCCCCTAAGCTGGCCCCTGGAGGGCATCCTGCCTCGTTGAACATGTGCCTCCTCCTCCTCCTCCTCTCTCCTACCAGATACCCACGTGGAGTCAGTGCCCTCATCATCCCCTCCCTCTTCATCGCTGTAGCAAACCTGGCAGTATGCTGCAGCTTGTGGAACATGACTGCCAGATTGCTGTCCTTCTTGAGCATCCCCTCTCACGCTACTGCCTTCCTCTAGCTGAGTGTCATCAGAGCCCACAAAACACTGGGCATCCTCCTGGAGCATGTACCCAACACTGTGCTCAAAGAGTTCAGGAGACTCCTCAGGAGGAAGTGGTGGGTCTAGGGAAGGAGTCACTGATGATGACATTGAGAGGAGGGAAGACGATGCGTTGGCAGCTGCTTTGCTAGTACCCTGAGACTGGGTGAGAGAAGATGAGGAGGATGAAGAGGGCTTGGTCATCCACTCTACCAAGTCGTTGGCATGTTGCGGTTCAACATGTCCAGCTGCCGAAAAGAATGACAAGCGTGGGGGCGTGGCCTGCAGCGGAACCGAATGGACGTTTGATTCCAGAGCTCCTGCTTCCCCAAAGACAACACGGCTACAAGCGGCTAATAGGACCCCGATATTCGTCCACATACCTGGCGTTTTGAGAGGGGCACACCTGGTGAGCATGATGGGCAAGCGAAAAGGCACATCGAAGCCCCAGCGGCTCACAGATTTCTTCCTCCAACCGTGCCATCAAGGTAAGCAAGATGGCGCCGACCACCCTTCTCCACTGACTGCAAAGCATAAACTAAAACTGCCCACAAACACCTCATCCCCTAACAATATAGACTCCTACAGCGACCAGGCTTCCCCACCGGCATCCTCTCCCTCGGGGAGCCCAGCTAAAGTGAAATTGAAGCTGGATGGCTCTGGATGCAGTCCCGCGCTGAGCCCGGCTGCAGACTCTGAGGATGACACCAGGTTACTCCATGACTCTATTTCCAATTATCCTACTACCAATCAACCAGTGCTGGATACGGTACTGAAGGACATGCTGGTCTCCCTGAGGAGCACACTCCAAGCTGACTTGATGGGCTGCATGAATAGACTCAGCGGAGCTGTGAGAAAGGTGGAAGACAGGGTTGATCATTTGGAAGGCAAGATGGGGGAATTTGCTTCCACCATAAATGACTTGGTGGATGCGCACGATTCGCAAGAAGGGGAGTCCACATGGGTTAGAGATAAGCTGGCCGACATTGAGGACAGGTCCAGGAGGAACAACCTCAAGATTAGAGGAATTCCCGAATCCGTCCAAGCCTCGGATTTGCGTTCCTATGCTACCGACCTGTTCACCTCTTTACTACCCAATCTTTCAGCCATTGAACTGTCTATCGACCGGATACACCGACTACCAAAACCTTCGTATCTCCCAGACAAAATCCCCAGGGATGTGATTCTTCGTATGCATTTCTATTACTCAAAGGAACAACTGATGCAGTACGTTCGTAAGCAGGAGCAGCTCCCTCCTCAATACCAACACCTTCAGTTCTATGCTGACCTGTCCCAGCATACGCTACAAAAACGAAGAAATCTAAATACGATCACAAAAGTTTTGCGCAACCATCAAATCCCCTATCGTTGGAGGTATCCTACCAAAATTACGATCACACATCAGGAACGCTCGTTTGTCATAGACTCCTTGGACAAAGGTATTACCTTACTAAAAGAATGGAAGATTCTCCCTGATCCTAAGGACAACAATGCAGACGCCTCCAATCGTCGGACGCTCAGCCCGGACTGGAAGTCAGCGACACCGCGAAACGCCAACTTACAAGTTTGATTATACACCAACGGGGTCTCTTCTCCTCTAGATGGGGAGGCAGGTCGTTCATTGGGCCTGAACTGTTACCCCGAATTACCTGAGCAACACTCGGTTGCTTACGACTCACCCCTTCCCCCTAGAGGGGTGTCTTGGTTCTAAGTTAGAGCTTACCATGCTCTCTTTCTTTCAATATTTTAGTTATGTTTATACAAGTTGGATTTTCTTCTTTTTTTTTCACTCAATTACTTTTCATGCATTTTCTCTTTTCCTGGAGTTTTACCAGTTCTTGCAAACCCGGCAACTCACCTTAAGACCACCTGTTCATCGTACGGACAGCAGCTTGCAAGACCAACTTCAAAAGCGGTTTACAGACCACACTCAATCTCGACCTAACTGTGAGTACCTTCCCCAGGGAGTGGTCATTTTACGCATGCTAACACCTCTAGAAGACGTCTTCTATTCTCTTTTTATGTATACAGCACATATCACACTTTCATCCCCCGAATACTCCCATGGCCATTAACTTTTTATCTATTAATACTAAAGGACTCAACCACCCTATGAAAAGGAAATCTATGTGGAAAGAAGCGTTATCTACTGGGTCAGACATCCTCTGCGCCCAGGAAACCCATTTCTGCCAACATGCAGCGCCTGTCTGTAAACATAAGAACTTCCCCCACACGTTTTTCGCAAATGCCACTTCTAAAACGAAAGGGGTAATGATAGCAATCAGAGACTCTGTCCTTTTTAATTTACATACGGCAATTGCTGATCCTCAGGGTCGCTACTTGATTGTGATATGTGATATAAATCAAACGACTTACACCATTGTAAATGTCTACGCCCCCAATACCCGTCAAGTTTGTTTCTTTCACAAAATTATGAAGAAGGCTCGGAAACATGGCCAAGGATCGATGGTAATCTGTGGTGACTTTAATATTGTACCTGACACGTCCATTGACACTACCTCCACGTCCAAACGCATACCCCTATCTCTGGGCAGCACACTGCATAGCGAGGATGTTTATGACGTATGGAGATGTTTGCATACAACGGAGCGAGACTTCACTTTTTTTTCTGCCCCTCACCGCACATACTCGCGAATAGATTTGTTTTTGGTCGATCAACACACATTATCTAAGGCACTATCGGCATCTATCAATACCATCACGTGGTCTGACCACGCGTCTATCACGCTGTCTCTGAAAAACTCTTCTACATTTGAATCAATCCCTCTTTGGAGGGCGAACTCATACATTATGCAACTGCCTGAATGTAGATCGTATATCGAGGACCACTTGGGGGAATTTTTCTCCCTCAACGGGCCCTCGATGCCTAATAAATTTGTGCTCTGGAATGCCCATAAGGCATACATTCGGGGGATTCTTATTAAACTGGGAGCTGGGGAGAGGAGACGGAGGCAGCAGAAGATACGTGACATTACTAACAAAATTCGTGATTTAGAATCACAAAACAAACGGGCCACTTCCCAATCTTTGACTGAACAGCTCCACAGACTGAGACACGACCTGAGGCTCCTTTTACTGGACTCTTTTGAAAAACAAACAAAAAGACTAAAAATGACATATTACACTCAGGGCAACAGGGCAGGAAAACTACTTGCATACCGACTTAAAGGCCATAGACTGAAATCAAAAATTCCTTACATCCTTCACCCCACTAGCAAACATAAGATGTTACGCCCACGAGATATTGCAGACGCATTTAGCGACTATTATGGTTCCTTATATAACTTGAAAGACGACTCTACCACTACTCAGCCCTCACCCTCCTTGATTAATGACTTTTTACAACAGCTATCCTTGCCTACTCTATCCTCACAGCACGTGGAACAACTTAATACACCTTTTACGTCTGACGAAATCCTCAAAGTTATTGACTCACTTCCTGGGTCTAAATCCCCTGGTCCTGACGGTTTTTCCGGAGACTACTATAAGACGTTTAAAACGTATTTACTGCCTTATCTGACAGAAGTGTTTAACGCTGCCGCCGCTTCCTCTTCCTTCCCACACGAAATGTTGAGTGCAATCATAGTGACTTTACCGAAGCCAGGTAAGACCCCTGATACACCAGCCAATTTCCGTCCTATATCCTTACTAAACACGGACGTGAAAGTCTATGCCAAACTTATAGCAAACCGGCTAGTAAATATTCTGCCCTGTTTAATACATCCCGACCAAACTGGGTTTACGAAAGGACGTCAAACCTCAGATGCTACGAGGAGGCTGACCAATATCATCCATCTGGCTGGCGCTGGGCGGGGGCCTTCTCTGCTCCTTGCGTTGGACGCGGAGAAGGCCTTCGACAGGGTCCACTGGGGATATATGAAAGCAGTCTTAACCAAATTTGGATTCTCTGGTATGATCCTTTCGGCTATAACGGCCCTCTACTCGAATCCCTCAGCGAAAGTATACACCTCGGGTGTACTTTCTGCCCCCTTCCCAATATCAAATGGAACGCGCCAGGGATGTCCACTCTCCCCTTTGATCTTTAATTTAATTTTAGAACCCCTGGCGGAACATATAAGATCCCACCCCAATATCACTGGATTCAAAACTCGAACATCTGAGCACACGATAAGCCTGTTCGCTGATGACATTATCTTGATGCTCACGAACCCTGAAAAGTCTTTGGCTTCGGTACACGACACTCTGAGACTATTTACCACGTTGTCTTATTATAAGGTTAATGAGAACAAGTCTTATATCTTGGGCATGGGCGTAGACAAAGATATGCAGTCGAGAATTAGCGCACGGTTCCCCTATAGGTGGAGTGAGAAAGGCATAGAGTATTTGGGAATCACCTTGACCCCCACATCCGGGGAATTATATACTAATAACTATATCCCCCTTCTTAAATCCTTACCATCTAAACTGCAAGCCCTTGATAAAACAGAACTCATCTGGTCAGGTAGATTGGCAGCAGTAAAGATGATAGTTTTGCCCCAACTACTCTATCTGTTCAGGTCCCTTCCCATCCCTGTCCCCATTAAATACTTTACTGAAGTACAAGCAATAATAAACAAGTTTCTGTGGAGAGGGAAAAGGGCCAGGTGGGCCTTCAAAGACTCACTGACCGCGAGAACAGCAGGGGGAGTGGGCAACATACAGATCTATGATTACTACATAGCTTCCATACTAGCCCAATTGAGGACGTGGTTCCCTGACTCACCCCCCACGCGATGGCAGGATCTTGAGGAAAATCAAATCCCCAACTCTAGCCTGTACAACTATTTACTGACCCACGTGGCCAATACTCCCGACCTTGCCAATTTGGCCCCCTCTATAGTGGCATCTTTACGAGCTTGGAGGGTACTTCTTGCGCAAACTTTTACCGCCCCTATTTCTACTTTAAAAATCCCTCTTGGCAGTCTCAGTGTACTCATCCCCGACCTGCAAATATCTCACTGGCAAGCAAAAGGTATAAAACACATTGAAGATCTTATGATAGGTCCAGCAATGAAAACATTTCGCACATTACAAATTGAATACGGCCTAGCAGATTTGGATAGTTATAGACACATCCAAATCAAGCATCTTTTCCAATCTTACAATATCCCAGATATACAACTCCCCTGGAGGATTGCTTTATATCTTACTAAACCCTCTACTAATCTAAAGGGGATATCTCTTTTTTATAACACCCTCAACGACAAACTAACATTCCGCAAAACTTCCAACATTCATGCTTGGGAAAAGGACTTGGGGAAAACATTTACAGAAGCCCAATGGAGAGCCGCGCTGAAAGTAGCTTACTCATCCACCAAATGCATCAACCTTTGGGAACTGACGCAAAAAATACTACGTCGTTGGTACATTACTCCCTATAAGATATCCAAATTTGCCCCCACTGCATCTCCACTTTGTTGGAGACAATGTCAACACCCCGGCACCTTGTACCATATCCTTTGGGAGTGTCCTAAAATACGGACACTTTGGAATAGGGTGTTCCACTTGTGCTCACAAATAGCACAATTTCCCATCCCCGCTGACCCAGCACTGGCCATCTTATTTCTAAATATTGATCAAATACCCCAACCAGCCAGAACGATCGTTTCCCATATTATACTGAGCACCAAACTGGCCTTAACGCGTCACTGGAAAGATCTTAACGCACCCACGTTCGGGGAAATTGTCATGACTACCAATACACATGCTATGTATGAAACCCTGTTTGCTTCAACCCAAGGCAGGCTCGGCGTGGCCAGAGCTAATTGGGAAAGGTGGACTGACTGGTTTGCTAATTCTAAACTGATATGACTGTAGAGTTACAATAACTTAGACATGTGAAGGATCACGAGGTCATCTGTGTTAAAACTCCAAAACTCAAGTCTTTCTTTTTCTTTCTTTATTTTTTTTTTGTTCTACTACTTTACTGCCTTTTTGTTCTCTTCTATTCTTCATTTCTTCCATCTTTGTTTTATTCTATACTCGTTGAAATCATGGGTGCTCTTCACCCGCTCTATATTCTTATTTTACCTACAAGCCATATTACGCATATCCGGATACAGTGCAGTGGATATCACCTGATTTGTTTAATGTCACCGGGGTGGGTGGAGGCCTTCCCCCTCTGAGCACAGTGAGTACCCACTAGGGGTGCCGGAGGGGGGGCCTCTTCTCTTCTCCACACTGGGGAACAGACTAGATATATAGGATATCCTTATTATTATCTTCTGCCTATAGTTCTGATAAACCAGCTGTGATGTACTTCTGCTCTTAGATACCTTCTCTACATTATATATCCTGTGCGTGTATTATGTGCTTCATATTTATACTGTAAGTGAAATTTTGCTACACCATGTATGTAGGTATATCTCTGTTACCATATGTTAAAATTTTCAATAAAAAACTTATTGCAATTAAGAATGACAAGCGTGTCCCATGGCCACGTGCTGATGACAATGCACCGCGTCCACGACCAGCACTGTTGTCTCTAGACACAGAGCCTGCTTGCCCTCTTTTATCGGCTCGCGCCTGTCTGCCTCTCCTTGCTGGCCTTCCAGACATGGTAATGGCCTGAAGGGAGTTGGGTAAAACAGCAGTGTAATGGAGTCACACAACACCCACTAAGCCCTGCAGATGGCTCTATTAGAGAACAGCAATAAAGGGTAGATACAGGTGTATATTGTGCTGGAGGCACAAAAAACCCACTAACTCCTGCAGATGCCTTTTTTATAGAACACCAGAGATAAAGGGGTATATACAGATGTATACTGTGCTGTGCTGGAGGCACACACAACTTCCAATAACTCTTGCAGATGGCAAGTGGGCTCAAATAGAGAAGAGCTATGTAGGTGGATATAGCGGTGTGTACTGGGTACAGAGCACGCAGACAGCACTCTACAAGCTCTAACACTACTGACTGCAAGCTCTATTATAAAAAATAGATCACTAGCTATATAGGTGAGGTGAATATAGCGGTGTATACTGCGGTCAGGGCACACAGACAACAACCACTACACAACAGCAAGATCGAAAATTGGCCGAAAACGATCGGTGTGTACTGTGTTGAAGGTACACAGAACACCCACTAACTGCTTCAGACGCCAACACACTACACTAGGCCTCCGCGCTGGCGGCCTTATATAGTGTGGGGCGTGTACTACACAGCCTGAGCTATGATTGGCCACAGGCATCCTGCCTGTGGCCAATCATGGCTCTCCTCGCTGCTGGTGCTGTGATTGGCCAAGCATGCGGGGTCACAGTGCATGCTTGGCCAATCATGAGCCAGCAATGCACTGCGATGACGCAGTGCATTGTGGGCCGTGAGCGCCACACGAATTTGGCGCAAACAGCCCATAACGTTCGAACAGAAAAACGGGCGAAAACGGGCGAACAGCCGATGTTCGAGTCGAACGTATGTTCGACTCGAACACGAAGCTCATCCCTAGTGACCAGATGTGGATGTTGGTGTGAGAGTGAGAGCGATGTGAGAGTGAGAGTGCTCTCCCCCATCTTCTTTGCCCTTCCCCTCTGCTCTCACCTGGAGCAACTCCCCTCCAGGGAACCTCGGATCACAGACTTGATTAGTAATGGCATGCTGATGAGAGTGGAGATCTCCCCTCAAACATTCAGGATACCAGGTACAGAGAACTGTTCCCAGCTACCTGACAGAGGCAGGGGCACGCTGCTGCAACAGGAGGAATACCCCCTTTCCTCTCTCATGACGGAAAGGTATCTCAACTAAAGGCTGCCAGTATTAGTATGAGAGATCCTCTTTGAACTTCTATGGCAGCTCCACAGGCTGAAGGAGAAGGATGAAGGACAGCTCATCCCCCCTGCTTTGAAACTCTTCGGATATCAGTGCTGTGGCTGGGTGAGAAACTTCCAGTTATTTATCTGTTGGAGAGGGGGAATGGAGGCTGTGTAGAGATATTACAAGGATTTTTCTTTTTTTTCTTTCCTCCTGCCTCCCCCCACACCTTTCTTTATACTCTGGCGTGAAGCCAGAAAGCTGGACTGAGAGGAGTATTTTTTTTTTTTTTTTCAATGAAGTGGATTGCCTCCCCCTCCCTCTCCTTTTAGTTTCATTGTTGTCTCAGCTGGGCTGGTCTACACTGAGCTCATTACACTGGTGATGCTGGAAACTTAATGTGCTGAAGGTGAAACACTTACTTTATTTCTTTTTGTATCAACTATCAGGCACTGAACTATCCCCGTAAAACTATGTGAGAGACTGCTAAGGGGTTGTTTGCTGAGACAATCATATTATAATATAAACATCTCATGGGCTGAATACAGGGGATATGAGAGAGGTACAAACTGGGCTCAATCGGACTGGTGAGTGACTTTTGTATTTAAGAAAGAAAAATATCAAGCTGCAGACAAAGTGATGAGCAGGAGCTGTGGGAAAAAGTTTAATCTGCCTGTAACTGTTATCACAGATTGTTCTACATTGATTTGCTCTTTAAAATAAGCTGAAGGAAATATTAGGGGAAGGTGGTATAAATACACCTGGTTTGGAAAACCTTGCCCACTTTAGGACTATAGCAAAATAGATATAACTGCAAGTTGATACTCATTGGGCTATTTGAAGCACCTGAAAATCTGGCAGGATTAGTATAAGCAGTAAATCGCAGAGGGGAAAAAAAAACCTTTTTTTCCCCCTCCTCGATGGTTACAGTTTGGAAAATATACAGGTACGCTGTTAATTGACTATATTGAACTATTTTTTTGCGTAACTGTCGCATTTTTGTACTGGGGAAAAGAGAGAAAAAAAAGTCGCAGGGAGCGCAGCCGGTTGCATAATACCCTTCCCCGTCTGTTTTTTTTTTTTTTTTTGCTCTGCCCCTCACTGGAGAAGTGGTGCTGGTTCAGCACCCATTTACTAAGTGTAAGCAATATGACCAGAAAGAGGGGAGAAGAACAGTTACATCAGGAAAATGCCGGGGGCACAAACAGCACGTCCGGTAAAAGAGAAGGAAGGGGGAGGCCAGACTGCGGCGGCCGCAGCAGCTAAACTTGAAAGGTTTGCCCATACCCCAGAAAATTCCCCTAATAAAGGGCCTCAGCAACAGCCAACAGTAAAAGCTCAATTGGCTCAAGACAGAAAGAGTCAAGGCAAAGTGCAGGGCCAGAAAAGTTTGTCACTAACGGGGACAAAAATTGCAGGCAATAATAAGACAGTAGATGGGAGCTCAGAGCCTATGGTTGAACCTAACTCTCATACCCCTGTAGTAGAACAAGAGGAACCTTCACTAAAGGATATATTTACCGCCATTAATGAATGCAAGAGCTCATTGAATGGTTTATGTGAACAATTTGGGGGAATTAAGGAGGAATTACTTTCGCTAGGTCAAAAATTGCAGAAAACCACGGAAAGGACTACGGCCCTAGAGGAAAGATTGAGTTCAATGGAAGATGACTTTGTTCCTCTCAAGCAGGAATTTAGACTAATACGAGAACAGATGTCTCTCCAGACTTTAAAATTGGATGAAATGGAAAATAGGGCACGTAGGAGCAATGTTCGGGTGGTGGGACTACCAGAGGGAAGTGAAGGACCTCACCCTGTGGAGTTTCTGGAGAAATGGATTAAAGAGGAGTTTGGGGAGAGCAGTTTTTCGCCTCTGTTCACTATAGAGAGAGTTCATAGAGTTCCAGCTAGAGCTCCATTAACTGATGGACATCCCCCGGTCAATGCTCTTAAAGTTTTTTAATTATAAGGATAAAGAAATTCTTCTGAGAAAAGCCAGGGAGAAGGAGAATTTTTTTTTCAAAAGTGTCAGGATCTCATTTTATTCAGACTACTCCCCATTGCTACAAAAATGCAGAGCAGAGTTTACAGCGATCAAACACTCTCTGCAGAAGCAGAAAATCATGTATGCCCTACTGTACCCAGCCCGTCTGAGGATAAGGGCATTGGGAAGGACACACATTTTTGATACAGTAGCTGAGGCGACAAGATGGCTTGAGGAGAATCAGAAGAATTTACAGGATGAAGAACTCCAGAAATGATATTATTGGACTTTAGGTTTAATGGGGAGGGGGGAGACATATATGTGTGGGTATTATAATGTACTGTATGGGGCAGGCAATGTGCCAGCCAAGTTGTTGTTTTGGTTGTATTTGTGGGGGGGGAGGGGGTGGGAAAGAATGGTATGTAATACACTGGGGGGGTCTAAGGAGTTGGATGAGGGGTTCGTTTGGAGAAAGGTCACGCATGAAACCTTTGGGGGGAGCCAAGGTAGGCAATGGGATGGGGGGATAGGGGTGGGGAGGAGTGGGTACTGGGGGTAGAGGGTGGGGAGCAGGGAAGGTACTTTAACCACATTAAAATCAGTACACAGGTTTGTCATGTGAATAGGGTAAAAAATAGGATTTTTATATACAGCTTACCTGTAAAATCCTTTTCTTGAGAGTACATCACGGGACACAGGAGCTCATTACATAGTGGGTTATATAGTCACCTCTGGTGATTGGACACTGGTTAACCCCAATTAAGGAGAATTCCTCCCCTATATAACCCCTCCCATATGGGAGGCACCTCAGTTTTGTAGCAAAGCAATAGGAAACCACGTAAAACCCAAGAGGGGCGGGAGCCCTGTGTCCCGTGATGTACTCTCAAGAAAAGGATTTTACAGGTAAGCTGTATATAAAAATCCTATTTTCTTGATCATACATCACAGGACACAGGAGCTCATTACATAGTGTGATGTCCCAAAGCAATGCTCAGATTGAGGGGAGGGAGACACAGATCATAATTATAAACCGCCACGGGCCGGAGGACCTAAACTGCAGCCTGCAGTACACTGCGCCCAAAGGCGATATCCTCTTGCCCTCTGACATCCACCTGATAGAATCTGGTGAATGTGTGGACTGATGACCAAGTTGCAGCCTTACAGATCTGAGCCAGGGAGGCCTGGTGATGCACTGCCCAAGAAGCACTTACAGCCCTAGTAGAGTGCACTTTCACTTGAAAAGGAGGGATTTTCCCTCTAACACTACAGGCCTGAGAAATAATCTGTCTGATCCACCTTGAGAGAGTGGATTTTGATGCCGCCTGGCCCCTCCTAGGGCCTTCTGGCAAAATAAATAAGCAATCAGTTTTCCTTATCTGAGCTGTTGCTTGAAGATAGATACTGATTGCCTTAACCACATCCAAAGTGTGCAAGGATTCTTCTTCTGCGGACTGTGGGTCCGGAAAAAAGGATGGTAGGATTACATCTTGATTCAAATGGAATCCCGAAACCACCTTAGGTAGAAAGGACCTGTTGGGGCGCATGGCCACCCGGTCCATATGAACAATTAGATACGGCTCTTTGCTGGAGAGAGCTGCTAGTTCTGACACTCTTCTAGCCGTGGAAATGGCTACCAAGAAAACCAATTTTTTGGTCAAAAGAACTAATGAAGCCAGATGCAAAGGTTCAAAAGGTTGCCCCTGCAAAGCCGAGAGAACCAAATTTAGATCCCATGGGCATACCGGAGGTTTGACTGGCAGCCTTATCCGCATAGCCCCCTGGATGAAAGCCCGCACCAGGGAATCCGATGCAAGTGGCTTTTTGAAAAAATACTGTCAAGGCCGAAATCTGCACCTTGATAGTGCTTACGGCAAAATTCATTTCTAGGCCTGACTGGAGAAAGGCCAAGATCCTGCTAATGACATACTTTCTAGGATGCCATCCCCTGAGTTCACACCAGGAAACATACGCCCTCCAGATTTTGTAGTAAATAAGCCCAGAGGCCGGCTTTCTGGCATTAACCAGAGTAGAAAGGACTGGCCCCGAAAGCGCACGGTCTCTCAGAATGTGGGTCTCAGCAGCCAAACCGTCAAATTCAGACTGTGTAAAGCAGGATGGTAGATTGGACCCTGTGAGAGCAGATCTGGCCGGAGAGGAAGGATCCATGGCCTGCCTACTGCCAACTTAATGATCTCTGCATACCAAGGTCGCCTGGGCCAAGCCGGGGCTAGCAAAAGCACCGACTTTGTTTCCCTCTTGATTCTTTCCAGAACCGTGACAGAAGTGGGCACGGGGGAAGGCATAAATTAGATTGTACTAATCCCAGGGAACTGTCAGAGCATCCGACCCCTGAGCAAGAACATCTCTTGTCCTTGACACAAATTTTTCCAGCTTTCTGTTGAATCTGGACGCAAACAGATCTACGTCTGGAGTACCCCACCTGCGACATATGTTCTGAAAACACGTCGGGGTGCAGAGCCCATTCTCCTGGGCAGAACTGCTGGTGGCTCAAAAAATCCGCCTGCCAATTTTCCACTCGTGGAATGAAGACTGCAGAAAGGCATGGAACATGTTTTTCTGCCCAGACAAGTATGCAATTCACCTCTTTTTGCGCTACCAGACTCCTGGTACCGCCCTGGTGATTGATATAAGCCACTGCTGTGGCATTGTCGGACTGAACTCGAACAGGGAGACCCCATAGTCTGGAAGAACACCTTATGAGAGCCATATAAACTGCCCGGATCTCCAAGACATTTATGGGCAATAGCCTCTCGATCGCAGACCATTTCCCCTGTGAGCATGTCTCCTCTAACACTGCTCACCAGCCTGTCAGGCTGGCATCTGTCGTAATAACCTTCCATGGAAGAGGAAGAAAACGTTTTGTCTTTCAGCAAATTCTCGGTTTGTAACCACCAGACGAGACTCCTGCGTGTCCCTGGGGATAGACGCATAGGAAGATCCAAGGATTGGGGCTTCCTGTTCCAGGCCGCAAGGATGCATCTTTGCAGAGGCCTTGAGTGGAACTGGGCAAATGGAACGGCCTCGAAGGAGGCGACCATTTTCCCTAACAGTCTCATGCATAACCGAATGGGGGAAGATCTCTTGCCCAGAATTAGCCGCACCAGATCCCCGATGGCCAAGGCTTTTGGCCTTGGAAGAAACACTTTGCCCTGAGCGGTGTCGATAAACATACCCAGGTATTCCAACCTGGTAGCAGGCTGTAGGGACGACTTTTCTAGGTTTATAATCCAACCTAGGCGTTCCAGGTGTTCTACTGTTCTGGAAACACTGTGGTTCAGGAACGTTACTGTTTTCTCCATGAGAAGCAAGTCGTCTAGATAAGCCATGACGGCTATGCCCTGAGCTCTTAGGTTGCCAAGAGAGGGTCCAGAATCTTTGACTCGAGGGGCCGCAGCGAGCCCGAACGGCAAGGCCACAAATTGAAAATGGCGCCGCTCTACCGCGAACCATAGATACTTTTGGTGTGCGGGAAAAATTGGCACATGGAGATATGCATCCTTGATGTTCTCTGATTCCTCCGACTGCTCAAGATCCCTGTCCCAAGATAGGGATCTCTCCTCATTGTCAGAAGAATCATCTGAGAGAGGAATCACAGCAGAGGGAGGGGATCTACCCCTTTTCCTGCTATCTTTCAGGGAAGCAGAAATAAAATTAATGATTCTCCCTTCAAAACCCTCCAATGTAGCCCTAAGGGAGTCCTCAGTGACGTATACCGGGGCTGGGACATTGGAAGAGGCTGTGCCATAAACTCTCCCCCTTGCAGAGAGGAGACCACAGTGAAAATTGACTGCATTCGGAAGGACCGGATGCGTAAAAACCGTTTCAGATCCAGGATAGGTCTGACACTTCCATTTGGCTTTGGAACGTTGAAGAGATTCGAGTAAAACCCTGAACCCTGTTCTTTTGTGTCCACTTCTACTAACACCCCTTGGGATAGTAAGTGATCCAAGGCCAGAAATAGCGGTTTTTGCTTTGCTGGATCCCTGGGGATCCTTGACCTTAGAAAGCGAGAAGGTGGAATCTCCTGAAACTCTAGCTTGTAGCCCAGAGACACCGAAGAGATCACCCACCTGTCCCGGATCTCTTCCCGCCAGGCTTCCGCAAACTGCCGAAGCCTTCCCCCCACTCAGCCGAGCGGGGGGGCGCCCCTTCACAAGGAAGCTTTCGGGCTCTGCTTGGCAGGCTTCCGCCCCCAAGTCTTTTTCTGCCCTTGGGCCCGGCCCTGAGCCTTTTCTGTAGAGGAGGGTTGAGAAGGCCGTTACCACTGCTTAGAGCTTGATGCTCCGGGGGAGAGAGAACGCCTAAATGATGGACGTTTGCTCTTTTGACTGGAAGGAGAGTAGATTTACGCCCTGAAATTTTTGGATGAATTTGTCTAATTCTTCTCCAAACAGACATTCCCCTTTAAACGGGAACCCAATCAAATGCTTCTTGCATGATAGCTCAGCTGCCCAATTTTTTAGCCATAGGGCCCTTCGCATGTGTACCAACAGGAGAGATAAACGAGATGCTTGTTGGACAGAATCCAAAATCGCATCAATCATGAAACACAGAATTTGAGGTATTTCTGCATAATTCTCCACTTCCTCACTGGGAAGGAGGCTAAGCATCCGCTTGACCTGTTCCTTGAGGAACTGACACAACCCCACGGCTGCGACTGTAGGTTGCACTACAGCGCCAGTCATGGAAAAGGAGGCTTTTAATAATGTTTCCAACCTCTTATCAGTTGTATCTTTAAATACCTGCACATTATCCAACGGACAAGTCAGGTTTTTATTCACACAAGAAACAGCTGCATCGACAGATGGGACCCCCCATTTCTTGGTGAAACTTTCCTCCAGAGGATAATGCATAGAAAACCTTTTAGGAGGAGTAAACAGTTTATCGGGATGTCCCCAATCCTCATACATCAATTTATCCATTAAGGGATGGATTGGGAAGGAAAAAGCAGTCTGTGGGATTTTCCTGACTCCTAGAGAAGAAACAGAGGACATAGCGACTTCAGCAGCAGGCATTCTGAATGTGGTACGCACCAATTTAGTATAATACTGCACCTGTTTTTTGAGCGCCTGGGAGGAGGGGACTCTCTCCTCTTCCTCTGATTCCTCCGACTGCTCAAGATCCCTGTCCCAAGATAGGGATCTTGCCTCATTGTCAGAAGAATCATCTGAGAGAGGAATCTCAGCAGAGGGAGGGGATCTACCCCTTTTCCTGCTATCTTTCAGGGAAGCAGAAATAAAATTCATGATTCTCCCTTCAAAACCCTCCAATGTAGCCCTAAGGGAGTCCTCAGTGACATATACCGGGGCTGGGACATTAGGAGAGGCTGCAAACCTGACAGGGGCACTGACTCGTTCTGTGAGGCTGGCTCCAGTCTTGCAGGGGGGGTGGTAACTTACAGGCATTTTTAGAACCCCTAGACCTAGGCGGTGATTTACCAGTGCCCTTGTTACCTCCCCCTGAGACCCTCTTACGAGGAGACATAGTCCTAAGCTACAAAGCAGAGGTACTAGTAAAAAGTGCAATCACTGTTGTGCTAAAAGTTTCACAATAACATATATATATGCTTAATACTGCACAACCTGATGCTGAGTAGGTGTCTAAGGTTTGCCTGTATCCAATCCCCTGGGATGCTTACTGCCCACAGCTCCTGTGTCTCTCACTTACAGTCCCCTGACGCTCTGGGCTTTTAAAAACTGCCGCCTGGCGCCTGCGCAGTACAGCGCCGGGCACACCAACGTGCACGGCTCACAACCACACTCCCCCCTCCTCCATTAGCCCGGGAGCGCGCACGCGTACATGAGGGCCGTCGGAATCCAGGGGGGGAAAAGGAGTCTCATTAGAGCTGCGTGGGACCCCCAGACTACAAGGGACCCCTGTATTACCTTGTTGTGGCAGGGACTGCAGTGGAGACGTGAGACCTCTGGAGAACCAGGCTTCACTGAGCGTGTGTACGGAAAGGCATGTAAGTATGCATCAGGCTGCTCTTACTCCCTCTAGTGGTGGAAACCAGGTAAGACATACAACTACTCAAATGAAGAAATCCATCATATAATTATATATAGGATTAACTTCCCTTACCTGTCCTCGCCGCAGGAATTGCTGAAACAGGCAAATTCCAGCCTTCACCCATCATGGCGGGCAGTGTTAGCCAACCTTCAGGTTTATCTGGGGCTCTTTCTCACAAGAGCCTCCTACCTGGACCATGTAAAAGACTCTGCCAGAAACTTTCGTGCGCTCTGTGTAAACAGTACACCAAGTCTGGTTTTCCCAGAGCCCAGTCTTCCAATAGTAGAGGACTTACAGGCCAAACCTTGTTTCTTCGGCTGACGAGGCCCGGGTACCATACCATCTTGGGAGTCAAATATCGGCCCGAGATATAGATCCGGTTTGTTGTAGCCCTTAGGCCCCCGCAGGGCCCTGCACAGAGCTTTCTTCATAGCACATGTTTTACGTGACCAACCACCATAGGCACTGGCGAAAAAACTGAGGTGCCTCCCATATGGGAGGGGTTATATAGGGGAGGAATTCTCCTTAATTGGGGTTAACCAGTGTCCAATCACCAGAGGTGACTATATAACCCACTATGTAATGAGCTCCTGTGTCCCGTGATGTATGATCAAGAGAGTTTTTTTTCTTATGCATTACAAAATGGGATTGGTATAATAAATCAATTGGTTGGTTATTTAAGTGTGCAAGATGTTCAGTTTTTTGGAGAAAGGGTCTTAAGCGAACATAATTTGTTATTAATGGAAATGGGTTGCCTCCCAAGTTCTGGTGGCTACAGTCTGGTAGGCCAGGAACATAATAGAACCTCTGTCGACACAATTTAGTAGTTTGAATATAACCTCCTGGAATATCAGTGGACTTGGGAACCCAGTTAAGAAAATGTCTTCTCAATTATGGAGAAAAACCGAGTGGATTTATTATGTCTACAGGAGACACATTTGACAAAAGACACTATGGAGGGACTCTACAGCAAGCAATTCCGGTTCCAATACCATTCGGTTTACTCCTCATATGCAAGGGGGGTGAGCATAATTGTTAGAACCAGAATGCGCTTTGTTCCTCAGAAAGTTATAATAGACACGGAGGGACGCTATGTGTTTCTACACTGTCAAATAGAAAATAAGCCCTATATTCTGGTAAACATTTATATCCCACCACCCTTTAAAATGGATGTATTATTTAGGTTGGCAGAATTTCTGGAAGATAAAGAGGATATACCAGTCTTTGCGATGGGGGATTTTTTTTTTTTTTTTTTTTATCTTTATTGATTTTATAGAAAACATACAACATTGGATGTGCCCACACGGCCTCATCCATAACCGGGTCTGGTGGCCCATAGCTATCTAACAGCAATCTTCTAACTAACAAACATTCCCCCTTCCCCCCACCCCCCCTCCCGTCACATCTCGACCATTCTACGGATTCACATTTTCCTTAGGGTCATGCATTAGTGAAAGTACCACACAGATCTATCCCATCAATCTAAGGGGTGTTTTTCTCCCGAACTACACCATTGAGTTCTAGACCACTGACATCTTGCCTAATCCGTTCCCAGTCCAATGGACCTCAGGCCATCACCCTATCCAACAGTAGTGCTGGAGTTAAACCATGAATGCCATATTTTATCAAATTTCCGCAGACAGCCCCTAGTGTCATACGTAGCTTTGTAATAAGGTAGCATTGCATTCACCAAGCCCTTCCAGTCTGAGAGGCTCGGAGCCTCTGTTTTTTCCAGGCCAATAAAATAGCCTTCTTACCATAAAAGAACAATATATTCAGCAGTGTTTGCATGGCCCTTGTAGGAACTACCTCGTCCACCAGGCCCAGGAGACACACCTTTATGGTTAATGGTACAGGGACTGATATTCTGTAACACACAAGACAACTTCGGTCCAGAATCTCTGCACATGTGGACAGTGCCAGAAAATGTGATCGGTGTCAGCAGGTGAATAAGAACATCTCCAGCACTCCGCTGAGACTGAGGGGAAATTCTATTTAGTCTGGCAGGTATATAGTAGCTTCTATGGAGAAATTTGAACTGAATCAACCTATCCCTCGCTGATACCAAGCATTTGAATGGCTGGGACCATAGCTCGTCCCAATCCTCATCCTGCACCTCTTCTACCCATCGTTCCCTACACCTGGTAATCGCTTTAGGAGTTGTTTTGAACAGCTCTTTATATGTTACCGAGAGGGGTTTTGTCAGATCACCACTCGACAACAATGTTTCAAAGGCCGAGGGCAGGGACTCAACTTTTTGCTCCTGAAATTGTACCTGGAAAGCAAGTCTAACCCGCAGAAATCTAAACAGGTAGAAATTGGGAAGGTCATGTCTCGCTTAGAGCTGAGGGAAAGACAGCAGCTCCCCATAGGAAGTTATGTCTTTCAACGTCTTGATTCCTCTACTCGCCCAGAGCATGGGATCAGGCAGATTATAAAAGTGTGAAAGGGTTGGGTTCATCCAAATGGGAGTGGAGGGCGACACCCCCCTATAGCTAGGGCATGCCACCCTCACCACCATCTCCCAAGCCTTGATGTTGGCTTTCATAGTCAGCGTCAGTGGGAGTTCAGATTTAAGGCCCCTAAACAGAGCAAAACTATCATAGGACCCCAGGTGAGCTGCTTCCAAAACTGTGGCCGCGTCTCCGTCGTCTGCCGTCAACCACCTGCGGGCGAAAATTATTTGCCAGCCAGATAGTATTTTTGCCAATCCAGTAACGCTAGGCCTCCCTGATCCACAGGTTCCTGCAGCACCCTGAGTCCTATCCTGGGGGGTTTGGGGGTCCACAGAAACGTTGAGACAACACTGTCAAGCGTCCGAAAAATCGATTTCGGTATCCAGACCGGTGCATGTCGCAAAAAATACAGGACCACAGGGAGAAATTTCATTTTCAATAGGCTAATCCTTCCCATGAGAGACAATGGCAACTTGGACCAGGTCAGCACTTTTCGCTTAAGGAGTGAGATTAAGGGAAGAATATTGATAGAGATGTAATCTCGAATGTTCGCCGTTATCTGGACCCCAAGATACTTCAATGATGAGACCCACTGAAGAGGCGAGGTAGGATCAGCCTGTGCTCGAGCCCCAGGATCTATCGGCAGAATGGAGGATTTGCCCCGATTCACCCTCAGACCCGAGAAGGTGGCAAAGCGATCAATGATCTCCAAGGCTTTTTTCAGGGACTTCCCGGGGTCATCCAGGAACAGCAACATATCATCAGCATACAGCGCCAGGGTCTCATTAATTGTACCGACCCGGATGGGACACAGGTCTCTAGCGGACCTAAGTGCGACCGCCAGGGGCTCCGGAGCAAGAGAAAACAAAAATGGAGACAACGGGCAACCCTGCCGAGTTCCCCTACCCACTTAAAAAAAAATCCAAGGTGGAGGTCCCCAGCCGAACCGCTTCTCTCGGCCGCTTGTACAGTAAGGCTACCCATTTCCTGTACTGTGGTCCAAACCCCATGATCTCCAACACCTTAAACATATATTGCCAGTCCACAGAGTCCAAGGCCTTTTCAAAGTCTATAGAGACTACAATTCTGTTACTGTCAGGTTTCGGTCGAATTTGTAAGTGCGTAAAAAGTCTTCTTAAATTAGTATCTGTCGATTTCCCTGGCATGAAGCCCGTCTGGTCTATGTTTGATAAGAGTGGGTAGAACATTCGCTAATCTAGTGGCCAAAATTTTAGTAAGAATTTTCAGGTCCATATTAAGTAGGGCTATAGGCCGGTAAGAAGCACATTCCGTCGGGTCCTTTCCTGGTTTCAAAAGCAAAACCATGTAAGCTTTGAGCATAGAGTCGGCCAGGGTGTCCTGTTCATGACAGTATTCCAGGAGCAGATTTAATCTAGGAAATACTATTTCCACATTTGCTTTGTAGAAGTCAGCAGGGAGGCCATCCGGCCCCGGAGCTTTATTTGGAGGAAAAGTAAAAATTGCCTGCTCAATTTCTTTTTTTAGTGATTTTGGCATCTAACAATTGCACGTCATCTTCAGAGAGCTTGGGCAGAGGTAGGGCACTCAGAAGAGATTCTAAAGCCGATGGGTCATAGGGGGGTATAGGAGAATATAGAATGGAATAGTATTGGACGAAAGTGTGCCTGATGCGTCTTGGTTCGTCAATTAAGTTCCCTCCCGTGTCCTTAATAATTGGGATGCACGTCAGTGGATGGTAGGCTGCCACTAACATGGCCAAAAGCTTGCCATTCTTATCCCCTTCAGTAAAGTTGGTCTGTGCCCTCTTAACCATGTCCGCACAGGCCTGACCCGTAATATGTATGGACAACATGCGTCTCACCTCCAGCAAGGTCGCATACGAGGCCCCCGTAGGGGAATCAGCATGCGCCCTTGCACTCTCCCGTTCCTTCAGTAGCAACATCTCTATGTCCTCCTTATCTTGAATTTTAACTGTCTTAATGGCCGAGATATACTCCCCAAGGGTCACAGCCTTAAAGACATCCCATACTGTATGGCGGTCAGCTGTGCCGTCATTAACGGTCCAGTATGACTGCATGGCCACCGTCAGTCGGGCCGAGACATGCTCGTTTTGTATCCAGCCCGGCTGGAGCCTCCACCCCCTTCCTCCCTTACCCGTTGTAAATGACAGTGTAACTGCAAGAGGGTTATGATCAGTCAGGCCCCCCGCTAGGTAAGTGACATCACCCACATAGGGCAGCAAGGCATTGTTCCCAAACGCCAGATCAATTCGAGCTGAGGACCTGTGCACCATCGAGACATGGGAGTAACCCCTATCCATCCGGTGTTTCCACCTCCAAAGTTCCGTGAGGCCCGCCACCGATCCCCAACCATTTAAGTCTGTGGACCCTCCCCTAGTCGGGTTGGAGGTGTCCAAGGCCGCATCTAAAACGGCGTTGAAATCCCCCAACAGAACCAGCGGTAAATGGGTATATGGTGCAAGCTTAACCAGCAGGTCAAACAACATTTTGGCCTGAAATGGGGGGGGGGGCACATGGATATTTACCAGTACTATACGTTTGTAGCATATATCCACAACCACCGCCACATATCTGCCTCCGGGATCGGAGATCACCTGGTGGACCGAGCAAGGTACGGATCTACTGATCAAAATGGAAACTCCCCTGGCAAAAGTGGAGTAGGTGGAATGGAAAGCCTTTTGTATCCATGGTTTACGGAGCGCCAGAAACCTGTTGCCATCCAGGTGAGTCTCCTGCAGGAAAACAATATGTGGTCGGGTTTGTTTGATACTGAAAAACGGAGGCTCTTTTAAGTTTGTGATTTAGGCCTCTGACATTCCAAGATATAATCCTCACATCATCCACCATTTTTGCAGACGTAATCATATCTTGGACAACATTGGTGGAGTGGAGTCCCCCACCCCCCCCCCCCCCCCTACTGGGGACCCCACCCCCCCAAGACACAGTACCCAGATCAAGCAATAAAACTTCAGTCAAGATCAGGTGTAAACCAGGACCCCATGGACAAACCAGCTCACCCGCAGAGCGGGGAAAGAGCTCAAGAGTTAGGAAAAGATACGTTATACATGTATCCCCATGTCGAGATGTGACGCTAACCAAACCCCCCTTTGCCTCTATACCACCAATTACCCCAACAAAACCGGTATATGGCTTATTCCCTAAACTGAAAAACCTAAAAACGTTTATGGCAGGTTCCTGCCGCAGTGATCTAATGTCCGGAAGCTTCTTGGTGTTGTCCTCAGCACCTCCACACGCTCCCAACAAAAAGTAGGAAATTAAAACTGAACAGCAGGAGTTAAGAAGTACAATAGCCAAGGCACGAGTAGTTTAGACACCAGTGTACATCTCCCTGCAGGGGGTGTGCCCACGGTCATTGGCCCACAAAAAGTGACCCGTAAATGGGAGAAAAAGAAAGCAAAAAGTAAAAGGTAGGATAAAATTTAAAATTGTAAACCCAGATGACCCAGGACTCCATATTCCCGCCTCCCGGGTGTAAGCACGATTCCTTGACATGGACTGGTGGGAGCCCCCCCCGGAATCCGAAGGGTCAGAGCAGGAAAATGTCAAGGGGGGCAACAAAGAGCAAAATACCCCCCCCCCCGTAACAGGAGATACCGAGGGCATACCTCATATAGGCAGTCATTGTCAATGTGGGGGCAAAAAGAAAAAGGAAAAAAACCCACAAGCAGAAGCTGGAGGGCCAAAGCCTTCACCCGAGAGGGAGGGCACCAGAACAGGATTCTCCTGAAACAGGGCATAGTGCAGGGGTCAACACGCCAGGTCAGCTGCTGAGGAAACTGTCGCCACTAGGAACTTCAGAATTCTCTATCCATCCATTCTCTGGCCTCCTCTGGATGTTCAAAAAATGTCACCGCTCCCTTATACTGAACTCTGTTTGCTCGGGTACAGCATGCTATACTTCACTTCTTTGTCTCGCAGCCGGCGCCTGACCTCCGTAAAGGATCTCCTTTTCTGCTGTGTAGCCGCAGAGAAGTCCGGGAACAACATAATTTTCGCGTTGTCATGGCGGAGCTCTTGCAGTTTCCGGGTTTGGGCTAGGATCATGTTCCTGTCCCTAAAGTTCAGGAAGCACTCTAGGAAGGGACGAGGGAAGGCCCCGGGGGGCCTGTGACCAGCCAGGACCCTATGTGCCCTTTCAACTACGTAGGTGGGGGGCATATCTGGCATGGACAGCAATTGCTTAAAGAAGCTTTCAGCAAACTGTGCGGCCTTGTCACCTTCAGCCCCCTCAGGGAGCCTCACCACCCTAATGTTGTTCCGCCTCTGCCGGTCCTCAGCATCAATGGCTCTGTGTTGTAGGGTCCTCACCTGGTCCCTGAGCTCCGCAAGCTGTGCACCGTGGTCCCGAGATGTGTCCTCCACCGTCGACACCCTTGATTCCACTGTGGTCAGGCGACCTCGGACCTTATCCAAATCATGGCGGATTAGATTGCACTCAGGTGAGAGGTGATCTCTCCGCCCCATGAGCTCCGCTTTACTAGCGCTGATGGCCTCCAGGATTGGCCTTGTAATGGCATCCGTGTCCAGAGCGGGTGGCAGCCCGGGAGACCCACCATCCTCTCCTACCGCTTTAGCCTGTGCCATCCCGGGATGTGTTGCCTGCACGCTTTGCTGAGACAGCGGCGGGGAAGAAGCCAAGATGGCGTGGGCGGGGTCAGGCGCCTTGTCCCTGGCCGCGCGGCTTTGCCGTTGTTCCGTTCTCGCCTTAGCAGCCTTCTTCACAGCCGATGAGGGCATCCCCGTTGTCCGCTCACCTTCCCCCGTGCAGTGGTATGGGTCCCGACTGGTTAAAATGTTCCTACAGGTACGGATTTGACTCGGAGTAGTGGAGCTGTGGGCACGAGCAGCTGCCCTGATCACATCCGGCCGGAAGTCCTGCGATGGGGGATTTTAATGAGGTTCTCAATAGGGGAAAAGATAAGTTTCCGCCTGGGGCTCAATCAGACAAGGCTCTGGAGAGCCGGTTGGCCCAATATATGGAAGAATTAGATATGTGTGATATTTGGAGAACCCGGAATCCAACAGCAGTATTCGTGCTTCTCCAGCTCATATAAAACACTACCAAATTAGACATGGTGTTTGGAAATAGGGAGGTACTAGGGATAGTATAAGACATAGTCTATTCCCCAAGGGGAGTGTCGGACCACTCACCTTTAATTTTAACGGCTCAATTAAAAGAGTTTGTAACTTTAAATGAGGGGACATCACCAATAGGGGTGGTATGGGACACCCTAAAGGCATCCCTTAGAGGGTTAATAATGCAACAGGTGGCAGGGATTAAGAGAAATTCTAGGAAATGGGAAGAGAGTATCAGAGAGGAAGTGGTGGAGGCTGAAAAACAATATGTGGAAGACCCAACCCCTGAAAAACAGGAGAGATGGCTTAGAAGCCAGCAGAGATATAGAAATGTTGTTATGAGAAAGGTGCAAAATAAACGCCTGTTTCAGAGAAAAGCGGCATTCGCTGATGGGGAGAGTGTAGGCCGTATGCTTGCTAGGCTGGTTAAAACCAACAACTCCCTGTCAGGGATCGCGGCGATTAGGCTGCCGGGGGGGGGGGGGGGGAGAGGAGATCTCCTCTCAGACCTCTGAAATTCTGGACTCGTTTAGGCAGTATTATTCAAAGCTATATAAATCTAGACAGAAAGAGGAGAGGGGGAATGGGATCGATTTCTTGAAGGGATAGAAATGCCAACACTGTCAGAACAAGCGAAAGAAGAACTAGAGAGCCCCATAACCCTGGAGGAAGTACAGTGCGCTGTGGCCGGGATGGCCAATCAGAAGTCTCCAGGACCAGATGGTCTTTCAGTAGAAATTTATAGACGGTATGGGGGGGTGCTTATCCCAGAACTATTGAAGGTACTGTAGGATGTGGCATCAGGAGGGGGGCTGCCTATTTCAATGTCAGAAGCCACCATAATAGTGCTGACAAAAGAAGGGAAAGACCCTAAAGACACTGCATTGTATAGGCCAATATCATTGTTGTGCTCTGATGTGAAAATACTTGCAAAAGTATTGGCAGCAAGGGTGAATAGACATATACAAAAACGTATACACCCAGATCAATCTGGGTTTATAGCGAATAGGGCCACAAGTGTTAACATCAGGAGGGTGTATTTAAACTTACAGATTCCGACGCTAAACATGGGGTCGTGGGCCATAGTATCTCTAGATGCCGCTAAAGTTTTTGATAGCTTGGAGTGGGGGTATCTATGGCAGGCTCTGGAGATGTTTGGGTTCGGACCCACCTTTATAGGTTGGGTAAAAGCCCTTTATAGGACCCCTAGAGCAAAAATAAAAATTAACAACATGTACTCTGACCCGATAGAACTTGAGAGGGGTACACAACAGGGATGTCCCCTGTCGCCACTGTTGTTCGCTTTGGCAATTGAACCATTGGCAATTGCCATTAGAGCAGCAGGGGTGATACAGACATTTAAAAGAGAAGCGGGTGAAGACAGGATTGCATTATACGCAGATGATATCCTGTTCTTTCTTGGGGATATAGATGTATCCTTAGTGACGGCCATGAATATTGTGGAACACTTTGGACGGATATCAGGGTTGGTAATTAATTGGGAGAAGTCTGCATTGCTGCCGGTAGACCCAATAAGCTCTCTCAGTTGCTCAACTGCGGGTGGTAGACAGAATGAAATACTTGGGAATATGGCTAACAAAGGACCCAAACCAATATATAAAAGATAATCTTGCTCCCCTCCTGTTTAGATTTAGTCAGAAGCGGGACATTTGGAAACATCTACCTTTGTCAGTAGCTGGCAGAATTAATTTCATTAAAATGGTCTGGATGCCCCAGTTGTTGTGGTATTTACACAACGCCCCAGTTTGGATACGAATGGAATGGTTCAAAAAGATTGAAACTTTATTTAGGAAACTAATATGGAAGAAGAGACAACCTCATATAGGCCTACAGACACTGCAGTTACCAATAAAAGAGGGGGGAGCAGCAGTCCCACACCCCCGCTGCTATTTTCTGGCCGCTCAGCTACAGCATTTGAGGGGCTGGGACAGGGTGGAGGATAGGAATAAAAAGGAGCCGATGCTGTTGCAGGGAGCTAAGCATGTTAAACTGGTGGAAGCTCTGGAAGCTGACTCATTCCTTTCTGAATGTCCTACACTAAGATTAATTACAAAGGTCTGTCAGGCAGTAAAAAAAGGAATGGGATACGTAGGACCAACAGAATATACCCCACTGTGGCATAATAAGCACTTTCCAGACCTGACACCTATAGGTAAAGTAGGTGTATGGGAAAAGTGTGGTGTGGTAAGATTGGCCCAACTATATGAGGGGAGCAGGTTGAAGTCTTTTGAGGAGTTGAGGCGGGAGTATGGTGTTCCTAACCACTTGTATTTCCGATACCTTCAGATAAGACATGTCCTACTAACACATTTTAGAAAACAAATGGTAATATGGTGTAAAACCCCTCTTATTCAAAAAGTGGTGAATAGGGAGTCATCTAAGGGATTGATATCTGAGATATATGCACAGCTCTGCAGTAAATGTATTACTAGGGACGGATTGGTTAGAAATAAAAAAAAAGGTGGGAAGAGGATCTTGAAGTAAAGATCAGAAGCACAGTGGAGAAAGATATTAGAAGGTAGTGCCCTGGTTTCAGCGTCCCCTGCACAAAAAATGTCCCAGCTATTTTTTTTACATACATTTTTTTTACATAGGGCTTATTATACCCCAAAAAAACGTTTTGGATTTGGTTATAGAGTGGACGCTAAATGTCCAAGGTGTCAAGAAACTGGGGATTTGATACATATGATGTGTAAGTGCCCAAAATTATTTAGGTACTGGACAGGAATAGTGGAAGTTATTAACAATACTTTTGGGACCATGCTTAAACTGGGGGAGGAGATATGCTTATTGGGAAAAATAGAAGACAGGAAGATATCGGAAAAAGTTAAAATAGCAGTGATAAGGGGCCCATTTCAGGCACGAAAGTTAATAGCCCAGAACTGGCAATCGGTAAGATCCCCCACGTGTGAAGAATGGATAAAGGTGATGGATGATACTGTATGGAGGGAAAAAGTGGTATACAGTAGAAGAAGGAAATTTGGTGTTTTTTTAAAGTTGTGGACACCATGGCTGGATAAAATGGGTTGCCCACCTTAAAGGGTATCAATGGGCACATGGTAAGAGAGAATTAAACACTGAGGGGATGATATAAGGAAGGGAGAATAGATTAGAAGAGGGACAAAGTAATCTATGAGGGAAAGTAGGATAATGGTAATATATTTATTGTTTACTAATTTCACAAAAAATAAGGCACAGTAAAAAGGTGGTTGAAAGATAAGACTAGGAGGGAATGTGGGGGAGGATGGGGGGGGGTGGGAGGGGTTTAAAGGGTTATAGAAAGAATAATG
The DNA here is from genome assembly GCF_037356315.1 of Lithobates pipiens. Taxonomy (NCBI): domain Eukaryota; kingdom Metazoa; phylum Chordata; class Amphibia; order Anura; family Ranidae; genus Lithobates; species Lithobates pipiens. The sequence goes on from NW_027507758.1 coordinate 209,841,986, forward strand.
TATGTAGGGAGCTACTAATCGTGACACTGATGGAATTGTGTAAGATTACCTCTTGGTAGTTTCTTTATTCTTAACGGTGTGTACATTTTATATGTTTATAAAATAAAAAGATTTAATTAAAAAAAAAAAATCTATACAATATAAATAAAGTTTTAGGTATTCTAGCCAATATAAAACTTTATCTTGTATATTTCCCTTTCAGACACTCGACCAGCTTCCCCTTACTAATCCTGAGCATTTTGGTACTCCTGTAAAAGGAAAAAAATCCAGTAGAGGAAGACGATCAAATCACATGTAAGTTAAAAACTTTATAAATTCTTTTACAGATTTATTTTGTTGACTGGATATAGGAGTTTGATCATATTTTGACCATACGTTTAAAAAAGGAATTGTTTACAATTTTTTTACCAATTCCAATATAAAGAATATAAACAGAGAGATGTAGCGCAAATTTGGTGGGAGAAAAGAATGTATCGATATTTTCTTTGCATAGTTTTTAATGGGAATGTATAGAGAGGAGAACGAAAGATATACTACTTTTCCCATTTTCAGTAAAGTTACTTAAGCTGCAGGGGTTGCTCTAATTTTGTCTTTTCAAACTAGCAGTGGTGACACAACAACATTATAACGCTGGAAATTAAACGTTTAAATATGCTCTTAACTGAAATAATATAGATGCTACAAATGTATTCATTTAAGAGATAAATGTTTACAGATTCAAATCATCTTTTGCCAACAAATGTCACACTCATACAGGAAAAACGTATTCAGACTTATTTGATGCAGTACAGCTTGTTACTGAAATGCATTTAATGTGGATATAAGATGGCAAAACAGTATGCTGTATGTTCTGCACTCTGGCCTTGGAGATGGACTGAAACTTTTAGGCTTGTTGTGGCTCTTTTGGGGAAAATTAATGAATGGGTTAGCTATGATATCCCTACTACCCTGGATGACCTTTTGTCAGCTTTGCGGTAGGTTAGAAATTGGTTTCAGGGGAGGGCACAGGGAGTAACAGACCATGTAATCCATTCCCCTCGCTCACAATTTTCTGCATTCCCTAACTCCTCCAGAGGAATTTATCTAAACCGATCAAACCAGACTCTATAGAAGGTCACCCACATTGACTTGACTGGTAACCTTAGTCATTACTGTGCAGGGAGTGGGTATTTTACAAGATCCTGTGCTCTTAAGAAGGCCAGCCCTTTCTCAAGGGGGTTGTCACGGTCAGCCTCAGAGACAAGTAGCTATAGTTTTAGTGAGAAGAATGTTGGAATTCAGCTCTCATCTTAATTTATGGGATGGCTACAACCTCATTCACATCAAAGTGGGCGACACATGTAAAAATGGCCTCTACATTCTTTCAGAATTTCATAAACATTCTCTGAGATGTATACATATATGGTACATCATAATTATACTAAAGAAGGAATTGTGGATCCGGACACCAATGCAGAGCAACACACCTTACCCAAAATTCATAGTATCAAAATGTATTAGATTCAAAAATATAAATAATTTCATGCAATATAGACAAAAAGTCCACCTGTCCACCAACCCATTAAAAAAATTTAACCGATTTGCTCGCCACATAAAGAGCCTTCCTCCTCTTTCAATTCTGACTACTTAATCTTACTGCCAAGCTATTGACCCATGCCTAACCAGATTACCTGGTTAGGGCACAACTTTATACCAAATTCAGCAAAATTAAGCATGGCTACAAAGGTTATAGCTGCCTGCAATCAGTGCTGCATACTAGGCTCTTAGATCAAAAATTCTGCAAGGAAAATTTGTCCAGTATTCATATATAGTCATAGAGCAGCAAAAGTTGTCAGTAGTAGTAGGCCACACAAGCCAAATTAACCCTTTCACTGCCAGGCACTGTGCTACATTTTGGCCAGACCATTTTTGCAGTTTTTCTTTTGCTTTTTCACTTATAGCTTTCAGAATTTGTGAAAGACCCCCACCATATTTTTTTCTGAAAGCACATGATCAGTAGAATAAAAAAGGTGCTACTGTTTTTTTTTTTTTTTTTTTTTTTAGACCCCGTGGTATTTGCGCAAAAGTTTATCAAACCAATATATTTTCAAAAAATACACAAACTATTAGCAGATAAAAGCACAGCTAATTTTACAAAATTCCTTCAAAATCCCTACTAAATATAAAAGCTTGGGCGACATTACCGACACTGATTGGGATGAAGTCCTAGATAACGTATTGAAGATGTCACACAAGCTCTCGGATAGGTTGACGCAACTTTACATTATCCACCGAGCATACCTGACGCCTCAGAGACTGGCCAAATTTAGACCAAATCAATCACCTAACTGTCCCGCATGTGGCCACGACTCTGGTACATTCTTTCACCTAATTTGGGAATGTGGTAACCTACAGCCATACTGGCTGCAAGTGGTTCAATTTCTACATGATGTTATGGGTTTGCCAGTGACTCCAGACCCAAAACTATGTATATTGGGACTGTTGCCCGATGTTGAAATTGACAGACATCAAGCTACATTTATACATGAAACCCTGTTTGCAGCCAGGAAGGCCGTAGCTCGAATGTGGATGAGGAGTCCCCCCCCCCCCCCCCCGACTGTTGGTGAATGGAAAAGAGATATAAATAATGCCCTTCCGTTTAAAAAACTGATACTGGTGTATACAAAAATTTTCCAAAGTTTGGGATAGATGGATGGGAGATGGGGAAACATGAACGTAAAGATGGGTAAATATAGCGGTTCGCATATAGAACTGTTTGGATAAACCGGCTGAGGACAAATGAACATGGGGAAGACGTGCTTAGAGAGGGGGGGGGGGGGGGAGAGGAACAGGATAACGATTATACTATCCCCTGTTAAACTGCGGAATAAGGGGTTGATTGGGTAATGCGAATGGTATAGAATGTTACATATGTTTCTGTTGTACCATTGCTATGATTCATATGTACAAACGTTTGACGCAAAATGTGTTTTGTAAATTGCATACGCTTAATAAAGTTGGTTTCCCCCCTCAAAAAAATATAAAAGCTTAACCCGTATTTAGTTAATAAAAAAACAAATACCGTATTTATCGGCGTATAACATGCACATTCATTTTAAGAGGGAAGTTTCTGGAAAAAAACTTAAATTTTAAATAAAGAACTTTGAAGCAAAATAAGGGTCAGTGCCCATCTGCAGTCTCACCATTGCCATCAATACAGCCCGATCAATGCCCATCTGCAGCCCCAGAAGGGCCATCAATGCAGCCTCATCAGTCCACATCAATGCAGCCTCACCATTGCCATCAATGCAGCAGCCTCACCATTGCCATCAACCATCCCTGTCCCCTCCGAGGCAGCTAAAATTGAAGTATTGACGCACACGCTATTTGCACCCGATTTTCATGATGAAAAAGTGAGTGTCATACGCCAATAAATACAGCATTTGTACATTTTAACCGCTTCCCGCCCGCCCTATAGCCGAATGACGGCCTTAGGGCGGGCGGCTTCCTACGCCTGGCCGTCCCTGGACGGCCTGGTGTTTACTTCCGCGATGCGCGCCGCCGCGGGTGCGCATCGCGGAAGTTCTGTGTTTGCCGTGTCCCCCGGGGACAGGCAAACGCAGATCGCTGTAAACGGCCAATCACAGCGGCCGTTTACAGCGTGATCGGCGTGTCCAATGGGAGATGATCTCATATGTAAACATATGAGATCATCTCTCAGCGCCGCTCTCCCTCCTCACACAGACAGCGTGTGAGAGGGGAGAGAAGAACGGCTGCAGCAGCCGTTAGTGTACAAAAGAAAAAAAAAAAAAAAAGTGTAAAAAAAAGTAAAAAAAAAGTGCCATCCTCCCCCAGATCCATCCTCCCCCAGAGCCATCCTCCCCCAGTGCCATGCCCCCCCCCCCAGTGCCATGCCCCCCCCAGTGCCATCCTGCCCCAGTGCCATCCGCCTTAGTGCCATCCTGCCCCAGTGCCATCCGCCCCAGTGCAATCCACCCCACCCCAGTGCCACCTGCCCGCAGTGCTATCTGTCCCCAGTGCCACCTGTTGTCAGTGCCATTTGTCCCCAGTGCCACGTATAAGTGGCATCTGTCAGTGCCACGTGTTATTAGTGCCATCTGTCATCAGTGCCACGTATTAGTGCCATCTGTCATCAGTGCCACATATTAGTGCCACGTGTCATCAGTGCCACATATTAGTGTCATCTGTCATCAGTGCCACATATTAGTGCCATCTGTCATCAGTGCCACGTATAAGTGTCATCATTGCCACGTATCAGTGCCATCTGTCATCAGTGTCACGTGTCATTGTCCTGGTATTTCAAAAGTGTAATAAGTAGTCAACAAGTTAGATGTGTAATTTATGCTTCTAGAACACGTGATGGCGCTCCCTGCATGTTGGGCCTCTCTATGTGGCCAGGCTGTGAAAAAGTCCCACACATGTGGTATTGTAATACTCAGGAGGAGTAGCAGAATTTTTGGGGGGGTGTCATTTGTGGTATACACATGCCACGTGAGAGAAATAACCTATTACAATGACAATTTTGTGGAGAAAAATAAAAAAAATGAAAAATCTTCATTTTGCAAAGAATTGTGGGAAAAAAAATGACAACATCAAAAAGCTCACCATGCCTCTTACTAAATACCTTGGAATGTCTACTTTCCAAAAAGGGTTCATTTGGGGGGTATTTGTACTTTCCTGACTTGTTCGGGTCACAAGAAGCGAGATAGGCCACCAGTACATCAGATGTGATCAATTTTGTGCGATTCGCACCACAGCTTGTAGACTCTATAACTTTCACAAAGACCAAATAATATCCACTAATTTGGGTTATTTTTACCAAAGACATGTAGCAGTATAAATTGTGGCCAAAATGTATGAAGAAAAATTAATAATTTGCATAATTCTGTCACAAAAACAAAGAAATATGCGTTTTTTTTCAAAATTTTCGGTCTTTTTTCATTTATAGCGCAAAAAATAAAAACCCCAGAGGTGATCAAATACCACCAAAAGAAAGCTCTATTTGTGGGAAAAAAAAGGACACAAAATTCATTTGGGTACAGTGTTGCATGACTGAGTAATTGTCATTCAAAGTGTGAGAGCACCGAAAGCTGAAAATTGGTCTGGGCAGGAAGGGTGTTTAAGTGCCCAGTAAGCAAGTGGTTAAACTGCGCCTTGTTGCAAAATGGTGAAAATCGATACTCAAAAATGTAAATAAACTTCTCAAAATTATGAAGGTTTTTCATTTTTCCCTTACAGTAATCAAATTTGTGAAAGGCACCCTTACCTCCCCCCCCAAAGCATAGGACCAGTAGAATAAAAAGAAGGTGCTATTAATTTTTAAAGCCCCACACTATTTGTGCAAATGCTTAGCAATATTTTCACTGAAAATAAACTAAAATCATTAATGGTGGATTTATACATGACACAATGTGCACAATTCCTGCTAAAGTCCTAATACAAAAGTAAAAAATGTATTGAATTAATAAATAACAGATTTTGTACATTTTTAAATTGCACCTTTTTGTGAAATGGTGAAAACTGAATGTAAACTGTAAATAACAATTAATTCTAAATATCTGAAGGTTATCATTTTTCACTTACAGCTTTCAGAATTTGAAAAGGCCCTTCAAACTAGACATTTTCTAAAAGCACATGACCTGTAGAATAAAAAAAGTGCAACAGATTTTTTGGGCCCACAATAATTGTGCAAATGTTCACCATATCGCTATTTTCACTAAAAACACACTAAAATCATTAATATTGCACATAAATACAATGTAAGTGTACGCCCCTGGGGTCCATGTTTACCCGCAAAGGGGATGCACAGGTGTTCTGTGCAGTGCCATTTATGTCAGTTGGGATGCAATGGCTGCACAGGCATAGCTGCTGTTCCCAGAACACCTGTGCATTCCTGTAAAGATATGCTGTGTATGCCCTGTGTGAACAAGTCCTTAGGCCGCTTTCACACAAGCACACCAATTGAGTGTGCCTGTCCATTTTCAGGTGGGCCCAATCAGACCACCCATTGTTCTCTATGGGCGACTGATGTAAATGGTCATGTGTCCATTTACACCCACCTGCTTCCAATCCAGTCCACTAAAAACAGATGGATGAGGATTCCATTCCCCCTCCATCTAACAGATTGGATGCTACTGGATGGAAATGGACAAGCAGTCCATTTCCTTTCCGACGACCCAATAGAGAACAGCGGGCTGTGTCCGCTCTGCATAAGCAGAGCGGAGACGGACCTGTCATCAGCCTTCTCAGCGGGGATCAGCAGACAGATCCCCCGCTGAGCAGGCAGAGCTGCTTGACAGTCTGCTTCATGTGAAAGGGATTTTACCAGGAGCGGCTGGTCCATTAGGGGAGCAAGGGCTCTAGACTCGTATGGTTTTTGTATTTTTTTTTTTTTCAAGCCACATGATTAGAGTCTGAGGCTCTAATTGGCTTAAAAAAGGTTGGGCTCGGGGTGCACCACCCACTTGTGACAATGTCAAATTAATATTAGCTATTGTCTTCTGGCTTCTCCTGGCCAATCAGGATGGATTGAGTTGGCTGGGAGGAGAAGCTGAGGAAGCCTTGGAGGGTTGAGCACGGGGGGGGGGGCACCGTCACCGTGGAGGGGGGAGTGTGGGCGGACCTGTGGGGTCTTACTATGTGTTTTTTTTGGGGGGGGGGGGTTCTGAGGTCCTTTTTCTCTGCAGCACTTTACTTGAATGAATGATGAATCTATATAGAGATTTTTCATTCATTCAGAAAATGAATCTGATATATTGTAACATTTGCGGTTACTATGTATGAGCGGTCAGTGAATATAGGAGCCATCTCTGCCTACATCCACGGTACTACAGGGGGGAGCTTGGTAGACACATGTTTACTTAGCTCCCCCAAGCCCCTACTTCAACCCAACCTGCACCGCCTCCCCCTGCCATGCTCCCCAGCCTGACAGATCATGGAGATTAGTGCAGGGAGAAGCTGCAGCCGGCGGGAAGGGAAGGAGAGATGCCACATGGAGCCGGTTTGCAGGCGGGGGTTGGATCGGGTGGAGGGGGGTAATCGGTGCTAGGGGTAAAAAGGGGGTAAATAGGAGAGGGGGTAGCAGTTTTAGATTGAAGGAAGCAGGGGGGTAGAGAGGCAGGGGACAGGGAAGCAGCGGTATGGGTGGTTAGGTGGGGCGTCACATTTAGGGGTTAACTTTGTTCAGCGGGTTGTAAGTTATAGAATTATTCAGCAGCGTCTGCTGAACAATTCTGATATGCTGTGAGCTTATGGTTATTGAAGTGACCATAAGCTTATAGGAGAGGAAGAAATGAGGTCCGTACGCTGTACTTTCTTGGCCACCTGCTGGGCACTTCTGTAGGTCTGTACAGCGTACTGACTTGGCAGTGAAAGGGTTAAATGATAGCAGCAGAGGCAGTGTCTGGTATACACCTGTATGTAGAGATCTAAATGTCAGGGAGATTCTGGTTTATTTTTCCTTTCCCAGAAGTGCAGTAGTAAAACATTCAGTACAATGTTTTAGCCTAATGAGCAATGCACCAGATTGTATTACTTGTCTGGTGTAAATACCGTGTATACACACAGTTAAAGCAATCGCCACCTTGATTTTTATGTGAAGCTATGTAGCCTGCCCAAACATGCCAATACTTCAATTTAGAGAAAAGTGATATGCTCATGCCAGAAGCCTCTCGGTCATCTTGCCATCCCACAAGGCTGGGAGGGACAGGGCACATGGACACATTTTAGTTTTATAGACTTCATCAGGACATTATGAGACAGTCTTAGGCTGGCCATACACGGTTCAAATTCAGCAGGAACCGGCCGGATTCAAACTATTAATGGGCAGGCTGAATGTACCAAATTGATTGCCATCCGCTGCTGCAGAGCTTTCTGCTTCCTCCATCCAGTGATCTTGCTACTCCGCCATGTCCAAGAGAGGACTGGGCCTCCATGTTCCTCATGACATCCCCAGCCAAGATGGCGGCCTCCTGCCCGTTGAATGAAGCGGGCCAGTGTCTCTGCCAAAAATAAGGATCCCTACCAGTTCAGCTGCCTGACCCATGTGAGGATGTCGTGGAGGAAGATGGCATTCTCCTGCTGTGTCTCGTGAGTACACAGCCTCATGCTTCCAGTATGGCAGCGATTATACAACAGGACAGTACTGATCATGAACCCAGGCTTGGGGATATATTCACAGCGGTCACTGCCTGTATCTCATCAATTGCTGACTTAATAGGGTAGGTGAAGGGTGTGAAAGTAGAGGTCTTCTTAGTGCTCCATGACATGCAGAAACTGAACGAACACGCCTCTGCCTTAGTACCCTGAAAGATGAATGCCAACCCCTGCAAAGAGATGTCCGATATGTGCAATCCGTGGCCACTGCTAATGCATGTAGACTAGAGGACATGGATTATCGCCTCCATAGAAATAATGTACGGGTGGTGGGCCTCTCTGAAAGTGGATTGTAAGAATCCGGTGGCATTCATTGAGGCCTGGTTATCTGGTACCTTTGGCCTGGGGGCATTCTCACCCATGTTTGCAGTAGAAAGAGCTCAGAGTCCTGACCTGGCCATCACCGCAAGGAACGCCACCATGTCTCTTCTTTTGCATCCTGAATTATAAAGATTGGGAGGCTATCCTGTCTAAAGCCAGGTCAGCTGCAGTCCTCAAAGTGGGTAATGCTAAAATCTCTGTTTCCTGATTTTTCGGCTGAAGTACAGAAGCAAAGATCAAAATTCCTGCATTGCAAGAAAAGTCTGCAAGCTCTTAATGTTCAATACTTAATGTTGTACCCTGCAAAGCTAAAAGTAATTGCTAATGACACTTTGCTTCTATCTGGTAATCCCACAACAGCTGTGCTCTGGCTTGACAGAGAAGAAAAGAACCTGGCGCAGCATCCACCATAGGGACTCTGAGATGTCCCTTATTCTTAATTTTTGCTATATTGTCTTTGTGCTTTCAGGCAGGGGTGGGTATGACTGTACTGTTTTCCCCCTCTCAGCACGCTAATACATAATTGTTTTGTCAATGCCTGTAGGTCAGTTTTACTGGCTGAAGCTCAGAACCTCACTCAGTTTCATATGCAATATGCCCTCAGGGCTACATCAGTGCCTCCATGTTATGGTCATGAGTTGACCCTGTTCCCTTTTTGTTAATTTTGTTCCCCTTTTGTAGTAATGGCCATATTTAATCTCTTGGCAAGTACTTTGGCTAAAATCTTTAATTCTGAGTTAATTAGGGAGATTGGTCACAGAGAAGATGGTCCTTGTGAGGTTTGGGGATGAGGACAATAAACGCCTGAGACATGGAGAGCTGTAGCTGTCCTGTCTTGAGCATAGTTGTATACCCTGAGTAGATGTGGGACCAGTAGCTCTCTAAATTGCATATACAATCTGTCCAATCCTGGTTTCTTATTTCTAGCAAAGGACTAGATGGCATCTTCTATTTCATCAGATGTTAAAGGGGCCTCTAGCCATGAAACCTGAGAATCTAGTAATTTTGGAAGTGAGATATGCTGCAAATAGTCATCTAATTCCACAATAGTATAGTGGGCCCTGGTGGAGTAGAGAGAGAGTAAATGTAACAAAAACCTCCACCACCTCCTTGGTCTGTTTCACTATTATTCCATCTGAGTTCTTAATTCTGGGGATGTTGCATGACTGATAGTCAGGCCTAGACATGTAGGCTAGCAGGCAAGCAGTTCAAACTGCCAAAATGAACAGAGGCCTGGAATGTCCCTGGTCTCCGTTCATGCCATTAGGCTTTTTGTTTTTGCTAAGTCTGTAATTTCAATTTGCTAAGTTTCTAGACTGTCTTATATCTCTGTGCATTTGCACATGATTTTGAGGCTAGAATAGCCTAGTCACAGCCCCGAAATGAAACGGGGCATCTACCCAATACAATAAGTTTCCATAAACGGATTTCTTTGTGTACCCAGTTTCTGGATGGAATTAACAAGATTGGTCATTGTTTCCCTCAGACAATGGTTATTTCTGGCATCGGTACACATACATGGAAGAAAAACAGAAAAGTGACTGAAGAAGAAAGACAGAGTGGTCTATCAAGTTTCCCTTTTTTCAATTTTACACTTTTTTTTGGCAACTTTTTTGTCTGCCTTTGTCCCATGCATGTTTGAATTCACTTATTGTTGACTGATTCACTACCTTTGCTGGACATCTGTTCCAAGCATCAACTACCCTTTTGGTAAAAAAAATACATTCTAACATTTATTTTGAACTTTTCCTCCTGCTAGTTTGAGGTCTCATTAAAAATACCATCCTTTTATAAAACCTTATTCTCCCCTTGATGTATTTAAAGATTCCAATCATGTCTTCCTTTACCGTCTTTCCTCCAGATTATACATATTACGTTTCTCAAGTATTTCCTGATGTTTTATCCCTCAGACCTTTCATAATTTTTGTTATCTATCTCTGGACTTGTTCTATTTTATCAATGTCTTTTTGTAAGTGAGATCTCCAGAATTGGACACAGACTCCATTCACCAAGTGATATTCTACTGTATCCGATTGTGCGGTAAGATGCTGCACAGCGTTAACTGCCAATTTTTTATTTTTTTTATGTGGTAATTTAGTAGTGAAAGCCAATCATTTACAGCCAGCAGCATTAACTAAACTGTAAATAGCTGATTAAGGAGCGGGCAGCCACCGGCATCCTTGACAACCAGTAAACATAGTTACATAGTTGGTAAGGTTGAATAAAGACTCCAGTTCTTACTGAGTGAGTGTGGGTGCGTGTCTACAACTATAGAAAAAAAGATGTGAAGGGACGAGTGGCACTACCTATATGTCAAATGGTGCTCTACCAAATCACTCTATAGTGACTAAGTATTAAAAAAAAAAGTGTTATTGTGGAATAAATTATAACAAAACAATTACCATAAAGGTGATAGTGTAATAACCCACACCCTCTAGGTGTGGGCACCAATCCTACACAGGAGAGGTTATCGCCAAAAATATAATGGCTTACAAATTAGTGTATAAAACATCCAGACATGAATATCATGATAGTATAGTGATCCTCTGCTTGTAACCGTGTGTATAGTGTCCAAACCCAAAATACAGGATGTGACTGAACCCAAAATCCAAAAAATGCAGAGAATCGCACCAAAAAAAGTTTTAAAAAATCGCACCAAACTCGCACCAGAATGTAATTATCGCACCATATACAAAACAAGTATATACATATAGTGTCCCAATCATAAAATCAAGGTGTATATAAACCCAAAGTGCAAAAACTAACAAAAAAATCATACCAAAAAACAGAAAAAATGCAAAAATCACACCAAAATTAAAAATTACACCAAGATGCAGTTTATCACACCATGTACAGAAAACACAGGTGCATTCATCCCAATGAAGGTGACTGTTCGTGTTTTGAGAAGTTGTAGCAGGTGACTAGTGATCACATAATCTTGACAGGTGACTTGCATGCTCCCCCTCAAGGGTCCCCAATCACAAGATCATACTAACCCCTACAGGGGTAAAGCACATGTAGCTCGTTAGGTTGGCAGGTAGCCACTGGTGTCGACCTTTGTAGTTCCTTGAGCAGCCTTGGGATATCCGCGTTGTGATATATGTCATTTTCATAATCCTCATAAAAAACAGAAATTGGCTCCCATAGTGCAGTATAACCAAAACTTCAGTTTATTAAAAGATTATTAAAAAAAATGTATAAAAGCAAACAGACAAAAAATACAGTTCAGGCAGCGTGATGCCTAGTCCCATAAGGGCTGCACTTGCTGGTATAAAGCATAGGCAACCAAACTATAGGTGGACAGCATGCACTCTGGTTGCGTTCCACCCACTCGCTCAGCTTCCTGGAAGTCACGTGATGAATTGTAGGAAAAAATTACAACTTAGAAAAACTCACCATGCTTCTTACATAATACCTTGGAATGTATACTTTCTAAAAAGAGGTCATTTGAGGGGTATTTGTACTTTCCTGACTTGTTAGAGTCGGTTCACACAGGGGCAACATGACTTTCAACATGACTTTTGGAGGCAACTTGGACACGACTTGAACACGACTTGAGCACGACCTGGGGCGACTTACAACACGACTTTAAGTCGCCCCAGGCCAGGCAACTTTTGCCGTGGCCAATCAGAGAATGAGTGAAAAGTCCACGCCAAATAAAAAAAAAAAAATGGCATGGGTTCCCCCTCTGAGAGCATACCAGGCCCTTAGGTCTGGTATGGATTCTAAGGGGAACCCCCTACGCCGAAAAAAACGGCGTGGGTGTCCCCCCAGATCCATACCAGACCCTTATCCGAGCACGCTCCTCGGCCAGCCAGGAAAGAGGGTGGGGACGAGCGAGCGCCCCCCCCCCCTCCTGAGCCGTACCAGGCAGTGTGCCCTCAACATGGGGAGTGCCTTGGGGAAGGGCCACCCCCACCCCTCTTTTTCCGACTTCGGGGGTCTTGTCCCCCTCTTCGGTTCTTCTTGCCGGGCCACCGCGCCTTCTAGCTCTTTTACAAGCGGTGGCCCGATCTTCTGTCGTCGCCGCTGCTGCTGCCACCGTCTTCTGTTCTTTTGTTCTTCTCTTCAGGAGATGTTGCCTCGCCGCTGTCTCCGCTCACTATGACAGAACACGCGGCGTGCGGCGACTTGTATAGGGACATCACCAGATGATGTCCCCACCCATTATGATGTCACAGTCCCAGCATCCTCTGGAACTGTGACATCATAATGGGCGGGGGCATCATCTGGGATGTCCCTATATAAGTCGCCGCATGCCGCGTCCCTGTCATTGTGAGCAGAGACAGCGAGGAGGCAACATCTCCTGAAGAGAAGAACAGAAGACCGGGCCACCGCTTGTAAAAGAGCTAGAAGAAGGCACAGTGGCCCGGCAAGAAGAACTGAAGAGGGGGACAAGACCCCCAAAGTCGGAAAAAGAGGGTTGCGGCAAAGAAGAAAGCCGGGCTCCCCCGCTAGTGAAAGAGCTAGCAAAAGAGCAGAAGATAGCGGAGGAGTCCGGCAAGAAGACCCCACGAAGACGGAAGACCCCCGGAGACCCCCGAAGATGGAAGATCCCCCGGAGCTGTGCAATAAACTATTTTAACCCTTGTGTGTTGTGTTTTTTTTTTTACATTTTTTTTACATTTTTTTTTTCACAGGTGAATGGGTAGGGGTACATTGTACCCCATACTCATTCACATAGGGTGGGGGGCCAGGATCCGGGGGCCCCCTTATTAAAGGGGGCTCACGGATTTCGATAAGCCCCCTGCCCGCAGACCCTGACAACCAACGGCCAGGGTTGTCGGGAAGAGCCCTTGTCCTCATCAACATGGGGACAAGGTGCTTTGGGGTGGGGGGGCGCGGCCCCCCTTCCCCAAGGCACCCCCATGTTGAGGGCACGTGGCCTGGTATGGCTCAGGAGGGGGGGCTGCTCGCTCGTCCCTACCCCCTTTCCTGGCCGGCCGGGTAGCATGCTTGGATAAGGGTCTTGTATGTATCTGTGGGGGACCCCCACACCGTTTTTTTCGGCGTAGGGGGTTCCCCTTAGAATGCATACCAGACCTAAGGGCCAGGTATGCTCTTAGAGGGGGAACCAACGCCAATTTTTTTTAAATAAATTTGGCGTGGAGTTCCCTCTTTAGAGCTGATAATTCCGTGAGAGTCGCCTCTGTATAGACGGAGATCCGACTTGTAGGCGATCTCCATTGAAATCAACGGGTACCAGTCGCCTACAAGTCGGATTGAAGTAGTACAGGAACCTTTTCTGAAGTCGGAGCGACTTCAGTAGTGTGCATTAAGACGGCTCTCATTCACTTACATTGATTTTTACATGTTGACCGACCTGAGGCGACTAGTGGCGACCTGAAGTCGGATCTGAGTCGCCCCTGTGTGAACCGGCTCTTAGTGTCTCAAGAAATGAGATACACCTGATGTACTGAAGGCCTGATCAGATGTGATCAATTTTCAGTGATTGGCACCATAGTTTGTAGACTCTCTAACTCTAACAAAGACCAAATAATCAACACTAATCTGTGTTATGTTTACCAAAGATATTTAGCATTTTATGACAAAGAAAAAAAAATTTCACAAACTTTACGGACTTTTTCTTATTTATAGCACAAAAAAAAAAAAAAAAAAACACTAATGATTAAATACCACCAAAAGAAAGCTCTATTTGTGTGAAAAAAGGACGCAAGTTTCATATGGGTACAGTGTTGCATGACTGAGTAATTGTCATTCAAACTGTAAGAGCGCTGAAAGCTGAAAATTGGTCTGGGCAGGAAGTGGGTGTAAGTGCACTGTATTGTGGTGGTTAAGGAGAGGGCCTTCCGCAGCATCCTTAACAATCGATGAGTCATGAACTGAATTGCCAACAATGAAAAATGAATTAAGGAAAAAAAATGGTGGGGTCCCCCCAATCCATATCAGATATTTTGGGTCTGGTATGGATTTTGAGGGGAACCCCAACACCAACCTTTTTAAAAAAAATGGCATGGTATCTCTCCTGCCAAAAATCCATTCCAGACCCTTATCAGAGCATGCAGCCTGGCAGGTTATGAAGGGGGGGGGGCTACAAGCTAGAGGGCCCCCCTGAACCAATACTAAGCCACATACCCTCTACATTGGGGGGGGGGTCTTTGGGGCAGGGGAGCCCAAAGCACCTTGTTCTCATATTGATGGGGACAAGGGCCTCTTCCCTGCAACCCTGGCTGGTGGTTGTGGGGGTCTGCGGGTGGGGGGGGGGCTTGTCAGAGACAGCAGGGTCCCCTAGATCCCACCACCCCCAATATGACTGGGGTTCATATAGTTCCCCTCATTCACCAAAAAAGTGTGTTAAACACAGGAGGCAGTTTTTGACAAGTCCTTTATTAACCACTTGACCTCTGGAAGGTTTTACTCCCTTGCTGACAAGAGCATTTTTGCCATTTGGTACTGCACTACTTTAACTGGTAATTGCATGGTCGTGCAACACTACCCACATGAAATTTGTGTCCTTTTTTCAAACAAATATTTATTTTTTGTGATATAAATTAAAAAAGACTGGAATTTTTTGCAAAAAACAACAATATTTTCTAGTTTTTGCTATAAAAAAATCCAATAAACTCAAATTTTGCCATAAATTTGGGCCAAAATGTAGTTGGCTATATGTCTTTTGGTAAAAAAAAAAAAAAAAAATCCCAATAAGTGTATATTGATCGGTTTACGCAAAAGGTATAGCATCTACAAACTATGGTATAAAGTGCATCTGGAGTATTCACAGCGCTTAACTTTTTTCACATTTTGTTATGTTACAGCCTTATTCAAAGTGGATTAAATTCATTATTTCCCTTAAAATTCTACAAACCATACCCCATAATGACCTTCAAAGAAGTTTGTTTGAAATCTTTGTAAAGCTATTAAAATTTTAAAAATGTGAAAAATGACATGTACATAAATATTCAGTCTTTGCAATGACACTCAAAAAATCTCAGATACATCCTGTTTCCACTGATCATTCTTGAGCTGTTTCTACAACTTGATTGGAGTCCACAGTTGATTGGACATGATTTTGAAAGGAAGACACCTGTCTATAAAGGTCCCACAGTTAACAGTGCATTTCAGAGCACAAAACAAGCCAAGAAGCCTAAGGAATTGCACGTAGACCTGCAAGACAGGATTGTATTGGGGCACAGATCTAGGGAAGGGTATAGAAACATTTCTGCAGCATTGAAGGTCCCAATGAGCACAATGGCCTCCATCATCTAAATAGAAGACATTTTGAACCACCAGGACTCTTCCTAGAGCAGGCCGCCCAGTCAAACTGAACAATCGGGGGGAAAAGGGTCTTGGTCAGGGAGTTGACCAAGAACCCTATGGTCATTCTGACAGAGCTCTAGCAATTATCTGTG
Organism: Lithobates pipiens; assembly: GCF_037356315.1. Taxonomy (NCBI): domain Eukaryota; kingdom Metazoa; phylum Chordata; class Amphibia; order Anura; family Ranidae; genus Lithobates; species Lithobates pipiens. The sequence goes on from NW_027507758.1 coordinate 209,857,831, forward strand.
GAGAGAGAAGAACCTTCCAGAAGAACAACCATCTCTGCAGCACTCCACCAGTCAGGCCTGTATGGCAGAGTGGCCAGACAGAAGCCACTCCTCAGTAAATGGAGTTTGCCAAAAGGCACCTGAAGGACTCTCAGACCATAAGAAATAAAATTCTCTGGTCTGATGAAGCAAAGATTTAACTCTTTGGCCTGAATGGCAAGCGTCATGTCTGGGTGAAACCAGACACTGCTCATCACCTGACCAATACTACCCCTACAGTGAAACATGGAGCTGGCAGCATCATGCTGTGGGGATGTTTTTCCATGGCAGGAACTGGGAGACTGCTCAGGATCTAGGGAAAGATGAATGCAGCAATGTACAGAGCTATCCTTGATGAAAACCTGCTCCAGAGTGCTCTGGACCTCAGACTGGGGCAAAGGTTCATCTTCCAACAGAATAACGACCCTACAATGACCACACAGCCAAGATGACGAAGTAGTGGCTATGGGACAACTCTGTGAATGTCCTTGAGTGGCCCAGCTTGACCCCAGACTTGATCCCGATTGAACATCTCTGGAGAGATCTTAAAATGGATGTGCACCAACACTCCCTATCCAACCTGGAGCTTGATAGTTTTTGCAAAGAAGAATGGAAAAAAAATGCCCAAAAATAGTTGTGCCAAGCTTGTAGCATCCTACTCAAAAAGACTTGAGGCTGTAATTGGTATTTTTTTTTTTTTCACAATATTTTTTATTGAAAAGGATTTTAGTTAACAGAACAAGAATACATACATCAGAAAATGATTTGACAAGAAAAAAAAAGAAAAATATACAACATGTAGCAGTCGACTGCGGAATTGGACAAGTAACTCAGCATCAGCATTGTTAACAGTAGCATTAAAGTAGAATGGAACATTATCTAGTATAAATGCACTACAACATTATATACTTAGGAGTGTGGAGGTTCCAACATATGTAGTAAGGGGAGAGAGGGAGGACAGGAAGAGGGGAAACAGAAGGAAGAGAGAGAAGGGTAAGCAAAGGAGGATGGAGAAGATTGGTAGATAGTTGTTTGGGTAAGTATCGGATGGACCCTTTTTCTAAATAAGCATGTCACAAAGGGATCAATCAGTAACATACATTGCATCGAAAGGGAAAATTACTAAATTATAATAAATAGTCTTCAAATTAGTTATGCAGGGAGATTCATGTAGGGAACTGTTCCGAACAAATTTTCCAAAGCCGTATGGCCTTTCCCTCCGACCCCCGCTTCCGGGCGAGGAGGATTTCATATGTGGAAGTAGTTTGAAGAACATGGTATAAATCGGATATATTTGGCGCTACAGCACTTTTCCACTGTTTTGTTATAAGTGATTTAGCAGCCAAGAGTATATGGATAACCACGGTGCGGAGATCGGGAGGGAAAAGCTCTATACCCAAGTTTAGAAGAGCAAGACTTATATTAGGGGGGGTGAGAATCCCAGTGGTTGAGGAGATCAAACGAAACACTGAATTCCAGTAACTATTCAGATTTTTGCAAGACCATAAGATGTGCTTAAGGTTACCTATTTCGCCACAACCTCTCCAACATTGTTGTGAGTGATCGTGGGAGAACTTGCTCAGGCGGTAAGGTGTCAGATACCATCTCAGGACAATTTTTTGATGGAGTTCCCAGTGAGTGATACATCTGGTAGCTTTATACAGGGTTCTAAATGCGGACTGCCACTGTTGATTGGTATAAGTGGTTGCCAGGTCTCTCTCCCATTTAATATGAGATGATGTTTTAGCAAATACTGTTTTTTGTTGAAAAAGCAAGTAAAATATAGATATTCCCTTCTTTTGAGTCTGTGTTGAAGTAAGATAATTCCACACTGGTTCGTGGATATATAATTTATGGGATGGGAGCGACCTAAAGAAGTGGGAAACTTGACTATAAGGATAACTGTCTTGGATTTGGAACTCAAATTGTTTGACGAGATCATTGAAAGATTTTATAGAGTTATCATGGAATAAGTCAGCAACCGTCTCAATCCCCTTATCCCTCCATCTTTTAGTGGGTATATTAGGAATAATATCTGCCAGTATATCTATAGGGACGGGGATATTAATGAAGTTATCGCCTGACGAAGGGGCCGCACAGAGAGCTCTCCAAGCTAGCAAGGAGGCCTGTACAAGCAAAGGGAGCTTCTTAAGTGGAAATGGTTTCCACATGTCTATCAAGAGCATGGCTATCAGCGTACTAGTAGGGCTTATTGTTTGTTCAATAGATCCCCATGGCGAGGACTTTGTATCCCGAAACCACTGTCTAAGTTGGACAAGTAATGAAGCCCTATAGTAATCTAGGAGTATTGGATAACCTACCCCACCTGCATTCCTGTGTTTCAGTAGGTGAGCTTTCGAGCATCGGGGTCTTTTGGATTGCCAGACATATTTGGTAATTATGGCGTCTAGTTTCTTTAAGTGTGTATGAGAAAGAGGTACAGGTAATGTACGAAAAACATACAGGATTTGCGGCAGGAGGAGCATTTTAAAGGATGCCAGTCTCCCCGACCAGGAGAGTTCCACTTTGGATATTCGGGTAGTTTCTGTAAGCAAATGGTCAGAGAGCTGGCGGTAATTGATATCAGCCAACTCAGTTGGGTCAGCAACTATCCGGAGACCCAAGTAAGTTATGCCTACCTCACTCCAGGTGTAGGGGAACAAGGCTTGTAAGGTGTCTCTGAGATTGGTAGGAACATTGATTGGTAAGATTAGAGATTTGGAAAAATTTATTTTATAATATGAAATTTGGCTAAAACTTTGTAAAATAGAGTGAGCAGAGGGTAAAGACCTTGCGGGGGCATTTAAAAATAAGATGACATCGTCTGCAAACAGGTTGATCTTATGGGAAGTGTTTTGAAAGGTGAAACCAACTATATCCGGGTGTGCTCTGATTTTTTCCGCGAGGGGTTCAATAAGTAAATTAAAGATGGAAGGAGAGAGGGGGCACCCTTGTCTCGTACCATTCGTGATTTTAAAAATCTGGGACAATGTGCTTGAAGTATACACCTGGGCAGATGGTGACTAGTAAAGGGCGAGAATAGCTGATAATATGGGTCCAGTGAACCCAAATTTTTTAAGGACCTGAACCATATACCCCCAGTGTATCCTGTCGAACGCCTTCTCCGCATCCAAAGAGAGGAGCAGAGAAGGCGTCCGACAGGATTTCGCGTGTTGGAGCAAGTCGATAACTCTCCGGGTCGCGTCCGAGGGCTGTCTACCAGTTGTAAATCCCGACTGGTCAGGGTTGATCAGGGAAGGCAGAATGTCCAAAAGTCGTAAGGCTAGTATTTTTGCATACAGTTTGACATCAGTATTTAGGAGAGATATAGGGCGGAAATTTGAAGGGGTATCTGGAGTTTTACCAGGCTTGGGAATAGTAACTACATAAGCTCTAAGCATTTCTGGAGGGAAAGAGGCGTTCAAAATTGCTTTGGAAAAAACGTCTTGTAATGTCGGAGATAGCACTGTTTTGAATACTTTATAGTAGTCATTCGGGAGGCCGTCAGGGCCAGGTGACTTGCCTAGGGGTAACGTATGTATGGCTGTTTGTATTTCTTTCACAGATATAGGGGCGTTAAGAGATGTCAACTGTGAATGGGACAAGGTTGGGAGATTAAGGGTCTGCAAGAAGGCTTGAATATCATCTTCCAAGGGTTGAACTGTGTCAGGGTCTTTGTCTATATTGTAGAGAGAGGAGTAATACTTGGCAAAAGCATCTGCTATACCTCTAGGGTCTGAAATTTTAGTACCGTCAGGAGCATGTCTGATAAAGGGGATTCTACTACGGGTTTTATGTTCTTTTAATTTGTTAGCGAGTAATTTCCCAGCCCTATTGCCATGAGCGTAGTGATTAAGCTGCAGAGCTTTGATATATTTGTCATGAGAATTCAAAAGTAAGCCCCTCAGTTCATAACGGAGGGCCGTCAACTTGTCCGCCAATTTCTTGAAGCAGAGAGTCTAATTTGCTCGATCTCTGTTTTTTAAGCTTGGAGCTGAGTTGTAACAACATACCCCTCATATATGCCTTGTGGGCGCACCACAGGGTCATAGGATCAGAGACAGAATTTTTGTTGATGTCAAAAAATTCCTGTAGTGTATTTGTTAAAGAGGTCACATATCTGGGTATCCGAAGCAGACTCGAGTCAGCCCTCCACACAAAATCTCCCAATGGGACATCCCTCTCCGCCACCACTACCGAGACCGGCGCATGGTCCGACCAAGATATATCATGGATAGCGGAGGAGGATGTTGCCCGTAACAAGCTTCTATCTCCAACAATCATATCAATACGGGAATAAGTATTATGCCTGGCTGAATGAAATGAAAAATCTTTTTCACCAGGATGTTGGCATCTCCAGATATCATATAGGTCTTCGGAGTGCAGAGTGGACTGGAGTGTAGGTAAAGGCCTTTTGGATTTAGATGTAGTGTCAATAGTGTAGTCCGTGGTGATGTTGAAATCGCCCCCAATTAGTAAAGTACCTTGTTTCACTTCATTAACTTTTTTCAAAAGCCGTTTCAGAAATCTCAGCTGATGAGTTTGGAGCGTAGAGGCTGACTATTGTATAAAGTTTGTTGTTAATATCTCCAATGACATATCGACCTCCCGGATCGGTGATAAGAGACTTGAGGGTGAAGGTTACAGAAGCACCGATGACAATAGCAACTCCTTTGTGTTTATGTGACACCGAAGCCTGGAAAATATGGGGGAATTTTTTATGATTAAGTCTATGCTGGTCCTGTAGTGTGAGATGCGATTCTTGTATACATAGGATGTCGGCCCTCAGTTTACCGGCCTCCTTCCAGAGGGCAGCTCTTTTAGCTGGGTGGTTAAGCCCATGTGCATTAAAGGTAACTATTTTTACCATTGGCAACAATTATAGGGAAGAGATAAGAGTAAGCATACCAAAGTATTACTGGGCAGACAGATGTCATCGAATGTCCTGCTGCGGAAGCGGTCTTCATCAATAAGACGGAGAATCCGAGAAGTATGGCGAGTCCATCCTGGGAAGAAGTGGGGGAGGGAGTAGAGCGGAAAAGGGGAAAAACAGCAAACAGGGGGAGACAAAACCAACATAGCTGCATACAGAAAAGAGAAAAAAAATAAAGGGAAGGAACTCAGAGCTATATCATGCTCCAGATTAAGAAAAGGGCCCTTTTCAGGAGCCCGTGGCAGAAATTCTGCACCAAATGTCATGGGGTGTAAAGACACTCAGTGGCATACGTGCTAGGAGAGCCGGGTATTCATAGTTGTGTTGGTAGCATGTAATGGAGAGATCAAGTGTGTCTCCTAGAGGAGGCAGTTTTGTGTTTCCTGGATACAACCTGCCAGGTGTTACTGACATCCATTGAAGATGGTGGAGAAGCGTGAGGTTCTGATTGAGCTGGAAGGATGTCCCAGGCGCGGAGAAGCTTTAGTCCTTCTTCCAACGAATTCACCACAGACACCTGCTCATCTTTGGTAATGTGTAATTTAGCCGGGTATCCCCAGCGGTACAAGATGGCATGGTTACGCAGGGCTTTAGTAATGGATAACAGGGCTTTACGTTTCTGCATGGTGTACTGGGACAAATCCGCAAAAAGCTGGATGTGTGCATAGCATTCAGGTGGTTGCTTATTTTTGCGGTGAGCAGACATGAAATTTTCCTTAATGTGGTAAAAATGTACCCGCATAAGAACATCTCTAGGAATGTTGTCTGGTAGATGGGACGGCTTAGGGATCCGATGGATCCTATCAATCACTAAATCAGAGTCAGTGGCGTCCGGCAAAAAGGATCTCATCATAGCTTGAGCATATTGCAATAATTGACCTGGGGTGATCACTTCAGGGACCCCCCTAATTTTAAGGTTGTTGCGGCGGGATCTGTCCTCGAGGTCAGCGACCTTTGATCTAAGCCAGGACACTTTGTCAGCCTGTTCATTATGGGCATCGACCAGTGAGTTATACGAGGTAGCGTAATCACCCATTTTCTCCTCCACATGTGACACTCTGTCGCCTAGCTCCCCTATGTCTGCCTTAAAGCTTATCATGCAGTCCATCAGGTCCGCGTGGAGGGAGCTGCGAAGGGACACTAACATGTCTTTCAGCGTGGTGTCAGACACCGGCTGGTTAGTAGTGGGAAAGGATTGGAGTGTTTCGGCTAGTTCCCTGGTGTCATCCAGGCCCTCATGGTCCCCGCACACCTTGTCGGCGGTCGTGTCCTCCGTCAGACGGGGTTTAGATTTCGCCGGGCTCCGGGATAGCGGAGATGAGACATCCGGAGGATCTCGGCACGCGGATGCGCTGGGTCTCGGGCTAGGCGAGGATGTTGAGGATCCGCTGGAGGCAGGCGGCGAGGCTTGGATTAGGCCGCGGTCTTTTTGCGGGAAGAAATGTTGGAGTTTATGGAGCTGTGAGACTCCTTTCCTCTTTTTAGCCATGTCGAGGGAGTGAGGGATGATTCCCACGCAGGTAGTGCTAAATTGGAGTTGAAATGCTCTCCGTAAAGTGTCGTTTCCCGGTCTCCAGCACGGAGCTAACTGCTTACACGTCCATGCAGTAGCTCGGTAGCCACGCCCCCCCCCCTTTTTTTTTTTTTTTTTTTTTTTTTTTTTTTTAATACGTTTGCAAAGATTTCAAAACAAACTTCTTTCACATTGTCATTATGGGGCATTGCTTGTAGACTGTTTAGGAAAATATTGAATTTAATTCATTTTGGAATAAGGCTGTAACATAACAAAATGTGCAAAAAGTTAAGCCCTGCAAATACTTTCCAGATGCACTGTATAAAATTTAATTTATGCAGCTTTTCTTTCTGACTACCTATCACATTTCTTGAGGTGCTAAAATGCCAGGGCAGAACAAACCAGCCCCCCCCCCCCCCAAAATTACCCCTTTTTGGAAAGTAGACACCCTAAGAAATTTAAAAAGATAACAAATCAGCACAATTTAAAAAAAAAAAAACTATAACAAATAGCTGCTGAACACCAGGATCAATGATCAAAATCCATCAGATAAATATTAAATAGTGCAGCGCTAAAATCCAGTCCACAAAGGAAATAGGGAACCACCGCTCCAGGTCAGTCCACCAAGCAATTGCTCGTGCTCCAGGGAGGTAGAGGTCCCAGGTGCAGGCTAATTGCACAAACCAAGTAGTTAAAGCATGAACAAACTCTGGACAGCCGCACTCTGGATCAGATGAAAAGTAAAAAGTGCCTTTATTCTTGGCGTGAAACGTGTCAGTAATTTTTGTTTTTTATTTTTCCCTTTGTTGCGGTCATTTGTGTGATGTGAGGTTTTTCAGTTTGAAGAAATAAAGGCACTTTTTACTTTTCATCTGATCCGGAGTGCGGCTGTCCAGAGTTTGTTCATGCTTTAACTACTTAAAATCCAGTCCACATATCAAACAATAAAACACCATCCATGTGATCTTCAGTGATATATGGATGCAACATGCAGGTGACTCCATGGGCATGTATGAAACCTCCACCAATAATAAAAATAATAAAGATGGCCTCTCATATATAGCTATATCTCCTTCCGATAGAAATGTTTTTAAAAATATTTTTATATTATAATATTCACCATTATGCATGTAGCCAATTACATTTTGGACAGAATGTCATACGCATGTAAATTTATTTTTTTGCCTCAGAACAGTAGGGGTTCTGAGAGTTAATTGTGTAGGTGGGCCTTAACACCAGTCTGATCAGGCTATTTTTGGAAGTTCTGCCTGGTCATGTGAACGGTGAGGTGCACATGACAGGCTAGAACCAGGTCTGGTTGGATGTTTAGGTATCCGCCTTCTTGGAACCAATCAGTGGGAGTGTCGGGGCCCGCTGAGGAGTCTGGGAAGGGGTACTTAAGGGGTGTGGGTCACATGTTTTGGGGAGAGGTGTTCATGAGACCCATGTGGTCTGTTCTGGTTCCAGAACCAGGGTAGCCCCGTGAGGGGTCCTGGTCACGGGGTGTTCGACGTCCCACAACATGTTCCTGTCAGAGGCCCCGGATTATTATTATCATTATTTAGTTGCTATCATATCCTTTTATGTTGGAAATAGCTAGTGGGGACACTTCGAGGATTATGTTTACGTGCAGTTATCCCTGCCCTGAGTCACATCAATTTATGTGGCTTCAGATAACATTACCAACTGTTTTTTTCTTTGTATGTATAGCGGGTGATCACGTAGCTTCCATATCTGATGATACTCCCCGCCCATATGGACGCAGTGCGTACGTGAGGGAAGTGTCGTGACATCGCTCATCTTGTTCTAACTTATCTGGTACTGGAATAGTGCCATGTTTGTATGTTTATTTTAATTTTTTTTTATCATTAAATACTATTATTGCGGAGAGCCCTGTGTTGTGTCATTTATGATTGCATGACCCATGTGACTTTGGAGATATCAATGCATACTAGTTGCTGTCCCCTGCTGTATCCGGATTGGCCAGGATCTACTCTGTACCATCCATTTGTGCCTGTAAGGGAAGGTGTATCTAACCCTCTATAATTAAAGGGTCCCCTCGGTAAGGTGAGAGGCCATCTTTATTATTAGTGGAGGTTTTATACATACCCACAGAGTCACCTGCATGTTGCATCCATGTATCATCACTGAAGATCACATGGACCCTAAGAATTTTGCTGAGAGGCATGCTGAGCCCATGGAAGACTTTTATTTTTTGTCACAAGTTGTTTTCTTTTTTTTTTTACACAAAGTTGTCACTTAAAATGACTACTTATCGCAGTTTTAGAGGCCCTGATATGTCAAGATAGCACAACCCCCCCAAATATGCCCTTTTTGGACAATAATGCCCAGTTTTGACAGCCCATGGAATATTTTATTTTAGCCCCAAGTTTATTGAAAATTACAAATTGTTTTATTTTTATTTACATAGTTGTCACTTAAATTATATATTGCTCACACATGCCATGACTATATATGGAATAACGCCCAAAATACATTCTGTTTGTCCTGAGTATGGGAAACAGACTTTTTGGTAGACTAGCCACGTACGGTTGACAAAAACCAATCACCGCCTTCAGGCTTTCAAAGGACATAAATTGTTAATTTCACTTTCTCACTACTTTTCAGTTTTGGAGGACCTGAAATGCTAGGGTAAGACATCCCAAGGAATTTGATAAGTGTATTTTGCAGATCTCATATTTTGTCACAAGGATTTGAAAATTGTGGCAACAAATGAGATCTACAAAATACTCACAATGCCTCTTAGCAAATACCTTGGGGTGTCTACTTTCGAAAAAAGGCTAATCTGAGGAGGAGCATTTCAAGGCATCCTAAACTGTGATAGGTAGCAAGGAAGTGAAATTAGCAATTTACGCCCTTATAAAGCCTAAAGGCGGAGCTTGGTTTTCAGGGTCCTGTACACAGCTAGACTGCCAGAAAATCTCACATGTGGTATCCCCATACTCAGGGGAAGCAGCATAATGTATTTTGGGGCATAATTCCACATATATAACCATGGCATGTGAAAGCAATATATAATTTAACCACTTAAAGGCCAGTTGTACTGCGGCAGGTCGGCTCCCCGTGCGACTTGGCGTCAATTTGCATTGAGCTTTCGTGCACGCTTCGGAATGTGCTCGTGGGTCATGCAGACTATGTCCGTGAGCAACCCACGATCGCCTAGCACAGACTTTTGTAAACAAGGCAGATCCCCATTCTGACAGATGACATTACAGAGAGCTATTGTTCCCAGTTATAGGGAACTGATCTGTCTTGTCTCATCCCCCCTACAGTTAGAACACACCTAGGGAACACGGTTAACCCCGTGATTACCCCCTAGTGTTAACCTCTTCCCTGCCAGTGACATTTTTACATTGATCAGTGCATTTTTAATCACTTATCAATGTAATAATGTCACTGGTCCCCAAAAAATGTCATTTGGGGTCAGATTTGTCCACTGCAATGTTGCAGTCCTGCTAAAAATCACAGCTCATAGCCATTACCAGTAAAAAATTCACAATTATCAACATTAAACCTCATTTGCCACTTAGTTAACCAATTAGACTGTGTATTGAGGTCGGCTCGTACATTGGAGACATCCTGTAAGGAGGACGTTATTTCATTGCAAAGCTTAGTGTCATCTGCAAAGTCAGAAATGTTACTTTTAATCCCAGACCCAATATCATTTATAAAGATATTAAAACGTAAGGGTCCCAGCACTGAACCTTGGGGTACACCACTCATAACCTTAGACCATTTAGAATAATAGTCATTAACCACTTACCCCCGGACCAATTTGCAGCCAAAGGGCCAAGCCCCTTTTTGCGATTCCTCACTGTGTCGCTTTAACTGACAATTGCGTGGTCGTGCGACGTGGCTCCCAAACATAAATTGGCGTCCTTTTTTCCTCACAAATAGAGCTTTCTTTTGGTGGTATTTGATCACCTCTGCAGTTTTTATTTTTTGCTCTATAAACAAAAATAGAGCAACAATTTTGAAAAAAAAATGCAATATTTTTTACTTTTTGCTATAATAAATATCCCCAAAAAAACATATAAAATTTTTTTTTTCCTCAGTTTAGGCCGATACGTATTCGTCTACATATTTTTGGTAAAAAAAAAATCGCAATTAGCGATTATTGGTTTGCGCAAAAGTTTTATAGCGTTTACAAAATAGGGGATAATTTTATAGCATTTTTTTTTTTTACTAGTAATGGCGGAGATCAGCGATTTTTTATTGTGACTGCGACATTATGGCGGACACATCGGACATTTTTGACACATTTTTGGGACCATTGTCATTTATACAACAATCGGTGCTATTTAAATGCAGTGATTCCTGTGTAAATGGCGCTGGCAGTGAAGGAGTTAACCACTAGGGGCAGTGTAGTGTTATGCATGACCGTTATGTGTTTTTTTTATTGTAGGGGGCGTGGCCTGGCATGTGATGTCACTGATCGTCTTTCCCTATAAAAGGGAAGAAACGATCGGTGACAGCCACAGTAGGAAGCATGGGGAGAGGTTTGTTTACGCAGACCTCTCCTCGTTCCTCAGCTCTGTCCGCAGGTCCCGCGGCCACGGATCTCAGGACCGGGTTGGGAGCTCGCCGCCTGCGGCGCTCCCAACCCACGGCCGGGCACTTAAAGCAATGTACAGGTACGTGCTTGTGCTCAGCCCTGCCATTTTGCCGACGTATATGTGCAGGAGGCAGTCCTTAAGTGGTTAACCACTACTTTCTGAATTCTGTCATTTAGACAGTTTTTACCTTACACATGAGCCATGTGTGGGGAACTGTGTCAAACACTTTTGCAAAATCCAATCCAGGTATACCACGTCCAAAGCCATCTCTCTGTCCAAGGTTTTATTTACCTCCTTTCTTCCGAACGGGGCTTCGGCGAAGCCTCCCCAGCCCCACAGGATGGCCACGGACAGACAACAGCGTCCCTGGCATCGCAAGCCTGCAACAAAAAGTGCTACCACATGAAGGTTTGCCCCCACCCATGTCTCGGGTGGGGAGTCGCCTTCGGGAGTTTGCAGCACGGTGGTCCTCCTGGTTATCCGACCAATGGGTCTGCGATCTGATTTCCACGGGCTACAAGATAGAATTTCTCTCTTGGCCGCCAAACATATTCTTCCCCTGCAGCATACCCGTGTCTCCGGTTCGCCGGGAGGCCCTGTTGGGGGCGGTAGGGGACTTGCTGAGTCGAGGGGTGATTGTACCAGTTCCGGAATCAGAACTCTTCCAGGGATTCTACTCAAATCTGTTCGTGGTTAATGTGTACCCAGTCCTAGATGACCTGATTGCCAAATGTGGAAGTCCTTGCCCTTGTCACCGGTGGGTAGAATTAATTTGTTAAAGATGACATTCCTACCAAAATTGTTATATGTTTTTAGGAACACCCCTATCCCGATCCCGAACTCCTTCTTTAGGAAGGTGGATCAGACGACTACTGCGTTTATATGGGCCAGAGCGGTACCCAGAATTGCGAAAGATGCCCTTCAGCTGCCCCTATCCGCTGAGGGGTTGGCTTTGCCGTGACTGAAACAGTACTATTGGGCGGTGGTGCTAGTGACGGTGAGGTGGTGGTTTGCACAATCGCGGTCCAATCCGTCGGTTCATTTGGAGGTAGCAATTTTGGGCTCCTATGCTGCACTCAGTAATTTGGTCTTTAGAGGGCCTAAGGCACACCCAGATATTACCTCCCCTATGAGAACTACGGTTTGTATGTGGCTGCAGGTGTCGGCAAAACTCAATGACCCTTCTGATATCTCACCACATACTCCATTATGGGGCAACCCACAGCTGCAACACTTAAATTCTATCCCGGACCCTGCACTGTGGGCCAAATACGCCATTACAACTCTCCAGCATTTTATGCCCAGGGGGGTCCTTCTTAACTTTGATTCTCTGAGAGAAGAATTTGAGCTACCTACTAGAATGTTTTTCCGATACCTGCAGCTGCGCCATGCGATACAGGCCCAATTCCCCAACAGGATCTCCTTACGTTCACACCAGGTCGAAAGATTTCTAATAACCAAAAATGTGGATCGTATTCTTTCCTCCCTGTACCTAAGAATCTCCTCCCCGGAGCCTGCGGATGGAACTAAACTCTTCCACAAATGGAGGTCTGACCTCCCGAATCTGGGGGAGGAGGACTGGAGAGAAGGGATTCAAAACTATATTGCCTTAATGATCTCCGCAAGGGATAGATTCATTCAGCTTAAATTCATCCATAAAGCCTATTACACCCCGCAAAGACTCTCAAGGATATATCCGCTACGCTCCGAAATGCAGCACAGAAGTGGGGACACTCCTACATGTGGTGTGGGAGTGCCCAGCTATTCAACTCTTCTGGAGGGAGGCGGTGGGGATCCTAAACTCGGTGGGGGGGGGGGGGGCTCTCGATGGGGGTGGACCCTCTGGTCCTACTCTTGGGTATATGTGACGGAGTGCCAGTGAGTACACACAGACAGCTCTTTGTATTCTATGCGGCATTTTATGCCAGGAAAGCTATTCTCCTTAACTGGAAGAAGTCAAACCCCCCCGAGATCTCGCAATGGAAGGGGTTGATTGATTGCTCTCCCTCTGTACAAATTATCTTATATGAGCCGGAAATGTCCCTCCAAATTTGATAAGATTTGGGGATGCTGGGTGGGAGTGTAGTTACTATATTGAGGTGAAGGCTTGACGGTTGTGATTGCAAATTCCCCTTATACTCACCTGCTCGAGATTGGCTTATGTGTTGCAAACATACATTGTTACATAATGTTTATTGATATGATACCTGTCAATGATTCTTATTTACAATCTCCTTCCCCCCTTTTTCTTTTCCTTTTTTTTTTTTCTTTTTTCCCTTCTTTTTTGACCCGAACATGTAACTGTACACTAATTGAGAGACTGAATGTACACTGAATGTTATGGTTTACTTTTGAATGTACGATGCACTGTTGTATTGTACCTATAACTTTCTCCTATCTGGAGGCTAATAAAAGCATTTCTTTAAAAAAAATAAAAAAAAAAAAAATTATCTGTTCGTGGTTCCCAAGAAGGACGGGGTACGTCCGATCTTGGACTTAAAAGCTCTCAATCACTTTGTAAAAGTGCAGAGGTTCAGAATGGAATCAGTTTGTTCAGTTGTCGCTGCACTCCATCAAGGGAACTCCCTGGCGTCCTTGGACATCCAGGATGCGTACCTGCACATACCCATATGTCTGCAGCATCAGAACTTTCTGTGTTTTGCAGTTGGGGAAGCCCACTATCAGTTTGTGGCTCTAGCATTTGGCCTGGCATCAGCCCCCCCCCCCCCCGAGTCATTACCAAGGTATTGGCTCCAGTTTTGGCGTTGCTGCGCTAACGCAGGATCGCGATCGTGGGATACCTAGACGTTCTCCTCCTGAAAGCATCTTCCGCCTCAGAGTCGAAGGAGGATGTTGCAATCACCATGCAGACTTTGCAAGAATTTGGGTGGTTGTTGAACCTAAAGAAGTCGGTGGTTGTACCGACCCAGCGTTTGGAGTACCTAGGTTTGCTGCTGGACTCCAAGGAAGCGAGAGTCTTTCTCCTTTCAAAGTGCAGATACAACTACTGGAATCGCGAGCGGTTGTCACTTCACTTTTGCATGCGAGTCCTGGGACTCATGGTGGCCGCCTTCAAGGCCGTGCCGTATGCCCAGTTCCACACCAGGGTCTTGCAGAAGGAGATTTTGTCAAAATGGGACAAATCTCCGTTGTCCTTGGATCGGTCGATCCAGGTGAGCCAGTCAGTCAGGGACTCCCTGCTATGGTGGCTGAGATCCCCGGTGATTCGGTCAGGAAAGTCATTCCTACCTCTCCAATGGACTGATCACAAGGGGCGCCAGCCTATCCGGCTGGGGTGGAGTGATGGGCGTTCAGTCGGCTCAGGACCTCTGGTCAACGGAAGAATCCAAGTTGCCGATCAATCTGCTCGAATTGAGAGCGATCAGGCTGTGCCTCCACACATGGTCGTTGAGTCTTCAAGGACGTCCGACCAGGATACAGTCGGACAATGCCATGGCTGTGGCGTACATAAATCACCAAGGGGGAACAAGAAGCTCAGCCGCTGCTGGGGAGGTCGCTCACATACTTTGGTGGGCAGAGCAACATGTTCCAGCCCTGTCGGCCATTTACATCCCAGGGTGGAAAATTGGCAGGCGGACTATCTGAGTCGACAGATGTTGGACCCAGGAGAATGGGCATTGTATCCGGAGATATTCAGCCTGAAATGGGGCACACCAGATGTGGATCTATTGGCCTCCCGTCTCAATCGGAAGGTGCCAAGATTCGTGTCCAGGACAAGAGATCCATGGGCAGACGCGTCAGACGCGCTGGTGGCTCTGTGGGATCAGTACCAGCTTCGCAGAGTGGAAGCCGAGGGGATTCCAATAATCCTGGTTGCCCCAGATTGGCCTCAGTGGCCCTGGTACGCAGACCTGGTGTGTCTGGTGGCAGACGCTTCCTGGCGACTGCTGCTGCGAGAGGACCTCCTATCTCAAGGTCCAATCTTTCACCCTGCTTTACCATTGCTGGCTTTAGCGGCATGGCTATTGAGAGCCAGGTGCTGAGGAACCGGGGTCTGTCGGACTCTGTGATTCCAACTATGTTGAGGGTGCAGAAATCTTATTCACGGAAGATATACCATCGTACCGGGATGCACAGGGATAAGGTGGTGTTGCGTCCGCAACTGTCCTTTCTACCGAAGGTGGTCTCGGCTTTTCATATCAATGAGGACATTGTATTACCATCGTTGAGTCCTAAGCCGAAGCACCCTGAAGAGGTGGCCTTTCGTGCTTCCGATGTGGTTAGGGCTCTAAAAGTGTATTTGTCCGCCACAGACTCGCTGTTTGTTTCGGTGGCTGGTCCAAAGAAGGGTATGGCAGTCTCTTCTGCCACCATTTCCAGGTGGATCAGACAGATTGTAGTACAAGCCTATGCCTTGAAGGGACAGGTGCCCCCCTTTCTGGTCATGACCCACTCTACAAGGGCAGTCAGAACATCTTGGGCCTTTCGACACCAAGCGTCGATCGCTCAGGTGTGTAAGGCGGCGACCTGGTCGTCTGTCCATACATTTACCTGATGGCTGTTTTGGCTGCAAAGTTTTGCAGGCGGCCGTGTAGTTGCAATTGATTTTTTTTTCCTGGTTTTTCGATAAAAACGCAGTACTGTTTTGTTAATGCACTGTTGCATTACTTCCGCAAAAGGTTGCAGGTTGGGGATCTCTCCTGTTGAGAATACCCGGTTATGTGGCGGTGTTTTTTCTGTACACTGCTGTTTTTTTGTGGGTTTAGTTTCACTAGTTCCCACTTGCCATGGTGGATGAAGTTTTAATGCTGTTTTTTCCCACCCCTCATTTGGCACTGCTTGGGGACGTCCCATTTAGTTACAGAGAGGAGCTGTGTCGGTCGGTGAATATAAGAGAAAATAGGATTTTTGTACCCACCGTAAAATCCTTTGCTCTGTAATTCACCGACCGGCACAGCACCCACCCCTCCTTTTTCTCTGTTATACTGCTTGTTGTACTGAGTCTTCTGGGGCAGCAGGGAGGGTTGTTAGCACAGGGTCCGCCCCCTTGGTGGTACTGACAATCCTGTGTATTGTTACAATTTTGCCTAGTTCTCCTAGTGGCAGGCTAACAAACCCATTTAGTTACAGAGAGGAGCTGTGTGGGTCGGTGAATTACAGAGAAAAGGATTTTACGGTGAGTACAAAATCCTTTTTTTTTCCAGCAAGAACATGTCTGTGGTGTTTTTATTAAACTCCAGTATCTTCTTGACTATAAACGTTAAACTAACAGGTCTATATTTACTTGGTAAAGACTTTGATCCCTTGTTAAATATGAGGGCACCACATTGGCCCTGTGTCAATCCAGTGGTACCATTTCAGTAATTAACTGCTTCCCGACCGCATCAAGTCGATATACGTCGGCAGAAGGGTGCGTACAGGCAGAATCATGTACCTGTGCACGCCCCCGCCGCCCGCGGGAAGTTCCAGGAGTCGGGTTGTGGGTCCCGTGGATTAGATCACCACGGGGATACCTGCGAACGCCTCACGGAGAGAGAGAACGGGGAGATGCTAAAGTAAACAAGCATCTCCCTGCTCTGCCTAGCAACAGTGACACTGATCTCTGCTCCCTGTGATTGGAGCAGAGATCAGTGATGTGTAAAACACAGCCACGCCCCCCACAGTTAGCAACATGCCCCTAGGACACAATTAACCCCTACAATGCCACTCAGTGATTAACCCCTTCACTGCCAGTGTCATTTACACAGGAATGGGTGAATTTGTATAGCACTGATTGCTGTATAAATTACAGTGGTCCCAGAAATGTGTCAAAAATGTCCGATGTGTCTGCCATAATGTCGCAGTCACGATAAAATTTGTTGATCACCACCATTTAAAAAAAAAATATATATGAATAAAAATGCCATAAAACTATCCCCTATTTTGTAAACGCTATACCTTTTGCGCAAACCAATCACTAATCGCTTATTGCAATTATTTTTTTGTTTTTACCAAAAATATGTAGAATAATACGTATTGGCCTAAACTGAGGAAAAAAAAAAAAATTATATATTTTTGGGGGATATTTATTATAGCAAAAAAGTAAAAAAAAATGTGTTTTTTTTCAAAATTGTTGCTCTTTCTATGTTTATAGAGCAAAAAATAAAAACTGCAGGGGTAATCAAATACCACCAAAAGAAAGCTCTATTTGTGGGAAAAAAAGGACGTCAATATTGTTTGGGAGCTGCGCATTTGTCAGTTAAAGCAACGCAGTGCCTAATCACAAAAAGTGGTCTGGTTAGGAAGGGGGTAAATTCTTCTGGGGTGAAGTGGTTAATGAGTCCCTAAATATTAGAAACCATGGCATTGAAATGACAGAGCTCAATCTTTTAGGATCCATGGGTGGATGCCATCTGAGCCTAGTACTTTACCTTTATTCTGTCTAAATATTTCTGAAACATATCACTTTTGAGCCATTGTGGATCATTTGGGGCTCTCACTAGCACCCCATTAGGGACATGAGCTCCCCCATGCTCCTTTTTTTTTTTTTATATACTCTTTATTTCCATTTTAAACAGCATGTACAAATTCCAAATACCAGTTGTACAAATTATTAATAACCGTACTTATATTTCTAAACCCTTACCCAGTCCTCCCACCAACCACAAAAAAATAAATAAAATATGAGCACCCGCAGCCCCCTACTCATTCCTCCTACTCATTCCTCCTTATTCCTCTCCTTCTCCATCCCTTTCCGATCTTACATAGTACTCCTTTTTCAGGAATGCACCCCATTGTTGCCATTTACTTAGATATTTTTGACCTGTGTCCTCCAGTCTCTGTATAGACTCCTCAATTACACTTATGTATTCTACTTTCCGCACCCACTCTGATACTGTTGGGACTTGCACAGTCTTCCAGTGGCACGGAATCAAAGATTTAGCTACGTTCAATAGCACTGGAGTCATTGTACCTCTATATTGTACAATCCCTTTCTTTGTGTCGTGGAACAAACATTCCCATGGGGAATTTCCCACCCTTTCCCCCCGTCACTAAAAAATATAATTTCTATTATTTTCTCCCAGAAAGGGGTTATTTTAGGACAGTCCCACCATATGTGCTTGAAAGTCCCTAGTCCATTACATTCCCTCCAACAGAGTGTCTGATTTTCTTCTCTGAACCTCTGTATTCTTTGGGGCGTCAGGTACCATCTCGCTATTAATTTAAAGGACATTTCGATCGTTTCGACATCTCTTGCCAGGGAGTGGGTCATTTTAATTATTTTTCCCCTATGCTCCTCATTTCTCAAAGGGCCAATCTCTTCCTCCCATTTCCCCAAATAAGCTGGAAGCTCGGCGTCTGCCTCTTGCGTTAATATCTTATATATTTTGGAAACCCTTTTCTCTAGACATTGTGATTCTTTAAATAATTTCTCTAGTGGTCTAAGTTGTGTCTTTCCTCTTAACGGCTGTGGTAATCCTTGAATAAAGTGAGCAATTTGCGTGTATCTCCATTTATCTAATGGCTTCCGCCCCCATTCTTGTGAAATTTCCCTAAAAGTGCTTATCCTGTTTCCTTTCATCACTTCTGCCAATGTTATTTCCTCTCTCTTTGCCCACCTACTGAAGTATAAACGCTCCTCTTTCCCTGGTGGAAAGTAATTTGTGTCTAAAAGTGACATTAAAGGGGAATTATGGTGCCAGTTGTGCCTCTTATTTATTTTATCTCAAATTTTTAACGTGTGCCTAGTTAAAGTGCAGGTGCTGGTCCCTAGATCCCTGTGATGGGGTGGTATCCATATCATTTTTGCTAACTCCGTGTTACTTAATGTGACTTCCAACTCTACCCAACTCTTCTCTTGTTTATTATGACACCAGTCCGCTACCCTTGAGATTACTATCGCTTCGTAGTATTTTTTGAAGTCTGGCAATGCTACAGCTCCTCTTTCTTTCTCCTTCACTAAGACATTGTTGGCTATTCGTGGCTTTTTACGTGCCCATATGAACGACAATCTCATCAATTTTAACTTTCTAAGATAGCTTAGGGGAAGGGGGACTGGGATCATTTGGAACGTATAAATTACCAATGGCAATATAAATATTTTAGTTGCGTTTATCCTCCCCATCCATGTGAGGGCCTTATATCTCATTTTATTTATGTTGTCCTTGATTTTATTCAACAGAGGTAGGTAGTTGGCGCCATATAGATTGGACGTTTGTGCCGTCAGTTTTAGGCCCAGATAGGTCAGTTCTCCTTTACACCACTTAAATGGTAGCTGGGAGGCTAGTGCTGTCTGTTCCACCTCTGTTAAATTCACGTTTAGCATTTCCGATTTGGTCAAATTTATTTTAAAATTGGACAATCGCCCGAACTGCTCAAACTCTTTGAGGAGGGATGGAATTGTTGTTCTTGGGTTGACTATATACAACAATACATCGTCTGCGAATGCAGAGACTTTATATTCCCTCCCGCCCACCCGGATACCCCGGATACCCTGGACATCCCGGTTCCTCCTAATTGCCATCAGCAGAGGTTCCAAGGAAATCACGAACAGGATCGGCGAGAGGGGGCATCCCTGCCTCGTCCCGTTGAACAATTCCAAGGGGCGAGACAGGGATCCATTCACTCTGATTCTAGCTGTCGGTTGTAGATATAGGGATTTGAGCCATCTCATCATCTTCTCTCCCAGTCCCATATATTCTAATATCTCGTCTATAAACTCCCACTCAACTCTATCAAAGGCCTTTTCGGCATCTACTGATAACAATACTGTGGGGGTCTCTCTCCTGGTAGCTTCCTGGATCAGGGCTATGGACTTCAGGGAATTATCTCTCCCCTCTCGTCCCTGAATGAACCCTACCTGATCTGGATGAACCCATTTCGGAAGGAGGGTTTTTAATCTATCTGCCATTATTTTTGCAACGATCTTTATATCCGTATTTAGTAGGGAGATCGGGCGGTAACACTCTAGAGCTGCTGGGTCCTTACCATCTTTCAGAATCAAAGTTATGTGGGCGCAAAGGGCCTCCTCACGGAACCTCTCTCCTACTCCCACTACATTAAAGTATTCACAGAGTTTCGGTGTTATATACTTCTGGAATTTCTTGTAGTACAGAATAGAGTATTCATCGGGTCCCGGACTGCCCCCGAGGGCTGTGTTCTTAATTATTCTCTCCACTTCCTCTATTGTTATCGGAGCCTCTAAAGCCTCCATCTCCTCCTTTTCTCCTCTGGGGAAGTCCATGTCCCGAAGATAATCTTCTATTATTCCTTTCCTTTTCCCCTTTTCACCCCCTTTTATTATACAGCTCACTATAATAAGTGTGGAAGTTTTCTGCAATTTTTGGTGTAGAAAACTGAAACTCTCCCCTTCTATCCTTAATCATTGAAATATGGGTCCTATTTTTGTAATCCTTGACTCTTTTTGATATCCATTTACCGGACCAATTTCCCCATTGGTATCTCTCTTTATTTATTTTATGGAATGCGGACTCCCTTTCTTGTTCTAGGATTTCTTCCAGTTCTCTTTTTTTCTCTCTTAGCTCCTGTCTTTCACGTACTCCCTTTGGTCTAGTTTCCTGTTCTAGCTCATTAATCTCCCTGTATAGTTGGACTTTTTGTTTCTCCCTCTCCTTCTTTTTCCCAGCTCCAATCCCGATCAGGGCCCCTCTTATTACTGCTTTGTGTGTTTCCCACAAGGTAGCTCTAGAGATGTCTGGTGTATCGTTTAAATCAAAGAAACTAATCAACTCCTGTTCAATCTTACCAATAACTTCCTGATCCTGTAGAAGTGAGTTATTTCGTTTCCATGTCCTCCCAGTTCCCCTTTCTCCCTGTATCTCAAGCTGTATAACTACTGGGGCGTGATCTGATAGAGTGATTGGTTTGATTTCTGCTTTTTTAAGATTTGTCACTAGTTGGTGCTCAACCAAAATGTAATGCAATCTTGCAAAAGAATTGTGCGGAGCTGAGAATTGAGTGTAATCCCTCTCTTTTAGGTGGGAAATTCTCCATGCATCTACTAGCTGCGCGTTGGCTAAAATTCTCTTTAGTACTCTGTGTCTGCCCTCTGATACCCTACTACAGCCCCCCAAGTTGTCCAGTTTTGGATTTAGGGTCCAGTTCAGGTCCCCTGAAGGGTTAGGTACCTTTCTCGTTGGTGACCTCTCCTCCCCATATTTACCCCGGGGCTCACACCGGTGACTCTCCGAGGGCCTCCTCCCTCCCACCCTCCCCCCCTCCCCCCTCCCCCCTCCCCCCGCACTTCCCCCGCACTTCCCCCGCACTCTCCCAGCCCCGTCTCTATTAGCATTACGACTCGTCAACCCCTCTACTCCCATATCTTTTTTTTTTTTTTTTCTGGGTCTTTCTTTGCACTTTCTTTGGGGTTCCTACTCTGCTATAGGCTCCGCTCCTCTACCTCCCCTCCATCTTAACTTCCTTAGCATGGGTCTAGTTTCCTTATCTTCTTCCCCCCATCCCGGCAACCGGGGGGGGGGGGCTATATCCAGCCTTTCACAGAACCCTTTCAAATCTTCAGGGAACCGCAGAACTGCAGAGCGTCCGTCTTTTTTCCCTTTTAAGCAAGCTGGGGATCCCCATTGATAGGATACTCCTGATGCCATCATCTGTTGTGTGAGGGGCTTCAATAGTCTCCTTCTCACCAACGTTTCTGTAGCTAGGTTCGGAAAGACCTGCAGTTCTGCCCCCTCAAAGGTCAACCCTGCTGATGCCCTCAGTTTCTCCATAATTAAACCTCTCTCTAATACATAATGGAACCTCACTATCACATCTGTGGGGGACTCCTCCCTTGCTACCGTCCGCCTTACAATCCTGTGGGCTCTATCTATCTTGAGGGTATCCATGGGCTCTCTTCCCAGTAGCGGGTTAAATATCTGCTGTGCTATACTTCCCAGTTCCCTACTGCTATATTTCTCTGGGAGGCCCTTGATACGTACATTCTTCCTTCTCCCCCGGTTCTCTTGGTCCTCCAGTTTATATTGGAGGTTTCTATTCGCTAACTGCAGAGATGTGATTTGTTCTGTTATCTCATCTATTCTTTGATCCTGATTGTCTAGTCTTTCCTCTATCTCTTCCACCCTCCCGAGGACCAAACCTATGTCTGCCCTTACTCCTGCTATTTCCATTTTTAAGGATTCCTCCATTTTAGCAAACCTCTCCACTAACATCTCCTTAATTAGAGGGGCTTCCCCCCCTGGGGTGTAGCTTGCACATTGCCTTCTCCCCTTATGTCCTCCTCTCCCACTCTTATTTCTTCCCTTTCCGGGGGGCTTTTAGGGTTACTGTGGACAAGGCTATTTGCTTCCTTCGGACCCCCCGTATTAACTCCGTTTTCCTTTCCCCCTTTACTTTCTTCTAACATCTTCTACCTATTTGGGCCGGATCTCCGCATTGTTCCTAATTTGGGGCTGCAAGGGCCTCCCTCCATTATACTAGAGTTACTTGCCATATATCGCTGGATACCCCCTGGACTGGGGGCCAGTGGCGCTTTTTTACCTGTTTTTGCTTTCCCTCTTATACTTCCCTTTAAATCCGCCCGGTTCTTTTTCAACTCCTTACCCCTGCGTTTCTCCCTCTATCTCCTCCTGCCTCCTCACTCCCGCCTTTCCTATTTTTCCGATGGGAACCCTGGGCCTCTTAATTTGTCCCTCCAGAGTCTCTCTCCCTCTAATCCACAGAGTGGGCTAGAGACCTGTCGGGGCACCAGCGGGGGGGGGGGGGGGGGCGAGGACAATAATACGGCCCTTGATCGGTTCACTACCTCACAGGGCCCTTCTTGATTTCACTGCCTTCCCTCCCTTCTATTATTGTCCCTTCTCAGGCTGGCAACTGGGGGGGAGGGGAAGGGGAGAGAAAGGCCAGAGAACCAAGGGGCATCCGCTGAATCGATATACTTCTCCCAGGTTCAAAACTGCCCACTTCCCTTCTTCCTACTCCCACTTCCCAGGTCCATTTACTTCAGTGTAGAGCACCCCCCCTTAAACTGTGCTTAAGATGTACATAGATCAGGGGATGTTCAAACTATGTTCAAACTATAAATTCCAACAGTTATTCTACAATATCTTTATCTATTTATCTTCTGTCACAGGATAGTCTTTTATCTTCTTCTTTCCTTGGGGATGTCACTTCCCCGTCTGTTACCACATAGCCTCCTCTCTTTTTCATTGTTTATGCAACAAGGGCTCAACTTGATAATATCGGTCACCCTTCTGATTACCACGTTTCCTTCATTGGCTCCTCCAAACAGCCCCTCCACTCTGGATTACACAAGAACAATGTCAGTCTTAATAGAGAGTGAGGGGGGTTGGAGTGACAGTCTCTCTTTACGTATTATTGGGCTAGTGCAGATTATTCAGATTACCCAGCTACCTCTCCAGGATAGTGACCACCTCAACGGGCCTCAAGCCAGAGCCGTAGACAATGGTAGCCTTATAGCCTCAATAGCACCCCCAAGGCCTTTAAGGTAGGGAAGGTTTAGTACTCTTTTGGCATCATTCTGCTGGTCCTTTTAGAATTTTGTGTGTCCTTACTTCACAGTTCATTGAGTTTACTTAGGGAGAGGTCTATTTTATTACAGAGCTTGTATCTACATGTAACACAGTTCACTGTTCAGGGAGCGCACACACTTCTACACGTATTCTTACAGATCAAATCTCCAGAGGTTTGGGTTTATGCAACAAGGGCTCAACTTGATAATAACGGTCACCCTTCTGATTCACACGTTTCCTTCATTGGCTCCTCTAAACAGCCCCTCCACTCTGGATTACACAAGAACAATGTCAGTTTTAATAGAGAGTGAGGGGGGTTGGAATAGCCATCTCTCTTTGCGTATTATTGGGCTAGTGCAGATTATTCAGATTACCCAGCTACCTCTCCAGAGCTTGTATCTACATTTAACACAGTTCACTGTTAAGGGAGCGCACCCACTTCTACACGTATTCTTACAGATCAAATCTCCAGAGGTTTGTCTTTATAAAGACAGTCCCCCCTCTGATGATGCTACTATAAGCTCCATTAGTGCATGCAAGACCTTTAGGAGAAGGAGGGTTTTAGCGCTCTCTTGAAGACCTTCTAGCGCTGCTTTCATGCTTTTCCTCACTAAAAAAAACTCCTTATGCATGCCCCAAAAAAAAAAAAGGAAAAAGTCTATATTATAGCATATCTTATAGTTGCTGAGCACCTCTCCATGTATCACAGTTCACTGTTCACGAAGCTCACACAGGTCTGCTATACCTCTCCCAGGTCAAGCACTCCTCACTCCCAACCTTAACTCACGTTTTGTTGATTGCAGCGACCCGATCCAGTAGCCAGCCGCTTCAAGTGTCCGGTCCTCACCCTCCCTTACCAGGGGTACATGTCTCTCACTTTGCTGTCTAGGACCGGCTTGTTGTTCTTCCTTGTTCCAGAGAATGCAGCTGACCTGCAGGTATGTCCAAGTTTCCAATCCTCTATATGTACTGAGTACACGAGGTGCACATGCTGCTCAGCGCTTCGTCTCCTGGAGCCTTGGGTCAGCGTCCAGCGTCTAGTTGCAGAGGTGAGGGGTGATCTCCTTCTGTCACGGGGCGAGTCGCCTCACTACCAGGCTAAACGGTAGGCTGTGGAGGAGCCGCGCATACTACGAGCGCAGTCAGGCTCCCCTCCGCATGGTTTGGGGAGGGATGGCCGGTCCGTTCACCGCTCCGCTGTCACCACGTGGCGGGGATGGAAGCGATGTTACACGGAGATTCCAGGGGGCGGGGAGGGATGGAGACGCTCAGAGCGTGCCTACCTCCTGGTGCTCCGCCCCATCCTCCCCCCCATGCTCCTTTGTATACACAAACTGATACATACTGAAGAAAGTATTTAATAAATTTGCCTTCTCTTTGTTCCCAGTCCACCCACTCTAGATCATTTTGTAAATGGCCTACATGCTCATACCTGACCTTTTTACTATTAATATATTTGAAGAATTTTTGGGGGTTTGTCAGATCTTTTGCAATCTGTTGATCGTTTTGAATTTTGCGTCCTTGATTTCTTTTTTACATATTCTGTTATAGTCTTTGTAACATTTAAATGATAGCGTTTTTTCATTTTTATATTTTTTAAAAGTAATTTTTTAAATTGTATTTATGGCCATTTTAACTTTGGCTGTGAGTCGCATAGGTTTTATTTTTTTTAGCCTTTTAAACTCATTACCCATGGGAATATATTTTGCAGTGAGTTTACATACAGTCACTTTGAAGTATTACCTTTTCTCTTCTGTGTCCATTGATGCCCGTATTCCCTCCCAAAGTCCTGGTGTCACGTACCTGGTGGTAGAGCCCGACCTGCAGGAAGAGCCCGACCTGCAGGAAGAGACCTCTCTTGCGGCTCCGACTCGAGGGCCCTGGTAGAGTATACAGGTAGCACAAGAGTCTGGAGTGGCACGAGTGCCTGGCAGGATCAACAGCAGCAGAGGGGTCTGGAGCCCAGGAAGAACTTGTAGCAGGACCCCCAGCTGGATCAGGAGACGGCTGGGACCAGGAAGGAACAGGATCAGCAGGCAAGTGCAGCAAGCTGAAGCAGAGCAGCAGGTGGGTAGCTGGACCTGGGACACCAATGCAGGAACTCAGGCAAAAGCAGGACTTCAGGTAGGAGCTGGAACCACAACTGGAGGTAGAGCAGCAGATGGGCACCGGAAGACAGGATGCTGGCAGCAGAGCAGTCAGACAAGCCAGTTCAAAGGTCAGGCGGTCAGCGAAGGTACCAAGGATCAAGCAGGTGGATAGTCGGACAAGCCGGGCAGGCAGCAGAAGTACCGAAGGATTAAGCAGAGGGGAAGTCAGACAGGCTGGGATCAGATGCAGGTGGATAGCAGGAGTGGTAGGTAGACAAGCCGGGTCAACAGGTCACAGAAGGCAGGTTCTCAGAATCAGGATACTCGCACACTGTAGATCAGACAGCAAGAACTGGATGTGACAGACTGAGTTAAATAGCCCGCCTGGCGCCAACAGGCGAACGTGCGACGGAAGGTCCAGACTGATTCCCGCTGGCAGGATCTTCCTGACATTGCCCCCCCCCTCAAGGGGCAGCCTCCGGATGCCCAACCGGGCCCATCTTTCAGGGTGAGATCTCTTGAAAGCTTGGATTAAACTCTTTGCATGGATATTCTCCTCAGGCTCCCAAGAATTCTCCTCCGGGCCATAGCCTTTCCATTTGATTAAAAATCGGGCTTGATTATTCCTTTTCCTACAATCCAGGATAGCTTCAACTTCAAATTCTTCCTCGCCATCCACTATTACAGGGTCCGGAGGATTCACATTCTGGTCAAGAAAAGGATTGGGGACAAAGGGTTTCAACAGGGAGACGTGAAAAACAGGGTGGATCTTGAGTGAATCCGGGAGCTCTAGCTCATAAGCCACCTCATTAATTCTCCTTTTTACAGGAAAAGGGCCTAAGAATTTGGGGCCCAATTTCCTGGAGGGACAAGTCAATTTAAGGTTTGCAGAGGACAACCATGCACGGTTACCCAGTTCGAGCACCAATTCACCCCGCTTCTTCCTGTCGAACACTTCCTTATTTTGCCATGGTCTTCTGTAATAATTGATTGTTCGAGGAGAAAATATTCATTCAGGAATTGAATTAGGAAGGAAAGCTGGATGTAAACCGTAATTAGCAAAAAACGGGCTTTGCTTTGTAGCAGAATGCATGGAATTATTATAAGCAAATTTGGCCAAAGGAAGCAGTGTGACCCAGTCATCTTGAGAAAAGGATGAAAAACAACGCAGGTATTGCTCGAGGGTCTGATTGTTCCTCTCGGTCTGACCATTCGTCTGAGGATGGTAAGCGGTGGAGAATGATGCAGTGCAATTCCCAGGACTTTACACAGCGCTCTCCAAAACCGCGAGGTAAATTGCACTCCGCGGTCAGAAACTATATTGGCCGGGATTCCATGAAGTCTAATTATTTCCCTGATGAACATTTGGGCTGTTTCAAAAGCCGAGGGAGTACCCTTCATTGGAATGAAATGGGCCATTTTAGACAGCCGATCTACCACCACAAAGATGGCAGTATGCCCAGCCGCCGGGGGTAGGTCAACAATGAAGTCCATAGACAACATCTTCCAAGGCCTGTCCGGAATGGGCAGAGGTTTCAATAATCCCCAGGCTCTGGAACTACGGGTCTTGTTCCGAGCACAGGTGGTGCAGGACTCCACGTAACTCCTAAAGTCCTTAAGTACTTGGGGCCACCAGAAAGTGCGCTGGACAAGATCAGCAGTCTTGGAGACACCAAAGTGTCCTGCTAGTGCATGGTCATGGCAAAGTTCGAGAATAGACACCCGTAAGCCTTCAAGTACAAAGATTTTGCTCCCGTACCAAATCAGTCCATCCCTGGCCTGTAACTCTGTTCCAACGGTGGGTGCTGACCCAATTGAAGCTTGCTTCAACAGCAAGAGCAGATTTTCCTGTAGCAGGAGGAAGTTCCCTGGGGCCAGGATAGTGTCGGGGCGAAGTTTCCTCGGATTTGTGGAACATCCTAGAGAGGGCATCGGGTTTCAGTTCAATGAAAACGCACCCCTTGCTTGGTTAGTTGTGTGATTGGGCAGATGATAGCGGAGAACCCCTTGATAATGTTTCTGTAAAAATTGGCAAAGCCAACAAAACGTTGGACCACTATCTTGTCTGTGGGAGTTGGCCAGTCAAGAATTTTTTTGTGCATCCATCCTTTTTCCTTCTACAGAAATAACTAGACCCAAAAATGAGATACTTTCTTGTTCAAAGGCACATTTTTCAGCCTTGGCGTACAGTCCGTGTTGTCGGAGCCGGTCCAGGACACATTTAACATGTTTGCGGTGAGAGTCCAGAGAAGGGGAAAAAAATAAGGATATCGTCTAAGTAAACTATTACGAACAAGTCTAAATAGTCCCGGAAGACATCATTTATGAAATACTGAAAGGTAGCGGGGGCATTACACAATCCGAAGGGCATCACCAGGTATTCAAAATGCCCAAAGTGGGTACGAAAAGCTGTCTTCCACTCATCCCCACTTCTGATACGGACCAGATTGTAGGCCCCTCTGAGGTCCAGCTTAGTGAAGGTAGTGGCAGTTCCCAATCTCTGAAATAACTCTGGTACCAGAGAAAGCGGATATAGATTTTTAACTGTTATTTTATTTAACTCTCTATAGTCAACACAGGGCCGGAGGGTATGGTCTTTCTTTTCCACAAAGAAGATGCCTGCACCCACTGGGGAAGTGGAAGGTCGAATGAAGCCCTTCTTCAAGTTTTCGACGATGTAAATTTTCAGGGTCTCCTGTTCTGGTCAATGGAAAGATCCTGCCAAAGGGAACCTCGGCTCCGGGAAAGAGTTCAATGGGGCAGTCATATGCCCGATGGGGAGGCAAAGCTTCTGCCCCCTTCTTACTGAAGACGTCTAGGTAATCATGATACACTTCAGGGACTGCTCGGCGAAGTTCAGAATCAGAGTTCAGACATAGTAAAGCAGGGAGGATTCTTCAGGATACAATACTGCTGGCAATATGGAGAGAGGAATGTGATCTCCCCGGTAACCCAGTTTATAGCAGGGTTATGGGCCTGCAACCATGGCATGCCAAGAATGATTGGAAACAAAGGAGATGAAATAATGTCCAAACAAAGCAGATCTTGGTGCAGGTTGGAGATAGAAACTGAAAGGGGAGTAGTCTCTTGTGTAACTGGTCCAGATTTTATTGTTGAGCCATTGGCCAGGTGGATAGAGAGTCCTTGAGCCTTGTGCAGCAGAGGGATTTGGTGTTTACTGGCAAAGGAAAAGTCCATGAAACAACTACAAGCCCCTGAGTCAATGATAGCGGGGACTTGCAAAGTCCTTCCTGGGAGCTGCAACGAGACAGGGCGAGGTGAGAAGAGGTCTTAAGCCAAGCAGCAGTAGCGCCAGACGAGACAGACATGCACTTACGGAGCTTGGTAGGGCAGTTCCTGACATAGTGTCCAGGTAAAGGCACAAGTTGTTGGCCCGACGATGTTGGCGTTCCTCCATCGTGAGAGCAGGGCGAAGAACTCCGAGCTGCATAGGTTCAGAAGTATCAGGTGCCGGAACAGGACTAGGAGTGGGAGCCGGATGGGAATAGTTAGGTACCCGAGGCAACATCCAGGAGGGGCGAGTAGACCCAGCACCTCTTTCAGCTCTTCGCTTCCTCAGCCGTCGATCAATTTGAATGGCAAGGTTAATTAAGGCATCCAGGGTTTGTGGGATTCCCACACGAGCCAGTAAATCTTTCAGAGGGTCTGAGAGCCCCATACAAAACTGGTAACGAAGGGCCGCATCGTTCCAATCCGTATCTGTACTCCAACGGCGGAATTCAGTGACATAGTAGGGCGGCTTCTGCGTGGCGGAGAGTTGAGGGTCCTCCTAGAGCTGGGCCATCGTATCAAAGAAGGTGGTCAGGTTAGTTAGGACCTCTGCTTTGTGTTCCAGCAAACGATGAGCCCAAGCTTGAGGATCTCCCAGGAGCAAAGACACCACAAACCCCACTTTGGTGGCCTCAAGTGAAAAGGTGCGAGGTTGTAGAGCAAAGTACAGTTCACAAGAGTTCCGGAATGTCCTGATTCTACTTCGCTCTCCAGAAAACTTTTCAGGCTTGGGGACCCTGGGTTCAGGAGGCAACATAACCACTGTCGGAGAAGAGGTGCTGGAGGCAGAAGCGGACGGAAGAGGAGGCCCCTGAGCAGTTGTGGGTGAAGTGAGAGCTTGGACCTTTTCTTCCAAACGAGTGTATCCCTCCTGGAGACTCTTGACAGCCTGGGTAAGGCCAGCCAGATGCAGACAAAGTTCGTCCATGGGTCATGGCTCGGTCATGGCTGTCTGATACTGTCACATACCTGGTGGTAGAGCCCGACCTGCAGGAAGAGACCTCTCTTGCAGCTCCGACTCGAGGGCCCTGGTAGAGTATACAGGTAGCACAAGAGTCTGGAGTGGCACAAGTGCCTGGCAGGATCAACAGCAGCAGAGGGGTCTGGAGCCCAGGAAGAACTTGTAGCAGGACCCCCAGCTGGATCAGGAGACGGCTGGGACCAGGAAGGAACAGGATCAGCAGGCAAGTGCAGCAAGCTGAAGCAGAGCAGCAGGTGGGTAGCTGGACCTGGGACACCAATGCAGGAACTCAGGCAGAAGCAGGACTTCAGGTAGGAGCTGGAACCACAACTGGAGGTAGAGCAGCAGGCGGGCACCAGATGCTGGCAGCAGAGCAGTCAGACAAGCTGGGTCGAAGGTCAGCCGGTCAGCGAAGGTACCAAGGATCAAGCAGGTGGATAGTCAGACAAGCCGGGTCGATAAACAGGCAGGCAGCAGAAGTACCGAAGGATTAAGCATAGGGGAAGTCAGACAGGCCGGGATCAGATGCAGGCGGATAGCAGGAGTGGTAGGTAGACAAGCCGGGTCCACAGGTCACAGAAGGCAGGTTCTCAGAATCAGGATACTCACGTACTGTAGATCAGACAGCAAGAACTGGATGTGACAGACTGAGTTAAATAGCCCGCCTGGTGCCAACAGGCACACACACACTGGCGCGCACACGTGAACGCGCGGCGGAAGGTCCAGACTGATTCCCGCTGGCAGGATCTTCCTGACACCTGGAGAGCAGCTCTCATCCTTTGGAAATTTTTGCTCTTAAAGTTAAGTGTTTTTATCTTACCTGTATGTGTTTGTTGCTTACACCTAACAATAAATTAAATCCTGTTATGGTCACTGCTACCCAGATGTTCTTTTATATGAATATTGGTAATTAGCTCTGCATGGTTTGAGCTTACCATGTCCAGCAGAGCGTCATTCCTAGTCAGAGTCTCGATAAACTGCACCATAAAACTTGTCTTGTAACAGGTTTATACATTTTTGTCCTTTAACTGTACCAGCACTGCCATTACTCTAGTCAATTTCCAGGTAGTTAAAATCCCCCATTATCACTATCCCAGCCTTTCCATCAGTGCAAGCAGCTTAGTCTCTACCTCCTCACTAACACTGGGAGGTCTATAACAAACTCCAGTGATAACCCATGTACAGTTCATCTCATAATGCTTCAAACTCATCACGCTCTCCATCTACTAGGTCCTCTTTCACGCTCGCTTTGAGATCACTTCTCTGAGACACACCATCACCCCTCCGTTTTACCCTGTCTTTCTGAAAGAGCATAGCCAGGAATATTAATAGCCCAGTCATGAGAAGAATGAAGCCAAAATTTATCATAGTTTTCCTTTTGCACCAGAGCTTACAACTCCCCTATTTTGCTTGGCAAATGTCTGGCATTTGGTGAACAAACACTTTAATTCATTTTCAAATTTTGCAAACATGTGTTGCATATTTTTTATTTTAGTACAATGAGTACCATTTCCAATGGTTGATTGTAACATAGGAACCTTCATATCATCTGCCATAGCCCCCCCCCCCCCCATCTTTCCCCATTCCCACCTATGGGGGCTATCTCCTGTCTATCTCCTGTCTGTCCCATTATAACCTAATTCACCCTCCCCCCACAATCCTAGTTTAAATACTCCTCCAACCTTCCCATAAACCTCTTCCCCAGCACAGTAGACCCCCTTCCATTTAGGTGCAAACCATCTTTAGCATATAGGTTGCACCCCAATGAAAAGTTAGCCAAGTGCTCTAAAAACCCTAATCCCTCCTCCTTACACTAGGTCTTTAGCAATGCATTCAGCTCTCTAATCACTCCCTGCCTTTCCTGTGTTGCGCATGGCACAGGCAGTATTTCAAAGAATATCACCTTCCAGGTCCTTCCCTTCAACTTGCAGTCTAGTTCTTTTAAATTGGTTCATAAGGAGCCTCCACCTTCCATATGTTCTGTCATTGGTTCCAACATGGATCAAGACAGCTGGGTCATGCCCAGCCCCTCCCAGTATTTTATCAACCCGGTCCACCACATGCCAAACCCTGGCACCTGGGAGACGGCAAACCATTCGGTTGAGGTGATCCTGGTGACAAATGATTCTATCAGTCCTGATTATAGAATCCCCTATTACCACAAACTGTCTAGGCTTACCTGCACTCCCCTCACCACCCCTTCTAGATGGGCTGCTTTCCTGGCTGTTATGGGGAGCAGTGACATCTAGGGCTGCCACCTCTCTGCTTGATTACCCCCACATCTTCACCCAACTTGGCGACTCTGTTAGGGTGCTCAAACCCAGAGCTGGCCTTTTCTGTGAGCCCCTACCGCTTCCTCTAATTGTATTAACCCAACTTCCTACCTGGTAATCCTTACCCCTCACCCTCCCCATTAACCCCACTAGCCACCTGTTCAGTGAGCATACAACCCCTTTCAAGGTTGTCAGTTCTACCCAGTGTTGCAATTTGCTCCTCTAGATCTCTAAGGCGAGCTCCCAGAAGGGCAACCTGCTCACATCGTTGCAGCGGTATCCATCCTGGACCTGTTGCTCAATTGTTTACATGTTGCACACTGCACAAAACCTTCAATCTTGCTAACACACATTTTCCAAGTTACAATAATATTACTAACAGGAAATGTCAAATGTTTATTACAGGTTTGATGACTCCAGGTATAACCACCTGTTTCTAATTCTGTTTTTAACTCACAACCTAATACAGTTCTACTTGGTCAGCGTTTCATTACACAAAAAGGTGACAAGCTCAAGGATGAGCAGACTCAGAAATTAGTTCTATAGAAAGTTTTATAGAGGACTTCAAGCACCTGTGACCAATTAACCACTACCTTTAATTAGGAGTCTGACAGCAGGAAAGAAAAAAAAAAGGCTTTTTTAACCACTTCCCACCCAGCCAATGCATATATACGGCCGGGTGGGAGCCGTCTACTCCTGATAGGACGTTCAGGAACGTCATTCAGGAGTAGCGGGATCGCGCGCGCGCCCGCGCAGCGGCGCGATCCCGATGTGCTCGTGTCACCCGGACACGGCACATCTCAGATCGGCAGGAGGGCTCTGTGATTGGCCCTCCTGATCACATGACGGCCGTGTCCAATCACGGCCGTCATGTGATGTAAACAAACAGCCGGTTGCTAGGCAATCGGCTCTCCTCTCCTCACACGGAAGTCACCGCTGAGGAGAGGAGAGCAGAACGCTGCAGCCGGCTGATGATCAGTGAGTATGGGCTGCTTTTTACAGCTTTTTACTCACTGATCATCAGTGTAGTGTAAACACAGTCCCCACACATGTCCCCAAAACACACATGTCCCCAAAACATACATGTCCCCAAATAATAAAAACACATGTCCCTAATAATAAAAACATGTCCCCCACATATGTCCCACTAAAATCACATGTCCCAATGATTATCTGCACACATATGTACGTGATCACCTGCACACATATGTACATGATCATTTGCGTACATATGTCCGTGATCACACAAACCAATTATTATACACTTAACGGAATTTTTTTTACCAAAAACATGTAGCAGAATACATTTTGGCTTAAATTTATGATAAAATTTGATTTTATTGGATTTCTTTCCAAATAGAAAAAAGAAAATATTGTTTTTTTTCCAAATTTCCGCTATTTTTGCGCTTATATCGCAAAAAAAAAAAACGGAGTCGTGAATAAATAACACCAAAATAAAGCTCTATTTGTGCGAACAAAATGATAACAATTTCATTTGGGTACAGTGTAGCATGACCGCGCAATTGTCACTGAAAGCGCTAGAGCGCTGAAAGCTGAAAATTGGGCTGGGAAGGCAGGGGGCGAAAGTGCCCTGTATTGTAGTGGTTAAAAAGTGACAGAAAAGGTGTTAAAAAGCTGCAGGGAAAGACCCCAAAAATAACCTAAAAATGCACACTCTGCAATCACCAGCAAGCAAAACTGATTTTCACTCTCCACTAAGTTCCCGCTCTTCAGCTTCCAACCAGCAAATGAGGAAAATTTGTTGGGCACCAAGAGACGAGAGGACTTAGGCTGCTTTCACACTGGGGCGGTATTCAGGTGTTACAGCGCTAAAAATAGCGCCTGTGTAGCGCCTGAAAAAAACCGGCCCCTTTCCCTCCTGTGTGAAAGCCGGAGGGCTTTCACACTGGAGCGATGCGCTGGCAGGACGGTGAAAAAAGTCCTGCTAGCCGCATCTTTGGAGCGGTGAAGGAGCGGTGTATTCACCGCTCCTATACCGCTCCTACCCATTGAAATCAATGGGACACCGCGGCAATACCGCCGGCAAAGCGCCGCTGCAGCGGCGCTTTGCGGGCGGGTTTAACCCTTTTTCGGCCACCCCGCGTAGCGCCCGCAGACCGCCACTAAAACGACGGTAAAGCGCCGCTAAAAATAGCGGCGCTTTACCGCCGACGCCGCTCCCGCCCCAGTGTGAAAGCAGCCTTTAGGGTCCTTTCACACAGGGCGGATCAGTGCTGATCCGCCCCGTGGATATCCGTTTGCTCAGCGGGGATCACTCCGTCGATCCCCGCTGAGCAGGGAGATGACAGGTCCGTCTCTGCACACTGCGCAGGGACAGACCTGTCACAGCGCCGCTCTCCCCTATGGGAGATCGTATGATGACGGACCGCAGTGTCCGTCATCATCCGATCCGTAGACGGATGGAAAAATTGCTTTTTCCTCCGTCACACTTTTTCGGATCGGAGCGGGTCGGATGTCAGCGGACATGTCACAGCTGACATCCGACGCTCCATAGAGGTCTATGGAGCACCCGTTCAGGTCCGCCTGAAAAACTGACAGGCGGGCCTGAACGGATCGTCAGTGTGAAAGGGGCCTTATACTGCAGCATGCAGTACACTGCGCCCAAAGGCGATATCCTCATGACCTTTTACATTTATTTGGTAGAATCTGGACTGAAGACCAAGTTGCAGCCTTGCAGATCTGAGCCATGGAGCCTTGGTGATACACTGCCTAAGAAGCACTAACAGCCCTTGCGGAGTGTGCTTTAATATGAAAAGGAGGAAGTTTCCTCTTTAAACCATAAGCTTGAACAATCACTTGACTAATCCATTTGGAAATAGTAGATTTTGACGATGCCTGTCCTCTTTTAGGACTGTCTGGCAATACAAACAAAACATCTGTTTTACAAATCTGATCGGTCACTTTCAAATAGACCTTGACCGCTCTCATTGCATCAAAAGAATGTAGTGACCTCTCTTGCACAGAATGAGGTTCTGGAAAAAATGAAGGCAGAACAATATCCTGGTTTAAATGAAAACCTGACACTACATTTGGTAGGAATTTAGGATGAGGCCACAATACAACCTTATCTTTATGAATAAACAAATGTAGCTCTTTACAGGAAAGAGCCGCCAACTCTGATACTCTTCTTGCAGAAGATATGGCAACCAAGAAAATTATTTTCCTCGTCAAGAGGGAATATCTCGTATTGGCTCAAACGGCTGTTTTTGTAATTCCAACAGGACTAAATTTAAGTCCCAAGGGTTCAGGGGAGACCTAACTGGAGGATTAATCCGGGTTACCTGTTATGACTAATTTCTGATTGGGACTCTAAAACAAAGTTAATACTGCAGCTGCAGAAACAGATTCACAGGACTCAATCACTGTGTTTAAAATATCAGTTAGGTGGAAATTTATTATTACATGTTATTT
Source organism: Lithobates pipiens (assembly GCF_037356315.1). Lineage (NCBI taxonomy): Eukaryota > Metazoa > Chordata > Amphibia > Anura > Ranidae > Lithobates > Lithobates pipiens. Next base: position 209,893,368 of record NW_027507758.1, read on the forward strand.
TATGCATAGATAAGAAAGGGGTGGTGTGAGATGTTATTAAAAGCAAACAAATAGAAATATATTATTAAAAGCTAGAAAATAGAACTATTGCAAAAGTAAAACATTGAAAAGGGAGGGGGGAGTAGAGAGGTTACAGAACACATTTCAACAGTGAGAACAAAATGGAGTCTCTCGTGCTTAAATGAACAGTACAGTGAATGTCCATGTCATTTCCCTCCTTCTGTTTATTTGACACCATTCTTCTCTGCGTTTCATTCAGCCGATTGCTGGTAAATCCTGTTACAGATATCGTCCTGTTCAGCTCTCTCCCAGCTTCCTCACAATGATGGGTTCATCAGGGCTGGTGGACCATTTGTTGGTACAGAGGGTAGTCACACAAAGGCATAACATGATGAGGAAGCAAATAAGAAATGAGAAGTAGGAACATCACAATGTAAGCGTCAAGTTTCTGTAACCATGTTGCTATGCCATATAAAAAGATAAAAAGTCACCAAAACCTCCTAAACCCTTAAAGAGGTTCCATCCATCTTTAGCAATATCTCTGGTCTTATTCTGTAGTTCTCTTATCTTAGCAAGATGCCCTTTAATAATGTCCTCGTTATCAGAAATGTATATATAACAGTTAGTGCAAAATATCTTACACATCCCACCTTGAGCTGCAGTGAGATAATTTAGCATTAATCTGTGCTCTAATACTCCTTTTTTAATCTGAGCCATTTCTTCACTTAATAAACCTATATCAGTGGTAGGAAGGTTAATAATCTCATCTACAATTCTAGTGTAATTGTTTATTATTTTCATTGCTTCAATTCCCCATCCTGTCCAGGAAGGGAACCATGCCATGTCACCTTCAGTGAACAGCTCTCTTTTGAACACTAAAGGATATTCTGGACTTTGATCTGGTCACACTGTATCTTTGCGAACAGCCAAAGCAGGTGCTAACTTTCCAATATAACATGTACCTGTAACATTAGTAGGAAGCCAGGTGTAAGCTTTATTTCCACATATGTGGGTGGCACAGTGGTGTAGTGGTTGGTACTCTCACCTAGCAGTAAGAAGGGTCGCTGGTTCAAATCCCAACCACGACACTACCTGCCTGGAGTTTGCATGTTCTTCCTGTGCTTGTGTGGGTTTCCTCCGGGTCCTCCGGTTTCCTCCCACACTCCAAAGACATGCAGGTAAGTTAATTGGCTTCTGTCCAAAATTGGCCCTAGTATATGAATGGGGACCTTGGCTTGTGGACTCCTTGAGGGTAGGGACCGATGTGAGTGTGCAATGTACAGGGATAGGGATAATTGTAGACACTCACTCAGGTTGAACTGGATGGACTTGTGTCTTTATTCAACCTTACTAACTATGTAACTATATATAATATAACCCTCTACGTAAGGATGGTATGCCTGCTCCTAAACTGGAAGCAATAACATGGAATCTCAGGTAACCAATATTTTCACATATTGGGAACTGTGAGCAATTTGTACTATAATTAAATCTCTCAACTTTACCACTACTTTGTGGATAAGGTGTATGGAAAGCTTGCTCTATGTGAAGGGCTTCATAACCTCTTTCATTACTTCACCAGTAAAATGGGTTCCTCTGTCACTCTCAAACTCCATATCTACAAACTATTTCATTCAAAATTTTCTTTTCTGTTTTTGCATTTGCTTTAGCTACAGGCCAGCACTCGGGCCAACTTGAGAACATATTAATGCACACTAAAGCGTACTCATAGGTGCCTATTCTGGGCATCTAAATGTAGTCTATTTGAATTCTTTGGAAATGGAAATCTGGCTTAGGAGCAGTGGCGTAACTAGAACCTTCAGGGCCCCGATGCAAGAAACCATGAAGGGCCCTCCTGACAGGGCCCTTTACTCCGAGTTTGGTGGCGGAACAACAGGGCCCGGTTGCAAGTGGGTGGTTGCATGTAAAGGAACCAATTTCTCCATTTGCCGCCACTTCTCCACCTCTCCCTCACACAGGCATTCAGCGGCTGCAGGAGGAAAATGGAGAGATGGGTTCCTCTATGTTGGTGTTTCTCAATCTTTTTCCAGTCAGGGCACCCTTTAAGTACATCCCTATGTGAATGGGGCTGCACAGCAACCACCCTGCAACTGTGTGCATTGCATGCAGTTGCAGCATAGTGATGATGCATTTAAGGGGTTGTAAATCCTTGTGTTTTTTCACCTTAATGCATCCTATGCATTAAAGGGGAAAAACACCTGACAGTCACCGGAACCCCCCCCCCCCCCCCCGTTTACTTACCTGAGCCCTGGAACTTTACCAGGTGGAGATGCGCTCTTCTTTTGCCTGGGGTTCTCGGCTCCTGATTGGATAGATTGATAGCAGCTCAGCCATTGGCTCCTGCAGCTGTTAATCAAATCCAATAATGCAGGCGTCGGGGGCGCCTGCAAGGTACCCCCCCCCGGGTGAGTGCTTCTCCTAGGGGGTTGTCTGATAAGAGGAGGAGCCACGAGAGCCACCAAGGGACCCCATAATACAAGGTTCGGGGCCACTCTGTGCAAAACAAGCTGCACAGTGAAGGTAAGTATAACATGTTTGTTATTAAAAAAAAAAAGCAAACCTTTACAATCACATTAAGGGATTAAAACAGGTGGTCAGGCTTTTCGTGTTGTTCTCTCTCGCCGAAAGGAGCGGTGATCGCAGAATCATTCATTTCGCTGTACAGTTCGTTCGCTGGTTCGTCACCATGGCAAATAAGTGGGTTTTCTTCAATGTCACAGCCGACGGCAACCTCCTAGGCTGCATTATTATTGAGCTGAGATTTGATGTTGTTCCAAAGAACTGTGAAAACTTCATTCAGTTGTGCACTGGACAACCAGGATTTGGTTACAAAGGCTCTTGCTTCCACAGAGTCATCCCTGACTTTATGTGCCAGGGTGGAGACTTGACCCATCACAATGGAACTGGTGAAAAATCTATCTATGGAAACAAGTTTGCAGATGAGAACTTTACTCTGAGGCACACTGGACCAGGAATTCTGTCTATGGCTAATGCTGGCCCTAACACAAACGGTTCCCAGTTCTTCATCTGTACTACCTTAACCAGCTGGCTTGATAAAAAGCATGTCGTGTTTGGTTCAGTTGTGGAGGGCATGGATGTTGTGAAAAAAATGGAAAGCTATGGTTCTCAGTCAGGGAAGACCAGCAAGAAACTTGTGATTGCTGACTGTGGCCAGATTTAAAGGAACTTGGAACTTGCATCTTCATCTTAGTCTTAACATCACAAGCATTCCTTTTCAATCTGCTTCGGAATTCTTCAGTCCTTGGACTGTCTCTGGAGTTTAATTGCATCTTGCAACCATCCTTTTGTTTTTTCATTTTTTATTTTTATTTTTTTATTTTACAAAAATCTGAATGTTTTATAATGTGATACAACATAAAGAATAGGTTTTACTGTGAAAAAAATACTGTATATGGCACGTATTATTCACATGAGGTCTTAATATGTCATCATAATTATTATTTAAATGTAGGAAAAGAGAGGTTGAGAGACAGGATATAAAATGAAAGAAAAAAAAAATGCATTAAATAAATGTATGGTATTAAATCAGCTCTGTGCTAGTGAATCCCCTCTTTTAGTCCCTCGTAGTATTTTTATTTTGCTTTATGTGTTTTCTTTGCTAAATAGTACATTTCCATGTATATGTATCCTTATCAGTTTGTTACCTCTTTTTTCTAATTTCTTTTTTTTTTTTTTATTCCATAAAAGTTTTTATTGTTTTTCCGAAAAGAAAAAGGAAAATGTACATTGCATTTCAGAATATACCAGAGTTACATTCAAATAGGTAACAAACAAATATCCCAAACATTGAGAAGTAATATTAAAGATTAAGTACACATATTACTAGGTGTATGATCTGTTGAACAATTAGACCACCTTAGCTAGAAATATCTCCTTACCCCAAAAAAATAAAAAATAAAAACTCGGTTGGAGAGATGGGAGATATAAATTACACATGGGGGGGCATAGGGAGAGATAACCCTATGTGTCTGCCTTCGCGTAGACACCGAGTCGTTCCATCAGTGAAGAGAGAAAACGGGGTGGCGCTGGGTCTGAGTAGGGTCAAGTTGGTCCGTCTTGTGGTACAAGACGGTCTCTCCTGGGTGTCGTGCTCAAATGGTGTCAATAGAATTTACCTAGTAGGAGTCGCAACTACAACGGTCCGCAATGTGGGGTCGCGAGGGGTAGTGTCTGGTGTCAAGTCATCAGGTATGTGGGTACAGTCGGGGGGCAATGTAAGGGATGGGTAAGGAAGAAGGGAGAGGAGGGGTACCTAAGGAAGAACAGGGAGAGGGAGGTAAGGGGGGGCAAGGACCTACCGATCCGTCCACTGACTCCCCCGAGACAGACCGTTAGTAAGGGCTAGGTAAGGTAGGGTAGCCCCATCTATAAAGGTAGGAGCCCCTCGTGTTTTCGGGGCTGGTGTGAGAGGACCTATCTGATCCCGGACGCATCACCTTCGGGAAGGAGTATAGGGTCGGTTCTGCTCAGAGGTAGGAGTATTTCTGGAGTCATGCGTGATCGGGTTCGTAAGAGCCCCGAATTCAGCAGAAGAACGGAACTGGGTCCACCGGTCCCAAGTACGGGCATATTTGTGAGGCGAGTCTCGGGCAATATGGATAAGTTCCTCCATTTCCGCTATCTTTCCCACTCTATGTAGCCATTCTAAGATAGTCGGGGGCTCCGTAGATCCCCAATGTACCGGTATGCACAGCTTGGCCGCGTTAAGCATATGTAAGCCCAAAGACTTTCTGTAAGAGGAGGTAGATGTGGAGGAGAGGTGGAGAAGGAGCGAGGCCGGTGTGTATTCAATTTGCTGGTTTGTGATTCGGGAGGTTAATGCGTGGACCTGAGTCCAAAAGGCCTGGATTTTGGGGCAAGACCACCAGATGTGAATGAAAGATCCCAGTTCCGACTGGCATCTCCAGCAGGTCTCTGAGATCGCTGCGTTAAACTTATGTAGGCGTGTCGGAGTACGATACCACCTGGATAGAATTTTGTAATTATTTTCCTGTGTATGTACATTTAAGGATCCCTTGTGTGCGGTGATCAAGACGCTTTCCCATTCAGTTTCCGAAAAGTCCATTTGCAACTCTCTCTCCCAGGCAGGGCAGGCCCCGCCGTGTTTCGGGGAACTCTGCCAGAATAGCATAGTGTGTATAGTTGATATCAGGTGCTGTTGTGGAGTAGCTTGGGAGCAGAGAGTCTCAAACGGAGACCGGTTCCGTGATAGGGCTCCTGCGCGGTTGGACGCTCTAAGAAAGTGGTGGATCTGAAAGTATGACCAGAACGGGAGGGGCTGCTCATCAGGTCTGACGGGGAGGCCATCATAGTCCAGTAGCCGACCACCCTGGTAGAAGTGATGTGCTTGTAGGTCTTCTAGAGGCCAGTCCGGCCGTAAAAAAACATCATTCATGCCAGGAGCAAAAGCCGGGTTCATGCGAATCGGCGTGAGTGGACCTGGGTTCGATGATAGTTGAAATTGTTTGCATGCTACCTTGAAGCTCTTCAGGGTGGCAGCTACCAGGGGATGTTCTTTAGCTCCTTTAGGTGTGTGAGAAGGGAGAATCCATGGTAAAGTTCTAAGGGGTAGATTGGAGGTTAGGCTCTCAAGATGGACCCAACCCTTGGACTTCTCCTGGGTAGCCCAATCTACGATTCTACCCAGATGGCAAGCAAGGGAGTAGTACCGTAGATTTGGAAGACCGATGCCCCCCAGGTGTTTGGGCTTTGTGAGTTGGGAAAAGCTTATCCTAGGTTGTTTCTGCTTCCAAAGGAATTGTTGGGATATGCGTTTGATGCGTTGGAAGAACGAGTCGGGTATCGCGATAGGGATTGTCTGTAGCAAATAAAGGAAACGCGGGAGGACGTTCATCTTTAAGATGGCCGCACGACCAAACCACGAAAATTGAGGTTTGTCCCACCTGCGTAGGTCTTCTGTTATTGTGTGAACCAGAGGGAGAAAATTTTTCGAGAATAAATCAGATAAGTGGGCGGGGAGCTGGATACCTAAATATGTAATCGATTCCCTCTGCCAGGAAAATGGGAAGTTATCTTGACATTGCGTGACTGTGTCTGGAGGGAGGGAGATATTCAGGGCATTGGATTTGGAGAAGTTTATTTTAAGGTTAGACAGTCGGTTGAACAGATCAAAATCTTTCAGTAAGTTGGGGATAGATGTAAGTGGGTCCCTAAGGAATAGGAGGATGTCATCGGCAAATGCCGCTAGTTTGTATTCGTGTCCCGCCACATGAATTCCCTTGATATCGTCGTTGGCTTGGAGGCGTCTCAGTAGCGGTTCAAGTGTCAGGATGAAAAGAATAGGGGAGAGGGGGCATCCCTGCCTCGTTCCATTTCGGATAGGGAAGGCGTCCGACAGCTGGCCGTTGACCCTGATTCTTGCCGTCGGGGTGGTGTATAGAGACATAATCATGTTATATAGCCTGCTTGGTAAACCCAAGTGGCGCAATACTGCCCCCAAGTAGTCCCAGGCCAGCCTGTCGAACGCCTTTTCCGCATCCAGGGATAAGAAGAATCCTTTTTGTTTGTTAGACGTTAACCAGTGATGAAGATTGATCGCTTTTATGGTGTTGTCTCTGGCCTCTCGACCAGGGACAAAGCCTACCTGATGATCGCCAATCAATGTGGGGAGAAAAGGAAGGAGGCGGTTCGCCAGGATTCTAGCAAATAGTTTAAGGTCAACGTCTAATAGTGAAATCGGTCTGTAGTTGGTAACCGCTGTTCCGTCTTTGCCGCTTTTTGGGATCACTGTGATGTGGGCTTCCAATAGCCTGTGAAAGGGTGGCGTTGTTGTGTTTAGTGAATTAAATGCTTTGAGGTAGGGTTTCGCTAATACATCAGAGAAGGTTTTGTAAAAGGGGGCTGTGAGGCCGTCCGGTCCTGGGCTTTTGCCTGGCTTAAGTTGCTTAATGGCCTCTTTGAATTCCTCTTCGGTAAGTGGATGGTCAATGTCTTGGGCAACCTCTCTAGACAGCTTGGTGGGGCCATATTTATGCAAAAACTGTGTGATTAGCGTCTCTCTTTGTTTGCGTTCCTTATCATTGGCATGGGTGGGGGGGAGATTATAGAGCCCTTTATAATAGTTCTCGAACTGGGTCGCTATATCTTTAGGGGAATTGTACGCAATACCGTGGGGGTCTTTGATGGTATGTATGTTTGTACTTGCTCTTTGGGCCTGGATTGCTCTTGCTAGTAGTCTCCTACATTTGTTGCCCTGTTCATAGAACAGTTTGTGAGTAAGGGTAATTTTTCGGCGTGCTTTGCGATCGAGTATTTCCAGGAGTTGCTTTCTGGTGTCTATCAGGTCCTGAAGGGTGTTCAGCGCCTGAGGACGTTTATGGGAAGCTTCCAATCCCTTGATTTTAGCGATTAGTGTGTTCAAGCACGCTTGGTGCGCTTTTTTTCTAATAGCTGCAAGTTCGATAAATTTCCCACGGATGGTGCACTTATGTGCTTCCCAAATCGTCAGGGGGGTAACATCCGGAGTGTTATTCTCCTGGAAGTAGTTAGTTAAACTGCAATGGATCGAGTTGATATCAGCCTCCGAAGTGAGGAGAGAGGTATCAAGTCTCCATGTTTTAGTGGACCAGTTTTTTTCCGCAAATGAGAGAAGGAGAGTAACGGGGTGGTGGTCTGCTATTAGAAGAGGTTCGATCGTGGCTGCCTTCAATAAGGGGAGATCTTTTTGGGATAGGAACAGGTAATCGAGCCTAGAGTACCGATTATGTGGTGCAGAAAAGAACGTAAAATCTTTGTCGTGTGGATGAAGCGTGCGCCAGGAATCATGTAGCGTAAGATTATGTAAGAGTGTCTTAATCTGTTTCAGCGTTCTATAGGGGAGAGAGGAGGAGCCGGAAGATGAGTCCAAAAGGGGCTGGAGTGTCACATTAAAATCACCTCCCAGAACAGTGATACCAGATTGAAAGCTTGTTAGGTGTTCGAAGGTTGAACGAAAAAAGCTGAGTTGGGCTGTGTTAGGGCTGTAGATGTTAGCCAGGGTGACGGGCCGGTTGTGAATGGTGCCCTTAAGGAATATATACCGGCCGTCTGGGTCTATGAAAGAGTCAATTAGTTGCCATGGGGTGGATTTGGAAATTAGAATTGAGACTCCCTTAGTTTTTGCTAAGGGATTAGTAGCATGGAAAGCTACAGGGTATCTATGATTCGTCATTTTGGGAATGTTTTTCGAGCAGAAGTGGGTTTCCTGTAGGAATATAACATCTGCCCTCAAGGCATGCATCATAGATAGGATCTGACTGCGTTTTTCGGGTATATTTAACCCTTTGACGTTTTGCGATACCACTTTGAGAGTGGTTGATCGAGCCTGCAAGTTGGCCGGGGCCATTGTGTTCTGGTCAGCTATGGGTAAGAACTTGAAGTTACCAGAAATCTGGGTTGTAGTGGGTTTATGCGTCCGGGAGCAGAGTGATCCAAGGGTAAACAGGCAAAGTAGGGGTGTACCCTGAGAATGGAGCCTGAGATGTCTCGGCGGGAGTCAGGGGGAACAGATCCCGGTGTTTGGGGGGCAAGGAAGGAGGAGGGATAAGAGAGAAAGGGGGGATTTAAGGGGAAGGGTCGAGGATAGAGTTTGAGAGGAAAAGAACAGTCAGTGAAGGGGGGGGAGAGTAACCGGTGGGGTGTGTAGCACTGCTACCTTACCCTAAGTCAGGAAGAAAGGTCCGGGATGGGTCAGCGGTCGAGTCAAGTCTCCCGCTGCGTGGAGGCGAGGAGGGTAGTCCGGGTCGAATGGGTGCGATGTCCGGTCCTGCGGGAGTCCTCACAGACTTAAGTTAGATATAAGGGAAGAGCCTGCTAAAAAAACACAGCAAAAGGTGGGGAGGCCATTGATACAGTCAGGCAAAAATCTTACAATCTCTTTTTTTTTTTTTTTTGAAAACAGAATAAACAATAGAAACAGGAGGATGTTAACCAAGTATCAACTAACCACAGGGGTCTATAGGAAATGCAGAGTAATTCGAACAAACTGTTAACAATACAGAAGACCTCTTTGCTGCAACATGTTGATAGCAGCAGGTAATCTAAAGGCTATGGAGAAGAAGAAGGGGGAGCGAGTCTACTCATGGGTCTGGTCCTCCCTTCCAGGAAATCGGTCAGACCAGCATGTCAGGGTGGCAGGTTACACAACAAAGCTAGTTGTAGTGGTTTGGTCAGCAACAATGTGGAAAATGGGTAAAGATGGCCCGAAAAATGGAGGCGTGGGTCCGCTCCATTAATCGGGGCATCAGCCGACACAATGGATACAAAGTATTCTCAGTAGCTTCCAAGGCAACGAGACCCTCACCAAGTGTGAGATGTGAATCCGTTGTCTACCCATGTTAACCATGGAGAATGGGTTTCGGAATGTAGGGAGATGGTGAATCGCCCCTTCGAATACCCCTCCGTCCTGTGCAATCTAATGCATGCCCTTGATGTGGAATATGTTGCCCTTTTCCCCCACCCCCCCCATCCCCACGGTGAGCAAAACCCCCTGCGATCCCCCTCCCCCCCCCCCGTAACCCCCCCTGCGTATTTCCTCTACTAACAAAGTGAGAGTCCCCAAAGGATCATGCTAGATAAAGAAGTCCCTGAGCAGCAATGTCAGTTCACAGATACCTCATAAAGCGCGTGGGCCGATCCATTATTCGACAGGCCTGGTGTAGTCCAAGCAGAGGTGCGTGGTGGACTCTTGGGAGGGCTGCATGATGAGAGGAGAGATAAAGAACCAGCACACAAAAAAAAAAAAAAAGGGGGGGGGGAAGGGAAGGGGGGGGGGAAGGGAAGGGGGGGGGGGAGGGGAGGGGGGGGGAAGGGGAGGGGGGGGGGGAGGGGAGGGGGGGGGAAGGGGAGGGGGGGGGAAGGGAAGGGGGGGGGGAAGGGAAGGGGGGGGGGAAGGGAAGGGGGGGGGAAGGGGAGGGGGGAAGGGGAGGGGGGGGGAAGGGAAGGGGGGGGGAGGGGAGGGGGGGGGGGAAGGGGAGGGGGGAAGGGGAGGGGGGGGAAGGGAAGGGGGGGGGGGGGAAGGGGAGGGGGGAAGGGGGGGGGGAAGGGGAGGGGGGGTGAGCGGTCCCTGAAGTGAAGATCTTGAGTTGTACCCGTTGGGGTGCTTTCAGTTGAGGAGGGCAATCAGTTCCTCAGGGATTAGGGCTCCGAAGGTGTCCGTCCATGGTTGAGAGGAAGCCTGTGCTACGCAAGGTCGAGTCCCCATGGGTGGTAAAAAGCTTCTCAGGGGGTTGGTGTAACCCTGCAAGGAGTGTAGAAGAGTTGTGGTCGGCCATGGTGCGAGTTGGTGAGTCTTCCTTCTGTTGGAGGGTGAAGCTTCACATGGCGAGGGTCTAAAGGAATCGCCCATCGTCGTGAGGTCCACTGAGAATCATGAGTAGTCGTGGAGTACCTGGAGGGATTCGCAGTGCACATTGAACTGTGTGTCCCCTATCTTCTTCTCCGTGTTTCAGTGGATGCCTGTTTAGGAGTTGTCAGGCCTGGGCCTCCTGTGGGCGGGGGAGGCCGTGGGACTGGGACACACTCTATCCCCAGAGCCCCTCTGCGTGATTGGTCTTGGTGATGGGGATCTGCGCCGCCTGATGTGGAAATCGTCTCTTTCAGGTATAGTGTCCATCGAGGCGGTCCTTTGTAGGTGAGCCGGACAGAAGGCTTTGTACCAATCTGGAAGCTCCACAGGTGCTATGTGAAGTGTAGCGCAGAATTCCCTGAGGTCCTCCGGGACCCTCAGGTTTGCGGTTCGTCCTCCCACAGATGCTGACAGGCAAAAAGGAAATCTCCATCTATACTGAATGCCTTTGCGACGTAGGACATCAAGTAGGGGACGCAGATCGCGTCTATGCTGGAGGGTAAGGGGGGACAGATCTTGAAATATTTTAATTTCCGATCCCTGGAAAGTCAGATTGTGGCGGTCCCTGGCCCCTCTCAGAATGTCCTCTTTAAGTTTAAAGTTAACGATGCAACAGATAACATCTCTTGGGGGATCTGTGTCTCTCCCCCTGGGTTTAAGGGCTCTGTGTAGCCTCTCAAATTCCACTGGTGTCTCAGGTGGTCTGCCCAGAACATCATTGCAGATCTGCGTCGTGACTTGTGACAGGTTTGCTTGCTCCACATTTTCAGGGATACCTCTGATCCGTAAATTGTGACGGCGACCCCTGTTATCGAGGTCCTCTAAGTGCCTGTGTATATCTCTGAGCTGAGAGTTGTGGGTCTGAGATGTACTGTGCAGCTGTTGGATAGCAGTGTCATGGCGGTCTGTGGTTTCCTCTAAGTCAGACATTCTCACATGCATGGAGTGAATGTCTCTTCTAAGCTCTGAGATTGCAGTGGTTAGGGAACATTTTATGTCAGATGCGACTGCCCTAAGGTCAGCCATCGTAAGCGCGTGTGTTTCGCGCTGGTGATCCACATCTTGCCTCGGATTGTCTCCCGGCGGGCTCCTGCTGGGGGAGCGAGGCCTCGTGCAGGCCTGCGACGAGGCCTCTGCCTCGCGTGAGCGGGGCCTGAAGAGTTCCGGGATACTACGTCCGGATTGCCGTTCGGGTCCCCTCGGGGACCGTGAGCGAGGTGGCGATCCCTTACCCTTACTTCTCCCCATAGTGAGAGGGAGAGATGGCTCGTAGGGCGCCGCTGCTTCGTCTGTGGAGGACTCCCGAGGACGGAGCTCAGCGTTCAGGCAGCCATTCGCTTCGGCTCCAAGCCACGCCCCTCTTGTTTTTTCATTTTTTCCACATGTTCTGTTCCTTGCAGAACACAATCTAAATAAAAAAAATAAACCATTAAAAAAAAAAAAACAGGTGGCCAGGAGGCAACATATTGCCCCTTTACCAGCTGTCAAATGCCTCTGAAAAGCGATCTGAGCACAGATCGCTTTTCAGAGGAATAGCATTTTTTTTGCTGGTACTTTGCACAAACAAGAAAAAAAAAACTGTTCTGATTGTACACATATGGGGTAGGGCTGGGGAAAAAAATCGATTTGAATCGAGTTGAGAGGTCAAATCGATTCACATTTTCAGCAAATAGTTTTTTTTAGATATTTATTTTTTCAACAGGATCGGTGCTGACACCGCACCGGTCCTTAGGAGCTGCGGGCAGGAGTTTTTAGGTGAGGCCGTGGCTTCGGCCTAGTCCACGAGGCCGGACCCACGGACTAGGATGAAGCCACGGCATCACCTAAAAACTCCTGCCCACAGCTCCTCAGGACTGGCGCGGTGTCCATAAAAAAAACTTGATTTGAATTGTGAATCGAGTTTTTTGTTTTCTTAAATGACAATGTTTTTTTTTTTTTTTTTTTAGGAAATCGCCCAGCTCTAATGTGGGGGGGGGGGGGGGGGAGGATTAAACGCAGATACATAAAATGTGCATACATACACACTAAACAGCAGCAGCTGGTGCTCAACATTTTTGGGGGGCACAATTTTTTTTATAAACAAAGTCATCAAATGCAGCCACTGTGCCGTCAAACGCTGCCACTGTACCCTCAAATGCAGCCACTGTGCCATTAATCGCAGCCACTGTGCCATTAAACGTTGTCACTGTGCCATCAAACGCTGTCACTGTGCCATCAAACGCTGTCACTGTGCCATCAAACGCTGTCACTGTGCCATCAAACGCTGTCACTGTGCCATCAAACACTGCCACCGTGCCATCAAACACTGCCACTGTGCCCATTAAACGCTGCCATCAATTGCAGCCACTGTGCCATCAAACACTGCCACTGTGCCATCAAACGCTGCCACTGTGCCATCAAACACTGCCACCGTGCCATCAAACACTGCCACTGTGCCCATTAAACGCTGCCACTGTGCCCTCAAATGTTGCCACTCTGCCATCAAACGCTGCCAGTGTGCCATAAATTGCAGCCACTGTGCCCATTTAATGCTGCCACTGTGCCCATTTAACACTGCCACTTTGCCATCAATTGCTGCCCCTGTGCCATCAAAAGCTGTCACTGTGCCATCAAACACTGCCACCGTGCCATCAAACACTGCCACTGTGCCCATTAAACGCTGCCATCAATTGCAGCCACTGTGCCATCAAACACTGCCACTGTGCCATCAAACGCTGCCACTGTGCCATCAAACACTGCCACCGTGCCATCAAACACTGCCACTGTGCCCATTAAACGCTGCCACTGTGCCCTCAAATGTTGCCACTCTGCCATCAAACGCTGCCAGTGTGCCATAAATTGCAGCCACTGTGCCCATTTAATGCTGCCACTGTGCCCATTTAACACTGCCACTTTGCCATCAATTGCTGCCCCTGTGCCATCAAAAGCTGTCACTGTGCCATCAAACACTGCCACTGTGCCATCAATTGCAGCCACTGTGCCCATTTAACGCTGCCACTTTGCCCATTTAACGCTGCCACTGTGCCCATTTAACGCTGCCACTGTGCCATCAAACGCTGCCACTGTACCATCAAATGCTGCCACTGTGCCCATTTAACGCTGCCACTGTGCTCTCAAATGCTACAACTGTGCCATTAAACGCTGCCAGTGTGCCATCAAATGGTGCTAGTGTGCCCTTGAATGCCCCCCCCCCCCGCCCGCTCGCCATCTACACACATGCACACACATGCACACACACACGCCCACACACACATAAAGTATTTTCAAAAATGGCAGTGCTTTATCTTACCTTTTTCTGCCGGGTACTGCACTGTAGGGGGAGACAAAGAGCACACACTGCTTTCACTTTAGTTACAAGCAGTGTGATGACTCCGAGCTCCCTGCACAGTGCCGATTACACTTCGGCTGAAGATCGAGGAGCTCGGTCTTCTCCTAAAGATATACAGGGGGGGCCCTCAAGGGCCCCCTGCAGCATGGGGCCCAGTCCCCTTGGCGATCTCAGCGACCCCTATAATTCCGCCACTGCTTAGGAGAATGCTTTTGGGGAACATGGACAGGCCTCCCTGCATTGTACAGAGCACAAGTTAGACATGAAGCACAAAACCTGTCTGCAAATGCACTAAATCCAGGTTCTATCCAATAGCAGTCAGTAAGTGCCACCATCATGCTCTTAGCAAGATGACTGATGCCATGTGCTAGTTGTGCTAAAACTGGGTACAAGCTCCTGGGTAGATACCACCTGGTGTCAGTGCTCCACAGGCCCTGCTGATTTTGGGTAGCATTACATTTGATCCACTTATCCTCTTCATCAGGGGCCTGGTTCTGCAACTGAATTAGAGTTTCTACATCCCACTGCTCTTGATGAGGGAAATCTGTCCCCGCTACCTGGGCAACCCCTACAGTGGGTGTGACTCCAAATGCCATAAGGGCAGCATCCTTTGCCGCTTGGTCCGCTAAAGCGTTTCCTCTGGCTGTCATGTAATTTCCCCTGTAATTTTTACCTTCAAGATGGCAACTTCTGCTGGTTTCTGAAAAGCCTCAAATAGCTGCTCTGAGTTTTGCATGTCTCACTGGCTTCCCTGCACTAGTCAGGAAGTTCTGTGCTTTCCAAATAGGCCCAACACCGTGAGCTATTCCAAACGCATATCTGCTGTCAGTGTAAACGTTTACCCTTTGATTCTCTAGGAGATGACATGCTTTGACTACAGTGCACAACTCCGTTTCCGGCACTGACATCTGGGGTGTCAATGCTTCCTGATGTAAAATGGTGTCTGTAGTGGTTACAGCAAACCCTGTGTGTGCCTGACCATCATCATTGTGAAATCTGGAACCATCTATAAATAAGTGTGTGTCACAATCTGATAAAGGCTCATCTTTTGCTGGTGTGACAGAGGCCCTTTCTACCTCCATCAGAGCCATACAAATCATGAGAAAAACTCTGATTCTACATCAGTACTATTTGTTGCATCTTCCTCATCAATTATATGAAGAAGAGTAGCCAGATTTAAAGTAACACATTGTTTGATTGTTAAATTTGATGGAGCAAAAAGAGCAGACTGGGACTTGTTAAATCTACTGGCAAACACATGTCTGCTATTTACTTGATTCATGATTTCCTGTACTGCATGTGGCACATACAGGATCAGAGCAGAATCTAGCACAAGTTCAGTGTCAGGGCTGGCTTAGCCCTTCCTCCTCTGGGCTGGCCGCTCAGCTGTCGGCTAACCTTCCTCCTAGTATGCGCATCTCTAATGTGTTTCATGTCTCCTTATTGAAACCGTTGGTCTGTAACCGATTTACCACCTCGGTGCCATGTCCTCACCCTATTCTGGTTGAGAACCATGAGGAGTATGAGGTACGATCCATTGTTGACTCCCGTAGGTTCCGTGGGCGCATACAGTACCTGGTGCATTGGAAAGGATACGGTCTGGAGGAATGCTCCTGGGTTTCATCCTCTGACGTACATGCCCCTGTTCTCCTCCGCGAGTTCCATAGACTGTTTCCCCTCAAGCCCGGTGGCCCTCCGAGGGAGAGGGGTCATGGGGGGGTACTGTCAGGGCTGGCTAAGCCCTTCCTCCTCTGGGCTGGCTGCTCAGCTGTCGGCTAATTGCCAGCTCTCTTCTCTTTCCACAGTTACCAGCTGTTCCCAATGATGCTCGTCTGACCTGCCTATTTAAAACCTTCCAGCTCACTGTTTCCTTTGCCTTCGCATTGGTCACATCACAAGGAACCATCTCCTGCTGTTTGTTTCAAGACTGGCTTGCTGACATCCCTCCTGGCTTCTTATCCTGCTTGCAGTTGCTCTCCTTGGATCCCTGACTTCTGGACTGGCTGATTACCTGATCTGATTTATGAACTTTGGACTGGCTGATTACCCAATCTGACTACTGGACTCTGGCTCTACTTTACTACACTTTTTTCTATTTACCTTTTTATTTTTATTAATAAACAAGTGTGATTTGATTGTACTTCTGTCTCAGTCTGTTTCATGGTTCCTGACAGTACGCGAAGGCCATTAATTCAGAAGATACAGTCAATCCACTTGGTAATTTTTCCATATTGGATGAGCAAGATCACCGCATGGATCAGTTTGCCTTGGCATTGCAAACGCTCCTGAATCGCACGGCTCACCTGGAATCCCCCACGGTGGCTGCTCCGGTACAACCTGAGTTGCAGGCCGTCCCTGCTGCTGCGCCAGTCTCTGTGCAGGCACCCGCCTCGAGTATTACCTCTATAAGAGGTATGTCTGGTTCTGCTCTGCTTCCCCAGCGATTTTGGGGCGATCCAGTTCAATGCAGAGGGTTTCTCAATCAGTTTGAGATATACTTCGAAATGCTGCCCCAAGCGTTTCCCACGGACAGAAGCAAAGTAGGTTTTGTGATATCTTTTCTTTCTGAGAGAGCCTTGGCCTTGGCTAACCCTCTATGGGAGATGCAAAAACCTGTTGTCTTGAGTTACCCTCAGTTTGTGGCCTCCTTTAAAAGGGTTTTTGACGTTCCCGCACGCTCCGCTTCTGCTGCCAAGTGCCTCATGTCCATCAAACAGAGTACGAGAACTGTTGCCGACTACGCCATTGAATTCCGTACTCTGGCAGCAGAGGTTGCTTGGAACAATGAGGCCCTCGTGGCTGCTTTTTCTCACGGATTCCATCAAGGATGAGATAGCAGCCGAGATATACCCACTGAGCTGGAGAGTTTGATCTTGTTTGCCATCCTCATTTACTCCAGACTCAGAGAAAGACTTTCTCTTAAGGAGCGCTTGCGGAAGCCTCCTGTACGTTTGCCTCCGAGCTTTGTAGTCCCACCCATGCCTCCCTCACCTCCCATGCCTCCTGGTACCGAGTTGGTCAGTGAAGATGAACCCATGCACCTGGCCTTCACGCGTCCCTCTGCGGAAGAGAGCCTTTAGGAGGAGGGAGAGATTGTGCCTTTATTGTGGCCAGGCAGGTCACTTTTTGAAGTCTTGTCCTACCCATCCAGGGAACGCCCAAACCCTGAGGTCCTTTCATGGACAGACCTTAGGTGGCGTTGTTTTGTCCCCAGTTATCCAGAAGGATAAGCCCCTGGTTTTGGTCACCCTTTCTTGTGCTGAGTCATCCATCGAGGTACAGGCTCTAATCAACTCTGGGGCTGTAGGCCTGTTCATTGATGCTGCATTTGTTTCGCAGCACTTGATTCCGCTGCAGCTGCGTGACACTCCACTTGCCATTGAGGCTCTTGACGGGAGACCTTTACAACCTGCCCATGTGACTCATGAGACGGTTCCATTGTCCATTGCCGTAGGGGCTCTTCACCATGAGATAGTCCAATTCCAAGTTATTTCCTCACCCAGATTTCCGTTGGTTATTGGTTATCCTTGGTTACAGAGGCACAACCCCTCTTTTGATTGGCTCCATGCTGAGGTTCTCTCCTGGTCACCACAATGCAGTGAGACATGCTTCCTGAAGGTATCCAAGGTCCTGTGCACTGCTTCACTCTCCTCCCTGCTGGAGGAGTACCGTGATTTTGGCGATGTCTTTGATAAAGGTCAAGCCAGTAGTTTGCCTCCACACCAGCCTTATGATTGCGCAATTGACCTTCAACCTGGTGCCATACCTCCTCGTGGCTGGGTTCTTGGAGGATAAGGCCATGGAGGAGTATCTTGCTGACACACTTTCTCGAGGATTCATCCGCAAGTCCTCGTCTTCTGCTGGTGCTTCTTTGTGAAAAAGAGGAGCGGTGAACTGAGACCTTGTATAGATTATAGGGGTCTCAATCGTGTCATGATTAAGAATGCCTACCCGTTTCCATTGATTAGAGTTATTTGACCGCCTCAAGGGAGCAACAGTTTTCACAAAGCTTGACCTGAGAGGGGGCATACAATCTCATGCGCATTAAGGAGGGCGACGAGTGGAAAACTGTGTTTAATACCAGAACAGGCCATTATGAGTACCTGGTAATGCCTTTTGGCCTTTGTAATGCCCCGGCAGTTTTCCAGGAATTTATTAACTATGTCCTCCGAGATTTGTTACAATTTTGTGTGTGGTGGTTTATCTCGATGATATCCTCATATTTTCCAAGTCCCTGGAGAGCCACCACACAGATGTCTGTCGTATACTTCAGAAACTAAGGCCGCGTACACACGGGCGGACTGTTCGCCCAACTTTGTCCGCTGAACAGTGTTTCAGCGGACAGTCCGCTCGTGTGTGGGCTTCAGCGGACAGTTTCAGCGGACAGTCTGACGAACAAAGTTTTTCGGAATTCCCGTAAGACAGTCCGCTGAAACTTGGTTTGAGCGGACAGTCCGCTCGTGTGTAGGCTTGTTCGACAAACTAAGTCTCGCGCATGCTCAGAAAGAATGTACACGGCGAAGGTTGCATTGCAGTGTATAGGACGTCGTTTTTCGAGTCCCGTCGTACGTGCCGTTCACGTCATCGCGCACGCTTTCAGCGGACTGTTCGTTCATCGTGTGTGGTCAAGTCCGCTCATGCAAATTTTGAGCGGACTGTTTGTCGGATTGTTTGACAAACTAAGTTGGGCGAACAGTCCAACCGTGTGTACGCGGCCTAAGAGAGAACCATCTCTATTGTAAACTGGAGAAAGTGCGAGTTCCATCGTGGGCTATGTCATTTCCACTGCTGGTTTTCCGATGGACCCAGAGAAACTGTTGGCAGTCCTACAGTGGCCTCGACCCATGGGTTTACGTCCTCTGCAGCGTTTCCTGGGCTTTGCCAACTACTATCGGAATTGTATTCGTAACTTCTCGTCTCTGGTCAAGCCTCTAACTGATATGACCAGAAAGGACGGTAACCCACAGAGTTGGTCTCCAGAGTCAATTAAGGCCTTTGAGACTCTCAAGGCTGCCTTTGTTTCTGCTTTTGTGTTGGCACATTCTGATTCTATGTTACCTTTTATCCTAGAAGTTGATGCTTCTGAGACTGGAGTTGGCGCCCTTCTGTCTCAACGTCCTAACTCTGAGAGCGCTATGCATCCGTGTGGTTACTTTTCCAAAAAATTGTCACCTGCTGAATGCAATTATGAGATTGGTGACAGAGAGCTGTTGGCAATCATTTTAGCCCTGAAAGAATGGAGACATCTCCTTGAAGGTACCACTGTGCCCGTTCTTATTCTTACTGACCATAAGAATCTTACATTCTTGTCTGAGGCTAAGCGACTCTCCCCCAGAAGGGCACAATGGGCTCTTTTCTTGTCGAGTTTTAATTACATTGTCTCATTCTTACCCGGTACTAAGAATGTAAGGGCTGATGCCTTGTCACGACAATTTTCCTCCACTTCCAAGTCGGAGTCGGTTCCGGTTCTTATGATTCCTCCTGATCGTATCTTGGCTACGGTTTGCACCAGTCTTCTCCTTTGGGTGACAAAATTCTTGCTGCTCAGGTCCATGCTCCTCCTGATAAACCTTGTGACCGCTGCTTTGTCCCAGAGAGTCTCCGTACTGCAGTGCTCCAGACTTACCATTCTCCCAAGGCAGCTGACCATCCTGGGAAGAATCAACTCACTTGGGCCATCTCCCAACAATTCTGGTGGCCTAGTCTACGGGCTGATGTTACTGCCTTCGTAGCTGCCTGTCCCGTGTGTGCTCAGAGTAAGACTCCATGACACCTTCCAGCGAGCCTCCTACAACCCATACCCAATGGAGAGAGGCCCTGGACTCACCTGTCTATGGATTTCATTGTGGAATTGCCCAACTCCCAAGGCAACACTGTTATCCTTATGGTGGTTGATCGGTTCTCAAAGATGTGTATTCCACTTAAGAAGTTGCCCACCTCTAAGGAACTGGCTTCCGTTTTTGCTCGGGAGATCTTTTACATACATGGGCTACCCAAGGTGATTGTCTCGGATAGGGGCAGTCAGTTTGTCTCCCGGTTCTGGCGAGCCTTTTGTGCACAGTTGGGAGTCCAGCTTGCATTCTCTTTTGCGTATCAACCGCAGTATAATGGGGCCACAGAACGAGCCAATCAGTCCTTGGAGCAATTCCTACATTGCTATATTTCTTTTTTTTTTTATTTATTTTTTTTTTTTTTTTTTTTTTTCCAAGAAAGATGCTTTTATTGAAGGATTCAAAATACATAACAAATGTATCCATTCAAAACAACAGCAAAACAACGAACAATAGTAATACAGCTTTTGTAGTAGGTGCAAATAGCTTGTTGACAGAGTTTAAACAACAGGAAATTTTAGTATCTGAATCAGGGATAATATACACCAGCATAGGTTATATTAGAATGTTGATTCGGCTTAGTGCTTCCAAAACACTTCTAATATTCGGATTCCTGATATTCCCGGAAAACCGCTTCTCAGGAGCGGTTGAGTCATGTGGCTCATGGAGAAGGTATATGAAACGGGAAAGCCGTACAGTAGGAAGGTGCTCCGTAGACAATAAAAGCTCCTATCTGTATGACAATATCTGAATTGAAAACAAGTATGTATATAGGGTGTGAATGAGGGGATGATCTGACAATGGAAAGGAAGAAAACACAAGAGATGAAAGATTATCGAGAAGACGAGAAAGATTTCAGGATTTAGGGGTGGGAGGGACTCCAGCTACCAGTTGGGAGCATTCATCTGATGAGCGAAAATGAAGCCAGCAAGCCCAGGTGGCCCAATATTTGGATGGGGTGTCTTTAGCTTGCGCAATTAAGTTTTCCATGTCCGCTACATTGGAGACTCTCTTGACCCAGTCAGAAATTGAAGGGGGCGTTGATGATTTCCATAGTGGGGGGATACACATTTTTGCCGCGTTCAACAAATGTTGTGCTAGAGAACGATGGTAAGTTTTCATCGGGATGGTTGAGTGGTGCAGGAGCATCGTGGCAGGGGAGAAATCTATAGAGAGTGTGGTAATTTGGCATATTAAGCGATGGATCTCAACCCAATATGGTTGGATGCGAGGGCAAGCCCACCAAATATGTAGGAATGATCCTGCACCATCCGAGCATCTCCAGCAGGAGGGAGAGGTGGAGGGGTACCGTTTGTGAAGTTTATCTGGTGTAAGATACCACCTGGAGAAAATTTTAAAATTGTTTTCCTGAACAGATACATTTAAAGAGCCTTTATGGATATGTGTAAATATGTTCAACCATTCTGAATCCGATAACGTCAAGGATAAATCAGTTTCCCAGCTGCGAACAGCTAAGTTATCTTTCGGTTCTCGATCCAAGAAAAACAAAGTATATATGTTGGAAATGAGATGACGCTGTGGTTCAGATTGATTGCACAAAGTTTCAAACGGAGTGAGCTGCCGAGCAAAATCATGTTTGGAAAGCCTCTCCAACAGGAAGTGTCTTATTTGGAAATATGCCCATCTCGGGAAGGGGCGACCCGAAGGATGATAGGGAAGATCTGTTAATGGTCGGAATTGCGAGTTGGTAAAAAAAACTCATAGCTCTAATGTCGGGAGAGTGCCAAAAGCCGGAAAGGAA
This sequence comes from Lithobates pipiens, assembly GCF_037356315.1. Classification (NCBI taxonomy): domain Eukaryota; kingdom Metazoa; phylum Chordata; class Amphibia; order Anura; family Ranidae; genus Lithobates; species Lithobates pipiens. The sequence continues at coordinate 209,914,676 of NW_027507758.1, forward strand.
GGTATTTGACTGTCCTGCGGGGAATTCTGGGTTATTGTTAACTAGAGTCATCTGACTATGGTGGGACGATATATGGTGAGTATGACAGGTTGCGTGAAAGGCATGTAAAGTACAAGCGATGAGGGGATGTTGTGAGCATGTACGGGGGATATGTTCGGGGAGCATCCATGGTAGTGATTTAATTGGGTAAGGAGAGAAAGCGTTTTCCGTCTGTACCCAAGCTTTGGAGTGGGAATGGACATTCCAGTCCACGATTCTAGTGAGGAGACTCGCCCAATAATATTTTTTGAAGTCGGGTAGACCAATTCCCCCCTTAGATTTCGGAAGAGTCAGTCTAGAGAAACTTATTCTGGCTTTTACTAGCCCAAATAAAATTGGCACAGATGGATTGCAGTGATTTGAAAAAGGCCGGGGGGAGTTTGAGTGGAATTGTCTGGAAAAGGTACAACAAGCGGGGGAGGACATTCATTTTGATAATGGATGCCCTGCCGAACCAAGAAAATAGACCTGTCGACCAAGTTTTAAGGTCACTTTGGATGGTCTGAAGCATATGGAGAAAATTAAGGGAGTATAAGTTGCCTAGTTTGGTCGGTAATTTGATACCTAAATAGGTGATTGCTGCGAAGGTCCAACGAAATGGAAAGTTTTGTTGGCATAATGTAATGATGTCTTTGTTTAAGGATATGTTCAACGCCTCTGATTTTGAGAAATTGATTTGTAGGTTGGAAATCTTTTTAAAATCCTCCAGGTCCTTAAGGAGATTGGGAATGGAGACAAGTGGTTCTGTAAGAAAAAGCAGTATGTCATCTGCATATGCCGCAATTTTCTGAATCTTAGAGCCAGTCTGAATCCCCTTAACGTCTGGGTTGGATTGTATTTTACGAAGAAGGGGTTCCAAGGTAAGGATAAAAAGAAGGGGGGAAAGTGGGCAGCCCTGACGTGTCCCGTTGGACACGGAGAAGGCGTCCGACAGTTGGCCGTTAATCCTGACCTGAGCAGTGGGAGAGGCGTATAAAGCCATGATAAAAGAAAGCAAGCGGTCTGGGAGTCCGATTTGTCGTAATACTTCTTCCATATAATCCCAAGCCACTCTGTCAAACGCCCTCTCCGCGTCCAAGGAGAGAAAAAATCCTTGTTGTGATGTGGAAGTCAGCCAGTGATGAACAGAAATTGCTTTAATCGTGTTATCCCTCCCTTCTCTTCCCGGCACAAAACCCACTTGGTCAAGAGATATCAATTGGGGAAGAAGAGGGAGGAGACGGTTTGCCAAAATCTTGGCATAAATTTTTAAATCAACATTTAGCAAAGAAATAGGTCTATAATTTGTCACTTGTGTATCGTCTTTGTTGGGTTTTGGAATGACCGTAATATGGGCTCTGAGGGAGTCTCGTGGAGGTGGTTTATCAGGGGTCAAAGAGTTGAAGGCCGCTAGGAAGTGTCGTTTTAGGGTGGCAAGGAAGGTTTTATAATAGCAGGTCGTCAGGCCATCAGGACCTGAACTTTTCCCGGGTTTCATATGTTTAAGAGCCAAATCCAGTTCCTGGGCCGAGAGGGGAGTATTTAAGGAAAGAGCATCTTCCGGAGAGATAGGGGCTGGAGCATATGCACTTAGAAATTTGTCAATTAGAAGTTTTCTATGGGTCTTGTCTCGTAAAGGTGAGGTGCCATGGAGGTTGTAAAGATTGGAGTAGTACTGAACAAATTGTTCAGCAATCTTGTGGTTAGTAACCAATTTATTGCCCTTTGTGTCCACGATGGAGTGAATGGTTCTAGCGGCGTGTTGTTTTTTTAGAGCTCTGGCCAAAAGTTTACCCGACTTATTGCCATATTCATAGAAAAGTTTACGGGAAAGCATATAATTCCTTTTAATTTGGGAGTTAAGAATTTGGAGTAGATCCTGCCGCGCCTGCACTAAGTCATTGTGTACATCCGATGCTAATGAAAGTTTGTGGGCTTTTTCTAGGGACCTAATACGGGTGGAAAGCTGGGATATGGCTTGGTATCGTTCCCTTTTTCTTTTCGCCGACGCAACTATAAATTCTCCCCGCATTGTACATTTATGGGCTTCCCAAATTGACATGGGGTCCATTGTGGGGGATAGGTTATCTACGAAGTAGTTGGACAGTTTTTCTTGAAAGGAAGAAGCTAGTACTGGATCTGATAAGAGGGCCGGATCCAATCGCCATATCGGAGGTGTGTGTGGGTTGTTAGCAATCTGCAAGGTCATGGAGATTGGGTGATGGTCCGAGATATACATGGCCTCTATGGATGCAGAACTGAGGCAAGGTAAGTCTCTTTGGGTGATAAACAGGTAGTCCAACCTGGAGTACCGATTGTGGGGAATTGAAAAATAAGAATAATCCTGTTCTTGGGGATGCAGAGTTCGTGACTTAATGGCTCGTAATGCTTTGAAAGTGAGAGACGAGGTGCCAGTAGAGGAGTCATGTGTCGGGTTAAGAGGGACGTTGAAGTCTCCTCCCAAAATGAGCATGCCTTCCTGGAAAAGGGATAGTTCCGTCAAAATTGATTTAAAAAAGGCTGGTTGGCCAGTATTCGGAGCATACACATTAGCTACAGTGATACGTTTGTCTCCCAGACTACCTTTCAAAAAAATAAATCTGGCTTCGGGGTCTACCATGGTCTCACTAATTTGGAAATGGCAGTTTTTGGCTATAAGGATCGAGACCCCTTTGGATTTCGTGTGAGAGTTGGGGGCATGATATACATGTGGGTATCGGTGGTTGGAGAGTTTCGGTATAGAGTTAGATTTGAAATGTGTTTCTTGTAATAACACCAAATCTGCTTTGCATTTGTGGGCAAAAAGTAGAACTTGAGATCTCTTTTCGGGTATGTTGAGACCTCTCGTGTTTAGAGAAACTATTTTTTTTTTTTTTTTTTTTCAAATAGTTTTTATTGAAATTTTAACATGGTACAAGTAATGAACAAATACAAATAATGGTGGACTACGAAATGGTAAGTTACAACCAAAATTAAGTGAGGAAAGAAGGAAAAAAGAAAAAGAAAGAAAATTACGTTTATGAACGTAGTGTAAACATTTCACCTCTAATGACATTTTCATATTTGTAATCAATTCAATGGGATCGATTGAGATACAACTATTGAGGATGCATAGAATATTCAATTTTTGCATTGAGGGACGTCATCAGGCTCCCCGGCACCTCAACTGGGATCACGCTGTGACGGGGGCCATCTGACCTGCCTCTAGATCAGAAATATCACATTGTCAAACAGATTATTTCCTATACCACTCTGTCCAACACCTCCAGTGTTGGTCAAATTTCAAGCCGCTGGAATTTCTTAGTGCTAGCAATCTTTCATACTGGTAATTCAGGTTCACCTGGACTAGTACTTCAGAAGGATTTGGGGATTGTGTACTTTTCCAATGACGGGCAATTATTAATTTGGCAGTAGTTAAAACATGTGTTACTACTATGCGGAATTGGGGTGGGTAGTCTTCTATACTAAGATGCAGTATCGCTAAAGCTGGATTTGGATATTGAATTATTCCGGTGATTTCGGTGAGTATGCTAAATATTTTCCTCCAAAAGCTAGACACATTTTTGCAATGCCAAAAAATATGTAAGATAGTACCTACACTGCCGCAATCTCTCCAACAGAGTGAAGAGTGTGTGGAAAACATTCTTGCCAGTTGGTGTGGGGTCCTGTACCATTTATGGAGAACTTTTTGGTTGAGCTCCCAGAGGTTGGCGCAGTGGGTGGCTGCATAGTTATATACGAGGGCATTTCTCCATTGGTTTATATTGAATGTCTGGTTTAGATCCCTCTCCCAAGTAATCATGGATGGGGACTTCACCAGACATTGCTTATATTGTAGGGTGTTGTAAATAAGCAAGATGCCTCGGGTTTTGAGGGTGGGAGATACAAAGTACTGCCATATTGGGCTGTTGATTTCAATGGTTGGTGGGGGAGATTTTTTTAGAAAAGATGACACCTGATTATATAGATATAAACTAGTTGGGGGAATATTGTATGCTTGTCGTATGGAGACGAACGATTTTATAGCATCTTGGGTATATATGTCATCTACCCACTCTATGCCGTTCTCCTTCCATTTTGAGATATTGCTGTATGGAATCAGTATTTCCAAGGTTTGGATCGGGATCCTGACTACCGTGTGGGGTTGATCTGATTTTTGATGTTGTAGTAGATGCCTCCATGCAGTGATTGTTGCTACAATCGTGGGGGAAAGATGTATCAGGGATCTAGGTTTCCAGGAGTCCGCTATGAGTAGGAGGCTCATATGGTGAGTATGTGCTATACATTCTTCTAAGCCTACCCATAGTTGATCGGGGTTAGGTAAAAACCATAGTTTAGCTTGTGCTAGTATTACTGCCCAGTAGTAATCCTTAAGTTCCGGAAGACCCATGCCACCCGCCTTTTTATGCATGATAAGCTTATGAGAAGGGCATCTCGCCCTCTTACCCTGCCATATGTACTTCTTGAGGAGTTTATTCAACTCCATGAAGTGCGCGGATTTATAAGGAATTGGGAGGGTTCGGAATATATAAAGAATTTTTGGCAAGATTAGCATTTTAAATGCTGCTATTCTTCCTGCCCATGATAATGTAATCTTAGAGATACGGGATATGGTCTTTTGAATTTCTTGTGTAAGATATTTAATGTTAAGATCTGCAATATTGGATAAATTGTTGGATATCTGTATGCCTAAGTAGGTGATATGTTTGGGCGCCCAGACGTATGGGAACGCTTGTTTGAGGTGGGAACTTACGTGTCGATTTAGCCCTAAGTCTAAAATGAGAGACTTTGTAAAGTTTACTTTATAATAAGAAATCTTACCGAATTCCTCCAGGATCTTATGTGTATGTGGAAGTGACACGACCGGGTTTGATAGGAACAGTATTATATCGTCCGCGAACAGATTGACTATGTGGTCCCTTCTTCCGGCCTTAAGACCAGTAATATGCGGGTGAGATCTAATGGCCTCCGCTAGGGGCTCTATCATCATATTAAATATCAGGGGCGACAAGGGGCACCCCTGGCGGGTGCCGTTCGATATATGGAATGTTTTGGACACTAGCCCCATGGTATACACCTGGGCTGAGGGTGTAGAGTATAGCGCCAGAATAGCCGACAGAGCCTCATGCCGAAAACCGAATTTTATAAGTACTTCTGTCATGTACTCCCAATGGACCCTGTCGAACGCCTTCTCCGCATCTATTGAAAGAAGCAGAGAAGGCGTCCCACGAGTCCCAGCTTGGTGAATGAGGCCCAGTAGGCGTCGTGTGGCATCTGAGGCCTGTCTCCCCTTCGTGAATCCAGTTTGGTCTGGTTTGATTAAGTTTGGCATAATGTCAAAGATTCTGTTTGCGATTACTTTAGCGTATAGTTTAATGTCTCCATTGAGGAGAGAAATGGGACGAAAGTTGGCGGGCGTGTCTGGAGATTTCCCTGGTTTAGGTAGGGTGACAACAAAGGCTTTGAGCATTTCAGCTGGGAAGGAACCTGCTGTTCTGGCTGCATTAAAAATAGAAAGGAGGTGTGGGGATAAAATTTGGCTGAATTTTTTATAGTACACATTAGAAAGCCCATCTGGGCCTGGTGATTTTCCGGAAGGTAGGGAGTGAATAGCTTTATCTAACTCAACGGGGGAAATTGGAGATCTTAGTTCCTGAAGTTGGGTATCAGTTAGTGAGGGCAATTTAACTTTATCGAGGAAGGATGCTATAGTTCCTTTTGTAGGTGGTACTGTATTGGGGTCTGTACGTAGATTATAAAGTGATGAGTAATAATCTGCGAAGGCGTCCGCTATTTTTTGGGGATGCTCCACTTTGTCTGCTGTCTTAGGGTCAAGTAGGTAAGGAATCGTCGTTTTAGTGCGTCTGTCTTGTAAACGATTGGCCAGGAATTTACCTGCTTTGTTATTGTTCCCGTAATAATTAAGCCGAAGTCTTGCCATAGCCTTATCATGGATCGTGGCATACCATTCTCTAATTTTATATCTAATTTGGGATATTTGCGCTGCTAGATCCATAGATGGGTTTTGTTGATTACGATGTTCTAAGGAACGGAGTTCAGTTAGTAGGCTGTTTAAGTTAGCGGCACGGGTCTTCCGGATTCTTGAGTTAATTTTAATAAGGGCTCCCCTAATGAAAGCCTTATGGGCATTCCAATTTGTAAAAGCATTAGTGCAAGTAGGGTCGTTAAGATGGAAGTATTCTACAAGTTGTTGGGATATTTCGGTATGGTATTTTGGGTCTTGCAGTACTGTTTCATTGTTTCGCCATATGCGAGGCGATGCGTGCATTCTACCCCCTTCGATAGTCAGTGAGACAGGTGCGTGGTCTGACCACGTTATATCAAGGATAGAGGATCTAGTAGATCTGTGCAATAGATCTAAGTCTGTGAGGAACATATCTAATCTGGAGTAAGTATTGAATCTAGGAGAGTAGTACGAATATGATCTTTCATTTGCGTTCAGACAACGCCAGGCGTCAAATAGACCCTCCTGGTGTAGAAGTTTTTTAAAATTAGGTAGATGGTTCCTTACTCCAGATGAGGTATCCAGCCCACTATCTAAAATCATGTTAAAGTCACCACATATGAGTATGCTCCCAACACGCACCTGCTCGATTTGTTTGAGTACTTTCCGCAGAAATTTTAATTGGTGCGAGTTAGGAGCATATATGCAAGCAAAAGTAATAGCAATCATATTAATATTGCATACCATAATGATGAACCTACCATCAGGATCTACTACAGAGGATTTAAGTTCAAATTTAACCGAGTCCCGTACAGCAATCATATTCCCTCTTTTTTTTGCTGCAATGGAAGAATGAAGGATGTGTGGGAATTTCTGATGTGAACACCGTGGCGTGGCCAGTTTATGAAAGTGTGTTTCTTGCACAGCCAATATGTCCGCATTCTGCTTGAGTGCTTCTTGCCAGAGAGATCGCCGTTTGGCCGGGTGATTTAGGCCTCGTGCATTTAGGGAAAGAATATTAATGCTCATTTTGGCTAATTAGGAATGATATGGGCTGATCGGTTCGAGGTTTAAATGTGAAGACTCGAGTGTCTGCTAGGCTGTATACAAGAGAGCATGTGTGCCCGTGTTTTAACGATGCTAGTCCTTGGGCAGTTGGTCCAAATTGTTCGCTCCCAGAAGAAGAATGTGGAGGTTCCATAGGTCTCTGTCTTCCAAGGCGATGCATGATATCTGCTGCTGAGCACTCGTTGATTGTGAAGTAGAAGGGCAGGTCTAGAGAAAATTCGTAGAGTGGGCTCGAGTAATCAAAATGTGGATTTTTCATACTGCCGTTGGGTATTTTGTTATGAGCAAAGAGCAAGTATAGGCTTCGATTTTTAGAGGTGAAAAACAAAACGTAAAGAAAAACAGCAAACGCAAAATAGGAATAGAAGAGAAAAAAATGAACTGGAGTTTGCAAATAAGAAACAAGACCCATATGGGCCAGGCAACAATTGCCCAATGCGAGGGCTAACGGTACGCTGTTGGGTACCTGGGGCGCTCAGGGAATCTGAATTGAACTAGCGCAGAGGAAGCATTTGCGTAATCGGATCAGGTGAGACGGACTGTAGATCTCCGGCTTGGTTTCGTTTGCCAGTCGTTGGAAATCTTGGCTAAAGTTTGCCCCGTCGGTTGAGGTGGAGCCTGACCCGGGTCCGGAGCTAGGATGTTCCAATTCTTCAAGAGCTGCATCCCTTCTTCCAGTGTGCGGATGAGATGGATGGATCCGTTATAGGAAACTTGTAGCTTGGCAGGATATTTCCACTTATACATAATGTTGTGGTTTCTCATGGCTTTGGTTAGTGTAGACATGTTGCGACGGAGCTGCAAGGTGTATTGTGACAAGTCAGGCAAGATTTGGAGTGCAGCAGCCGCTTCTGGGATGTTCTCCCTTCTCCGTAGCTTGTCAAGTATTTGTTCTTTGGCCGTAAAAAAATGCATTCGTAGTAGAACATCACGGGGAATTTCCTGAGGTAAGAACCCTGGTTTTGGAACCCTGTGGATTCTATCTATGGACAAGTCCAATGGTGATAGTGTTGGGACCAGGGCTTTAAAAAGATCTTGGGCATAACTTGGAAGTTGTTGTGCCGTCACTGTTTCCGGGACCCCCCGTATTTTTAGATTATTTCTGCGGGAGCGGTCCTCAAGGTCCGCCATTTTGAGATGGATCATTTCTATAGCCTCGTGTTGTACAGCATGAGAGTCTACCAATGCATTGAACGAGGAGGTGACATCACACATTCTTGTTTCTACCTGATGCACTCTCTCCCCTAGTTCGCTGATTTCAGTTTTACATTGCTGTAAGCATGACAACATGTCTGTCTGCAGCGATGTACATAACAACATTAACAGTTCTTTCAAAGTTGTATCAGATATGGGCTGACCTGTTGTCGGGAATTGTGCGATCGGATCCGCGATTTGTTGGGTGATCATTCCGCTGCCACCTGTCGCCATGTTCGACATCACTGTACTGGGATGTAGACTATTATTAGACTCCAGCCTGGGTCTAGACTTCACAGGACTCCTGGTCGTTGGAGAGTTATTTGGAGAATCTGACTCAGAGGACTGTACTTCAGATTCCTCATCCATCTCCTCTGTGCGCTCTGCTCTGGGCGTCTGCTCCATTGACGTCGCTGGCGTTGGCACTGATGCTGGAGGCTGCGCTTGTTTCGCTGTATGCTGTCCTCCGCCGCCATCTTTGTGTGGCCCGCGATCCAAGGCCGGAAAAAAGTCCGGTAATTTTAAGGCGTGCGGTTTCTTTTGGGACCTTTTCCGCATGGTGGATTTGTCGGCGGGTGTCTCCGGGATCGGATGCGCACGGTTCGCCGGTTGTAGAGATCGTGTAGCGGGCTTGTGAGTTATTCCCTGAGCGCGGAGCTGAGCTCACTTAGCATGCGACCATCTCGCTGCGCGGTCGCCACGCCCCCTAGAGAAACTATTTTGAGTGAGTCTCGTGTGTTTAGTTTGGGTCTAGTGGACATGATTTAGGTGTGAGAGTAGCTTATAAGGCGTAAGGAGCGGTCTAGGGCGTTCGTCTAGTAGGTATTACTCAAGCTTGGGTAGCATTCGGAGAGATATCTTGCAAACTTTAGCTGGGTGGATAATGTGGTACTAAGTGAAGTTGCAGGGGGGAGGGAGCTGGAGTCCCGCCACAAGAAACAGTAAGAAGGCAGAGAAAGGGAGAGATAAGAGTACCGCGTGGAAAAGTTATGAAACAGAATCAAAGACAGATAGAGAAAAAAATAAAAAAAAATAAAAAATCTAAGTGAGAAATAGGGCAAAATATAATAGAGCAAAATTGAGTGAACTGCGAGGTTAGAGAATGTCTTAAATAATACTAGGAATTCTCTGAAGTCAAGCCGGAGAAATGCAAGTCCTGCTTGCACTTCCACAGTAAGTCACAGGCGTGAACCCTGTGACTAGTGTCCGGTTTTGGTCGGTGGGCACTTAAGACGTAAGATGCAATAAATTTTAGTAGAGGAGTGCCACCTTGAGGGGAGAATGCCTTAAGCTATCGAAGGTAAAAGCTCAAAAAATGAAAAAAAAAAACGAAAATGTAAAACATCTTTTATCCCGCTAAATGAGGAATTAAAAAAAAAAGAGGGATCCCAGACACCCTGGGATCCTGGAGTTAGGGAGGTCAGTTGATGAAATTTGTTGGGAGATACGTCCTTTTGAATCAAATGTATGACATCGGTTGCTTACTCATCATTAAAGCGGTTTGGTACCTAAAAATTAAACTTCATATTATTAAAATCACAAGATAGAATACTTACCTAAATGAACCCTGAAAAAAAAAATATTCTTTACTTACCTTTTATTTCAGATGTTTCTGCTGACTTCCTGGTTGTCCTCCCGTGGGAGTAGGCGTGGTTATCGTCCTCGCAATGGTCCCTGGGAAATTTCCCAAGAATCCATGGGGGGACAATGAAATTGCGAAATCTCGTGAGATTTCGTTAGGATGCCAGTCACGTGACGAGGGCGTGTCCGAATTTGCCATTTTTAAAGTGGGCAGGCAGCTGTATCTGCCATTACCACCATTGCACACTGAGCATGTGCGAGATGGAGCGGAGCATGCTGGGAGCCGAGCGTCATCGATATACAGGAAGTAAATGCCTGTGGGCTTCAGACGCCCACACTTAAAATGGAAAATGCCAGAGCACTTTTTTAAAAGTCATCCCGAGGAAAAGAATCGTCGCGCCGGGGGTCAAAAAAACGCCGGACGTGGATGCTAAGCGAAGGTAGCAGTCGCCCACCTGTAACACAGGTAAGAATAAAAAAAAAAAAGAGCGGAATCCCGCTTTAAGTGAGAGAGATAACGCCCTCAAAGTTGCATTAAACATTAAGAGATAGATAGGCATTGAGCATGTACCAATAAGGTAGCATAAAGATTCGAAGAACAACATTCTGCACTTTAATAATGTTGGGGCTCTCTATGCATAGTTTAGGCCAACTACTTCCATCAAGAAGGTAGAGTGTATTATTCCCACCAAAAGTACCTTAACAAATATAAAAACGAAATGAGAAAAAAAAACAGGTTAGAAGAACTCCGCAAGGGGGGCTTATGATCACTTTCTGACTGCTAAAAAGTCTGTCAGAGAGTGATTCAGCTGCTCTCTCCTCAGCAAATAAAGAACAGTTATCACATTTAGTAACAGGGTCTCAGTGGACCAACAATAACTATGGGAAACATTGGGTAAACTCTCCAGGAGGTGTTGCCTCTGGGGTATTAGTTTTTAAACAAAACAACTACTAAATTCTATGGTATGCTCACGTACTCAGCATGGGGGGTAATAAGGCAGCGTACCAGACCGTATAAGTGAGGAGTTTGCCTACAGACCCCAGAGTGAATTACCCAGTCATATGTTGAAAAAGAATGACATGAATAGAGATAAAATAAACAAAAAATGAGGATAAAGAAAAAGAGAATGAAAAATGCAGAGAAAAATACAAGTGCTGGGAGGGTGTGGGGGGAGGGAGGGTGCAGCATAGCTAAAAATCCCCTCTTTCCCGCCCCATCCTAGGACCTCTGAGTAGGTTACTACCGAGAGCTAAGCATCTAAATAAACCATTGAACCCATAAGGCTAATGTAAAGAGCAGTAAGGCAATAGAGAACCTAGGTTACTACATATCGAAAAATTCACCCAGAAACAATGTCAGCATCCATTAAAACCATTGGTTACCAAGCCAGCAAACGGCAAGAAGTCTTCACAGCCAGGTGATGAGAGGCTCGCAGCGTGGTAGTTCTTGGTTTAAACCGGGTCCAAAGGAGAAAACTAGCATCTCATCCGTGTCTGCAGACGGTGTGCAATTACAGTCTTCAATTCTCCTATTGGTAAAACAGAGTTAAAGGCAGCGTTCCGGTGTCCCGGATGCAAAACAAGTCAAACAATGTAGGTGGGTGAGTAGGTGAAGTCATTAAGAACAGCACGGTGGGTCACGATGTCCAGCGGTCTGTTAATAGCAGATTACAATAGGGGAGAGAAAGTGGGTTAAGGTCATAAGTAAAAGCCAGAGAGCGAGAAGGAGGTATAGAACGTAGGAGAGCGAAGGGGGGCAGTCAGAGAGATGAATTAGAAGACTGAGACACCGAACCAGTGAGGAGAGAAAGAATAGCAAGAAAGGAGAGAGCGGAGGGAATAAAGTCACTAATCTCAGACCCCATTAGAACGAGCAAGATCCGGCTTAGCGGTCTCGACGGGCTCTCCTGGAAGTGGGAACTCTTTGGGGAGTAGCATCTGAGTCTGCTCCGTGCCTAGAGGAGAGATGACCTGGATCCGAAGGGGATCGGCGTCTTCTGTTACGAGAGCGTTGGTAATCCATAGGTTCTGCAGAAGTTGCGGCATGCCTGGTGGAGGGAGGGCGGAATTCAGCATACCACTCTGGTACCTCCGTGTACGGTATGTCCAACCTTTCGCAGAAGTGCTGTAAGTCTTCCGGTACCCTCAGCAGGGCGGATCTTCCTCCAAATGAAGCGGACAACGCAAAGGGGAATCTCCAGCGATAGGGGATGCCTTTGGCGCGAAGCGTGTCTAGAAGGGGGCGGAGTTCCCTGCGCCTCTGCAATGTAATGGAGGACAGGTCTTGAAATAAAGTGATATGGGCGCCATTGTAGGTGATCGGCTCAGTAGCCCTTCTTGCTCTGTTCAAAATTTCCTCTTTTAATACATAGTCGACCACACAACACACAACATCCAGCGGGGGGTCTGAATCTTTACCTTTGGGGCGTAGAGCCCTATGCGCTCGTTCTAACTTGATCAGGGTGTCCAATGGCCGCTCCAGGATGCTGTTAAACAGGCCTATGACATCCGCCTTGAGGTTGGCGGAATCCGATGATTCTGGGAGGCCTCTCAGACGGATGTTGTGGCGTCTGCCACGATTGTCCAAGTCCTCTGTGTGTCGGTTAAGATCCCAAAGCTGCAGGGTATGTGTGTCAATAAGCTGGCAAGCCTTCTTCAAGACCGAGGAGTGTGCGGATGTGGTTTTCTCCACATCATGGATGCGAGTCGCCATAGCTTGGATGTCAATCCGTAGATCTGATATCGCGCTCGTCAGGGCTGCTGTAAGAGATTCTTTGATGGGAAGAGAGCTCCGTGCATTCCCGTTCTCATCCATCTCCATCCGCACCCAGGATCGACTGCCGAGGCTCCAAACCGGCTCATCCTGAGTGGGGAAGCCGCCCGGATCGTTTTGCGGGCGGAATTTCCACCTTTCGGCGCTCTCGCCGTTCGCGGCCTAGTGCGCGGCCGGCGCCACGGTGAGAGTCCCGCCGCCGCCATCTTGCGGCCTACCTCCTCCGTCGGGCCTTGCGGGCTACGGGCTCCACCGCACAGGCAGACACATCTACCCACCGCTAGACCGTCGCACACACCGGAGGGTGAACCTGGACGGCGAAAGTATCCACAGCAGCATCCCCGGAGGTATCGAGGAGGAGCAGCAGCTCTACAGCCTCCTGAGGAGCTCCGGCGACCATCTTGCTACACCCAGGGCCTAAGGTGAGGAGAAGCCCTGGGAGTTCATTAGTGTGGTTACCCTTGCTGGCTTGACTCTGCACACTGTGCCCGCTGACAGGGCAATAGTCTTCTGCCTCCCCCCCTACCACTACTGTCAGCTAAACAGAGGCTCTGGCCTTCTCTGGCGGCCATATTGGGACTCCCGGGACATTTTCAGTGGGCACTGCTCCTCAGTTCTTTCCCCGGATCCCTCCACCTCACCAGCACAATTTACCCCCCTGGAATCCTCTTTCTCATCTAGGGGCCCCACGTTGCCCTTTCTACCTGTGTGGTCCCTATACCTCATGTGCTTCATTCTCTGCTGTGGGGGCCACACATATGGTCCCATGAGATGAGCACCATGTAACTATTAAATGACGCCCTAAGCCGCCTTCCTACTCCCCCTACGACGCATAACTAGCAACTTTACAAAGGGGAACAGCACGACTGTCTGACTTCTAGTCCAAACGCCTCATGGTGAAATACGGGCCAAAACATCCCACTCAGTCTCAATCTCCAGACCTGCGACCCTCGCATACACTTGATCGTTTTCTGAGCAAACCTACATCCCCTCCCCCGACCTCGACGGCCACCCTGTCTACGCAAACACCTTCTCAAGGGGTGACACGGAACGCTTCTCAGCTTCCCTCAGCTGCCTCACCAGAATCAATGGCTGCCCCTGTCACGGTCGAAGTCCTTGATGACAAACTCAAGGCCCTGCTGCAAGACCTGACCAGCAACGTCTCTAAAGAAATGGGGAAGCTTGCACACGAACTACGGGGAGAGATAGCTCAAATTGGTGAACGCACCGATGTCTTGGAAACGAAGTTTGATGATATGATCCAATATGTCCACGTATTGGAAGAAGACAACGCCGGTCTGAAACAATCAATCTCCCAGCTTCAATCCCAGCAAGAGGACTTAGAGAATAGGGAACGCCGTCAAAATTTACGTATCAGGGGCGTGCCGGAGACCGTAGGCGAGGGAGAGATTAGACCATATCTTCTCAGCTTGTTCAATGTGGTGGCCCCTCGGATTCCGGATATTGACTGGAGACTGGATAGGGCGCACAGATCCCTGGCCCCCAAACCCCCAGCGGGCGCTAACCCCAGAGACATCATAGTACGTTTTCATTACTATGACAGTAAGGAGGCTTTAACAGTGGCTACCCGCAACAAATCCCGCCTGGAGTTTAAGGGGGCGAAGATACAGATTTTCAGCGACTTATCTCCGATCACACTTGCCAAACGCAGAAGCTTCCGACCGGTGACTACGCACCTACAGAATCTTCAAATCCCATACCGATGGGGTTTTCCCTTTCGCCTGTCTGCCTCAAAAGACGGAATTCAATACTCCATGAGAGACTTACAGGAAAGTGAAGCATTTCTCCGCAGCCTTGGTCTACCACCGATCCCAGATGAAGACCCCACTCCTCTTCCCGTGACACCCAAACCCACGTCCATTCCAGGACGACTCTGGACCCCCGCTCGGCAGAGGTTGCAGAAGAACTTTTCTACCCCTCAACGCTAACCATTTGCCAGACATCCTCCTTGAGATGGACCCATTTCCCAACCCTGGTTGGGATTGTCTTCGGCCCCTAAGTCACCATGTTTCCCCTGTTGTGGGGTTGGCCATGCCCGTAATTATGGGTCTTTCATTGCTCCTTTGGACTAGAGTCAAGCTAAGTTAAATTGTTCTGTTTATTTTTTAATTTTTTGGCTATTTTTGGGCGCTGTCGGAAGGTGGCGAGGGGAGCCACTCCCGATGAGATGGAACCCCTTGTGTGCCTCCGTTTGTTCCGCGGCCTTGGCCGTGGACTCCTGGGTGGTTTTTGCCCCCCAGGCTCTTTTTCTCCGTTTTTTCCTTTCTTTTTTTTTGTTATGGGCTTTTTTTTTGGCCTATTGGATGTTTTTGACCTACACTGCTCAAGGTATTGTGTAGCTTTTTTCCTTATAGTCAATGTTGTATGCACACGTCTGCTTTTATCCCACAGGATACACCATGGTTTATACTGCCTAGTTAACTTTTACGGGTATTTTTGGTTAATACATGTTTGTTCTGCTTACATTGCATTAATGCTAATTCATGAAGATGGCTTTAAGGGTTCTTACTTATAATGTCAAAGGCTTGAACTCTATTCATAAACGCTGGTTGGCTCTGAAAGAGTTCAAATCTTCGGCTGCAGACATAGTCCTGGTCCAGGAGACCCATTTCCGCCCCGGGGGTTCTCTTAAATTTGCTGCTAAACACTTTCCAAATTCCTTTCTGGCTTCTGATCCCTCTGGCAAAGCAGGGGTTGCAATCCTGATTAGGAAATCTTGCCCGATCAGGGTGAAATCTGCATTTATAGACCCCCATGGTAGATATATCCTCCTGGACTGCGAGTATCTCTCACGCTCTCTCACTGTGATTAATGTGTATGCTCCTAACTCGGGCCAAATCCAATTTCTTTCTGACTTACTGGACAGCTTAGGTAAATACGCTCAACCCTTCATGATCATGGGGGGGGACTTCAACATGGTCATGTCTCCTAGGAGAGACAGACAGACGCTTTTTCCTTCCATTCCCTCATCTAGAGTGGAACGTCAGTCCACCACATTTCGTAAACTAATCAGAACCCATAACCTGTTGGACATATGGAGAATCAAGCACCCCACTAGCAGACAATTTTCATTTTTCTCCCCCCCACATAAGATGTACTCCAGACTTGACCACCTTTTTATATCAGCGCCCCTACTGACATCGGCGGTGGCATCAGAACTGAACCCCATAACATGGTCAGATCATGCCTCGGTTCAGCTTGACCTGGTTCTTGCCTACTCCATGCCGAGAACCTGTCATTGGAGACTCAATGACTTTCTCCTCCGCAATCCCATTGTCGAGGCTCAACTATCCCAAAATTTATCGGAATTTTTTCAACTGAATGACGGCTCAGTGGCAGGGGTGTCTACCCTATGGGAAGCCCACAAGGCATTTTTTAGAGGTGCATGTATCTCTGCCGGCGCCCGCTTAAAGCGGGACTCGGCAGCCCTGAGGCAAGACACCCTCTTACAGCTCCGTAAGGCTGAAGATCTGCTCCTGGCTTCCCCTACGGTGACTCGTCTGCGCACGGTCACAACCCTCCGTGAGCGTTTGAAATCGCTAGATATGCAAAAATGTTCTAAGGCCCTAATTTGGGCAAAGCAGAAATTTTATGAGTTCGCTAACAAACCCCACAGGATGCTAGTAAACAAGCTTAAACCGCGTCCCTTTCAATCTTATCCTGACCTCCTCCTTCAGGCTGACGGCTCCCCGACCCATTGTCCTTTGACGATGTCCAAAGTTTTTGGCTCGTTTTACGACAAATTGTACAACTGTTTAGCTTCTGACCCTAAATACTCCTTCACTCAAGAGGCTTTTGATTCTTTTTGCTCCCCTTTAAAGTTGCCTAAAATATCACCGTCACAGCTAGCCGCCCTTAATGCAGATATCTCGATAGAAGAGTTAGCAGCAGTAGTAAAAGAACTGCCCTTGCATAAGTCCCCTGGGCCTGACGGTCTTCCGTATCAATATTATAAAACTTTCCTTCCCATCCTCGGCCCTCACTTATTAAAGCTTTACTCCTCCTTACAAAAAGGGGTCACTCCACACTCGCAATTCCTACACGCCTATATCACAGTCCTTCCGAAACCGGACAAATCCCCATCCCTACCAGATAATTACAGGCCCATTGCCCTACTGAACTCAGATTATAAAATCTTTACAAAAATTTTAGCCAATAGACTTTCTTCCATAATCCCTGCCCTTGTTCACAATGACCAAGTGGGTTTTGTTTTAGGTAGACGAGCGGGCGATAACACCAGACGCACCATTGATCTAATTGATATGCTTGATAAAACCGCTCGCTCTGCTCTTATTCTCAGCCTAGACGCCCAAAAGGCTTTTGATAGGCTTGGATGGCCTTACATGTTTGCCACACTTGCACGTTACGGTTTTTCAGGCTCCTTTGTATCGGCTCTTCAAACCCTCTATTCACATCCCACCTCACAAGTTCAATTGGCATCCTTCAAATCCCCAACGTTTACACATAGCAATGGTACTAGACAGGGCTGCCCCCTTTCCCCCTTGTTATTTATATTATGCCTTGAACCTCTGGCAGCACGCATTCGGGAGGACTCAGACATCAGGGGAGTCTCTTTACGACGGAAAGAATACAAGCTGTCCTTGTTTGCTGACGACATATTGCTTACTTTAACTACACCTCACACCTCACTCCCCTGCCTCCATGCCCTCCTAGAAACGTTCGGTAATATATCGGGATATAAAGTTAATACAGCTAAAACTGAAGCGCTTCCCATTCATATCCCTCCCCCACTTCTCGCTGCCTTACGCAACACCTTTCCCTACCAGTGGCGTTCTGACTCGCTCAAATATTTAGGCATTCATTTAACAGCATCCTATCACACACTATACCAGGCTAACTTTCTCTCTTTGATTTCAGAAACACACGGTCTACTCCGTAAGTGGATGGAATGTCCCCTATCCCTTTTAGGTAGGATAAATGTCCTTAAAATGGCAATACTCCCTAAATTTCTGTATCTTTTCGAAACTCTACCTGTGGCCCTTCCCATGCCCCAACTCCGCAGTATCCAGAGGGCCTTTACTAAATTCATATGGGGTGACAAAGCACATAGAATTGCCCATACGGTTGTCTTTGCACCGCGCTCACACGGGGGTCTGGGAGCACCAGATATTATACGATATTACTACGCGACCCACTTATCTACGACGGTCTCCTGGTCCTCCTATTTTGCGACGAGTTGTTGGGCGGAGATAGAAATGAGTATCACTGTCCTGGTCCATCCCTGTTCTATGCTCTGGTCTGACCTCTCCTCCTCTATATCACAACTTAGACGTATTTGCCTTGCTCCTATGCTATTTACTTTGGATATTTGGAACAAATGCCACAAGAAGTTCTCTCTTTCCTCTCCTTGTCCACCCCTTTTAAATGTTACTCACAACCCAGACATACCTGACAGTCTGTCCACAATGGCTATGACCCCGTGGACTCAAGCAGGCATTTTCCAACTTCGCCACTTAGTTCACCCAGTGTCCCGCAAACTTTTATCTTTTCCAGACTTACAAGACAAATTTGACATTCCACAGCGGTCCTTTTTCACTTACCTTCAATTTAAGCACTACTTTTGCTCTGTATCTCCTGCCATGAGCCTGGAAAAACCTAATGCCTTTGAACTGTTATGCACCCAGGGTTCGCATCAGAAGGGCCTCATCTCCGCTATTTACAGGATTCTTCATGACTCACTACCCCCCACTTTAGACTCACACCTTTATATGCGGAAGTGGGGCAAAATCTTACCCGCTACTATTTCTCTCTCTCAATGGCAGGAGATCTGGACTTCCATCTCCAAAGTTTCGAGATGTGTTGAACAGAAGGAAACTGCTTATAAAGTATTAATGTTTTGGTATAGGACCCCTGAAGTTTTACATAAGTATGATCCCTCACTGTCTCGTTTATGCTGGAGGTGCCTACAGGATATTGGCACACACCTTCATATCTTTTGGGATTGTCCACGTATCACGTCTTTTTGGTCTGTGGTCCAATCCATTCTCCAATCAGTATTGAAAAGAGATATCCCACTGAATCCGATACATTACCTGTTAGGCCTTCCGATCCTAGATCTCCCTAAATATGCTAAGAAACTAATGGCGTTCATACTCCTAGCTGCCAAGAGAGTGATACCGGCTCATTGGCTATCTCCCATACCTCCCACACAAGCCCATGTGGTCTCGTCCATTGCTCACATACGTAGGATGGAACATTTGACGGCAATGGCTCATGATTCCTTGCCCAAATTTTCCAAGACATGGGACCCATGGGATGCCTCCGTATTCAACCCAGAATCTTTTATTATAAAAGAGAATATTCCTGCGCCTAATCAAAGAGTAATCTAATTGTTGCACCGCTGCACGCACTGAAATGGGGTACTTGAACCCCAATTGGAGAAGACAAAAGGTAAAAAGGTAGTGGTGCGCGGTACTATGGTGAAGAATCTAGTTAGAACAGGTTTAATATATTCAATAGGTACTCAAAAGATTAGAAGATAAATGTAATATCGTCTCCACTACAGGTAATAAATGGAACGTAGAAAAAGAAAAGACAATATATGTATATAAAAATATTTAAAAAAATATATATATATATGTATATATAGTGAGGGACCCTCACTCCTATGCGTAGTAGTATTTTGAGTGGTGGACAAATGGATAAGAAAAACAATAATGATAAATAAGACTAATGGCCCCAATGCGATTTTTTAGGTAGCAGAGTTGCATAAAGTGGCAGTGCTGAATATAAAGAAGGTCCGTGAAAATAACTACTACTGTATTTGTTTCAGTGACTAAAGTACTATACATAAAATAGTGGACGAAATAAAAAATATATAAAGTGAATCACCATGCGATTTGTTAAAAATGACGAAAAACGCATACAAAGTGCTAATGCTGAACAATAAATAGATCTGAAAAGAAAATCTGCTAAGTCAAAGTATATGTGTAACAGTGTACAAAAGTAATCATTAGCTAGATAAGGCAAAAGATGTAAGTAGTGCTTGCCTTGTGACTAAAGAAATCGCATATGGTGTTAAAGCCAAGGGAGGGTTAAGCAAAGTGACTCTGTGCGGGTGTCTTTATACCATAGACTTCAATATCGGTGCAGTGCACTAAATTGAATCATACAATCAAAGAAAATAAATCAAATTGTTGAATCAAAACAAAAACGCATAAACGATCCAAGTGTTGGTGAGAGGGAAACAACCCTCTGGGAATAATCCAAAACAGAAGGAAAAAGGTGCACAGTGTTTGAAGCTATAAAAAATATAAAAAACAACAATGGAACAGTAATCCTAGTTAAAATTGTCCATTCAGCTGGTGCAACAACAAGTGGCGATTAGCCCAAAATCGCATGTAACAAGACAGTCGCCTGCAATGCTGGTGCTTAAAATATATGTGCACTATAAGATAGAGTTTTAAACAGTGATAATGGTGATGGTGGATATCTCCCACGTGGTCCTGTGTAATCAGAATATGGGTGTCCCCTTACCTTACTGCTGTAAGGTAACAGCATATGGTATATGTATCCTCAGGGTTCACGGTGGTCCTTATCCCTCGAGGTCCTATTCACGTGTCCCCGGGTCCTGGCGTCTCCTGCTTACTGTGCCGTATTGGGCTCTGTAAGTGGTCCCTCAGCGGTACTTCAGCGTGGGGGGGGGGGAATTGGTGGTATACCTTGGCGGTTTTATGCAAGGGGTTAAACAGATAAGGAGGAAGGGAGCCCCATAGTATAGTATTTTTCAACAGTATTGAAATTTATTTATAAAAACAGCTTTGGTACTCACAAACAGACAGAGTTTTTGTATGGTGTATAAACGAGCCTCGAGCTCGATTGCGTCACTTCCGGTAGCGTCCCGACTAGTGTTCGTCACGGTCACGTGACTTGATGAAGTCACGTGACCGTGACGAACACTAGTCGGGACGCTACCGGAAGTGACGCAATCGAGCTCGAGGCTCGTTTATACACCATACAAAAACTCTGTCTGTTTGTGAGTACCAAAGCTGTTTTTATAAATAAATTTCAATACTGTTGAAAAATACTATACTATGGGGCTCCCTTCCTCCTTATCTGTTTAACCCCTTGCATAAAACCGCCAAGGTATACCACCAATTCCCCCCCCCCACGCTGAAGTACCGCTGAGGGACCACTTACAGAGCCCAATACGGCACAGTAAGCAGGAGACGCCAGGACCCGGGGACACGTGAATAGGACCTCGAGGGATAAGGACCACCGTGAACCCTGAGGATACATATACCATATGCTGTTACCTTACAGCAGTAAGGTAAGGGGACACCCATATTCTGATTACACAGGACCACGTGGGAGATATCCACCATCACCATTATCACTGTTTAAAACTCTATCTTATAGTGCACATATATTTTAAGCACCAGCATTGCAGGCGACTGTCTTGTTACATGCGATTTTGGGCTAATCGCCACTTGTTGTTGCACCAGCTGAATGGACAATTTTAACTAGGATTACTGTTCCATTGTTGTTTTTTATATTTTTTATAGCTTCAAACACTGTGCACCTTTTTCCTTCTGTTTTGGATTATTCCCAGAGGGTTGTTTCCCTCTCACCAACACTTGGATCGTTTATGCGTTTTTGTTTTGATTCAACAATTTGATTTATTTTCTTTGATTGTATGATTCAATTTAGTGCACTGCACCGATATTTAAGTCTATGGTATAAAGACACCCGCACAGAGTCACTTTGCTTAACCCTCCCTTGGCTTTAACACCATATGCGATTTCTTTAGTCACAAGGCAAGCACTACTTACATCTTTTGCCTTATCTAGCTAATGATTACTTTTGTACACTGTTACACATATACTTTGACTTAGCAGATTTTCTTTTCAGATCTATTTATTGTTCAGCATTAGCACTTTGTATGCGTTTTTCGTCATTTTTAACAAATCGCATGGTGATTCACTTTATATATTTTTTATTTCGTCCACTATTTTATGTATAGTACTTTAGTCACTGAAACAAATACAGTAGTAGTTATTTTCACGGACCTTCTTTATATTCAGCACTGCCACTTTATGCAACTCTGCTACCTAAAAAATCGCATTGGGGCCACTAGTCTTATTTATCATTATTGTTTTTCTTATCCATTTGTCCACCACTCAAAATACTACTACGCATAGGAGTGAGGGTCCCTCACTATATATACATATATATATATATTTTTTTTAAATATTTTTATATACATATATTGTCTTTTCTTTTTCTACGTTCCATTTATTACCTGTAGTGGAGACGATATTACATTTATCTTCTAATCTTTTGAGTACCTATTGAATATATTAAACCTGTTCTAACTAGATTCTTCACCATAGTACCGCGCACCACTACCTTTTTACCTTTTGTCAGAATCTTTTATTGCCCCCTCTGCCAGTACTTCCTTAAGTGACCATAGGGAGATTTGATATCCTGTTTACTGTATTATACCGTATCAGACCGAGAACACCCTTACGTCTGATTTCCAATGTCTTAGTTTGCTCTATCCTTCTTTTTCAGTTATGCCATCACCATTGTCTACAGCTTCATGGTGTATCCTATCACTTACCTCGTTTGTAATCTACAATATGATGCCCCTATTATGTTTACCCAATGTTATTGACTGCTGTAACGTTTGTATGACATTTTTGTACTGTTTACAATTTTTTTTTCAATAAATATACATTTAAAAAAAAAAAAGAGATTCTTTGATGTCAGCAGCTACGGATCTCAGGTCGTGGATGCTCGGTTGGTGGTGAGGGGTGAGAATCACCTCATCCGTCCTCGGAAGTATTCCTCTGTGAGGGACTGGAGCGTCTTGCGGCCTGTGCAGTCTGTCCTCGTGAGGCGGCCATGTTGGAGGTATAGGAGCGGAACATTTCGGGTATGTTCTGCTGGTTTCTGCCGGTCTCGTCTCTCGGAGATCGCGATCGGGAAGCCGATGAACTGCGTGAAGAGGTTCCCATGATTTTAGGCAGGTTGAAAGGGCAAAAGCCTCCCTTAGGTGCCGAATAATGTCCTCGTCAGCGGGAGCTAACAGATTAAGTTGCCATCTTCGACAGAGGTCAGGCCACGCCCCCTAAATTGTAGTTTTTATTGAGAGAATTTTTTAACAGAAAATGAAAAGATACAGAACTGACAATAGACAAAGAAAGTCTGGAGCATACTGTATTGGAGAGACTGATATAACCTCATGGTGGCTACAGATATACAGTAGCAGCCCAAGGATAAAAATAAATAACTAAAAGAAAACAAAGCAAAACAAAATGCATAAAGGAAATAAACAGAAAAGTATTGCGTAAAACAATATTAAAATAAAAAGAAAGACTGAGAGACATCATATATGTCGTAATGCAGGGGTTGGGGTCTTGAACTGGTGCTTCAATAACATGACTAATATCTGACAAAAGAGGGTTACAGACCACTATAAATTTCCTCAAGAGATAAGGTAAGCTTCGAGTGGCCGTTGGGCCAGTAGAAAAAGACTTAAAGTACCGACAAGATACAAAATATTGGGGAGTGAGAAGGTCAGGGAAACCTAGGAGATGGACACCGACTGGGTGGCTAGGGGTACCAAGGGCACCTGTGGGAGTCCAAAGGTCGAGGCATCCCATGGGGCCCAAATCACGCCAAACCGGTCAATCCCATCTTCCACCATAGCCGTCAAATGTTCCATCCTGCGTATGTCCTTGATGGTTTGTATTAGCCGAGTCTGGGTTGGGGGCTGAGTAGACAACCAATTAGAGGGGATAGCTCTTTTAGCAGCAAGCAGCACATAGGAGGCTAATTTATTAGCTGCCTTCCCCCAACTCCGGGAAGGGAAGGCCTAGGAGAATGTGGACAGGATCCAATGGAATGGGGGTGTCAAAAATCTGCTGGAGCATGTGAGATACCATGGACCAGAAAGGAGTAATTAGAGCACATTGCCAAAAGATATGATAATGCGTTCCCTTGGTCCTCCCACACCTCCAGCACATAGGAGAAAGAGAGGGGTCATACCGATGAATAACCTCGGGGGTCCTATACCAGAACAGTAGGACCTTATATGCTGTCTCTCTCTGTGCCACGCATCTGGAAATTTTAGAGGTGGAGGACCAAATTCTGGACCATTGCGGGAGAGTGATTTGTTGATTAAGGAGCTGCGTCCATTTGTCCATGTAGGAGTGGGATAGGGCAGTGAGAGAGGACCTCTGCTGGAGTATATGGTAAATACTAGAGATAAGCTTTGCTTGGTAGGGGCCCTGGGAGCAGAGCAGCTCAAAAGGCGTCGGTGTGGTGAGGGGGAGAGAGGGGGAAAGAGTTGAAAAGTAGTGAGTTATCTGGAGGTACGAATACCGCATGCGGTTTGGGAGTTGACTGTCAGTTTGGAGGGCCGAAAAGGGCTTGAGTTTACGCGTGACAGGGTGAACGAAGTGGCGGAGTTGGAACAATCCCTCTTTAGCCCAGGGAAACATACGAACATGCGATAGACTGTCAGGAACTAAAGGATTAAACAGCACATTAGAGAGGGGGGGGGCATGGTGATGACAATGCAAATTTGGAAGAGCAGGAACTCCACAGTCTAAGCGTGAACAACATGGGACCCAGGCAGAGATCCAGAAGCCCGGGGTCCCCCATTGTCCCCGGCGACCACGCCAAGGAGCAAGGATGGGTCGGATATAGGGAACCCATCTCAATCTCCGTCCAGCGATTCGGAGGTCTCAGGCACGGCCAAGACACTATCGGGCGCAAATGAGATGCCAGACAGTATTTGTAGACGTCCTGGGCACCCATGCCCCCCTGATCCTTGGGGGCAAATACCACCGAACTGGCCACTCTATGGGCCCTGCCATTCCAAATAAATTTCAAGAACCAGCGCTTAAGCAACTTAATCTGTGACATCGGGATGGGGACAGGCAAGGTTTCAAAGTAATATAACAGTTTTGGCATGATGGACATTTTTAGCACATTAATTTGGCCTATCCAGGACAGAGGAAGGGAGGTCCATCGAGATAACATACTGTTGATAGATTTAAACAAAGGGATGTAATTGGTCGGGTAAAGGGCGGAGTAGGAAGTCATTAGCTGAACCCCAAGATATTTGAGGGACGATGTGCACCATCGGTGGGGGGATGTATTTTGCAGATGCAGAAGTTCCTCCGGGGGAACATGGAGGGGGAGGGCCTCCGTCTTTGCCGTGTTGACCTTATAGCCTAGGGAGCTAAATTGAGTGAGTAGGGAAGGGAGGGAAATGTGGGGACTGGTCAGAGTAAGGAGGACGTCATCCGCAAATAAGGATAATTTATACTCCCTTTGCCGCATGGGTACCCCCTTGATATCAGGGTGAGATCTGATAGCCTCTGCCAGGGGCTCTAGGCAGAGTATAAAGAGGAGCGGGGAGAGAGGGCAACCCTGTCTCATCCCGTTTGTCATAGGGAATGATTGGGGGGTGAAGGACAGTAATCGAACCTGGGAAGAGGGGTTGGAGTATAGGGATTGTAGTGCGGAGAGAAAGGGTCCCCGTAGGCCAAATCTAGTGAGGGTTGCGAACATGTAGGGCCAGCTTAACCTGTCAAACGCCTTTTGGGCGTCCAGACTGAGAATCAGGGCGGGGCGACGAACCCTGTTCAGCATGTCAATTAGGTCTATAGTTCGCCGGGTGTTGTCACCCGCATGTCTGCTTGGAACAAAGCCCACCTGGTCTCTGTCTATGAGCTTCGTCAGGAATTGGGACAAACAGTTGGCAAGGATTTTTGTAAATAGTTTGTAGTCTTAATTTAAAAGGGCTATAGGTCTGTAGTTGTCTGGTAGGGTCGGGTCCTTGTCCTGTTTAGGAATGACCGTGATGAAGGAGAGAAGAAAATGTTGGTGAGGGGACTTACCTAGAAGCAGCGAGTTATACAGGGTCACTAGATGAGGCGACAGGATGGGGAGGAAATGTTTGTAATAGAAGTATGGGAGGCCAGCCGGACCTGGAGCTTTGTGGGAGGGGAGAGCCTTAACGGTGTTGTCCACCTCATCCTCTGTAACGGGTGCGTTTAGTATATGCAGATCCGAATCTGACAACTGGGGGAGCTTCAGGCCCGACATGAACTCCTCAAAAGCAGCCAAATCAAAAGTAGGATGTTGTGCGGGGGTTAGGCAATTATAGAGTTTGTTATAGAAGTCGCCAAACACCTGGGTCATTGTCTGGGGGCAGAAAGTGGGGGATCCGTCAGGGAGTTTGATGTGGTCCGGGAAGGCGTGATAAGGCCTAGGGTTAAGTCTAGAAACCAGCATCCTGTGGGGCTTATTCGAGTACTCATAGAACTTTTGTTTAGCCCACAGGATTGATTTGTCTATGTGAGACATGTCTAGGGATTTTATACGGTTCCGCAGGCCAGTGACCGTGCGCAGCCGATCCACCGTGGGGGAGCGCAGCAGAGCCCTTTCTGCTCTGTGAAGCTCTAGGAGCAAAGAAGTTTTCAAGAGAGCCGCATCTTTTTTCCTTCGTGAACTGAGGGCAATACATTGCCCCCGGAAGAAGGCCTTGTGGGCCTCCCAGAGGGTGGATGGGCTGGGCACGGAGCCTTTATTCAGGAGAAAATTCTGGTCATGGCCGCCTCGAGTTTAGCATTGGTTTCAGGGTGCTTGAGCAGGGACTCGTTGAGTCTCCAGTGACATTTCTTGGGGAAAGCAGTAGAGAGGCATAAATCTAGAGTCAAGGGGGCATGGTCCGACCAGGTTATCGCACCCAGGTCAGATGACACTGCGTGAGATATCAAGGGGGCCGTAATAAAAAAAAATAATCCAGTCGAGGGAACATCTTGTGAGGAGGGGAGTAAAATGAGTATTGCCTACCCGAGGGATGTTTCAGCCGCCAAGCATCGAAAAAAGTGGTGTGTACGAATAAGTTTCCTAAAGGAGGTAGCCAGGGTGTGAGAGGCCGGGGGGGAGTGAGATTAAATAGAGATCGTCTGTCCCGGGCGGGAGAGAGCACAGCATTAAAGTCCCCCCCCCTAGAACTGTAAAGGGGGAAGAAAGCTTATGCAGATGTGCCAATGCATCTGTGAGAAATTTCACCTGGCCTGAATTGGGGGCGTAGACGTTCATGATCGTCATAGGGTTAGAGAGATAGGATCCCTGCAATATAATATAACGACCATGAGGATCCACTTGAGATGACCTAACCTGGAGAGGACATGAGTTTTTTTTATTAAAATTGCTACTCCAGCTTTACCCGAGGGATCTGATGCCACATAAGACACCGGAAAATGTTTAGATGCAAATCTAAAGGAGCCCCCGGCCCGGAAGTGCGTCTCTTGGACTAATATCACATCCGCGCGGGAGGCCCTAAACTCCCTCAAGGCCAGCCATCTCTTCCTGACGGAGTTCAGGCCCTTTACGTTATAGGAGACCAGTTTCAAAGCCATGTCGCGTCGGGGCAGTCAGGCCAGTGAACATGCAGGTCAAAGGGCGGAGGCCCAGACACAACACGGCTCAATAGGGGGCCAGGGAGGGGCCCCAACCTGCCTATGTGCACAGTATAATTAAAACAGATATTGCTAACAATAGTTTCATAGTTTCATAGTTAGTAAGGTTGAATAAAGACACCAGTCCATCCAGTTCAACCTGAGTGAGTGTCTACAATTGTCCCTATCCCTGTACATTACACACTCACATTGGTCCCTACTCTCAAGGAGCCCACAATCCAAGATCCCCATTCATATACTAGGGCCAATTTTGGACAGAAGCCAATTAGCCTACCTGCATGTCTTTGGTTTGTGGGAGGAAACTGGAGTACCCAGAAGAAACCCACACAGGCACAGGGAGAACATGCAAACTCCAGGCAGGTAGTGTCGTGGTTGGGATTTGAACCAGTGACCCTTCTTACTGCTAGGTGAGAGTGCTAACCACTACACCACTGTGCCACCTAGAGTTAGTTGCAACATGGAAATAAACACCCAAGGACATATGCAGACATAAAATGCACATAACAGTTATCGGCAAATGCATTAGAGGAAAAACCCCAATAAAAGCAATAAAATAAAAAAAATAAATGAAAATAAAATAAAAAACAAAAAATAAAAAAAATAAAAATAAAAAATAAAAACCAAAACACCAAGAAGACATCAGAACAATAGTATGAAAAAGAGAAGACACATATCAGTCCCCAAAAAAGGGGGTATGCGTGCAGGCCCAAAAAGGGGGCCACTGAATATAGTGATGCGGAGCAACCATAAGGCCAGGACGGCCTAAAAAAAACAAAAAAGGTCAGCAAAAAAAAAACCTGAGAGAGTCAAACCCCTCAGGGGTCCTTGGCCGCAGCCCAAGGACTTGGTGGGGAGCATGGCAGTTCCCAACATGGAAGGGGGTCAGTTACATCCCGCCCCGATGATCCAGAAAGGTCGATGGCGTTGTAAGGGCTCCCCATGTCCTCCGTAACAAAGTCAGTAGCCGAGGGAAGCAAACATAAACTTAAGTATAAAGCAGAACCTTAGAAAAAACAGCCCAACTGGGATCTCTGAACCAGCGGTGGAACCGCGCAGGGCCGAAAACCAACTGTAGAGGCATACCTCACTCCACGGGGGGGGGGGGGAACCATCAAAAAGGTCGCAACCCCCTGTGTGAGGCAACAAGAAAAAAAGGGGGCAAATCCCGAGGGGACCCCGACAGGTCTTCAGGTGGGGGGTCTGGAGCATTGAGAGCGTTGGGGTGTGGAGTAGGCCCTTGATCCTCTTCCTTTCACCGGGGTCCAGATCCTGGGAGGAAGAGAGTTGTGTCTTGGGGTAGTCGGAGGAGCTTGGTCAAACTCTGCAGGGAGCGGGGGAAGGCCCAGCTTCTTGAGGAAAGCCTCCCCTTCCTGGGGGTCCCGCAGGGTGTGCTGGGCCCCCCCCATGGTGACACTCAAACGGAAGGGAAAGCCCCAATAATAAGGGACCTTGAACTCCTGAAGGTGGGATGTGATGGGTCTCAGAGAGCGACGCTTGGCCAATGTGATGGGAGAAAGGTCACTAAACAGTTGAATTTTATCCCCCTTGTACTCGATGCTGGACCTGTTGCGCGTAGCCTTGGTCAGGGCCTCCTTGCTTTCATAGAAGTGGAAACGCACCACTATATCCTGGCCCCCGCAGGGGGTTTAGGAGCCAGGGACCTGTGGGCCCTGTCCAGGCGCCAGTCTATGTCCACTATGTCCAGGGCCAGGGTGTTGAAGAGACCTAGAAGATACGGCCTGATGTTATTGTCAGCTATCTTCTCAGAGAAATCGCGGATCCTGAGGTTTTGGCGTCGTTCTCTGTTCTTGAGATCCTCCTGTTGGAGTTGTAGTTGGGAGACAGAATTTTTAATAGTAGCGTTTTCCTCTTCATAATGCAGAGTCTCGTCAAATTTTGTTTCCAGGGTCGCCGTGCGTTCCCCTAGGGCATCTATGTCCCCCCTAAGTTCTCTGGAGATCCTTCCCATCTCCTGGGCTATGTCCCTGGTAACTTGCTGCGCCAGGGCCTGGAGCTTGAGATCCATCAACTCCGGTGTGAGGGCCTGCGGAGGGGGGGAAGGCGGGGGCTGTCGGGGTGACCGCTGCGAGGAATCCTCCGCCATAAGCGCACTGACATAGTCCTTCGGATCCCCCTGTGTAATCGGGGCCGGGGATGAGGGCCTAGTTAGAAAGCGATCCATATTGCAGGAGGGCTGCGGGGGACGATACGCCGATTGCTGATCCCCGATTTTTCCCATGAAGTGCCTGGGAGGGAGGAGGAGAGTCGGAGGCTTGCCCCTGGATCAATCTGTGCTAGCGTTAGCGTTACAGGGGTCGCAGATCGCGGGACGGGACTGGAACTCGCGGATTAAACATCCGCCATCTTGGAAAGCCGCGCTTGCGACCTAGTAGAGATGTTTAAGGCATAAATCAGGTTGGTAGAAGGGCGAATGAAGGCCTTTGGGTGTAGAGGAAGGGTTTGGGTGGTCCAAGATGGCCGCCGGCTAGGCCAAGGCCTCAGTCTCAAAGTGTGGAGGCGACCGTGGGGCGGGTAGGAGACCTTCCTGGGGTGCCCAGTCCCCGCTGTGGCGGGGTAGTATGTCCTTTCCCCTGGGGCAGTAGTATTGGCGCTGTAGGGAAGCCAGACAGGAGATCCTCGGCTGACCCTGGGTGTAGCAAGATGGCCGCCGGAGTACACCTCACTAACCTTTGAACCGATTGCCGCTCCGGTGTCCTTTGCTCGGCTCCCGTCCTCCAGCGTGGGGGCCCCGGGGACCGAGCGGTGCTGCGTGGTGCCGAGATGGCCGAAGGGCGGCCCGGATTCCGCTGTCCGGTGGTTGCGGGGACAGAGTAGGCCGCAAGATGGCGGCGCCCGGCCTGCTGTGTAGCTCGCGGCCGCGGGCCGGTTCACGATGCCGAGGCCGGCCAAATACCACCCCAGCCCGAAGCAGATGTGTCCCGCAAGGGAGATGGGTGGTCCAGCGGGCTCCCAAAATGTGTCCTGAGAGAGGATGGACACGGATTACGAGAGGCGCCAGCGGAGCTCCTCTCTAACACGTCCCTCTTCTTCCGCTGCCGGCCACGCCCCCCTACATTGCTATATTTCTGACCATCATAACAACTTTTCTGACCTATTACCTTGGGCAGAGTTTGCTCACAACAGTGCCTTGAATTCTGCCTCCCGATTGTCTCCATTTATGGCAAAGTATGGTTTCCAACCTTCCATGTTGCCTGACTCATTTGTTCCGCAGAGTATTCCTGCGTTAGAGGAGCATCTCCGTGGTCTTCGTTCCACTTGGGTACAAGTTCAGGAGGCTTTATGTCATGCTAATGATAGGTACAGACTCCATGCTGACCGCAGACGCCTGCCTGCGCCTTCCAGGTTGGGGACAGGGTCTGGCTGTCATCTCGCAACCTCCGGCTTCATGTTCCCTCACTGAAGTTTGCACCTCGGTTTATTGGGCCTTTCCATATCCTTTGCAGGATTAACCTAGTAGCTTACGCGTTGGACCTTCCTCCTAGTATGCGCATCTCTAATGTGTTTCATGTCTTCTTATTGAAACCGTTGGTCGGTAACCGATTTACCACCTCAGTGCCACATCCTCACCCTATTCTGGTTGAGAACCATGAGGAGTATGAGGTACAATCCATTATTGACTCCCGTAGGTTCCGTGGGTGCATACAGTACCTGGTGCATTGGAAGGGGTCCGGTCCGGAGGAACGCTCCTGGGTTTCATCCTCTGACGTACATGCCCCTGTCCTCCTCCGCCGCAAGTTCCATAGACAGTTTCCCCTTAAGCCCGGTTGCCCTCCGGGGGAGAGGGGTCATTGTCAGGGCTGGCTTAGCCCTTCCTCCTCTGGGCTGGCCGCCCAGCTGTCGGCTAATTGCCAGCTCTCCTCTTTCCACAGTTACCAGCTGTTCCCAATGATGCTCGTCTGACCTGCCTATTTAAAGCCTTCCAGCTCACTGTTTCCTTTGCCTTCACGTTGGTCACATCACAAGGAACCATCTCCTGCTGTTTGTTTCAAGACTGGCTTGCTGACATCCCTCCTGGCTTCTTATCCTGCTTGCAGTTGCTCTCCTTGGATCCCTGACTTCTGGACTGGCTGATTACCCGATCTGGTTTTTGAACTTTGGACTGGCTAACTACCTGATCTGGCTACTGGACTCTGGCTATGCTCGACTACACTTTTTTCTATTTACCTTTTTATTTTTATTAATAAACAAGTGTGATTTGATTGTACTTCTGTCTGTCTGTTTCATGGTTCCTGACATTTAGTTACTTTGTCTAGCAGCAAAATGGCTCGCATACAACTGGGGGAGCCTTTGATGACAGGGTCTAATGAGGCTGATACATACATCCCAGGCCCCCTGTCTCCATGTAGCTGGGTGAGTACACCTGCAGCTAATCCATTAACTTCATGACAGAACAACGAGAAAGTCTTAGTATAGTCAGGAAGTCCAATGGCGGGAGCTTCAGACAAAATTTTAATAAGTTCCTTCATCTGCAATTTATTGTCCCATGTGAGTTTGAAAGGGTTTCTAGTGGTAGCCTCATATAGAGGAGGCATAAGTTCTTATGCATTTGGAATCCAGTCCCTACAATATCCCACTAACCCCAGGAAGGCATGTAGTTGTCGTACATTTCTTGGCTTTTCAATTTTTTGTAGAGTTTTAACTCAATCTCGGTTTAGGTGAGGGATTCTATGTGAAATGCAGTGACCCAGGAAGATCACTTTCTCTTGGTAGTGTTGTAGGTTATCTTTGATAATGTTGTTACTGTTATAGAGAAACATGAGAAGGCTTACTGTTTCTCTGCTACAAATGTCCTTTGTATCAGAACAAATAAGCAAATTGTCTATGTACTGAAGCAAAACTGTGTTTGGATATGAGGGGGACCATTGGTCCAATACTTGCTTTAATACAGTATTATATTCAGAGTGTCTACTCACACAGCCTTGGCAATCTTGTCCATGCTAACTTTTGGGCATCGTTGGTAAAAGAAAAAAGGTGCCAGCAATCTGGGTGCAGGGGCACCGAAAAGAAAGCATTTGCAAGTTCAATCACTGTAAAGCAGGTGCTGGAGGCAGGTATTCCACTTAGTAAAGTGTGGGGATTGGGCATGATCGGGGTATCTGCCTCAATTATATTGTTAATGGCTCTCAAATCATGCACCATGCAGAATGTCACCTGCCCACCCTTCTTGTCTGGCTTCTTTGCAATTGGGACCAGGGGGTGTATTGACTTGGGATTTAATTGGTACAACAACCCTGGCTGCTTTCAGTTGAGTGATTCGATCCTTTATCCCCTCAGTGTGAGCAATACTCAGTGGGTACTGTTTAATCTGTGGGAGATGGGCTCCTGGTTTAATTTGTATCATGACTGGGGTGCAGTCCAGCAGACTTGCATCATATTTACTGGTTGGCCATAATTCAGCAGGAATCACTTTCAATTCTGGTGGAAATGGCGGAGTTGAGTCTTGGATTAAAAATACTCAACAGGCAATATTTAAAACTGCTCCTGACAGACTACTGACCACTTGGACTCCTGTAGGGGTGTAGTCTGTTTGCTAAAATTTGGTTAAAAATTTCAGCTCCCAAAAGATTGGTAGGAACTGTGTGTGAAACTAACAATTTAGTGACAGTTTCTGTTTGCTGTCCTAGCCTGAGTTTAAGTGGCTTGGACTTGACCAAATCAGTACAGGTCCCAGTTAGG
Organism: Lithobates pipiens; assembly: GCF_037356315.1. Taxonomy (NCBI): domain Eukaryota; kingdom Metazoa; phylum Chordata; class Amphibia; order Anura; family Ranidae; genus Lithobates; species Lithobates pipiens. The sequence continues at coordinate 209,947,458 of NW_027507758.1, forward strand.
CCAGAGATAACATTTGTAGATAATAATCCTGAAGTCCTCTATGTTAAAAACATTTTGGCTTGCACCAGTATCTATTAAACAGGTTCATTCTGTTTCTCCTCCAGGATAGAGGAGTTCTTATAAAAATACTTTTACTCTGGCCTTGGGACCATTGTCTCCCCTGTGTAACATGATTAATACTGGCATGCAATTTTCCTATGCCTGATCCACTTCTTTTGGCAGAGAACTAGAATCAGCATGAGAGGCCTCTAAGCTCTTTTCCAGTCTACGGTCAGGAAGATGGCAGAATTTGGCTGTGTCCTTCCCCATTATAATTGTAGCATATAATTGGTCCCCGATTGCCATGATTTCTGAAATTGCCTTTGCCTCTTCCTCTTCCTTTCTGCTTCCCCATGTACATAACCTTGGGTTTGCGGTCTTTTTGGTTAATCCTGTTTTCTATGAATAACAGGATAGGCAGGATGTCTCAAATAGACATATTGCCTGCCTCAGGCCTTGCTGTGAACAACTTCTTTCAACTGCGGTATCGAACCATCAAGAAAGCTTTGTTTCACCAGTTGTGTAGATGGACTTTCAGTTTCTCCCCCCTTCTCTTCCTCTATTTTAATGCCTGCTTCTTCAGCCATATCACTTAACCTCCTCCAATAAGCCCCTGATGCTTCTTCTTTCCCTGGCTTAGCATTCATAAATTCAGCATGTCTGGTTTGTCCATGTATTTGGGGCAATTTTTCCATCAATTTCTCACAAACCTCCCATCCACTAACCATCTTACCTAGCTTTTTGACGTCTACACCACATTCTTTAAAGCGGAGGTCCACCCTAAAATGGACCTCCGCTCATCGGAATCCCCCCCCCCCCCTCCGGCGCCACAATCGGCACCTTTCAGGGGGGAGGGGGGTGCAGTTACCTGGATAATCCAGGTAACTGCACCCACTTCCGGGCTAGCTCTCTGCGGAAAGGGGCGTACGTTACACCCCTTTCCGCAAGCGCCCGCCCCCTTCAGCAAGTGCCTCGCTGCCTGCTGGGAAACACACAGCTGCCAGAGGCAGCGGGGACCATCCGGATTGCGCCGCGCGGCTCGCGCATGCGCAGTAGGGAACCGGGAAATGAAGCCGAAAGGCTCCATTTCCTGAATCCCATACCCAAGATGGCGGCGGCACGAGCGAGCGATCGGCTAAGGGTGCCGACATCGCGGGCGCGCTGGACAGGTAAGTGTCACTATTTAAAAGTCAGCAGCTGCAGTATTTGTAGCTGCTGGCTTTTAAAAAAAAAAAATGCGGAGTCCCGGTGGACTCCCGCTTTAAGTATATAGCCAGACATGTTGCTTCCCACTGCTTTAATAAAAAGCTGATGAATGTCAGTAGTAGAAGCTCATATGATTCCTGTGCAGCGCTAAGTTTGTTTGCGAACCCAAATTGATTCTTTCTAGAATATCCCAATCCCTCTAATATGGCTCTCATATCTTGGGGACTAAAAGGTACATGCCATTTAGTTTGAGACTTACTGTCAACAGCATTACCTTCAAAAATTAATTGGGTTCTGACAGGATAAACTGCAACAGATTGCTCTGTGACTGGGGCAGAAGGGGCTGCATCTCCCTCCTTTCTCTCTTAATTTTGCTGCCACAATTTGGAAATTATGGTTTGCTCCGGAAGTTCAGACTCTCTCTTTCTCTGGCCAAAGCCTTAAGTTTAGAGATTTAGTCTTGCATATGTGCCTTTTAATTTATGCCAATCATCTGTTTCTAGGATACGAGCCAAATCCCTCTTTTTAGGTTGATATGGGGCTGTTAAACCTCTGCTTTCTACTATATTTCTCAGCTCATCTTTTGTGTGTTCCATGTACCGTATATACTCGAGTATAAGCCGAGATTTTCAGCCTCTTTTTTGAGGCTGAAAGTGCCCCCCTCGGCTTATACTCGAGTCATCGCTGTCTGCCTGCTCGATCAGCGTGTCGAGCAGACAGACAGCGGCCATTCTATTCTAATTCAAAAGCCGCGCCTCCGGCTCCGCCTTCGCCTGTGATAGGCGGAACACTGAATTTCCCAGCAGCCTGTGTTCCGCCTATCACGGACATCCGCTCATCCTCGTACTACGGACGAGGATGAAAGGATGGCCGTGATAGGCGGAACACAGACTGCTGGGAAATTGTGTTCCGCCTATCACAGACAGGGAGGCGCGGCATTTGAACAGGAAAATGGGCGCCGACGAAGAGCGGTGATCCTGGGACGGGACCGGACGGAGGCTCGGCTCGGCTCGGCTCGGGACGGGACGGGACCCGACGGAGTCTCGGGACGGGACGGGACCGGACCGGACGGAGGCTCGGCTCGGGACGGGACGGGACGGGACCGGACGGAGGCTGGGGACACAGGTAGGCTGGACACACAAGGCCTCACACACACACACACACACACACACACACACACACACACACACACACACACACACGGATGGACACACACACAGGGATGGATGGATGGATGGATGGACGGACACACACACAGGGATGGATGGATGGATGGACACACACACACACACAGGGATGGATGGATGGATGGACACACACACACACAGGGATGGATGGATGGATGGACACACACACAGGGATGGACAGGCATATCTCACCCTCGGCTTATACACGAGTCAATAGGTTTCCCAGTTTTTTGGGGGTAAATTGGGGGCCTCGGCTTATACTCGGGTCGGCCTATACTCGAGTATATACGGTATCTAATTCTTTTGCTTTTGTGTGTGGACCCCTTAAAGCCAAACTGGCAGCCACATAAGGTGGGGGGTCCTCCTCTACAGAGTCTTCTGGCCAAACGTAGTACATTTGGACAATAATTTTAGTAAACATCTCCATCAAGCCAGTTTGATTTGCTACTTTAGCTTCTGTTTCCCATGTGCAAGCTATTCTCCACGTTCCTTCACTGCACAGTAGTGGGCCATAATCATGCAGAAAAGCTTGCCATACCTGTAAATCAAAAGTCCCTTCAGATTTTAAAAGTTTAGCTGTTCCCCTTGTCCATTCTAACCATTTATCTAGGGGCTCAGTATAGGCGGAACCGTACCTTTGGTTCATATATTCTCTAGCGCTCATCTTGCGCTGGACATTTTCTGAAGGCCTCTCTCCCTTCATTCCCTTAATTTAATGCCCATAATGGCTGGCCAGTCTCTACTTGTGCCTATACCCTCTTGTCTCTAAAACAAATAGTACAGGAAATCTGCAGATTTACAAGAATAATCTCCACTTATCTACATGGATAGAAGGGGTTTATGACGATGGACAAAACACTCATTAAGAGGCCCTCCTCGTCTCTTCTCTTCTCTGTAAGTTTTATCTGACCCTACCATGCGCCTCTGACCCAGGTCACCCACAAGGAGTCAACATAGGGAACTGCAGAGGATTCTCCCTATCCACACACAGTTCAACCGTGAAGGGGGACACAAACACATTCACACACACGTTACCCAATGAGAAAGGTCCCAGAGTGGTCTGGTTTCCTTGAGAACCGACAGATAAGATACATAGGAAAGGCAGAAATATAGCATGCTTAAGGACAGCTTGCCTAGCCGGCATTTAGATATCTGCATTCCCGATGATCTCTATCAAAGCGTGGTTCCTTCTGGAAACTCTGCCAACCTTCTGATATCTGACTAATTTCTGATTGGGACTCTAAAACAAGGTTAATACTGCAGCTGCAGGCACAGGACTAAATCACTGTGTTTGAAATGTCCGTTCAGTGGAAATGTTTTATTACATGTTACTTTATACATAGATAAGAAAGGGATGGTGTGATATGTTATTAAAAACTAACAAATAAAAATATATTATTAAAAGCTAAAGAATAGAAAAATTGCAAAAGTAAAACATTGAGAAGGGAGGGGGGAGTTGAGAGTGTTTAGTAGGAGATGTGTCTGTGTGTTAGGTGAAGGTTCTAGAACACATTTCAACAGTGAGAACAAAATGGAGTCTCTTGTGCTTAAATGAACAGTACAGTGAATGTCCATGTCAGGCTGTTTTCGTAATGCCAACAGGACTAAATTTAAGTCCCAAGGGTTCAGGGGAGACCTAACTGGAGGATTAATCTGTGTTACCCCCTGATTAAAGTTACGAACCAGAGGGTGATAAGGCTGACACCTGGCCTCGAGGCCAGCTTAATTTCTAATCCCATCTGTAGGAATTCAAGGATCCTACCTATGACATAGTTCCTGGGGTGCCATCCCCAGGATTCACACCAGGAGACATATGCCTTCCAGACTCTATAGTATATGACTCTGGAGGCTGGCTTCCTAGCATTAACCAAAGTAGAAACTACTGAAGCTTACAGCTCACGGTCATTCAGAACGTGGGTATCAATAGCCAAACTGTTAAATTTAGCATTTGTAAGGTAGGATGGAACACTGGACCTTGCGAGAGAAGGCCTGGCCAAAGTGGTAGGGTTCCCTACTGCCATCCAAGATCTCCTGGGCCACAAGAATCACCTCCTTCTCTTCTTGCTTTATCCTGCAAAGAATGCGTGCAAGCAGCAGGACAGGAGGGAACTCATAGATCAGTAAAACTGATCCCATGGAAAAACCAAGTTCCATATGCCAACGAATCCCTTGTCCTTGACACAAAGTGGGCAATCTTGTTGTTGAACCAGGATGCAAACAGATCCACATCTTAACTCTTTGACATATTGAAAGTAAGATGTCGGGGTGAAGGGACCATTCTCCCGGAAACAATTGTTGGTGACTCAAGTAGTCTGCCTTCTATTTCTCTCTTCCTAGAATGAAAATTGCCGATAGGCAAAGATTGTTGGTAAGGAGGGGGACAATGGGACTTTATGTGAAACAAGACACTTAGGGTAGATTAAATCAATCAATATAGTAAAAATAATTTATTGGCAACACAAAAGGAGGTAGTACAACAGATACTGTTAATAGTAGATCAATATGCAATTAGCAGAATTAAAAGGCATAATAACAACATAGCATAATAAAATTCATAGTGCAGTAGCATTGTTACACATGATTATAATGAACCAGCAGTACACTCTAATGTGTCTATATAGTAATAACTGATGAACATTCATTGATTTAAACAGATCAAACCCATGGTAGAATCATGATTGCTGGGGCATAGCATCCAATGGTAAAAGCTTGATGCAATTTGTGTATTTCCACTCATCAGGAGCAGCTATACAATGGGGGGTACCTGTGGTAGATAATACATTAATAATCAATGATAATTGATTATGATAGGAAGAGAGGGAACATAAACAATGGCCCTAGCACCTCTTACCTATGGGTAGTAAGTGGTAAACATAGATAATGGTAGTGGTGGTATGGATCAGAGGCACTGGGGGTGATAATACATCTCCTCGGAAACTGAGGTAACATTCAAGACCGGCAAGCAGGCCAAGTGGTGGAGTGGATAACGCATGTGGATGGGGTTCACCCTGCCAGAACAAGAGTAATAGGGGTGAGCCCAGGGAATTAGTGAAAATCAGATTGTGGAATAATTGAATTTTATCATTTAAAAAAAAAGGCAAGGAATGTTTTCTTCCCAAGATAGAACATGATTCACCTCTCTTTGGGCTGCACGACTTCTCGTGCCCCCTTGGTGATAGATATGGACCCTGACGTACTGCCGTCTCTCGAATATTGATGGGCAAGGTCCGCTCTGATTTGGACCATTTCTCTTGGACAGGTGCTTCTTCCAGGACTGCTCCCCAGCCAAGAAGGCTGGCATCTATTGTTACCACCTTCCAGGTGACTGATAGAAAGGATATTCCATTTTGAAGATTCCTGGATATCAACCACCAATTGAGGCTCTGACGTACTTCGTGGGGATAAACACATTGGAAAGACCAGAGCTTGGACCTTCTTGTTCCAAGTTGACAGAATACTGTTTTGCAGCAGTCTTGAATGAAACTGCGTATAAGGAACGACCTCGAAAGAAGCCACCATCTTTCCCAATAACTTCATGCAAAGCCGAATAGAAGGACTCTTCTTTATTTTGACCAACTGAATCAGTTCCCTTATGGAACCGATCCTTTCCTGGGGCAAAAACACCTTCTTCTGAACTGATCAGCCCCAAGTACTGCAATCTCCTTGATGGTTTTAAGGAGGATTTCTCTAGGTTGAGAATCCAACCTAGGAATTCTAGGTAGTAGGTAGCTGACTGCGGTGACCAAACTTTGGTTTAAGCAGGTTACCGACTGATTTATCAAGAGTAGATTGTCTAAGTAGGCTAGGATCATTATACCTTGAGCCCTTAACCTGACTAAAGGAGGGGCCAGGAACTTTGTAAACACTCGAGGTGCAGCAGCTAGACTGAAAGGCAGAGCTACAAACTGAAAATGAAGATTTTCTATCTCGAAGCGCAGAAATTTCTGGTGAGCAGGGAAAATAGGCATATGGAGACGAGCATCCTTGATGTCGATTGACACCAGAAATTCTCCCCCTTGTAGGATGGGGCCTACTGATCGGATTGACTCCATGCAAAAGGAATGAATATTCATGAACTGGTTTAGATATTTGAGATCTAAAATGGGTTTGGCATCCCCGTTTAGTTTGGAACCGTGAAAAGGTTTGAATAAAACCCTAATCCTTGCTCTTCCAAGGGGACCACCGATACATTTTGAGACTAGAGATGATCCAAAGCTAGAAAGAGAGACTTCTTTTTCACTGGATCTCTGGGAAAGTTTGATCTGAAAAAATGAGGAGATGGAAATTCTTGGAACTCTAGTTTGTAACACCCATCTGTCTTGACATTGTTCCTGCCAGACCCTTAAACTGTAGAAGCCCCCCCCCCCCCCCACTTGAGCGAGCGGGGGGTCGCCCCTTCATAAGGAAGCTTTCATATTTTGTTTTGTGGGTTTCCTCCCCCAGGTCCTCTTTTGACCCTGGGACTGACCCTGAGGTTTACCTCTTGAACCTGACGGTGGAAGCAGTCGAGACTGCCTAGAGGCTGATGCCCGTTGCACTGGAGAAGAAGCAGGTTTAAAAGAAAAATGCTTAAACTTCTTAACCGGTAAAGGTAACTTTCCCATTATAAATTCTTTGGATATACTTATCCAGATCATCTCCAAATAACTGTTCACCATGAAATGGGAAAATGGCCAAGAGCTTTTTGCATGGCACTTTGGCTGACCAATTTTTCAACCATAGGATTTTAGGCACATGCATCAGCACTAGCATGAGCCGTGAGGCCTGGAGAATAGAAACTTTCATAGCATCTACTGTGAAAAACAACGCTTCTGATCTACCGACCAAATCCTGGGCCGCTGATCAGGAATAACCTTGAGTACCTCTACAAACTGGTCCTTTAGGGACTGAAATGCCCCAATCACTGCCAACGCAGACTGAAACACTGAACCTGCAAGCGAGACATGTTTTTTAATAAGAAATTCCAACTTCTTATCTGTTGGATCCTTCAGCATTTGAGCACTGTCTACAGGACAAGTCAGGTTTTTGTTTAGAGGATATAGCAGCGTCAATTGCTGGAATTCCCCATTTCTTATAGAACTCTTCCTCCATAGGATGAAAAAATTGAGTAGTGTCCGTGATACTTTTTTTATTTACACTAACATATCATTTTTCGACAAGCTTTCAGGGTGTGTCCTCTTTTTCAAGGTCCAAGCAGTGCTGAAAGCTCGTCCATGAAAAATGATATGTTGATGCAAATAAAAAAAAAGTATCATGGACAGTACTCAATTTTCTTTGTCTCAATTGCACTAATACAGCTACAATCACCTCAAGTATCCATAAGATAAAGTATTGAAAACTTTTTTGGAGGGAAAAACTGTTTATCTGGGTGCTCCCACTCAGAATACATATACATACATACATACATACATACATACATACATACATGCTTTCTTAGCCATGAATGGATAGAAAAAGCATGAACAGATTGTGGAGGCTTTAGTGAACCCAAACCAGAGGTGGGCACAATTTAGTGAGAGACTGTACCAACAATCTCTCCTATGAAGCTGATCCTTCCATATTAGGTCACCAGCCTCTCCTTGTCTTTTGAGAGAAATTAGTTATCTCTTGCCGGTTGTTCCTCAGCATGAGGGTCCTGAGCAATGGACGGGGACCTGCTACACTTAGTCGCACTCTGGGTTGCGATTAAAGCATCACATTTTTGCTCCAGACTTAAAATGGTTGAAGAAAAAAACCTCCTTAGTAATATCCACAGGGGCTGCAGTGTTAAGAGCAGCTGCAACACTTGCCCCTCCTGATGGATCACTCTGACCGGCCATATCACTCTGAGGAAGATGCCATCTTTCTTGAGATGGTTCTAGGCCCCCGTGTGACTATAGTCCTTCTAGAGCCCTTTCTTGAGGTGTTTTTCAGCTCCCCTTCCAACCATAGCCCGATGCACAAAAGCAGAGTTACTACCAGAAGGAATGCATCCACTGCTTGAGCAATAGTCCAGCCCTGTCGCTGCTATTAATGCTCAGCCTGATGCAGTAGTAAATGTGTCAAAATTAATGCCTGTGTCACCAAACCTTTGCTCTTGTGTCCCTTCACAGCTTTCAACAGCAACAATGGTGCCTTTAAAACACACATTCCCTGCGCTGGAAATTAATGTCACCTTTGCTTTTGTGTCCCTCCTGCAACATGTAACAGCACAAATGGTGCCTTTTAAAACATACCTTCCTGCGCTGGATGTCAGAGGATGCCAAGGCCGCGCTAAGCCCTTCCCCTTTAAAAAAAAAGCTCTTTCCTGTGCGGGGCTCCCGATCCTATGGGATCCACAGGGAGGAAGGAGGAATGTCAATGGGGGGTCTGGAAGCCGCCGAGCGGGGTGTCATTTGCGCCATTTATTTATTTTTAAATTTCTCGTGGCGCTTTTTCCCCGAGAAGAGGGGGAGAAAAACGGCACCGGAGGGCTTCTGGTGGGGAGAGGGAATCCCCTCAGATTTACTGGAGGTCTGCTGCTACAACCCCCAGTGGTGACACAAAGGCATGACATTAACCAAATTTAAAGGAGACAATCATAAGAATTTTTTACAAATTTCTTAGAAAACTCCACTTACCTTTCCCACCGCAGGGTTTTCTGTGGTAAACCAACAGACCCAATCTTCACCTCTCACAATGGGCTCCGTTAAACCTTCAGGAGCTGGGGATCCTTGAGGAAACCCACAATCCTGGACCTGTAATGGCACCATGGCCAGTAAAACTATATGACCTTACTACCAAAAAGTACTGGTTTCCGGGTTAAAGCTCACTAAAGAGAGAAGCATTACAGGCATGACATTGTTTCTTCGGATACAAGGCCTGGGTACCATTCAATTCAGCCAAAAAGGCAATTTGAATGGATCCAGCTGCATGGCTAGCCTCAGCAAGGATTGCTCCAGTGGAGCTCAGCACAGCACATCTTTTCTTGTGGCCAACACCTCAGACACTGGCGAAAAAACAAAGGTACTTCCAGTAGTGGGAGGGGTTATATAGGGAGTGCACTTTTTGTCTTGGGTCATGTCAGTGTCCATCACCCGAAGGTGGCCTATAACCCACATAGTAACTACTATGGCTTTGTGTCCCGTGATGTACGATGAGAAAACTTTTTTTTATTTTAATGCACAAAAACACAATATTTTTCCCCATTGTTTGGCAAGTTTTATAAAAGATGATTTTTCATGGAGTAAATAGTTACCAAATGTGGCATGCTTTAAAATTGCACATGCCCGGGCAATGGTGACAAACTATGTACATTTTTTAAAAGCTTTTACAGCTTACCACTTTAACCACTTGCCGACCGCCGCACGCCGATGTACGTCATCAGAATGGCACGGGCAGGCATAAGCACATACATGTACGTCCTTTGCCTCCCGCGGGTCGGGGGCCCGATCGGGCCCCCGCCCGGTGCCTGCGGCGGTCGGTTTTCGTTCGGGAGCGATCCCGGACGAGGGGACGGCCATTCATTCATGGCCACCCCCTCGCGATCGCTCCCGACGAATGGAAATCCCCGGTGACATCACTTCCTCTCCTGTAATGTAAACACAGGAGAGGAAGTGATGTATTCTCTCCTCCGTGTCGGTATTTTTCGTTCCGACACGGAGGAGAGCGGATCAGTGAGTTGCACCAACACATCCCACACACAGTAGAACATGCCAGGCACACTCACACCCCCCCTTTACCCCCCGATCACCCCCCCAATTACCCCTGCCCCCCAGTCACAGTGACACCAATGTCATTTTTTTTTTTTTTTTTTTTTTTTTTTGCATTGGTGTCATTTGTGACTGTAATAACTGTTAGGGCAGTTAGGGTTAGCCCCCTTTAGTTCTAATGTACCCCCCTAACCCCCCCAATAAAGGTTTAACCCCGTGATCACCCCCCGTCGCCAGTGTCACTAAGGCTGGGTTCACATTGCAGCGGTTTATGAGAACGAATGTGATTCGCACCGCACTGCAGTGCAAATCACATCCGATCTCTGTGCGATTCGAGTTCAGCCATTCGCCGCACCCGCCGCACCCGCCACACCCGCCGCACCCGCCGCAAATTCGCACGGGACCCTTTTTTTGGCCCGCAGCAGAATCGGATCGCATGGGTGTTCACACCATGCGATCCGAGTTTGCAGATCGCACTGCGATATGCGAACTGATCTGGGGGTGTCAGTAACATTTCACTGACACTCCCAGCAGTTCGCATAGGGCAGTGTGAACTGCCGCCGGGAGGCATGCGATGCGGGAACCCGCCGCGGATTCGCGGCGTTTCCGCATCGCTCCAGTGTGAACCCAGCCTAATAAGCGATCATTTTTCTGATCGCCGTATTAGTGTCACAGGTGACGCTAGTTAGGCAGGTAGGTATTTAGGTTCGCCGCAGCTTTTTATAGCGCTAGGGACCCCCATATACTACCGCATAAAGCCCCCTGATTGCCCCCTAGTTAACCCTTTCACCAGTGATCACCATATAACTGTTACAGGTGACGCTGGTTGGTTAGTTATTTTTTTATAGTTTCAGGGCACCCGCCATTTATTACCTAATAAAGGTTTAACCCCCTGATCACCCGGCAGGTGTCATTTGTGACTAATAACTGTTAGGGCAGTTAGGGTTAGCCCCCTTTAGTTCTAAGGTACCCCCCTAACCCCCCCAATAAAGGTTTAACCCCGTGATCACCCCCCGTCGCCAGTGTCACTAAGGCTGGGTTCACATTGCAGCGGTTTATGAGAACGGATGTGATTCGCACCGCACTGCAGTGCAAATCACATCCGATCTCTGTGCGATTCGAGTTCAGCTATACAGATAGTATGGCTGAATTCGTGTCGCACCCGCCGCACCCGCCGCAAACTCGCACGGGACCCTTTTTTTGGTCCGCAGCAGAATCGGATCGCATGGGTGTTCACACCATGCGATCCAAGTTTGCAGATCGTGCTGCGATATGCGAACTGATCTGGGGGTGTCATTAACATTTCACTGACACTCCCAGCAGTTCGCATAGGGCAGTGTGAACTGCCGCCGGGAGGCATGCGATGCGGGAACCCGCCGCGCATTCGTGGCGTTCCCGCATCGCTCCAGTGTGAACCCAGCCTAATAAGCGATCGTTTTTCTGATCGCTGTATTAGTGTCACAGGTGACGCTAGTTAGGCAGGTAGGTATTTAGGTTCGCCGCAGCTTTTTATAGCGCCAGGGACCCCCATATACTACCGCATAAAGCCCCCTGATTGCCCCCTAGTTAACCCTTTCACCAGTGATCACCATATAACTGTTACAGGTGACGCTGGTTGGTTAGTTATTTTTTTATAGTTTCAGGGCACCCGCCATTTATTACCTAGTCTCACTAGTGTACCCCTAAATTTAGGGGTGTCTACTTTCTAAAATGGGGTCATTGGGGGGGGGGGGTTTGTGCCATCTTGGCATTTTATGGCCTTCAAAACTGTAACGCCCTTAGAAAGCCTGAAGGCGGTGCTTGGTTTTTGGGGCCCCGTACGCGGCTAGGCTCCCAAAAAGTCCCACATATGTGGTATCCCCGTACTCAGGAGAAGCAGCAGAATTTATTTTGGGGTGTCATTTCACATATGCCCATGGCATGCGTGAGCAATATATCATTTAGTGACAACTTTGTGAAAAAAAAAAAAAGTTTGTAATTTTCCCGCAACTTGTGGCAAAATATAAAATATTCCATGGACTCAACATGCCTCTCAGCAAATAGCTTGGGGTGTCTACTTTCTAAAATGGGGTCATTTGTGGGGGTTTTGTGCCATCTTGGCATTTTATGGCCTTCAAAACTGTAATAGGTAGTGAGAAGTGAACTCAAAAAATTACGCCCTTAGAAAGCCTGAAGGCGGTGCTTGGTTTTCGGGGCCCCGTACGCGGCTAGGCTCCCAAAAAGTCCCACATATGTGGTATCCCCGTACTCAGGAGAAGCAGCAGAATTTATTTTGGGGTGTCATTTCACATATGCCCATGGCATGCATGAGCAATATATCATTTAGTGACAACTTTGTGAAAAAAAAAAAAAAAAAAAAAAAGTTTGTAATTTTCCCGCAACTTGTGGCAAAATATAAAATATTCCATGGACTCAACATGCCTCTCAGCAAATAGCTTGGGGTGTCTACTTTCTAAAATGGGGTCATTTGTGGGGGTTTTGTGCCATCTTGGCATTTTATGGCCTTCAAAACTGTAATAGGTAGTGAGGCGTGAAATCAAAAATTGACGCCCTTAGAAAGCCTGAAGGCGGTGCTTGGTTTTCGGGGCCCTGTACGCGGCTAGGCTCCCAAAAAGTCCCACATATGTGGTATCCCCGTACTCAGGAGAAGCAGCAGAATTTATTTTGGGGTGTCATTTCACATACGCCCATAGCATGTGTGAGCAATATATCATTTAGTGACAACTTTGTGTAAAAAAAAAAAAAAAATTTTTTTTTTGTCATTATTCAATCGCTTGAGGCAAAAAAATAAAATATTCAATGGGCTCAACATGCCTCTTATCAATTTCCTTAGGGGGTCTACTTTCCAAAATGGGGTCATTTGGGGGGGTTTTGTACTGCCCTGTCATTTTAGCACCTCAAGAAATGAGATAGGCAGTCGTAAACTAAAAGCTGCGTAAATTCCAGAAAACGTACCTTAGTTTGTAGATGTGACAACTTTTGCGCAAACCAATAAATATACAATTATTGACTTTTTTTTTACCAAAGACATGTGGCTGAATACATTTTGGCCTAAATGTATGACTAAAATTGAGTTTATTGGATTTTTCTAATAACAAAAAGTAGAAAATATCATTTTTTTTCAAAATTTGCGGTCTTTTTACGTTTATATCGCAAAAAATAAAAATCGCAGAGGCAATCAAATACCATCAAAAGAAAGCTCTATTTGTGGGAAGAAAAGGACGCAAATTTTGTTTGGGTACAACATTGCATGACCGCGCAATTACCAGTTAAAGCAGCGCAGTGCCAAAGTGTAAAAAGACCTCTGGTCATTTACCAGCAAAATGGTCCGGTCTGAAAGTGGTTAAATTTACACAGGGGGTCTAGTACTAGAATTACTGCCCTGGATTTGACGTTCACGGTGATACCTCACATGCATGGTGCAATTGCTTTTTACGTACCACACAAGACTGATGCTTGCGTTCGCTTTTGCGCATAAGGACGGGGGGACAGGGGTGCTTGAATTTTTTTTTAATTATTATTTATATTGCTTTTTTATTTTATTTTTACGCTGTCTCATTCATGTTTCATTTTTTTTTCTTAACTTTTATTGTTAAGGAATGTAAATATCCCCTGTATTAGCAATAGTCGGTAACAAGGTGTTCTTTTCTGAGAAATCTGGGGTCGATTAGATCGCTACTCTGCCCTTAAAGCATCTGACCACACCAGCAAGTGATGAAATGCTTGTAGCGTCTAGTTTCTTAGGTCATTCTGACCACTCTGGTCATTGATCAGCTCTATGGTCAGCTGGCGGAACCGCCAGCTGCATTCTCTGGTTCATCAGTGGAGAGCCTGAGAAAGCAGTGGAAAGCAGTGGGGAGGGAAGGAGTCCCCTCCCTCTGCTTCTAAAAGCAATTTAGTGGTTAATTGGATTAACGATGCCTACACCTGCATGCATCATCCCATTATAACTGCTCACAGTCTAGCGAGACATACCAGTACATTTCTGGTCCTTGTTGGTCATATATGTAATGTTTTTTTTTTTTTTTTTTTTTATGCGGCCTGTGGGGTGAACGAAAAACAGAACCTAACAGATTTCTCCATTCACATCGATCAAAGTGGATGAATAAATCCCTGCCAGAAAAAAAATGTGTGGTATGCCACCATTAGAATGCATCCACCCACTTGGATGAAGATATCTCTGCCAAGAAAAGGGAAAAAAATGTGCCGAAACATAGGGGCGATCTGCCCACTGACCACCCCAGGCCCCAGCATATATGTTGTTTTTTTTTTTTTTTTTTTTTTTTTTTTTTCAACTGTGGAGAAAATCTCCTCCTAAAGAGCTACAATCACTGATGTATGTATTCTGAAAGCCTGTTGCTGTCAGAATAAAAAGTGCTGCAGATAAATGGCGTTCCTGCAAAGCGAACAGTGGTTAACAATAAAACACAGTAACAACACAACATTAACTCAACAAAAAGACAACTATTTTTGGCTTATTTATTTTGGGTAATGCAGTCCACTCCCACTCATTAGTAGTCAACAATTGAGGTAAACAAGAGACATGTGTACAATCCCTGGGGAGTCTAACAAAATATATTGTGATGTTATTAAAATCAATGGGTAAACAATATGGATTTAAATATAGACAAAATGAAAACCGTATGAACCAAACTGACTATCATCATACTGAAAGTTCATGCCAGATGGTATTCTGGTCTGGAGGTTAAAAATCCACCAGAGTCCTGAATGGCCGAGGGACTCGTGGACATTGCTGGATAGAGATGGGGCTCAAGTAAGTATTAGGGCAGGCATGTCCAAAGTCCAGCCCGCGGGCCAATTGCGGCCCGCGGTCCGGTTTTGAACGGCTCGCCTGGTCTTTCTCAATTTAGTGTGTCGCGGGAGCAGGGCTGTCAGATGAGCCCGATCCCTGGCACTGTGAGAAGCTCAGTGAGCTTCAAAAGTGAAAGTAAAGTGCAGAGGAGTGTGCTGTGCTCTCTGCTTCCACCTACAGTGCAGTAGCCGACTGAATGAGGAAGCTGCAAAGGTACTGTACTATGCTACAAGCTAATTTAGTGTTAAAAAGGGCTTTATTCATGTGTGTGTGTGTGTGTGTGTGTGTGCACATGTGTATGTATGTGTGTGTGTCTGTGTGTGTGTGTGTGTGCACATGTGTCTGTGTGTGCACGTGGCTGTGTGTGTGCACGTGGCTGTGTGTGTGTGTGCACGTGGCTGTGTGTGTGTGTGTGTGTGTGTGCACATGTGTCTGTGTGTGTGTGCACATGTGTCTGTGTGTGTGTGCACATGTGTCTGTATGTGTGTGTGTGTGCACATGTGTCTGTATGTGTGTGTGTGTGTGCACATGTGTCTGTATGTGTGTGTGTGTGTGTGTGTGTGTGCGTGCACATGTGTCTGTATGTGTGTGTTTTTGCACATGTGTCTGTGCGTGTGTGCACATTTGTGTGTGTGTGTGTGTGTGTGTGTGCGCGCACATGTGTCTGTGTGTGCACGTGTCTGTGTGTGTGTGTGTGTGTGTGCACATGTCTGTGTGTGTGTGTGTGTGTGTGTGTGCACATGTGTCTGTGTGTGTGTGTGTGCACATGTGTCTGTATGTGCGTGTGTGCACATTTGTGTGTGTGTGTGCGTGCACATGTGTCTGTGTGTGTGTGTGTGTGCAGGCGTCTGTATGCATGTGTGTGCATATGTTATATATATATATATATATATATATATATATATATATATATATATATATATATATATATGTCTGTAAGTGTGTGTGTGTATGTGTGTGTGCACATGTGTCTGTATGTGTGTGCATGTATGTATGTGTATGCATGTGTCTGTATGTGTGTGCGGCATGCATTTGTTTGTATGTGTGTCTGCATGTGTCTGTATGTGTGTTACTTTTAATCCGGACCCCCCCCATTCTTATACCATCAAAACTGCTTTTGTAGGGCTTGTGTGTGATATTAGCCAGGACTGCTGCTCCTCTGAAAAGCAATCCATGCACAGATCTCTTTTCAGAGACATTTGAATGGCAGTAAAGAGGCATTATGTTGCCTCCTCAACACCTGTTTTAAGCCCGTAAATGCAACATCTGTGTGGCTGCGTACTGTGTGTAGGGCAGCCCATTAATTTCAATGGACTTCCCTACTCACAAACATGCAGGGAAAGAAGTTCCCAAGCTTTTTTTTTTTTTTTTTTTTTAATCGCACTGCACCAAAAGCACCCTACATTTTCCAATGCGTGGGGTACCATTAAGAATTAACGGTACCCCCTTAAGTGCAGAGCATTCGTCTGTGTGTTGGGAACGAGCGCGGCAAAGGCAAAATAATTATTGTTGGGCAGTGTATTATGGACACACTTAGACCGAATTTTCAATGGTTTAAAGAATGTCAGGCAAAATGGTCGGCCCTCACGCATGTTCATTTCAAAAATCTGTCCCTCTTTGAAAAAAGTTTGGACACCCCTGTATTAGGGAGCCTGAGGGAGACTGCTGCACACAGAAAGCTTTTGTCCTAATGCATAGAGAATGCATCAAGATAAAAAACCACCTGCCTTTACAACCCCTTTAAGGATACCTGGGATATTCTGGCAAACCACACAGGACATAAAATGGAAAAGCACATTTAGCTGGATTACTATGGATGTCAAATCCTTATACTCCTGTATCCCTCTTGAGCTGGCACTCAAAGCATTTAAATTCCATTTGCAACACTACAGTCTCTATGAATTGGAATTAAGGGAATCTGTAGTCATGGCAGTTGATTTTCTGTGGAGGCACAACTATTTCATTTTTGACATTTTTTACCTTGAGTGTATAGGTGTCTTTTTGGGAGCAAAATGTTTTCCCTCCCTAGCAAACTTAGGGAGGCCACATAAGATGGCATGGTCACTATATAGTCGACCTGCTGCTTATGTGGGAAGGTGCCCCTGAGAACATTTCTTCTTTTGTTCTGCCAACTGCAATCCCCTCAATTTAGAATTTAGCTTTGAAACTGCAGGGTCTGCCTGAGTGCTGAGTGTTCAGGCAGAATATTTTAACTATAGCGTCCTCATGCTGCTATGGAGGGTGGATCATCTGTCAATCAAGCTGTGACTTTTTTTTGGGGTTACTGGCCATTGAAGTGGTGGGAGGGACTGGGCTGTCATTTAGGACCCGTATAGATGCCCACATATGTGATTTCAATATCTTGTGACCTAGCTAGCACTGATCAACAAGGAAATATTCTCTTCAGCAATAGAGACCAAACTAAGAATGTGCAGTGTTACTACCCTCACTGTCTCTTATCTGGCCTTGCCAAGAGAGACACTGCAGGAGGGGGAGGATCTGTCATACAGGATCAAAGAGCATTTTTACACAATGTAGAGGATTAACCCCTTAAGTTCCACAGTATAACAAGCATGCTATTCTGCACATACAGACAGATTTTACTGTTGTGGGTTTAGTAACACTTTAAAAGAGCTATACGTGTGGCCAAGAATAGGGATAGATCTACTCTTTTAAGATATTCACAAGATGACAATCCCATTACTTTGTGACAACATACTGACAACAATATAATTTAGTTAAAAATACTAGTTTAAAACATTTACCTATTCTATCCACCGATAAAGATCTAGTACCTGTTATGAAGGCTGTATGTAGGTTCTTGGTTCGCTAACAATCTTGGGAGTATTCTTTCCCCCCGTCTGTACCAGTCAGAAGGATCCAATAGAACATGGTTAGACACCACAGGATCTTATGCCTGTGGTGTCAATACCTGTCGTTTTTGTGGGAGACATTCCAAGAAATCCAATATAGTACATTCCAGTTCCATTGGAAAAGACTGCAATTTGCGACTTCATCAATTGTGGAGCTAGTAATGTAGTTTTATAATATAACAATAAATTATAACAATATAATTTAGTTAAAAATACTAGTTTAAAACATTTACCTATTCTATCCACCGATAAAGATCTAGTACCTGTTATGAAGGCTGTATGTAGGTTCTTGAGCCGACGCGCTAACAGTATGGGAGTATTCTTTCCCCCCGTCTGTACCAGTCAGAAGGATCCAATAGAACATGGTTAGACACCACAGGATCTTATGCCTGTGGTGTCAATACCTGTCGTTTTTGTGGGAGACATTCCAAGAAATCCAATATAGTACATT
The DNA here is from genome assembly GCF_037356315.1 of Lithobates pipiens. Classification (NCBI taxonomy): domain Eukaryota; kingdom Metazoa; phylum Chordata; class Amphibia; order Anura; family Ranidae; genus Lithobates; species Lithobates pipiens. The sequence continues at coordinate 209,965,697 of NW_027507758.1, forward strand.
CCAGTTCCATTGGAAAAGACTGCAATTTGCGACTTCATCAATTGTGGAGCTAGTAATGTAGTTTATTTTGTGGAATGCACTTCCTGCAAGTTAGAATATGTGGGGTGTACCATGGGACCCCTTAGGACACCAATAAGTGAACATTACCATGGTGCAATTTATCCCAGAGATAAAGGATCATCGAATGTGTCCAAACATTTCAAACATTCACACTCTGGTAATATGCCATCCTTTCTTTTTTTTATGGTCTGGAAAAGGTTAAAATTCCACCCTGTGGAGGAGATTTACACAGACTTCTAGAAAGAGAAGTCTAGTGAATTTTTAACCTCCAGACCAGAATACTATCTGGCATTAACTTTTGGTATGATGTTGATCTCTCTTTGCTAATTTTATGTTTCTTTATCGTACATCATAGGACACAGAGCCTTAAGTATTTACTTAGTGGGTTATAGCCAACTTCAGGTGTTGACACTGGCACACCCAATAAAGGAAGTTAACTCCCCTATATAACCCCTGCTCCTTCCAGGAGTACCTCAGTTTTTTTGCCAGTGTCTAAAGGTGTTGGCATGAGTGAATATGTGCTCTGCGGAGCTCCAGGAGGTATCCATGCTGGATTTAAAAAGCCTCTACAACTGGATCCATGTCGCCACTGCGGCTCCAGGATGGTACCCGGGTCTCGCATAGAACAAGGTTTTGCTTGTGATGCTCTTCTGAGGGCTGGACCCTAGGAACCAGAACTCTTTTTGATCTTGCTACATTACCTAAAGCTGTCCTGAGGGGTGCTATACATGGTCCAGAGGAGTGGAGCCCCTATTAAAAGGGCCCCCGTCTTTGAAGGTTTAACCATGCTGCCCACCGTGATGGGTGAAGTTTGGATCTGTCTGTTTACAGCAGTTTTCTGCATCGAGGAAAAGGTAAGAGGAAAGCATAGGAACTGCTCCACCTATGACTTTTCTTTCAATTATATTGTAAAATGCCTTAAAAACTGCTCTAGAGGGAGTAATGGTGTATAGACCTTGTTTAAATCTGTGCTAGTACAACGTGTGTCTCAGCAGCTGGAGATGGGGGGGTCTCCTCTCACCCTAAATGGGGAAACTGAGTGGATAGGGATACATGTTATGTTTAAGCAAGCATAAATCTGAAAAGCTGATAAAAAGGCTGTGTAAATTCCCCCCCCCCCCCCCCCCTCCCCTCTGCCTCCCCTCTGCCTCCCCTCTGCCTCCCCTCTGAGGCAACTCTTGCTAAAGCACAGGAAAGGGCGTGGCGCATCGACAATCAGACTCACACCTGAAAAAGCTTAAAGCTGATACTTTGGGAAACGGACAGTGTCTATCAGAGCAGCTGAAGGAAGTCTGCCACAGGACACAGAAGCGCTGGTGCACGTGAGGGGTTTACACATGCATTTGCAGTACAGGAAAAAACTTATTGTTTAGCATTAGAACATTCTATGCTACCATGGTTTTCCTACTATTGTTCAAATAAATAGAACAGTTCTTGGAGTACCTTTGCTTTTTGAGCTTTGCACTATGGCTTCAAGGCTTAATACTAAGGCACCAAAACCACCCCCAGGGGCTGGGAACTCCAGACATGCCTCCACATTGTCATCCTCTCCGGAGATACCTGACATGGCAAGCCAGGGTGAGTCATTGAAAGCAATTGGTGGTGCAACTGCTTCTCATATTTCAGCCCCTGTATACGTGACTGAAGATGCATTTTCCTCTGCCCTGCAGGCCTTAGAAGGAAGATTATCGGCTTTAATTGCACCCTCCATTAAAGGGGATAAAAAGCATGCTAGATCCCTCTCTCCCACTCCAAACCCCTTACCAGGGAAACAGTGGGGGCAGGATGAGGTATTGCACTCAAACGATCAGGAAAAACAAACCAATTACTCCTCTGCGGAGGAAACATTTGAATTTTCAGCTTCACAATCTGAGGTACAAATCCTTATGGACATGGTTCGCTCCACTTTCATGCTAACCCCAACAGAGTCAGCTGAATGTCTGATTTCTTCTTTGGGTTCCCTGAAACCTTCACAGGCCACACATTACTAGAGAAGCTTATTTATACCGAATGGGATCATCCAGATAAGCATTTTGTCCTTCCAAAGAGATTCTCAATTCTCTATCCTATGGAGGAAAAATTCACCAAAAAATGGAAAGTTCCAGCAGTAGATGCTGCGATTTCCAGTGTGAATAAAAGTTTAACTTGTCCAGTGGACAATGCACAAATGCTAAAGGGTCCAACAGATAAAAAGTTGAAATACCTGTTAAAAGCCTCTTTTTATTTAGCAGGTACTGTTGCTCAGTCTGCAATTGCAGCTATAGGCATCTGTCAGTCCTTAACCACTTAAAGAACGCCCAACACAGTTTTACGGCGGCTGTTTGAAGAGGAATATCGTTATATCCCCTGGTATCCCCTTCTTCAGCAGACGGTCCGCTGCAAGCCTTGATCCGGTGCCTTCCGCCGCTTACCGGAGCTGTCGCGGAGGCGATCGCATCCTGCTGCTGGCTCAGTATGGAGAAGAGTGAGGGGAAGATGGCCCCCACCCGTCTCCATACAATTGCTGGTTGTTAGCGAAGTCAAAACGTCACTTCCACCCATAGCTCTTAAAGGGACATTTTTTTAAACAATTTTTTTAAATTATAGTTTGTTTGTTTTTTTATTGCATTTTAGTCTAAATATGTAATCTGAGGAATGTTTGAACTTGGATCTCATAGTTAAGAGGATCTACCATGTTTTTTTTCTATTAAAAGAGATGTTTACATTCCTTGTAATAGGAATAAAAGTAAAAAAAAAAAAAAAAAAAATTAAACAGCGTAAAAATAAAAAATAAAAGGTAAAATAAATAATAATAATAATAAAAAAAGTTTTAAACGCGCTCTGTCCCGCCGAGCTCGCGCACAGTAGTGAACACCATTTTATTCTCTAGGGTGTTAGAAAAAAAAAACAATATATAATATTTGGGGGTTCTAAATCATTTTCTAGCAAAAAAAAAAAAAAAGGTTTTAAACATGTGAACACCTAAATCTCAAAACAAGGCTGGTCCTTAAGTGGTTAAAAGACCAATTCACAGAGGCCCTTAACGAGCTCCATGTACAACAGGCCAGTGAGTTGGCCGATTTACCAAAATAATTATGTTTTGCCATAGATGCTATAAAGGATTCTATTCACTAGGCGTTTTGCCTTGCACTTGTGCTAGTACACATGTGTAGGACCCTTTGGCTAAAGGATTGGTCTGCCGAAGCACCCTGCAAAAACCTACTGTCTAGTTTCCCATTTCATGGGGAGCGACTATTTGGCGAAGATTTGGGTAAATACATGCAGACAATTTCCAGTGGAAAAAGTACACTTTTGCCAGTCAAAAGACAGTATAAGCATGCTTCATTTAATTGGACTTTCTCTCCTGCACCAATCACATCCGCCTCTAGGCAGTGGCGACTGCTTCCACCCTCAGATTCCAGAGGAAAATCACAGGGTCAGGCCCAGGCTCAAAGGAAGACCTGGAGCCGCAAGAATACAAAGCAGAATACTAAATCGCAGAAGTCTGGCAGAGGGAAACTCAGGACAGATGGGCTCTCTCAACAGTGACTCTACCCCACCATGACACTACCTGTCTGGAGTTTGCATGTTCTCCCTGTGCCTGTGTGGTTTTCCTCTGGGTACTCCGGTTTCCTCCCCCACTCCAAAGACATGCAGGTAGGTTAATTGGTTTCTGTCCAAAATTGGCCTTAGTATATGAATGGGAACCTTGGATTGTGGGCTCCTTGAGGGTAGGGACTGATGTGGGTGTGCAATGTACAGGGATGGAGACAATTGTAGACACTCAGGTTGAACTGGATCGACTTGTCTTTATTCAACCTTACTAACTATGTAACTATGACTCTAGGATACAAACTAGAGTTTCAGAGTTTCCACCATCTCACTTTCTGAGAACAAATGTTGCCAAGGATCCAGGGAAAAGACAAACCCTGTTTCAAGCATTAGACCGATTATTGACTCAAGGAGTGATCATACAGATCCCCACAGAAGAACAAGGTTTAGGTTTCTATTCAAACCTGTTTACAGTACCAAAACCGAATGGAGATATCAGGCCCATTCTGGATCTAAAAAATCAAAATCGGTTCCTAAAAATGTGCTCATTTCGAATGGAGTAGATCAGGTCAGTGGTCTCCATGCTACAAGGCGGAGAACTTCTGGCGCCCATCGACGACAGGGACGCATATCTGCATGTCCCTATATTTCCCACTCACCAAAGGTTTCTGTGATTCAAAGTGGAACAACAGAACTTCAGGTTGTGGCCTTACCCTTCGGGCTAGCCACAGCACCACGGGTATTCACAAAAATACTGGCCCCACCTCTAACCAGGTTGCGGGCACAGGGCATAACAGTGTTGGCATAAATAGACAATCTATTGTTAATAGACCAGTCAGTGACTCACTTAAGGCAAAGCGTACGCATTACAACCAGTTACCTGGAAAGTCTTGGTTGGATCCTCAACCTAGTGAAGTCTTCCTTAAAACCAGTAAGAAGGCTGGATTACTTAGGCTTTATCATATATACAGCCCAGAAAAGGGTGTTCTTGCCTCCAGCAAAGATCAGCTCCATACAAGAGCTGGTATGGATGGCCAGGTCAAAGGCAAATCCTTCAATTCGCCTTTGCATGAGGTTGTTAGGAAAGATGGTAGCTTCATTCAAAGCGGCCATCTATGCCTAGTTCCATTCAAGACTCTTGCAAAACAGAATCCTCTCTGCTTGGAACAAGACGATCCAAGCTTTGGACTTGCCAATGCGGCTGTCCCCAAGAGTGACTCAAAGCCTCAGTTTATGGTTACAAAGCCAGAATTTGCTGAAGGGGAAATCCTTCAGACCAATAATCTGGAAAGTAGTAACAGATGCCAGCCTCTCAGGCTGGGCAGCATTAATAGAGGAGACGACTGTCCAGGGACAGTGGTCAAAACTCAAAACAGCCCTGCCCATCAACACATCCTAGAGAATTGTCCAGTCTGGATTCAATCCGACAATGCCACTACTGTGGCCTATATCAATCACCAAGAGTGTCTCAGCTCAGAGAGAAGCGAACCATATCCTAACTTGATCAGAAAGGAATGTCCCATCCCTATCGGGAGTTTTCATTCTTGATGTAGAAAATTGGCAGGCGGACTATCTAAGTCACCAGCAGTTATTCCCAGGGGAATGGTCTCTTTACCCCAGTGTTTTGGGCTGCTTGCCAAAGATGGGGGACTCCGGACATAGATCTTCTAGCGTTCAGATTCAACATGAAGTTAGTCGACTTTGTGTCCAGAACAAGGGATCCACTCGCATACGGAACAGGTGCACTGGTAACTCCATGGGATCAGTTTTCACTGATCTACACTTTTCCCCCGATTTCAGTTGCTGCCTCGAATTCTTTGCAGGATCAAGCTGGAAAGAAAGCTGGTAATTCTGGTAGCACCAGCATGGCACAGAAGGTCATGGTATGCAGAGATTGTAAAGATGGCAGTGGAGGGTCCTTGGCTTCTCCCACTAAGGCCGGACCTGCTATCGCAGGGGCCGATATTCCATCCTACTTTACGAATGCCAAATTTAAGGGCTTGGCTATTGAAACCCACATTCTGAAGAAGCGTTGGCTTTCCAGGTCTGTTATCTCAACTTTAATCAATACAAGGAAACCATTTTCCAGTTTCCAGAGCTGTATATTATAGAGCTTGGAAAGCTTATGCCGCGTACACACGATCAGACTATCCGGCGGACTTTCCGAACGAGCGGACTTGCCCACACACGGGACTTTTTCAGCAGACTAGGTCCGCCGGACTGCGCCAGACTATCCACCGTACTTTTGAAATGAACGGACTTGCCCACACACATGGAGGAAAGTCCGTTCATTTTGAGAGCGGCTCCTCTGGGACTGTGATATTATAATGGGCGGGGACATCATCCGGCGATGTCCCTATATAAGTCGCCGCACGCTGCGTGCCTGTCTTTGTGGCCAGAGACAGCGACGGGGCAACAGCTCAAGAAGAAGAGAAGAACAGAACAGAAGGCGGCGACAGAAGACCGGGCCAACGCTTGTAAAAGAGCTAGAAGGTGTGGTGGCCCGGCAAGAAGAACCGAAGAGGGGGACAAGACTCCCAAAGTCGGAAGAAGAGGGCGGTGGCGAACAAGAAAGCCGGGCTCCTCCGCTAGTAAAAGAGCTAGCAGAAGATAGTGGAGGAGTCCGGCGAGAAAACCCTCAAAGACGGAAGAAGACCCTGGAGCTGTGCAATAAACTATTTTAACCCTTGCGTGTTTTGTGTTTTTTTTTTTACATTTTTTTCACAGGTGAATGGGTAGGGGTACATTGTACCCCATATTCATTAACATAGGGTGGGGGGCCGGGATCCGGGGGCCCCCTTATTAAAGGGGGCTCCCGGATTCCAATAAGCCCCCCGCCCGCAGACCCCGACAACCATCGGCCAGGGTTGTTGGGAAGAGGCCCTTGTCCTCATCAACATGGGGACAATGTGCTTTGGGGTGTGCATGCCCCCCCCTTCCCTAAAGCACCCCCCCATGTTGAGTGCACGCGGCCTGGTTCGGCTCGAGGGGGGGGCGCTCGCTCGCCCCCTTTCCTGACCGGCCGGGTAGCATGCTCGGATAAGGGTCTGATATGGACCTAGGGGGGACCTCCACGCCACTTTTTTGGCGTAGGGCTTCCCCTTTAAGTCCATACTAGGTGACGGGGCCAGCAACGCTTCCTTCGCTGGTCCCGGCTACCTGGAGCCACGCTCAAAATGAGCAGACTTTTCTCTGCGCGGACTAGCACACGCACGGCCGTATTGTCCGCTGAAATGCAAGTCCGGTGGACATATTTAGGTGCAAAACTACTTTCTTAGTCCGCCGGACTTTTGGGTAAAAAAAAGTCAGCCGGAGCCCACACACGGGCAGATTGTCCGCCGGACTTTTCCACCGGATTGTTTGATCGTGTGTACGCGGCTTTACGTTTCCTGGTGTGACTCCAAGGGTTGGCACCCTCGGAGATATATTATAGGCAGAAACCTTGCCTTTCTACAATTTGCCCCAAGTATTATTAAGGGCCAAGTCTCAGCCTTATTGGTTTTATTTCAAAGATGGCTTGCTACGCATTCTTTAGTCCAGGGTTTTATGCAAGGGGTGATGTGGATTAATCCGCCAGTTTAATCACCTTTAACCCCTTGGGACTTGAATTTAGTTTTGTTAGTGTTACAAAAACTGCCATTTGAACCATTACAGCATGTTCTCTTAGTCCTTCTGACTAGGAAGCTGATATTTTGGTTGCTAAATCCTCAGCAAGGGGGTTTCAGAATTGGCTGCTCTTTCTTGTAAAGAGTCATATTTGATTATTCATGAGGACAGATTGGTGTTACGCCCTGGTCCAGGCTTTTTACCAAAAGTGATTTCAGGCTTTCATCTGAATGAAGATATTGTCCTGCCGTCGTTTTTCCCAAAACCATGTACCAGGGAATAAAAATCACTACATTGTCTTGATGTAGTGAGAGCCATGAAAATCTATTTAAAGAAAACGGCTCAGATTCGTAAAACTGATGTCTTATTTATTCGGCAGAAGGTCCTAAAAAAGGACAGGCAGTGTCGAAATCCACTGTTGCAAAGTGGATTCAGCAAGTTAGAATTCAAACTTATGATTTAAGGGGTAAGATTCCCCCAATTTAAGTTAAGGCGCACTCTACCAGAGCAGTTAGTGCTGCTTGGGCAGTGCGTCACCAGGCCACAACTTGGTCTTCGGTCCATACATTCACAATATTTTACCAAGTGGATGTAAGAAGGAATGAGGATATCGCCTTCGTACGCAGTGTGCTGCAGGCAGCAGTATAAGTCCTCAAGGTCTGGGGGTGTCCTACGGGTTGTCTCCCCCCCCTCAAGTAGCATTGCTATGGGACGTCCCACTAAGTAAATACTCAAGGCTCTGTGTCCTATGATGTACGATAAAGAAAATAGGATTTTTATAACAGCTTACCTGTAAAATCCTTTTCTTGGAATACATCATAGGACACAGAACTCCTCTTCTTTTATGGGGTTTAAGTATATTGCTTGGCTACAAAACGGAGGTACTCCTGGAAGGAGGTGAGGTTATATAGGGAAGTCAACTTCCTGTATTGGGTGTGCCAGTGTCATCACCTGAAGGTATCTATAACCCACTAAGTAAATACTTAAGGCTCTGTGTCCTATGATGTACTCCAAGAAAAGTATTTTACAGGTAAGCTGTTATAAAAATCCTATTTTTTTATGGTATCTCTTGCTTGCGATAGTGTGTGGTTCATATTTAGATCCATATTCCTTACCCATTGATTTTAATAACATCATGATATGTTTTGTAAGACATCACTCCCCGGGGATTGTACACCTGCAGCTGTGTCTCTCGTTGACCTCAATTGACGACATCATCTGAGTGGGATTGGACTGCATTATCCCTTTTACACCTTTTTTGTGTATGCATATATACACAGTGATGGCTGGTGCTCAACATTTTTTTATTTTGGATGGGGAGACTAACTGAAAAATTCTGAAAAAAAAACATCAATTGCAGCCTCACTGTGCCCATCAATTGCAGCCTCACTGTGCCCATGAAATGCAGCCATTGTGCCAATCAATTGCAGCTGTGCCCCCCCCCCGCCTGCCTGCTTGCCGTCTGCCCGGCACTTACATCATCTCAGTGGTTGCTCAGACAGCGGGTGATGGCGGTGAGTTGTGGGACCTTGCAGTGGGACAGACAGCATGTCCTCCCATCCTCCTGATAGGCATCCAATCGCAGCGCCTGTCCTTTCAGCCAGTCAAGTGATGGGTAATAGACCCACGCTACCTGATTGGTGGAGAGGCGATTCAATGTTAGAAATGTGAATGTTCATTGACTTTTCCAACACACCTGGGTGGACTCTGAGTGCAATGCTTTTTGCTCCGAGTTCACCTTTTTTGACGCCTATTAAAGCCTATGACTCTAATCAGGTGCTTCATAAAAACACCGCTGCCACTGTAATACATGCGTCCTGTGTCCGAAAAGCGGTCGGACGCCTGAATAGGGGGGCGGCCATGGATAGATTCATGTAATGCATGAATCTGTCCATTATCAATGGAGGGGGCAGCACCCATGCACCCTTAATAGAAGGGCCACCACATATATATATATATATATATATATATATATATATATATATATATATATATATATATATACACACACACACTTTTTATTTCTCATTTTAATTGTGCTTTGAACACAGATTGTTACCGGAACACGTTAGCCTTTACTTTTAACATGGCCATGTTATAATAAAGCCTTCAGATGGACTCTCCATAGTTGCCAGCCTTTCTGCCAATACGTTTAAACTTCTGTTCATGGTTGTAAGGAGGACATCTGAGCCAGAGCACCTTTAGTGGGTTTGCCACTAACTCCTCTTATCATTTGGTCTCACAGTTCAGAGCTTCGGTGCTATTTTGCATTTGTCTGTGTGAACGTGTGCCCTAGACTATGCCATGCTGTACCCTATACTAAAACCCCACTAGTGTGTAGTAGCAATGGAAGCATTCCTTGAGGCAGAGGCCAGGATAGGAGGGACAAAAAAAGTGGGTGTCTCCTCCTCTGTGTCTGCTGCAGACACATCTTTTTTGGGGTGACTTTTGGGTCAGGGTATCAAGAATGGCATCCAGAAAATTCCTCTCATGCAGCCGGCTCACTGCATCTGGATTGGGAGTTTGGGCCACAGTACCTTCTGGATTCAAAAGGGCCATGTTGATCCCTATTGGCCCGTACACACGATCCAAATATCTTATGAAAACGGTCGTCCGAGGAAGGATCGTATGATTTTCTGATCGTGTGTACACTACTTTTGACAGCCAATCATGACAATTCATCCAATCTTATTCGATCGGGCATGCATGATAATTTTCCTCGTACGATTTAAGATCGTATGATTTTCAGTTAGTCGGTATTGTTGTCGTCTGAAAATTCAATACAAATACATTACAACACATGACATCACTCATGATTTTTTTATTTTTATTTTTCCTGTCATATGAGAATTTTTGTGACTTTATTTAGCTATTCAATTTCTACTTGTGACTATTAAGCGGAAACGGTCATACGATTGGTCGTATGATATTCGGATCATGTGTACGAACCATAACTGTTATTTTGGGAACCATCCACTTCTTCCTGATGCTTTGTATAGAACAGCGCCAATTGGAATAAATATGCAGGCACTTTTTTGTACCAGCATTCGGCTTCATGGGAAAATAAGTACGGCTTCATCATCTGGTCGTTGAAGTCCACCCCTCCCATGTTAAGGTTGTTGTCATGGACACAGATGGGCTTCTCAACAGTCACCATTGCAATTTGGACTGTCGTGTCTGCATGAATGTAAGACAGGACAAACATCCCCTTTTTGTCCTTCCACTTCACTGCAAGCATTTCATTACTTCTCAAGCAGGCTCTCTCCCCCTTTAAGTCGGGTATTTGCAGGCCATTGGGGGAAGCCCCAGCGATTATTTTGCACAGTACCACATGAGCCAATTTCTAATTCTAAAAGGTGTCTAAAAAGTGGTACGCTTGTATAAAAGTTGTCCACATACAAATAGTACCCTTTAAGGAGCAAAGGAGAACCAAATCCCAAACAATTTTGCCACTGCTCCCTATGTAGTCTGGGCAGTCGCGGGGCTCCACGTGACTATCTGTTCCCTCGTAAATCAGGTAAGTCCATGCATAGCCTGTTGCCCTCTCAAAAAACGTATACATTTTAACCCCATATCTGGCATGCTTGCTCGGGGGAAACTGTTTAAAAGCAAGGCAGCTAGAAAAATTAATCATGAACTGATCTACACAGACATCTTGTTGGGGCGTATACATGTCTGCAAATTTTTGGTGAAAGTGATTCAAGACGGGCCGAATTTCGTGGAACCGATCATATCCAAGTTCACCCCAAGGATGACAGTTGATTGTTGTTAAAATGCATAAATTGCATTATATTCTTGTATCTACCTCTGGCCATGGCAGCAGAGAACACGGGCATATGATGAATCAGGTCTGTGGACCAATATGACCCACGACTTATTATTTTTAGTAATGCCCATGTTGAGGGTTAGGCCCAAAAAAAGTCTTAAATTCGGAAACCAAGATAAGTTCACATGCAAATTGTCTTTCAAGGTTTGAATTTTGGTTTGCAGCAATAAATTGCTTGGCATACAAATTGCTTTGGTCCTCAATTGATCTGTACAAATATTCTGTGAAAAACAGCTAAAAAAACTAAGGAGAGTTAAATTTGCTGCTTCTACCTGAATTCCAGGTCAGCCAGTGAATAAGGGAAGAACGGGTGCTGCAGAATCCGCCAATCAGGATGTGCAAGTACATTAGGAAGGGTGCTATGGGCTCTACGGGCCTGTGTTCAAATTATTGGCGGCTGTGGGACATACTTGTGCTAGTCACCACACCAGCTTGGACTGCACTTATGGGACTTGCCACCTCACCAAGTGTTACTGCCGTGCTGGTGTGTCTAAGACCAGGATGTACTCGACCCCTGGTGCTCGCCAGTTAACCAAAAAGTAGAACGGCACTAGTACTGGCACTCTGCTGGGTACTAGAAATATCATGCAACCTGGGCACGAGGTCAGGTATGCCTGACCTTAGCAGGGACCACTACTCCATCATCTGAGATATGTCAGGGTGCTGCTGCTCTCTACAGGTTTTTATTCTGAGCCTTATAATGACAGTGAGTCACTCTCATATGGTCATATGGTCAGAATACTGTAGACCTCTATGCTAGCGTACCTTTCTTTGGGCATTTTGGCCACTTAATTTATCGGTACCTAGTGTGACTCAGATAAAAAAGCACCTGATTGTCAGGGACTGCTTGAACCACTACAATAAAATGTAGCTGCTAGTGCTAGCAGAGATCAGGCCTGATCTTGCTAATGCTGCGGTTTTGTGTACTGTGTAATCTGACTCTATTTGAGATTGACCTTACGCTATCAAGCAGCATCCATAACACTAATTTAGTGAGCACAAAAACATTCTGTACACTGAACTAATGATACTGTGACAGGGCAGTTAAAGGGTTAACTGAGGGGCAATCAGGGGGGTAAACTTTATTAGGAAATATGTGGCGGGAAAGCAGACACTATCTAGGATTGACATGCTATCTAGCGTCACAGGTGACACTTATGCAGTGATCAGCAAAAAATCTGTACACTGTACCTAATGACCCTGAGATAGGAGAGGAAAGGGTTAACTGGGGGCAATCAAGGAGGGGGTTAAATACGCCTAACTCTGTAAACTGGTGTCAGTGTAGTGCTTTTACTTACTCTGATGCTATCTCATACACTGGAACCGAAAAGGGCTCCAGTAGAGAAGATTGCATTACTTCTTGTGCTGTTTACTGATGATGTTTACTGATTTGTCAGAACCAATCAGCAGGTCTAGGCCAAAAATAATTGGCCTGGACTTGTTAATTGATTGGTGTTAAAACGCATTATGGCCCCTGGATCGGGATTATGCAGGGGGAGCGGATCACGTGTATATATACACATGATCCTGCGGAGCGTGGCCACTTTTTAACAGTAAATGTGCTATAGGGCGGTCGGCAGCTGGTTAAATAAAAAACAAAAAACAAAAAAAACAATGTCCACTGTTATAGATCCAAAACTCTGCCCCCAACGAAGGCTTCCTCCTTCTGAAAACTCTGCCTCTAAATTAACTAAGGGGTGGTGACACCCGGTGACATCACTGGGCAGCCTCAACCCCTTGTGATGTCACTGACCCAGCATGCCCCTGGTTTTTAACCTGTCTGGTTTGCACCTCTTCTGCACCTCAAATGGTAAGATCCGCCGTTTACCATGTGTTAACTCTGCCAAATGATGGAGCGATCACTTGTAAACAAATCGGCGTCATGGCTGGTTCCTCTTTCCCCTCTCTGTACCGATCGGTACAGTGAGAGGGGAGAGATCGGGTGCAGCAGCACTGTGGGCTGAATCTGTAGTGCCCACAGCGCTGATCTGTTCCAATTGCACCTCATCGATCCATGCTCAGCCATTCCTCTGTCATACTCATCCAGCCATCCATATTCAGCAGTATTCATCCATTTCCATGCTCATCCATTCATACTCGGCAGTAGTCATCCATCCATACTCGGCAGCAGTCACCCATCCACACTCAGCAGTACTCATCCATCCATCCTCGGCAGTACTCATCCATCCATCCATACCCGGCAGTACTCATCTATCCATCCATACTCTGCAGTGCTCATCCATCCATACTCGGCAGTAGTCATTCGTCCATCCATACTCGGCAATACTCAACCATACTGAGCCATACTCAACCATACCCAGCCATACTCAACAGCACCCACTCAGCCACGACACATCCATGCCACTGCAGTGCCTCACAAAAGTATAATAGGTAGTCAAACTATATTTCTATGCCCCTAGAACACCTGCATGTTGGTCCTCTATATGTAGCCTGGCTGTGGAAAGGTCTCCCACATGTGTAATCACTGTACTTGAGGGGGGTAGGAGAATCTATTTTGGGGGTGTAATTTTTTGTATGTACATGCTATGTGTTAAAAATATTGTATAAATTAATAACTTTGTGTAAAAAAAATTCTTCCAGTGTTGGCAGGGCGTCAATAGACAACCTCCCTTGATTGCCCTGCTTGCAAGCTCCCTGAAGCACATGGGTGGCACACTCTGTGACTGCCGATTGCTTGAGATAAGATACAATCACAGTGGATTCAGCTTTTAGCCAATGACAGCTGATCACCTATGTGAACAAGCCAACAAGCTTTTTTTTTTTTTTACTCCCCGCGATCACCGTGAGGACAGAAGTAGAAAGCCTGTAATCGGCTTCTGTTACTGGGACATCAGTCCCTGCCTTATTGCCCCACCAGTATCACCTATCAGTGTCCATCAGTGCCTCACCATCAGTGCAACCTATCAGTGCAACCTCATCAGCTCATATCAGTGAAGCAGAATTACCTGTTTGCAAAATTTTCACACAAACTACTGTGTTTCCCCGAAAATAAGACCTACCCCAAAATAAGACCTAGCGTTATTTTCCAGGAGGGCTGCAATATAAGCCCTAGTTTAAAATGCTTGTAGAATCCTATAATCTACTCTATTAAGTAGTATATAATGTACAATGTGTGATTCTGTAAAATAATTGTGGAGAAGAGATCTGGCGACGCACAGAGCAGCGCTATAACGAAGGTATTTGGCACAATTATATTACAGAAACACACATATTTTACATTATATACTACTGTTATAGAGTGGATTATAAGATTTTACAAGCATTTTAACTTTCACACTGGGAATTTCTGTAAGGCAGGGAGAGAAAACCGCACATTACAAGGTAGGACCTACCCCAAAAATAAGCCCTACTGTATCTTTTGTTGCCAAAATTAATATAAGACCCAGGCTTATTTTCGGGGATACACGGTACAAAATATTTTTTTTCCCCAAAATTTTCTATTTTTTTTGTTTAGCAAAAAATAAAAAAAGTAATGATTAAATACCACCAAAAGAAAGCTGTCATATGAAAAAAAAAGATGTCATATGGGTACAGTTTTGCATGACCGCGCACTTGTCATTCACATAGTGACAGCACTGAAAGCTGGAAATTGTCCTGGACAGGAAGGGGGTTTAAGTGCCCAGTAGGCAAGTGGTTAACCACTTGCCGCCCGCCCTATAGGGAAATGACGGTGGCAAAGTGGTTTCATAATCCTGATCGGACGTCATATGACGTGATCAGGATTATGAGCCGCTGCGCGCCCCCGGGGGCGCGCATCGTAGCGATCGTTGTTGCGGGGTGTCAGTCTGACACCCGGCAACTACGATCTCGGTAAAGAGTCTCCGACGGAGACTCTTTACCACGTGATCAGCCGTGTCCAATCACGGCTGATCACAGTGTAAATGGGAAGAGCCGGTGATCGGCTTTTCCTCACTCGCGTCTGTCAGACGCGAGTAGAGGAGAGCCGATCGGCTGCTCCTCTGACAGGGGAGGTCTGTGCTGATCGATTATCAGCACAGCCCCCCCAAGGATGCCCACACTGGACCACCAGGGACGCCACCAGACCACCAGGGAAAAGGTAATCCTCCCTAGACCACCAGGGATGCCAGTCAGCACAATGGATGCCAATCAGTGCCCATAATAGATGCCAATCAGTGCCCACAATGGGCATCACTGATTGGCATGCATTGTTTGGCACTGATTGGCATCCATTAGTACAGTATAACACCAATGCCGCCTATGAGTGCCCACCTGTGCCGCCTATGAGTGCCCACCTGTGCCGCCTATGAGTGCCCACCTGTGCCGCCTATGAACTTCTGTTCATGGTTGTAAGGAGGACATCTGAGCCAGAGCACCTTTAGTGGGTTTGCCACTAACTCCTCTTATCATTTGGTCTCACAGTTCAGAGCTTCGGTGCTCTTTTGCATTTGTCTGTGTGAACGTGTGCCCTAGACTATGCCATGCTGTACCCTATACTAAAACCCCACTAGTGTGTAGTAGCAATGGAAGCATTCCTTGAGGCAGAGGCCAGGATAGGAGGGACAAAAAAAGTGGGTGTCTCCTCCTCTGTGTCTGCTGCAGACACATCTTTTTTGGGGTGACTTTTGGGTCAGGGTATCAAGAATGGCATCCAGAAAATTCCTCTCATGCAGCCGGCTCACTGCATCTGGATTGGGAGTTTGGGCCACAGTACCTTCTGGATTCAAAAGGGCCATGTTGATCCCTATTGGCCCGTACACACGATCCAAATATCTTATGAAAACGGTCGTCCGAGGAAGGATCGTATGATTTTCTGATCGTGTGTACACTACTTTTGACAGCCAATCATGACAATTCATCCAATCTTATTCGATCGGGCATGCATGATAATTTTCCTCGTACGATTTAAGATCGTATGATTTTCAGTTAGTCGGTATTGTTGTCGTCTGAAAATTCAATACAAATACATTACAACACATGACATCACTCATGATTTTTTTATTTTTATTTTTCCTGTCATATGAGAATTTTTGTGACTTTATTTAGCTATTCAATTTCTACTTGTGACTATTAAGCGGAAACGGTCATACGATTGGTCGTATGATATTCGGATCATGTGTACGAACCATAACTGTTATTTTGGGAACCATCCACTTCTTCCTGATGCTTTGTATAGAACAGCGCCAATTGGAATAAATATGCAGGCACTTTTTTGTACCAGCATTCGGCTTCATGGGAAAATAAGTACGGCTTCATCATCTGGTCGTTGAAGTCCACCCCTCCCATGTTAAGGTTGTTGTCATGGACACAGATGGGCTTCTCAACAGTCACCATTGCAATTTGGACTGTCGTGTCTGCATGAATGTAAGACAGGACAAACATCCCCTTTTTGTCCTTCCACTTCACTGCAAGCATTTCATTACTTCTCAAGCAGGCTCTCTCCCCCTTTAAGTCGGGTATTTGCAGGCCATTGGGGGAAGCCCCAGCGATTATTTTGCACAGTACCACATGAGCCAATTTCTAATTCTAAAAGGTGTCTAAAAAGTGGTACGCTTGTATAAAAGTTGTCCACATACAAATAGTACCCTTTAAGGAGCAAAGGAGAACCAAATCCCAAACAATTTTGCCACTGCTCCCTATGTAGTCTGGGCAGTCGCGGGGCTCCACGTGACTATCTGTTCCCTCGTAAATCAGGAAAGTCCATGCATAGCCTGTTGCCCTCTCAAAAAACGTATACATTTTAACCCCATATCTGGCATGCTTGCTCGGGGGAAACTGTTTAAAAGCAAGGCAGCTAGAAAAATTAATCATGAACTGATCTACACAGACATCTTGTTGGGGCGTATACATGTCTGCAAATTTTTGGTGAAAGTGATTCAAGACGGGCCGAATTTCGTGGAACCGATCATATCCAAGTTCACCCCAAGGATGACAGTTGATTGTTGTTAAAATGCATAAATTGCATTATATTCTTGTATCTACCTCTGGCCATGGCAGCAGAGAACACGGGCATATGATGAATCAGGTCTGTGGACCAATATGACCCACGACTTATTATTTTTAGTAATGCCCATGTTGAGGGTTAGGCCCAAAAAAGTCTTAAATTCGGAAACCAAGATAAGTTCACATGCAAATTGTCTTTCAAGGTTTGAATTTTGGTTTGCAGCAATAAATTGCTTGGCATACAAATTGCTTTGGTCCTCAATTGATCTGTACAAATATTCTGTGAAAAACAGCTAAAAAAACTAAGGAGAGTTAAATTTGCTGCTTCTACCTGAATTCCAGGTCAGCCAGTGAATAAGGGAAGAACGGGTGCTGCAGAATCCGCCAATCAGGATGTGCAAGTACATTAGGAAGGGTGCTATGGGCTCTACGGGCCTGTGTTCAAATTATTGGCGGCTGTGGGACATACTTGTGCTAGTCACCACACCAGCTTGGACTGCACTTATGGGACTTGCCACCTCACCAAGTGTTACTGCCGTGCTGGTGTGTCTAAGACCAGGATGTACTCGACCCCTGGTGCTCGCCAGTTAACCAAAAAGTAGAACGGCACTAGTACTGGCACTCTGCTGGGTACTAGAAATATCATGCAACCTGGGCACGAGGTCAGGTATGCCTGACCTTAGCAGGGACCACTACTCCATCATCTGAGATATGTCAGGGTGCTGCTGCTCTCTACAGGTTTTTATTCTGAGCCTTATAATGACAGTGAGTCACTCTCATATGGTCATATGGTCAGAATACTGTAGACCTCTATGCTAGCGTACCTTTCTTTGGGCATTTTGGCCACTTAATTTATCGGTACCTAGTGTGACTCAGATAAAAAAGCACCTGATTGTCAGGGACTGCTTGAACCACTACAATAAAATGTAGCTGCTAGTGCTAGCAGAGATCAGGCCTGATCTTGCTAATGCTGCGGTTTTGTGTACTGTGTAATCTGACTCTATTTGAGATTGACCTTACGCTATCAAGCAGCATCCATAACACTAATTTAGTGAGCACAAAAACATTCTGTACACTGAACTAATGATACTGTGACAGGGCAGTTAAAGGGTTAACTGAGGGGCAATCAGGGGGGTAAACTTTATTAGGAAATATGTGGCGGGAAAGCAGACACTATCTAGGATTGACATGCTATCTAGCGTCACAGGTGACACTTATGCAGTGATCAGCAAAAAATCTGTACACTGTACCTAATGACCCTGAGATAGGAGAGGAAAGGGTTAACTGGGGGCAATCAAGGAGGGGGTTAAATACGCCTAACTCTGTAAACTGGTGTCAGTGTAGTGCTTTTACTTACTCTGATGCTATCTCATACACTGGAACCGAAAAGGGCTCCAGTAGAGAAGATTGCATTACTTCTTGTGCTGTTTACTGATGATGTTTACTGATTTGTCAGAACCAATCAGCAGGTCTAGGCCAAAAATAATTGGCCTGGACTTGTTAATTGATTGGTGTTAAAACGCATTATGGCCCCTGGATCGGGATTATGCAGGGGGAGCGGATCACGTGTATATATACACATGATCCTGCGGAGCGTGGCCACTTTTTAACAGTAAATGTGCTATAGGGCGGTCGGCAGCTGGTTAAATAAAAAACAAAAAACAAAAAAAACAATGTCCACTGTTATAGATCCAAAACTCTGCCCCCAACGAAGGCTTCCTCCTTCTGAAAACTCTGCCTCTAAATTAACTAAGGGGTGGTGACACCCGGTGACATCACTGGGCAGCCTCAACCCCTTGTGATGTCACTGACCCAGCATGCCCCTGGTTTTTAACCTGTCTGGTTTGCACCTCTTCTGCACCTCAAATGGTAAGATCCGCCGTTTACCATGTGTTAACTCTGCCAAATGATGGAGCGATCACTTGTAAACAAATCGGCGTCATGGCTGGTTCCTCTTTCCCCTCTCTGTACCGATCGGTACAGTGAGAGGGGAGAGATCGGGTGCAGCAGCACTGTGGGCTGAATCTGTAGTGCCCACAGCGCTGATCTGTTCCAATTGCACCTCATCGATCCATGCTCAGCCATTCCTCTGTCATACTCATCCAGCCATCCATATTCAGCAGTATTCATCCATTTCCATGCTCATCCATTCATACTCGGCAGTAGTCATCCATCCATACTCGGCAGCAGTCACCCATCCACACTCAGCAGTACTCATCCATCCATCCTCGGCAGTACTCATCCATCCATCCATACCCGGCAGTACTCATCTATCCATCCATACTCTGCAGTGCTCATCCATCCATACTCGGCAGTAGTCATTCGTCCATCCATACTCGGCAATACTCAACCATACTGAGCCATACTCAACCATACCCAGCCATACTCAACAGCACCCACTCAGCCACGACACATCCATGCCACTGCAGTGCCTCACAAAAGTATAATAGGTAGTCAAACTATATTTCTATGCCCCTAGAACACCTGCATGTTGGTCCTCTATATGTAGCCTGGCTGTGGAAAGGTCTCCCACATGTGTAATCACTGTACTTGAGGGGGGTAGGAGAATCTATTTTGGGGGTGTAATTTTTTGTATGTACATGCTATGTGTTAAAAATATTGTATAAATTAATAACTTTGTGTAAAAAAAATTCTTCCAGTGTTGGCAGGGCGTCAATAGACAACCTCCCTTGATTGCCCTGCTTGCAAGCTCCCTGAAGCACATGGGTGGCACACTCTGTGACTGCCGATTGCTTGAGATAAGATACAATCACAGTGGATTCAGCTTTTAGCCAATGACAGCTGATCACCTATGTGAACAAGCCAACAAGCTTTTTTTTTTTTTTTACTCCCCGCGATCACCGTGAGGACAGAAGTAGAAAGCCTGTAATCGGCTTCTGTTACTGGGACATCAGTCCCTGCCTTATTGCCCCACCAGTATCACCTATCAGTGTCCATCAGTGCCTCACCATCAGTGCAACCTATCAGTGCAGCCTCATCAGCTCATATCAGTGAAGCAGAATTACCTGTTTGCAAAATTTTCACACAAACTACTGTGTTTCCCCGAAAATAAGACCTACCCCAAAATAAGACCTAGCGTTATTTTCCAGGAGGGCTGCAATATAAGCCCTAGTTTAAAATGCTTGTAGAATCCTATAATCTACTCTATTAAGTAGTATATAATGTACAATGTGTGATTCTGTAAAATAATTGTGGAGAAGAGATCTGGCGACGCACAGAGCAGCGCTATAACGAAGGTATTTGGCACAATTATATTACAGAAACACACATATTTTACATTATATACTACTGTTATAGAGTGGATTATAAGATTTTACAAGCATTTTAACTTTCACACTGGGAATTTCTGTAAGGCAGGGAGAGAAAACCGCACATTACAAGGTAGGACCTACCCCAAAAATAAGCCCTACTGTATCTTTTGTTGCCAAAATTAATATAAGACCCAGGCTTATTTTCGGGGATACACGGTACAAAATATTTTTTTTCCCCAAAATTTTCTATTTTTTTTGTTTAGCAAAAAATAAAAAAAGTAATGATTAAATACCACCAAAAGAAAGCTGTCATATGAAAAAAAAAAGATGTCATATGGGTACAGTTTTGCATGACCGCGCACTTGTCATTCACATAGTGACAGCACTGAAAGCTGGAAATTGTCCTGGACAGGAAGGGGGTTTAAGTGCCCAGTAGGCAAGTGGTTAACCACTTGCCGCCCGCCCTATAGGGAAATGACGGTGGCAAAGTGGTTTCATAATCCTGATCGGACGTCATATGACGTGATCAGGATTATGAGCCGCTGCGCGCCCCCGGGGGCGCGCATCGTAGCGATCGTTGTTGCGGGGTGTCAGTCTGACACCCGGCAACTACGATCTCGGTAAAGAGTCTCCGACGGAGACTCTTTACCACGTGATCAGCCGTGTCCAATCACGGCTGATCACAGTGTAAATGGGAAGAGCCGGTGATCGGCTTTTCCTCACTCGCGTCTGTCAGACGCGAGTAGAGGAGAGCCGATCGGCTGCTCCTCTGACAGGGGAGGTCTGTGCTGATCGATTATCAGCACAGCCCCCCCAAGGATGCCCACACTGGACCACCAGGGACGCCACCAGACCACCAGGGAAAAGGTAATCCTCCCTAGACCACCAGGGATGCCAGTCAGCACAATGGATGCCAATCAGTGCCCATAATAGATGCCAATCAGTGCCCACAATGGGCATCACTGATTGGCATGCATTGTTTGGCACTGATTGGCATCCATTAGTACAGTATAACACCAATGCCGCCTATGAGTGCCCACCTGTGCCGCCTATGAGTGCCCACCTGTGCCGCCTATGAGTGCCCACCTGTGCCGCCTATGAGTGCCCACCTGTGCCGCCTATCAGTGCCCACCCATGTCCATCTGTGCCGCCTATCCATGCCCATCTGTGCCGCCTATCCATGCCCATCTGTGCCACCCATCCATGCCCATCTGTGCCACCCATCCATGCCCATCTGTGCCGCCTATCCATGCCCATCTGTGCCGCCTATCCATGCCCATCTGTGCCGCCTATCCATGCCCATCTGTGCCGCCTATCCATGCCCATCTGTGCCGCCTATCCATGCCCATCTGTGCCGCCCATCCATGCCCATCCGTGCCGCCCATCCATGCCAATCTGTGCCAGCTATCAGTGCCAATTTGTGCCACCTATCAGTGTCCATCCGTGTCGCCTATCAGTGCCGCCTATCAGTGCAGCCTATCAGTGCCACATATCAGTGTCCATCAATGCCACCTCATCAGTGCCACTTCATTGGTGCCACATCATTGGTGCCCATCAGTGTAGCCCCATCAGTGAAGGAGAAAACATACTTATTTACAAAGTTTTGAAACTGAAACAAAAAAAAAAACATTTTTTTTTCCAAATTTTTGGTATTTTTTTATTTGTAGCGCAAAAAATAAAAAACATAGAGGTGATCAAATACCACCAAAAGAAAGCTCTATTTGTGGGAAAAAAAATGATAAAAATTTCATTTGGGTACAGTGTAGCATGACCGCGCAATTGTCATTCAAAGTGCGACAGCGCTGAAAGCTCAAAATTGGTCTGGGCATGAAGGTGTTTAAGTGCCCTGTATTGAAGTGGTTAAATAGACACAGATTGTGAGTCTAACTTAAATTTTAACATTTTACTCTATATTATGTTTTGGACATTTTTTCTTTATTTATAGGATGGCCCTGTCAATGTTTAACCACTTCTCGACTGACGCATGCCGATGTACGTCGGCAGAATGGCACAGGCAGGCATATTGGTGTAGAGGTACGTCCAGTTTTAAATGCCGCCCTGCCATTGCACGCTCGCGTGTCAGTCAGGACCCCCGGGAGTCTGGTCGTGGGTCCCATGGACTCGATCTCTCGCATACCCGCGATCGTCTCACGGGGCGGCTGAACGAGGAGATGCCATTGTAAACAGCATCTCCCTGTTCTGCCTAGCAACAAGTGACGCTGATCTCTGCTCCATGTGATTGGAGCAGAGATCAGTGTTCACTAAAACTAAGCCCAGCCCTCCACAGTTAGTAACACTCCCCTAGGAATACTTAACCCCTACACTGCCACCCACTGGTTAACCCCTTCCCTGCCAGTATCATTTACACAGGAATCACTGCATTTGTTATAGCAGTGATTGCTGTATAAATGACAATGGTCCCAAAAATGTGTCAAAAATGTCCGATGTGTCCGCCATTATGTCGCAGTCACAAAAAAAATCGCTGATCGCCGCCATTACTAGTAAAAAAATATATATATTAATAAAAATGCCATAAAACTATCCCATATTTTGTAAACGCTATAACTTTTGCGCAAAACAATCAATAATTGCTTATTGCATTTTTTTTAACCAAAAATATGTAGAAGAATATGTATCGGCCTAAATTTTTGGGGGATATTTATTATAACAAAACGTAAAAAATAATGTGTTTTTTTCAAAATGGTCGCTCTATTTTTGTTTATAGCGCAAAAAATAAAAACCGCAGGGGTGATCAAATACCACCAAAAGAAAGCTCTATTTGTGGGAAAAAAAGGACGTCAATTTTGTTTGGGAGCCACGTCGCACAACCGCAGTTAAAGCGATGCAGTGCCGAATCACAAAAAGGGGTCTGGTCTTAAGCCAGCAAAATGGTCTGGCCTGAAAGTGGTTAATGTATACGGTACAGATTTTTTTGATTTTCTGTTAGATGCCATATTGCATGCTGTAGCACATACATATTTTCTTAACCAACTATATTTTGACACTGCAGTGCGGAAGATGAATCCTCCACCTCATCCAGTGATGAAGATGATGGCAAAGACAAAACTGGAGACAAGCTTCAGGGAAAGGTTGTCTGTGTTTCCTTGAGCACTGAAGGAAAAAAAAAGCCATGGGTTCCTGCACTGGTATGTGTGTTTTTCTTTTGTTTTGTTTTTTATTCTTTGATTATAGTATTTATCTCTAAAAAGACAAACCAAACACATATAGAAAACGTCAGTGAAATAAAGATGATGTAAAATCTCTAATAGGATGAGAGGCTTAAGTAACAGAAAAGGCTACAGAAAACAGATATTTAAATATTCTCTACCCCTTTTCTCCTTTTGGCCCCGCATATCCTTTATTAGACTTTTTTTGTGTATTTTGCATGCAAATCACATGTAGAGCTCTGGGTCCTCTCCCAATGAGCTGACAATGAGGATGAATAACATCGTACAGTGCTTTCACCCACCAGTGTGCACAGCTCTATTTGTAGTTGAGGAGAAGAGTAGTCACCTCCCACCAGCAAGGACAGTCAGGCTAGAAAAGGAGAGGACCCTGAGCTTTATGGTAACAAAGTCCTTTTTACGGAGCCGAGAACGCTGTGGGAGGACATCAGAAAAGGAGGTTTGGGGCCACTCTGTGCAATACCAGTGTACAGATCAGGTAAATATAAACCATTTGTTTTATTTTAGGAAAAAAGGAGTCTTTAACAATCACTTTAACCACTTCCGGACCGCCACACATATATTTAGTGCAGCAGGGTGGCCCGGCTGTGCAAAATCACTCATATGTAACAGGTACGTGATTCACGACCCTTGGCTAGGGTACGTGCACATGCCGCCATCCATGTGGCGCAAGGATTTAATTTGGAACCGATCGATCATCATGTCCAGGCCAATAATTTATGGCCTGGTTCTGATGAATGGCAGAATGTCCTGTGCCTGTGTAATGTAAACAGGCAGGGGAAAATTATGTAATCTCCTCTCCTGGAGCCCTTTTTAGCTTGAGAGGAGATGGCATCAGATCGTGAGTAAGGCCTCTTTCACACTGGGACAGATCCACTCAGCTCCGTTGATCTCCACTGAACCGGCGTAAGAGAGGTCCATCTCTACTCATTGAGCGGGGAGGGACCTGTCAGAGCCCTGCTGATTCCTATGGGGAGATCGGACAAAAACTGACAGCATGTCCATTTTCATCAGATCTCATCCTATCCACCAGACAGATGGCTGAACGTATCACCATACTTCTGTCTTGATCTGATGGCAGATGGGTGTCGGCGGACACCCGCCTGCCCATAGGAGTAAATGGGTGGCCCGCTCGGATCCGGCTGAAAAAATTGACAGGCGGATTAGAGCAGGCTTGTTGTGGGAAAGGGGCCTTAAGCAGTACATTGATACCAGTACACACAGGCACATTTAACCCTTTGATCCCCCTCTCCCTCCGGCAACCCTTTCACTCCCTGTCACAGTGTCACAAAGTACAGTGTACAGATTTTTCACTCATCTCTGTATTGGTGTCACTGGTGAGGCCAGTTAGCTTTAGCGGCTGTCCCAGGTTTAGGGTAACCACCATATATTCCCTAATAAAGTTCTAACTCCCTGTCAGTGTCATTAGTACAGTGTGCAGATCTTTTTTTCTGATCATTGTATTAATGT
The DNA here is from genome assembly GCF_037356315.1 of Lithobates pipiens. Taxonomy (NCBI): domain Eukaryota; kingdom Metazoa; phylum Chordata; class Amphibia; order Anura; family Ranidae; genus Lithobates; species Lithobates pipiens. The sequence continues at coordinate 209,990,569 of NW_027507758.1, forward strand.
CACGGGTGAAGCCAGTTACCGCCAGCAGCAGCATCAATACCAGACAGCGTCAGATTTTAACCCTTTGATTGCTAGTAATGCTAACACACACACACACACACTATACACCTCCATTACTAGTATAGTGTCTGAACGGATCAATATTTTTGATCTGATCAGAACTATATTAGCGTACCCAATAATATAGTTTTCCCAAAAATGCGGCGCTAGCAGGATCACCCCTGACACCTGCCAGCACCTGCACTTAGCCCCTCCACCCTCTCCATACAAGTGCAGCATCAGTAGATCACTGTCACTTCCTGTACATAAAACTGCAGCATTAGCCTAGCATTAGTCAGACCTGATCTCTGCTAGCACCAGCAGGTTAAAAACATTTTTTGTAGCGGTTCAAGCAGTCCCTGACAACCAGGTGCTTTTTTTTTTACCTGTGAGTCACACTAGGTACCTGTACATTTATTTGCCAAAATGTAAAACGGAAGGTGCACTAGTGAAGAGGCCTACAGCAGCCCTCAAAAAATCCACTTGCCTGCTCGCATTTTGCAAGTGGATTTTGAGGGCTGGCGAGCTATATGTCTGCCTGGCTGTGGGGGGCGAGCACCATCGGCAGCCTGGGTGGAATGGGAGTCCTTCTCCCAGCAATCGCGGAGGGAAAGAGAGAGAGCTGCCCAGGTGATCAGAGCGCATGGAACACAGCGATAATGGTTTTCATTTCAATTGCTGTGTTTCCCACCACTCGCTGTTAGATACAGCCCCTCCTCCTGGTCCCGGGACTTTGATAGACAGATCACCCGTCCAATCCCAGTGACAGGTGATCTATCAAAGTTCCCCCTGGTCAGGGGGCGTGGCTGTATATAACGTTGAGTGGCGGGACCACGGCAATTGAAATTAATGCGGTTATCTCTGTGTTCCCTGTGCTGTGCTTTGATCACCTGGTCGACTCTCCTGTTTCTCTCCTCCCCTGCACAGGTAGCCTGCATTGGTGGCCACAGATAAAGTTGTTAAGATAACATTTTTATAACTTAATTCTGCATAAAACATTTAAGTGTCATTTCATGAGAATTTATGAGGGCATGTTTAGGGGCCTGGGGCCTTGAGGCCTTGAGGCCTGGCTAGTAGCTCAGGACTTTAAATTTTGAGCCCTGGCCTACTGGATACTGAGCATGACAGATGAGAGCGATGGGGAGCAATGGTCCTCACTGTCAAATGCAGGCTCGGTATTCAAACCTGTAGAGAGCAACGGCACCCTAACACAGTGGTCATCAACCCTGTCCCCAGGGCCCACTAACAGGTCAGATTTTATGTATTACCTTGGGGAGATGCAGACTAGAATACTGCAATCACTGAGCAGCAAATAATATCACCTGTGATGTATTTCAGTTATCTTTCAAATCTGACCTGTTAGTGGGCCCTAAAAGACAGGGTTGATGACAACTGCCCTTAACAGATAACTCGGATGACAGAGTAGAGGTCCGTGCTAAGGTCAGGCGTACCCGACCCCATTCTTCTGTTGCCGAGATGTAAATATGGCATGATTCTCGTATGCAGCAGAGTACCGGGACTAGTGCCGCTCTACCTTCTGGTACACCCTAGTCACAGGGGTGTCCAAACTTTTTTTCAAAGAGGGCCAGATTTGATGAAGTGAACATGCGTGAGGGCCGACCATTTTACCTGACATTCTTTGAACCATTGAAAATTCGGTCTAAGTGTATCCATCCGAGCAATAATACACTGCCCAACAAGAATTCTCTTGCCTTTGTCATGCTCGTTCCCAACACACAGACGAATGCTCTGCACTTTAGGGGGTACCGTTAATTCTTAATGGTACCCCACACATTGGAAAATGTAGGGTGCTTTTGGTGCAGTGCGATTTAAAAAAAAAAAAAAAAAAAAAAAAAAAGCTTGGGAACTTCTTTCCCTGCATGTTTGTGAGTAGGGAAGTCCATTGAAATTAATGGGCTGCCCTACACACAGTACGCAGCCACACAGATGTTGCATTTATGGGCTTAAAACAGGCGGTGAGGAGGCAACATAATGCCTCTTTACCGTTATTCAAATGCCTTTGAAAAGAAATCTGTGCATGGATTGCTTTTCAGAGGAGCAGCAGTCCTGGCTAATATCACACACAAGCCCTACAAAAGCAGTTTTGATGGTATAAGAATGGGGGGGGGGGGGGGGGGTCCGGATTAAAAGTAACATACACACAGACACATGCACACACATGCAGACACACATACAGACAAATGCATGCCACACACACACACACACACACACACACACACACACACACACACACACACACACACACACACACACACACTTACATACAGACATATGCGCACACATACATACAGACACATGCGCACACACACACACATATACATACAGACACATGTGCACACACACATAGACAAATGATCACACACATACATACACATGTGCACACACACACACACAGACACATGTGCACACACACACACACACACACACACAGACACATGTGCACACACACACACATGTGCACACACACATGTGCACACACACACACATGTGCACACACACATGTGCACACACACACACACATGTGCACACACACATGTGCACACACATGTGCACACACACATGCACACACACATGCACACACATGTGCACACACACATGCACACACATGTGCACACACACATGCACACACATGTGCACACACACATGCACACACACACACACACACACACACACACACACACACACACACACACACATGAATAAAGCCCTTTTTAACACTAATTTAGCTAGTAGCATAGTACAATACCTTTTGCAGCTTCCTCATTCAGCCGGGAACTGCACTGTAGGGGGAAGCAGAGAGCACAGCACACTCCTCTGCACTTTACTTTCACTTTTGAAGCTCACGGAGCTTCTCACAGTGCCAGGGATCGGGCTCATCTGGCAACCCTGCTCCCGCAACACACTAAATTGAGAAAGACCAGGCGGACCATTCAAAACTGGACCGGAATTGGCCCGCAGGCTGGACTTTGGACATGCCTGTCATAGAACAAACCAGCACTGCAGTAACACTTGGTGATGTGGTGAGTCCCATAAGTGCAGTTCAAGCTGGAGCGATGGCTAGCAGAAGTAGAGTCCCACAGCTACCAATAATTCAAACACAGGCCTGTAGAGCCCATAGGACCCCTTCCTGATGCGCATGCAAATTCTGATTGGCAGCCCACAGATTCTGCAGAGCCTCTGCTTCCCCCATTCACTGGTCAATCCAGAATTCAGGTGAAACAAGCAGATTTAACACCCCTTGTTTTTTTTAGCTGTTTTTCACGGAACATCTGTACGGATCTATTGTGGACCAAAGCAATTTATATGCTAATCCATTTATTTTTCTGGGCCTATCGCTCAACATGGGCATTACAAAAAAGAATGAGTTGCGGTCTTATTTTTCCATTGACCCAACTCATCATATGCCCGTGTTCTCTGCTGCCATGGCCAGGGCTAGATACAAGCAAATATCAACGACACTGGAAGAGAACACACTGCCACGAAGGGCTTGGAGAGTGCTGCTCACCCCACACAAATGAAAAAATGGAACAAGTTCCCCCACAATCGGGGTTTTTAGGCAGCAAAAAACAATAATAAATGCATATCAGGATAATATGAAAAATATTTTAATATTTATTACCATGAAAAAATAGCAACATGGCACAGAGGTAAAAACATGAGCTCCACCTGAACAGTTAAAAAAGGACTCCTGTGTAAAGAGTACAATAATAATGGATGTGCACAAACAGACACAACTATAAATGACACTGTATACTATAACAACAGTAGAAGTATAGTCCTAACGTGTTTCAACCCACTCAGGGGGTCTTCTTCGGAGAAATGGTCTGTTATAAAACAAAGATGCAATAAATAAATACATTGAATGTTAATTATACTGGGAATACCTTATATTTTTTAGTATAATTTACCCAATAATGCACGTCCAAGGAAATAAAATAAATTAAAGTGCTTTAAGTAGAGTTCCTGCACAAGGTGGTGCCTCAATTTCCTTCACATATCAAGAATGTTACCAAATCCAAAGATGTCACCAAATGCCAGGGGGGAAAGGTCAAAGGTCCAGAGGCGTGGCTCACGAGAGGTCACACAAATACCTCACCACCCATGGATATAGGGAGTGGGTGCGGACGTAGGCAGCCGGACAATATGGTGAGTCACACCTATGATAGAATCCCAATATATAAATAAAATTAGGAACATATTTTTAACGTATGATCACAGGGTGTATATACGGCATGAAACTATTGTCATACCTATAATCTATGTATATAAAGGATAACCACACCTGGGTGTTTAGGTATATATATATAAGTTAGTTTGAGAAGGAAAAAAAGGAGGAGCGAAAACAACGCTCGCAGACTCGGTTTCTGATTAAAAAAAAAGGGGGGGGGAAGCCCCAAAAACTGTGCACTTGAAAAGAGAGGAAAAAAGAAAAGGAAAAAAGTGAAAAACCGAAAAACCAATTGAAAAATGATAAATAAATAAATAAATACATAAATCAATAAAAGAAAACAACAAAAATGAAAACAGCAAAAGATAAGTGAAAGAAAGAAACACTAAGTGAAAAAAGTGCCAGTGAGGAGGTGACTAATGTGTGTGTGAAACAACAAAGCTGTATGTATACTAAGGTGAATGAATGTGAGAAATATGTAAGTAATGTGAAAAATGAATAGTGACAAGGTACCTAAAGAGAACCAGGTGTGTGTGGGTGAACGTGATACCGACTTATGCGTGAAAAATTACATAAGAGGGAGAAAGGTGCTGGAAAGGTGAAAAAAATTAAAATAAATGAATAAAACGAAAAAAAAAACCAACAGAAACCTGAATCTAGGAATCTAGTCTGTAACTTATAAGCCTCTTCTTTGAAAAGACTATCATTTGAACAATTCCTACGGAGACGCAGGTATTGACCATAAGGTATGGACCGCTTTAAGGGAATGGGGTGGAAACTATCCGCGTGCAGTACTGTGTTGCCCGCTGTGCTTTTACGGTACAACGAGGTAAAAATTAGGTTCTCTGGGGTACGGCCGTTGTGATAGGCCGTACCCCAGAGAACCTCATTTTTACCTCGTTGTACCGTAAAAGCACCGCGGGCAACACGATATTGCACGTGGATAGTTTCCACCCCATTCCCTTAAAGCGGTCCATACCTTATGGTCAATACCTGCGTCTCCGTAGGAATTGTTCAAATGATAGTCTTTTCAAAGAAGAGGCTTATAAGTTACAGACTAGATTCCTTGCACGAGGTTATAGCCATCCATGCCTGCGCATGGCTTATAACAAAGTGGTGGTACTGCCTCGCAGGGATCTCCTGTTTTCCAAAAAGGAACATGGCGACCCTACTCTGGATCCACCTAGGATCACTATGCATTTCTCTAAACAACATAATATTATTTTCAATATTATTCAGAAATACTGGCCCATTTTAAAGGATGATCCTAAAATTGGATGCCTTGTCCCTGCATGCCCTCCCATTTCTTATAAAAGGGCCTCTTTGTTATATGATAGGTTGGTGCAGAGCGAATATAAAAATGAAACTAAAAGATCTAAACACTGCTCGGTTGTCGGCTCTTTTCCTTGCAATCACTGCTCTTGCTGCAAATACATCAGACGTGATAAGATTTTTCGCTTACCGAACAGTGCTACTTTTCGACCTATCCATTTTGTAAATTGCTAAACACGGGGTGTGGTATATCTCATGGAGTGTGAATGTGGGGCAAACTATGTTGGTAAAACCAAAAAAAAATTTCATCGTCGAATGTCTACAGCATGGAAATTGGCAATCATTATTTGCCAATAGGACGACATGCTGTAACAGTACACAACTATAGAATGCCCAAGATTACATTCACCGCCCTAGATCGAATACATATACCAGCTGGGGGGGTGATTGGAATAAGACTCTACTCCAACACGAACAGAGGTGGATACATAAATTGGATGCCACCTCTTTTCCAGGACTCAACAAGTCTGTCTCCTTTGCTCCTTTTTTAAAGGGGTTTACCTCTGGAAGGACACAGTAGAGACCACCTGTTGAGCCCTTTCTCATTTGGTTCTTTCTTCCCTCTCACTTCTCAAGTAATTCCTTAGTGATACTTCCCGACTGTCTCTTTAAATTGTTAGAAACATCTCAGCCATTGTTATTACATTTGGGTCCTAAATATTGTACCCTATATGGCCAATTCTCAAAGATTGTACCTTATATGGTTAATTTTCTAGAAATATTATTTATTTTGCTGTTATATACTCATTGTGGTTGCATATTCACTGTGGCCGGGCTCTAAGTAATGCATGCATTTGCATGCCAGTAAATGCATGTTATATATGTGAAACAATTTGAAATTATACAATATGACCGGTGAAACAAATGTGTGTTAATGTGGTGTTATGCTTTGATTTACCGTTTATGTCCCCCCCCCCCCCATGCCCTCTCCCCCTCCTTTTTTTTTTTCTCTCTCTTTCCATCCCTTTCACTCCCACACTCCCTGTCCCATTCAACCCTTTGAGGCGCGGTGGGGGTTTGGACTGACACGGTGTACCCCATCACTGGCACCACATGTTCTTTCCCCCTTGGGTGAATGCCACTCCCCACTATCACGGTCCAGCCGCCAGTTGCTTTGGGGGAGGTGGGTGCTCTGTCGTGACTCCCCGGCAAGGGTAAGAGGGGCTTGGGTTACTTACACGAGCCCCTCCGTATGTCTCCCTTTGTTTAATGGGCGGGCTGGTCCCGCCCAGTCATGAGGGACACTTATTCCCTTGCCGGCGGCATCCTTGGACACTTCCGGACGCGTACCTCGCGCTCACCCGCACTTTAGCGGACGCACGTGACGTACTGACGTCACGCAGTTGCGACGGAAGTGACGTCATTTTGGGGCCATTTGCGGCCTTCCGGGACGCCGGGGTGGCCACACGCGGCCCGGCCTGATTAGGCGGCCATGCGGAATTAGGCAAGTACCGGCCATTAGACAGGTGGTCTACACCTGTGAGGAATCCCAGGGTTCAATATAAGTATCCCTCCCTATAGAAAGTGTACACCCATTGTCTACTATCACATGAGAAAGGACTCAGGAACCTCTAGCTCTCGGACGGTATGCTTGGCTATTTTCCTTCTTGACCTGCATTTATATATTTACTATATATAAGTAACATTTTGAAATTCCTGTAGAATAATATTTTGATTTATCAAATTATAGATTGGGTGACTCCATACAATTCGAGTCAGTGACTGCGTCTGTCACCTTTCCCGGGCTAGGTTTCTGGTCACAGTCCCCCCTTCCCCATTTGGGAACTTTCTTACCAATCTTATTAATTCAGGTAATAGCCTTGATTCTTACTATGGAGATTGTTCACCTAATCAGGTTAGCATGTCCACTTTGGTTTCTGTTGTTTTTTTTTTTTTTTGTTTTATTCATTTATTATTATTCTTTTTTTTCACCTTTCCAGCACCTTTCTCCCTCTTATGTAGTTTTTTCACGCATAAGCCAGTATCACGTTCACCCACACACACCTGGTTCTCTTTAGGTACCTTGTCACTATTCATTTTTCACATTACTTACATATTTCTCACATTCATTCACCTTAGTATACATACAGCTTTGTTGTTTCACACACACATTAGTCACCTCCTCACTGGCACTTTTTTCACTTAGTGTTTCTTTCTTTCACTTATCTTTTGCTATTTTCATTTTTGTTGTTTTCTGTTATTGATTTATGTATTTATTTATTTATAATTTTTCAATTGGTTTTTCGGTTTTTCACTTTTTTCCTTTTCTTTTTTCCTCTCTTTTCAAGTGCACAGTTTTTGGGGCTTCCCCCCCCCCCCTTTTTTTATCAGAAACCGAGTCTGCGAGCGTTGTTTTCTCTCCTCCTTTTCTTACTTCTCAAACTAACTTATATATATACCTAAACACCCAGGTGTGGTTATCCTCTATATACATAGATTATAGGTATGACAATAGTTTCATGCCGTATATACACCCTGTGTTCATACATTAAAAATATATGTTCCTAATTTTATTTATATATTGGGATTCTATCATAGGTGTGACTCACCATATTGTCCGGCTGCCTACGTCCGCACCCACTCCCTATATCCATAGGTGGTGAGGTATTTGTGTGACCTCTCGTGAGCCACGCCTCTGGACCTTTGACCTTTCCCCCCTGCCATTTGGTGACATCTTTGGATTTGGTAACATTCTTGATATGTGAAGGAAATTGAGGCACCACCTTGTGGGGGAACATCCACTAAAAGCACTTTAATTTATTTTATTTCCATGGACGTGCATTATTGGGTAAATTATACTAAAAAATATAAGGTATTCCCAGTATAATTAACATTCAATGTATTTATTTATTGCATCTTTGTTTTATAACAGACCATTTCTCTGAAGAAGACCCCCTGAGTGGGTTGAAACGTTTTACAACTATACTTCTACTGTTGTTATATTACACAGTGTCATTTATAGTCGTGTCTGTTTGTGCACATCCATTGTTATTATTGTACTCTTTACACAGGAGTCCTTTTTTAACTGTTCAGGTGGAGCTCATGTTTTTACCTCTGTGCCATGTTGATATTTTTTCATGGTAATAAATATTAAAATATTTTTCATATTATCCTGATATGCATTTATTATTGTTTTTTGCTGCCTAAAAACCCCGATTGTGGGGGAACTTGTTCCATTTCTTCAAGCAAATATCAACAACCATGAACTCTGTTGTCCTCTGGGTGACCCTGGATATTATTGGCTACACAAAATTCGGCCGTGTATATCCCCGAACAAGATGTCTGTGTAGACGAGTCCCTGATTAATTTTCTGGCCGCCTTGTTTTCAAAGCTTTTCTCCCCAGCAAGGATAAAAGACATAGGGTCAAATTGTATAAGCTCTGTGACAGGGCAACAGGTTATACATGTAGTTTCCTGGTTTACGAGGGAAAAGATAGCCCGCCCAGACTACATAGGGTGACGCAACATGATTGTTTGGGACTTGGTGTCACCCTTATTCGGAAATAAATTCCATTGATACATGTTTAATATTTAAACAAGTGTGTCACTTTTTAGTCACCTTCTTTCAATTTGCAATTGGTTCATTTGGCACCGTGCAATCTAGTCGTCAGGGCTTTCCCCAATGGCTTGTAAATGCCTCACTTAGATGGGGAGAGAGCCTGCTTGAGGTGCAATGCAGTGAGGTGGAAGGACTAATGAAACATTTTCATTCTGCCTTCCATTCACGCAGATACGTTATGAGTTCTGGGTCTCATGGTAGCCACTTTCGAGGCGGTACCGTATGCTCAATTCCACACTCGAGTCTTGCAGAAAGAGATTCTGTCCAAATGGAACAAATCTCCGACATCCCTGGACTGTCAAATTTGGGTGAGCCAGCTAGTCAGGGATTCCCTTTTCTGTTGACTGAGGTCTCCGGCCCTTTGGTTCGGGAAGTCGTTCCTTCCTCTTCGTTGGAGGGTGATCATAACGGACACCAGCCAGATCGGCTGGGGGGGAGTTTGGGCTGTACAGTCAGCCCAGGGTCGCTGGACGCAAGAAGAATCCCGCCTGCCGATCAATGTACTGGAGCTTCGGGAGATCAGGCAGTGCCTCTCCACAGGGTCACAGAGGCTGCAGGAGCATCCAGTCAGGATCCAGTCAGATAACGCCACGGCGGTGGCGTATGTCAACCATCAAGGAGGGACAAGGAGCTTGGCTACAGCACTGGAGGTTGGTCACATCCTGCAGTGGGCAGAGTGGGACATACTGGCTCTGTCGGCCATCTACATTCCGGGCGTAGACAACTGGCAGCCGGACTACCTCAGCTGCTGGACCAGGGGGAATGGTTGCTGCATCTGGATGTATTTCAGCTCATTTGCCTAAGGTGGGGTACACCAGGGGTCTCTTGGCCTCTGGACTCAATCGAAAGGTACAGAAGTTTGTGGCCAGGGCAAGAGACCCCTGGGCGGATGTGTCAGACGCGTTGGTGGCTCCATGGCTGATTTATGCCTTCCCCCTGCTCAGGCTCCTACCCCATCTGCTACGCAGAGTGAAGGCAGAGGGAATTCCGGTGATTCTGATTGCACCAGATTGACCTCAACGTCCTTGGTACGCCGACATAGAATGGTGGTGGTTGTTCCTTGGCGGCTGCCGATGTGGGAAGACCTTCTGTCACAAGATCCAATACTTCATCCTGCTTTACCGTCACTGTTTTTTTTTTTTTTTTTTTTTTTTTAAATATAATTTTTATTAAATTTCACAGTTACAATTGGATTGTCAACCAAGGTCATATGAGTAATACGTTGTAACATCAAATAAAATACAATAGGTTGAGTGAGAACATTACCATTGGAACATAAAATAAAGTTGCATGTGAAAACTACTGTTGTTGTCAACCAACTGGAAAACGCGTCTAGTGAGACTTGTCCGAACCTCTCCGGTGCCCCAATTGGGATCACACTGCGCCAGAGGAGGTTCGTTGCTTGGATTCGAATATGACGCATACTCCAGGTGGAGGACCGCTATAAAAGTACAAAACGATGAATTGAATGCCTAAACAATTAACTTGCTTCAACTACTTGGTAAGGTACGTGAACGATAGTGTTCTAGGGATGACAGGAGGAGTATAGGTAGGGCAAATAGTGGAAGCGAAAGATAATATATTATCAACGGCCATACCATTCTTTCCAACAATTCCAGTTTTTGTCAAAAGTCAAGCAAGAGTTACTTCTAATCGCTAATAACCTTTCATAGTGATAGTTAAGATTTACTTGTGCCGTTACTTCAGAGGGGTTAGGAGAGAGAGTATTTTTCCAATGCCTGGCAATAATCAGTTTTGCTGTGGTTAAAATATGCGTTACGACTAACCGGAATTGATAAGGGTAGTTATGTATGCCTAAATGGAGAATTGCTAGAGCTGGGTTTGGATTCTGTAATATACCTGTGATTTCTGCAAGTATTGTGAATATTTTTCTCCAAAAGCTGGTTAGATTTTTGCAATGCCAGAAAATATGTAGTATTGTTCCGGTTGAGTCACAGTTTCTCCAGCATAATTGGGAATGCGTAGGGAACATTCTAGCTAATTGAAAGGGTGTCCTATACCATTTAGTGAGAATTTTTTGGGACAGTTCCCAGTGATTAATACAATGCGTGGCCTTGTAGTTGTAACGCAGTGCTACTCGCCAGTGGTCAGGATCAAACGTTTCATCCAGATCTTTTTCCCAGGACAGAATATTTGGCGTTTTGAGGAACTCGAGTTTGGATTGTAAGAGATTGTAGATAAGGGATATGCCTCTGCGTTTGCTGTATTGTGATGTAAGGAACTGCCATACCTGATTGTTTATCTGTATAATCGGAAGGGGATGTTTACTTAAGAATGATGAGATTTGTTTATATAACATAAAATGTGAGGTAGGTAGATTGTATTTACTTTGTAAAGTTTTAAATGGCCTTAGCGTGCCGTCGTCTAGAAGTTCTTCTATTGTATCTATCCCCAAATCTATCCATTTTTGAATGTGGCTATAGGGGAGGATTATACCGAGTGTCTGCAATGGTATTTTTAAGGTGGTGAGATTCTGTTCAGTTTTGGGTTGTGACAGAAGATATCTCCACGCAAGGAGAGTGGCCTTGGTGGTTGGGGACAGGGATGTAAGCGATAGTTGTTTCCAGGAGTCTGCTATCAGTAGAAGACTTAAAGGGTACGCCTTGTTGACCGATGCTTCTATGTCTACCCATAACGGAGGTGAAGATTCTTGAAACCAGCTTTTGGACTGGGCAAGAAGAGAAACCCAGTAATAGTCTTTTAGGTCCGGGAGTCCCATCCCCCCTCCCTTCCTATGTCGAGTAAGAACATTAAATGGACAACGAGCCCTTTTCCCTTGCCAGATATACAACTTAAGGGATCTGTTTAGTTCGTTGATGTAGGAGGCTTTAAACGGAATGGGGAGGGTTCTGAACATGTACAGTATTTTAGGGAGGATGATCATTTTGTAGGATGCAATCCTGCCTGCCCAGGAGAGTTCAATTTTGGTCATCTTATCCAAAGTTCCTCGGATGTCCGAGAGTAATAATTTAATATTAATCTCGGCTATCTTTGAAATCCTTGCTGCAAGTTGAACTCCCAGGTATGTTATGGATTTTTCCGCCCACTTATATGGGAAGGTATTTTTTAAATGAGTTTTAGTAAGATGGTGAACGCCTAAGTCTAATATTAGGGACTTGCTAAAGTTTACTTTATAGTACGATAAGTTACCGAAATCACTGAGAACGTTGTGGGTGAACTGAAGTGAAAGAGAGGGGTTGGTAAGTAGAAGAATAACGTCATCCGCAAAGAGGCTTATGACGTGGTTGACTTTACGGAATTTAAAGCCTGAGATGTGGGGATGAGTACGAATGGTTTCCGCCAGGGGCTCCATCATTAGGTTAAAAATTGATGGCGATAATGGGCACCCCTGGCGGGTTCCATTCGTAATTTGGAATTCTTTCGATAACAGTCCTGAGGTATAGACCTGTGCTACTGGATTTGAATATAGGGCCATAATAGCTGATAGGGATTCACCTTGGAAACCAAATTTTTGCAGGACTGCCTCCATATAGCCCCAGTGGACCCTATCGAACGCCTTCTCTGCGTCCACTGATAAGAGCAGAGAAGGCGTTCTCCTGGTCTCTGCTTGGTTAATAATGTTCAAAAGGCGTCTTGTGGCATCTGAAGCCTGACGGCCTTTGGTGAAGCCTGTCTGGTCTGATTTCACCTGGTCTGGGATAAGATCATATAATCGGTTGGCGAGTAATTTTGCATAGATTTTTACGTCTCCATTGAGAAGAGAAATGGGGCGGAAATTAGCCGGCGTATCGGGAGTTTTCCCCGGTTTTGGTAGTGTGATTACATAAGCCTTTAGCATTTCTGGTGGGAAGAAACCATTTGACCTAGCCTCGTTGAATAGTGATATAAGGTTTGGAGTCAGTATTTTGGTAAATATTTTGTAGTATCCATTGGATAAGCCGTCTGGGCCGGGGGCCTTATTGAGTGGGAGGGATTCTATGGCTTTTTCTATTTCTGGGATTATAAAAGGGTCGTTCAATGCTTGAAGCTGGGATTCTGATAGTGAAGGTAGATTGATTGTGGATAAAAATTTGACTATATCCGTCCTATTTGGTTGGGTAGTATTGGGGTCATCTTTTAAGTTATATAGTGACGAGTAGTAGTCCGCGAATGCGTCAGCAATACCCTGTGGATTTTCTATTTTTTTGGATGCGTCGGGGTAGTGCAGATGGGGAATTACCGTTTTGGATCTTCTTTGTTTTAATCTGTTTGCTAGGAGTTTACCTGCCTTGTTGTTATTAGCGTAGTAGTTTAATTTTAGTCTATTCATATGTTGGTCGTGTTGAGTACAAAACAGTTCCCTGAGTTGTGAACGTGTGTTGGCTAGTTTCGAGGCAGTGGCAGCTGTAGGTGTAAGCTGGTTTTCTTTTTCCAGCTTACGAAGTGCAGATGTGATTTCCGTAATTTTAGCCGAGCAGGCCTTGTGGGCTCCTGCGTTTAGTTTGATTAGGATACCCCGGATATAAGCTTTGTGGGCATTCCAATTTATAAAAGGGTTTGTGTCAGCAGGGGTATTAAAATGAAAGAATTCTGTTAAGTGGTTGGCGATCTCTTTTTGAAATTTAGGATCCTGAATAATGTAGTCATTGCAACGCCATAAGCGAGCTGCGGCAAATGCACTCCCACCCTCTATCTGAATAAGTACAGGTGCGTGGTCTGACCATGTTATATCATATATAGCAGAGTGGGAGATTCTCTGCAACAGCATCTTATCTACTAGAAACATATCTAATCTAGAGTATGTATTGTGTCTGGGGGAGTAATAAGTGTACGATCTGTCATTAGCATTTAGACAACGCCACGCGTCATACAAATCTTCCCTGATAAGAAAGTCCCGAAAATTCGGGTTACGATTTTTAGTGCGGGAGGAAGAATCTAAGTTTACGTCTACCACCATGTTGAAATCACCACAAATTAATACACTCCCCTCTCGCAACTCTGAGATCTTTTTAGTGATACGCTTTACAAATTGGAGTTGATGCGAGTTGGGAGCATATATACATGATAAAGTAAAAGGAAGCTTATTTATGGTACAAACCAAAATGATGAATCGACCTTCTGGGTCACAAAAGGAGTCTTTTAGATCAAATACCACTGTGTCTCTCACCGCAATCATCACTCCTCTCTTCTTCGTCATAGCAGATGATAAGAACACATGCGGGAAATTCGGGTGGGAACACCTAGGTGTGGCTGAGCTATGAAAATGTGTCTTTTGGACTGCTAGAATGTCTGCATTGTGCTGGATAGTCTCTCTCCATAGGGATCTTCTTTTAGCCGGGTGGTTAAGGCCTCTCGCGTTGATCGATAGGATCTTAACTGACATTCACAGATATGGGACGATACTGCAGTCGGTAATATCTTTGATCATGGGAGAAATGGCACAGTATTCTCTGAAGTGGAAATGATGTAGAAGCAACTATCAATAGGATCTCCGATAGGTTTGTATTTAGATATGTAACAGAGTTAAAGCATAGGTGGAGTTTTGCGACAGTCAATATCCAGGATGACTGCCAATAGTAGTGGAAATGGAGGCAAACAATCAAAAAAGCGGTAATGTCCGGAACTGCATGTGGAGATGATCTAAAAATTGCAGCTGCGAGCATAATAGTCGCGCAAAATCCCCAAAGATCAAAAGGAATGGGAAAACAAAAGGAAAACAAAAAGAAAACACTCAAAAACATACGAACAAGTCCAGACGGACCAGGCAAGCTGGCCGTCCAACTGGAGGAAGCTACGGTACGGTGTATGGTACCATAGGCCGTCGGGGAACCCAACTGTGTTTAGCAGGTCAAGTAGTACTGGTCGGTTCAGGTACGCCTCGAATTGGATCTTCTGCGCTGTTGTAGTTGCCACTCTGGTTGAACTTTGCCAGGAGGGGCCACCTGCAGTGGAGGAGGATCAGCACTAGTATCAGGCGGTAGGATTTGCCATTGACGGATGAGACTCAGACCATCTTCCAATGATGTAATTAAGTGAGTGGCACCCTGATGTGAAACGACAAGTTTCGCCGGGTATTTCCATTTATACATTATCTTGTGGTTTCGGAGCGCTTTAGTGACTGTCGCCATGTTGCGTCGCAATTGCAACGTGTGTTGCGAAAGGTCCGGGAGCACTTGTAAGCCTGCAGCCTGTTCTGGAATGTTCTCCGCTTTACGGAAGGCATCTAAAAGTAATTCCTTTGTTTGGAAAAAATGGACTCGAAGGAGCACGTCTCTCGGGACTTCTTGAGGTAAGAAGGAAGGTTTAGGTACTCTATGTATCCTGTCTATCTTCAGATCCAATGGGGACAGTGATGGCGCAACAGCATGAAAAAGATCTGTGGCATAGGACTGGAGCTGTTGCGATGTGACGCTTTCCGGTATGCCCCTTATTTTCAAATTGTTCCGGCGGGAACGGTCCTCGAGGTCTGCCAATTTCGATTGTATTTTAGATATAGAGTCTTGCTGGGACATATGGGAGTCCACAAGTGCGTTAAATGAAATGGTAACATCACTCATCTGCGTTTCAACTTGATGCACCCTGCCCCCCAGTTCAGTGATATCAGCTCTGCATTGCTGGAGACACGACATCATATCTGATTGTAGCGATGATCTAAGCGACATCAGCATCTCTTTAAGTGTAATATCCGAAATTGACTGCCCTGTAGTTGGAAACATTGCTATTGGGTCTGCTGGGGCATGTGTTCCTGAGTCTTTGTCAGTAGTACCACTCACCTCCATATCCAGGGCTGAGAATTTGTTAGGGTGTTCAGGGATATCCGGATCCAGCCTGGGCTTGGATTTCGCCGGGCTCCTAGTTGTGGGTGAGTCACAGGGCGATTTGTTTTCACTGTGCCGTGCAGCGAACATGTTATGTGCGGTGGCTGCGTTCCTCTCCTTCTCCTTCCGCTGCGCTTCCGGTCCGGACGGTGTCCCTAGAGCACTAGAGGCTTGCCCGAAGTTTTGTCTCTCGCCGCCATTTTCTTGTAGTCCGCGGGATACGGCCGGAAAAAAGGCCGGTAATTTTTGCATATTCTCCGCCGCGCGGAGCTTTTTCTTCATGTCCCCGGGACTCCTCGCTTCTGCGGCGTTTAGTCGAGCCGCGGCGGCGATTCAGAGGTGCGACCTAAAGGCGGTATGTCGATAGTTCCCCTTCGGCCGAGCAGAGCTCTATTCGCTTGCGGCCATCTCGTTCGGCGGTCGCCACGCCCCCCCACCGTCACTGGTTTTAACGGCATGGCTGTTGAAAGCCAGGTGCTAAGGGACCGAGGACTGTCGGATTCGGTAATCTCCACTATGCTGAGGGCACGGACGTCCTCATCTCAGAAGATTTATCATTGTATGTGGAAGGCCTACATCTCAATGTGTGAGGAGATGGGGTGGTGTCCGCGTACATATTCAGTTTCCAGAATCCTGATGTTTTTGCAGCGAGGAGTGGATCAGAAACTTGCATTAAGCACCATTAAGGGGCAGATATCAGCCTTGGCTGTCTCTTTCAGCGACCTTTGGCGACTCTTTCATTGTGGGGTACGTTTGTTCAGGCGGTTGGACATGTGGCCCCTCCGGTTCGACCACCGCTGCCTCCGTGGGATTTGAATCTGGTGCTCTCGGTGCTACAGAAACCGCCGTTTGAAGACATTAGGGAGATTCCCTTATTGATACTCTCAGAAAGTAGTCTTTCTAGTGGCTATTACATCTGGAAGGCGGGTTTCTGAGTTGGCAGCCTTGTCATGCAAGTCTCCCTACTTGGTCCTCCACGAAGATAAGGCGATGCTGCGCCCACAGCCTTCGTTTCTTACAAAGGTTGTTTCGGCTTTTCATCTAAATGAAGACATTGTGCTTTCATCCTTATATCCTTGGCTGTCACATCCCAAAGAGGTTGCTTTGCATTCTTTGGTCCGGGCTCTGCGGGTGTATTTGTCTGCTACAACTCCTTTTCGGAGGTCGGAATCCCTGTTCGTATTGGTGGCTGGTCAGAAGAAGGGCCTGACGCTCTCGTTGGCCACCATTTCTAGGTGGATCAGACAGATCGTGTTTCAGGCTTATGCCTTAAGGGGGAGGGCGCCCCCCTTTCCTGTGACAGCACATTCTACCAGGCCAATTGGTGCCTCCTGGGCTTTCCGACATCAAGCGTCCGTTTCCCAGGTGTGTAAGGCAGCGACCTGGTCGTCCGTTCACACTTTCACAAAATTTTACAAGGTTGTTGTGAGCGCATCTGCGGATGCATGCGTCAGCCGCAAGATTTTGCAGGCGGCCATTTAAGGTTGCAACTCCTCTATTGAGGAGATCTGGTTATGGGTTGAGTTTTATTTTCTCTTTCTGTTCCCACTCCTCATTTTTGACACTGCTTGGGGACATCCCTAAGGTCAAGATTAAAGGTGCTGTGTCTGTCAATGAACGGAAGAGAACATAGGATTTTTGTACTCACCGTAAAATCCTTTTCTCTGAAGTTCATTGATGGACACAGCAAGCGAGACACCCCCTCTTGCACCATCAAGGACAAAAAGTGGAGACCAACCCTTAAATGCAAAAGAAAATAGTCAAGCAGAAAAGGATATCTGTTCAGACCCCCATCCAGAAAAATGCTGTAATTGGGAGGCAAGAAAATATAGCCTTGGATTAGGAACCACCAGTCCACCAGCATTTGGCCCAAATTTATCAACAAAACCGACTTATTTGCATAATTTTATAATGGAAACTAAAAAAGTTTATCCCCCCCCCCAAAAAAAAAATCTCCCTTTTTTTTTATCTTACAGTGCCTTGTGAAATTATTCGGCCCCCTTGACCTTTTCAACCTTTTGCCACATTTCAGGCTTCAAACATAAAGATATAAAAAATGTATATAAGTCGCTTGGGGTATGTCTCTATCAGTTTTGCACATCGAGAGACTGAAATTCTTGCCCATTCTTCCTTGCAAAACAGCTGGAGCTCAGTGAGGTTGGATGGAGAGCGCTTGTGAACAGCAGTTTTCAGCTCTTTCCACAGATTCTCGATTGGATTTAGGTCTGGACTTTGACTTGGCCATTCTAACACCTGGATACGTTTATTTGTGAACCATTCCTTTGTAGATTTTGCTGTATGTTTGGGATCCTTATCTTGTTGGAAGATAAATCTCCGTCCCAGTTTCAGGTCTTTTGCAGACTCCAACAGGTTTTCATCCAGAATGGTCCTGTATTTGGCTGCATCCATCTTCCCCTCAATTTTAACCATCTTCCCTGTCCCTGCTGAAGAAAAGCAGGCCCAAACCATGATGCTGCCACCACCATGTTTGACAGTGGGGATGGTGTGTTGAGGGTGATGAGCTGTGTTACTTTTACGCCAAACATATCGTTTTGCATTGTGGGCAAAAAGTTGGATTTTGGTTTCATCTGACCAGAGCACCTTCTTCCACATGTTTGGTGTGTCTCCCAGGTGGCTTGTGGCAAACTTTAGACGAGACTTTTTATGGATATCTTTGAGAAATGGCTTTCTTCTTGCCACTCTTCCATAAAGGCCAGATTTGTGCAGTGTACGACTGATTGTTGTCCTATGGACAGACTCTCCCACCTCAGCTGTAGTTCTCTGCAGTTCATCCAGAGTGATCATGGGCCTCTTGGCTGCATCTCTGATCAGTCTTGTCCTTGTCTGAGCTGAAAGTTTAGAGGAACGGCCAGGTCTTGGTAGATTTGCAGTGGTCTGATACTCCTTCCATTTCAAAATGATCGCTTGCACAGTGCTCCTTGGGATGTTTAAAGCTTGGGAAATCTTTTTGTATCCAAATTCAGCTTTAAACTTCTCCACAACAGTATTACAGACCTGCCTGGTGTGTTCCTTGGTCTTCATGATGCTCTCTGCGGTTTCAACAGAACTCTGAGACTATCACAGAGCAGGTGCATTTATACAGAGACTTGATTACACACAGGTGGATTCTATTTATCACCATCAGTCATTTAGGACAACACTGGATCATTCAGAGATCCTCGCTGAACTTCTGGAGTGAGTTTGCTGCACTGAAAGTAAAGGGGCCGAATAATTTTGCACGCACCACTTTTCAGTTTTTTATTTGCTAAAAAAGTTTAAATTATCCAATAGATTTCGTTCCACTTCACAATTGTGTCCCACTTGTTGGTGATTCTTCACAAAAAATTTAAATTTTATATCTATGTTTGAAGCCTGAAATGTGGCAAAAGGTTGAAAAGTTCAAGGGGGCCGAATACTTTCGCAAGGCACTGTATATCCCAAAAAATATAAAAACCCAGTGGTGATTAAATACCACCAAAAGAAAGCTCTATTTGTGTGGAAGAAAATTATGAAAATTTTGTTTAGGTAATTGTTGTTCAAAGTGTGGGAGCACTGAAAGCTGAAATTTGTGTATGGGTGGGGGTGGGGGGGGGGGTTGAAAGTGCCCTGTATTGAAGTGGTTAAGAACACCGCGGCCACCTGCTCTTTAACAACCACGTTGTTTACTGGTCATTAAGGATGCCGGTGGCTTTCGGTACCCTAATATCACATGCCGGCACCACTACTTATTCACCACATTCATTTTTTTTCTCCCTTTTGTGACTCCACTTTCACTCCCTGTTTTATGAGGTATTTACTAAGCTAAAAATGTGTTATTACTCTTATGTCTCTTGCTCAATGAAGGATGACAATAGTATACAGAAAGGCACCATAAAATGCGCCATATTAGGACTAATTCGATCAGGATGTTGTACCAGGTAAATGTGATATGGGGTAATCGGGTAGACAACAGCTTATCGCAGGGTGGAGAACCAAGCATCAGCCTCCACGGGGGAATCAAAGAATTTTGTGGTGCCAGAATGGACAACTCTGAGGCGACTCCTTCTCTTCTGGAAATCCGCCTTAGAAGTCGAGATAGAAGTGACATTCTTGTACTTGAGAAAATAATGGAGTACTGGATAAGGGATTTTAGAGGTATGTATCTTAGATATACACTACAATGTATTGATATAAAAAATACAAAAAATCTTTTTATTTATACAAAACAAACAGATAAAAAGGGTGGATACAGATATATGTTCAGAGTCATAGGTATATACACAAAATCCCTATTAGCAACACTGTTAATACTGTAATCACACACTTGAAATACTACGTCCAAAAGCTTCTACATGATTCGCCGAAAGCAGCTTCATCAGGAAAAATGTTCAAAGTTGTTCAAGGATTTACTTTTAAGAAAGATATTTATATATATTCAACCTTAGGTGTGTAGAAGAGAAAAGAAATGCAAATTAGTAAAAAAACATATAAACAAAGACAACACTAAATCGATCAGAGATGGCAACATGGAACCTCATCGGGAACATCCACAATGGATGTGATCCAAAGACTACCTAAACTCTCCACTCTCCTCATCCAACGAAACTGTTATGCATTCTGTGGTTAGTCTCAGCCGTGTTGGGTCACCCATAGGGAGGGATGACTTGATATCAAATTAGTCACAACAGGTGTTAGTAGTGGTACCTATAGTATAACATAAATAATTATAGTCCTTTGTAATTAATTTCTATCGTTTAAAACCCCAAAAAATTATATATAAGGGAGAAGGAGTCCATGGACTAAATAGAAACAAACCCCAGACTCACCACTCTCATAAGTTTCTGTTGAACATATTTAGTATCTCTATTGGGAGCTCAAGCACATGGAGATCAGGCACATAGCACAAAGTGCATCTAAAGATTTAAAGGGAATAAGAAACAAAGGGGATATATATGGATATGCCTCCATTGTATAATTCGTGATTCTATCTAAAACAGAGAGACTAAACAAAGGGTGTATATCTCAGCTCTTAATAATATGTAACGCCTTAACACGCACATCTGTAGACCCAATTTGTACGCGTTAACACATAAGAGAAGGGAAAATACAAAGCCGGTATGCATCCATAGTAGGACCAAGGTGTATTATCAGTGGATGGTTTAGCTACAATCTAAAAGGAATAAATCTTAAAAGGAATGAAACAGGCCCATATAAAAAAAAAATTCAAATAAGGAATTAGATACATCTTAATGTTATCTGTTTTAAGTAAGATGTCCAGACAAGATGTCATTGATTCTAATCTTGAAAATTGGTTCCTTACCCTGTGCTGTCATCCATGTGTGGCATGAGCTCACACAAGCTGCACTCAAAAGCTGTGCAGCTTTTATATCCCTCCCTGTTGGCTCCAAAAAGCGGTGTGTGACGTCATGCCGCCATTGGCGCCACACGGACACTAAGGGGAGGCCCACAGAGCGCAGACTAATACCAGAAAACTGGAAGTATCAACTTCCAGTCCGCATAGCCACCACAATTACTTGCTGTGCAGACAGCAAAATGTTGTGATGTTAGAACAGCATGATGCTGTGACAGGCGATGCAGGCTGCAGCGGCCAGAGGGGGCTTCGAAGTGGGCACACGGCGGGAGAGACTCAAGAATACGAATAAAACCTGTCATGCACCCTTGGGTGTCCATAAGGGGACCCCTATATGACCTCAAAACTACAACAGAATACATATGACAAAAAAAAATAAAAAAAATGGAAAAAAATGTTTTTAAAAAAAAAAAAATTGGGGTTTAGCCAGCCAAGGGAGTGTGAACTGTATGGTGTCAAATTGATGATGTTGGTTCAAAGAGGGCCCGGTGTTCGTTTCCATGGCCATCTCAGACATTGCAAATTAATCTCTTGATTGCTGTGTACATAGATCTGAAAAATAACGCTATACAATATTGATCTATAAATAATATACATAATTTTCTTCCTATATATAAATCTACATCTTCCTCTCCGCTCAAGGGACCACCGGATAGTCCAAATTACCCACCCATGTCCCTTCATGTTGGTTATATCGGGCCACAGCAAAGAATGAGGGGTGAAAGTCGAAGTGAACACGACCAATGTGTCCCATGGTAGCATGGGATGCCCAAGGTAGAGGCATAGCAGGAGATATAGAAAACCAAACAACAAGGTACAGGTGACTAGGGCCACTTCACTGAGAGTGGTTTACCCAAATTCATAGAAAAGGTTTATAACTTATCCCTTCATTAAGCCCTGGGTACCGGGTTGCTTCCAATAAATAAATCCATTGAGTCACTAACTGTAAAAGCTTGTTATCGATATCCCCCCCTCATTCTTGTTCGCTCAGGATGCAGTCCCCATCCCTACAGTTGAGGTACCTTACCAGAAATGGAGAAGGTGGTGCCCCAGGAATGCGACGACCATTGGGAATGTGATGCGCTCGTTCGACCACATAAGTTGGTGGGACAGGTGCCAGCTCTAGGATGTCTTTAAAAAGGCTTCAGCAAACTCTGAAGGCCGCTCACCCTCTGATCCCTCTGGCAGACCAAGCACCCTCACGTTGTTCCTCCTGAGGCGATTCTCAGTATCGTCTGATTTGGCCACCAGGGTCTTCGCTGTGCTTTCCAGGGCCTCGATACGGCGGTCATGGCTAGCAGCCAGATCCTCTGTGGTCATGAAGGGTTCGTTTTCGGATTCCATGAGGAATTTTCTCTAGGGCTGCCCATATGCAATTACATTCTTCTGTGAGATTGTCAATATGGGTCAGCAATGAGGATCTACTATTTTCAATAAAATAATAAAAACAGTGTAGCGCTTCAGTAGTAATAATAAATGTAAACAACATAAATTATAAGAATAGCAAAAAACACATGGATCTAAGTGCCTGAAAATAAAAGTCCAACATTAGACGTTCAATCCACTATGTTGATGGCATAAGAGTGACCAAACTGTCACAGGGAAGAGAAATGATGTACTAGACGAATGTGTTCATGCTGGTATACTTGATTGTAAAACATCAGAGAAAAGTAGATAAATACTTCTTACCGGAACAGTTGGACTCACACAGTCATATGACGGTTGAGTCTAGAAGGCTTGAGGTCACAATCTAGGACCAAAGAGTGTAAGGAGAGAGGTCAGTTGAGCTGATGGAGGAGCTCCGGGCGGTTGTAGGCTCAATGATGGATCCCTCCAAATGGAACGTCAAGGTGTTCAAGCTCAAACGCAGCCCGCTGTGCCAATACTCCAGCCTCCCCCGAATGGGAAGGGGGATGTTTGTGAGGTTTTAAACCAAAGCAATAAAAGAAAAGAAAAAAAAAAAAAAAAAAAAGAAAAGAAAAAGAGGCTCCACATGGTGCGGGTCAAACGATAAAAAGACGTTGATTTATTGAAGTCAAAAGGTAATAGATGACTTAGTGATCACATAAAAAAGCAAAAATAAAATTAAAAGCAATGTGGGGTGTCAACAGCTCGCCCGACGCGTTTCGACATATGTGTCTTCAACTGGGGCATGTTGGAACCCACCACATTGCTAACAAATATATAGGGAATGAGAGAAAGGTTCCACCTAACAGGAGGCGGGGAATCCAATCTCAGACAACCTCTTAAAGCTGCAGTGTACATTTTGGTCTAATCAGAGTATACTAATTCAGACATTGTAAACAAATACAAATAACATCTAAAGATATCACTCTTATAAACTGTTAAAATGAATATTGATGACAATGAAGTCTAAGACATAAATAAAAAGTAAGCCATCATGCTCGCATGTGAATAACACTAACCATATTAAATTGTTCATAGCCTGATCTGATATATAGATACAGAGTGATTCAATACAATTATAAATCATATACGGAGAACAGATCAAGTACTCATATAAAGAGATCAGACATGCGTTGTTAGCTATACATAAATAACATTATACTTTTGCCAAAATTTCCGTTATTCACAGACTCATCAGACTCGTAAAGTGTATGAAGCCCCAATGCACATACAGAGCATATACAAAGAACATCCAGTTCTAGTACCGAATCTCAAACATGCATTGTCAATTCTGCAAAGGCTGCATAATACTAACCCAAAAACAAACTAGTTTGTTTGTATTATATCATGAATGGAAATATAAAAGACTCAGTAATAGTGTCTAATAAAAATCTGTCATTATGTAATTAAAATGTCTCTTACTTGTTGTACCAGCGGTGTATAACCTGAAAATGTGCATGAGTAACCATGGTGATAATTCATACATAATGATCAATGTTGTGAAATTCAGATCTGATGTTCTAAACTATCATGACATACACACACACATGAAAGACTAAACCAATCACTCAGTCTATATGTCATGTGACTAAATGTGGGAGTGATTGAAAGAAACTCACGTCAATAAGATGGAGGTGTGTATGTTTACACATCATTGAGCAAGAGTGTGAGAAGGGGGTGTCATCCAGCTCATGGCGCCAAATAATCCTTATTGTGCGCTCCACGTTGCGGATCAAAACAAGCAGCGTGAGCGCTCATTGCGTACATGACAACGAAATGGGGCGTGTGTGTACAGGTGTCACATGTTGCATAATTATACAAAAGTGTAAAGGGGGCGTGTAAGCGTGAGCGTCACGCTCTGTGTCTATGCACAGAAGTATGGAGAAGGAGGAGGCATCTAAATTTGGCGCCAATTTCGTACGTGGAGAGCGTCACACGCCGCGGGGCGTGGCCGACAATAAAAAGGCCAGTCCGAGGGTGTATAGCTCTACGCGTGCGCCGTGACAGATGACGCAATTACGT
The DNA here is from genome assembly GCF_037356315.1 of Lithobates pipiens. Lineage (NCBI taxonomy): Eukaryota > Metazoa > Chordata > Amphibia > Anura > Ranidae > Lithobates > Lithobates pipiens. Next base: position 210,015,246 of record NW_027507758.1, read on the forward strand.
CATGTCATGCGCAGTGGCGGATCGGGAGTAAATACTATAAGATGATCGTCACACGCCACGGGGCGTGGCCGGCAAAACAAAGGCCAATCCGAAGATGTATCGCTCTGCACGTGCGCCATGACAAATGACGTAATTACGTCATGTCATGCGCAGTGGCGGATCAGGAATAAATACTACAAGATGATCACGGGGAATGAAAAAGATGTGACGGCATCACGTCACATCCAGTAATAAAAGCCCGACGTAACCATGACAACCGGGGAAACGACATGGCATATACGATCGAGGAAATACCCAAAAAATAGGGACACATTTACAAAAACAAAAGGAAGAAAGCAAAATATCACTCCATGTTCGGAGTATACTTCTTACTCAAGAGATTTTGTCACTAATAGCCAAAAATTATGAGGGAAATAAGAATAAAAAATATAAAAAGAATAATACCGCAAGCAAGATGCAATGCATGCAAATTGCTCGCGTAATAACCTATCTTTATATTTTAAGGTGCCAGAAACCTGAAAAGGCCTAAGAATATGATGAATGTGGCATATTCTCAATAAAAACCAAAAGTGAGATTAAACAATGGTGTGAAGGAAGTGTTTTATAGGGATAACAGTCCAAAATCCCACGTGATCCAGAAAGAATGCATAAAAAACGCATATATCTAGAATCAGGCAGGGGACAGAAATTAGAGAAGGGAATGTGTAAAAGGGGAAATAAGATGGCAATACAAAGTGTGTATAGTGAATAAGACATTGTGTCGCAGAAAACACAAATATGGGAAAATATTATAACTAGAGTGCCATATAAATAGGTGTGGAAGTATGTTGATGTGTAAAACCAAAAAATGAAAATATAGAAAAATACAGCTATAAATCAGATGGATAACTAAAATAGTATGGGGCACTAATAGACCATAGTGAAATAGTTTAGGCCTGGTTGATAAAGCTGTTGATGTCCCAGTCTGTATTCATGCCAAAGGGGGAGTAGCACCTCAATTCATAGATCCAAAATGTCTCGAGGCGCGAGACCCCCCTCAGGCATGAATCGCCTCTCCAGTTTGGGACAAATTTGTCAATGATTTGAAAACGGGTACCCGTAGGGTCTCTATTGTGTTTCTCAAGATAGTGTCTCGGAACCGGGTGTTTATCACACCCTTTTTTGATTTTACTGAGATGTTCGTTGACTCTAATAGAGAAATTGCGAATAGTGCGGCCAACATATTGTTGGTTACAAGGGCAGGTAATCAAATATACTATGTATCTGGTGACACAAGTGGTAAAGTGTTTCATAAGGTATCTGCGCGCAGTTGTAGAAGATGTAAAGGAGTCACTTTTCCCCTTACCCAGCATATTATGTAGGCAGACGTTACATTTTCTGCATGGAAAGTAACCCTTACTCTGTGGGAAAAATTGTATCGGTTTGGGGATATCTATTACATTGGGAGCGATATCGTTTTGAATGGATCGGGCTCCCCTGTAGATGGTTCCAGCTTTTTCTGGAATAATCCCACTCAAAACTTTATCACTTTGTAATACCTTCCAGTGCCTATTAATAATTCTCTTTATGTCGTTGTGTTGTGTGGAAAAAGTTGTGAAAAAAGACCATTTATATTTGTCACTTGTTACTGTTTTAACTTTTTTTTGTGTAAGAGAGGCCCTGTCAGTGTGTAAAGCTGCTTGAATCTCTACATCAAGAATCCGTGGATCGTAACCTTTGTCTTGAAACCTCTTGCGGATGGTGTAAGATTGCGAAATATAATCACTGACATTCGTGCAGTTGCGCCTGAGCCTGAGAAACTGACTGCGTGGGATGTAATTAAGCCACTGGCTATGATGACAGCTGTCAACAGGAATGTAACCATTCCGATCCGTTGGTTTGAAGAAAGTTTTCAGGACCAGGCGTTTCTGCACTACTACAACCTCTAGGTCAAGAAAATGGATGTTGGTTGTACTGGCCTCAAAGGTCAACTGGATACCACGGTCATTGGCATTAAGGGTTGCCATGAAGGAGTCAAGGGAAGGCCGACTGCCCCTCCATAGGAGGAGGATGTCGTCTATATACCTAGCCCACAGTACCAATTCAGGTCTGTTGAGGGCATAGACAACATCCTCCTCCCATTGGGCCATAAACAAGTTGGCCAAACTGGGTGCATATTTGGCCCCCATGGCAACACCTCTGTTCTGGGTATAAAAAGTACCCTGGAACCAGAAATAGTTGTGAGACATAGCAAAATCCAATAGCTGCATTAGAAAATTCCTATGTATCACGGAAAGTGTAGGATCCCTGGAGAGAAACAATTCAGCAGCTCTCAGGCCTAAATCCTGTGCGATACAGGTATATAGTGCAGAAACATCTGCTGTAACAAGAATAAGATCATCATGGTACTCAATGTTTTCTAGTAATCGAATTGTGTCACCTGTGTCCTGTAAGTAGGAAGGTATATTCCTTACTAGGGGCTGTAAATAGGAATCTATATATTTCCCTATTCGCGAGGTGATGGAATTTATACCGCTCACAATGGGGCGGCCAGGAGGGTTCACAGAATCCTTATGTATCTTAGGGAGTTGATATATTGTCGGAATGCGTGGAGCCAATGGGATCATAAATTCTCTTTCTTTCTTATTTAGAATGTTCAGAGAGAAACCTTCGTCTATGATCTCTATGAGTATTTTTTTGTATTTAAGGGTAGGGTCCCCTGGTAAGGGGCTGTAGGTGGTGTCATCGCTCAATAATCTATTCATTTCCCCTATGTAGCGAGATTTATCTAAAACCACTATACCACCCCCCTTGTCTGCAGGGCGAATGATAAGATTTTTCCTTTCACATAGAGATTTGAGGCCCTGTGCTATGGAAGGGTCTTGATGTGTCCTTTTTATGGGTAACTTGTCTAAATCATTTAGAACAAGATTTTTAAAAACATTAATAGATGGTGGTAGGATCCCTGGGTTGAACAAAGATGGATTGCTCAAACCAGAGTGTTTAACTGATGTAGAATTGGAAATCTTATTGGTTACACTTGGAAGAGACAAAAAATGTCTCTGAATGTGTAACTTGCGAATGAACTTATGCACATCAATAAATGTGTTAAATTTGTTGAGTTTTCTAGGTGGGACAAATTTAAGACCCTTATCTAGAATGCATTTCTCACTCGCTGATAATGTTACTGTACTTAGATTAAAAATGCCCGCACCTACTGAGTCCTTTTTCTTTTTGTGCTGGATGCGCCTCCCCCCTCTGGTGCCTCGTTTAGTTTTTGGTTTCCTCCACGTATGGGGGTATCCCTGTGAAAATCCTGATAATAGGGGGGCCCTGATGGATGATTGCGGTTATATGGGGGTCTAAACGGAGGTTCATCATTGTAAGTCATGTAAGGGGGAGGGTCACGTTGAGAATCGTAATGATCCTCATCTCTAAGGGGTAGGTAACGATTATAGGTATGAATTGGAGTACTGTGTGGGTAATCGTCCCTACTGTGACTGTAGTTGTCATCCCTCCGGGATCTACTGTGTTCACGGGAAATATGTTGGTGACCACCATTGTTATTTCCATGGTGTCTGTCTGGGCCATAACCCTGATTGTTTCTGCCCTTACCCTTATGTCGAGGTTTGGAACCTTTCCCTTGAAAGTTAGGGTATTGGACTTGGGCAGGGGATCTGTATACATAATTATTTGTTCTAGAAGGTCCGCTGGACCTGGGCGGAGGTGGAGGGGGTTCATATATTAACCTCCTTTCCGTCTCCATAGCCTCAGGTTGCATAGTGTCTGATGGCGGGTCATTCGCTGGTTCTGAACCAATTTTTTTCTGCCAATTAAAGACAGCATTGGATTTATAATCGTTAACATCACGATTATACTTTTTTTGTTTTTTGATACGTTGATCTTTTTCCTCTTTCTCCAGATGATTTCTTAGATTGGAGGATAACGTATTATACTCTGGTGTACCCAATGCTGGTGTAAGTTTTTCTTTGATATCTTTAATTTCCTTATCAATGAGGGGTAACCTGGCCTGTTTTTTATCTATCAAGAAATTTAGCAGTTTAATACCCATCTCATTGAAAAAGATGAACCAGGCATCAAACTCAACCTCTCCTTGTTGGGGGTGTATGTCCCAACGTAGACCACGAGGGACCATTTTCTCTTTAGTATATTGCCTCAAGAATGCGATGTCCCATTGAAGATGGATTTCTGAGACCATCACATTCTTGAGTCTAATAAAGAGACCACTAACTTCAGTGTTAGTGGAGTTAGGTGTAAACACACCATCAGTGTTGAGGGATCTAGAGGTCCTATATTCAAAGATATCCATTGTGGAGAAAGAGACAATATAACAAAAAAAAAAATTGTGTAAAAGACAAAGAAACTAGAAAAAGCTGCAGTGGATAATGGGTCACAGCAAGAAATACAAAAAAAGGGAAAACACTGCGCTATAGTTTATAAAAAAATGGCCACAACGGCCACAACAGCAGCCAACACCAAAAACAAACGAAGTTCAACAGATAAAATAATAAAAACAGTGTAGCGCTTTTATTACTGGATGTGACGTGATGCCGTCACATCTTTTTCATTCCCCGTGATCATCTTGTAGTATTTATTCCTGATCCGCCACTGCGCATGACATGACGTAATTACGTCATTTGTCATGGCGCACGTGCAGAGCGATACATCTTCGGATTGGCCTTTGTTTTGCCGGCCACGCCCCGTGGCGTGTGACGATCATCTTATAGTATTTACTCCCGATCCGCCACTGCGCATGACATGACGTAATTGCGTCATCTGTCACGGCGCACGCGTAGAGCTATACACCCTCGGACTGGCCTTTTTATTGTCGGCCACGCCCCGCGGCGTGTGACGCTCTCCACGTACGAAATTGGCGCCAAATTTAGATGCCTCCTCCTTCTCCATACTTCTGTGCATAGACACAGAGCGTGACGCTCACGCTTACACGCCCCCTTTACACTTTTGTATAATTATGCAACATGTGACACCTGTACACACACGCCCCATTTCGTTGTCATGTACGCAATGAGCGCTCACGCTGCTTGTTTTGATCCGCAACGTGGAGCGCACAATAAGGATTATTTGGCGCCATGAGCTGGATGACACCCCCTTCTCACACTCTTGCTCAATGATGTGTAAACATACACACCTCCATCTTATTGACGTGAGTTTCTTTCAATCACTCCCACATTTAGTCACATGACATATAGACTGAGTGATTGGTTTAGTCTTTCATGTGTGTGTGTATGTCATGATAGTTTAGAACATCAGATCTGAATTTCACAACATTGATCATTATGTATGAATTATCACCATGGTTACTCATGCACATTTTCAGGTTATACACCGCTGGTACAACAAGTAAGAGACATTTTAATTACATAATGACAGATTTTTATTAGACACTATTACTGAGTCTTTTATATTTCCATTCATGATATAATACAAACAAACTAGTTTGTTTTTGGGTTAGTATTATGCAGCCTTTGCAGAATTGACAATGCATGTTTGAGATTCGGTACTAGAACTGGATGTTCTTTGTATATGCTCTGTATGTGCATTGGGGCTTCATACACTTTACGAGTCTGATGAGTCTGTGAATAACGGAAATTTTGGCAAAAGTATAATGTTATTTATGTATAGCTAACAACGCATGTCTGATCTCTTTATATGAGTACTTGATCTGTTCTCCGTATATGATTTATAATTGTATTGAATCACTCTGTATCTATATATCAGATCAGGCTATGAACAATTTAATATGGTTAGTGTTATTCACATGCGAGCATGATGGCTTACTTTTTATTTATGTCTTAGACTTCATTGTCATCAATATTCATTTTAACAGTTTATAAGAGTGATATCTTTAGATGTTATTTGTATTTGTTTACAATGTCTGAATTAGTATACTCTGATTAGACCAAAATGTACACTGCAGCTTTAAGAGGTTGTCTGAGATTGGATTCCCCGCCTCCTGTTAGGTGGAACCTTTCTCTCATTCCCTATATATTTGTTAGCAATGTGGTGGGTTCCAACATGCCCCAGTTGAAGACACATATGTCGAAACGCGTCGGGCGAGCTGTTGACACCCCACATTGCTTTTAATTTTATTTTTGCTTTTTTATGTGATCACTAAGTCATCTATTACCTTTTGACTTCAATAAATCAACGTCTTTTTATCGTTTGACCCGCACCATGTGGAGCCTCTTTTTCTTTTCTTTTTTTTTTTTTTTTTTTTTCTTTTCTTTTATTGCTTTGGTTTAAAACCTCACAAACATCCCCCTTCCCATTCGGGGGAGGCTGGAGTATTGGCACAGCGGGCTGCGTTTGAGCTTGAACACCTTGACGTTCCATTTGGAGGGATCCATCATTGAGCCTACAACCGCCCGGAGCTCCTCCATCAGCTCAACTGACCTCTCTCCTTACACTCTTTGGTCCTAGATTGTGACCTCAAGCCTTCTAGACTCAACCGTCATATGACTGTGTGAGTCCAACTGTTCCGGTAAGAAGTATTTATCTACTTTTCTCTGATGTTTTACAATCAAGTATACCAGCATGAACACATTCGTCTAGTACATCATTTCTCTTCCCTGTGACAGTTTGGTCACTCTTATGCCATCAACATAGTGGATTGAACGTCTAATGTTGGACTTTTATTTTCAGGCACTTAGATCCATGTGTTTTTTGCTATTCTTATAATTTATGTTGTTTACATTTATTATTACTACTGAAGCGCTACACTGTTTTTATTATTTTATCTGTTGAACTTCGTTTGTTTTTGGTGTTGGCTGCTGTTGTGGCCGTTGTGGCCATTTTTTTATAAACTATAGCGCAGTGTTTTCCCTTTTTTTGTACTATTTTCAATAGCCAACAGGATCACTGCCATGTCTCCTGAAGTGGAGGGCACCGGAGCCGCGAAGGGGATCGGTCTCTCCTGGTTCACTGTCATGTTCAGCCAGCAGCGTGTGGAGCCTGTCACCTAAGATGGCGTCGGAGTGCCCGGCCGGCGCCAGCTTTTTGCTGGAATGTGGGGCCGTGGGTTTACTTTTAGCCGGCATGAATGAAGGCGCAATCACCAGTACTGTAGTGCTCATTATCAGGGTCTCACACGGTGCTATGAAGGATAAAAAACCCATAAGGATGGCAGGAGCTCTCCTTGATTTGACATCCTCCGCTACATCCAGTCACACCCCATGCAATAAAGTTCTATGAGCAGTATGCAAAATATAAAATATGTGCAAAAAAAACAAAACAAACTAATATATTACTATTTAAATTAGTGAGAAAAATCATGCAGAAAAAAAAATGTATTACTTGTGAAAAATGAATGCAAAGCAAATTCCTTGCTGTAAAGTTCATAAGTCTCCCCCGTGATGCCAAACAAAAAAATACAAGAAATCTTAACCACTTAAAGACCGAGCCTGCTTTTCAGACTCTGTATTTACAAGTTAAAAACAAGAAAATTACTTAGAACCTCCAAACATAATTTTTTCTAACATCCTGGAGAATAAAATGGCGGTCATTGCAATCATTTTTCTCACACCGTATTTGCGCAGCGGTCTTATAAGCGCACTTTTTTGGGAAAAAAAATAATTTTGAATTAAAAATATGACAACAGTACAGTTAGCCCAATAATTTTTTTTAGATTGTGAAAGATAATGTTTAACTGAGTAAATTGATACCCAACATGTCACGCTTCAAAATTGTGCCTGCTCGTGGAATGGCGTAAAACTTTTACCCTTAAAAATCTCCATAGGCAATGTTTAAAAAATTCTACAGGTTGCAAGTTTTGCATTACAGAGGAGGGCTAGAATTATTGCTCTCGCTCTAATGATCACGGCGATACCTCACATATGTGGTTTGAACACCGTGCTCATGTATGCGTTTGCTTCTGTGAGTGAGCTCGTCTGGACGGGGTGCTTTAAAACAGTTACTAAGGTTGAATAAAGACACCAGTCCATCCAGTTCAATCTGATTCACATCGATCCCTACCCTCAAGGACCCCACAATCCAAGGTCCCCATTCATATACTAGGGCCAATTAATTTTTTTGGACAGAAGCCAATTAACCTACCTGCATGTCTTTGGAGTGTGGGAGGAAACCGGAGTACCCAGAGGAAACCCACACAGGCACAGGGAGAACATGCAAATTCCAGGCAGGTAGTGTTGGGGTTGGGATTCGAACCAGCGACCCTTTTTACTGCTAGGCGAGAGTGCTAACCACTGCACCACTGTGCTGCCCTCTTATCTCTGGAGGTGATCCCCTTTTTAATGCATGCCAATATTCTGTTTGCTTTGTTAGCAGCAGCTTGGCATTGCATGCCATTACTGAGTCTATCATCTACTAGGACCCCAAGGTCATTTTCCATCATTTATAATTCATTTTGGCGGTTTTACTAATGGTTGCCGAACTGAGTTAGTTTCAGTATTTTACTTATTGTTGCTTTATCTCTGTGTTCCCAATTCCTTTTCCCATTTTTTAACAAATGGCAGGATCTCCAGCTCGTCCACCGTCAGCAGCAACTTATATAACCTAGATATAATCCCTTTAATGGTATCTGTTGTACAGAGCCGCTCCAACGGAGGCAGCTCATCTTCAGATCTTATTGGTTGCGGTAAATTTTTCACGAAGTGGGCCAGCTGGAGGTACCGCCACTCGTCTATCACCATTAATTCCCTATTGTGTACTAAGTCCTGATATGTTACTATTTTCCCATCTTTAATTATATCTCTTACTCATGCCCTATCTTTTTTCAACCAATTCCCTCCTATTATCTTTCTTCCTGGTGCAAAATATAATTTTTTCCTTCAGTGCTATTAACCGTGAATTATAGTGCCCATTTAATTGTTTATACACCCCATCCCAAATCTTGAGTGCATTCCGTGTTAATTCATTTGTATTCAGATCAAGTGTCCTGTATTTTGGAGGGTTATATCGAGCCATCAGGTGCTGGACACTGGCACACCCCTTAAGGCGTAAACTTCCCCTCCCACTACTGGGAGTCCTCAGTTTTTTCGCCAGTGTCTAAGGTGTTGGGCACGTGTAAGAATGTGTTGTACTGAGCTCCAAGGGCAGTAAGCCTTTGAGAGCCAGCCATCCTGACCGGATACGTTCTGATGTCTCAATAATGGACTAAATTAATGGTACCCGGGCCTCGTCATCCGAAGACGCAATGTGTTGCTTGCAAATGCTTTAAGAGCTGGGCCCTGGGATCCAGTACTTTTTGGTAGTAAGGCCAATAAAAATTTACTGGCAGGGTCTTCTCACAGGTCCAGGATTGTGGGATAACCTGAGTGTTCCCCGGTTCCTGAAGTGTCAGGGCTGGCTTAGCCCTTCCTCCTCTGGGCTGGCCGCTCAGCTGTCGGCTAATTGCCAGCTCTCTTCTCTTTCCACAGTTACCAGCCGTTCCTGATGATGCTCGTCTGACCTGCCTATTTAAAGCCTTCCTGCTCACTTTTTCATTTGCCTTTGAGTTGGACACATCACAGGGAACCATCTCCTGCTGTTTGTTTCAAGACTGGCTTGCTGGCATCCCACCTGGCTTCTTATTCTGCTTGTGCTTGCTCTCCTTGGATCCCTGACTTCCGGCCTGGCTGATTACCCGGTCTGGTTAATGAACTTTGGACTGGCTGACTACCCGATCTGGCTACAGGACTCTGGCTATGCTTGACTACGCTTTTTTCTATTTACCTTTTTATTTTTATTAATAAACAAGTGTGATTTGATTGTACTTCTGTCTGTCTGTTTCATGGTTTCTGACAGCACGCGAAGGCCATGAATTCAGAAGATACAGTCAATCCACTTGTTGGTAATATTTTTTCCAGATTGGATGAGCAAGATCACCGCATGGATCAGTTTGCCTTGGCGTTACAAACGCTCCTGAATCACACGGCTCACCTGGAATCCCCCACTGTGGCTGCTCCGGTACAACCTGAGTCACAGGCCGTCCCTGCTGCTGCACCAGTCTCTGTGCAGGCACCCGCCTCGAGTATTAACTCTATAAGAGGTATGTCTGGTTCTGCTCCGCTTCCCCGGTGATTTGGGGGTGATCTAGTTCAATGCAGAGGGTTTCTCAATCAGGTTGAGATATACTTCGAAATGCTGCCCCAGGTGTTTCCCACGGACAGAAGCAAAGTAAGTTTTGTGATATCTTTGCTTTCTGAGAGAGCCTTGGCCTGGGCTAACCCTCTATGGGAGACGCAAAAACCTGTTGTCTTGAGTTACCCTCAGTTTGTGGCCTCCTTTAAAGGGTTTTTGACGTTCCCGCACGCTCCGCTTCTGCTGCCAAGTGCCTCGTGTCCATCAGAGTACGAGAACTGTTGCTGACTACGCCATTCAATTCCGTACTGTGGCAGCAGAGGTTGCTTGGAACAATGAGGCCCTCGTGGCTGCTTTTTCTCATGGTCTCTCAGATTCCATCAAGGATGAGATAGCAGCCCGAGATATACCCACTGAGCTGGAGAGCTTGATCTCTTTTGCTATCCTCATTGACTCCAGACTCAGAGAAAGACTTTCTCTTAAAGCGGTTCTGCACCTTAAAAAAAAAATATTAAAAGCCAGCAGCTACAAATATTGCAGCTGCTGACTTTTAATAAATTGACACTTACCTGTCCAAGGGTCCAGCGATGTCGGTGGCAGATGACGAGCGATCGCTCATCTCTCTGTTGCCCCCCGCCGCCATCCTCTGTCAGGGAATCGGGAAGTGAAGCGTTGCGGCTTCACTGTCCGGTTCCCTACTGCACATGCGCGAGTCACGCTGCGTATCTCTGCTGGTCCCCGCTGTGTCCTGGGAACTGTGTGTTTCCAAGAACACAACGGGGGCGGGGCATCTGCGGCGGTCTGTCCCGGAAGTGGGTGCAGATACCTGGATTATCCAGATAACTGCACCCCCCTCCCCCCTGAAAGGTGACGATTGTGGCACCGGAGGGGGGGAGGGATCAGATGAGCGGAACTTCCACTTTAGGGTGGAGAACCGCTTTAAGGAGCGCTTGTGGAAGCCTCCTGTAAGTTTGCCTCCAAGCTTTGTAGTCCCACCCATGCCTCCCTCACATCCCATGCCTCCTGGTACCGAGTTGGTCAGTGAAGATGAACCCATGCACCTGGGCTTCACGCGTCTCTCTGCGGATGAGAGAGCCTTTAGGAGGAGGGAGAGATTGTGCCTTTATTGTGGCCAGGCAGGTCACTTTTTGAAGTCTTGTCCTACCCATCCAGGGAACGGTCGAACCTTGAGGTCCTGTCATGGACAGACCTTAGGTGGCATTGTTTCGTCCCCAGTTATCCAGAAGGATAAGCCCCTGGTTTTGGTCACCCTTTCTTGGGCTGAGTCATCCATCGAGATACAGGCTCTAGTGGACTCTGGGGCTGCAGGCCTGTTCATTGATGCTGCATTTGTTTCGCAGCACTCGATTCCGATGCAGCTGCGTGACACTCCACTTGCCATTGAAGCTCTTGACGGGAGACTTTTACAGCCTGCCCATGTGACTCATGAGACGGTTCCGTTGTCCATGGCCGTAGGGGCTCTTCACCATGAGATAATCCAATTCCAAGTTATTTCCTCACCCAGATTTCCGCTGGTTATTGGTTATCCTTGGTTACAGAGGCACAACCCCTCTTTTGATTGGCTCCGCGCTGAGGTTCTCTTCTGGTCACCACAATGCAGTGAGACATGCTTCCTGAAGGTATCCAAGGTCCTGTGCACCGATTCATTCCCCTCCTTGCCGGAGGAGTACCATGATTTTGGCGATGTCTTTGTCTTTGATAAAGGTCAAGCTGGTAGTTTGCCTCCACACTGGACTTATGATTGCGCAATTGACCTTCAACCTGGTGCCATACCTCCTCATGGTCGGGTTTACCCTTTGTTGGTCTTGGAGGATAAGGCCATGGAGGAGTATGTTGCTGACGCACTTTCTCGAGGTTTCATCTGCAAGTCCTCGTCTCCTGCTGGTGCTGGTTTCTTCTTTGTGAAAAAGAAGAGCAGTGAACTGAGACCTTGTATAGATTATAGGGGTCTCAATCGTGTCACAATTAAGAATGCCTACCCGATTCCATTGATTACGGAGTTATTTGACCGCCTCAAGGGAGCAACGGTTTTCAAAGCTTGACCTGAGAGGGGCATACAATCTAGTGCGCATTAAGGTGGGCGACGAGTGGAAAACTGCATTTAATACCAGAACAGGCCATTATGAACACCTGGTAATGCCTTTTGGCCTTTGTAACGCCCCAGCAGTTTTCCAGAAATTTATTAACAATGTCCTCTGAGATTTTTTGCAATTGTGTGTGGTGGTTTATCTCAATGATATCCTCCTATTTTCCAAGTCCCTGGAGAGCCACCACACAGATGTCTGTCGTGTACTTCAGAAACTAAGAGAGAACAATCTCTATAGTAAACTGGAGAAGTGCGAGTTCCATCGTGAACAGGTTACATTCCTGGGCTATGTCATTTCCACTGCTGGTTTTTCGATGGACCCAGAGAAACTGTCGGCAGTCCTACAGTGGCCTCGACCCGTGGGTTTACATCCTCTGCAGCGTTTCCTGGGCTTTGCCAACTACTATCAGAAGTTTCAAGAATTAAGAGAGAGGGATCAAATCATTAAGGATACCACGTCCCAATAATTATTAGAGAATAAGAGGGGGGCCAAGGATGGGGCTGGGGGGTAACCAACACCGGGACTTTTAGGGTATCAGATCAAAAGACATTTTGTTTTATTATAAGAGTTGTTCAAATCGACTGAATTGACAATTGAAATAAATATAAAAATAATTTTTATTTACATCTTACAAAGTCAGTAGTAAAACTTTACTGTTACAGTCATGAAGATAATCTTACACGGTACAACGTGGAAAACCACTCTAGAGTTACCCAACTTTGTCCATAAAGAGAAAAACAGAAATAAGCTGCAATTTTCAACATGTTTCGCTCGATTTGAGCTTCTTCAGGAAATTTAAGCAGCCAATGATCAAAGCTAAGATAGCAGAGATATACAACAAGTAAGTATTAATCAGTCAATGAAATAAAGTAAAATTCATAGTATTATATAAAGAATAATTGATATCAGAAAAGAAAACAATCAAATTGATGCGATTTCAGTGAATAGGCAAATAGATTCATTTACAAGTTCAGTAAATCAAAATTACATCAAAATAGGGTCTAACCAAGTTCGTCAGGACTCCCCATATCTGTGGTGTATTCAAATAATATAACTGAGAAACTATGAAGTTTGAATGGAAACGTTAATGACATCATGGCCAGAGAGGGTGTATTGCCATTTTAGGTCTGCAGAGAGGAACAATAGATAGTAATAATTGGCAATGATTACCTGGGTAAGGGTTTGAAAGGGGTTGGTTGAGATGATTAATGGGTGAGTAAATAAGTAAATAAATATATTACCTGATGAGGTTAATTGAAATAGAATCAATAGAGTTTAAAACATTGATAGCATCATCATGTTATTTGTCAGAGAGGATCCAGAGATTAAGTCTAGGTTAGTTTCAAACTGAAAAAAAAGAAAATGGATGTAGTGTGTCATACAGGATCAAAAGGATCCGGCTTGACCGTTTGTAGTTAGGAAATAGTGACTGAACAAACAGCAGCTTGTTTGCATTTCAGCAGACCTACCTCTGAAGTATAGGTGAATCCAGAAATGGAAGGAGGGGATGTACGAACGATCCTGTCCCATCAATTGCCTTGGGGCAACTGACAGGGAGAGGAGATTATGAACCTCTCCAGCTTAGCGGCGTCTGACGTCACTGCCGAGCTGCAGGGGTGACGGGGAAGGGCTTCTCCTGCTATTTCGGAGCTGGGTGTCTTATCGCGCATGCGCGGGCGATGTCAAACGCGTCATCGTGGCTATTTTGGGAAATTCCACAGACCGCGCATGCGCGAATGGCGCAAATCGCGCCATCGCGCCGTCTCGGCCATTTTGGAAAATCCCAACATCAATGTATGCCAATTATATGGTGGTGTGTGTATTCATCTCTCAGAAAGATAAATAATTAAGCAAGTCGAAGACTGCCAATTGTGAACTAGGGGTTTAAAAATGGCTAGTTGGTAGGAAGGCAGCAGCAATTTAGCATAGAGAGCCAAATTCCAAAAAAAGGGGACACATTGGCCAAATGTCTGATTGATTGACAGAGCTAGAAAACAATAATGTCCCCGGGGCGCCCGTGCAGACCTATTTATTCAAAGACACGTCAACTATATTTGGTTATGGCCAACAAGGATGAAAAAAAAAAAAACTATCGGAAGTTTATTCGTAACTTCTCGTCTCTGGTCAAGCCTCGGACTGATATGACCAGAAAGGACGGTAACCCACAGAGTTGGTCTCTGGAGTCCATTAAGGCCTTTGAGACTCTCAAGGCTGCCTTTGTTTCTGTTCCTGTGTTGGCACATCCTGATCCTACATTGCCTTTTATCCTAGAAGTTGATGCTTCTGAGACGGGAGTTGGCGTCCTTCTGTCTCAACGTCCAACTCTGAGAGCGCTACGCATCTGTGTGGCTACTTTTCCAAGAAATTGTCACCTGCTGAGTGCAATTATGAGATTGGTGACAGAGAGCTGTTGGCGATCAAGAATCTTACATTCTTGTCTGAGGCTAAGCGACTCTCTCCCAGAAGGGCTTGATGGACTCTTTTCTTGTCGAGCTTTAATTACATTGTCTCATTCTTACCCAGTACTAAGAATGTAAGGGCTGATGCCTTGTCACAACAATTTTCCTCCACTTCCAAGTCAGTCGGTTCCAGTTCCTATGATTCCTCCTGATCGTATCTTGGCTACGGTTCGCACCAGTCTTACTTCTCCTTTGGGTGACACAATTCTTGCTGCTCAGGTCCATGCTCCTCCTCATAAACCTTGTGACCGCTGCTTTGTCCCAGAGAGTCTCCATACTGCAGTGCTCCAGACTTACCATTCTCCCAAGGCAGCTGGCCATCCTGGGAAGAATCATCTCATTTGGGCCATCTCCCAACAATTCTGGTGGCCTAGTCTAGGGGCTGATGTTACTGCCTTCATAGCTGCCTGTCCCGTGTGTGCTCAGAGTAAGACTCCACAACACCTTCCAGTGGGCCTCCTACAGCCCATACCCAATGGAGAGAGGCCCTGGACTCACCTGTCTATGGATTTCATTGTGGAATTGCCCAACTCCCAAGGCAACAATGTTATCCTTATGGTGGTTGACCGGTTCTCAAAGATGTGTCATTGTATTCCACTTAAGAAGTTGCCCACCTCTAAGGAACTGGCTTCCATTTTTGCTCGGGAGATCTTTCGCTTACATGGGCTACCCAAGGTGATTGTCTCGGATATTGGCAGTCAGTTTGTCTCCCAGTTCTGGCGAGCCTTTTGTGCACAGTTAAGAATCCAGCTTGCGTTCTCTTCTGCGTATCACCCGCAGTCTAATGGGGCCGCAGAACGAGCCAATCAGTCCTTGGAGCAATTCCTACGTTGCTATATTTCTGACCATCATAACAACTGATTGGACCTACTACCTTATGCAGAGTTTGCTCTCAATGCCTTGAATTCTGCCTCGCGATTGTCTCCATTTATGGCAAATTATGGTTTCCAACCTTCCATGTTGCCTGCGTTGTTTGTTCTGCAGAGTATTCCTGTGTTAGAGGAGCATCTCCGTGGTCTTCGTTCTGCTTGGGTACAAGTCTAGGAAGCTTTGCGTCATGCTAATGATAGGTACAGACTCCATGCTGACCGCAGATGCCTGCCTGCACCTTCCTACTAGGTTGGGGACAGGGTCTGGCTGTCATCTCGCAACCTCCGGCTTCGTGTTCCCTCACTGAAGTTTGCACCTTGGTTTATTGGGCCTTTCCGTATCTTTCGCAGGATTAACCCAGTAGCTTACGCATTGGACCTTCCTCCTAGTATGCGCATCTCTAATGTGTTTCATGTCTCCTTATTGAAACCGTTGGTCTGTAACCGATTTACCACCTCGGTGCCATGTCCTCACCCTATTCTGGTTGAGAACCATGAGGAGTATGAGGTACGATCCATTGTTGACTCCCATAGGTTCCGTGGGCGCATACAGTACCTGGTGCATTGGAAAGGATACGGTCTGGAGGAATGCTCCTGGGTTTCATCCTCTGACGTACATGCCCCTGTTCTCCTCCGCGAGTTCCATAGACTGTTTCCCCTCAAGCCCGGTGGCCCTCCGAGGGAGAGGGGTCATGGGGGGGTACTGTCAGGGCTGGCTAAGCCCTTCCTCCTCTGGGCTGGCTGCTCAGCTGTCGGCTAATTGCCAGCTCTCTTCTCTTTCCAGTTACCAGTTGTTCCCGATGATGCTCGTCTGACCTGCCTATTTAAAGCCTTCCTGCTCACTTTTTCATTTGCCTTTGCGTTGGACACATCACAGGGAAACATCTCCTGCTGTTTTTTTCAAGACTGGCTTGCTGACATCCCATCTGGCTTCTTATCCTGCTTGTGGTTGCTCTCCTTGGATCCCTGACTTCCGGCCTGGCTGATTACCCGATTTGGTTAATGAACTTTGGACTGGCTGACTACCCGATCTGGCTACAGGACTCTGGCTATGCTTAACTATGTTTTTTTCTATTTACCTTTTTATTTTTATTAATAAACAAGTGTGATTTGATTGTACTTCTGTCTCAGTCTGTTTCATGGTTTCTGACATGAAGGTTTCCTTTTAAGGTCTCGGAGCCTACTGTGAAGGGCGAAGATTGGGTTTCTTGATAAACCCTGCTGTGAGATAAGGTAGGGGGGATTTTCTCAGGAATCTCTCCTTCCATGTATTGTATTGTGTTGTCATGTCATGTCTATGTGTCACCACTGTAGGCTGTATTGAGCACTCACCATTCTGACGCTGGAAACAGCAGAAGCGCCACTCTCCTCTCCGTTCAAGCCAACTCAGACCCGCAGGTATGAAGGGGGGTCTGATCACTTCCTGGGCCCCCAGATTGGCGATTTTTGTTTGATTGAATGCCAGCCAGCTGCCTTTTTTTCTTTCACAAAAGATACCGGCACTCACGCGGGAGATTTAACTTCCCGGTTCGAAAGAGGGGGGGCTGTTTCCATGCGGGGGGCGTGGCTAAGCGGCATCAGACGCCGGCCGCACGTGTAGGAAGTAGTTTAGAGCTCTGCAAGGGAAGCTTCTGCCTGGCGCTGGAGGGACAGAGCAGAGTGGTTGCTGGTCAGGTTTGGTGACACAGGCATTTCCCTTTTGACAACATTGTACTGTATAGCTAGGATTAATAGCAGTTATTGTACTGTACTATAGCCTAGCAAGTGAAACATTATTTGGTACTGTCTCTGCTTTGTACAATAAGCAATGAGTGACAAAGGGACCAGGAACTCCTCTAAGGGTTCTAAGGGGTTAAATGGTATACAACAAACTAAAAACCCTTCCAAAAAGAATGTCATCCTCCCCTGAGAGGTAAAAAGAAAAATACGGCCAGGCAGATGAGCCGTCAAGGGTAGAACACTTCTGTCCCTGTTTATTTAATACAAACTTTTTTTCTTCCAGCATTTAAAAGATTATTTCTATGATGTCTCTCCATAGTAGAACTAAACATAGCAGATTCCCATCTAGTCCTCTGGGCTCTTTTGTTGAGGTGCAGGAGGCTGGGGATCAGGTAGATCTTCCCAAATATTGAAAGATACTTATTTTTCCTCTTCGGAGGATCCTAACAGGGAGGGAGTAGCCACACAAGTCAGGTGTTTTGGCTACTCCCTTACTTAACCCTTTTGTTGCCTGCAGCACAGGCTCTTGAAGTGTCTACCTCTAATAGGATTCATTTGAACCTCTCCCGCCTGGGAATGTTTTTCCTATTCATGCATAGTTATGTATTCTGAATGGGAAAATTTCTATGAAAGAAATGTGGGTTCCAGCTATTAATGCTGCAATCACCTCAGTGAGCAGTCTCACATGTCCAGTGGATAATGTACTGATGTTAAAGGATCCAGCAAGTTAGGTTGGATTTTCCTTTTAAAGACAAGATGTCTTTTGCAGTTCTGGCTACAATTTGAGTAGCTCAGTCCATTAACCCTTTAACGTCTGCTCCACTATTTTGGTGGATCACATTTTGATTCACGCCAGTGCATTGGAATTAGGACTCCAAGGGGTTCAGTACAGGTGTGAGATACCTGAAAGTTCTGCCTGATCAGCAGGTCCGGGAAGGGGCTTGTGTATTTGACAAACTGTGTCTCACAGATGCTATGAAGGTCTGGATCGTTTAAGCCGTATGGCTTATACTTGGACTAGTGCATTTTTGCAGAGGTCCGTGGCTGAAATATTGATCAGCCGAAGCACCAGGTAAAAACCTTTACCCAGTTTGTGTCCCTTCCTGGGGTACGACTATTTAGAGTGGATAAGTACATCCAAAAAGGGTAAAGCTCTCTTTACCAGTAAAAGGAGGTTCAAACACTTCTCCTTTAATCGTGCAGCCTCTCCTATGACTGGGATATCTGCCTTTACGCAGTCTCAACAGTCTTAATTGTCAGGTTCAGGAGAAAGTTCCCAGGGGCAGCACCAGGATCTTGGGGGCAGAAGGCCTATAAAGCAGAATGTTAAGGCCTTCTCATGAAGGAGCACCCCCACTCGTTTGGGTGAGGGGAAAGGTCCTGCGATTCTCAAGGTTACATTTAGAGTTTCAAGAGCCCGGATGGCCCAGTCGGCTTATGATCTGAGGGTCTGGGGTTCGGGTCCTGTTTGGGTGCTGCCTGTGGGGTCCTTGGCTTCTGATGTGACAACTTTATGTAAAACAAGGGGTCCGCTAGCAGGCGGAACAGACGCATTTGTTTTTCCAGGGGATCAGTTTTCACTGAAATACGCATTTCCTCCAGCTCTGCTACCCCTACGCCTTCTCCGCAGGATTAAGCAGGAACAGAAAGAGGTGATTCTGGTGGCCGCAGCCGGGTCCAACAAGATCTTAATTTATCGAGATCATAAAGATGGCAGTAGGAGTCCTTTGGACTCTGCCATTATAGCCAGACCTTCTTGCACAGGGTCTGGTATTTCATCCTACTTTACGGACAAGGAGTTTAACAGGTTTGACTGTTGAATCCCACTCTATAAAAGATCGTGGGTGATCTCCTTCAGTAGTGTCTACTTTGACTAATGCCAGGAAGCCGCCTTCCAGAATCACTTACTATAGAATCTGGAAGGCATAGGTTTCTTGGTATGGATCCAGAGGTTGGCACCCCAGGAGGTATGTCAATAGGCAGGATTCCTGCTTATGGGATCTGAAATGAAGCTGGCCTTGACTTTTATCAAGAGCCAGATCCAGGCCGTGTCGATGTCTTTTCCTGTGGCCTCTTGCTTTCCACTCTTGGTGCATAGCTTATTCAGGGGGTAACACAGTTTATTCCCCCTATCAGGGCACCTCTAAATCCTTAGGATTTAAGATTGGTCTTATCGGCTTTGTTAAATCAGCTGTTTGAACCTTACGAGAAATTCTCATGGTTCTTTGACAAGAGATTTTTTGCTTGCCATTTCTTTTGCTAGAAGAGTATTACAACTTGGTCTTCGGTTCAGACGTTTTTTCAGATTTTATCAAATCGATATTAAAGGTCTGTCAGGTCAGGAGTGCACCGCAAGGTAGTGGACCCTATGGCTGACCGCTGCGGACAGGAGTCAAGGTGATAAGGAAGGCAGGTCCACCGGAACACCAAGACAGATCCCCCCGGGGTTAGAGCGTAAGATTCCCTGGGGCGCAGAGTCTAAGAGCCAACAGGTGTTCACCAGAGCCTCTAGTGATTGCTTGGCTACAAAACTGAGGACTCCCAGTAGGGGGAGGGGTTATATGGGGGAAGTTCATGCCTTAAGGGGCGTGCCAGTGTCCAGCACCTGATGTTCCGATATAACCCACATAGTTATTACTATGGCACTGTGTCCCCTGATGTACATCAAAGAAAAGGATTTTACAGGTAAGCTGTTATAAAAATCCTATGTTTTTCTTTTTCTTTTCTCCAACCCATTTGACTATTCTCGACAGCACTATCACCTTATAGTATTTTTGGCTATTGGGGACTGCTAGCCCTCCTTTTTTTTTTTTTTTTTTTTCCAATATTAAAAAGGAGACTCTTAGTTTTTTATTTTTCCAAACAAAATTCATTATCAGAGATTTAAGCTTTGAGAAATATAAATTGGGTAATGCTATAGGCATCATCTGGAATTTGTAAAGAATCTTTGGTGGCAAAAACATCTTTAACGTATTGATGCGTCCTATCCAAGAAAGTGATCTATTATCCAGTCTTTTAGTTTCGGTTTTAATTTTGTCTAACAGTGGTATGTAATTTAATTTTTTTATATCTTCCTCAATGAATTCGCTAATTTTATTCCTAAGTATTTTAATTCTTTCTTCCATGGGAATTTTCATTCCTTTTGGAGCTGCCGTTTTTCAAATTTACTTACATTTATATTTAAAATTTCGGATTTTGCTTGGTTGATTTTAAAATTTGACAGTTCACCATAATATTATGTTCTATGACCTTTATTAACTTGGGCATTGTATTCCTTGGTTTACTTATATAAAACAATACATCATCCACAAATGCAGCCAATTTATGTTCATCGTTTCCAGCCTTAATTCCCTTTATCTCTGGGTCATTTCGGATCATGGAAAGTAGTGGCTCTAAGGATAACACAAATAAAAGGGGTGACAATGGGTACCCTTGTCTCTTCCCGTTTTTCATCTCGAAAGGAGGGGACTATGTACCATTTATCTTTATGGTTGCTATGGGATGGTAATATAATGTTTTAATCCACTGAACCATTTTTGGTCCAATATTGCCAATGTCTGGAACATGAAACCCCAGTCTACCCTGTCAAAGGCTTTTTCAGAATCTGTTGATAGTAGTTTCCCTGGAGATCCCTTTTCCTTCATCTGCAACAGCAGCAGCATAGTTCTCACCCTGTTATCCCTTCCCTCTCTCCTTGAGATAAATCCCACCTGTTCCGGATTTACCAGTGAGTTCATAAGGGCCTTCATCCTGCCTGCCAAGATTTTGGCAAATAATTTTGTATCTGCATTTAGGTATAACTAGAGCACAGTGTCCCATCTTTCCCCTCCTTCCAGATTATGGTTATCGAGGCAGACGGGGCCTCTCTTCTCATCTCGTATTTCGCCCCTAGTCCGTTCATATATCTACATAACTTTGGGGTTAAAATTTCTTTATACTTTTTATAATAGCATGTTGTAAACCCATCAGGTCCGGGGGCTTTTCCCGGGGGGGGGGGGGGGGGGGCGAGTCTCATAAGGCCTTATTTATTTCCTCCTCCGTTATGGGCTTTTCTAAGGTTTCCCTTTCATTTTCCGTAATCCTAGGCAATCTGGACTTTTTTAGAAAGTCTTTTTTTTTCTTTTTTTTTAACTGATCCGCCTTCTGTTTTACTGAATATAGCCTCTCATAATATTTTTTGAATATTTCTGCTATTTCTTTTGTTGTATGGGCTATATCATCATTCCAAGTTAGAATTTTTCCTATATAGTTTATAGAGTTTTTCTTTTGGAGCATTCTTGCCAAATATTTAGTAGGTTCCCCCCCCCCCCCCCCAGCTATTCGGTTAAGGCCTCATGCACACGAGACGCGGGTGCAAACTCTGCTACACACATCTTTTTAAAAGCCGAAACCGGCGTTTAGAAATGCCCGTTTTGGCACAATTTTTTACAGCGCTTTAGCGGCGTTTTACTGTGTTTGCATCTAGAAGCGTTTAGTTAAGCTAACATCATAGACCCTCCCCAAGCTCAAAAAAATAGGATTTTTATATACAGCTTACCTGTAAAATCCTTTTCTTGAGAGTACATCACGGGACACAGGAGGTTCATTACATAGTGGGTTATATAGGCACCTCTGGTGATTGGACACTGGTTAACCCCCAATTAAGGAGAATTCCTCCCCTATATAACCCCTCCCATATGGGAGGCACCTCAGTTTTGTAGCAAGCAATAGAAAACCATGTAAAAACCCAAGAGGGACGGGAGCCCTGTGTCCCGTGATGTACTCTCAAGAAAAGGATTTTACAGGTAAGCTGTATATAAAAATCCTATTTTCTTGATCATACATCACGGGACACAGGAGCTTCATTACATAGTGGGATGTCCCATAGCAATGCTCAGATTGAGGGGAGGGAGATGCAGATCATAATAATAGACTGCCATGGACCGGAGGACCTAAACTGCAGCCTGCAGTACACTGCGCCCAAAGGTGATATCCTCTTGCCCTCTGACATCCACCTGATAGAATCTGGTGAATGTGTGGACTGATGACCAAGTTGCAGCCTTACAGATCTGAGCCAGGAAGGCCTGGTGATGCACTGCCCAAGAAGCACTTACAGCCCTAGTTGAGTGCACTTTCACTTGAAAAGGAGGGATCTTCCCTTTAACACTATAATCCGTCTAATCCACCTTGAGAGAGTGGATTTTGATGCCGCCTGGCCCTTCCTAGGGCCTTCCGGCAAAATAAATAAGCAATCAGATTTCCTTATCTGAGCAGTTGTCTGAAGATAGATACTGATTGCCCTTACCACATTCAAAGTGTGCAAAGACTCTTCTTCTGCGGACTGTGGGTCTGGAAAAAAGGATGGTAGGATTACATCTTGATTCAAATGGAATCCCAAAAACACCTTAGGCAGAAAGGACCTGTTGGGACGCATTACCACCCGGTCCTTATGAATAATTAGATACGGTTCCTTGCTGGAGAGAGCTGCTAGCTCTGACACTCTCCTAGCCGAGGAAATGGCTACCAAGAAAACCAATTTTTTAGTCAAAAAGGACTAATGAAGCCAGATGCCAAGGTTCAAATGGTTGCCCCTGCAAAGCTGAGAGAACCAAATTCAGATCCCATGGGCATACCGGAGGTTTGACTGGTGGTCTTAACCGCATAGCCCTCTGGATGAAAGCCCGCACCAGGGAATGCGATGCAAGTGGCTTCTGAAAAAACACTGACAAGGCCGAAATCTGCACCTTGATAGTGCTTACGGCAAAATTCATTTCTAGGCCTGACTGGAGAAAGGCCAAGATCCTGCTAATGACATACTTTCTAGGATGCCATTCCCTGAGTTCACACCAGGAAACATATGCCTTCCAGATCTTGTAGTAAATAAGCCTGGAGGCCGGCTTTCTGGCATTGACCAGAGTAGAAAGGACTGGCCCCGAAAGCGCGCGATCCCTCAGAATGTGGATCTCAGCAGCCAAACCGTCAAATTCAGACTGCGTAAAGCAGGATGGTAAATTGGACCCTGTGAGAGCAGATCTGGCGGGAGAGGAAGGATCCATGGCCTGCCTACTGCCAACTTAATGATCTGTGCATACCAAGGTCGCCTGGGCCAAGCCGGGGCTAGCAAAAGTACCGACTTTGTTTCCCTCTTGATTCTTTCCAGAACCGTGACAGAAGCGGGCACAGGGGGAAGGCATAAATTAGATTGTACTAATCCCAGGGAACTGTCGGAGCATCCGACCCCTGAGCAAGAACATCTCTTGTCCTTGACACAAATTTGTCCAGCTTTCTGTTGAATCTGGACACAAACAGATCTACGTCTGGAGTACCCCACCTGCGACATATGTTCTGAAAACACGTCGGGGTGCATTCTCCTGGGCACAACTGCTGGTGGCTCAGAAAATCCGCCTGCCAATTTTCAACTCAAAGGAGGCGACCATTTTCCTTAACAGTCTCATGCACAACCGAATGGGGAAGATCTTCTGCCCAGAATTAGGCGCACCAGACTCCCAATGGCCAAGGCCTTTGGTCTTGGTAGAAACACCCCGCCTTGAGTGGTGTCGATGACCATAACCAGGTACTCCAACCTGGTAGCAGGCTGTAGGGATGATTTTTCTAGGTTTATAATCCAACCTAGGCAATCCAGGAGGTCTAGTGTTCTGGCAACACTGTGGTTCAGGAGCGCTACTGTTTTCTCTATGAGAAGCAAATCGTCTAGATACGCCATGATGGCTATACCCTGAGCTCTTAGGTTTGCCAAGAGAGGGTCTAGAATCTTTGTGAAGACTTGAGGAGCCGTAGCAAGCCCGAACGCCAAAGCCACAAATTGAAAATGGTGCCGCTCTACCGCGAACCTTAGATACTTTTGATGTGCGGAAAATATTGGCACATGAAGATGTGCATTCTTGATATCTATTGATGCCATAAACTCTCCCCCTTGCAGGGAGGAGACCACAGCGCGTATTGACTGCATTCGGAAGGACCAGATGCGTAAAAACCGGTTCAGATCCAGGATAGGTCTGACACCTCCATTTGGCTTTGGAACGGTGAAGAGATTTGAGTAAAAGCCTGAACCCTATTCTTTTGGGTCCACTTCTACTATCACCCCCTGGGATAGTAAGTGATCTAAGGCCAGAAATAGCGGTCTTTGCTTTACTGTATCCCTGGGGATCCTTGACCTTAGAAAGTGAGAAGGTGCAATCTCCTGAAACTCTAGCTTGTAGCCCAGAGATACCAAGGAGACTACCCACTTGTCCCGGATCTCTTCCCATCAGGCTTCTGCAAACTGCAGGAGCCTTCCCCCCACCCGGCCGAGCAGGGGTGCCCCTTCACAAGGAAGCTTTTGGGCTCTGCTTGGCAGGCTTTCGCCCCCAAGTCTTTTCCTGCCCCTGGGCCCAGCCTTGAGCCTTTCCTGTAGGGGGAGGTTGGGAAGGCCGTCGCCACTGCTTAGAGCTTGATGCTCCGGGAGAGAGAGAATGCCCAAATGATGGCCGTTTGCTCCTTTTGATTGGAATGAGAGTAGATTTACCCTTCTGAAATTCTTTGGACGAACTTGTCTAATTCCTCTCCAAATAAATGTTCCCCCTTAAACGGGAACCCAATCAAATGCTTCTTGCATGATAGCTCAGCTGCCCAATTTTTTAGCCATAGGGCCCTTCGCATTTGTACCAAAGGAGAGACAAACGAGATGCTTGTTGGACAATCCAAAATTGCATCAATCATAAAACACAGAATTTGAGGTATTTCTGCATAGTTCTCCACTTCCTCACTGGGAAGGAGGCCAAGCATCTGCTTAACTTGTTCCTTGAGGAACTCACACAACCCCACGGCTGCGACTGTAGGTTGCACTACTGCGCCAGTCATGGAAAAGGAGGCTTTCTATAAGGTTTCCAGCTTCTTATCAGTTGGATCCTTAAATACTTGAGCATTATCCAAAGGACAGGTCAGGTTTCTATTCACGCAAGAAACAGCCGCATCGACAGATGGGACCCCCCATTTCTTGCATAGAAAACCTTTTAGGAGGAGCAAACAGTTTATCGGGATGTCCCCAATCCTCATACAAAAATGTATCCATTAAGGAGTGAATTGGAAAGGAAAAGGCAGTCTGTGGGATTTTCCTGATTCCCAGGGAAGAAACAGAGGACGTAGCGACCTCAACAGCAGACATTCTGAATGTGGTACGCACCAATTCAGTGTAATACTGCACCTGTTTTCTGAGTGCCTGGGAGGAGGGGACTCTCTCCTCTTCCTCTGATTCATCCGACTGTTCATGATCCCTGTCTCAAGATAGGGATCTCTCCTCATTGTCAGAAGTGTCATCTGAGAGAGGAATCTCAGCAGAGGGAGGGGATCTACCCCTTTTCCTGCTATCTTTCAGAGAAGCTGAGAAGCTGAAATAAAATTCATGATTCTCCCTTCAAAACCCTCCAATGTAGCCCTAAGGGAGTCCTCAGTGACATATACCGGGGCTGAAATATTAGGAGAGGCTGCAAAACCTGACAGGGGCACTGACTCATCCTGTGAGGCTGACTCCAGTCTTGCAGGGGGGGATGGTAACCTACAGGCATTTTTAAAACCCCTAGACCTAGGCGGTGATTTACCAGTGCCTTTGTTACCTCCCCCTGAAACCCTCTTATGAGGAGACATAGTCCTAAGCTACAAAGCAGAGGTACTAGTACAAAGTGCAATCACTGTTGTGCTTAAAGTCTCACAATAAATATATATGCTTAAACTGCACAACCTGATGCTGAGTAGGTGTCTTAGGTTTGCCTGGATCCAATCCCTTGGGATGCTTACTGCCCACAGCTCCTGTGTCTCCACTTACAGACCCCTGGCGCTCTGGGCTTTTTTTTTAATTGCCGCCTGGCGCCTGCGCAGTACAGCGCCGTGCACACCAACGTGCCCGGCTCGCAACCCCCCCCCCACCATTAGCACGGGAGCGTGCTTATCGCATGTGCACGAGGACCACAGGACGTCCAGGGGGTAAGGGGACCACCATCGGAGCTGCGCGGGACCCCCAGACTACGTGGGACCCCTGTATTACCTTTATTGTGGCAGGGATTGCAGAGGAGACGTGAGTCATCTGGGAGAACCAGGCTTCACTGAGCGTGTGTATCTGAAAGGCATGTAAGTATGCATCAGGCTGCTCTTACTCCCTCTAGTGGTGGAAACCAGGTAAGACATACAACTACTCAATGAAGAAATCCATAATATATCATTTATATAGGATTAACTTCCCTTACCTGTCCCCGCCGCAGGAATTGCTGAAAACCGACAGATTCCAGCCTTCACCCATCACGGCGGGCAGAGTTGTGCCAACCTTCAGGTTTTTTTGGGGGGTTCCTTCTCAGAAGAACCTCCTACCTGGACCTTGTAAAAGACTCTGCCGGAAACTTTCGTGCCACTATGTAAATAGTACACCAAGTCTGGTTTTTCCAGAGCCCAGTCTTCCAATAGGAGAGGACTTCTTCGGATGACGAGGCCCGGGTACCATACCATCTTGGGAGTCAAATATCGGCCCAAGATATGGATCCAGTTTGTTGTAGCCCTTAGGCCCCTGCAGGGACCTGCACAGAGCTTTCTTCAGAGCACATGTTTTACGTGACCAACCACCATAGACACTGGCGAAAAAAAACTGAGGTGCCTCCCATATGGGAGGGGTTATATAGGGGAGGAATTCTCCTTAATTGGGGGTTAACCAGTGTGGATTATCCACTTGCCACATCACCTGCCAGGTCACCTGCCACAAGTTGTGGATTGTCCATTTGCCACATCACTTGCCACGAGTTGTGGATTGTCCACTTGCGATATCACTTGCCACAAGTTGTGGCTTGTCCACTTGCCACATCACCTGCCACAAGTTGTGCATTGTCCACTTGCCACGCCACCTGCCAGGTCACTTGCCACGTCACCTGCCAGGTCACCTGCCACGTCACTTGCCACAAGTTGTGTATTGTCCACTTGCCATGTCACCTGCCACATCACCTGCCACATCACTTGCCACATCACCTGCCACAAGTTGTGGCTTGTCCACTTGCCACATCACTTGCCACGTCACCTGCTACAGGTTGTGGATTGTCCACTTGCCGCGTCACTTGCCACGTCACTTGCCAGGTCATCTGCCACAAGTTGTGGATTGTCCACTTGCCATGTCACTTTCCTCAAGTTGTGGATTGTCGACTTGCCACCTCACCTGCCACAAGTTGTGGATTTTCCACTTGCCATAAGTTGTGGATTGTCCACTTGCCACATCACCTGAAAAAAAGTTGTGGATTGTCCACTTGCCACATCACCTGAAACAAGTTGTGTATTGTTCACTTGCCAGGTCACTTGCCATGTCACTTGCCACAAGTTGTGGCTTGTCCACTTGCCACGTCACTTGCCACGCCACCTGCCAGGTCACCTGCCACGTCACTTGCCACAAGTTGTGGCTTGTCCACTTGCCACGTCACCTGCCACTTCACCTGCCACAAGTTGTGGATTGTCCACTTGCCACCTGCCCTGTCACTTGCCACAAGTTGTGGATTGTCCACTTGCCACATCACTTGCCACCTGCCATGTCACTTGCCACAAGTTGTGGATTGTCCACTTGCAATTGTTTAACATATTTTTTTAATGGTTTTTCATCATTTGTCATCATTGAGATTTTTAATGTCAAAAAAAATAGGTCACCTTTAAAAACGCTTATAAACGGTACCGGTGTTTTTCCACATTTTGTGTCTGAAATGTGGAAAACGTTTGCATCTGTGGTACAGTCAATCCACTTGTTGGTAATATTTTTTCCAGATTGGATGAGCAAGATCACTGCATCAGTTTGCATCAGTTTGCCTTGGCGTTACAAACGCTCCTGAATCGCACGGCTCACCAGGAATCCCCTATGGTGGCTGCTCCGGTACAACCTGAGTCGCAGGCCGTTCCTGCTGCTGCGCCAGTCTCTGTGCATGCACCCGCCTCGAGTATTACTTCTATAAGAGGTATGCCTGGTTCTGCTCTGCTTCCTCAGCGATTTGGGGTGATACAGCTCAATGCAGAGGGTTTCTCAATCAGGTTGAGATATACTTCGAAATGCTGCCCCAGGCGTTTCCTATGGACAGAAGAAAAGTAGGTTTTGTGATATCTTTGCTTTCTGAGAGAGCCTTGGCCTGGGCTAACCCTCTATGGGAGACGCAAAAACCTGTTGTCTTAAATTACCCTCAGTTTGTGGCCTCCTTTAAAAGGGTTTTTGACGTTCCCACACGCTCCGCTTCTGCTGCCAAGTGCCTCGTGTCCATCAAACAGAGTACGAGGACTATTGCCGACTACGCCATTGAATTCCATACTCTGGCAGCAGAGGTTGCTTGGAACAATGAGGCTCTCGTGGCTGCTTTTTCTCATGGTCTCTCAGATTCCATCAAGGATGAGATAGCAGCCCGAGATATACCCACTGAGTTGGAGAGCTTGATCTCGTTTGCCATCCTCATTTACTCCGGACTCAGAGAAAGACTTTCTCTTAAGGAGCGCTTGCGGAAGCCTCCTGTATGTTTGCCTCAGAGCTTTGTAGTCCCACCCATGCCTCCCTCACCTCCCATGTCTCCTGGTACCGAGTTGGTCAGTGAAGGTGAACCCATGCACCTGGGCTTCACGCGTCTCTCTGCGGATGAGAGAGCCTTTAGGAGGAGGAAGAGATTGTGCCTTTATTGTGGCCAGGCAGGTCACTTTTTTAAGTCTTGTCCTACCCATCCAGGGAACGCCCGAACCTTGAGGTCCTGTCATGGACAGACCTTAGGTGGCATTGTTTCGTCCCCAGTTATCCAGAAGGATAAGCCCCTGGTTTTGGTCACCCTTTCTTGGGCTGAGTCGTCCATCGAGATACAGGCGCTAATCGACTCTGGGGCTGCAGGCCGTTCATTGATGCTGCATTTGTTTCACAGCACTCGATTCCGCTGCAGCTGCGTGACACTCCACTTGCTATTGAGGCTCTTGACGGGAGACCTTTACAGCCTGCCCATGTGATTTATGAGACGGTTCCGTTGTCCATGGCCGTAGGGGCTCTTCACCATGAGATAATCCAATTCCAAGTTATTTCCTCACCCAGATTTCCGCTGGTTATTCATTATCCTTGGTTACAGAGGCACAACCCCTCTTTTGATTAGCTCCATGCTGAGGTTCTCTCCTGGTCACCGCAATGCAGTGAGACATGCTTCCTGAAGGTATCCAAGATCCTGTGCACCGCTTCTCTCCCCTCCCTGCCGGAGGAGTACCGTGATCTTGGCGATGTCTTTGATAAAGGTCAAGCCGGTAGTTTGCCTCCACACCGGCCTTATGATTGCGCAATTGACCTTCAACCTGGTGCCATACCTCCTCGTGGCCGGGTTTACCCTTTGTCGGTCTTGGAGGATAAAGCCATGGAGGAATATGTTGCTGGCGCACTTTCTCGAGGTTTCATCCTCAAGTCCCCGTCTCCTGCTGGTGCTGGTTTCTTCTTTGTGAAAAAAAAAGAGCGGTGAACTGAGACTTTGTATAGATTATAGGGGTCTCAATCGTGTCACGATTAAGAATGCCTACCCGATTCCATTGATTACAGAATTATTTTACCGCCTCAAGGGAGCAACGGTTTTCACAAAGCTTGACCTGAGAGGGGCATACAATCTTGTGCGCGTTAAGGAGGGCGACGAGTGGAAAACTGTGTTTAATACCAGAACAGGCCATTATGAATACCTGGTAATGCCTTTTGGCCTTTGTAACGCCCCGGCAGTGTTCCAGGAATTTATTAACGATGTCCTCCGAGATTTGTTACAATTGTGTCTGGTGGTTTATCTCGATGATATCCTCATATTTTCCAAGTCCCTGGAGAGCCACCACACAGATGAGAGAACAATCTCTAGTGTAAACTGGAGAAAGTGCGAGTTCCATCATGAACAGGTTATATTCCTGGGCTATGTCATTTCCACTGCTGGTTTTTCGATGGACCCAGAGAAACTGTTGGCAGTCCTACAGTGGCCTCGGCCCATGGGTTTACGTCCTCTGCAGCGTTTCCTGGGCTTTGCCAACTACTATCGTAAGTTTATTTGTAACTTCTCGTCTCTGGTCAAGCCTCTGACTGATATGACCAGAAAGGACGGTGACCCACAGAGTTGGTCTCTGGAGTCCATTAAGGCCTTTGAGACTCTCAAGGCTGCCTTTGTTTCTGCTCCTGTGTTGGCACATCCTGATTCTACGTTGCCTTTTATCCTAGAAGTTGATGCTTCTGAGACTGGAGTTGGTGCCCTTCTGTCTCAACGTCCTAACTCTGGGAGCGCTATGCATCTGTGTGGTTACTTTTCCAAAAAATTGTCACCTGCTGAATGCAATTATGAGATTGATGACAGAGAGCTGTTGGCGATCATTTTAGCCCTGAAAGAATGGAGACATCTCCTTGAAGGTACCACTGTGCCCATTCTTATTCTTACTGACCATAAGAATCTTACATTCTTGTCTGAGGCTAAGCGACTCTCTCCCAGGAGGGCGCGATGGGCTCTTTTCTTGTCAAGCTTTAATTACATTGTCTCATTCTTACCCTGTACTAAGAATGTAAGGGCTGATGCCTTGTCACAACAATTTTCCTCCACTTCCAAGTCGGAGTCGGTTCTGGTTCCTATGATTCCTCCTGATTGTATCTTGGCTACGGTGCACACCAGTCTTACTTCTCCTTTGGGTGACAAAATTCTTGCTGCTCAGGTCCATGCTCCTCCTGATAAACCTTGTGACCGCTGCTTTGTCCCAGAGAGTCTCCGTACTGCAGTGCTCCAGACCTACCATTTTCCCAAGGCAGCTGGCCATCTCCTGGGAAGAATCAACTCATTTGGGCCATCTGCCAACAATTCTGGTGGCCTAGTCTACGGGCTGATGTTACTGCCTTCGTAGCTGCCTGTTCCGTGTGTGCTCAGAGTAAGACTCTACAACACCTTCCAGTGGGCCTCCTACAACCCATACCCAATGGAGAGAGGCCCTGGACTCACCTGTCTATGGATTTCATTGTGGAATTGCCCAACTCCCAAGGCAACACTGTTATCCTTATGGTGGTTGACCGGTTCTCAAAGATGTGTCATTGTATTCCACTTAAGAAGTTGCCCACCTCTAAGGAACTGGCTTCCATTTTTTCTCGGGAGTTCTTTCGCTTACATGGGCTACCCAAGGTGATTGTCTCGGATATGGGGCAGTCAGTTTGTCTCCCGGTTCTGGGGAGCATTTTGTGCACAGTTGGGAATCCAGCTTGTGTTCTCTTCTGGGTATTACCCCCAGTCTAATGGGGCCACAGAACGAGCCAATCAGTCCTTGGATCAATTCCTACGTTGCTATATTTCTGACCATCATAACAACTGGTCTGACCTATTACCTTGGGCAGAGTTTGCTCACAATAGTGCCGTCAATACCGCCTTTTTGATTGTTTCCATTCATGGCGAATTATGGTTTCCATCCTTCCATGTTGCCTGACTTGTTTGTTCCGCAGAGTATTCCTGCATTAGAGGAGCATCTCCGCGGTCCTCGTTCCACTTGGGTAAAAGTCCAGGAGGCTTTGCGTTGTGCTAATGATAGGTACAGACTCCATGCTGACCGCAGACGCCTGCCTGCACCTTCCTACCAGGTTGGGGACAGGGTTTGGTTGTTATCTCTCAACCTCCGGCTTCGTGTTCCCTCACTGAAGTTTGCGCATCGGTTTATTGGGCCTTTCCATATCCTTCACAGGATTAACCCAGTAGCTTACGCGTTGGACCTTCGTCCTAGTATGCACATCTCAAATGTGTTTAATGTCTCCTTATTGAAACCGTTCTTCTGTAACCGATTTACCACCTCGGTGCCATGTCCTCACCCTATTCAGGTTGAGAACCATGAGGAGTATGAGGTACAATCCATTGTTGACTCCCGTAGGTTCCATGGGCGCATACAGTACCTGGTGCATTGGAAGGGGTACGGCCCGAGGAACGCTCCTGGGTTTCATCCTCTGACGTACATGCCCCTGTCCTCCTCCGCAAGTTCCATAGACGGGTCTTCTCGTCGGACTCCTCTGCTATCTTCTGCTCTTTTGCTAGCTCTTTTACTAGCGGAGGAGCCCGGCTTCCTTCTTCGCGCCGTCAACGTCCGGGGGGTCTTCTTCCGACTTCGGGTGTCTGGTCCCCCTCTTCGGGAAAAGGGAAAAGTCTGTTAATTTCAAAAGTACGGTGGACTAGCACACACACGGCCGTATTATTTTGAGTCAAAACTACTTTTAACCCAAAAGTCCACCGGAGCCCACACACGGGTGGATTGTCCGGCAGACTCGAGTCCGCCGGACTTTTCCGCTGTATAGTTTGATCGTGTGTACGCGGCATAAGGTGAATCGTGGTACTGCCTGTTTTTCTATTTGCACCCTATCCGGTTTATCGTACCTGGAATAGATTACAGATAATTGAGCTATTCTGGCTGCTAGGTAATATTTGTGCAGGTGGGGTAAACCCAGACCCCCTTTTTTCTGTGTAGGTAAAAAGTTTGCTGAGGGATTTTGTAGCCTGCCTTTCTCCATGTGAATTTGAGTAGTTTGCTTTGAAATGATTTGATATGGTCTTTTTTTTAATGGTATTGGAAGGGAATGGAACGGGTATAATAGCCTGGGGAGTAGTATCATTTTCACATCGCTAATTCATCCAAGCCATTATAGGTTATTCTTGAACCAGGACAAGAGATCAGACTCCAGCTTACGATACATAGGAGGGTAATTACTGGCATATAGAGCCTGTGTTTTTGCCATTAGATTAATTCCCAGATATCTGATGTAGGATTCACTCCATTCAAATTTGAAAAAAAAATTGTAAGAGGGCAACATTGTCTGAACGATATGTTTAGTGCTTGGGACTTGGAGTAGTTCACTTGGAGACCAGAAATTTTGGTGAATTAATCTAAGAAGTGGCACAGGTTGGGTATAGAGGTTAATGGAGTGGTGAGAAATAGGAGAATGTCATCCGCAAATTGGCCACATTTATGGGTCTGAGAGCCGCAAGACACTCCCTGTATGTTAGGGTTTTGGCAAATAGAAATGGCTAGTGTCTTAATGGCTATCGCAAAGACAAGCAGGGATAGTGGACAGCCTTGCCTGGTACCCTTCACTATGGATATTGGCTTGGAGTAATAGCCTTGGAGCTATGCTGTAGGATTTGAATAAAGAGCATGCATCAGGCCTATAAATCTTTCGCCAAAACCATGGCGCTCAAGGATCGCAAAAATGTATGGCCAAGAGACCGAGTCAAAGGCCTTTTGTTTAAAGACATTTTATTGAAATTTTGTGCATAACATAAACATTAAAGTCAATCGTTAGGGTACAGAACAAAGAAACGTTACAGTGCCTCGAAAAGTAAATGCAACAGTTAACATGAGAAGAGCTGGAAAGTAAACATATATAAGCGTAAGATGTTATAAGGTGAGGTTATCTGATAGGTATAGTGGTATAGTCGTAAGTACAGTAACCCACTGTGATTTAAAAGATGTTAAGTGATCAAAACAGGCACTGTGCTCGTTTGAAAAGAGCAAAATCATATACAGAGTCATTATCTCTTAGTAGGTAAGTACAGTTTTTGTCGATAGCATGTTAGTGAGGTAATGTTATGCGCATGTAAGCTCAGAAATTTGCATGAAGTGTTAATCTCTAGTGTAAAGAACTAGTGCGTATTGCACAAGGGATGTTTTTTAAAGGAAAGGGAACTGGTCCAGCCAGTCATTTTCGCAGATCGCAGACATATTTAGCGAATTAGGGAATCAGTGAATGATAGTCTGGGGATGTACTGAAAAGCAGCCAACTCGACCATATGCATGTAAAAGTAGAAGGGGTGTCATTAGCCTGATGTATCAGGTTCTCCATCTCAGCTGTTTTGTTAATGCGGTTGAACCATTCCAGTAATGAGGGGGGATGTTTGGATTTCCAATTGGCTGGGATACACATATTCACTGCCATGATCATATGCATGGGTAGGGATCCCATGTAGGCTTTTTTAGATTGAGTGGAGACATGGAAAAGAAGTTGAGCAGGGGAAAACTGCAGTGGGCGGGTAGAACATTTTTGGGTGATTCTATGGACTTCCTGCCAAAATGGCTGGACGATGGGGCATGACCACCAAATGTGTTCTAGAGTGCCAAGACTGGCCTGACCTCTCCAACATTGCGGGGAGATAGACGGGTAGATATGATGCAATTTTAGAGGTGTATAGTACCACCTGGAAAGCAATTTAAATGCGTTTTCATGAACACTGACATTTCAGGAGCCTTTGTGTATGACAGAGTATACACTTTCCCAATCTTTGGGATTTAGGGGTGATGGCAGGTCTCTATTCCAGGCTTTGGTAGACCAGTATTCGTTACTGGTCTGTTGTGGAAATAATAGATTATACGAAAAGGAGATGAGGTGTCTTTGTGGTTTGACCAATGTACATGTATGTTCGAAAGAGGTTAAAGTTTGAACTCCAGCTAGGGTGTAAGGCTTGGAGGTCAGAAAATGTTGTATCTGGTTGTATGTCCATGGGGAAAAACCACTTTTGAGCATTTTCCTCGACAGGTTTGTATAGGATAAAAGATGATTACGGTCATAGAAGTCTTTAGACAGGACTTTGGGATGAGGCCACAATCCCTTGAGAAAAGAGGGGTGAAGACCCGGTGGGAAAGCTGGGTTGAGTTTTAGTGGTGTTAGTGGGCCCGTGACTGAGGAAATCTGGTAGGTTTTGCAAGCGTATCGAAATGCAGTGAGTGACATGGCGATCAACGGGTGGGAAGAGTAGCTACGAGGGACATGTTTGGGGAGTAACCATGGTGTTTGAGCCACCGGAATCTGATCCAGGGATGTTTCAAGTTGAACCCAGTCTTTAGTGTTTAGGTGGACGTTCCAATCGATTATTCTGGTGAGGTGACATGCTAAGTAGTACTTATGGATGTCTGGCAGACCAATACCTCCCTGTGATTTCGGTGCGACAAGTCTTACATAACTCAGTCTGGGTTTCTTGGAGCCCCAGACAAAAGTCGAGCTGAGTTTTCGGAAGGAAGCAAAGAAAGTTTGGGGAAGTGAGATAGGTATAGTTTGGAGGAGATATAAGATTCGTGGTAAAATATTCATTTTTATGATGGCTGCTCTGCCGAACCAGGAGAATATGCCTTTTGACCACCTCTGAAGGTCAGCGGATATTGTGCGTAGTAACGGTAGGAAGTTGAGATTGTATAAGTTAGCTAGGGATCTTGGGAGTTGGATACCTAAGTAAGGTAAACTGTTGGGACTCCATTTAAAGGGGAAATTCGCTTGGCATTGGGCGCATATTTTTTCGGTCAGCGAGATATTTAGTGCAAGGGATTTTTTAAAATTAATTTGTAGGTTAGAGATGGTATGGAATTGGTCGAATAATTTGAGTAAGTTAGGGATAGATGTTAGGGGTTCTGTCAAGAATAAGAGAATGTCGTCCGCAAATGCAGCTGTTTTAAACATTCTTTTTCCTATATCTACACCTTTGATGTCTGAGTTTTCTCTAATTTGTCTTAATAATGGTTCAAGAGTAAGGATAAAAATTATCGGGGATAACGGGCACCCTTGACGTGTGCCATTGGAGATAGAGAAGGCATTCGACAGGTGGCCATTGACTTTCACTCTCGCCGTTGGTCCTGAGTATAGCAAATGGATATAATTGAGCATTCTATTAGGCAGTCCAAGGGCTTTTAAAGTCGCTGACATATAATCCCAGGCCACCCTGTCGAATGCCTTCTCCGCGTCCAGGGAAAGAAAGAATCCAGTATGTTTTTGGGAAGATAGCCAATGGTGGATGTTGAGAGCTTTGAGAGTGTTATCTCTCGCCTCCCTGCCAGGTATGAAGCCCACCTGATCAGGGTGTACAAGGTCAGGGAGAAGAGGCAAAAGTCTGTTAGATAAGATTTTAGCGTACCATTTCAGGTCAACATTTAGGAGCGAAATAGGCCTGTAGTTGGTAACCTGTGTGGCATCTTTGTTCGGTTTTGGAATTACGGCTATATGTGCGGATAACATATCTCGCGGGGCAGAGCATGGGGATGCACATGTGTTAAAGGAGGATAGGAAGTGGGGTAATAAAATTTGTTCATACGTTCTATAGTATCCGACGGGCAATCCATCAGGGCCCGGACTTTTACCTGCGTGCATGGCTTTAAGAGCCTTTCGAGCCTCTTCTGAGTTCAGTGGGGTGTCGAGCATCTGGCACGCGGAAGTGGGTATAGGGGTTGGGCTATATTTATTTAGAAAGTCGGATATAATTTGTTCCCGCCGCTGGGTAGGGATCGTCGGTGTATCGGATGATGAGGTAAGGTTGTATAAATTTGAATAATATTGTACAAATTGTGTTGCGATATCGGGTGTTGTTGATAATTTTTTGCCTGTCGGATCAGTGATACTGTGAATAGTTATTGATGCTTTCTTGGATTGAAGGGCTTTTGCCAGTATTCTTCCAGATTTATTACCATATTCATAAAACGTTTTCTGAGAGAGTATATATTTGCGTTTAGTCTGTTTTCCCAGTAATTCTAACATTTCTTTCCTTGATTGGATAAGGGTGGCAAGCAGTGTAGTGGTGCTCTTTAGACTATGTGCACGTTCTAGACGTCTAATTTTAGTGGCCAAGTCATTGAAGTGTTTTTTATACTCTTTTCTCTTTTTTGCTGCCGCTGCTATGAGGGTTCCTCGTACTACACATTTGTGTGCGTCCCAGTGAATGAGGGGGGAGGTATCTGTGGCTTTGTTATCCAAGAAGTAATGTTTTAATGTTTGCTCCACTTCCGCAGCTATAATCGGGTCAGTTAACAAAGATTGGTCTAGTTTCCAGGAGTGAGCGCGCGGGGTGGAAAATGGGATAGATAGTGTGATTGAAACCGGGTTGTGGTCAGAAAGAAACATAGGGTTGATGGAGGCGTGTGTGAGATAAGGTAGAGCTTCTTGGGAGATAAAGAGGAAATCAATTCTGGAATACTTTCCATGGGGTGCAGAGTAGAAGGTAAAGTCCTTTGTGTCTGGGTAGAGGGTTCGCCAAGCATCATGTAAAAGCAGAGTTTGCATCTGAGTTTTTATCGATCGAAGGGCAGCATAGGTAAGGGAGGAGTGTCCATTAGAGGTATCGAGTACGGGGTTCAAAGGAACATTGAAGTCCCCTCCCAGAATGAGTGTGCCTTCCTGGAACGTGATCAGTTTGGATATAGTTTCCTTGAAGAACGATACTTGGAGTGTGTTGGGCGCATATATATTTGCAAGTGTGAATGGTTTGCTTTGGAGGAGTCCTTTGAGGAATAGAAACCTGCCATCATCATCAGCTAAAGTGTCAGTGATCTGGAGGGGGCAATGTCGGGCTAGTAGGATGGAAACACCTTTCTTTTTCGCTAGTGTGGTGGTGGAATGATATGCTGTGGGGTAATATTTGCACTGGAGTTTCGGTATGTTGTCTGAACGGAAATGTGTTTCTTGTAAAAATAATATGTCTGCTCCACTTTTTTGCATGGCTAATAAAAGTTGTGAGCGTTTTTCCGGGATATTTAAACCCTTAGTGTTCAAGGATATGATTTTGAGATGGACTAGATTGGTTGCACCCCCAGTGGTGGTCATGACGTCGAGGTTAGAATGTGAGTGTAGATATGTCTGGGGATAAGGGGAAGAGAGAAAGAAAAACAAAACAACAACAAAAAAAAGGGTGTATACGGTAATCCGTCAGCAGGTAATAGCCCGCTCACCTGCGTCAGTAATAAGGGAATGTAATCCGGAGTATGGTAGAAGCCTGTAGTGTATGCCCTGTACGAAAGCACCGGGCAGTCCTACAAGCCACTGGTGAGGAGGTGATTGTCGAAAGACAAAGATTCAAAGTGTGAAAACCCTCACACCAACAGCTTCAAATTGTGAATGTAGAGAGTTTGCCGATGTATTACCAATGGTTCACCATTTTGCAATTCGCATGTAAGAGATCGTGGGTAGAAGTGTTTATACACGATCGTTGGGGGAGGGGCCTATCTGTAGTACTGATAGTGTACGTGATTCCCCCGTATAAAATGTGTAAGGGCGAAGAGACCTTATAGGATAGGCACGTTCAGATAACATTGGTGTAACATTGATGTCTACAAACATTACTTTGAAAATCATGTATAAAAGAAACAGACCTGTGAGCTAAATTAATAACAGAGAAACATTTCATGTTGAAAGATAACCGAGGGCGAGAGGAGGGTGGGACTGTCCCATCGAGGAAGCCAGGAAGGCTCATGTTAAATAGAAAGGATCTCTCCAGTAAGTGCTGGTGAGAGGGCCAACCGAGTTATTGATGTCGATATCTGGGCTAGGTCATAGGTTGGGTTATGGCTTTGCCAGATCGATGTGAGAGATCACATCCCCTCGCCCTTAACATAGTAAAAGAAACAAACATCAACAGGTCTAATGCAGTGAGCATTCTAGCACTTATGTGATATCTCATTAACGAGGTTGAGACAATAAGATGAGTGAACGAACTAATGATAAAGAGAACACGTAATCTAAGTAGGCATATAGAAGTCGGGCTGTGTGACACAGTTCAGCTTCTTGAACACGCTACATCGTTGTTTGCGAGTCAGTGAGGAAAGATTTGTGTTCAGCAAGTGGGGGAGGCATTGTCCCAGAGATCACTCTAAAATAGGGAGGCTCAGACTAGAAGAGGGGTAGGTTAGGGAGAAGACAATAGGCATAGAGCTAATAGGTTGTGGAACATACCTGGAACACTATGACACTGGGCGAAAGACGTTGCCGAGCGGTATGAGAATGCGGGATTAGTGAGCCACAGCTGCTGATATATGCCGAGTCCGTCCGCTTAGACGATGGGGAATTCCTTAACAGAGTAAACAGTGAAGGGTAACTTAAACTTGTGGTCTACCAGGATACTAAATGGTTGCCATACAAAGTTCCGAAGAAGGCACCAGGGATAAAGCCGGGTAGGTGGTGGGGGGAAAGGGGAGAGGAAAGGATTACTGAGAAGTAAACAGGATTCCAATTACAGGAAGGATCCGGCCGGTGGTTTCAACAGTGGTATTTCTTCAACGGTCACGGCGTGCTCTGCGGGATGTTGGCGCAGCAGTGGGGCTGCGCAGAAGATGGAGATCGTAGGATTCCGGAGAGATTCGTCGGATCGATGGGGAGCGACGTCTCCGGTACGGTGACGGCTGGGTGTCCATCTGGTCGGCAGATCTGTAGTCGGAGCGGGACGAAGAGCCATTGAATTCCGCGTACCAATCGGGGAGTGACACCAGGGGTATGTCTAATGTGCGGCAGAAGGCTTTCAGCTCCTCAGGAACTCTCAGGACGGCCGATCGTCCTTGATGGGTGGCTGAAAGCCCAAATGGAAATCGCCAACGGTAGGGGATGCCTTTATTTTTTAACACCTCTAAGAGGGGACGCAAGTCTCTCCTATTACGAAGTGTAATGGCTGAAAGGTCCTGGTAGATAGAGATGTGTTGACCCTCATATTGTAGAGTTTGCTTCAGTCTGGCTTGCTTTAGGATCATTTCTTTGGTTTGAAAGTCACATAGACAGCAAACTACGTCTCTGGGTGGGTCTGTGTCGCGGCCGCGGGGTCGGAGAGCACGATGGATGCGCTCCATCGCTATGGACGAGTGACTGGGTTGGTCAAGGAGCTCGTTAAAGAGGGCAGTAACCACTGGGGTGAGGTGACCGATGTCCACACTTTCGGGGAGGCCTCTCACCCGTAGATTGTGCCTTCGACCCCTGTTGTCCAGGTCCTCGACGTGTCGCTGGACGTCCCGCAGTTGGGCGGTATGGGTATCTATGGAGCGGTGCATCGTGGAGATTGCCGCTTGATGGATGGCGGTAGTTTTCTCTACTTCCTGCACTCTTCCCGCTATGGCTTGTATTTCATGTTTAAGATCCGTTATGGCAGCAAAAAGCGTGTCCTTAATATCGGCCGCTACCGTGCGTAGGTCTAGCAGGCTTGGAGACTGCAAAGAATCCGGCTGGGCTGCAGCAGTTGAGGGAGGAGAGGGGTTGGGGGTCAGTAGTATCCCATCTCGTGAGGGAGCTGAGGTGCTCGTCGCCATGTTTGTTCTCTGTGATCTAAACAGATCAGCGATATTCCGCGTTCCTCGGCCGGTATGCTCCCTCGGGGATCTCGATCTGGAGGTAGAAGAGCCCCTGGATGCAGTACCCATCATCCGAGGTGGTAGTGAAGGGGTATTTCGCTCTCTCAGGGCTAATGGTAAGCTGTGGTGTGGAGGAGCTCAGGAGTTATGCTGCCATCTTCGCTCGCGGCAAGCCACGCCCTCAAAGGCCTTTTGAAGGTCGAGTGAGGGGAGCATGCCTAGTTGTTTAGAGCCCCCCTCCCAGTTCATTTAGCAAACTGAAACTAAGTAAATGGCCCTCCTGATCTGATCAGGGCCCTGCCTTCCCGGGATGAACCCCACTTGATCCTTATGAATGAAGGAAGCTAGACGAATCGCCAGAATTTTAGTGAGGATTTTTAAGTCGCTGTTGATAAGAGATATGGGTCTGTAGTTACTGACCTCTTCTGGGTTTTTGTCCAGTTTAGGGATGACTGCTAGTGGGGGACCAATGTGTTGGAAAATGTCTTATAGTAGGAATTAGGGAGCCCATCCGGACCAGGAGCTGAACCCAATTTAAGGGCTTTGATTATTTCCTGAACCTCTGCTTCAGAGAAGGGAGCTTCCAGTATATCTCTATGTTCTGCGGTAAAAGAGGGGATGGAGAGGCTGTCTAGATACTTGTGGATAGAAACTTCATCTTTAGTTTTGTGGGGACCCTATAGGGTGGCGTAAAAGTAATGGAAAACCTCTAGGATTTTGGAGGGGTTCGCTCTGGTGCCATGTCCTGGGACTCTAATCCTTGGCATTATGAAAGACTGAAATCGAGGAGTTAATTTTGAGGCCAGCATGGAAACCTTTCTGTCCCCCTGGGTATAACATTTGTTTTTGCTCCAGCAGATTTGTTTTTTTGGCTTTAACCGTGAGGGCCAGGTTGAGCTCCAGACCGGCTTTGTCTAGTTGGGCTAGTAATGAGGGAGAGGGGTGCAGTTTGTGTTGGGATCGTAATGAGGTGTACTCTTCGTCTAATCTTTTTATGTCGGCTGCCCTTTCTCATTTTATTTGAGTGGTCATCATGATGATTTCCCCTCTGTACAACTTGTGGGCTGCCCACAAGGTTTCTGCGGAAATTCCCTGTACCTTATTAAGGTTGAAGTATTCTTTCAGGGATTTATCTAACATGGTAACTCTCACCGGGTCTGAGAGCAGAGAATCAGTCTCCAATGTCCTTGGCCTGGTCTCGGGTGGTGCAGTGGCAGTGTCAGGGTAACTAAAGAGTGATCTGACAGGACCGTGTCTTTTGCGAATTACTGATGAGGGGGGCAGTGTGGGTGTGACAGACCTAGCTGGGACTGAGGCTCTTGGAGGGGACAGAATGCGAGCCTCTTGCCTTGCGATTATGGGCCCTTGCATTTGGGGGAACGGTGCTCTTTGTGAGCTGTATGCCTGGGGACCCCTGAGGTGGTGTTACTTGGATTCAGGTCCGTGCCCCCCCCCCCCCCCAAGACACACAGACTCTGGATATGTAAATGCCATGTTGGCCATAGACTAAATCACACTATTGGGACACAAACTCTTAGATGCGAATATCATCACCTCCAGCCATCCTGACTGTCTTGTATAATGTTGTGTAAATTAGTCTAGTCTGAGTATTGCGTATTCACACATTGTTGTTTGTGCTAATTATCCCTGTGTTTATGTTTATGGTAATGTTTATTGAATAGTCAATCAGTGAGCTAGGAGACAAAGTCTTACCCTGAAAAAGTCTTATTTCGCAGACAACTAGTCTGGGTCAATGATTAGATAATTAGCTCATGCTAATTAGGTTAGGTTTTAGTCTTCTACTGGATTATACATACCTGTCTTTTTGGTTCTAATAAAGGATTCCATGTTGAGCAGCTAAGCAAGTGTCGTCTTGTTTTGGGGTTGTAAGCAGTTGGAATATCTGATTGGTGGAAGCGGGATATACTAATGGAAACACTCAATCGGAGTGTGGGATCGGTTCCGTTACATTGGTGGCAAGCAGTGGGTTGCTTCCTGCAGTCTAGGACATCCAAGCCTCCACTGGGATCCGAGATCAGGATAGCAGACTTAAGTCACCCCAGCGGGGATATGGACCTGGCATCAGAATTCCCGGGGCTGCTGCGGATCGTCCTTTCAGCATATACCAGGACTGTGTCTGAGAATGAATACCTGGAGCTCAGGCAGCGGATTCGGGTGGAGCTCTGGATTGGAGCCCTCCAGCTCGCTGGTATAAAACAGGGCAAGTGCTTTCCAACCCAAGAGCAATGGGCCAGTGACCAACAGGCATTGCGGATGGCATTCCTGGGAAAGCGGCCCCAGGAGCAATGGGTGACTGAGTTGGACAGGCTGGTCCAGCAGGAGATAAAGCTGGACAATCATTATCGGGCTCTGCAATGGCACGCAGAGCAGGGATATTTAGGGGAGACAACAGAATGCTCTCCGGTGAGATATGACTTTGGAGGCCATGGATTGCTGTGGGACAGCCTTACAGATCGTTTTGTGTTTGGCGATGAAGGGGAACCTACCCTTGAGGACCTGCGAGAATACAGAGAGGCTATGCTCGGTCTTGCAGGGGTCTCAGAGCTTAAACCTGATCTGGACCATTTGTTAAGGAAGGAACAGCATCTGGAAAGGGCATACAGGAAACTGCTAGAACACGTTCAGCAGCATGCCAGAGAATCGACAGTGGAAACTCCAGAGATTGTTGTCCCCAAACCTGAAGTTCTGACAACAGGGCAGAGTTCTGCCAACTTCTGCCCAGCACCATCAGGGGCTTTGGCCTTCTTGAGAGAAGAGGTAGTTGGTCTTTCTCCCACAACACTGACAGGGACATGTGGTTTTCTGCCAGCAGCATATATGGAGTTACAACAAACTTCTCCCAGCTGAGGATTTGGTAACTGAACAGAGGGTCCAAGACCTCTGTCCCACACTTTTAGCAATTCCAGAGACTGGAGATTTAATAGACGTTTCTGTAGAGGAGGAACCACCTAGCAAACCCCCAGCAGAAGTGCTGGCAACTGGACAGAGGGTCCAAGACCTCTGCCCCACACCTGCCACAATTCTGGAGGCCCAGGGTAAGGAGGTGGCAGTCTATCACGAGCTTCAGATCAGGATCCAAGGAGAGAATGCAGTCGTCGCCTCACAACTGCAGCTTGATCTGGTGTCGGTGGATGGGCCTGTGGTCTCCACTAACAGAAAACCAGCAGAAGTGCTGGCAACCAGGCAGAGTGCTACCAACCTCTGCCCAGCACCAGCAACAACTATGGAGTTCCAG
Source organism: Lithobates pipiens (assembly GCF_037356315.1). Classification (NCBI taxonomy): domain Eukaryota; kingdom Metazoa; phylum Chordata; class Amphibia; order Anura; family Ranidae; genus Lithobates; species Lithobates pipiens. Next base: position 210,058,756 of record NW_027507758.1, read on the forward strand.
GGAGCTGGGGCAGTCAGCCTCTCTCCCCAACAGTTAGCTGGAGCAGATGATGTAGGGAAGCTCCTACGCCCAGCTGAACTGCTGGCAATGGAAGAAAGCGATGCTGGCCTCTGCCCACAACAGAGGACGGATTTCCTGTAAAGGTGGATGGGACTTCAGTCTCCACCTGTATACCCCAGGGATTCTGGGCAGTAGGCCCAGATGCCCAACAGTATGACGGACTGAGCCCAACCACCCTGTCTTCTCTCATGCAGCTAAAGAGACTCCAGGGGGAAGGACCGGTCCACACCTCTCCCCAGCGTCAGGCATGTTCTCTGAGAGAGGCAGAGGTTGGCTGGGTGAGGAATACTCTGGGACACTTTATTTGAGGTACTGTGTGGCTGCCAGCATTAGAGGACTGGAACCCCTGACTAACTTCGGAGTCAACCCATCTGGGATCTCCTCCTGTGTTAGTCTCCTGCCGAAAGGGGAGAAATGTGACAGACCTAGCTGGGACCGAGGCTCTTGGAGGGGACAGAATGCAAGCCTCTTGCCTTGTGATTATGGGCCCTCGCATTTGGGGGAACGGTGCTCTTTGTGAGCTGTATGCAGTGGGTCTGGACCAAGAGGTGATAATTTTTGGCATATAAATTGTGAGAGCTAGAGAAGTGTGAGAAGTCTCGTTTGGTGGGATTAAGTTCTCTCCAGACATCAGCCATGCCACAGTCATGAATGAGTTTGGCTATCTTGAGGCTCTCTTTGGGCGGACGGGCCATTTGGGAGACAGGAGGTCTGGATCTATCTAGGCCTTGATCAAAAGCTGCATTGTCCCGTCCCCCCCGAAAACAACTGTGCCCTCCAGGATGGGGCAGAGGGAGTCAAAGAGGTGTTTGAAAAAGGCAGCTTGACCTTTGTTATGGGTGTAATAGGAGACAAGAGCATAAAGATGACCATCTATCGTTCCTTTAACTAGTAAGAATATACCCTCTGGATCTTTTGTGTCGGAGATCCAGGTAAAATTGCAGGATTTTGCAAATATAATGGGCTCCCCTTTAGTTTTATTTCCTGCGCTGGCAAGAAAAAAAGTAGGGAAGTGAGAGTCGTGAAATTTGTGACTGTACAGAGTCAGGAAGTGAGTTTCCTGAAGCATGATGATATCCAGTTTTGAAGTTTTAAAGTGGTTAAACAACTTTCTCCTTTTGAGTGGGGAATTCATGCTCTGGACATTGTGCGTAGCTATCTTTAATGTATTTTGTGAGTGGTCAGCCATGGAACCAAAGGGTGCAAAAAAGTCCATTGGCAATTACCTCTGGGAGTCTGTTCCTCTAATTGCGAGTAGCGAGGAGATCTGGTCTGCTCCAATGAGGACTCTCGGGTTGTGTTGTCCAGGTGAGTACCCAAACTGAAAGGAAAAAAAAAGGTTAGCTGATGCTCCAAAGAGGGGTAAGAGTGAAGGATGGAGGACAGGAATAGAGGGGAAGGGCGTTTTCTCCCCCTGGGGGTGTGGAACTCCCGGGAGGAAAAAGGAACATAGTGGACCTCTTGCAAGTAGGTGAGAGAGTATTGTGATACAAAAATCTCCATGCCAAATGAGGCCTGGAGATCCTATCCCTCAGAAGCTGTTAGGAGTCAAAGGAATAGGAGGAGGTGGATATGAGCCACCCCAGACCAGGGCGCCCTGAAATAGAAAAATACAAACTACTGATAGTAGTAAAAAAAAAAAATAACAAAAACTTTAAAAACGTGTGATCGAGGCAATCGGAACAAAGTCAGCAAACACTGGAAACAAATGTGATCATGAGGGGAGAACAGTAGACCCTTGGATCCCCATTTGTTACCACCACCACCACCACCAACACACACACTACACTAGGTGGCATAAGGTGGAGAGAGAACCCTGTGGGCTCTTAAGCTGGGCAGAGAGGTGTTCAGAGGGAGATCTGGGTGATTTATCTTTCACAACCAAAGTTGAACCAGGGTCTCTGGATGACTTGTTGCTAAAATGTATAGGAATAATGAAAATGACAATAAAGCTGTAGATAAGGCACCAGATGAGAACCAGGATAACAGATCCTGGGGAAGGGGAGAAAGTCAATCGTGGCAGAGAGAACAACATTTAATCTCTTTAACCTGTCTCCAACTAGTAAAAGAATTTTGCGTCAGACGGGATTTCATGGAGGACCAGTATGGGAAGACCTGCGAGCTTTGGGCTTATTCCACAGGGGGGTTTAGAGGGCTTACAGGTGGCGGATGTTTGTTTGAACCCATGGAGGAGGTTTCCATGTCAATCTCCTAGGAAATTATCTTCAGGCTGAGAAGCAGCTTTCCACCTGAGGTGAAGTTGGAGAAAGAATGGTTCTGTCCTTTTTATATGTGAATTTCACTACAAACTGAAAAGCCCATCTGTACTTAATGTCTCTCTGTGTGAGGACATGTAGGACGTGGTTTCAGGGCTCTTCTGCTTTGTATAGTAGAAGGTGCAAGGTCTGCAAAAATCCTTGACAGTGTAAAAGTAGGACTTGGCAATGATGTCTCTGGGGGTGCCATCCTTCGTCTCTGGGGGTGCCATCCTTCCTGGGGGGGAAGTGCTCTATTAGCTTTATCCAGCTCTAGGCGCGGGATGTTAGGGATCAGCGTTTTCATGAGGTCTTGTGTCGCCACTGTAATGTCTAGAATAGACTCCGGTAGGCCTCTGATCCTGAAGTTGTATCTCCTAGATCAGTGGTAATCAACCCTGTCCTCAGGGCCCACTAAAAGGCCAGGTTTGCACGATAACTGAAATACATCACAGGTGATATCATTTGCTGCTCAATGATTGCAGTATTCTAGTATCAGGGAAGTAATTTGGATCAAACTCACCATCTCCCTGCGCAAAGATGTACACAAATTCGCCATGGATTGGCGCTCTGGCGCACGCACATTCGTGGCCCTACTGAGAGGCGTACGCACAAGCACACGCATAACGTGAATTCCCTGACCAGCCTATAAAAGGAGCCTTAGCACACAGACAAGTTGCTGGTTTGTCTCAGCTCACCTGTGTTCCTCTGCTTCCTGTTCCTGTTTACCACTTCCTGTTGTGACCCGGATTGCCTGAAGACTATACTGATTCTCTCCTGACCTGACCCCTGGCTTGTTTAACGGCCTTCCTGCTCTTAGCCTTGCTGCCTACCGGACTGATATCTGTGTTTGACCCTCGGCCTGCCTCTGGATTAACCTCTGTCTGCTGCACTTAGCCTTGCTGGCTCTCGGACTGATACCTGTGTTTGACCCTCAGCCTGCCTCTGGATTATCCTCTGCACTCAGCCTTGCTGGCTCCTGGACTGATTACTTGTGTTTGACCCTCGGCCTGTTTCTGCACTTTTTTTACCTGTTTTACGGACTTGCTTGCTACTTACCTTCTGGCCCGGTCCATCCTGCACGAGCCCTCTTCCAGACATTAACACAAGTCAGGCATCCCGCTGGAGGCTTGTGCCTCTTGGTGCAACCCACTCTCTGTATCACCTCCAGGGGTGGTGTGCGCTGAGTCGCAACAGCCACCGCTCTCTGCATCTTGGCCTCGGTGAGTACCTCTTTGCTGATATCTAGTCTGCATCTCCCCAAGGTAATACATAAAACCTGGCCTGTTAGTGGGCCCTGAGGACCGGGTTGATGACCACTGTACTATATCTATTCTCTAAATTGTCAATGCGGGATACAGCAGTGTCCAATTGATCTTGGAGGGTTTGAATGAGATCAGAATTTTGATGAGATGCTACAGCAGTCTGATCCAGCTTGCTTTCAATAGCCTCCATCCTGGAGCCAATATTTTGTAGATCTGCTTTTATGTCCCCAGTGAGTTTATCTGCTGTGGAGGCTAGACCCCTATACAAGAGCGTTGATAGCTTGAGATAGAGATTTTCCATATTAAAATGGTGATCCTGGGCAAGGGGCTTCATGGTGGGAGCAGTCTGTGAAGGCATACATTGCAGACCCTATGGGGGAGAAGGCCTGATTCCTGAAAGAGTGGCCGAGCAGGAACTTTGTGGATGCCGGGGAGGGTATTATGTCTTGCTGGACCTGTCCCTGGGACCCTGGTGGATCGTGCAGAAGGGCTGGTGAGAGCACTTGCCTGCGGGCTGTCTGTGTGGGAGACACAAGGCTTTGTGGCTGCATCTGCCGCGGCGGCCATCTTGATACACCCAGGACACGTGGAGGCTGTGAATGCCAGCTCCAGATTACGTCTAGGAGCCGGATTAAACATGCGGGTGTGATCTCCGGTGGTTTGGGGGTCCAATCGCTCCGATTGGGCTAGCTGTGTGTGGCTAGAGAGAGCGCAGCGGGCACCGCTGGTCTGGTAAGGTGCGGAGTTCCGTGTCAGGCAGCCATCATGGATCCCTCGCGCATGTGCACTGGCTGTAAAGATCTTACATATGTGGTATCCCCATACTCGGGATGAGAAGCAGAATGTGTTTTGGGGTGTAATTCTAGGTATGCCTAATCATGTGTGTTAGAACTATCCTTCTAATTGGGAAATGTGTGCAAAAAGAAAGAAATACATTTTCCAAAAACTTGTAGCAAACAAATTACATTTTCGAAAGACTCACTATGCCTCTTAAAATACTTTGAGTGTTTCCTTTCTAAAATGGTTATTTTGTTGGTGTTTTCATTCTCCTGGTACTCTGGGGCCTCAAAATGTGATGGGTAGCCTGGATATTAGATGCATACTATATGTAATTTATGTTCCTTGAAAGCCCAAAGATGCTCCTTGAATTTTGGGCCCCTCTATGCTACTAAGCTGTGAAAAAGCCTCACACATGTGGCATCCCCATACTCAGGAGGCATAGCAGAATGTGTTTTGGGGTGTAAATTTAACCATGCCTATCCTGTGTGTGACATAACTTAAAGCGGGATTCCACCCTAAAGTGGAACCTCCGCTGATCGGAACCCCCCCCCCCCCCCTCCGGTGTCACAATTGACACCTTTCAGGGGGGAGGGGGGTGGAGATACCTGTCAAAGACAGGTATTTTCACCCACTTCCGGGCATAGACTCCCACGGGAGTCTACGCCATTTCCTGCCCTGCCGCACTGTCTGCTGGGACACACACGGGTCCCAGTGACAGCGCGGAGATTTCCTATTGCATGCGCAGTAGGGAACCGGGAAGTGAAGCCGATTCGCTTTACTTCCTGATTCCCTCACCTCGAATGGCGGCGGCAGCAGCCGAGGCCCGAGCGGTCGATCGGCCTCGGCTGCCGGCATCGCTGGAACTCGGGACAGGTGAGTGTCCATTTATTAAAAGTCAGCAGCTGTAGTATTTATAGCTGCTGGCTTTTAATATTTTTTTGGGGGCGGAATCCCTCTTTAACGTTAAAATGATAACTTTGTGAAAAAACATAGAAAAAAAAGTTATTTCTTTATTTTCCTTTTTATTTTCAATCTTATTTAATTGGAGGGTGAAAGAAGAACAGGTGTAATAAACACGTTACAGTATATTATAAACCTGCTTACATAAGGCAGTGAGGTAAACCTTTGAGGTGAGCCTAATCTAAGGTATCTTAACCACTTGCCGCCCGCCCTATAGGCAATTGACGGCTGCAAAGTGGTTGCATAATCCTGACTGGACGTCATATGACGTGATCAGGATTATGAGCCGCTGCGCGCCCCCGGGGGCGCGCATCGCGGCGATCGTTGTTGCGGGGTGTCAGTCTGACACCCGGCAACTACGATCTCGGTAAAGAGTCTCAGTGCCACATATCAGTGCCACATATCAGTGTCCATCAATGCCACCTCATCAGTGCCACTTCATTGGTGCCACATCATTGGTGCCCATCAGTGTAGCCCCATCAGTGAAGGAGAAAACATACTTATTTACAAAGTTTTGAAACTGAAACAAAAAAAAAACATTTTTTTTTCCAAATTTTTGGTATTTTTTTATTTGTAGCGCAAAAAATAAAAAACGTAGAGGTGATCAAATACCACCAAAAGAAAGCTCTATTTGTGGGAAAAAAATGATAAAATTTTTATTTGGGTACAGTGTAGCATGACCGCGCAATTGTCATTCAAAATGCGACAGCGCTGAAAGCTCAAAATTGGTCTGGGCAGAAAGGTGTTTAAGTGCCCTGTATTGAAGTGGTTAACTTTAGTATTCCTGATGGAATAGTATTGCAACACAATATAATAACCCATCACATAGAAGAGTAAACGATAACAAGTGGACGGGTTCCAACATACAATGTCATTCTAATCTTACCCAGAACTATGGTATAATGTGGACCGTTCTAAGCGGGCTGCTATGCTGTAGGGATCCCTCACTGTCTCAGGGTATAAATCTAACTCGCGGATCCAAACTGAGCATGTGACCTCAGTTCAGATGCTCGGGTGCTTGGTTCAAGGTGGGAAGGGGAGCATTTAGGGGAAGAAAAGAGAGGTTACATCGAAAGGAGGGAATAATGGAGGTAAAAGATCGCTCCAGCATGGTTATCTGGTAGATGACGCTGGGTCATCTTCAGCCCATATAGTAAAGTCTTTGTAGTGACGAAACATTGATTATTAGGTCCATGTGATGGTGAAATGTTCCTCTTTCCCGGTTTCCTGGGCCAGCAGATGTTCCAGGTCTCTTATCTGACCTTCTTCAACAGCCCAATCCCCCAGGGAAGGTAGTTCGCTGTTCTCCAATGACAAGGAATCACCGCCCTAGCTGCTGCAAGAAAGTGATGCAGTATATATTTTTTTAATCGTCTTGAGGGGTCCCAGGATCATAGATAAGAGTGCAACCTCTGGTGTGGGCCAAACCGAGCTTCCAGAGGAGCATACACATTAGTTCTGGCATGAGCCGATACACCCGAAGCTGCTCTGCATCCCGCACAGCCATGGACTCAGGTACACAGCTGAGCAAAAACATCTCAGACATATTCCAGTCCCAGCGTTTGTCCGCACATGTGCAGTCACAGGCCCAGTCCCCAAGCTCTCTTAGCTCGGCACTCGGGACACAACCAACGGACGATCTGACCCCTAACGTGGGTCATGTGCAACCACTGAGCCTACTCGACTTAGAGAAGGTGGCCTTTCTAGCGGTAGCAGGGGGATGACGTAGGAACGTTCAACGTGGAGGGAGGGGTTCTGAGGAGGCTTGGCCGGAGAGGCGGAAGTGAAGAGCGGAGACAGTCAGAGGGTGAGAGGCTCTGGCAGACCAGATGAACCGCTGTACTACACCACTCCGGTACCTGCCTACCCGCCGGCCAAGGCACAACAAGCATCGCTGGTAACGGCTCTCCGTCCCTCGTTTTCTCCCCCCCCCCACCTCCCCTGTACAGGCTCTCCAGTGGAACGCTGGAGAAACATAGTGGCAAGCATGGCGACCGGAACATAGACTCAGAAGGGGACTTGCACGCAGAGGAACAGCGTCTGGAATCAGATAAGTTTGGCTGACACCCTGCATTTTGTATCTGTCTATATAAGGACTATGTTTAATTGACGGATTGTTAAAACAGGAGTAAGGACAGGGAGCAGCACGAAGGATACAATAGCTGGGAAGATCTCCTAGGTGTCCGTAATACAGATTAACATAGTGGCTGTTTGTATGTAGCTACCAGGCTGGTAATGTTGGAAAACGCAGGGGGATAATAGCTGGAATAGATACGTTTGGCGGTTGCTTTATACTTTCCCATAGATCTGTACACAAACTATATTCAGCTGACTGACAGCTAATATAGTAGCAACAGGCTGGGAACAGTAGGAATGATATAACTGCTTGGATACCCTCCTAGTTGTTCGCACGCAGATTATCATTGTGGATGCTTAAATGGGGCGACCAGGTGGACAGTATCAGGAAACACGGAGGAATAACACCTGAAAAAGATAAGTCTGGTAGCTACTCTGTATTTTCTATCTGCCAACATATGAATTATTTTAAACTGACTGTCTGTTAACACAGTTGCAACAGGCAGGGAACAGCACAAATGACATAATAGCTTGGAAAATTCCCCAGTTGCTCCCTAGTGGCTCGCAAGTAGATTATCACTGTGGTTGCGGCCCTGCACTTTCTATCTGTCTATATATGAATTATATTAAATTGACGGACTGCTAAAACAGATGCAATTGACAACAGAGAGTGAACTGGAATTAAGTAAAAGTGAAGATCAAATACTGGATGATCAAGGGATAACAAAAGGGACGATGAGGGAGATGCTCCTAAAACTGGAGAATGCTATAAAATCAGATATAAGTATGCTAAGAAGCGACTTAGGATATTTATTAACAAGAGTCGAGGCAGCAGAAGAAAGAATCAATATACAAGTGCAGGAGCTAAACAAAGTGCAGGAACAAGTTAAAATAGCATACCGGAACCAGAGGACAATTCTCTATCGACTCGAAGACCATGAAAATAGAAATAGAAGACAAAATCTGAGAATACGATCTGTTCCAGAAAATAAGAAAGAGGAGTTAAGGGATATTATGGAAGACATATTCCGTCCTATACTGGATAGAGGAGAGGAGGTGTTTCCCAGGATAGAGAGGGTGCACCGGGTCGGGAAGAAAAAGTCTGAGGAAACAGGAAGACCACTGGATATTATTGTAAGATTTGAACACTATGAAGACAAAGCAGAGATCTGGAGAAAACTAAGGGGAAAAGCCCCATTTAAATATGCAGAAATAGAGATACAAATTTTCCCAGACCTAGCGCCTGAGACTTTGACTAGAAAGCGCCTCTTAAAACCCCTGCTGGAACAGATGAGAGCACAGAATATTAGATACAGATGGGGCTTCCCGGCATGTCTGTTAGCGTTTAAAGACGGAAGAACTGCTAAGCTGAGTTTCCCTGAAGAGTTAGGAGTTAGGAGTAATGTAGAACCCCACCTCAGAACATCAAAGACTTGGAAATGGCCAGAGATTTCAGGCCTATTAACAAGTCGAGGGCCGATTGGTGGCTAAAAGAAGGGGGGAGGGAAGGGATGGGGGGGATGTGGCGAGGGGGGGGGGAAGGGATTGGGGTGAGGGGGGGGGACATGTCAGTAGTGAAATCCTCGGGGAAAAGAAAAGAAAACAAGGTCTAAATAGAGAATATGGATAATAAAATAATGGATTTAAATTTCCTGTCCTATAACGTCAAGGGGCTCAATACAGCAAAAAAGAGGCACAAAATTTTGGTAGAACTAAAACAGTATAAGGCAGACGTGATTTTCCTACAAGAGATGCATATCTCACATACGTCAAAGAACATGCTCTATTCTTAAGACTATCCGAGTTGGTATTACGGGGAGGAGTAGCAATAGGATTTGGAAAAAAACACTTGCTTCATTTTAGAGGGAAGAGAAACATATCCAGAAGGAAGATATCTATTTCTAAAAGGAAAACTAGGAAGTATAAGGTATACACTGGTTAACCTCTACTCCCCGAATAAAAATCCTATAAAATTCTTAAAGGGAATACTGGCCAAAATACAGGAATTTAAAAGCGGTTACGTGATCATGATGGGCGATCTGAACTTTTGTCTGGACCCCGGGCTAGACAGTACGTCCCGTGCACAGGGAAGGAGTAATGTACAACTAAAAAAGATAATTCAAAATCTGAGTAATAGTCAACTAGTAGACGTATGGAGGGTACAACACCCAAAAATGCTGGATTATACGTTTTACTCCCCTGTGCACGGGACATATTCTAGGATCGATTATATTTTTGTGGAACACAGAGTCCTAGAGACTGTACTGGAAACAAGCATAGAAATAACAACACAGTCAGATCACGCTCCTATAAAAATGAAAATGCAGATCCCAGGACATAGCAAACAAGCTCCTAGGTGGCAGTTAAATGAAGAATTAATCCAAGATAAGGAGGGTGGCAAAGTAGTAAGTAGAGAATTAGAAAAGTATTTTTTTTTTTTTTTTTTAACCAATAAAAGTTTATTGAGGCAATCGACATCACAATACAATACAAGATGAGAAAAGAAATATTCATGGGCTCAAGCCCAAAACGCACAAAATAACATATTGTTCAGTCATAAAAACCGCTACAGAGTACCTTACAATGTGGTAGCATAAAGCAGCAAAGAGAAAAAAAAAAAAACCCAAAATTAAACCAAGGCCTCTGTAAGTGCGGGGTCCGAAAGAATTATCAATGACCCCCATTGAACTGTGCACCACAATATATTCGACTGTTGGGGGTGAATTTTAGGTGTCTGTAGAGAAAGGGAAAAGAAGGGGGTGAGAGATTAAGAAGAGAAGTGAAAAGAGGGGGGGGGGGGGGGGGGTGGGAAAAAAAAGGGGGGGGGGAACCGTGACCTGAGAGATGTGCAGCCCTCCACAGATTGGAGGTAGTTTAGAGCATGATTAGCAAAAACCTGTGAACAAATTGTGCTGAGGTCACAAACTGGTTTCAGTGCGGTAGCAAAGGTGTTACATTACAATCCTGAATATAACAACAAACCAAAATGTATAATATTGAACTCTATTGTAAGACCTTAGTTGTGACACATAGAACCGTCCTACTACTAACCAGGTAGATGTATATCGGCTAGGAGGTCAGCCATTTTGAAGTTTTGCAAAAGTATCTGAATATTTGAAGATAAACCATGGTCTCCACAGTCTGTGGAATTTGTCTGTCCTTTCAGCAGCCATTGCAACCGTTTCCTCCATCTTATATAGGGAGTCCACTTCGGACAACCACTCTTTTAAGGAAGGTGGGTGTGGGGACTTCCAGTGTCTAGGAATGATCGCCTTGGCAGCGTTCAGCAAGTGGCGCACTACTGATTTTTTGTATTTTCCTAGTGAGTAGCTGGAGATGTGGAGTAGACAACATTCAGGTGTAAGGGCAAGGCCCGTCTCCGTGATGGCACGGATTTGCGTGCAGATCTCGTCCCAAAACTCCCGTAGGCTCGGACAGTCCCACCATATATGTATCATATCACCTTTGGCACCTCCACATCTCCAGCAGGACTCTGACGTACCCGGGTACCATTTATTGAGTCTGACTGGCGTAAGATACCAGTTCGTCAGGACTTTGTACGCTGTCTCTTGTGTGCTAGTGCTTATGGAGCATTTGTGTGCCAATATGCAGGCATTGCTCCATTGCTCGTCCGTGAAGGTCTTGGAGAAAAACCTCTCCCAGTCCTGTTTATGTCTGGTCGAGCGGTCCGTCCTGGTGGCCTGTAGCCAATTGTAGATCAAGGATGTCGCCCTTCTCACTGGTTCACCCGTGATGCACAATTGTTCAAACCACGTCTGTTCTCTCATAACGTACGATCTGTTGGTCGGGCAGTGGGCATAATCATGTAGCTGTCTATATTGCCAGTATGTGAAGTGTTTTGCCTGTAGGTCCTGTGCCAAGTCCCGAAAGGTCTTAAGTTTGCCCCTCTCCAAGCAATGTGCCACAGTCGTAGGTGTCCCATCGCCCCTATGTGGGAAAGACGCCGTAGTGTGTCCAGATGCGAACGTGGGGTTGTGAGCCAAGGGTGCCAAGGGACCTGGTGTGGAGGCCAGTCCACACTGTTGCAAGGCTTCCCTAAAGACTTCGAGAGTTGGCCCTATCAGGGGGTGCGTCGTCAGTGTGGCCGGTCGAGCTTCCGTAGCTACCCATGGCAGGAACCTCAGCGGGGTTTTTGTCAGTCCGGCTTCCAACCCCACCCAGTCTTTGGTCTTGTCATGACAGTTCCAGTCCAAAATGCGGACCAGGTGTGCTGCATAGTAGTAAAACCTGAAGTTTGTCAGGTTAATCCCCCCCTTTGCTTTTGGTAACGTCAAGGTCGAAAGTTTAATTCGAGGCTTCTTGCTGGCCCAAATAAAATTTCTCACTATTGCTGTCAGGTGGACAAAGAATCGTCTGGGCAGTTTGATGGGAAGGGTGTGAAAAAGGTACAGAACCCTCGGTAGTATTGTCATCTTAATGGCAGCCGCCCTCCCGAACCATGATAGCGGGTGAGAGTGCCAAACCTGGAGCTCCGCACGTAGATCATTCAGAAAGGGTTGAAAATTTTGGGTATAAAGACTGTCTGAGTCGGGTGTGAGCCAAATTCCCAGGTATTTAAGTCTGTGATCTACCCACTTAAAGGGGCAATTAGACTTGGCGGACAACAGGCGCGCAGGACCCAGGGATACGTTCAGTACCTCAGATTTTCCGCAGTTAATTTTAAAATTGGAAAGGTATCCAAATATCTCAAATTCTTTCAATAAGTTGGGGATCGAAATGTGGGGTTGGGTCAGGACGAATAAAAGATCATCTGCGTAGGCGGCTAGTTTAAAGTGCGTGGGTCCCTGCGTAAAGCCCCTAATTGACGCATTTGCATTGATCATGCAAATGCAAGGTTCCAGTGCAAGGATAAACAGTATTGGCGATAGCGGGCAACCTTGGCGTGTACCGTTGCGTATGTTTACAGGTTCTGAAAGGGTCCCGTTTATTTTCAGGCGAGCCGTCGGGTGTTGGTATAGTGCCGTGATCCAAGTCATTAGCTTCGGTTGAAAACCCACCTGTCTGCACACTGCAAACATGAAATCCCATGCCACTCTGTCGAAGGCCTTCTCCGCGTCCGTGGACAAGAGAAGGCCCTCGACAGTGCTCCCCCCAATGCAATGCAGAAGATTCACTACTTTGATGACATTATCCCGGGCCTCTCTCCCCGGCATAAAGCCCGCCTGCTCCGGCCCAATCAGCTCAGGTAGAAGTGTGCTTAGCCTTGTAGCAATAATTTTTGACAGAAGCTTTATGTCTAAATTGAGCAGCGAAATCGGTCGGTAGCTGGAGCAAGCGTTAGGGTCCTTCCCCGGTTTGGGAAGTACAGTAATTTGTGCTAAGTTAAAAGTGGGTGGGACCTCCTGAGGTGTGGAGAGAGAGTTTAAGGCCTTCAACAAGGGTGTCGTCAATAGAGGCGTGAAGGTCTTATAGTACATGGCTGAGAAGCCATCTGGGCCCGGGCTCTTCCCAGCCTTCAATGTTTTAATAGCCTGGACGAGTTCCGGGGCCTCAATAGGCCTGTCCAATTCCCTGGCGTCGTCTACAGAGAGACCCGGCATGCCACTGCGTTGTATGTACTGTTCTATAATCTCACGTCTCGACCCCTCTACCGTTGCTGGCTTATGCATGGGTGGTATGTTATATAGCTTGGAGTAAAACCTATGGAATTCCGCCGCAATACCGTCTGTACTATGTATCAGCTGGTTCTCATGGTTCCTGATCTGGGTGATAGTATTGGAAGCCCGCACCCCCCTCAATGCTCGCGCCAAAAATTTGCCACTTTTGTTACCATGTTCGTAAAAAAAACCTCGTCGGAAGAACAAGATCCGTTTGGCCTGCAGGTCTAACTTATCCTGAAGAGTCCTGCGCGCTAGTAAAAGGTCATCAGCCAGGGCCACCGCCGCTGACCTCTTGTGTTGTGCTTCTAGGGCCCTCACTTTTGCGAACGCGTCTTTTAAGTCCTGTTCCGCTAGTCTCTTCTTTTGTGCTGCCAGGCCCATCAGTCTGCCTCTAAGGACACATTTATGTGCCTCCCATACAGTCATATGGGAAACGCCATCGGTGGTGTTTTCTCTAAAGTAGTGTGTTAAAGTCTCCCTTATTTGTTCCAAAGTCGTGGGGTCCGTCAGTAGTGTGGGGTTAAGTCGCCAGCTACTCGACTGTCGACGAGTCGCCTGTAGTGTTAACGTTAGGGATATCGGTGCGTGATCAGATACTGATCTCGTCCCAATGCGTGCATCTTGCAGGTTAGGCAGGTCCCCTTGTGTCAAGAATAAAAAGTCAATAGCGGAAAAATAAGTGTAATCTCTACCTTGGGAGTGCTTGACCCGCCAAGAGTCCATCAGTGCCATAGAGTGTAGCATAGTCTTAATTTTCTTAAGTTTACGGTATGTGATTGCTGACTTGCCATCCGAGGTATCCTGGAGGGGGTCCAACGAGACATTGAAATCCCCCCCCCAGGAGTATGCACCCCGTTGCGAACCCAGAAAGTTCATCTATCAACTTCTGACAAAAGCTCACGTGTGCTACATTTGGGAAGTAGACGTTTGCTAGCGTGATGGGGAGTCCCCCAACCATTCCCTTGAGGAAGAGGAACCGTCCCTCAGGGTCTGCTAATTGCTGTGTGAGCTCAAATCCAGAGTCTCTCCCCAGCAGGATCGTGACCCCTTTAGTCTTCGAGTCAGGACTAGCCGCATGAAATGCTTTAGGGAAGCATTGGCTCGTCATTTTGGGGATCGAGCTAGCCCTGAAGTGGGTTTCCTGTAAGAACACAAAGGACGGTCTCCCCTTCCCCAAGTGGCGTAGCAGCTGTGACCTCTTTTGTGGAATGTTGAGACCACGCACGTTGTGCGAAATCACGGTAGGATTCCCACCTAGAGCAGAATAAATCATTGTGCAGCAGAAAAGGGGGTGAGAAAGAGAGAGAGGAAATGGAAATCAGAAAAAAATAAATAAAGGAGAAAGATAGGGGGGAAGCCACAGGAGGCAGAGGGAGCAGGGAGGGAGAGGAGAGAGAGGGGAAAGGGAGAGGGAGAAAAGTGCGTAAAGTAATAAGGTGGAAGAAGGGAAGGGGTAAGGAAGCCCACTAACCGACACCAGGTAAGTGGGTCAATGATAACTGGTAATTAACCTCTGGGGGGCGGCCCCCAGAGGTGATTCCTAAGAAATTGGGTCGTGAATTAACCCTCCCAACGACAACCCTAGTAAACCAGGAAAGTCAATCAGGGAGTCAATTCACATCACCCCCTGTGGGGGTAGTGGGAGTAACACCCAGAACAATGTCAACAGCCCAAGTCCCAGATGATCTGGGGCAAATGGTCTGAATCCAAATATCTGCCGCTCTCCGCACCCCCCCAGCCCCATATGTAGTATGCGAAAACGTATCCAATGTATAACAGGTATATCAACCGTAACCATAGTCCCCAAGCAGGGGGATAAACCATATGATAACCACAGTGTGGTGCTTGTAGTAATCAGTTCAGCTGACCACCGCTGCAGGCCACCTGACGTCCACAAGTGCAACGTGGCTCAATGTCCTGTCATAAGAGTGCGTTGACATGCCTCAACTCAGTGACCGGGCATCAGCTAACCATGGGCAGCGCTCTCGCTGGCGTCCATGTCCTTCTCCAGCGTATGTAGAAGTGATGTATCTGTGAGGCCTAGCCAGTCAGGGCTGCTCTGTAGAGTTGCAAAGTCAAGGTGAGAATCGCCTGAGCCCGTTCGTGCTTCCGAACGGTAGACCTCCATGCAGTCGGCTGTCACTCTCCAATGGGCAAATAAGCTAGGCAGAAACGAACAAACAAAACGAACGAAAAGAAAAGAACCCAAAAAACTGTCAACGAACGGTAGAACCAAACTCGTATCAGAAGAGCTGACTCAAAGTTCTCGTCTGATCTCGTCCGCCCTTCAACGTCCGAAGCTTGGGTGAAGCATCCCTAGCCGATCGGCCACTATTCTGGATCTGGGTTCATCTGCAAGGCTCTAGGAGCAGAGGCGCGTCTGGGCGTAGCGCTGGGACCCGGTGCAGGTTGCTTCTGGAACTTCCCCCTTTTGTGCGGAGGCTTAGAGGGGGTAGAATGGGGAGACCCCCGGGAGGATTGGGAAGCAGGAATATAGTGAAAGTCCCTGTACCAGTCAGGAAGATCAATCAGAGGTATTTGGACGTCCCGGCAGAAACCTTGTAAGTCATCAGGCGTGCGTAGATACAGTTGCCTGCCCGAGAGTCACATTCAGGGCAAAAAGGAATTTCCACTTATAAGGGATATTTTGCCTCCGTAAAGCCTCCAGCAGGGGGCGCAACGCACGTCTGTTGCTTAGCGTTATGGGCGAGAGGTCCTGAAAGATGGAGATTTCAGTGTCATTAAACGTGATGTGAGCATTACGCCTTGCTTTCGCCATAATTTCCTCTTTTAATTTAAAGTCAGGGAGGCAGCATATCACATCTTGGGGGGGGGGGGGGGAGGGGTGGGGTGGGGTGGGGTGGGGTATCAGCAGGTCTGGCTCTCAGGGCCCTGTGAGCCCGCACAGAGTCAATTGGTGTGTCAGTTAGGCGTTCCAACAGTTCATTGAACACATATTGTAAAGCAGAAGGGATGTTGCTGGGTTCAACCGACTCCGGGATACCCCGTACCCTAATGTTGTTCCTTCTTCCCCTGTTGTCCAAATCCTCCAACTGCCTGTTCATCTCGATGAGATGGGCTGTGTGTGAATCTGTGATTTTATCCAGGCGGGCGATAGCTTTGTCTCGTTTTGCACCGGCCTTCTCCACCCCCTCTAGCTTCTCTGAGATAGACAATACGTCTGCCTTCAGCTATGTGATGGCGGATGAAAAAGTTCCCCCTAATATCCGCTGCTATTTTTATCATGTCAGTGAGGGTGAGGGGGTGATCCGCCTGTGCTTCCCTTACCTCCTCCTCATATGCGGATTGCGAATCCTCGCTGAACTCGTCCTCCCCACGAGGCTGCGCCATCTTGGATAGGGCCTTGGTGCGGCAGGGCTGCGATTTAAAGATATCTGGGATGCTTCTGGTGCCCAAGATTGGTGTGGAGCGACGTGAGCGGCTACCGGAGTTGTGGCAAGTGGGTCTGCTCATGGTCGCCGGCGGTTACGGCGAAAATCGTGCTGTTGGGGCTGAGGGTATAGCGGAGCTCCTCTAGTCTGCTGCCATCCGCTCCGAGCTCCAAGCCACGCCCCGGCAGTAAAGTATTTTTTAATAAATGAGACTGGGAAGATTTCCGGGCAAGTCCTGTGGGACGCCCATAAGGCATATATTCGCGGGATCCTGATCGCTCGGGGTTCGCAGAAAAAAAAAGGGGCCGAAAGGATCAACAAACTAAGGGAGGAAATTCTTAGTACAGAACAACAACATAAACTGGGTATTGTAGATAAAAAGATATATCAGAAATTATTATCTAGAAGAGAAGAACTATGTGGGTTAATGGAACAAGAAACCAAAAAATATTATAATCAATTAATGAAAGTAAGATATCAAGATGGGAATAAACCCACTAAATACTTAGCTAATATGCTCCAAAAGAAAAAAAGCTACCAACTACATAGAGAAAATACAAACAGAACATGGGGATATGGTGTACACTTCAAAAGAAATAGCAGAATCATTCAAAACATATTATGGGAGATTATATGCAGTAAAAAACAAGATGAAGAGTACAGGAGGGAAAACAAAAGAAATAGATGAATATTTAAATAACGCAAGACTCCCTAAGATTGATGAAATCGATAAAGATAACTTAGAAAACCCCATAACGGAAGCTGAAATAAATAAGGCGTTAGCGGACTCAGCTCCTGGGAAAAGCCCCGGACCTGATGGACTGACAATTAGTTATTATAAAAGATTCAAGGAGATTCTGATACCGAAACTCTGTAAGTATATGAATGGAATCGGGACAAAATATGATTTGAGTAAAGAGGCACTGTCTGCCTCAATTAACGTCATACGAAAGGAAGGAAAAGATGAGACTAGATGTGCCAGCTATAGACCAATATCACTTTTGAATGCAGATACCAAATTATTTACCAAGGTATTGGCAAACAGAATGAAGACAGTAATGAACTCACTGGTACATCCGGACCAGGTAGGGTTAGTTCCCGGTAGGGAGGGAAAAGATAACTGGGTTAGAACCTTATTGTTGCTATCTCAAAGGGAGGGGACGGAACCCCCGGCCTTATTATTGTCAACAGACGCCCAAAAGGCCCTTGATAGGGTCAACTGGGGATTTATGTTTCAGACAATGGATAAAATGGGGTTCGGTCCAAGGATGGCCAAATGGATTAAAACATTGTATCATCATCCTACAGCAACCATAAACATCAATGGGTTACCCTCCCCTCCTTTTGAGATGGAAAATGGGACTAGACAGGGCTGTCCACTATCGTCCCTTCTTTTTGTGCTGTCGTTGGAACCTCTACTCTCGAAGATCAGAAACAACCCAGAAATAATAGGAATCACGGCGGGGCAGGAGGAGCATAAACTTGCAGCATATGCGGACAGCATATTGTTTTACATAAGTAACCCCAAAAGTTCAATGCCAAAGATAATTAAGGCCCTTGACGATTATGGGAAATTATCAAATTTTAAAATTAATCAAATAAAATCTGAAATTCTAAATATAAACATGAGCAAACAAGAAGCGCAATTAATTCAAGAACAATGTCAATTTAAGTGGGGGAAAGAATTGAAATATCTGGGAATAAAATTGGCGCATACTCTGGATAAGATTTACCACTTAAATTATATTCCATTATTAAATTAAATCAAAACTGAACTCAGAAGGGTAGCTAATAGATCTATATCTTGGTTGGGTCGAATAAACGTGTTCAAAATGTTTATCCTCCCAAAAATTCTATATACATTCCAGATGTTGCCGATCGGAATACCCCCCAGCTATTTTTTAAAGTTAAAATCTCTAATGAGTATATATGGAACAAAAAACCAAGGATCTCCCATACCGTACTAAAACAAGAGAAAAGGCGAGGGGGATTGGCAGTCCCAGATTTGCAATACTATTATAAGGCTGTCGTGCTGTCGAGAATTGCCGAATGGGTGAGGGAGAAAAAAGATGAGAAAAGGTGGGTGAACCTAGAATATTTATACAGTAAGGCACAACTTAGCAAGATAGTATGGAACCCTCCAAAATTTAGGGCACTAGATATAGACACAAACGAGTTGACACGGATTGTATTTAAGATATGGGATGGGGTATATAATAGATTAAACGGACACTATAATTCACCTTTGATAGCTTTGAAAGATAACAAGTATTTTCCCCCTGGTAGAAGGGAGATGGGCGGGAATTGGATAAAAAAGGAAAAGTTACAAATAAAAGATATAATTAAAAAAGGGAAACTTATTTCACATGAAGATTTAGAACACATGGGATTAATGTTGATCGATAGGTGGCGTTATCTCCAGCTGGCCCACTTCATAGAAAGGCTGCCTCAGCCAATTGGATATGAAGATGAACTAACTGGGCTGGAGCAACTCTGTACAACAGATAGAGTCAAGGGCACAATCTCTAGGTTGTATGGGCTGCTGATATCGGCCAGCCAGATGGAGATGCTGCCATACATAAATAAGTGGGAAAAGGAACTAGGGACACAAAAGGATAAAGAAACAATAAATAAAATACTGAAATTAACACATAGTTCGGCAATGGACAATAAGACAGCCGAGATGAATTACAAACTTATATCTCGATGGTATAATACCCCGGAGAAGACTGCTAAATATCAACAGGGAAGGACGGCCGAGTGTTGGCTTGGTTGTAAAACAACAGGAACAATGACACACTTATGGTGGGGATTTGCAAAAATTAAGATATATTGGGGTAAGATTCTACAAATGATAAAGGAAATAACCCAAACAACAGTGAAAGCGGATCCCTGGATAATACTTTTCCATGGTACAGAGGGAGGGGTTAAACAATATCAAGATACAATCATCCCATATCTTCTAAATGCAGCGAAAAAACTGATCCCCAGGAAATGGCAGGAGGTTGAATGCCCAACGACATGGGAGTGGGTAGACGCGGTGGAGGAAATATTCAATATGGAAAGCCTGAGTTTGGGAGATGAAGGTGAAAGAGCAGCATTCATAAAAAAATGGAATGGCTGGAAAGATTTTAAGCGAGAATGGAGTTATATAGCAAAATTAAGACCATAAAGACCTTTATAAGAGGAAGATATCTGGGTGAGGAACACTACTGACATGATGGGGTTAGGGTGGTGGGGAAGGGAAGGGGTTAAAATAATAACGAGAGTGCGATGAAATTATTTCAAAATGTTTAATGAAAACGAAATAAATAATATATAAAAAAAGAGAAGGTGGCCTTTTTACATTAAAAGCACAGTGACGGCCGTGATTGCGGATTTAAAAACGGTCATCCAGGCAGTAGCCCACCGCATTGACAACGTGGAACAAACCACCCAGACCCATGCGGCCACCATCCGCCAAGTGCAAACAGCTCTCCCAACTGTTTGACTTACACAGGCACGTAGAGGACCTCTATAATCGAGGCAGGAGACATAATATCAGGATACGGGGGGTTCCTGAAAATACGGACCCAGGAACATTGCAACAGCCCATATGCTCAAATTTTAATGACCTAATTGACCGCCCCGCTGACACCCCTTTTGAGATGGAGAGAGCCCACCACGCCTTATGGCCCCAACCCCGGGAATACTAACCACCCAGAGACATAATTTGCTGTGTGGTTAACTTCCCTCTCAAAGAGGAAATTCTCCGTAAAGCAAGGGAAAGAGGCAGGATAATGTATAATGGAGCAGAAGTGAAGCTGTTTCAGGACTTGTCCCAAATTACGCTTCAAAACAGAAGGGCCTTGCGCCCCCTGCTGGATGCTCTACGCTCCCGGAATATCCAGTACTGTTGGAAGTTCCCCTTTGGGCTGCCAGCGTCCACTAGAGGCCGCTCCGCCTTCTTACGCACAACGGAGGACCTGCAAAGCTTCTGTGAGCAACTTGACCTTCCACACATTGAGCTTCCAGACTGGTACGCACTCTACTTCCCTGCGGAACCATGGATCCCAGTCTCCCTCAACCCGTCTCCAAAGGCTCAACGTCAGATGTTGCAGACACAGACCAGCCCGGGCACCTCCAAATGCCCAATCGTCACTCCAAGACCTCTACCAACGCGGCCCAGGATCACCACCCTCACCATCAGCAAGGAGAGATCGCCTGGAGGCCTAATGCCACACCTCCTGCCTCAGCCACAGACCGTCACTTGTGAGTAAATTCTTCCACTCTCAACTGCTTCCTGTCCCTTCCCCTTGGTAAACCACCTCCTGCTTCTCCTCTTCCCCTGTTCTGTGACCTTTTCCCCCCAAGATGCTGTGAATACAGGATACCGTTGGGATGCTGAACCTGCAGCACTCTCCCGGAATATGGTCAGCGCCTTCTGTCACTCGGAATCGGCAATCTATCTTTAGGCAATGAGCCACAGCCGCAGGAGCACCGTGGGCAACTTGACTTGAACTTGAAGGCTCCCCCTAGTCAACCCAAGGATGTCTCAACCTTATACTCCCCTGCTTGCCTCCTGTGACCTGTCTCTTGGGGCTTCGGGACTCCTCGTAATCCTCTTTTGCATCGTGCCTTGCTCAATACTTGCTGACCAGATGTCTCTATTCACCTATAACTTCTTTTGATGTCCGTATGCAACTGAAACTTTATCCATCATCGCCATAAGACACGAAGAGGCTCCTTCTACGGATTAATGCCACTAAGATGGGAGTAAGGGCTTGTTCTCCCGGGACTCACCTGTAAGTGACCTTCAAGATGCCTACTGCCCCCCCAGTGGTACCCATCTAGTGTACTGGATGCTTAGCTTAACTACCGATAACCTTCACTATTGGTAAATCACATATTCTACCATGCCCCTCTGGCCTCTATATGACCACCTAAACAGCTCTCACAATATCATTTTTTTTTTTTTTTTACAGGCTTGTCTTGTATTTCAGCTATCTTGCCAGGCTTCTAGCGGTGACCTGAGCAGCACCCCCTTAGCCTTTTTATTAGGGCTAGGGGGATGGGGCTCATCTCCAATCCTCTTCTCTCCCTCCTGCACCATTCCAACCTTCCCCTCTCTTCCCCCAACCCTAATCCCTTCCCTCCCCCCCACTATACCCCCATCCTCTCTCCCCCACACTACATACACTCCCTACCCCTACCTTCCCAGTTGTCTCTCCCATTTGTCCTCCCTCTTCCCCTTCAAAGGGGGACAAGATGTATTGTATCGGCAGGAGTTGATGCTTAAACTGCAATATCAAAACAAAAAAAGTGTGGCGCTTAGGTGGCAACAAACCACATGAACCAGTAAGGCACTAATTCAAGCAGAGAAAATTACATACACTTCAAAAAAAAGAAAATATGTGTAAATTCCGTTGTATATCAAGAGATCTTACTCCCAGGTGGAAGAGTGCATGAACCTCATGCACACAAAAGGTTAAGGTAAATAAAATTAATTTAACATATACAGTCCATCAAGTGAACGTCTAACAGTCCTTGAAATGTGTAATATCAATCACAATTCCAAACTTGAGGTGACGTGAAAAAAGGTGAAATTCAACTTCTGATGTGTAGAATAATACCACCACCACCGTGATAAAGAAGGGGAGAGGAGGCTTACCAAATGACGTGGACTCAGAGGAAGGCTTACGCCTCTCGAGTCATATGGGCCTGTAGGTTAGCAAACCAGATAATCATACATCTAGTATGTAATCTCCCGCAAGTCTTCAGGTCATGAAATCATCCATAGCGATCCTCCTATAGTGCTCATCCCACGAAAATAGGGGGCTCAGGTATCAAAGACCATGGAAGTAGAAAACTAGCATAGCGTGATACCGTTTTAACATCCAATTTATTAAAAAATAATAATAAAATTACAGTCACATTTGGTTCAATCATAATAACATAGTCAGAAAGTAGCGATGTCTGTAAGGGGGTCCACCCGACGCATTTCAACTAAACAGCCGTCCTCTGGGGTGTGGACCCCCCCAAACAGCATCGCTTATAAGTACAAAATGACCCCAAAATAACCAATGACCCCGGAAGCACTTGGCACTTCCGGTCACATGTTCCCGGAAGTGTATATATTAAAAACTCCTCTATGTATATTTATTATCCTTATATATAGCATCATCCCCATCAGAGATGCCCGCCAAATATCCAAAATATAAACAATATACGTTTATTGTGGCACAGGTGCAGAACTGTTTGATCATATAAGTGCGGCCCGTTACAGTAGATTTAAATTCCTTAGTGCTGCCGCGTCCACTGCTATTATGATGACAAACCGTACACCTTTTGCATGGATAGTAACCTGTCCAATTGTGAAAGAACATAGGTTTTACAGGGGGGTTGATGATAGAGGGGGCAATCTTACTTTTCAATGCAGGTAAACCCCGGTAGACCACCTTGGGTCTTTCCGGTATGAGAGGTCCAAGGACTTTATCGTTCCTTAGGATGCTCCAATGTCTTTAAAAAATATTCTTAATTTGTGTTGTGTTGTGTAGAGAACCGTGTTAGGAAGGACCATTTATAGTGGCCATCATCCTCCCTACGAGGCCTCTCCCCCAGCAAAGAAGTTTGATCAATATCCAAAACCTTCTGCAATTCTCTATCAATATCAACCCCACTATAGCCCCTATCCAAGAATCTAGACTTCAAGACATCAGCCTGTATTTTAAATGAAGTCGCAGGAATTGACTCTTAGGAACAGAGTTCAGCCATGTTCTGTGGTGGCAACTATCCACAGGCATAAACCCATTTCTATCTCTGGGTTTAAAATGTGTGCTCATCACAAACTGACGTCCTGAAATTTCTATTCCCAAGTCAAAAAAATTAATCCTAGACATACTAGATTCATAGGATAGGACTATCCCTCTATCATTCCCATTAAGGAAAGAAAAAAATTATTTTAATGCTTCAGATGTACCTGCCCATAGGAGGAGAACGTCATCAATGTATCTGGCCCACAGTTTCAACTGAGGGTAATCCAGAGCAAAGACTACGTCCTCTTCCCATTTGGCCATAAATAGATTAGCTAAACTGCAATATCACCTGATTACCTTGCATAATGTTATAGGTCTTGGATATGTTTAAGTCGGTTAATTGTTGTTTTAAGCTGACAAGTTAATTTGACGTACCTAACCCATTTTTTTGTGTTTTCCTTTTTGTTAATTCTCCTTTTTTTTTGGTTCCTAAAGTGGTTGCCATGTGCATATGCTACATACGATGTTCTTTCTTTTATTTATTTTTTTAATTTGGGCTCTCTGCTTATCCATAGGGGAACACACCCCCTGTGTGTTCTCCTTTCAACCTTACTCTTGGTCCCCGGTTCGTGAGCACACCGAGGCTCCTGTCCCTTCTCTCAACCCCACACAGCAGTCTTTTTGGGACACATGCTGACTCCCCAGACCTTCCCTACTCTAGGTGGTTTAGAGTACCTAACTCCACCTCTGATTTGTTTCTCCCCCTTCTTCTCTTTTCTCTCCCCCCCATTTGTGCCCCCCCTCTCCTTCTACTCTTCCCCCCCTCTTCTCTACCTCGCTCTCACCCTTTCAGGCTCCCACGCCCCTCCCTCCCCCTCACCCACCTTTACCCCACCTTTGAGTCCCCATCTGCTCCCCGCCCAATTCACCTAAATCAGCTTTCCTTGACCTTTACTAAACACATCGACAATCTTTGTACAACACTATGCAGACCACTGCATTAACTAGCCCTTCCCTGTCCTTGAAGTGCGTATGCCTTAATGTAAAGGGCCTTAATCTACCAGAGAAAAGGTCCCAAGTCCTATCATCCCTCACCAAACACAGAGCTCTTTATATTCCTACAAGAGACACACTTCCGCTCGGACGCCATTCCTAAACTCTCTAACCACATTTATCGATCGACCTTCCATGCAACCAACCCTGATGCCAAGACTAAAGGGGTTTCTATCTTAATTTCTAAACACGCAAACTTCCACCTCACCAACTCCCTCATTCACCCAGAAGGTAGATTTATCTTTCTCAAGGGTACCCTTGCCTCTAAGCCAGTGACATTGGCCAATGTTTATGGGCCCAATGAACATCAGGTTACTTTCTACAGAAGAATCTATGATCTCCTAGCCTCCTTCCAAAAAGGGATAGTACTTATGGGTGCCGATCTTAATATCCCTCTGGACACCTTACTGGATTCCTCTACGGGGGTCTCCACTTTAAAATATAAAGCAGAGGTTTCCTCCTTTCACTAGACGCTGAGAAGGCATTCGACAGGGTGGCTTGGGACTACATGCGCAAAGTTCTACAGGCTATTGGCCTTGAAGGACGCATTCTATCTTTCACAATGGCCTTATCTACCAGCCCCTCTACAGCAGTAAAAGTCAATGGTCTCCTGTCGGACGCCTTCCCTATCAGCAACGGCACATGCCAGGGATTCCTGCTTTCACCCTTAATCTATGTACTATCCCTGGAACCCCTCCTCAACAAACTTAGGGCCAACCCAGACATCCAGGGGATAACCATTAAGGGAAGAGAGTATAAGGTTGTGGCCTTTGCCGACGATATCCTGCTCTCTCTAAAATCACTGCTCACTTCCCTACCGAACCTCTTCAAAGACCTATCCCTTTTTGGCAAAATATCCAACCTCAAAATTAATCATACAAAATCACATGCCCTTAACATCAACCTCCCTCCCCCGGAAGTTGCTCATTGTCAAGAGGCTTTTCCATTTCGCTGGGAGAAAGATGCAATCACCTACTTCGGCATCCAAATTCCTACTAGCCTATCGGACCTCTTACACACAAATCACCACATAGCCTTACTCAAGGCACAGAAACATCTTAGAGAATGGAGGGGCCTGAACGTATCTTGGTTCGGGCGCTCAGCCTTGATTAAGTTGATTATCCTACCGTGCTTATTATATCTGCTACAAGCAGTTCCGATATTCCTGCCGCCAAGCTTCTTCTCTTACTATCGGAAGGCATGCTCTGATTTTCTTTGGAGAGACTCTCCTCCTCGCATTAAGTATTCGCGCCTTACACTACCCAAATCTAAGGGTGGTATCGGATTTCCGGACCTGCATAAATACTATACTGCCTGTCACCTCACGAGGATAGCAGATTGGAATAGCTATGCCTCAAAAAAGTCCTGGGTATCCCTTGAGAAAGCCTTTTCGCAGCGACCCTTGCACCTTCTCCCCTGGATGCCCCTGAAAACCTGGCCTCAATCTCTAGCGACCCATCCCCTCATTCACCCCTCTCTCTTAGCATTTAGTAAGGCCTCAAAAGGCGCGACCCTTGCCCCTATCCCGGGCCCCCTAACTACCTTAAGAGGAAACCCTGATTTCCCTCCGGGCGAATCCGAAAACTTTCTGCAAACCAAATGGCCCTTTTACGACGTATTAGCCCTTCAGTTTTATTCTGATAAGAAGCCCATCATCCTAGATAAGCTCAAATCGATCACTAAAACGGCTTCATTTTCCTTTTGGACCTACAGGCAAATTTGCCTCTTTTTAGAAACCTCCACCCAGTTAGCAAACTGGACGAGACAACTCATGCCCTTTGAATTGCTCTGTTATCACAAAACCCCACAGAGACACCTCATTTCGCTACTCTACACACTTCTCTCGGATAGTCCAGCCCCAAACCCAGTGCCCTCACAGGTGGCCTGGAACAGAGACCTACGTGTATCCCTCACAACATAAGACTGGGACATAATACACAAATACGTGCATAAGGGTTCACTAAATGTTGCTATCCAAGAGAAAGGATACAAGGTGATCACAAGATGGTATAGGACCCCATCACGCCTCCATAAATTCTCGCCTGCCATCCCCGATACCTGCTGGCGATGCAGGTCGGGGGTGGGCACTATGCTCCATGTGTGGTGGGGCTGTGAGAACCTCCAGCCTTTTTGGAGGGAGGTCCATGGCCTTATCGCACACATCACTACATTCACCTTGGATTTCTCCCCAGCCCAATTCCTCCTTCATCATACATCCTTATCTAAAAAGAACTACTACAAATCTCTGGCCATGCACATGGTCAATGCAGTGAGGCTTTGTATCCCCAAACACTGGCGGTCCTCATGCGCTCCAACAATCAGGGAATGGTTTGCGAGAGTCTCCAAGATAAAGGATATGGAGGAGCTGATCCATATCCCGCAGGATAGAATGCACAAATTCCCAACTACATGTCACTTTGGGGGTTCCAATACACCCTGGTCTTTGTTCAGCAATGGCTCTATGTTCCCTTCTCTCCACCTGACTTGTCAGGGATGGACTTTGGGGGAGAGGCGCAAAGTGAAAATATTGCCCTCTGCCCTCCGACACCCTCTTTGAATGTCTTAGTTTGTTCCTGTTACTGTACTTCGAATTACACTCCCATGTTATACCTTTTAAATTATGCTAGTATATTGTCCTGAATGTTGGCTGGTTTGTGACTACTTTTCTTGTTTTGTATGTTTACCTTTCTATATTGAATAAAATCTTTATGGAAAAAAAAAAAAGTTGGGATACCACGTGAGTCAGTGGGTCGGGCTGTAAAAGCAGCTCGTCGAAATTTGATGGATCAGATAGGATCTCTGATATGGAAGAAAAGGCACAGCTGTAGGACACAACTTGGCTTCTCCGTAGCCACATTGTTGGGTACCTCAGAGCTGTCCGGGAAGGTGTCTGTCCTTAAAGATGGGGCAAAAGGAGGATCTGAGCTAGGCATCTATGATCCTCCCTATTCCAGGGTCTGAATCTCCTCCCACTTGGAGCTAGAGGGAAAGCCGGGGTCCCAAGAGAGGAGTCCATAGCACCCTGTGGTTTCGATATTTTACCATCTGATACCAAACGCTCCCATACCTGAAGTGTCTGAGTAAGAGTAGTAGAGAATGCGGCACCTTCACGTTGAGTCATAGGAGTTCACGGCAAGGAGCAGAGATCAATTTAATTTAGTTGACTCTCCAGTTGAAGCCACAGTTTGGACGAGGGGTGATGAAACTAATCTATGATACGTGTGAGTACCGCCGCCATGTAATATACATAGGCATCTGGGACCCCCGCTTCACCCTGGGCCTTCGGCAGAATCGTATCATCTCTTATCCTGGGATGAGCCACCTTCCATATAAATTTAGAGAAAATCTGAGGGAGTCACTTAAAGAATGAGGTAGGGCTGTAGATGGGGTTGGTTTGAAAGAGGTATAGGAAACTAGGGAGACGGTCCATTTTCAGGGCATTCACTCTCCCCAGCCAAGAAAGCAGTTTGAATGCTAAGTAGTCAGGTCTGCTTGTGTTCTGTGGAGCGGAGGGGTAAAGTTACTGGCAAAGAGTTGAGATGCGTTCGTTGGGATATGAATTCCTAGATGGTGAATAGAGATGGAGCCCATCTTAAAAGGTACGAAAGATGCGAGTTGTTGAAGGGCCTCCTTTGAAAGTGAGATATTGAGGATTTCCGACTTGCTATGGTTAACTTTGAAGTTACTTAATTCTCCATATCGCCGGAACTCCTGTATAATTGAGGGCAGGGATATTTGCGGTTCGGTCACGAACATTAGCAAGTCTTCCGCAAAGAGAGCGATTTTACTATGAACAGGGCCTACATTAATACCATGAATAGCTGGGTTGTTCCTAAGGGCGATGGCCAGGTGTTCCATGACGGGACATATAGAAGGGGGAACAATGGGCATCCCTGTCGTGTTCCATTGTGGATAGTAAATGTTGGAGCTAGGGACCCATTTAGTCTAATTCTAGCGGAGGGAGAAGAGTAGAGGGACATTATTCTGGAGATCATATTGTTGCTCAATCCTATCTGGCGCAGAGATAAACAGAGGAATTGCCGGTCGACGCAGTAGAAGGCCTTCTCCGCGTTGACTGTGAGGAGGCACAATGGGGGTATCGTGGGTGCGGGCATGATCAGTGTGGAGAAGTGTTTTCAAGGTGTTATCTCGTGCCTCTCGTTCACTCACAAATCCAACCTGATCAAAGTGTATTAGGCGGGGCAATAAAGGCTGCATTCTATTAGCCAGCACTTTAGCAAACACCTTCAGATCTACTCCTATCAACGATATGGTCCGGTTTCGGGATGAGAGAGATATGCGCTTCTATTTGCGGAGGGAACACTGATCCTTTGGAAAGGGAGTTGAACACTTTTGTTAAGGGGGTAAGGGAACGTATTATTTCAGACCCTGGGGGATGGTTTGTCATATTGCTGATGTCCATAGAGGCCCAGATGTTTTCCTTTGTGAACATACATGTTCCGCCCACTTTTCCCACGTCTATACTCTATGCGGTGTATGACAGACTGGCTCCTTATATGGTCACTAGACTCATAATAGTAGGGGATTTTAATGGCATTCTGGACCAGACTTTGGGCACCTATAATCCAACCAGGCTGCCGGACCCCGAATTGGGGCAATGGGCCTCGGCCCTGCAGCTTACAGAGGTCTGTAGATGGAAAAATCCACAAGCACAGTGCTACTCCCATTTATCTGCGGTCCACTGCTCCGGCTCCAGAATTGATCTGGCTTTTGCTCTCTGGCTACACTCCCGTATGTGGCCTCAGCAACTTACCTGATAAATTTCAGATCATTCCCCCTTAGAGGTCATTCTACAGCTTGGAGGGGGAAGCACAAAGGTTGCTGGCGACTGGTAACACACTGGCTACAGCATGAAAAAGTAGAAGAGAATATACAAGGGGAAATTGCTCAATTTTGGGACTGTAATGACAATGTGACCAATGCATAGGTGACCTGGGATGCCTTTAAGGCAGCTATAAGAGGGAATTCCATATCTCCAATTAAAGCTGCTGGGGTGGACTATGCCTCTGAGGCCGCGTACACACGCGCTGACTGTTCGCCCAACCTTGTCCGCTGAATAGTGTTTGGGCGGACAGTCCGCTCGTGTGTGGGGCTTCAGCGGACAGTTGGACGAACAAGGTCTTACGGAAATTCCGAAAAACTGTCCGCTGAAACAAGGTTTCAGCGGACTGTTCGCTCGTGTGTAGGCTTGTTCGGCCAACTAAGTCTCGCGCATGCTCAGAAAGAATTTCCACGTCGGAAGGTTGCATTGCAGTGTATAGGACGTCGTATTTTTCGTCCCGTCGTACGTGCCGTTCACGTCATCGCGCACGGTTTCAGCAAACTGTTCGTCCGTCGTGTGTGGCCATGTCCGTCCATGCTAAGTTTGAGCGGACTGTTTGCCGAAACTGTTGGACGGACAAAGTTGGGCGAACAGTCCGCGCGTGTGTACGCGGCCTGAGACTAAAGAACTAGCGTCTTGGGTGAGTACGGCAGTGGAGGAATTTGCATTGGACTCTTCTCCTGGGGCATATTCCTCCCTGGCACAGGCTCAAAGGGCACTCTCTTTACACCTTTCTGGCTTGACTGCCTCTTCTGAGAGTTTGCTCAAGGCCAGAATCTTTGAGTCTGGGGACAAGAACGGGAGGCTTCTAGCCAGTCTGGTGGCTGACCCCAAATTCCAAACAGTTTAACAGGTCACTTCAAACCCTTCTGACATCCTTAATGAATTCAAAGTTTTTTACCCCTCGCTGTATAGCTCTACCACCTCGCAGATATCCCCTGATCACCTCTTGTATCTCTGTGACCTGACTCTGGCAACCTTGACAGAGGAGGACGTTGCCTCCCTAGAGGCAGAGATCTCGGTGACCGAGATTTAAACTGCAATTCGCTCACTTCCCCCTAACAAGACACCGGGCCCTGATTGGCTCCCAAGAGACTGGTACAAACTGTACATAGCTGACATAGCCCCGCGTCTCCAAAAATTGTATGCCCTTAGTTTGGAAGCAGGAAGCCTACTTGACTCAATTTCGCAAGCTCACATAGTACTGATACAAAAGCCAGGGAAGGATGCCTCATACTGTTCAGCATATCGACCCATATCCCTTCTAAATTATGATTTAAAGATGCTGGCAAAAGTGCTAGCCACCAGACAGATGGGGTTCCTTCTTAGTAAATATGGATCAAACTGGCTTAATGCCAGGGAAATCGACGGATGTTAATATCCGTAGGGTGCTCACCCACTTACAAATTCCTCCTACAGAACAGAGTACCAGAGTCATGGTTGCCTTGGACCTTGAAAAGGCTTTCGATTCTGTTGCCTGGCCCTACATGGAGGAAGTACTTAAAGGAGTTGTAAAGGTAAATATTTTTTTCACTTTAATGCATTCTATGCATTAAGGTGAAAAAACATCTGACAGTGCCGGCTTCCCCAGTCCCCCTATTTTACTTACCTGACCCCTCAAAAGTCCCGCGCTCGCCCCCGGCGTCCTCTTCGCCGCTCAGCCTGCCCGCTGATTGACTAGAGTGGATGGATTGAAAGCAGTGCAGCCATTGGCTCGCGTTGCTGTCAATCCCATCCAATGATGCGGTGCCGGCTGTATCACGGGAGCTCGCCCGCAAGTGTTTCTCACCATGCGAGGGAGCTTGCATGAATGTGAGAAGTACTTGCGGGGTGAAGCCGAGACAGCCGCCGAGGGACCCCAGAAGACCAGGTTTTGGGGCCACTCTGTGCAAAACTAGCTGCACAGTGGAGGTAAGTATAACATGTTTGTTATTAAAAAAAAAAATAATAATAACTTTACAACCCCTTTAAGTCATATGGTTTTGGCCCCACTTTTAGAAAATGGATCCAGCTCTTATACCAGAAAAAAACAGCACAGATTAAACTTGGAGGGGTGTTATCCTCTTCATTCCCTGTGGAGCGAGGCACCCGACAGGGGTGTCCTCTATCCCCCCTCCCCTTTTTCCCTGATGGTTGATCCCCTGGCTGTTGCACTATGGTCCTCGGACGCTGTTGGGGGGAGGGGGGTGTGTGGGTCTGATCCTTGGAGAAAAAGTTAGCACTTTATGCTGATATTATCCTTTTCCTCCGGGATCCGGGGCCCTCCCTTCGGGCACCGTTACAGCTCCTCTCACACTTCGTCGACATGTCAGGACTAAGAGTTAACTGGGACGAGCCCCAGATAATGCCAGTAGATCCGGGTGCTACACAGTTAGCGGATCCGTCACTTCCACTTCAATGGGCTGAGAGTATAAAATATCTTGGCATCCATATTTCCCCCAGAGTACAGGACTTCTGCAAGCTTAACCTTCTACCTCTTCTACAACATTTTCAAAATAGGTTGAAAGCGTGGGCTAACCTCCCCCTCACATTGATTGGAAGGATCAATTTGATTAAAATTAAATTGCTACCCCCTCTTCTGTATGTAGTCCAGTGTGGATACCCAAGGCACCTTTTAAGCGGCTAAATTCTCACATATCCAGTTTTTTGTGGGGGCTCCAGCAAGCGCCCCCCCCCCCCCATTTCTGATTGTCCATTCACCAAAGAGCCTGCCCTGATTTCTTCCTTTAATTTATTGTGGCGATGCTTACCCATGCTCACAACTGGCTCATTTCATATGCCACCAATGCAGCAGTTGCCTTGGAGGCTGCCGTTGTAGGGTCATTTGAAGCACAGCGGAATATTTTATTCTGAGGTACTAGGGTTCCACGTCCCCTCACTATCTCAATGAAAACGGTGCTTAGCGTATGGTCTGCGGCGGCCGGCCTTCGGGTGGCCGATCCCCAGGTGCGTTCCCCAAATACTACGCTATGGATTAATCCTCCTTTACCTGAATTCTATTCCATCCCAGACCCGGTCATGTGGGTGTCACGGTGTATTCGATACTTACATCATATTTGTGAGAATGGTGCACTGCTGACAGGGGACCAACTTAAAACTAGATTCAACTTACCCAATAAGTATTTCTTCCGGGACCTGTAGCTCTGTCACGCCTACAGGGCACAGATTGGGAGCCCCTCCCTGACCCTTTACCAGTCATACATGGAGTTGCTTCTACGTCAAGAGACATTAACTAAACCATTATCCACAATTTACAAGGCTTTACAGCCTACCGTACTTCACGGCCTGGATAGACTTTGTGACCTCTGCATGTTGGGGTTGCCGGCGTTGGATGGGGAGAACTGGGAAGATGTCTAAGCCCTTGTACACACGGTCGGAGAATCCGTCGGAATGTGTCCTATCGGACCGTGTCTTTGGATAATCCGACTGTGTGTGGTATGCATCAGACTGATTCCGTCGGAATATCCGTCAGACCCAATTTTACAGCATGTTGGAAATATTTCCCGACCAACTGGGCCGATCGGACATACTCCGATCATGTATAGAGAATTTTGATCGGATCAAGTGCCACGCATGCCCAGATCAAATTCCTACATCAAAGCTATTGGCTACTAGCCTGAATGTAGTCCCATCGTAACGAAATTACGTCATCACGTTATGAAAGATCGGATTTTTTGCCAACTTTGTCCGACTGTGTGTATGCAACAGTTTCGGAAAAGATCCGACGGACAAAACCCGATAGGCAAAATCCGACGGATTTGGTTGTGGAAATCTCCGACCGTGTGTACAGGGGCTAAGACCTTTAGACACCTGGTCTCATCCAGAGATCGGTTGAGCCAGTTTAAAATATTACACAAGTTTTATTATACTCCATACAGGCTACACAAAATATACCCGGAATGCACGTTGCAGTGTTGGTGCTGTCGAGCTGACTCTGCGGGTTTCTTGCACATGATCTGGTCATGCCCTGATGTACAGCATTACTGGTCATTAATTACAACCTTCATCACTGAACTGAGCACAATTCCTATACCCCACAAGATAGAGATCTGCCTGCTTGGCCTGGTGGATGCTCTTGCTCCTTCAAGGGCAGTTTGTACACTATTAGGATTGCTTCTCTTCTATGCCAGGAAAATCATCATACTCAAGTGGAGAGCTCCCACATCTGCCCTTACCCTGAATGGATGGAAATCATTAGTCAACCTTGTAGTACCCTTATACAAAGAAACATACTCCAGTAGGGGATGTCCCTAAAGTTTCCAAAGGTCTGGAACATATGGTAGAGTCTGAGGCGACAACTGTAGAACAAGACCCTGTAGGACAAGCGGCCTGATTTGATTTACATATGAGATGATGGTTCCTCTGACTGTCGAGTAAATCATGTGAGACTTGATTTACATATGTACATGTCATCTTATTTTTAGCAGCAATGTGGTTTTGTTAACTTGTTTAAAATAGTTTAGGCTAGTAGTTAAGGTATGGTATGAATTGCCTATTGTTTTATACACACCGGGGAGTGCCAAGAAGCTCTGTTATGTAACTTTTCTTTTTCTGAAAGAAATAAAAAGAACTTTGTATAAAAAAAAAGGGGGGGGGGTAAGGAGGGGGACAAATTGTTTGTAAAATTTTGCAGTAAAGCCGCCCGGGCCCGAACTTTTGCCCGATGGGGTAAAAGCGATGGCGCAAGCAACTTCCTCCTCCGAGATCAATGTTTTAAGGATTTCTATCGCTTTGTCGTCTAAAGTAGGTAATGCAGTTTGTGAGATATATACAAGGCCTTTGCTTCTGCCGTAGTGGAGGGAGATTTGTTAGGGCTTGCATCAAGTATGTTATACAGGGATTGATAGAAATCCCTGAATATCTGGGCTAGCTTAGAATGCGAGGAAATGGTTTCCTCAGATTTGTCTTGTATGTGGGATATAAAAGTGGTAGGTTGTTTCGTATGTAAAGTAGGTGCCAACCATCTACCACATTTGTCCTGGAATTGGTATTTATGAAAGGCAAGTTTCTTTGCAAATGTACAGGCTGATGCTTCGTATGATTCCCTAAGCTGAGTATGGGCAGAAGAAACTTCTGTTGGCGTCCCCACCATTGGCGAGCGCTTATGTGTAGTCTCCACTTCCCTGAGCTTATGTACTGCGGTATCTATCACAGCCAAGCATTCTTTATTCAGACGAGCTCCCATTTGAATAAAGGTGACCCACAAAACTGCCTTTAATGCCTCCCATTTAATGGGCTGTGACGTGTCGTCAGAAGCATGGTCCGCCAAAAAATTTGATATGATCTCGGTGATCTGCGCTGGGACATCCCAGATTCGTTGGTAGTGAGTCATTTAACCTCCATGTCCACTCTTTCATTGGGGGGGAGGGGACCGAGAATGTCAGGTATATGGAGTAATGGTCAGACCAAACCATAGGGTCAATTTCCATTCAGGGGACCAATCTAGACAGCCATGGTTGATCAGAAATTAGCCAAGGCGGCTATATGATTGGTGAATGTGAGAGAAGTGTGTCTAGTATTGGGATTTAGGGTACAATATCCTCCAGATGTCGATAAGAAGCATATCATAGATGGCACATTTCAGAGCCCGCAGCTTAGGGTAAGATATAGAAGAACGGAAGGTCGAGGAATCCAGAAGTGGATCCAGGGGAGAATTAAAGTCTTCTCCTAGTATGAACTTGCCTTCCATGAAACCCGCCAAGGTCTTCAAGTGTTGCAAGGTTGATTGTATTTGGTGAGTGTTAGGCATTAGGCAGTTATATGTTGGCTATCGTAAATTTAGTCATCCATAAGGAGATTTTGACAAATGTGCATCTTCGCTGGGGGTCCGCCAGATGGTTAAGTAATTCTTTAGGGAGTGCTTTATGGAAAGCAATAGATACTTCCTCAGATTTTTGTGTCGGGTTGGTGCTGTGAATCCATCTATTGAAGTATCTGTTGGAGCAGGAAGGGGTGGAGTCAGAGTGGAAATGAGTCTCCTGTAGTAATAGGAAGTTAACCTGGTGTTTGTGCATTTGGTAAAGAATTTACCCACGTTCCAAGGCAACGTTGAGGCAATTTGCATTATAGGAGCAGAGTTTTAGTCGGGGGCAAGAGATCACTGTGTGAGCCATGCTGGGATGCGAGGATCTAAAAAAGGAAGTGTAAAATGTAGAAAGTTTGGGAAGGAGACAGTAGGGGGGGAGTGTAGAACAGAGGGGGAGAGGAAAGCGCAGGGATAAAGGAGGGAGTAGTGTTTATACGAAATGACACCCAAGGAGAAGTGTCTAAGAATATTAATGCGCTCATGGAGGCGAGGCACTGCGTGGCTTATCACGATTTAGGTACAAACTGTGCCAGTCCTACTGTGGGAGAAAGGTTGAGATGGATTGACCAAGTCATGATCCCGACAGCATAGCCGGCATAGATATCGGGTATGTAGCACACCTAATATTTTCACCCGTGCATGAGGCATAGAACGGTTGCTTCTGAGAGGAGTTATCTTAGATAGTGTAGGCTCAAGCTGTTGCAAACAAGGGGGGGTGGGAAGGAGATAAACAGGCTCTGAATCTCACTCAATAAATTGACCCAGGGTTTTAGGGATAGCATATATGCTCCTAATCAACTATGTACATAATACATAGAAACTCAGTTATAAGAACAACAAATAGCATTCAACAGGATATTTGAGTATTACCCTGTTTCCCCGAAAATAAGACCTAGCGTGATTGTCGGTTAGGGCTGCAATATAAGCCCTACCCCCAAATAAGCCTTACCCTGTTTCCCCAAAAATGAGCCCTGCCCTGAAATTAAGACCCACATGGACTTTAACTAGGGCTTATTTGGGGGGTAGGGCTTATATTACAGCCCTAACCGACAATCACGCTAGGTCTTATTTTCGGGGAAACAGGGTAAGACCAATTATTAAACCTGTGGAGAAATGCAATAGGTAATAATTTTGACTCCAGCCGATATAAAAAAAAATAAAGGGGAGATAGGGGCATCAGAGGATCATCCTGGGAGGCAATCAAGTTCATCATTTGTGTGGCATGTCCTATACAAGCCTCAGTGGCAGCAGAAGGTGGTCAGGTCTGGGGGTCATGTCTCTGCACAGAGTCGGTCCCTCTAATTCCGTGAGTGTCCACAA
Source organism: Lithobates pipiens (assembly GCF_037356315.1). Lineage (NCBI taxonomy): Eukaryota > Metazoa > Chordata > Amphibia > Anura > Ranidae > Lithobates > Lithobates pipiens. The sequence goes on from NW_027507758.1 coordinate 210,094,921, forward strand.
TCCTGTATCGTGAGAGTGGGAGGGACAACCAAAGACTGAGTGGAACATCATGTGTAAAACATTCAGTGTGTTCTGGTGTGACCTGACACCCATCACTGTGTGGAACAGAAAGTATCTATTACCTGTGTTCTCTCCTGAACCACAGCCAGACAGTTGCACTGGCAAAGGGCAGGAAAAAAAGCAACAGTTTCATCCCCCTATAATTGAACCGTACTTGACCAAGTATGTTAGTGGGCACAGATCACACGGGAAGTGTCACAGGCAGGGGAGCAGAGGGCAGAGCAAACCTGCCAAGAGTGCCTTAGAGCTGTTGGTAGGTAAATGGTGTGGAGGAAAGAGATAAGGCAGTGGTCTCCATGGTAATTCTGGGTCAATCTTCTGAAGAGGTAGTTTGTCTTATTCCAGGGCCAGAGAATATAAACCTAGAACGTCTACGGCGTTGCGGGAATGGGTCAAGTCCCATCTGTCTAAATCTGTCGTCTGGAGGATCCAGCCAGTTAAGAACATCCACCGGTTCTTCTTCGAGGAAGAGAAAGAAGTCATGCAGCTGGTCTGGGTCTGACAATACTAACCTGCCGTCGCCTCGAGTCACCTTGAGGCTGAGTGGGCCGCCCCAAGTATACGAAGCCCCAGCTTGCCGTATTAGGTCAAGTAGAGGGCACACTACACTGTGCATATACAGCATATTGCGAGACAGATCTGGCTACAGATGTAGAGAGGCTCTGATGAAGTCCACTCAGCCCAGGCTCCAAGCCTTCTGAAATTATTTCCTCTTTTAGGATATAATAGTCGACCCGACAGAGTACATCTCGGGTACCACTCAGCCCCCCCCCCCCCACTCTGTGTACACAATCTAGCTCAGTTGGTGATGAGGTCTCTCTTCCAAAAACTTTGTTGAGGACGGTTATGACAGTGGGTTTCAGATCTGCACCAGATGTTTTTCGTCAGGTATGCCTTGCAGTCTAATGTTTCTGCTGCTGTGATTTTCACTGTCCTTAATGCGGAGTTGTTGATGGTGCAATCGATGGAAGTGTGTCGTGGAATAGGATTAAAGTGCCACTATATGTGCCTCATGATCATCTTGAGTGGTAGTTAGAGCTGACACTGCCACTTCAGTAGCTGTGACCTTTTGTTTCAGAGCATTTAGTTCTACATGCAGGGAATCCTCCATTTGAATTGCCCAAGGTTCAAAGTCTGCTCTAAAGGCAGAGAGGAGTGCTGTGGCTTCTGATCTAGTGGGCTCCCCATCAGGGGACATGTACCTGTCTGAGATTCCCCTGTGCCTGTGTCATGTGATGTTACTGACCGCACAGAGGAGGCTGAAGTCTCTCCTCTGGAATCCTGGAGTCCATCGGTGCTGTCTTCACATTGGTGAGCTGTTGCTGGAGTGGAAGGAGGTGGCTTGGTCTTCCCCATGCTGTAGCCGGGCGCCATCTTATCCTTAGGGGTTCGTGGATCGAGTGGCACAGTTTTTAGCAGATAGTGCTGTATGGTGCCTTCTATTAGTTCATGAGGCTCAGAAGGGTGAGAGTTTGCCACTGTCATAGAAATTGCAGGGTGTGCAGTGTCTTATTAATAGTCTGTTACCAGCGGGATGGCACGGAGCTCAGCGATGTGCGTCTTTAGCCATCCATTGTCAGCCACCAATTTCTTTATTTTCCAATAAATTGTAGAAAAAGAAAAAAACACAACTTAAAAAAAAAAAAAAAAAAAAAAAAACTTGCCATGCCTCTTACTAAATACCTTGGACTGTCTACTTTCCAAAAAGGGGTAATTTGGGGGGTATTTGTACTGTTCTAGCATTGTACGACCAAGAAATCAGGATTGATTAACGTAGTGACATATATTCCTTAGTTTGTAGACGCTATTCTTTCACACAAACCAAATATATATATATTTTTTTTAACCAAACATGTTTATATAGCAAAAAATAAAAATAAAATGGTGATTTAATTTGGGTACAGTGATGGATAATTGTCATTCAAAGTGTGAGCCCACTGAAAATGTGGCCTGGGCAGAAAGGGGGTCAAAGGGGAGGGCTGCTGCTCTTAGAAATGCCCACCTGACAGGGACCCCCCCCCCCCCCCTTATGAAAAGAATCCAAAAAAGTACATATAGGAAAATAAGATAAATGGGGAGTGCAATATAGCCTGTCGGGTTCAGTTATTTCAAACTACCATAACCGTCAGATTTAACTTGGCTCCATCGCAGCCAAAGTCATTAAAGAAAAGAGACTAAGGCAGAGAAGAAAAAGGTGGATGATAGTAGGAAGCAGAAAGAGAGCAGAGAGAGTAGAAAAAAAGAGAATGGAACAGGGGGGGAGGAGTCCATTTCACTAAAGGGAGCGGGGGGTGCACACAGAGACCCTAGATAGACAAAAGTTGGCTGTTGAATCTGGAAGGTTGGATACAGGATATCCAGGGCCTCCAGGTTCTGAGAAATTTGTCATGAGTATCAGAAGCCAAGGAGGTAAGTTTTTCATTAATCATGATGTCATTCATGCGGTTTTTAACTGCCTCGAAACTGAGTGCAGGCGTTTTCCAAGACTTGGCAATGGTCAATTTTGTTGCATTGAAAAGGTGTTGGGCTAGTTGACGCTCTGGGCGGAGAAGTTCCTGAATAGGTTTACATAATAGAGCTGCATAAGGGTCTCTTTTCAGGTTGGTATGGAACATATTTCTTAACAGGGCATATACCCGTACCCACAATCTACAGGCTCTATGACAGGTCCACCAAATGTGGGCCATGGACCCTGGTACCGGGCAGCCCCTAAAACAATTAGGAGAATATGAAGGAATGAATCTTGCTAACCTCTCAGGCATGTAGTACCACCTATAAAAGACCTTATATGCATTTTCTAGTATGAGAACATTCCTGGAACTTTTCATGAGAGTTGTGGTCATGATCCGCCAATCTGCCGGGTCCAGTTGCATCCCTAATTCTTTTTCCCATTGGAGATGATATTTGATTGTGGGGGGTTTGTTGATAGAAATAGAGGAATATATCAAGGATATTGTCCCTGGGGAATGAGGCGTAGCCCTACATACTTTTTCAAAGGGAGTCAGAGAGTACGGGGTTGGCCGAGCCCGGAGGAGCTGTTGGATAAAATGTTTTAATTGTAGGTAACTGTAATGTTCCCGCAGGGGAATATCATGAGAAGAACGTAGCATAGCAAATGTAACTACTCTCGTGGGAGTGAGCAAAGAATGGACATCTGTGAATCCACTATTTGCCCACCAAGAAAATTGACCGGGGTTGTCTCTGCTAGGGGGGAATAATGGGCAATGGGAGAGGCGTAGTAAAGGCAGGTGAGAGGATATGAGGCCAGCCGAATATTTTGTCGTATCCCAGATGCGAAGCAAGTGGGCCATACGCGGCCCTATTCCTTTCGGCCGCTGCGAGGGAGGGAGCCATGGCACAGAGGAGATGGGAATAGGGTGTGAATCCACCAGATCAATAGTGGCCCAAAGCGGCATTTGGTAGTTGTCATGGAAACGGGTGATTTGGGCAAGGTTGGCCGCCATGTAGTACGCTTGAAGGTTGGGGACCGAGAGACCCCCTTCAGACCGCCTAGCGTACATTATCTGCTTATTAATTCGGGTCGAGAAGCGGCCCAAATAAATTTCAAGAGTTTACGCTGATGGATTCACAGTATATGGGGGGGAACTGGAACGGGCAGTACCCTAAAAAAATATAACAACTTTGGGAGATAAGTCATACGAATTGCAGTGATTCTACCGAACCAGGAGATCGGGTAATGAGACCAAGAGGTTAACATGGCGTCTAGCTTACGAAAGAGGGGGGGGGGGGAAATTAGCCTGTACAAACCATTGTATCAGGGGGTGATACAAATTCCCAGGTAGGGTAGTGAGGGAGGCCGTTGAAAGGGGAAACTTTCTTTTATGGTAGATAATTCTGATGGGGAAAGGTTTACCGACATAGCTTTAGACTTTGTGGGGTTAACACGTAAACCAGACAGGGACGCAAATGTCTCCAGGAGAGAAAACAAATTGGGGAGTGAAATTCTAGGTGATGTCATAGTTAGAATATCATCCGCAAAAAGTGAAATCTTATGTGGGAAGCCTGCCACTTCCACGCCTTTGATATCCGGATGTGAACGGATCAACTCCACCAGTGGCTCCATGGCCAGAACAAATAAAAGGGGCGAAAGTGGGTAGTCCTGACGAGTGCCCCGTCATACAGGGAACACATGGGATTCAAACCCATAATATTTAACTTTAGCTTAGGGACATCGTACAGAGCTGCCAACCAACGCAGGAATGAGGCTCTGAAACCATAACGGTGGAGAATGGTCATAAGATATGGCCAAGACAACGTATCGAAAGCCTTGTTTACATCCAGCGACAAAAGCATGGTTTCAAGGGATCGACTATGGGCAATATGCTGTAATTGAATGATTCTACGAATGGCATCTCCAGCCTGCCTCATCGGAACGAAACCTACTTGGTCCTTTTTAATGAGCCGAGGGAGAAACGAATTTAAACGGTTGGCCAAAATTTTCGTAAGGATTTTCATGTCAATATTAATTAAAGATATAGGACGGAAGTTCGCCCAGGAAGTATGGTCACGGTCAGGCTTCGGCAACATTACTATATTGGCTGTCAGTAGGTCTGATGAGAGGTTCTGCCCATGCTTGACGGAGTTATACATGGCCGTCAAGGGGGCTGCAACTATATCCACCATTTTTCTATAATATAGTGCCGTGAAGCCATCCGGACCTGGCCGCTTCCCGACTTTGAGGTCCTTAATACTTTGTCTGACCTCAGTCTCTTGGATATCACGGTCCATAAGATTCATCTGGGCCTCTGTTAAAGTGGGCAGGGCTATTCGCTGGAGAAATTCCATCCTATCCTGTTCTGTCTTAGAGTCTTGGGCTGAGTATAGGGTGGAGAGTCTATGCCGAAATTCGTCCAGTATGTGAACCGGATTACTTGTAAGCTTATTGTGTCGGGTACGCAGAGTTATAGGTTTAGGATTAAATGTTCGCAACCTCCTAGCCAGAACCGCAGTGGGTTTATTCGCCTTAATATACCAGTGTTGGCGAGACCAGCGCAAAGTGCGTTCTGCTTGTTCGGTGAGACTTAAGTCTAGTTCCATGCGGGCCTGGTCCAGGAGCTTACGATTAGCAAGAGAAGGGGTTTGCTTAAAAAGTGCAGAAATGGAGTCCAAACGGGACTCCAACTTTCTCTGCATTTCCTGCCTCTCCCTCTTGCGTTTAGATGCTATTTGAATGATGCGACCCCTTAGCACTGCTTTATATGCCTCCCATAGCGTCACTGGGGAAGAGACTGAAGTCGAATTAAAACGGAAATACTCGGATGACGCCTCTAGTAAGGTGTTATGAATGTCTCATATAGATAGCAATGAATCATTCATGACCCAAGGGGAGGGTTGAGGATTGCACATTAGGGACCGACAAACCACTAAAATGGGATCATGGTCTGTCCAGGGGGCTGCCAAAATAGAAACAGATTCCACTAGGGGGAGGTGTTGTCTATGCATTATAACATGATCTATTCGGGAATGCAAATGATGCGGATGGGAATAATGTGTGTAATCTTTGGTTGTCGGGTGTAACTCACGCCAAAGGTCAACCAAATCATAGGTTCGTAAAGAACAAGAAAACATTTTAGCTGCGGGGGAAATGGCCTTCTTTTCGGATGGATATTTGTCTAATATCGGATTAAGGGCCACATTGGAGTCCCCCCGCCAGCAACAGGGTCCCCTTCTGATGCGACGCTAAGAGGGAGCAGATATGTGACAAGAAGGAGCCTGGATTAGAATTGGGAGCATAGTAGGTCAGGATAGTGACTTCCGTATCTTGAATGCTGCCCAGAAGCAGAAGATATCTGCCTGCAGGATCTGGTATCTGTTTTTCACACCGAAAGGGGACCGTCCTGCGGAAGGCAATTAAAACTCCCCTCTGTTTGGTCGGACCGTTGGCCTGAAACACCTGTGGATATTGGGAATCGAAATAGTTAGGGTGCGAAGTGGAGGAAAAATGAGTTTCTTGGAGACACGCAATGTCAATGCGTTGCTTTCTGAGGTATTTAAACACTTTTACTCTCTTGGATGGTTAATTCATACCTTGGACGTTCAGTGACAGCCAGTGCAGGGTCATGACGAGTAAGCAGGGAACCGCTTGTCAGAGGCTCTGCGTGCATCCCCTATGGACTCAGGGATAAGGAGAAAAGGGATTAGAGTAGAATAGAAAGAGTTAGCATAAAAAGAAATATAAGGAGAGCCAGAAAAAGTAAGCACAGAGAAATCGAGAAAAGCTCGAAAGAGAAGTATTAAGAATAACAACTGTGCATTTAAGCGTAGGCCGGGAGGCCCACCAGGAAGTCGGAAGTTGAGAGGGACCATAATCCCACGTAAGTACCGATACTAGGGGGGCGCAGTGGTCCACCTGGCCCACTCGGTGTATCTTAAAACTTACAATAAAACAAACATTGAATTTGAGCACTAAGTTACATAACGATTAACTGTAAGTGTAACACAATACATGTGATAATGTCAGACACGGAGCGCTGGTACTGAGACAACACCAGCGGGTTGAGGCAAGCTCAGTAACTATTAAGTCACACAAAGTAAAACCCATAAATTGTAAGGACATATGAGCTTGAAATTGACGTAACAAAGCAATTGACTAACGGACCTCCCCCGGCCCCCCGGGAAACCCTGGAGGGGAGCCGGGGGAGGCCCGCCACAGACATCTAGAAAAGTCCAGGCCCTAGAGGGGAGAAAAAAAAAATATATATATATATGTATATTTTGATACCGGTATCAAGCCCTCACAAAACAGCTTCTAGAGCTCAGGGCAGGACCGGTACCACTCCCACTCCAGGTAAACTGGGACAAAAAAATAAACTAAATTGTGAAGGATACTGTGCAGACCGATTGCAAGAATAATAACCCGCATGTGGGTGGGGGGAATGTCAGCCTGTAGGGACATCTTGGTAGCGTTGGGCCTGTAGCGATCGCAGGGCCTGAGATCCATGCAGGGAGGCCTGAGAAGACTTTCGGGAAGGCTGTGTCTGCCGGGTGCGGAAGGGTGGAGCAGCTGGGTCCCCTTGAGATGGTGGAAGGTCTAGCTGTAGTTCTTGGAAGTGACGTCTCAAGTCAGAAACAGAGGAGGCTTGGACTTGATGTCCCCTGTGGATAAAGGACAGCTTAAAAGGAAACCCCCACCTGTATTTTATGCCCAGATTCTGCAGGATCAATAGGTAGGGTTTTAAGAGCCTTCTTTTAGCAATCGTTACTGGGGATAAATCCATGAACAGTTGTAGGGGGTAATTTTGGAAAGTGAGGTCTTGGCGATCTCTTGCTGCCTGTAGGAGTCTTTCCTTCGTGCGATAATAATGCAGCTTTATAATAACATCTCTGGGGGGGCCTTCCGAGGGTTTTGGAGCCAGGGATCTGTGAATACGGTCGAATTCTAATCGCTCCAGGGGGATTTCAGGGGCAAGTTCTTGAAAAAAGCCCGTAGCTGTACCCTGTATATCTGTAATAGCCTCGGGAATACCGCAGATTCTCAAGTTGTCCCTGCGAGCCCTGTTTTCAGAGTCCTCTAACTTATCCTTCAATCCCTCCAGCTCCGCATGCAACTTCTCCAATTCATCCTCATGGCCCTCCAGCACTGTGGTGGATAAGTCCATCCTTTGCTCTAGCTGGTTTGTGCGGTGGCCTAGCTCTTTAAGACCTCGCATGAGATCAGAGGAAAGTTTGCGTGAGGCTGCTGAGATCTCATCCCTCACTATTGAACGGAATCTGGCTAGCATATCCTCAGAAGCATGTTGTGCAGGGCTTACCAGATCCGAGGGGAACTGCTGCAGACTGTCAGGGGGAGAGGCTGCTCCTGTCCCGGAGAGCCTCGTGGTGTCGTCGGGCTCTGGAGGCTCGGGCGCCATCTTGCCTGTCCCTGCTGCTTGCTGCATCTTGCGCTGTTTGGGAGATCTCCGCTTTCCCCCGTACCCCGCCAGTGTCCGCAGTTTGGGGCTGCCGGTCCGGCGTGTCTGACTGGCCTGTGTGCTCTGAGGACCGAGAAGTTAGCGGCTGGTGGCGTGGAGCGCGGAGACTAAGCGGCCATCTTCCGCGATCGCGCGCATGCGCCCCCCCCCCGCTGAAACCAGCTTTCATCTGCTGCAGGGAGAGCAGCAAAGTGCATCGTAACAATAATTGCCCCTCCGCCCCGCCATACAGATCCTCCTCTCTGTCCAGGCCCCCCTATGTGCCCGGGTTCCCTACAAGAGGACTGGTGCCCCCCCCCCTATGGGTGGCCCTGGAAAGTGTCCGGTACTGAGGTGGTTAAAGACATTAATTTTTTTCTTGCAAGTAATCATGTAATTGAAGCAATTCTTTAAGCTAAGTGAGGTTTCACTTTGTAAAGTGAACACATTTAACTCCTTTAGCAGTGTGTTAGTACAGTCAATGTTTTCCAGCTTTATTTAACCACTTCCCACCTGCCCAATGTCATATGATGTTGTGGAATTTGAGCGGTGATATCTGAATGATGCCTGCAGCTACAGGCATCATTCAGATATCTTCATTTACAGCCAGTGATTCCCTTCACCATAAGATCAATCATAAGGGCCGCTTGATCATTCTTACAGATGGCCTCTGGTGCTTCTCCTGGCTCGCCCCTGTTGTCAGGGAACCGGAGAAGGAACGGATCAGTGGCGGATGATGACCATAGAGATTTCCACCAGATGGTCCCCTGAAGTCTCTATGATCGTTTGGAGGCCAGGCGCAATGTTGAAAAAAATGCCATACCACGGCTGGGAAGCCAGGATAGGATCTGGGGACTTATTAACACCAGATCTGACGGTCAAGAGGACCTATCACTGCACTATTCCTATTACAAGGGATGTTTACATTCCTTGTAATAGGAATAAAAGTGATCAAAGATAATGTAAAAAGAAAGCATCAAACTAAAAAAAAATAGAAGTAAAATTAACAATAAAGATAAAATCTAAAGTGCCCCTGTCTGCGTGTGCTCACTCTCTGTAACTCAAAAAATGTAACCTGTGTGAGGGGTTAGCTCGGCAGCGGGTGTGTGTGACCCCCTGGATGGGTTCACAACACAAAATCAGGCACAGCAGACAGCGTTGTAGGTGCAAACAAACAAAAGATGCAGTTTATTCATGCTACATGCAGTGAAACATATAACAGCCAAACAAAAATAAAACATGAAAATAAATCCTTGGTCAGCTTGACCTCTAATTACACACTTAGATTCCCTATCTAACAACTGAGTGCAGCACCAGTCCCTGTCTCTGTTGTAGCGGTTTGCCACACAGGCGTTAACTCACCGCACAGAACAAGTGTCACACTCCCCAGTCTATACAACACAAAACTGGTTCCAGGGTGGAGCATCTCCCTAAGCATGCTGGGGTTTTTTGTAGAGGTCTTAATGAGCCCACTTACTTCAGCTGGGCTCATTAACTCTTCCCCTCTAATTGTAAAAGTCTGCATAAAGCCTGAATCTAGGGCACACATATTTCCCATCCTGGATACAACCAGGTGACTTTACCTGCGTGCTGCCACACCTGTAAAAAAAATTTATGCGTTGACTATGGAAATTTTTAAGTACAGAAGTTTGGTGCCATTCCACGAGCGTGTGCAATTTTGAAGAGTGACATGTTGGACAGCACAGTGGTGTAGTGGTTAGCACTCTTGCCTAGCATTAAAAAGGGTTGCTGGTTCAAATCCCAACCATGACACTACCTGCTTGGAGTTTGCATGTTCTCCCTGTGCCTGCATGGGTTTCCTCCAGGTACTCTGGTTTCCTCCCACTCATGCAGGTAGGTTAATTGGCTTCTGTCCAAAATTGGCCCTAGTATATGAATGGGGACCTTGGATTGTGGGCTCCTTGAGGCTAGGGACTGATGTGAGTGTGCAATGTACAGGGATAGGGACAATTGTAGACACTCACTCAGGTTGAACTGGATGGACTGGTGTCTTTATTCAACCTTACTAACTATGTAACTATGTTGGGTATCTATTTTCTATGCATAACATCTTTCACACTGTGCAAAAAAATTGGGCAAATTTTTCTGTTTTTTTTTTCCCCAAAAAACATGGTTGAAAAATTGCTGCGCAAATGCTGTGCAAGATAAGAAGTTGAAACTCTAGGGTCTCTGCTAAAAAAAAATATGTATAATGTTTGAGGGTTGTGTGTAATTTTCTAGCAAAAAAAATGATAATTTTTCTATGTAGAAGAAAAATGGTAGGCAAGTGGTTAATGTTCAAATACACTTTTTTTTTATCCAAGGCCCAACCTCCTTTGTCTTATATTCACCGACCGACACAGCTCCTCTCTGTAACAAATGGGTTGTTAGCCTTATCGCTAGGCGAATACTAGGCATAGTTTTAATACAACACTCAGAACTCTTAGTTCCGCCCAGGCGGTCCCTTGGTTAACAACCCTCCCGTCTGCAGACAGATCTCAGTTTTATTTTGCCTAGTGAAGGAGAAAGACCTAGGAACCCTGCAGGCCCATCAGTCCGTGTTTTTTTATGCAGAAGCTTGGCATTTTGCGCAAGATGAATGATCCTATGATCTGCTATCAACAGCCGGCTGGTTGACAGGCTGGATACCCTTATCCTTGTAGTCTCCCCAGTCCGGTCATCGAGCGCATGCAGGTCGCAGCTACGGCTCGGCAGGATAAAACCTCAGCTCCAGAGGTGGTCGCTGAGCTTTTTTGCTCTGGGGCATACATATGACTGGGCTACTGATGTCTATGTCACAGTATGCCGGGCCAGCAGCTTCCCTGTACTGATCAGTGAGTAGTTCTGCAATGGAATGTCTCCCAGCTCTTCAGGACTGGTAAGTACAGCTCTCCCTTCCTTGCCGGGCCTGAGCGGCTGGGCATTCCCTGGGAGGTCGATTTGGGGGTCCCTCACCTCCTTCTCTTCTTTCCCCTGTCCCTATCTTCCCTCCCCCCCTCCCTGGGGGGGATGCTGCATGTGGCTACTGAGCGGTGTTTGTGTGCATATACAGGGGATCTCTGTGGGCTCTCCCCTGAGATGGGGGGCTGGCTAGCTAGCGATGTCCTGGGTCCTGTGTGTTAAGCTCCCGGAAGGGGCCTGTGAGGGTCTGCTGTGGTCTGGTGCGGCGCTGTGTCTCTGCTATCATTCTTTCTTTCTGTACCTCATGGAGCTGCTGGCAGCCATTTTAGGTGTGGGCGAGGGCAGCATGCCTTCCTGTGCTTCAGCAGCCATTTGCCAAGTGATGTCCTATTCAGGGCACTGGTGGACATTTTTTTTTTTTGAAAACTGACAGTTTTATTAATTGCAAACAGAAAAACAAAAGGGGAACAGAAACAAGAGGGGATCAAAAAAAAAAAAAAAAAAAAGGAATAAAAAAGAGAACAAAGCATTTCCAATAAAGAGCACAGGATGATGCATAGTACAGTAATAATCACAACATCAGATTGTCAGTTAAACCAGCATCCCGAGTAGGGGTAAGAGTAGGTGGCGGTTCGTAAAGTTTATGACCCCTGAGATCCTAATAAGCTACTATAGAATAAAAGGGCCGCAATAGCGGATCTCCTGTGAGAGGTCACTTCAACATATAGCAATAGGAGCATTAGAGAAGGGAAAAGCTAAGTCAGGAAGAGGAGAGAAAGAATAGAAATAGGGTGTAAGAGGGTTAAGGCAGCCTCCCGCCCCCAGAGGACACTGGTGGACATTTTCTGGAAGCCTGAACACATTTCTCAGTGTTCTCTAGCAGCAGCATGGCTCATTTGCTCTCACGGCCATTTTCCCTGTCTGTGTACTGGACGCTGGGCGGCCATTTTATTGAAGCCTGAGCACTTTTCTAGAACGTTTTAGCGCTCATTCTGGCGGCTGCCACCGACACAGCTTTTGTTTCCTCTGCACTTGGGAGCACTCGGGGACTACAGGCACTACTTGTGAACAGCACAGAACTCCTCAGGGTGGTGAGTCCGGCGGGAAAGAGTCCCAGAGTCAGCGAGCAGCAGCAAGGGGGGTGGGACTGTCACTGTCCTAAGTCCCCTTCGGGTGGCAGACAGGGTAAGGTCAGCATGGCTTCAGAAGCTGGTGTTTCTTCCCCCGAAATCCAGGCAATTGCAACCTGGTCACCTGCGGAGTGCCCATGGACACCCTGACGGCGGTCCTCAATTCGTTTGTTGCCAAGATGGAGGTGATGCATGGGAAGAAAGGTGCATTAAAGAGCCCCCCCCATCCTCTGGGGAGAGCTCTGACGCAGACTCAGATCCTGCTGAGGCTGGTGACCCCTGCTCTGTCTTGTCAGATGACGCTGACCAGGCATGTTCGGACAGTGAGGATGAGTCCCCGTCCGGGCGCGACAAATCACTTGTTGGAGCACTTATTACAGTTGTGCGTGATACCCTGAAGATTCAGGAGCCAACGGATCCCTCTGCTGATGTACCAGTCACTTTTGGGTCCCGCAAGCCAGCACGTTCACCTAAAGTGTTCCCGGATCTGACTTATTTTGACAAGTTCATTTACAAGGAATGGGGTCGCCCGTAGACATGGGCGGCATCAATAAATTAATTTTGTTTCATTCTGTTACAGTTCGTTTTACAATTAATTCGTACTTTGTGTCCGAAATTCAATTTCAATTCGTACGAAATACGGATTGTCATTAGGTTCGTTAACTTTTATGAATATTCTTTACAATGAATTTAAAGGCAAAAATATATATACCTCAATATGACAGTAGATCCTGATGGAAGTTTGGTTTTTATCTCCTGCTGTGCTCGGTATGTCAGCACAGCACAGGAATGGTGGAAGCCCCTCATAATGAGCACAGCAGGGTTACAGCCCCAGGAGGAAGTCAGCATAGCACAGGGATAGTGGGAGCCCCTCGTAATGAGCATAATGAGTCCTAGACGAAGACTGATCCGAAATTCGAAAACAAAAGTTCGTATTTCATACAAAATTTGGACGCATGGCAATTCGTATTTCGGATCCTCCTGAACGTATGGATTTAGGGAAATTCGTCCGAATTTGAGATTTGTACAAAACTAATCGTACATGTCTAGTCGCCCGCAATGGACGTTTTTGGTCCCCAAATACATGGCGGTGCGTTACCCTTTTCAAGAGAGCCTTCTCAAAAAAATGGTCGGCTCCTCCGGTCATGGACCCCCTAGTATCCAGGTTAAATAAAGTAACCACCATCCTGGTTGAGGGGACTCCTGCATTCAAGGATCCCATGGACAGGAAGGCCGAGGCAGTGGCTCGTTCCTTGTTTATTGTGGAGTCAGCCGTGTGACCAGTACTGGCATCCGCACTTGTGTTGCAGACACTGACTGAGTGGGCAGAACTTTTGCACCGCGAATTGGGAGAGCAACAGGCTTCTCCTGTCTGCGTGGAACTAGCAGACCAACTAGTGCAAGGCCTTAAGTACGTCTGTAACTCAGCTCTGGATACTCTCCCTCTGTTATCCAGGGCTTCAGTGTCAGCTGTGCTGCTGAGGCGCCTAATTTGGCTAAAATGCTGGTCTGCTGACCAGGCATCCAAAAAAGCCCTGACAGATCTTCCCTTCCTTGGTGACCAGCTCTTTGGAGCCTCATTAGATGACATTATTAAAAATGCCACCAGCGGTGAGAGTACCTTACTCCCACAGGCCAGGAAGGCTAAGGAGCCATGGCGTAGGCAAGGGCCCTCTTTTTCCGCTCACAAATGGCTTTTTCGTCCGCCCAGAGCTTCGACGAAATGTCCCCAGCCGACAGGACATCCACGGACGGTCAAAAACATCCCTGGTACTGCAAGCCTAACAAGCCTGCGAATAAAAGTTCTTTCGAATGAAGGTTTGCCCCCACCCATGTCTCGGGTGGGGGGTCGCCTTCGGGAGTTTGCAGCCCGGTGGTCCTTCCGGTTATCCAACCAATGGGTCTGCGATCTGATTTCCACAGGCTACAAAATAACGTTTCTCTCTTGGCCGCCAAACAGATTCTTCCCCTCCAGCTTACCCGTATCCCCGGCTTGCTAGGTGGCCCTCTTGGGGGCGGTAAGGGATTTACTGAATCGCGGGGGGATTGTACCGCTTCCGGAATTGGAAAGATGCCAGGGATTCTACTCAAATGTGTTTGTGGTTCCCAAGAAGGAAGGGGTACGTCCGATCTTGAACCTAAAAGCCCTCAATCACTTTGTAAAATTGCAGAGGTTCAGAATGGAATCAGTTCGCTCAGTCGCTGCACTCCATCAAGAGGACTCCCTGCTGTCCCTGGACATCCAGATGTGTACCTGCACATACCCATTTGCCTTCGGCATCAAAAGTTTCTGCTGTTTGCAGTTGTGGCTGTTGAACCTAAAGAAGTCTGTGATTGTGCTGACCCAGCGCCTGGAGTACCTAGGCTTGCTGCTGGACTCCAGGGAAGCAAGAGAGTTTCTCCCTTCAGACAAATTGCAGACTATCAGATCCGTGGTAAAACTGCTATTGAACCACAAGTGGTCGTCACTCCGCTTTTGCATGCGAGTACTGGGACTATGGTAGCCTCCTTCGAAGCAGTACCTTATGCCCAGTTCCACACCAGAGTCCTGCAGAAGGAGATTTTGACAAAATGGGACAAATCTCAGTTGTCCCTGGATCGATAGATCCAGGTGAGCCAGTCAGAGACTCACTGATCTGGTGGTTGAGGTCCCTGGTGATTCAGTCTGGGAAATCATTCCTTCCTCTGAAATGGACGGTGATCACAACGGATGCCAGTCTATCTGCCTGGGGTGGAGTGATGGGGGTTCAGTCGGCTCAGGGCCTCTGGTCGGCGGAAGAATCCAAGTTGCCGATCAATCTGCTCGAACTAAAAGCGATCACCCTCTCCACATGGTCGATGAGACTGCAAGGGCGTCCGATCAGGATCCAGTCAGACAACACCACGGCTGTGGCATACGTCAGTCACCAAGGGGGAACAAGGAGCACATCCGCTGCTCGGGAGGTCGCTCACATACTTCGGTGGGCTGAGCGACACGTACCGGCCCTGTCAGCCATTTACATCCCGGGAGTGGAGATCTGGCAGGCGGACTATTTGAGTCGACAGATGCTGGGCCAGAATGGGCATTGTATCCAGAGACATTCAGGTTGCTTTGCCTGAGGTGGGGCACACCAGACGTGGATCTGCTGGCCTCCCGTCTCAATCAGAAGGTGCCAAGAGTCATGTCCAGGACAAGAAATTTGTGGGCCGACGTGTCAGACGCGCTGGTGGCTCCGTGGGATCAGTACCAGCTGATCTACGCCTTTCCCCCACTGAAACTGTTACCACGTCTGCTTTGCAGAGTGGAAGCCGAGGGGATCCCAGTGATACTGGTTGCCCCAGATTGGCCTAAGCGTCCCTGGTACACAGACCTGGTGTGTCTGGTGGCAGACGCTCCCTGGCGACTGCCACTGCAAGAGGACCTTCTATCTCAAGGTCCGATTCTCCATCCTGCTTTACCATCACTGGCTTTAACGGCATGGCTATTGAGAGCCAGGTGTTGAGAAACCGGGGTCTGTCGGACTCGGTGATCCCAACTATGTCGAGAGCATGGAAATCATCTTCTCGGAAGATATACCATCGTACCTGGAAGGCCTACATCTCCATGTGTGAGAAGAAAGGATGGCTTCCACGCTCCTTTTCCATATCCAGGATCCTGCTGTCTCTTCAGCAAAGGGCAGACCAGAAATTGGCATTAAACACCATTAAAGGGCAAATGTCAGCCTTAGCTGTCTTTTTTCAGCGACCCCTGGCATCTCACTCCTTAGTGAGTACCTTCGTTCAGGGGGTACGACATGTAGTCCCTCCAGTGCGTCCACCGTTACCCCCTTGGGATCTGAACCTGGTGTTGTCGGCGCTTCAAAAACTGCCATTTGAAAACATCAGGGGTATTCCCCTGTTGACTCTTTCTCAGAAAGTGGTCTTCCTAGTGGCCATCACATCAGCCAGGAGGGTTTCGGAACTGGTGGCCTTGTCTTGCAAGTCACCCTATCTGGTTATCCACAAGGATAAGGTGATGTTACGTCCGCAACCATCTTTTCTACCGAAAGTGGTATCAATGAGAACATTGTATTGCCATCTGTGTCCTAAGCCAAAGCACCCTAAGGAGGTGGCCCTTCACGCTCTGGATGTGGTTTGGGCTCTTAAGGTGTATTTGTCTGCCACGGCTCCCTTTCGGAAGTCAGACTTACGGTTTGTTTCGGTGGCTGGTCCAAAGAAAGGCATGGTGGTCTTGTCGGCCATCATTTCCAGGTGGATCGGACAGAATGTAGTACAAGCCTACGCCTTGAAGAGGCAGGTGCCCCCCTTTCCGGTCACGACCCACTCCACAAGGGCAATCGGAACGTCTTGGGCCTTCCGACACCAAGCGTCCACCGCTCAGGTTTGTAAAGCGGCGATCTGGTCGTCTGTCCAATACGTTTACCAAGTTCTACAAGGTAGACGTCAGTGCATCGGCTGATGCCTGTTTTGGCCACAAAGTTTTGCAGGCGGCCGTGTAGTTGCAATTGAATATGCAATATATATTTTCTGTTTTTTTCGATAAAAACAGTACTGTTATGTTAATGCACTGTTGCATTATTTCCGCAGTTTGGTGCTGTTATCACTCCTGTTGAGGATACCCTGTTTTTTGTGGTGGTTTTTCCACGCACTGTTGTTTTTGTGGGTAAAGTTTCACTAGTTCCCACTTGCCATGGTGGATGACGTTTTGTGCTGTTTTCCCACCCCTTGTTTGGCACTGCTTGGGGACGTCCCATTTGTTACAGAGAGGTGAATATAAGAGAAAATAGGATTTTTTGTACTCACCGCAAAATCCTTTTCTCTGTAATTCACCGACCGACACAGCACCTGCCCCTCCTTTTATCTTTACGTTATACTGCTTGTTGACAAACTGAGCTCTGTCGGCAGACGGGAGGGTTGTTAACCAAGGGACTGCCTGGGCGGAACTAAGACTTCTGAGTGTTGTATTACAACTATGCCTAGTATTCTCCTAGTGAGGAGGTTAACAACCCATTTGTTACAGAGATTTTTTTTTTAAGAATGTTTTTATCATTGATGTGTTATCTGTTTGTTATTAGTGTTATCTTAAAGAGGTAAAAAATGTTTAGGTGTCAGCATCCCCCTCTTTACTTACCTGAGCTCTCATTTGATCCAGTGCTGGGCACATCTGCAGCTTTTCTCTTCCCTCACTTCTGGGTCTCGCTGGCTTTTCTGGGACTACGAGAGCCATTGGCTCCCAGTGCTATCAATGAAAGCCAGTGATGAGGGGACCTGAAAAGAGGTTTGCAGCTGCTCTGTGCGATTCCATTGCACAGAGCAGGTAAGTATAGACAAGTTTGTTTTATATATATATATATATATATATATATATATATATATAATCACAAAAGTGAGTACACCCCTCACATTTTTGCAAATATTTTAGTATCTTTTCATGTGACAACACTGAAGGAATTACACTTTGCTGCAATGTAAAGTAGTAAGTGTACAGCTTTTTTAACAGTGTAAAATTGCTGTCCCCTCAAAATAACTCAAAGCAGCCATTAATGCCTAAACCACTGGCAACAAAAGTGAGTACACCCCTAAGTGAAAATGTCCAAATTGGGCCAAATTAGTCATTTTCCCTCTCCGGTGTCATGTGACTTATTGGTGTTGCAGGGTCTCAGGTGTGAATGGGGAGCAGGTGTATTAAATTTGGTGTTATCGCTCTCACATACTTGTCACTGGAAGTTCAACATGGCACCTCAACATGACACCTCGTGGCAAAGAACTCTAATGCCGCATACACGC
This sequence comes from Lithobates pipiens, assembly GCF_037356315.1. NCBI lineage: Eukaryota > Metazoa > Chordata > Amphibia > Anura > Ranidae > Lithobates > Lithobates pipiens. The sequence continues at coordinate 210,112,688 of NW_027507758.1, forward strand.
GATCAGACTATCCAATGGTCTTAGCCTGGCAGACAAACCGCCATACTTTACAACGGAGGTCTGCCGGACTTTCCGAACGAGCGGACCTGCCCACACACGACCGAAATTTTCCAGCAAACTAGGTCCGGCGGACAATCTGCCGTACTATGGCCGGAGTCCGCCGGACTTTTGAAATGAACGGACTTGCCTACACACAGAATAAAGTCTGTTCATTTTGAATGCGGCTCTAGGCAGACGGGACTAGCGCAGGAAGTCAATGTCGCCGCCTCCATCAGTGAGATTGACACCCCGCGAGCCCCGTCACCTGGTATGGACTTAAAGAGGAAGCCCTACATCGTCTTGGGGGGTCTTCTTTCCGGACTCCTCCGCTATCTTTAGCTCTTTTACTAGCGGAGGAGCCCAGCTTTCTTCTTCGCCGTCGCCGCCGTTCGGGGGTCTTCTTCCGTCCCGCTCTTTTGGGGTCTTGTCCCGCTCTTCGGGGGTCTTGTCCCCCTCTTCGGTTCTTCTTCCAGCTCTTTTACTAGCATTGGCCCAGTCTCCTGTCACCGCCACCACTGCCTTCTCTTCTTCTCTTCTTCTTCCTTGAGATGTTGACTTGACACTCTCTCTGGCCGCAATGACAGGGACGCGTTGTGCGATGACTTATATAGGGACAAGGGGCGGAGTCACTGGGTGATGTAACATGGTGACCCTGCCCCTTTATGATGTCACAGTCCCGGAGGATGCTGGGACTGTGATATAAGGGGGCGGGGTCCCATGTGACATCACCTGGTGACCCCGCCCCTTGTCCCTATATAAGTCGCCGCACAACGCGTCCCTGCCATTGTGGCCAGAGACAGCATTGCATTGTGTCAACATTGTGTCAACATCGCAAGGAAGGAGAGAAGAAGGAGGCAAGAAGCGGCGGTGACAGCAACAGAAGACCGGGCCACCGCTAATAAAAGAGCCGGAAGAAGAAAGTGAAGGCCCAGCAAGAAGAACTGAAGAGGGGGACACCACTAGGAAGGGATCACTCCTTAACTCTACATATGGATTTGGGTAACACACATGTACATTCAGTACCTAGTGGACTAGTGTTGAGGGTGTCTGGTTTGGTTCCCCCTGGCCTGCCCCCTGACATTGTTGGGGGATGGTCGGAATCCTGCCTCAACCCCAGATGAGACGGTTATATCTCAGCTCTAACAGTTCCCATTGCTGGAAGTTCTGCCCAATTTTTGGGCTATATTTAAAAACATGCATCCCACCCCTGATGACTGGCAAGAAGCCAAGAAACACGTCAGGTTCTCAAATTAAGGATGCCCAATTAAGCTTATTTTAATCATTGATGATATAAATTTTTGTCCTATAGAGTTTGTACTCATTCATGTGATTTTGATTAGTAATTTATGTATTTATGTTATGAACTGTATGTCCATTGATTTGTCTATACTCCAGATTTTTTGATTATTATTATTGAGTGTATATCTATATTTATATTACTGTACTACCATTGTATGCATTCAGATCATGGACTACCCTTAGGGGTTATTGATTATAAATTAAATCTAAATCATTTCATCTACTCACATGTATTTATTATTCTTATTTTCAATTGACATGCTTCATTTAAAGTCACACTTGCCCCCCTTTTCTTTTTATAAACATTAGAGTTTGTCAAATGAGATAACATATATACTTTGGATGTCATATGGCCAAATGTATTTGATATTAAATATTAGGGCCACATTGGTCGCCCTCTCAAAGTGGAATACACATTGGTACAACTATATTTCGCCGGAAACAATATCATTTGTTTCTAATGGTGTCATACCAGTTGGAGTCACTGCACACTATAAGGACCATTTACATTGTACATATTAAAAAAATATATATTTATCCACTTAGTACACAGTTATCTAATACCAGAGTTAAAATTAGTATCAGTGGAAAAAACCTTTTAAAAAGTATCAGCAATAAAATTATTATAACTAAAATAACAATAGAAATAAAATTGAAAACTATATGAGATTGGCAAAATCACATAAAATATATAATTACCAGATTATGAAAACCAATGTCCATACAGACATTGATAATTAATAAACCGTCTTGTATAATGAGAAATCAGATACAATATTGGTACTAACCTGATTTTAGGCAATAAAGTTTTAAAACAAAATGTTTCAAAACATATAATATTTAGAGGACCATCTGTCTTATAGATTAACTGAGGCCTGTCTAGTAGGTGTTTTTGTAGGGAAACTTCTTATAAAGGGATTGAGATGATTTAGAGGAGAGAAAGAGGAAATGGAAACCAAAATGGCCAGTCACATAACGATGGCCTAGGCCAGGGATATGCAATTACTGGACCTCAAGCTGTTGCAGAACTACAAGTCCCATCATGCCTCTGCCTCTAGGTGTCCTGCTTGTGGCTGTCAGAGTCTTGCTATGCCTCATGGGACATATAGTTCTGCAACAGCTGGAGGTCCGCTAATTGCATATCCCTGGCCTAGGCTATAAGAAGATTGCCAAGGCCCTGAAACTGAGCTGGTGGCCAAGACCATACAGCAGTTTGACAGGACAGGTTCCACTCGGAACAGGCCTCGCCATGGTAGACCAAAGAAGTTGAGTGCACGTGCTCAGCGACATATCCAGAGGTTTTCTTTGGGAAATAGACGTATGAGTGATGCCAGCATTGCTGCAGAGGTTGAAAGGGTGAGGGGGGGTGGGGGGTGAGCCTGTCAGTGCACAGACCATACGCCACACACTGCATCAAATCGATCTGCATGGTTGTTGTCCCAGAAGGAAGCCTCTTCTAAAGATGATGCACAAGAAAGCTCGCAAACAGTTTGAAGACAAGCAAACTAAGGACATGGATTGCTGGAACCATGTCCTGTGGTCTGATGAGACCAAGATAAACTTATTTGGTTCAGATGGTGTCCAGTGTGTGGCGGCAACCAGGTGAGGAGTTAAGACAAGTGTGTCTTGCCTACAGTCAAGCATAGTGGTGCGAGTGTTATGGTCTGGGGCTGCATGAGTGCTGCCGGCACTGGGGAGCTACAGCTCATTGAGGGAGCCATGAATACCAACATGTACTGTGACTGAAGCAGAGCATGATTTCTTCCCTTCGAAGACTGGGCTGCAGGGCAGTATTCCAACATAAAGACCCCAAACACACCTCCAAGATAACCACTGCCTTGCTAAAGAAGCTGGGGTAAAGGTGATGGACTGGCCAAGCATGTCTCCGGATCTAAACCCTATAAACCACTATTGAGCATCTATGAGGCATCCTCAAACGGAAGGTGGAGAAGCACAACGTCTCCAACATCCACCCGCTCCGTGATGTCATGGAAGAGTGGACCTATAAAGCTCTAGTGAATTACATGCCCAAGATCACTAAAGCAGTGCTGGAAAATAATGGTGGCCACACAAAATATTGCCACTTTGGGCCCAATTTGGACATTTTCACTTAGGGGTATACTCCGTGGTTAATGGCTGTGTGTTGAGTTATTTTGAGGGGACAATATAGTGTCATTTATTCAGCGTTGCATGAAAAGATATAATAAAATATTTACAAAAATTTGAGGGGTGCACTCACTTTTGTGAGATACTGTGTGTGTGTGTGTGTGTGTGTGTGTGTGTGTGTGTGTGTGTGTGTGTGTGTGTGTGTATGTACGTATGTATGTATATGTGTATATATATATATATATATATATACCTTTACAATCACTTTCAAGATTGGTTTAGGCCATATAATTTTTCAATGAATGTATTTATATCTGTATCCTAGTTCTGTCTCAAAATTTCCATACTGTTTAAATAATTTTTGGTTGTAAGCTGTAAAAGTGTATATTAATAAATAAAATTCTCATCTGTGTTCTCATTTAACAGGTGGTATCACCAGAGTGTTGCGATGACATAGCAGTTAAAAAAGATTTTATTTTTGTACGCTCATTTAAAGATGGCAAATTGTAAGTACGTTTTTTATTTATTTATTTATTTATTTATTTATTGACAGATATATTGATAAGTAGTCAATTTTGACAAATTTTGTTGATTTTTCTAGCTTTTCTGTGGGAAAAGCAGATATTCGAGACATTGGTGACATTTCTCTTAAAACTGACTGTATTTTAAAGCCAGGTAAGAGCTATTTCGAATTCAGATTCAGAATACTTTTGTTGACAGATACAAAGATGGGCAGCCAAACTTATAAGAGGCATGGAGGAGCTCCGTTATGAGGAACGATTAGCTGAACTGAATTTTTTCAAGGGCTGTATCCCTGCATCCAATTTGCGTGACAGGAGTGTGTGACCGGCTTTCAATGGAACTGGTTCACACACCTCCGGGATGGCTATGGAGAGCACTGGAAAAAGGGTCATGTGCGTCTTCGGTTCTGTTTCTGGTCCGAATTCATGTAAAAATCTGCACCTGAAACAGAGAACAGGGACACACGGGACCCCCTGCTGTGATCCACAGCCGCAGCTGTGAACACGGCCTTAGAGGCATATGATTAACATGTGTAAATATGTAAGTGGTCCATACAGTGAACTTGGTGTAGAACTATTCCCTTTAACTGCTTGCCGACCAGCCACCAGAATGGGTCCGGCTGGGCAAAATAGCGTTGCCTTACATTGCTTTGACTTTTGTCCACTAGGAGCGAGAACCAGGATCTCTGTGTGTAAACACGCAACTCCTGGTTCTTTCAGGGGAGTAGACAGATTGCATGCTCATACTAAGTATAAACACCAATCTCTATCTCCTCCTAGACAGTCCCATCCCCCCTACAGTTAAGTTAAAACACACCTAGGGAACACAGTTAACCCCTTGATCACCCCCTAGTGTTAACCCCTTCCCTGCCAATGACATCTATACAGTAATCAGTGCATTTTTATAGCATTGATCACTGTATAATTGTCAATGTTCCCAAAAATATGTCAAGTGTCCAATTTGTCCATCGCAATATCGCAGTCCCGATAAAAATCGCAGATCACCACCATTACTAGTAAAAAAAAAAAATCCATACATCTATCCCAGATAATTGTCAGTTAAAGCAGTGCCTTATCACAAAAAATTGGCCTGGTCATTGAGCAGCCAAATCTTCCGGGTGGAAGTGAAGGTCATCACAGAGGACAAGGGGAGTTAATCTCAAAATACAAAAAAAGCCTCTTCCACATTTTCACAGCTCTTACGGTGAATACAAGTGATGGTTCTGCCAGTTCAGTACAAGCGGTCCCCGGGTTACAAACATCCGACTTACAAACGACTCCTACATACAAATGGAGGGAGACGGCATGAAGCGAGAGGAAATCTACCACTAGGAAGTTAAATTCACCCCTCTGTCAGACTTTCCGAACGAGCTATTTGCCCACACACGTAACTTTTGCAGCGGACTAATACGGCATACTAAGTCCACCAGACTAGCCGCCGTACTTTTGAAATGAACGGACTCGCCCACACACTCATTTTGAGCACGTCTCCAGGTAGCCGGGGCCAGTGAAGGCCCCGTCACCTGGTATGGACTTAAAGGGGAACCCCTACGCCGAACAATCAGCGTGGGGGTCCCCCCTAGGTCCATATCCAGGTCCAGGACGAGCGAGCGCCCCCCCCCCCCCCCCCTGAGCCGTGCCAGGCCACGTGCCCTCAACTTGAGGGGGTGCCTTGGGGAAGGGGGGACTTCTGCATACTATTACTTCTACTTTCTTGTACAAATCCTTTTGCATAACTTTCTATTTCTTCCTTCCGTTTAAACAAAGAGGAATCACTCTGATTGTCCATATGACCCCAAGAGCCAGAAGCACACATTGCTTCTCCCCGATGGCCCAGGAAATCAGACAGCCACACAGTCTTTCGAAGGCACTACCATTGTGCTAACCAGGCCGAAAATTACTTGATATCTCCACACGATGACCCGACACGTAGCAGCGGAGCAGACCACTGCTTTCAGCCAACACTGTGTACCCCGGCCACAGCGTTCTACACTGACCTTTCTGTAGGAGGATAATAGTTCTGTGTCTCTGGTCACAGAATGCTTCTCTACCCTCCTCCACTTAAAGGCTACTTCTTCTTTCCAGATCTCCTCCCTGGAAGCATGTGACCCCGGTTTGTATGGGAGGCCTGCCCCCTGCCAATACCGAAGGATGATCGGTCAGGGCTCCTCACAGGAGCTGCCTGCCACTCAAGTCTCAAGTCCAACCTCTCTTCCAGAACTAGCCATCTTAAAGCAGAGGAGGCTTCTCTGAGTACAGGGGACCACACCCCCACTCTACTAGAAACACCCAGTCTCTAATCAAAACAACCAGGCCTGAGATAAAACACAGGCTTGGCTAAATTTACCTGCATATTAGCCCTGTGCTTAAAGAAAAAAATCCTACTCTAGCCCCTACCTTTAGGTAGAGGGGGCTACATCACATATGGGACAAATAGTCCCCTGCATGTCTCCCTTGTGCTCCACTGAATGTAATGCTGTGCAGATCGCAATGCTTTATTTCCTAGCCACACCAGGGAAACTGTCAACAGGGACCTGAAAGTGATGTCATGCATGTTGCTTCTGGGTAAGGAGAACAAGATGGGGAGGAGTGCAGATGTGTGTCCACTCTCCTCCCTCCCCTCTACCCTCTGGCACCCGCTATGCCAGTCCCAAGACCACAGATGGGTGGGGGGGACTGGGGTTGGTGTGCATGCTTCCACCTGACAAGTGAGCCCGCAGCAGGGCTAAATGTAGAAGAAAACGACCTGCCTGACGCCTGGAGCTGCATGTCGTGGGCATCAGGCGATACAAATTGTGCATTCCTGTAACTGTGATTGGCCTGACAAAAGCCTATTTGTTGAGCCTTGGAATAGTGTATATAGAGGTTTTCTATTTGTGTGGGGGGTTGTTTTTTTGTTTTTTCACCTGTTGAACTGGGTGGACTTGTATCTTTTTTTTCAACCACATGTACTATGTAACGTTAAACTGTACCAGTTTCTAATCTGTTTGCCTTTACGAAGCTCCATGTATACTGTGTAAATGAAGAAAGGCAGTATGATTGATAAGTCAAGAATTTTTTTTTTTTATTTTGTATAAAAATCTGAAGCCTGAATAATGCATACTTTGTTTTTTTTTTTTTTTTTGCATATTTGCATCACCTCTTTAGTTCTATAACATGTGAAAAACGGAAAATTGTATACTCACCTTTCCTTAATTTTCCTTTCTGACGCATCTTCATGGCACCACGCACTGGGTTGTGACTCCGCTCCCACAATCTGACAGGATTGGTTAACTAAAAATTTGAAGGGGAGACCCCCCGCTGCATTCTCTGTAAATATCATCACAAACAAAACAAAACGGGATGGGCATTGTGTGGTGCCATGAAGATGTGTCAGGAAAAGAAAATTACGGAAAGGTGAGTATACAATTTTCTGTTTTCCTGACGCTTTCATGGCAGCACACACTGGGAAATAACTGTCCAGACGGGTGGGTAAATGCAAATAATATTTAATTCCTACAATGCAGAAGAATTGGCTCTTATACTGTAACAGATCTAACAAAATCTGCCAAGGACAAATGGGCAGAATTCACTCTATAGTGAGAAATTAAAGTATGCTCGGAAGACCAAGTTGCTGCCCTACAAATCATCTCTGGAGAAACCCTGCAATATGCTGCCCAGGAGGTAGCCACTGCCCTAGTAGAATGAGCCCTGATGTCTTCTGGAGTCGCCAAATGTTGATTGGAATATGCCTTTTTAATGGCTCTCACCAACCAGGATGCAATAGTGCGTGAGGAAGCTGCCTGCCCGCGTCTGGTTCCATGAGGAATGACCAAGAGAGAGTCTGTCTTACTAAAGGAGATGGTGGCTGACAAGTAGTTGCTGATGGTGGTTTTAATGTCCAGCGGATGAGGCTCTCCCTGATCATCAGTGAAGGATGGAAGGACAATGTCTTGGTTGAAAGGAAGTAGCCACTCTGGGTATGACACGATCTGAGGGTCTAAAAACTACCCTATCCGGAAAGAAAACCAAATAAGGTTCTGAAATAATCAGAGCTTGAATTTCTAAAACTCTCTTGGCTGATGTTATAGCAATAAAAAAAGAAAGTTTCAAAGTTAAGTCCCATAGTGAAACAGACTCCAAAGGAATAATTGGTGGATTGGAAAAAGCATGGAGGACTACTGACAGATCCCATGATGGAAAAATAGGTTTCCTAGGAGGTTTTATCTTCAGGCTAGCTTTAAGAAATTGTATGACCAGTGGATGGAAATCCCATTTTGTGCCTGTTTTAGCGGAAAGAGCAGAAACCTGCACCTTGAGGGTACTTGAACTCAGACCCTTTGTTAATTCCCGACAGGAATTCCAGAATTTGAGGCGGTTCTGGAGAAAGAGGACTCCAATCTCTCCCTTGGGCCATGAGGCAGAACTTTTCCCAAATCCTTGCATAGATGGAATTAGTAGAAACCTTCCTAGCCTGCATTAAGGTAGAGATGACCTCCTGAGAATAGCCTTGCACCCTCAGTCTAGACCTCTCAATTTCCAGGCCATCAGATGCAACCTCTCGGGAGCTGGATGGAAGAACTGTTCTTGTGAGAGAAGGTCCGGTTTTAATGGAAGAGGAATTGGCGGTTGAAGACTGAGTTGCAGAAGGGTCGTAAACCACGGCCTCCTCGGCCAGAATGGAATCACTGCGATTATTGTTACTGAGGACCTCCAAAGTCTGGATAGGAACCTTACAATCAATGGAGTAGGAGGGAATATGTACCCCAACTTGAAATTCCATGGATGGACCAGACAGTCTATTCCCTCAGCTGACGGAAACTGATTTCTTGACAGGAACCTGCGACATTTGGTGTTCATTGGTGTGGCTGCTAGGTCTATCTCTGGCATCCCCCAGGCTTCCGTCAGGAGAGAGAAAAATTTGAGGACTCAAAGACCACTCGTTGTTGGACAACGATCTCCGACTCAGATAGTCGGCCAATACATTCTGTGCTGCTGGGTCATAAACTGCTCTCAAGTCTGCCAGGTGTATCTGAGCCCATTCTAAAATAGGATGAACTTCCCTCATCAGAGTGACACTTCTGGTACCTCCCTGTCTCTGTACATAAGACACTGCCACCCTGTTGTCCATTCTGATAAACACATTTTTCCAGACAGTAGAGGTGTGAATGCCCTCAAGGCATGAAAGGCCACCCTGAGTTCCAATATATTGGAAACCACTCCTAGGGCTTGGAACTGCCAGTGGCCCTGAGCTGCTAGATCCTGATAGTGGGCTCCCCAGCCGCTCTGGCAAGCATCCAAAGTCACTACCTCTGGGTCCGGAGGGACAATTAGCTTGTATCTTTTTAAATTGCTTTGGTGTGTCCACCACCATATTGATCGCTTCACCGACCTGGAGATGACAATGATCTGATGCATGGACACTGCTTGAAAAAAGTTTTTCAGGGTTCTCATGTGCCATTGGGACCATTGTACCATGGGTATGGTTGCAGACATAGATCCCAGCATACTTAGCCCCTGTACACACGGTCGGAGATTTCCACAACCAAATCCATCGGATTTTGCCCGTCAGATTTTGGCCGTCGGATCTTGTCCGAAACTGTTCCATAGACACGGTCGGACAAAGTTGGCGAAAAATCCGATCTTTCAGAACGTGATGACGTAATTTCGTTACGATGGGACTACATTCAGGCTAGTAGCCAATAGCTTTGATGTAGGAATTTGATCTGAGCATGCGTGGCACTTGGTCCGATCAAAATTCTCTACACATGATCGGAGTATGTCCGACCGGCCCAGTTGGTCAGGAAATATTTGCAACATGTTGGAAAATTGGGTCCGACGGATATTCTGACGGAATCAATCCGATGCATACCACACACACTCAGATTATCCGACGACACGGTCCGATAGGACACGTTCCGACGGATTCTCCGACCGTGTGTACGTGGGCTTAGACAGACCCTGGCTGACAGATGATTTGCTGATAGCCGTCTCCGCATTTTTTGTATTAGAGGCTGAATCTTTGCCTGCGGAGTTGCACTCTGTTCAGTTTGGTGTCCAGATGTGCTCCTAGGAACACCATCTTCTGAGTGGGTTGTAAACTGCTCTTCTTCCAATTGATGATAAAGTTGTGGAGAGTTGAAAGAAGAATTTCTTGGTGCTGAAGCAATATCTCCTGACTTTTTGCCAACAGTAGGATGTCGTCTAGGTAATGGTGAATTTGAAGACCTTTCCCTCTGAGGAATGCCACTAACGGTAATAGAACTTTGGTGAATGTCCTGGGAGCTGACGAGATGCCGAATGGAAGGCACCGAAACTGAAAATGGTAATGATTGATGGCGAATCGAATACATTTTTGAAAAACCGGATAGATTGGGATGTGAAGATAGGTGTCTGACAAATCTACTGACAGCATCCAATCGCCCAGACTTATCGCTAGGAGCATGGATTGGAGACTCTCCATCTTGAAGGCTCCCACTCTGATGTTCCTGTTGAGCCTTTTGAGATCTAATACTGGACGAAAATCTCCTGTCCTTTTCTTCACTAAAAATAAAGGGGAGTAGAATCCTCTCCCTCTTTGAGCCGACGGGACCTCTACAATAGCCCCCTTTTGTTTTAACTCAGCGACATATTTTACAAGGAGATTTCTCCTGAATAGTGTGGATGGTAGTCTGGTAGCCTGGAAGTGGTTTCCTGGAAACTTGTTCACAAACTCCCACTTGTGCCCATACTTGATTGTGGACAGTGCCCAAAGGTCCTGTATATGCCTTGTCCAGATCTGAAGAAAACCCCTTAGCCTAGCGCCCACCTGCGCTGGGTGGGCGGGCAAACTTTCAAAATGATTTTGGGTGCTCCCCCGCAGGTGTAGCCTTGGTCTTCTGCATTCTCAGGAAGGAAGGTTTAGTATTCTTTCAATCTCTCCTAAACTCTCTACCGGGACGGTAGGATCTGGACTCCCTGTATTTATCCTGGAGATTGCGTCTAAAAGAAGGCCCTCTCTGAGCCTTGGGTCTTTTATCGGAGGGAATCAGACCAGATTTTCCTCCCGTGACTTTGGAAATGGCCGAGTCTAGTTTGGCACCAAACAGATTAGAGCCATCATAAGGATTTTGCGAAGAATCAAATCCTGCAGACATTTCCTGACTGTCATTATCAGAAGAAGATTCTGAAGCCTGGGAGTGATAGGGTTGTGCAGCGGATGTACTAGGGACTGCCACATCCATAGCGGGTACTGTTTTCCCCAAATAAATTCCCGTGGGGGGCGTGGCCGGCCGCTGAATAGGACTGACGTGTGGGAGAGGAGCTCCGCTGGCCCCTCTCAGCATCCACCGCCATCCTTGCTTGTGACGCCTTTCCGAGCCCACCGAGCTACCCAGCCTACTCGCGGGATACATTACCCTTAGGCTGGGATCGTTTTTTTCCGGCCTCGGCACCTCGGAGCGACCCGCGGCCGCGGACTTCACATCAGGCCGGACACCGCCATCCTGCGGCCTACTCTACCTCCGGGACTACCGGACGGCGGAATCCCGGTCCGTTCACGGCCATCTCGGCTCCATCCGGCACCACACAGGCGGCGGGACCCTCCCGCTGAGGAACGAAAGCCCACAGCACGACAGCGGACCCCGGAGGGGGATACAGGCCATCAATTATTAAGGTGAGCTCCGGCGGCCATCTTGCTACACCCAGAGCCTGCCTTCTGACTTTCCCTCAACCCCAGTGCTGCTGCTCCCTCGGGACAGGCCATAATCCCCCGCCACAGAGGGGACTGGACACTTTGGGAGGATCCCCTGCCCGCTCCGCAGCCTCCTCTCCACCCTAAGACTGCGAGCTCGGCCTAGCCGGCGACCATCTTGGATCACCCACACCCCCTCCTCTACACTTAAAGGCTCCCCTGTGCCCTTCTCCTGCCCAGGTCTGCACCCTGAACCTCTCGGCCAGCTGGTATTTCTACACAGGTTGTGGGGTCCTTACACTTCCTGTGCCGCTGCTGTCCACCTGCCGCCCCCCTCTCAACTCCCCCCTACTGTCTTGTGATCTACATGTTACAGATATCTATATTGGGGACACATCCCAGGTCTCCTAAGTTGACAGCTATGTAATCATTCTATGTTGACCTTTGCCGCCTTCCTATGCTCCCCCTCAACACACGACCAATACCTCCGCATGGGGAGCACCGCATGTACCTAATATATACCTAGTCCCAACGCCTCATGGTGAAATACGGGCCTAAGCATCTTCCTCAGTCTCTGTCTCCGGATCTATGGCCCTCACAGACTCTAGACCGCTTTCTGAGCAGGTCAGCATCCCCGTCCCCTTCTCCAGGTTCTTCCACATACGCACAGGTGACCTCCCAATTGACAGTACAAGTCAGCCCACAAACCCTGACGGGCAACCACCCAGACATAATGTCTGCCCCTGTGACAGTTGAAGTTCTGGACGACAAATTGCGAGTTTTTCTGCAAGACCTAACCAGCAATGTTTCTAAGGAAATGGGCAAACTTGCTCACGAGTTGCGGGGGGAGCTTGTTCAAATAGGTGAACGGACTGACGTCCTTGAAACTAAATTTGATGACTTGATACAATATGTGCATGCTTTAGAAGAAGACAACGCCGGTTTGAAGCAATCTGTCTCTCAGCTTCAGTCCCAACAAGAAGACCTGGAGAACAGGGAACACCGTCAAAATCTACGTATCAGAGGGGTCCCTGAGGCCGTCAGTGAGGGAGAGATCAGACCACATCAGCTTAGTCTCTTCAATGTCGTTGCTCCTCGAATTCCGGATATAGACTGGAGCCTGGATAGAGCACACAGATCCTTAGCCCCAAAACCCCCTGCTGGAGCTAACCCTAGAGACATCATAGTGCGCTTTCATTACTATGATAGCAAAGAAGCTTTGACCGTGGCCACTCGCAATAAATCTCGATTGGAATTTAAGGGGGCCAAGATTTTAAATTTTCAGTGACTTATCTCCAATCACCCTTGCCAAACGTCGCAGCTTTCACCCTGTGACCACACACCTGCAGAACCACCAGTTCCCATATCGCTGGGGTTTCCCCTTTCGTCTTTCGGCTACTAAAGATGGGATTCAGTACTCCATGAGGGACCTCCAGGAAAGTGAAGCATTCATCCGCAACCTGGGTCTGCCACCGTTACCTGACGAAGATCCCACTCCACTCCCGATGACACCCAGACCCACGTCTATTCCAGGCCGGATTTGGACCCCTGCTCGTCAAAAATCGCAGAAATCCTTCTCTACTCCCCAGCAGAGCCCATTTCCCAGACTCCCTCCTTGAAGAGAACTTCCATATCTTGTGTCTGGTCAGATCCGGCCTCGGCCCTTATTTCACTATGTTTTCCCCTAATTGGGGGTGTTTACACCCATATCCAAAGGGTTGTTGTTTTCTTTTTTTTTTCCCTATCTTCGATCTTTGGGACTATAGTATAACATTTTTGCTACTTGTTATTTTTGCTGGAAGATGGCGGGGGTCACTCCAGATGAGCTGGAGCCCCCGATGTGCCTCCCTCTGTTCCACAGCTGTGGCTGTGGACTCCTGGGTGGTTTTTACCCCCCAGGCTCTTTTTCTACAATTTTTGGTTTGTTTTTCTATTTTTTAGGGGTTTTTTTTGGCCTTTTTTCATTTTTGGCTCGTTTTGGTCACATTATGTTTCACTCTTTTTTTTTTTTTTTTTTAACAATCTTTTTATTGAAAGTTTCACAAATTAACAATCCACAAATGCATGTGCAAGGTCAATTAAACAAAAAGGAGTACATATCCTGTGCAGTATCATGAAAGTAAGGTAACCGAAAATACTAGTAATTCTCTTTCCTATACAAATGATATACATTAATGGTTGAGTGTTGATAAACGGCTAGATAATGTCAACGTAGGAATGAGATATTTGCAGTATTTCAAACAAGTCACAACTATTTTAGCAAAGAAATTTAATAATTAAATTTAAGGACGTCTTCTATATTTGTCCCATAAGGCCCATTTCCGAAGAAAGGGTTGTAGTCTATCTTCCTGATACGCTACCGTTCTTTCATATTCAAACGAGTGGTCAACTAGGGCCACTACTTTTGACACCAAAGGGGAAGCAGTAGATTTCCATTTTCGCGTAATGCTCAGCCGAGCTGCGAATAAAATATGTGTCACTAATGTGCGCTCTGGGGTGGGATAAATATCTAAATCTACACCTAGAAGAGCTTGTTCTACTCTGAGAGGATTTAAGATTCCTGTTAACGTAGCTAGTACCTTACTTAATTCCCCCCAGAAGCTTCGTGAAGATACACAGAACCAAAATATGTGTGCCAGATTTCCCACCTGGCCACATCCTCTCCAGCATGCGTTCGTACCCTCTCCTGCGTATTTCGCTATTATGTAAGGCGTCCTGTACCATCGAAATCGTAACTTATGTGCGCCTTCCCTAAAAGTGGAACAACAAGTGGAAATGTAACTGCTCTTAATAGCCCTGACCCATTGGTCTGGGGATATAGTGATATTTAGATCCTCTTCCCACTTGGTTAGCTGATAGTACATCTCAAAATGCAGTTTACCATGAAGGAGATTGTATATGGCCGTAATACCTTTCTTTTGTACTGAGGTTGGCTGCCACAGCTCCCAAATACATTCCGGGAGGCTAAAGTACTGTGTACGATCGTCAGGGATCATGCTAGTCAATCTGGCAAATGTCAGAAATTCAGTCTTAGGAATGTCCTGAGTGGCCTTCAGGTTTTCAAATGACCGTATATCACCTTGCGTTAAAAGTTGGTGAAGAAAACAGAGTCCATAGTTTGCCCAATGTGTCACTTGTAAGTCAGGGGTAAGGAAGGACAGGGCCGAGAGGGGGATAGGGAGATGTTTAAGGTCGGTGTTGGCTGGTTGGTGTTTGCGTAGGTAAGCCCAGGCCTGCAGTGTCGCGTTTATAGTAGGGTGGTGTTTATATCTTCTGGGGTCCCCTATCGCTGTGGCATATAGAAGCCCTGAGAGATCCTTCTGTTGTGTCTGTTCTAATTCACATATGTGCCACCGCTTCTGTTCAGGTGTATAGAACCAGACTCTAAGTTGGTCCAATATAGCTGCCATATGATAATCTCTCAGCTCTGGAGCTCCCATTCCTCCCACCTGTCTATGTTTGATTAGAATTCTGAAGCCGCATCTGGCAGGCTTCCCTTCCCATAGGTATCTACCCAGTTGGCGTTGTAATGTTCTATAAAAGGAAGCAGGCAACACAATTGGAAGTGCTCTGAAGAGATACAAGAGCTTTGGTAGTAGAAACATCTTATACGCAGCCAATCTGCCGGACCAGGAAAGATAAAACTTTTTAAATCTGGACAGCTCACCCTCAAAGCTCGATGGGATAGATTCGAAGTTGCATTTGTAAAGTTGAGATAGGGAGCTGGTTAACCTTATGCCCAAGTATTGAATGGATTCAGATGCCCAAGCATAAGGTAAGGATTTTTGAATTTGGTTCTGCATATCCAATGGAACATTGATACCCAATATGCTCGACTTAGTTGCATTAATTTTGTTATAAGAAATCTCATTGAAATTTTCCAACACCTCGTACACCATTTTCAGGGATTCCTCTGGATCAACAAGAGACAGGATCACATCATCTGCATATAGAGTGATAGAGTGCTTAGTCGATCCAGAACTAATACCTCTAATATTCGGGTGAGTCCAAATCCTCTCCGCCAACGGCTCCATTAAAAAGGGCAAAGATCAGGGGTGATAAAGGACACCCCTGTCTTGTTCCATTGGTAATGTAAAACTGTTCAGAGAAAAGGCCCCCTGTGAAAACATGCGCTGAAGGTTTGGAGTACAGAGCAGAGATGGCGGAGAGGACCGGGCCCGAAAAGCCAAACTTCGACAAAACCGCAGAGAGGTACCCCCAATGAACCCTGTCAAAAGCTTTCTCGGCGTCCAGCGAGAGGAGGGCTGCTGCCCCCCCCCCCCACCGGACGCCGAGTGAATCAAGTTCAGCACCCTCCTGGTGGCATCCAGGGCCTGTCTCCCCGCAACAAACCCCACCTGATCGGGCTGTACCAGTTGAGGCAGAACCTTAGTTAACCTATTGGCCAAAATCTTGGCATATATCTTCAGGTCCACATTTAATAAAGATATGGGCCTGAAGTTCTGTACCCTGTCTGAATCCTTTCCCGGT
Source organism: Lithobates pipiens (assembly GCF_037356315.1). NCBI lineage: Eukaryota > Metazoa > Chordata > Amphibia > Anura > Ranidae > Lithobates > Lithobates pipiens. The sequence goes on from NW_027507758.1 coordinate 210,128,795, forward strand.
TTAGGCAGTGTTACTATAGTGGCCGATAACATCTCGGGTGGGAAAGAGGCCAAGGAGGCAGCTGCATGGAACACCCTCTGCATATATGTAGTCAGAATACTGGAAAATGTCCTAAAATACTCGGAGGAGTATCCATCTGGACCGGGCGATTTGTTTTTACGGAGGGCTTCTATGGTCTTTTGTATTTCGGCTAATGAAAATGGGGCGTTCAACTCCTCTAAGTGCAGTGGTTGCAACTTCGGGAGGTTAAGTATCTGAAGAAAACGTTCTATGGCATCAGGTGTGGGCTGTGCAGAAGAGGCATCTTCCTTCAGGTTGTACAGGCTGCTGTAATACCAGCCGAATGCATCTGCTATTTCTTTAGGGTTAGTAAGTCTAGAGCCATTTTGTGGGTGTACTATGTACGGTATTCTTTGCTTGAGTACTTTGTCCTTAAGCTGCATTGCTAAGAGCTTCCCTGCCTTATTGCCATGTGTATAATGGTTAGCTTTGAGTTTATGAATGTTCCTGGCATGTTGGGCCACCAGTAGAGTACGTAAGTCATTGCAGGCTTTTGCTAGATTATTACTTATTGAGAAAGAGGGTGTCGCTTTATTCATGATTTCTAATTCATTTATCTCCTTCAAAAGGCTATCCATGGGGGGGCGTGGCGACCGCGCAGCGAGATGGTCGCACTCTAAGTGAGCTCAGCTCCGCGCTCAGGGAATAGCTACTCACAAGCCCGCTACGCGATCTCTACAACCGGCGAACCGTGCGCATCCGACCCCGGAGACACCCGCCGACAGACCCACCATGCGGAAAAGATCCCAAAAACAGCCGCACGCCTTAAAATTACCGGACTTTTATCCGGCCTTGGATCGCGGGCCACACAAAGATGGCGGAGGAGGACAGCACACAGCGAAACACGCACAGCCTCCAGTGTCAGTGTCAGCGCCAGCGACGTCAATGGAGCAGCCGCCCAGAGCAGAGCGCACAGAGGAGATGGATGAGGAATCTGAAGCACAGTCCTCCGAGTCAGACTCTCCAAATAATTCTCCAACGACCAGGAGTCCTGCGAAGTCTAGACCCAGGCTGGAGTCTAGTAACAGACTACATCCCAGTACAGCGACGATGAACATGGCGACAGGTGGCGGCGGATTGGCCACCCAGCAAATCGCGGATCCGATCGCACAATTCCCGACAACAGGTCAGCCCATCTCTGATACGACCTTAAAAGAACTGTTAATGTTATTACGTGCATCGTTGCAAACAGATATGTTGTCATGCTTACAACAATGTAAAGCTGAAATCAGCGTCCTAGGGGAGAGAGTGCATCAGGTAGAAACAAGAATGTGTGATGTCACCTCCTCGTTCAATGCATTGGTGGACTCTCATGCTGTACAACACGAGGCTATAGAAAAGATCCACCTCAAAATGGCGGACCTTGAGGACCGCTCCCGCAGAAACAATTAAAAAATCCGGGGGGTCCCAGAAACAGTGACGGCACAACAACTTCCAACTTATGCCCAAGATCTTTTCAAAGCCCTGGTCCCATCACTATCACCATTGGACCTGTCCATAGATAGAATCCACAGGGTTCCAAAACCAGGGTTCCTGCCTCAGGAAATTCCCCGTGATGTTCTACTGCGAATGCATTTTTTCACAGCCAAAGAACAAATACTTGACAAGCTACGGAGAGGGGAGAACATCCCAGAAGCGGCTGCTGCACTCCAAATCCTGCCTTACTTGTCACAGTACACCTTGCAACTCCGACGCAACATGTCTACACTAACCAAAGCCATGAGAAACCACAACATTATGTATAAGTGGAAATACCCTGCCAAGTTACAAGTTTCCTATAACGGATCCATCCATCTCATCCGCACACTGGAAGAAGGGATGCAGCTCTTGAAGAATTGGAACATCCTACCTCCTGACCCGGGTCAGGCTCCACCCCAACCGACGGGGCAAACTTTAGCCAAGATATCCAACGACTGGCAAACGAAACCACGCCGGAGATCTACAGCCCGTCTCACCTGATTCTATTACACAAATGCTTCCTCCGCGCAAGTTCAATTCAGATTCCCTGAGCGCCCCTGGTACCCAACAGCGTACCGTTAGCCCTCGAATTGGGCAATTGTTGCCTGGCCCATATGGGTCTTGTTTCTTATTTGCAAATTGCAGTTCATTTTTTTTCTTTTCTATTCTTGTTTTTCGTTTGCTGTTTTTCTTCACGTTTTGTTTTTCGCCTCTAAAAATCATAGCCTCTACTTGAACTATGCTTATAACAAAGCACCCAACGGCAGTATGAAAGATCCACATCTTGGTTACTCGAGTCCACTCTACAAATCCTTTCTAGACCCGCTCTTCTACTTCACAAACAACGAGTGCTCAGCAACAGATCTCGTATACCACCTTGGAAGACCGAGACCTATAGATCCTCCACATCCTTCTTCCGGGAACGAACAATTCGGATCAATTGCCCAAGGATTAAAAACGTTTAAATACGGGCACATATTCTCTCTTGTATACAGCCTAGCAGACATTCGAGACTTCCTATTTAAACCTCGAACCGAACGGCTCATATCATTCCTAATTAGCCAAAAATGAGCATTAACATTCTTTCCCTAAATGCACGAGGCCTAAATCACCCGGCCAAACGGCGATCTCTCTGGCAAGAAGCACTCAAGCAGAACGCGGACATATTGGCTGTGCAAGAAACACACTTTCATAAACTGCAATATTAATATGATTGCTGTTACTTTTGCTTGCATATATGCTCCTAACTCACACCAATTAAAATTTTTGCGGAAAGTACTCAAACAAATCGAGCAGGTGCGTGTTGGGAGCATACTCATATGTGGTGATTTTAACATGATTTTAGATAGTGAACTGGATACCTCTTCTGGAGTAAGGAACCATCTACCTAATTTTAAAAAACTCCTACACCAGGAAGGTCTATTCGACACCTGGCGTTGCCTGAACGCAAATGAAAGATCATATTCGTACTATTCTCCTAGATTCAATACTTACTCCAGACCAGATATGTTCCTCACAGATTTAGATCTATTGCATAGAACTACCAGATCCTCTATCCTTGATATAACGTGGTCGGACCACGCGCCCGTCATACTAACTATTGAAGGGGGTAGAATGCATGCATCGCCCCGCATATGGCGAAACAATGAAACGGTACTGTAAGACCCAAAATACCATACTGAAATATCCCAACAACTTGTAGAATACTTTCAAATTAATGACCCTACATGCACTAATGCCTTTATAAATTGGAACGCCCATAAGGCTTTCATTAGGGGGGCCCTTATTAAAATTAACTCAAAAATCCGGAAGACCCGTGCCGCTAACTTAAACAGCCTACTAACTGAACTCCGCTCTCTAGAACATCGCAACCAACAAAACCCGTCTATTGATCTAGCAACGCAACTATCCCAAATTAGATATAAAATTAGAGAATGGTATAGCATGATCCATGATAATGCTATGGCAAGACTCCGGCTTAATTACTACGGAAACAATAACAAAGCGGGTAAATTCCTGGCCAACCGTTTAAAAGACAGACGCACTAGAACGTCGATCCCTTACCTACTTCACCCTAAAACAGCAGACAAGGTGGAGCATCCCCAAAAGATAGCAGACGCCTTCGCAGATTATTACTCGTCACTCTATAATCTACATACGGACCCCAATACAGTATCACCTACAAAAGGAAACATAGCATCCTTCCTAGATAAAGTCAACTTGCCCTCACTAACTGACACCCAACTCCAGGAACTAAGATCTCCAATTTCCCCCCGCTGAGTTAGACAAAGCTATTCACTCCCTACCCTCCGGAAAATCACCAGGCCCAGATGGGCTCTCTAATGTGTACTATAAAAAATTCAGCCAAATTTTATCCCCACATCTCCTATCTATCTTTAATGCAGCCAGGACAGCAGGTTCCTTCCCAGCTGAAATGCTCAAAGCCTTTGTTGTCACCCTACCTAAACCAGGGAAATCTCCAGACACACCAGCCAACTTTCGTCCCATTTCTCTCCTCAATGGAGACATTAAACTATACGCTAAAGTAATAGCAAATAGAATCTTTGACATTATGCCAAATTTAATTAATCCAGACCAAACTGGATTTACAAAGGGGAGGCAGGCCTCAGATGCCACACGACGCCTACTAGGCCTCATTCACCAAGCTGGGACTCGTGGGACGCCTTCTCTGCTTCTTTCAATAGATGCGGAGAAGGCGTTCGACAGAGTCCATTGGGAGTACATGACAGAAGTACTTATAAAATTTGGTTTTCGGCATGAGGCCCTGTCGGCTATCCTGGCGCTATACTCTACACCTTCAGCCCAGGTGTACACCATGGGGCTAGTGTCCAAAACATTTAATATATCGAATGGCACCCGCCAGGGGTGTCCCTTGTCGCCCCTGATATTTAATATGATGATAGAGCCCCTGGCGGAGGCCATTAGATCTCACCCGCACATTACTGGTCTTAAGGCCAGAAGGAGAGACCATATAGTCAATCTGTTCGCGGACGATATAATACTGTTCCTATCAAACCCGGTCGTGTCACTTCCACATACACATAAGATCCTGGAGGAATTTGGTAAGATCTCTTATTATAAAGTAAACTTTACAAAGTCACTCATATTAGACCTAGGGCTAAACCGACACGTGAGTTCTCACCTCAAGCAAGCGTTCCCATATGTCTGGGCGCCCAAACATATCACCTATTTAGGCATACAGATATCTAACAATTTATCCACTATTGCAGATCTTAACATCAAACATCTTACACAAGACATCCAAAAGACCATATCCCGTATTTCCAAAATTATATTATCATGGGCAGGAAGAATAGCAGCATTTAAAATGCTAATCTTGCCAAAAATTCTATATATATTCCGAACCCTCCCAATTCCTTATAAGTCTGCACACTTCACTCTCACTCTCTTGGCAGGGCAAGAGAGTGAGATGCCCTTCTCATAAGCTTATCATGCATAAAAAGGCGGGTGGCATGGGTCTTCCGGAACTTAAGGATTACTACTGGGCAGTAATACTAGCACAAGCCAAACTATGGTTTTCACCTAACCCCGATCAACTATGGGTAGGCTTAGAAGAATGTATAGCACATACTCACAATATGAGCCTCCTACTCATAGCGGACTCCTGGAAACCTAGATCCCTGATACATCTATCCCCCACGATCGTAGCAACGATCACCGCATGGAGGCATCTACTACAACAACAAAAATCAGGTCAACCCCACACAGTAGTCAGGGTCCCGATCCAAACCTTGGAAATGCTGATTCCATACAGCAATATCTCAAAATGGAAGGAGAATGGCATAGAGTGGGTAGATGAAATATATACTCAAGGTCATGAAATCGTTCATCTCCATACGACACGCATGCAATATTCCCCCAACTAGTATATATCTATATAATCAGGTGTCATCTTTTCTAAAGAGATCTCCCCCACCAATCATTGAAATCAACAGCCCAATATGGCAGTACTTTGTATCTCCCACCCTCAAAACCCGAGGCATTTCGCTTATTTACAACACCTTACAATATAAGCAATGTCTGGTAAAATCCCCCTCCATGATTACTTGGGAGAGGGATCTAAACCAAACATACGATATAGACCAATGGAGAAAAGCCCTCGCATATAACTATGCAGCCACTCACTGCGCCAACCATTGGGAGCTCAACCAAAAAGTTCTCCATAAATGGTACAGGACTCCACACCAACTGGCAAGAATGTTTTCCACGCACTCTTCACTCTGCTGGAGAGATTGTGGCAGTGTAGGTACTATCTTACATATTTTTTGGCATTGCAAAAATGTTTCTAGCTATTGGAGGAAGATATTTAGCATACTCACGGAAATCACCGGAATAATTCAATCCCCAAATCCAGCCTTAGCGATACTGCATCTTAGTATAGAAGACTACCCACCCCAATTCCGCATAGTAGTGATACACATTTTAACTACTGCCAAATTAATAATTGCCCGTCATTGGAAAAGTACACAATCCCCAAATCCTTCTGAAGTACTAGTCCAGGTGAACTTAAATTATCAGTATGAAAGATTGCTAGCACTGAGAAATTCTTGCGGCTTGAAATTTGACCAACACTGGAAATGTTGGACAGAGTGGTACAGGAAATAATCTGTCTGACAATGTGATATTTCTGATCTAGAAGCACGCCAGATGGCCCCCGTCACAGCGTGATCCCAGATGGGGTGCCGGGGAGCCAGATGGCGTCCCACAATGCAAAAATTGAACATTCTATGTATTCACAATAGTTGTATTTTAACCGATCCCACTGAACCGATTACAAAATATGAACATGTCATTAGAGGTGAAATGTTTAAACTACGTTCATAAACGTAACTCTCTTTCTTTTTCTTTCTTTCTCTTTTCTCCTTCTCTCTTTACTTAATTTTGGTTGTTAATTACCATTCCGTAGTCCACCACTATTTGTATTTGTTTTATTATTTGTACCATGTAAAAATTTCAATAAAAACTATTTAAAAAAAAAAAAAAAAAAAGGCTATCCATGCGCTGCCTCCTCCTCCTGTTCACCCCCGCACTAATCTTAATCAGGAGACCTCTAGTAAATGCTTTGTGAGTGTTCCATAAAATGAACGGGTCTACATTCTCAACATCATTAGTTGTAAAAAAATTCTTGCAATGCGGCTGTAACCTCATTTATCACCTCTGGGTTTTTAAACAACTGGGGATCGCACCTCCACCGGTTCGCCCGGGTAGAGAAGGCGCCATCCCCAACCACTATTGACACCGGTGCATGATCAGTCCATGAAATGGTACCGATCTCCGACCTACAGATACGCTGTAATAAAAACTTATCAACTAGAAACATGTCAATCCTGGAATAGGACATGTGTACCTGTGAGAAAAAAGAAAAGTCACGTTCAGTGGAGTGCTGACACCTCCACACATCATACAGGCCAGCTGCTCCCATAAATTTTGCGATCTCAGGCCTGCAGGAGAGCCTCGGGGAGGGACTGGACACGTCTAATACTTTATCTGAAACTGCGTTTAGATCCCCACATAAAATAACATGTCCCTTAGCTGTCTTTTTTGTATTCTCCCCCATAGCTTGTTAAGAAAATGCACTTGTCGAGCATTGGGGGCATAAGCGTTAACTATGGTCGAGGCCACATTATTAATTTCGCAGTTAAGAATTAAATACCTCCCTTCTTTGTCTTGTTGATGGGATATATACTCATATGCAACTGATTGCTTAATGAGGATTGCAACTCCCCTTTTTTTTGTTGGGGCATTACACAGAAATATCTTGGGGAAGTGTTTGTTGGATAATTTAGGGTGGTTGCTTTCTTTAAAGCGAGTCTCCTGCAGGCAGAGGACATCGCTGCGTAGTAGCTGGGCTTCCCTCCATAACATGTGCCGCTTTTGCGGGCTATTTAAACCGTTAACGTTTAAAGACGATATTTTGAATACCATAACTAGTGAGCTTGTGACTTATCCAATAGCTGAGAATAAATACTTCTAAACACAAAAAGACATTTCTTTCCTCTCTTACGTACAACACCAACCAAATGGCTAGATGAACACTATAGTGACCGTGTATAGGAAGTCTTGTTTCCACAAAAGGAAAAGGCAAAAAGAAAAACAGAAAAGGAGAATACAGGAAACGTTGTAAAAGGAGTGAAACGTAAAAATTTATAAAAAAACATGTAGGAACTGATTCCTAGGAATCTGAGCCAACAGTGGCTGTTGATAACGGGGGGAAACACAAGTCTCGATGTCGATGGGGTCATCCAGGTTTAGGTGCAGTTGGATGTATACCAAGCACGGTACTCAGGTGTGACTGTCTCAGCCGTCAGGAGTGTCTTTTGTTGCTTGATGAGCCTTAGGGGCCGACAGCTCTGGGTTAATGATTTCCCATTTTTCCAGTAGACACAGGCCGTCCTCCAGCGTACTGATGCGATAATCCCGGTCTCCTTTGGAGATGACTAAGGTGGCTGGGTGGTTCCAATTGTATGGAATTTTGTGGTTTCTGAGTGGTTTGGTAATAGTCAGAAGATTAAGCCTCCGCTGCATGGTGTGGGCTGACAGGTCCGCGAAGAAGGTGAGCCCCTGGATGCAGTCTGTGGGGGTGGACTGCTTGCCTTATAGCAGACATCAGCTTCTCCTTCACTCTGTAGTAGTGTATCCTGGCTATGGTGTCTCTGGGAAGTTTCGCCTGAATGTGTTGTGGCTTAGGTAGCCTATGGATATGGTCAATGGTTAGTTCCTCTAGCGAAATATCCGGCAGAAGTTCACGCATAATAGTAGTGAGGTGTGCCATCAAATCTTGGGGCTTGACTGTCTTAGGAATGCCTCTAATTTTCACATTATTCCTTCTCGAGCGGTCTTCCAGGTCCGCTACTTTAGCCTTAAGCCAAGAGATGTCCTCATCATGTTCATTATGAGCGTCCACCATATTGTTGAATGTGTCTGTGAATTCCCCCATCTTATGCTCAATATGGGAGACCCTGTCACTGACTGTGTTCACTTCAGTTTTGCATTGTGTCACTAACTGCAGCATGTCAGTATGAATCGCCCCTCTAAGTGTGACCAACATGTCTTTTAAAGTGGAGTCCATAACTGGCTGGTTGTTCGTGGGGAACGCTGCAATTGCATCCTGAAATTCCAGCGTATCATCAATAGCAGCAGCCATATTTCTGTCCCCTCTGTCTGCCAGCTCCTGTGTCAGCTTAGGCTTAGATTTAGCTGGGCTGTTTGTGCTGGAGGAGGATGGGGATACGGCCTGTGGTGCTTTTATGTTTGTGCCTGTTTCTACTCAGTTTCCCAGCTGTCCTCAGGGTCCTCCATGCAGGCGTTCTCTGCGGCCTGTGAGCCTCGTGCGCCGGGTGCTCCATCTTGCCCGCCTGTGCGGCCAGACCAGCCGAAAAAGTCTGTAATTTTCCTGTGAGCGTTCCCTTCTCCTCCTCGACATGACCGGGCACTTCCCTGGACCTTCCGGAACAAAGATCTGCCACTCGTCCGTGCTTTTCGTCGCTGTGATCGGTACTGGATGTCCCATGTGGTGAGGAGCTCAGGACTCACGTGTCCATGCTCCTTGCACGCCGGCTCCGCCCCCCCTATGTTTCACTCGTTAACTGCATTGTTGTTGTTATATGCTATTACTCGCTTTCCTTCCCCAGGATACACCACAGAGCCCAGTACTTCCTTGGTTTGTACGGTTATTTGTGGCTAATGTTTGTTTATTATGATTACCTTGAGCTAAAGCTGTTTCACAAACAATGGCTTTAAGGCCGCGTACACACGGGCGGACTGTTCGCTCAACTTTGTCCGCTGAACAGTGTTTTAGCGGACAGTCCGCTCGTGTGTGGGGCTTCAGCGGACAGTTTCAGCGGACAGTTTGACGAACAAAGTTTTTTGGAAATTCCGAAAAACTGTCCGCTGAAACTTGGTTTGAGCGGACAGTCCGCCCGTGTGTAGGCCACTTTCGAAATGAGCAAACTGTTCCCGCTCGGAGGAAAGTCTGCTCATTTCGAGCGCGTCTCCAGGTAGGCGGGGCCCGCGAAAGGAGACGTCGCGGGCCCCGCCGCCTGGTATGGACTTAAAGGGGAACCCCAACGCCGAAAAAAATCGGCGTGGGGTCCCCCCAAAGTCCACAACAGACCCTTGTCCGAGCACGCTACCCAGCCGGCCAGGAAAGGGGGGCGAGCGAGCGCGCCCCCCTCCCGAGCCGTACCAGGCCGCGTGCCCTCAACATGGGGGGTGCCTTGGGGAAGGGGGGGCCGCGCGGCCCCCCCACCCCAAAGCACCTTGTCCCCATGTTGATGAGGACAAGGGCCTCTTCCCGACAACCCTGGCCGTTGGTTGTCGGGGTCTGCGGGCGGGGGGCTTATCGGAATCTGGGAGCCCCCTTTAATAAGGGGGCCCCCGGATACCGGCCCCCCACCCTATGTGAATGAGTATGGGGTACAATGTACCCCTACCCATTCACCTGTAAAATAAAAGTACCCAAAAAAAAAACACAACACACGAGATAAAATATTTTATTGCACAGCTCCGGGGGTCTTCCGTCTTCGGGGGTCTTCTCGCCGGACTCCTCCGCTATCTTCTTGTAGCTCTTTTGCTAGCGGAGGAGTCCGACTTTCTTCCTCCCCGCCGCCGGCCACTTCTCCCGACTTCGGGGGTCTTGTCCCCCTCTTCGGTTCTTCTGCCGGGCCACCGCGCCTTCTTATAGCTCTTTTGCAGGCGGTGGCCCGGTCTTCTGTCGCCGCCGCCTTCCGTTCTTCTGCCGGGCCACCGCGCCTTCTTATAGCTCTTTTAGAGGCGGTGGCCCGGTCTTCTGTCGCCGCTGTCGCCTTCCGGTCGCCTTCCGTTCTTCTTCTTCTTCTTCTTCTTCTTCTTCTTCTTCTTCTCCAGGAGATGTTGACACGTCGCTCTCTCCGGCCGGAATGCCAGAGCCGCGCTGTGCGGCCACTTATATAGTGACAATGGGGCGGTGTCACATGGTATATGTCACATGGGTTGGTCACATGGTGACCCCGCCCCCTTACGAAGTCATAGTCCCCATGTGACATCAACCCATGTGACCAACCCATGTGACATATACCATGTGACACCGCCCCATTGTCACTATATAAGTGGCCGCACAGCGCGGCTCTGGCATTCCGGCCGGAGAGAGCGACGTGTCAACATCTCCTGGAGAAGAAGAAGAAGAAGAACAAGAAGAACAACAGAAGGCGACCGGAAGGCGACAGCGGCACTTTTTGAGCGGACAAATACGGCAAACTTTGTTTGTCGTACTAAGTCCGCGCAACTTTTGAAATGAACGGACTTGCCCACACACGAGGCAACAGTCCGCTCATTTCGAGCGCGTGTGCAGGTAGGCGGGGCCCGCGACGGAGACGTCGCGGGCTCCGTCGCCTGGAATGTACTTAAAGGGGAACCCCAACGCCGAAAAAAATCAGCGTGGGGGTCCCCCCAAAGTCCACAACAGACCCTTGTCCGAGCACGCTACCCGGCCGGCCAGGAAAGGGGGGCGAGCGAGCGCCCCCCCCCCCCCCCCCCCTCCCGAGCCGTACCAGGCCGCGTGCCCTCAACATGGGGGGTGCCTTGGGGAAGGGGGGGCCGCGCGGCCCCCCACCCCAAAGCACCTTGTCCCCATGTTGATGAGGACAAGGGCCTCTTCCCGACAACCCTGGCTGTTGGTTGTCGGGGTCTGCGGGCGGGGGGCTTATCGGAATCCGGGAGCCCCCTTTAATAAGGGGGCCCCCGGATACCGGCCCCCCACCCTATGTGAATGAGTATGGGGTACAATGTACCCCTACCCATTCACCTGTAAAATAAAAGTACCCAAAAAAAAAACACAACACACGAGATAAAATATTTTATTGCACAGCTCCGGGGGTCTTCCGTCTTCGGGGGTCTTCTCGCCGGACTCCTCCGCTATCCTCTTGTAGCTCTTTTGCTAGCGGAGGAGTCCGACTTTCTTCCTCCCCGCCGCCGGCCACTTCTCCCGACTTCGGGGGTCTTGTCCCCCTCTTCGGTTCTTCTGCCGGGCCACCGCGCCTTCTTATAGCTCTTTTGCAGGCGGTGGCCCGGTCTTCTGTCGCCGCCGCCTTCCGTTCTTCTGCCGGGCCACCGCGCCTTCTTATAGCTCTTTTAGAGGCGGTGGCCCGGTCTTCTGTCGCCGCTGTCGCCTTCCGGTCGCCTTCCGTTCTTCTTCTTCTTCTTCTTCTTCTTCTTCTTCTCCAGGAGATGTTGACACGTCGCTCTCTCCGGCCGGAATGCCAGAGCCGCGCTGTGCGGCCACTTATATAGTGACAATGGGGCGGTGTCACATGGTATATGGCACATGGGTTGGTCACATGGTGACCCCGCCCCATTACGATGTCATAGTCCCCATGTGACATCAACCCATGTGACCAACCCATGTGACGTATACCATGTGACACCGCCCTGGCATTCCGGCCGGAGAGAGCGACGTGTCAACATCTCCTGGAGAAGAAGAAGAAGAAGAACAAGAAGAACAACGGAAGGCGACCGGAAGGCGACAGCGGCGACAGAAGACCGGGCCACCGCCTCTAAAAGAGCTATAAGAAGGCGCGGTGGCCCGGCAGAAGAACGGAAGGCGGCGGCGACAGAAGACCGGGCCACCGCCTGCAAAAGAGCTATAAGAAGGCGCGGTGGCCCGTGTGTGGGCGTGTTCGTTCATTCAAAAGTTTGAGCGGACTGTTTGACGAACTTGGTTTCGGCAGACAGTCCCCGCGTGTGTACGCGGCCTAAGGGTTCTTACTTATAATGTTAAGGGCCTGAACTCTATTCATAAGCGCTGGTTAGCTCTGAAGGAGTTCAAGTCCTCAGCCGCAGACATGGTCCTAGTCCAGGAGACCCATTTCCGCCCTGGAGGCTCTCTTAAATTTGCTGCCAAACATTTTCCAGTTTCCTTCATGGCTTCCGACCCCTCTGGTAAAGCAGGGGTCGCAATCCTGATTAAAAAAACATGCCCGCTATGGGTAAAATCATCATTTATTGATCCACAGGGTAGATACATTCTCCTGGACTGTGACTACCTCTCCCGTTCTCTCACTGTGATCAATGTTTATGCTACCAACTCGGGTCAGATTCAATTCCTCACTGAAGTCCTTGGGAGCCTGGGCACATATGCTCAGCCCTTTATGATTATCGGAGGGGACTTCAATATGACCATGTCCTCTAGGAGAGACAGACAAACTCTGTTCTCTGATAATCCCTCCTCTAAAACGGAATGTCAATCAACTGCATTTCGCAAACACATTAGGTCTCACAACTTATTGGATATCTGGAGGATTAAACACCCTACACACAGGCAATTCTCTTTCTACTCCCCCCCACATAAAATGTACTCCAGACTGGATTATATCTTTGTTATGGCCCCCCTGCTAACGTCCGCAGTAGCATCTGAATTAAACCCCATGACGTGGTCAGATCACGCTTCTGTTCAACTTGACCTTATACTCTCCTCCTCCGCACCCAGAACCTGTCACTGGAGACTCAATGACTTTCTCCTACGCGACCCGGTTATTGAAACTCACTTATCCCAGAATTTAACCACATTTTTTCAACTGAATGAAGGGTCTGTGCGGGACGTGTCCACCCTATGGGAGGCTCACAAAGCCTATTTTAGAGGCCTGTGTATCTCAGCCGGCTCCCGCCTTAAGCGTGACTCGACAGCACAGAGACCAGACATTCTCTCACAATTACAAAAAGCAGAAGCTCTGCTCTTGGCCTCCCCTACGGTTCCACTCCTACGCACAGTGACCTCCCTACGTGAATGGTTAAAGTCCTTAATATGCATAAATGCTCCAAAGCCCTACTTTGGGCAAAACAAAAGTTTTATGAGTTTGCCAACAAACCTCACAGGATGCTGGTGAACAAGCTCAAACCTCGTCCGTTCCACTCTTATCCTGATCTCCTTATTCAGGCGGACGGCACTCCAACTCACTGCCCCTTAACAATGACTAAAGTCTTCGGTGCGTTTTATAAAAAACTGTTTAACTGCCTAACCTCAGATCCCAAACATCTGTTTTCTCAGGAAACCTTTGATGCTTTGTGTGCCTCTTTAAAATTAGCTGTGTTGTCACCATCCCAAGTTGACTCCCTCAATGCAACTATCACGTTAAAAGAACTGGCGGCGGTTGTGAAAGAACTACCATCCCATAAATCCCCGGGTCCCGACGGGCTACCCTATCTCTATTATAAAACTTTCCTACCGATACTAAGCCCTCATTTACTGAACCTTTTTACTTCCCCACGGAAAGGTAATACACCCCATCCCCACTTTCTACATGCACATATTACAGTTATCCCGAAACCGGGTAAATCCCCCACTTTGCCGGACAACTACAGGCCCATAGCCTTACTCATCTCTGATTATAACATTTTTACTAAAATTTTAGCCAATAGACTTTCCTCTATGATTCCTACCCTGGTCCATAACGACCAGGTGGGATTTGTCCTAGGAAGACGGGCAGGTGATAATACCAGACGTACCATCGACCTCATAGACCTGCTCGATAAAACATCTCACCCTGCCATTATCCTCAGCTTAGATGCGCAAAAAGCATTTGACAGGCTAGGGTGGCCTTACATGTTTGCCACGCTTAAGCGTTTTGGTTTTTCTGGTTCTTTCCTGTCGGCTCTACAGGCCTTATATTCTTTTCCCACGTCCCAGGTTCAAATGGCATCTTGTGTATCCCCACTATTTACACACAGGAACGGCACCAGACAGGGCTGCCCCCTTTCCCCCTTACTGTTTATACTCTGCCTTGAGCCTCTAGCTGCAGCCATCTGGGAGAGCCCCGATGTAAGCGGAGTCACCCTGAGACAGAAGGAGTACAAGCTATCTCTCTTTGCTGACGATATACTCCTCACCCTGATGAAGCCACACATCTCCCTCCCCAACCTTCACGCCCTCTTAGACTTATTCAGCAAACTCTCATGGTATAAAGTTAATACGACTAAAACTGAAGCGCTCCCCATCCATATACCTCCCTCACTTCTAGCTTCTTTACAGCACAATTTCCCTTATCACTGGTGCCCTGTATCCCTTAAATACCTTGGCATTAATTTAACGGCGTCGTACCGCTCTCTATGCGAGGCTAACTTTATCTCCCTGATTGCAGAAACACACAGCTTACTCCGTAGCTGGACAGCCTGCCCTTTGTCCCTCCTGGGTAGGATTAACGTACTCAAAATGGCCATACTCCCTACATTTTTATACCTCTTCGAAACTTTACCAATCACTATCCCCACGCCACGACTTAGGAATATCCAAAGGGCCTTCACTACATTTATTTGGGGGGAATAAATCACACAGAATTGCCCACACCGTGGTTTATGCTCTACGTTCCCATGGAGGACTGGGAGCCCCTGACATTGTGAAGTATTACTATGCAACCCACCTCTTGGCAACCATCTCCTGGGCATCATACTTCGCTACCAGTAGATTAGTCGGAGCTGGAGATGAGCGTCACCAGACCTGTCCATCCCTGTTCTATGTTGTGGTCGGACCTATCCTCTTCCATAGCTCAACTTAGACACATAAACCTTGGGCCAATGCTATTTACCTTGTCCATATGGAAAAAGTGTCATAGGAAGTTCACTCTCTCTTCTCCATGCCCACCCCTGTTAAATGTTATCTTCAACCCCGACTTGCCAGATAGCCTCTCTGCGAAGAATATGTTCCCATGGTTTAGATCGGGCATATTCCAACTCCGCCACTTGGTGCATCCGATATCCCACAAACTTCTGCCATTCCCAGAGCTTCAAAATAAATATGACATTCTGAACCAGCTCTTCTTTTCATATCTTCAATTCAAACACTATTTTCATTCCAGATCTCCTGCCATGACCTTAGATAATCCTAGCGCCTTTGAGACTTTGTGTACTCAGGGCCCATATCAGAAAGGCCTCATATCCTCCATATATAAGATACTCCACCATTCGATTTCCCCTACAATGGATTCTCACCTCTATATGAGGAGGTGGGCCAAGATTTTACCAACTTCTTTATCCCTCCCTCAATGGCAGGAGATCTGGACGTCCACTTCTAAAGTCTCTAGGTGCGTGGAGCAGAGAGAGACGGCCTATAAGGGGTTGATGTTTTGGTACAGAACCCCGGAAGTGCTACACAAATATGATCCCTCATTATCTCGACTATGCTGGAGGTGTATGCGAAATGAAGGCACCCATTATCATATTTTCTAGAGCTGTCCAATAATTGTACCTTTCTGGTCCTTGGTCCAATCCCTACTCCAATCAGTGCTAGGGATAGATATCCCTTTAGACCCTACGCACTACCTATTAAGCCTGCCAATCCCGGCTCTATCTAAACACGCCAAGAAGCTGATGGCTTTTATTCTTCTGGCTGCCAGAAGAGTAATTCCTGCCTTCTGGCTGTCTCCCACCCCCACCCCCCCCCCATGCACGCACAGCTAATCTCCGCCATTGCGCAAATTCGCAGGATGGAACACATGACTGCACGTACAGGATTCCTTACCCAAATTCTCAAAGATATGGAATAGGTGGGATAACTCCCCGTTCAACCCGGAGATGGTACCCTGATTTAGTGACACAAGCCTCCAGGAGTGTTTAATCAGGGTCCGGTCTCAGAATTCACATTAGATACTTATTCTACAACTTGCAGTCTATATTTTATCTATGTAACTCTTGTGTTCAAACCTGTGGTGTATCCTCCCCCTACCATGATTTATATGTGCCTTAGCACTTTGTAGCCCGCCTGCGGCGGATTTTGATGTTAAATTTGTGATGACAATATTGATTGTTTATACCAGAAGTATATATTTTTTTTCTGCTATGTAAAAAATTTTTTTTTTTCAATAAACATACATTTAAAAAAAAAAATAGATTCCCGTACTGATTCCCTTATAAGATCAGTAGCCATCCTTGCGTCCCCCTCCTTCTCTTTAGTCGCTTCTTTAAAGCAAGAACAGCAGGCGAGTTTGTCTGGCAGGGCTGGTGCGCCGCATATCCAGCAGGCGTTAGCTGCGGGTCTGGAGTGAGGACCTTGAGCGACTTCTGTGTGATCTTCTGCTAGAAGTGCGACTTGATCCTCTTCCATGTCTGGAACTTACTACTCTTGCTCTGGTAGTGCTGCCAAAAAAATGCAGCATCTTAGCAGGCGGCACTCTTTTTTCCTCCCCTTCTACAATACTTACCTACAGCGGTAGAGCCTCTTACCTTTCTTGCTGACGGTGGTATGGAAAAAGGTAGACAGTATAGACTAAAGGGAAAATAAAAAAGAATTTCCTCGCAAACCAAAAACAGGAAAAACAATAAAACAATAATAATTTTTTTTTTTTGCCTGCCCCTTTAAGACCTAGAACACTGCAGATGCCATAAACAAGAGAGAGACAATGTAATGTAACAGAAAGAAAACGGTCTTACCTTATCCAGCAGAAAAAAGAGGATACAGGGCAGTATTAGGCAAACAGCAGTATGCAGAAGCACACAACTGGATTTTAAAAAAGGCACCATAGCGGCGGCCGAATGACGCTCCGCGCATACGCAGAGTGTCCCGAGGATACCGGCGCCATCTTGGATAAGGTAAAAACCTCTCTCCAGAGAAGAAAACGATCCAGCTGCAAAAACTGACATGCGCAGAACAAGATGAAGAAAAAAAGGTACAACTAAGAAAAAAGTATTTTAGTATAGCAAGGGAGTCCACTGCAGAAATGAAAGCTTATTTAAAGCTTATAAAACAGAACCCGATGTCCCCTGAGACCACCAGAACGGGGGTTCCCTCCATATAGCTCCTTTAGAGACTGTACAGGAGGGACTTCCAAACAGGAGAGGCTTGAACCTGCTGGGGTGATGGCGGTAGATATCTTGAAACCTTGATCATCCAACCTGTCAGGCGAGGATAAAAAAAGAGAATGCAGCGGGGGTCTCCCCTTCAAATTTATAGTTAACCAATCCTGTCAGGTTGTGGGGGTGGAGTCACAACCCAGTGTGTGCTGCCATGAAGGTATCAGGAAAATGGTGTACAATTTTCTTGCAGGATCGTTGTGGCTGATTTAAGCATTTTTATTACTCACTGTGGGACTGCTTAAAGCATAGTTTCACCCATTTAAAAGTCTGCAGCTACAAAAAGTGTAACTGCTGACTTTTAACCTCCCTGGCGGTATGATTATTTCAGATTTTAGGTGCTGAAAGCTGTACAATTATTTTGCATGGAAGTGTGGCGTTTTATATTGTAGGCCTGCAATTCATAGGAATAACTCTCTTAAATCTGTTCAAACCAGAGTCTAGTAGACATCCCGGGTATGATAAAGTTTATAATATAATAAATAACTATACATAATGATAACAAGTAATAATAAAAATTATTCAATAATGTAATCAAATCCAAAAACATAGAAATGTGCTCATTTGCAGAATTGTCGCTGTCATTAGATTTAGTGTTTGATGACAGATCTCCCCACAAATCGCTATCGCTCAATTGTGCAAGTGATTCTAATTTATTATCACTGTTTTCTAGCTGGTCTTAAATCACTTTTGACATAAAGGAACAATTGTTGGTTGCTATGGACAATCTCCAAATTTCAGGCAGAAAAAAACAGTATTTATAATATAAAAGTGCATGCAGGGCACTGGACAAACCACTAGGGACAAAGGAGATGTGTATTTTTTTTTTATACAGTACTGTAATCTGTAAGATTACAGTACTGTATGTGTATTGTGTATTTTTACTTTTTTGAATTTGGCGCCCGTGCTTCGTAACGTTGCAGGGAACAGAGATCAGCATCACTCGGACACTGTGTGAATCGAGCAGAGGATGGCTCACACACACAGCAGGGGGACATCGCTGGATCCAGGGGACAAGGTAAGTAAGGCCGCGTACACACGCGGGGACTGTTCGCTCAACTTTGTTCGTCAAACAGTTTCAGCGGACAGTCCGCTCAAAATTAGCATGGACGGACTTGGCCACACACGACGAACGAACAGTCCGCTGAAACCGTGCGCGATGACGTGAACGGCACGTACGACGGGACTAGAAAACGACGTCCTATACACTGCAATGCAACCTTTGGCGTGTAAATTCTTTCTGAGCATGCGCGAGACTTAGTTTGACGAACAAGCCTACACACGGGCGGACTGTCCGCTCAAACCAAGTTTCAGCGGACAGTTTTACAGAATTTCCGAAAAACTTTGTTCGTCAGACTGTCCGCTGAAACTGTCCGTTGAAGCCCACACACGAGCGGACTGTCCGCCGAAACACTGTTCAGCGGACAAAGTTGAGCGAACAGTCCCCGCTCGGGGTTACCGTTCGTGGTACTGAAATTCCAGCCCGAGCCAGACTCGGGATTACCGCCAGGGAGGTTAATAATCGGACACTCTCCTGTCCCATGGTCCAACGATGCAGGCTTACAAAGCCCCGCTCCTCTCTGAGGCACCAATATTCTAACTGTGGGAGCCCGGCTG
Source organism: Lithobates pipiens (assembly GCF_037356315.1). Taxonomy (NCBI): domain Eukaryota; kingdom Metazoa; phylum Chordata; class Amphibia; order Anura; family Ranidae; genus Lithobates; species Lithobates pipiens. The sequence goes on from NW_027507758.1 coordinate 210,147,785, forward strand.
TGGCTTCACAGTCTGGCGCGCACTGCACGCTTTGAATGGTCAGATATTCTTCTGGGACCTGTGACATGTCCCAGAAGACTGCAGGGAGAGAAGGGGGAGAGGTGAACTTCTTTTTCCAGCGCTGCAGAGCCGGGGAGGAAGTGGGAGCTGGGTGCCCATAAAAACTGGATATCCGCTCCCCCCCCCCCCCCCAAATAATGACATGCCAAATGTGGCATGTCGGGGTCACCATCGCTTAAAGCGGAAGTTCTATTTTTGGGCGGAAGCTTTAAACGCACTGTAGATAATTATCTAATGAATAAATCCTCATGTTAAAGTGATGCTAAAGTTTCTTTGTTATTTTTAACTAAAAAAAAAAAAAAAAACAAACATGTTATACTCACCTGTATTTGCACAGAGCAGCAACAAGCTTCCTCTTCTCAGGTCCCTCATCTGTGCTCCTGGCCCCTCCTTCCTGTTGAGTGCCCCCACAGCAAGCAGCTTTCTATGGGGGCAGCCAACCCGCAGCTCCCTGTGTTCATTCAGACACAGAGGCCCGGCCCTGCCCCCTTTCTCACTGACACTGCTGTCTCGGACAGTGAGGATGGGAGGATGGGAGCATTGCTGGATCTAGATGGGGCTCAGGCAAGTATTAGAGTGGCTGCTGCACACAGAAGTTTTTTTTTTATCTTACTGCATAGAATGCATTAAGATAAACCGTCTGCCTTTCTCTTTCATTAATTGATGATTATCACGCCACCTTCGGGAGAGGACTAGGCAGAACATGTTACATGTGAAAATAGCAGAATTGCATAGTTCCGCCCAGGGGGTGGTCCCTCTGACAATAACCCCTCAGCCTGCCTCCTGCAGCTCAGTTTTTTTTTTTCACTCTCACACTCTCACTCTCCCTTTCCTCTCTCCCTGTCCCTGTGTGTCCCCCCCCCCCCCCCACGGGGGATGCTGCATGGCTGGGCATGAGGTGAGGTGTATGTACCTGGGCCGGGGGTCCTCCAGGGGGGCTCGCATCCTTAGCTGGGGGCTGCACTGGCTGTCTGGGTGCATGTGTAGTCTGGTCCTCTGTCTCCCTACTGTGATATGGCTGTGGTCTTCAGTATGTGCTGCCACAATTTCTCAGCGGCCGCAGCCATTTTCTGTTGGTCTGTGTGTGTAGTATGGTCGTCGGCTATTTTCTCTAGGCCCGGCAGCCATTTTCCTGGTGTTTTTTGTCTATACAAGAACGGGCAGCGGCCATTTTATTGTAGCCTCATCACAGTTTTCTCCCCAGGGCTGGTCCCTGTACCTCAGACAATTGTGACTGACACAGGACACGGCGATCAGCGGCAGCACATCGCAGCACTCGGTCAGGGTGGTGAGTCCTGCGGTTGGGCCCCTCAGTCTGTGAGCAGCTAGGAGGGTGGGATTGAGTACCTTGTCCTAAGTCCCCATAAATGGTAGACAGGGTGGGTCAGCTTAGCGTCAGAAGCCAGCGTTTCTTCCCCAGATCTCCCTGCAATTGCAACCGGCTCACCTGCAAATAGTGCAGTGCCCTTGGACGCTTTGTCGGCGGTCCTGGAAATGTTCGTTTCTAGGGTGGAGGCAGCGTGCGGGCGCAAGGGGGTTAAAAAACATACCCTTACCCCCCGCCCCCATCCTCTCGGGAGAGCTCTGATTCAGACTCTGGCCCTGCGGTGACTGGCAGCCCCTGTTCTGATGTGTCAGAGTTTTTTTGGGGGGATAGAGACTTTCAGGAAGCCATAGCCAGGTAAGGCCATATAATTCCATCCCTAGGGACTTTAATTGATATCATGATCTGGTAAGGTCATGAATATCCATCCCATATGCATCGAGAGAAGAGAGTATATTTACAGGAAAAGGTGTTTAGAAAACTGAATAATAAACATATATATTGCCAGTAACATTGGTACAGGGTAACCTATATATAGAAATTAGACCATTTGACACAGTCCATATATACATGTGATGGTATAATGGTATGCAATAAACAAAATCAATTAAATTGATGATACTTTCTAATAGTATAAACACATACAATTCCTTAGTTCACCACAATAAAGTATTTGTAAAACAATAATTCAAAGGGTATAGTCTGCAAGACCTATGGCCTCACTGATCCTTTGGGAATAAAATTTCATAGTCATTTGAAGAATCTTGGTGGATTGATAGAAACACGGCAACCAATAGCTCTACGTGCTTTGTGGCTTAAGTGCCACTCGTCAGGAGCAAGCACATGTGATATCTATAAAAGTATTGTAAATATAAAGAAAGGGGGATAACAAATGTAAGGAAAGACAAGATTGGGGTAGAGTGTACATTCTCCATAACCGTGGTTAACTTACTGAGGTTTGATATGTTGCTGATATGGTGGTAGGGCCCTGCATGCAGTCCGGAAATAGCTCCAGCCGGGAGCTGAGGTGGAAAGAAAAGATGGGTATGGGGGAGGAAAAGGAAGGTAGAAGGGAATGGGAGGAAGGGAAAGGGGGAAAGGGGAAGCAGGGAGGGGAACAGCAGAGACAAAAAAAAGGGGGAGAAAAGGACAGGGAGAGAGGGGGAGCTGAACTGCAATGAAAGTGTGAGGGATACGAGGGAGAGTGGCAGGAATGTTATTAAAAAGTGATAACAAGGGAAGAGGCCATGGATAATAAATAAAAATGATGAGGCCAAGGTGGTGGTGGTGAATGTGGCAAATTTTACCTTGTGCAGATGAGGAGCCCAATGAGAGGGAACCAGGGGGGTCAGAAACAGCCAATTAGTGTGAGGATCTGTGAAAAGAAAGCCCTGAGTGCAGGCATCATCCCGGGGACTGCCCCTTTATAGGCCAGCCACGGGAAGGTCCACCAATGTCGTGCCGTGCAGCAGGGGGGGGAGCACTATGCCCTGGGAAGCTGGAACTCAGGCACCGATGCCCAGTCAGCTCCCCCATTATGCACGAGCGTGGTAAACACAGCCTGTGTGCGCCAGCGTCAAAGAGGTCCGCATGCACAGCGTGAAGTGCATGACATTGATGCGCAATATCGCTACCCTCGTCCTTCCTCCCTGACCATCGGAAAGGAGGGGGGGAGAAGGAGGCCCGGAAGGCGCGTCACAGCTCCCGGAGCAGGAGAAAGCCAGACAGCCATGCAGCCCAAGATAAATCCACCATCAGAATTAACAAAAAAATTACTATTTAACCTACCGGGACAATACAAAGTATGGAGTAATTATGATTATGCAGGTTAACCACTTGCTTACTGGGCACTTAAACACCCTTCCTGCCCAGACCAATTTTCAGCTTTCGGTGCTCTCACACTTTGAATGACAATTACTCAGTCATGCAACACTGTACCCAAATGAATTTTTTGTCCTTTTTTTCCCACAAATAGAGCTTTCTTTTGGTGGTATTTGATCACCTCTGGGGTTTTTATTTTTTGTGCTATAAATGAAAAAAGACTGAAAATTTTGAAAAAAAACGCATATTTCTTTGTTTCTGTGACAAAATTATGCAAATTATTAATTTTTCTTCATAAATGTTGTCCACAATTTATACTGCTACATATCTTTGATAAAAATAACCAACATTAGTGGATATTATTTGGTCTTTGTGAAAGTTAGAGAGTCTACAAGCTGTGGTGTGAATCGCACAAAATTGATCACATCTGATGTACTGGTGGCCTATCTCGCTTCTTGTGACCCGAACAAGCCAGGAAAGTACAAATACCCCCCAAATGACCCCTTTTTGGAAATTAGACATTCCAAGGTATTTAGTAAGAGGCATGGTGAGCTTTTTGATGTTGTCATCTTTTTTCCACAATTCTTTTCAAAATTAAGATTTTTCATTTTTTTACTCTTTTCCACAAAATTGTAATAGGTTATTTCTCTCACATGGCATGTGTATACCACAAATGACACCCCCCAAAAAATTCTGCTACTCCTCCTGAGTATTACAATACCACATGTGTGGGACTTTTTCACAACCTGGCCACATAGAGAGGCCCAACATGCAGGGAGCGCCATCAGGTGTTCTAGGAGCATAAATTACACATCTAACTTGTTGACTACCTATTACACTTTTGAAGGCCCTGGAGCACCAGGACAATGACACGTGACACTGATGACAGATGGCACTGATACGTGGCAATGATGACACTTATACGTGTCACTGATGACAGATGGCCCTTATACGTGGCACTGATGACAGATGGCACTTATATGTGACACTGATGACATGTGGCACTAATACGTAGCACTGATGACAGATGGCACTAATGCGTGGCACCAATGACAGGTGGCACTAATACGTGGCACCGATGACGCGTGACACTGATGACAGATGGCACTGATAAGTGGCATTGATGACACGTGACACTGACAACAGATGGCACGTGACACTGACAGGTGGCACTGATGACAAATGGCACTGATACGTGGCACTGATGACAGAGGGCACTAATATGTGGCACTGATGACAGATGGCACTATGTGGCACTGATGGCACATGACACTGATGACAGATGGCACTTATACATGGCACTGGGGACAAATGGCACTGACAACAGGTGCCACTGGGGACAGATAGCACTAACAGGTGGCACTGGGGACAGATAGCACTAACAGGTGGCACTGGGGGCAGGTAGCACTGGAGTGGATGGCACTGGGGTGGATGCCACTGGGGCGGATTCCCCACTTACGGCCGCTGCAGCCGTTCATCTCTCCCCTCTCACACGCTGTCTGTGTGAGGAGAGAAAGCGGCGCTGAGAGATCTCATATGTTTACATATGAGATCATCTCACATTGGACACGCTGATCGCGCTGTAAACGGCCGCTGTGATTGGCCGTTTACAGCGATCTGTGTTTGCCTGTCTCCGAGGGACACGGCAACCTCAGAACTTCCCCGATGCGCGCATTGCAGAAGTAAACACCAGGATGTCCAGGGACGGCCTCCCGGAGGAAAGCGCCTGCTCTATAGCCGTCATTCGGCTATAGGGCGAGCGGGAAGAGGTTAATATAGGTACACAATTATTCTGGTTGGGCAAATGAGACTAAACATAGGTTGTAAAGGGCAGAACAAGTAATATGGTTAAACTAGTAGAGCTTAACCTTGTGCTTCCATCTCTAATTAGTTTGAAAAAGATTTTTTGGGGAGATAGGGACTTTCGGGAAGCCATGGCCAGGTAAGGCCATGTAATCCATTCCCTAGGAACTTCTATGTATCCACCAAGATTCTTCAAACGACTATGACATTTTATTCCCAAAGATTCAGTGAGGTCATAGTTGCTGCAGGCTATACCCTTTGAATTTTTGTTTTACTAATGCTTTGTTGTAAACTAAGGAATTTTATGTGTTTATAATATTAGAAAGTATCATCAGTTTTATTGATTTTGTTTATTGCATACCATTCTACCATCACATGTATATATGGATTGTGTCAAATGGTCTAATTACTATATGTATGTTACCCTGTACCAATGTTACTGGCAATATATATATGTTTATTATTCAGTTTTCTAAATAAAATACCTTTTTAGTCATCCAACCACTCTTTCTGCCAGGTGCTTCATATAAAGTCCCACCTTTACTGTAAATATACTCTTTTCTCCTGATCTGTCAGAAGATGCTGAATAGGACCATTCAGACAGTGAGGCTGATTCCATGTCTGGGTCCGCACAGCAAAAAGCGATAGTTGGAGCACTTATCGCCGCTGTGCGTGATACCCTGAAAATACAGGATGCAGCAGGATCCTCTGCTGAGTTGTCGGTCAGCCCTCCCAGTTCAACAGGGCGACTGCTGAGGGACACAAGCATCGCTGGCCTTGTAAGCCTGCGAGCAAAAGTACTACCGTGTGAGGGTTTGCCCCCACCCGACACTCAGGTGGGGGGTCGTCTTTGGGAGTTTGAAGCTCAGTGGGCCTCCTGGCTGTCCGACCAATGGGTCTTCGAACTGGTTTCATTGGGCTACAAGATAGAGTTTGTCTCTTGGCCACTGAACAGATTGTTTTTTCCCTCCAGGATACCTTTACTCTCAGGCCCACCGGGAAGCCCTGTTTGGGGCCGTAAAGGATCTGCTCAGATGTGGGGTGATAGTTCCAAAACCGGAGAGGTTTCAGGGTTTCTATCCCAATCTGTTTGTAGTCCCCAAAAAAGTACGTCCAATCCTGGACCTAAAAAAACCCTCAATTGCTTTGTGAAAGTGCAAAGGTTCAGAATGGAATCAGTTCGCTCCGTGGTCACTGCACTCCATCAGGGGGACTTGCTGGCGTCTCTGGATATCCAGGATGCACACTTGCATATACCCATATACCTCAGGCATCAGAGGTTTCTGCGATTTGCAGTGGGGGAAGAGCACTACCAGTTTGTGGCTCTCCCCTTTGGCCTGGCGTCCGCACCCGAGTGTTTACCAAAGTGTTAGCTCCAATTTTGGTGGTGTTGTGGCAACGTGGGATTGCAACCGTGGAGTACCTAGAATTAAGGGAGGATGTGGCGATCACCATGCAAACTCTACAGGAGTTTGGTTGGCTGCTGAACCTAAAGAAGTCGGTGTTGGTGCTAACACAGTGCCTGGAGTACTTGGGCTTACTGCTGGACTCCGTAGAAGCCAGAGTGTTTCTCCCTCCAGACAGAGATCTCAGGCCCTTTTGGTCCAGGAGATTGTTTCTTCCTCTTCATTGGATGGTGATCACAACTGATGACAGCCTGACCGGCTGGGGGTACAGTAGACCCAGGGCCTCTGGTCGTGGGAGGAATCCCAGTTACAGATCAATGTGCTCAAGCTACGAGCAATCAGGCTATGTCTCTCCACATGGTCAATAAGGCTACACAGGCGTCCGATCAAGATCCAGTTAGACAACGCCACGGCGGTGGCATGTCAACCATCAGGGAGGAACAAGGAGCTTGGCTGCAGCACAAGAGGTCGCTCACATCCTCCAGTGGGCAGAGCGACATGTGTCGGCCATATACATCCCGGGAGTAAAAAACTGGCAGGCGGACTAGATGCCAGATGTTGGACCCAGGAGAATGGTCATTGCATCCGGAGGTATTCAGGCTTCTTTGCCTGCGGTGGGGTACACCAGATGTAAATATCTTGCCCTCTCGGCTCAATTGAAAGGTGCGGAGGTTCGTGTCCAGGACAAGAGACCCCTGGGCGGACGCGTCAGATGTGTTAGTGGCTCCATGGGAGCAGTACCGGCTGATTTACGCCTTCCCTCCACTCAAACTGTTGCCACGTCTGCTTCGCAGAGTAGAGGCCGAGAGGATTCCAGTGATCCTGGTCACCCCAGATTGCCCCCGGTGTCCCTGGTACGCCGACCTAGTACGCCTGGTGGTGGATGCCCCTTGGTGGTTGCCGATGCAAGAAGATCTCCAATCACAAGGTCCGATACTCCATCCTGCTTTACCGTCGCTGGTTTTAATGGCATGGCTGTTGAAAGCCAGGTGCTAAGGGACGGAGGTCTGTCGGACTCGGTAATCTCCACTATGCTGAGGGTACACAAATTTTCTTTTCGGAAGCTTTACCATCGTACGTGGAAGGCTTATATCTCCATGTGTGAGAAGATGGGGTGGCACCCACACACCTATTCAGTTTCCAGGATCCTGCTGTTTTTACAGCGAGGAGTAGATCAGAAACTGGCCTTAAGCATCATCAAGGGACAGATATCAGCCTTGGCTGTCTTTTTCCAACGCCCCCTGGCGTCTCACTCATTGGTAAGCACCTTTGTGCAAGGGGATCGGGATGTAGGCCCTCCGGTTCAACCACCCCTACCTCCGTGGGATCTGAATTTGGTGCTATCGGCACTTCAGAAAGTGCCATTTGAGAACATCAGGGAAATTCCCTTGTTAACTCTTTCTCAGAAAGTAGTTTTTCTAGTGGCTATTACATCTGCCAGGAGGGTTTCTGAGTTTGCGGCCTTGTCTTGCAAATTAGTTTCTCTATCTGGTTATCCACAAGGATAAGGCAGTGCTACGTCTGCAACCCTCTTTTCTTCCAAAGGTGGTTTTGGCATTCTATCTCAATGAGGATATTGTATTACCATCGCTGTGTCCTATGCTGACACATCCTAGGGAGGTGGCCCTCCATTCCATGGACTTGGCCCGGGCCTTAAGAGTATATCTGTCTGCCACGGCTCCCTTTGCGGAAGTCAGACTCTGTTTGTTTCGGTAGCTGGTCCGAAAAAAGGGCTGGCGGTCTCGTCGATCACCATTTCCCAGTGGATCAGACAGATCACGATCCAGGCTTACGCTTTGAAAGGGCAGGTGCCCCCCTTTCCTGTCACAGCCCATTCCACCAGGGCAATTGGGACTTCTTGGGCTACCCGACATCAAGCTTCTGTTTCCCAGGTGTGTAAGGCGGTGACTTGGTCATCAGTTCACACTCATAAAGTTCTACAAAGTTGATGTAAGCGCATCTTCAGATGTTTGTTTTGCAGGCAGCGTGTAATCGTTGCAATTCACATCCTTTATCTCGTAAGAGTTACATTTTGGTTGTAAATGCATTTTGATGCATATGTTGGCCACATGTTTTGATGAATCCATTTCAGATGGCAAATCCTCTGTTGAGGAGAGCCTCTGGCTGTGGGTGAAGTTATGTTTGGTGTTTCCACCGGCTCATTTTGACACTGCTTGGGACTGTCCCTATGGTCAAGATTTAATGGAGCTGTGTCCGTCAATGAACAAAAGAGAAAATAGGATTTTTGTACTCACCGTAAAATCCTTTTCTCTGAAGTTCATTGACTGACACGGCAACCACTCCTCCTTTTTTTTTTACGTTATACTGCTTGTTGACGTACTGAGCTGCAGGAGGCAGGCTGAGGGGTTATAGCCAGAGGGACTGCCACCTGGGCAGAACTATACATTTCTGCTGTTTTCACGTGTAATACATGTTCTGCCTGGTCCTCTCCTGAAGGTGGCGTGATAACCCTACGGTCAAGATTTAATTGAGCTGTGTCCATCAATGAACTTCAGAGAAAAGGATTTTACGTTGAGTACAAAAATCCTATTTTTACAATCACTTTACATTTTTACTATTGCAATCTTCTCTGTAGAAAGTAACATATTACAAAGTTACATAGTCGGTAAGGCTGAAAAAAGACAGTTGTCCTTCCAGTTCAACCTGTGTAGGTGTAGTTCCACATCCTTGTTGCCCTAACAGTGAAGAACCCCCTACGCAATTTAAGTATATACATAATGCTATTTTTCAGTAATACAAAAGGGATAATTGCAATGTGCGTATGTATTCACCCTCTTTGTTGTGAAGCCCATAAAAGCTCTAATGCAACCAATTACCTTTAGAAGTCACATCATTTTTAAAATGATGTCCACCTGTGTGCAATCTAAGTGACATGATCTGTCATGACATATCTGTCATTACATATCTGTCACCTAAGCAAGAAGCATCACTAACCAAACTCTGCCATGAAGACCAAATAACTCTCCAAACAAGTAAGGGACAATATTGTTGAGAAGTACAAGTCAGGGTTAGGGTATAAAAAAAATCCAAATCTTTAATCCCTAGGAGCACCATCAAATCTATCATAACTAAATGGAAAGACCTTGGCACAACAGCAAACTTACCAAGAGACGGCTGCACACAAAAACTCACACCGGGAAAAGAGGGCATTAATCAGAGAGGCAGCACCAAGACCTAAGATAACTCTGGAGGAGCTGCAGAGTTCCACATCAGAGACTGGAGAATCTGTACATAAGACGACAATAAGCCGTACGCTCCATAGAGTTGGGCTTTATGGCAGAGTGGCCAGCAGAAAGCCATTAGTTTCAGCAAAAAACAAAATGGCACGGTTTGCAGTTGCAAAAAGGCATGTGGGAGACTCCCAAAATGTACGAAGGAAGGTATCTGGCACAAACTCAACATCGTATAACTCAAAGAACATCATCCCCACAATGAAACGTGGTGGCAGCATCATGCTGTGGGGATGTTTTTTCAGCAGTCGGGACTGGGAAACTGGTCAGAGTTGAGGGAAAGATGGATGGTGCTAAATACAGGGATATTCTTGAGCAAAACCTGACCCACGCTGTGTGTGATTTGAGGCTATGATGGAGGTTCATCTTACAGCAGGACAATGACCCCAAACACACTGCTAAAGCTACACTTGAGTGGTTTAAGGGGAAACATGTAAATGTGTTGGAATGGCCTAGTCAAAGCCCAGACCTCAATCCAATAGAAAATCTGTGGTCAGACTTAGATTGCTGTTGAAAAGCGCAAACCATCCCACTTGAAGGAGCTGGAGCAGTTTTGCACGGAGGAATGGGCAAAAGTCCCACTGGTAAGATGTGGCAAGTTCATAGAGACTTATCCAAAGCAACTTGGAGCTGTGATAGCCGCAAAAGGTGGCTTTACAAAGTATTGACTTTAGGGGGGTGAATAGTGTGGTAGCAATCTGGCTGTATGCTATGCACACAGCCACATCTACTGTGCTCATAATAATACAATTTCCGTTTTAATGATATAATACTTCTTACCTTCAAACCCACTCATCCAAGTATTCAGACATCACCCGCATTCCTACATCCTCATCTCAGTCTGGCTGCTCCTCAGCCAGGCCCCTCTGGTTCCCCATTAAAGAGACATCACCAGCGTTCATGTTCTCCAATCGGTCAGCATGTGTGTCCTCTGACCTGAGCAATCTGCTTTTATTTACATATCAACAGGAAACCACACCCTGGAGGGTTTTCCTCCAACAGCTGAACACCTCCTACAAAGCTTGTGACCTCACAGCAGCAACACAGGATGTGAATGACCATATAAGGACAATGCATTGCAATACAATACAGAAGAATGTGGTGTCTTCACAGACAGCCAATCAGTCAGTGACGCAAACTGACTAAATTCTTTCATTAATGCGAACCATACAAAACCAATGAACGATGACTATATTTCCGTTGATAGAAATCCTTAATATACATTGTTCCAGAGAACAATGTATACCTCGATTATTCTACACTTCCCTGTGGATGGAAGGTTATCCACAAGATGTGCGCCGCCCATCTCCACAGGTGGTGATCAGACACAGCAGAGACAATGAGCGCACATCCGCCCACAACCAATCCTTGTAGAGCAAGCATATGCCATCAGACGATCGTCTGTACAATGTACAGGGGCCCTTTCGCTGGCAGACATACCACCACTCCGCAAACACCTCTTTCCAATGCCAGGAAGTTATCCACTACCTAATGGATCTCAACCAGTGTCAGTCTGCCCCAGTTAGCTCTTTTAGAGTGGGCTAGGGGAGAATGAACACAGAGGGACTCTTATGACAATACATGTGTTACATTTTATTGGATGTATTTTAATAGTTATGAACATTGACTTTTTTTGTGATTTTGTAGTATTTGTTTGCTTCACATAAAAAAAATAAAGTTGCGGGCATAAATGAAATGATGCAAATCCTCAAACAATCCATGTTCATTCCAGGTTGTGAAGCAATAAAATACGAAAAATGCCAAGGGGGTGAATACATTTGCAAGGCACTGTATTAGCACCCCCAGATCCTTCTCCATCCTTGATTCTCCCAGCTGTTCTCCACCTAGTGAATATTTTTAATTTGTTTTTTTCACCCGAGTGCATTACTTTACATTTTTCCACATTAAACCTATCCAAAATATATGAAAAAAAGCTAAGGGGGTACCTCATCCTAAATCGCATAAGCAAAAACAAACCTAATTTTCCATTTGTCTGCCCACTCCTTTTATTTTATTTGGGTCATTCTGCAAAATTTCTATGTCCTGATGAGAGTTCATTACTCTGCTTATCTTTGTGTCATCTGCAAAAACTGAGACTGAACTAGTTATCCTGAACTCTATATCATTTCTGAAGATGCTTATTAGAATTGGTCCTAAGACAGAGCTGTGGGGTACCCCACTTACCACTCCAGACCAGTCTGAGTCCATGCTATTTATCACTGCCCTTTGGACCTGTCCCTGTAACCAGTTTCTTATCCAAGCACAAACCCTATGGTCCAAGCCTGCAGACCTCCGCTTGTAAATTAAGGGTTTATGGGGGACACACCACATCCACAGGCCTTCCCCTATCTAGATGGCAGCTCACTTCCTCATAGAATGTTAGCAGATTGTCTTTTTACCGCTAATGATATTCTTCTCCTCAGTAAGACTTTGGATATAGTCTCTAATCATCCCCACCAATAATTCACCCACTGTTTGTTAGGCTGACTGGCCTGTAATTCCCGGGAATATGCCTCTACCCTTTTTTTGAATATTGGTACCATGTTGGCTTTTCTCCAATCAGCTGGTACGAATCCTATAATTATTAGTGTATAAAGTACCTCTGCGCCAACCACCTTGACAAGGGGAATAGAGGGATGCTGCAAACACTGAGGGGAGCTTCACCTACTCCCTGGGCAATATCGATTAAGTGGTTTTAGTGTTGCGCAAATGGGGGAATACAAGAAAGGAGGGGAGAGGGAGGGGGGGAAGGGGGGAGAAAGAGAGGGAAGGAGAAAAGAAAAAGGGGAAGGGGAAGAAAGGGCAGGGAAGGGGAAGGGGAAGAAAGGGCAGGGAAGGGGAAGGGGAACAGATGAGTATGCAGGTAAAGGATAAAAGGGTAAAGGTCAAAAAGTGCTAGTGTAAAATTATGTGTCTGGGTGTGCACAAATCCTTGTTCGGTACGTGCTAAACTAAAATAAATGTTAGAGAGTGGCAATCAAATATAGATTCTGATAGAGTGCCATACAAATAAAAACTCACAGTAATGAATGAATGCCTGAAACAATAGACATACAAATCGTGGGTGCTGTGCAAAACTGCAATAAAATATGCTGACAATAAATAAATATATAACTTAAGGTGATAGTCCAAAATATATGACTAAAAGTGTACAGTGAGAATAATCACATAAGCACAATCCCATGTGACATGCCAAGTGGAAAAAACACAGATATCAATCAATCCAATATAACAAAATGCATGTTCCATGCGTTGTTTATAAAGTGCCAAGTGAAAAAAAATATACAGATAACAATCAATCCAATATAACAAAATGCATGTTCTATGCGGTGTTTATAAAGTGCAAATAGTGCTAGCAGCAAAAAAAACGTTACAACACCGGTGAAATGATAAACACATAAAAATAAGGTGCTGGTAATCAGTCTGGGATATTCAGTCCCGTGGACGTGCTGTGTTCTAAGGGGAAGCACTAGCTTTGAACTTCAGGCATGCTGCTGTCCACAACAAAGACCCATCCCAACTAAAATTTTGGGGCATAGAACCTTACACCAAACATTGGCGCGGAGGACACAAAGTCAGAACATTAAGCCAATTGGAATCGAAGTGGATTTTTACCTTAGACACTTTTGCCCCTCAAGGGTTAAATATAGAGTTTGACCTGAACTGTTTCATCAGCGATTTTTAATGCATACATGTTTTTTCATTAGACTCCTCCCACTAAATTTTAATCATTTTTGCCTCTTATGAGTGCTTTATCTAACCTTTTAAGTCATTATATATTTTTTACATTTTTATATTTATTAATATTTTTAATAATTAATTCAGATAAACCTCTCCTCCTTTAATTATGTGTACACCGATGTACAAACACATTTACACTCTCTCCCCCTAACATAACCGACAGATTTTATATTTATATAAGTGCACATTGACGTAAATTTATTTATACTCTTCTCCTCTCAATTCACCTTGGCGCGTTATATTATTCCCATGCTCTATTTTACATATACAAATCTAGTTTTTATCTAATATAGTTTCTATATTTTAACCCTTTCCCGCCGAGCGTACGCACATCTGCGTACTCGGCTTCCGGGGGTTATACCGGGATGATGCCCGCACCTGCAGGCATCATCCCGGTACCGTTTTTTACAGCAGGCGATTGGCTATCCAGGCATAACAACCGATGCGGCTAAAAGCCGCTCGGCTGTTATGCCGGAGGAGCGGGAGGGGACGTCCCCCCCTCTCGCCGCTGTTACCGGTGCTCCCGCTCGATCGGGAGCACCGATTAAAGATCCGTCGGCTCTGGCTGCTGGGGAGGAACTGGAAGGAAGCCGTAATCGGCTTCGTTCCAGTCTCCTCATCGTAAACACGGAAGCGACGTCATGACGTCACTTCCCGTTTACTCGGCTGCCAATGGCGCCGGTTTTAAAAAAATATCCGGTATTCAGAATCGCCGTTTTCGGCGATCTGAATACATTGAAGTGTAAAGGAGGGGTGGGGGGTCTTTTAGACCCCCGATCCCTCCATAAAGAGTACCTGTCACCACCTATTACTGTCACAAGGGATGTTTACATTCCTTGTGACAGCAATAAAAGTGATCAAATTTTTTTTTTTTTTTTTAAACAATTTAGTCATTTAAAAATAAATAAAATAAATAAAAAAATTAAAAAAAAAATTTCAAAGCGCCCGCCGTCCCCGCGAGCTCGCGAAGCAAAGAAAACGCATGCGGAAGTCGCGCCCGCGTACGTAAACGGTGTTCAAGTCACACATGTGAGGTATCGCCGCGATCGTCAGAGCGAGAGCAATAATTCTAGCAGTAGACCTCCTCTGTAACGCTAACCTGGTAACCGTAAAAAATGTTTAAAGCGTCGCCTATTGAGATTTTTAGGTACCGTACTTTGTCGTCAATCTACAAGTGCGCGCAATTATAAAGTGTGACATGTTTGGTATCTATTTACTTGGCGTAACATTATCTTTCACATTTCGCAAAAAAATTGGGCTAATTTTACTGTTTTTTTTTTTTTTTTTATTCATGAAAGTGTCCCTTTTCCCAAAAAGTTGCGTTTAAAACACCACTGCGCAAATACCGTGTGACATAAAATATTGCAACAATCGCCGTTTTATTCTCTAGAGCCTCTGCTAAAAAAATATATATAATGTTTGGGGGTTCCAAGTAATTTTCTAGCAAAAAATATGGATTTTAACTTGTAAACACCAAATTCCAAAAATAGGCTTAGTCATGAAAGGGTTAATATATTTCTAATTTTTAGGCACGCATATCGATACAAATATACTTTTTCCTCTCTCATTATATTTTATAGTTTTTATATATACCTTGGTGCAGCATACTATTTTTTATATCTTTTATTTCCACATATTTAAAAGGGTATTTTTATATAATATTGTATTTCACTGCACTTTATATGAGCCCAGCGATATATTTCAAGGTGCTGAGAAGTCCCCTGGTGTCACTCTCCCTCTAACCTGAGCTTGGTGTAATTTAGCTTGATATACCTCCAATTCAATGAATGCTGGTATATTTCTGGCGACATACCTTACCAAAAATGGCTGCCATGGAACTTCCTGTTCCGGTCTACAAGAAAATGGCCACCGTAAGTACGAACGATCAGCATAAAAACACAACTCCTTTCTCTCTATTCATTTCCCTGAAGAAGTCACGTGACGGTGACGAATGCGCAAGGAAGGAAGTGAGAGAGACACTAGGAAGGACATTGTAACGCACCGTTCGTTACTCTGCTTGTTGCTCTATTACTGCAGTTTTTATTCACTCAGAATGTGAGTACCCTGTCACTATACTTAAATAAAATTCAATTGGTTGAAACTACTACACTATGGGACATTATCTCTTTATCTTGTGAGGCATACCTATCCCAGGAACAGGAGCCAGTTATCCATCTATACTATTAAGGCTGTAACCTCACAGCCGTGAGGTAAGGGCATATCTATCCACGTATTGGATAAATAGGAGGATTAAGTCACTGCACATGTATGCCTGCATGGATCACTGAAGTTCAAAGCTGGTGCTTCCCCTTAGAACACAGCACGTCCACAGGACTGAATATCCCAGACTGATTACCAGCACCTTATTTTTATGTGTTTATCATTTCACCTGTGTTGTAACGTTTTTTTGCTGCCAGCACTATTTGCACTTTATAAACACCGCATGGAACATGCATTTTGTTATATTGGATTGATTGTTATCTGTATATTTTTTTTCACTTGGCACTTTATAAACACCGCATGGAACATGCATTTTGTTATATTGGATTGATTGATATCTGTGTTTTTTCCACTTGGCATGTCACATGGGATTGTGCTTATGTGATTATTCTCACTGTACACTTTTAGTCATATATTTTGGACTATCACCTTAAGTTATATATTTATTTATTGTCAGCATATTTTATTGCAGTTTTGCACAGCACCCACGATTTGCATGTCTATTGTTTCAGGCATTCATTCATTACTGTGAGTTTTTATTTGTATGGCACTCTATCAGAATCTATATTTGATTGCCACTCTCTAACATTTATTTTAGTTTAGCACGTACCGAACAAGGATTTGTGCACACCCTGACACATAATTTTACACTAGCACTTTTTGGCCTTTACCCTTTTATCCTTTACCTGCATACTCATCTGTTCCCCTTCCCCCTCCCTGCCCTTTCTTCCCCTTCCCCTTTTTCTTTTCTCCTTCCCTCTCTTTCTCCCCCCTTCCCCCCCTCCCTCTCCCCTCCTTTCTTGTATTCCCCCATTTGCGCAACACTAAAACCACTTAATCGAATCCTATAATTATGCTGTCCACAAAGATCAGGTATAATGGCCTGACTATAACTTGACTGAGTTATATGAGGACTCTGGGGTGTAAGCCATCTGGTCCTGGGGATTTATTTGTGTTCAAGTTTATTAAATCCTTCATTGACTCCGGCCTCTGTTAGCCACACAGGTATGTCATGTGTTACTAACACTACAGTCATTGTCACCTTTTTCTCTTATATTCACCGACCGACACAGCTCCTCTCTTAGCCATTGGATTGTTTGCCCTATTACTAGGTGGTACTAGGCATTAGTAGTAACACAACACTCAGAACTCTTAGTTCCGCCCAGGGGAACTAAGGGTCCCTTGGGCAACAACCCTCCAGTCCAGAAGTTTTATTTTGCCTAGTGAAGAAGGACCTAGGAACCCTGTGGGCCCATCGGTCAGTGCTTTTTTATGCAGAAGTGTGATTTTTTGCTCAAGATGAAAGATCCTGTGATCTACTATCAACAGCCGGCTGGGTGACAGGCTGGATACCCTTATTCAAGTAGTCTCCCCAGCCTGGCCATCGAGCGCATGCAGACCAGAGCTCCACACTGGGTCGGCCACAACGAAACCTCAGCTCCAGAGGTGAGCTTTTATGCTCCGGGGTACACATATGACCGGGCTACTGATGTCTGCGTCACAGTGTGCCGAGGCCAGCAGCCACTCTTCAGGACTGGTAAGTACAGCTCTCCCTGCCTCGGTGGGGCTGAGCAGCTGGGCATTCCCTGGAAGGTCGATTCGGGGTCCCTCACCTCCCTCTCTTCTCTCCCTGTTCCTATCTTCCCTCCCCCTCCCTGTGGGGGATGCTGCATGTGGCTGCTGAGCAGTGTGTGTGCCTATACAGGGGCTCTCTGGGGGGGGCTCTCACCTGGGTTGTGGGGCTGCGCTGCCTAGCGGTGTCCTGGGTCCTGTTCTTCATGCCCCTGGAAGGGTGCCTGTAAGGTTTTGCTGATGTCTTGTATGGTGCTGTGTTCAATGCCATCATTTTCTTGCTATACCTCATGGAGCTGCTGGCGGACATTTTAGGTGTGGGCAAGGGCAGCATGAATTCCTGGGCTTCAGCTGCCATTTTCCTAGTGATCTCCTATACAGGACACTGGCGGCCATTTTCTGGAAGCCTGAACATGTTTTTTTCAGTGTTTCTCTAGCAGCAGCATGTGCTCATATGCTCTCACAACATTTTCCCTGTGTTTTATGTCTTTGTACTGGCCGCTGGGTGGCCATTTTATTGAAGCCTGGGCACATTTCAGAGCGGGTTGGCGCTAATTGCAGTGGCTGCCACCGACACAGCTTTT
This sequence comes from Lithobates pipiens, assembly GCF_037356315.1. Lineage (NCBI taxonomy): Eukaryota > Metazoa > Chordata > Amphibia > Anura > Ranidae > Lithobates > Lithobates pipiens. The sequence continues at coordinate 210,165,567 of NW_027507758.1, forward strand.
GTTTCCTCTGCACCTGGGAGCCCACAGGGACTACAGGCACTGCTTGAGGAATAGCGCAGAACTCCTCAAGGTGGTGAGTCCAGCGGGAAAGAGCCCCTCAGCCAGTGGCAGCAAGGAGGGTGGGAATGCCTGCTGATGTACCAGCCCCTTTTGGGTCCCGCAAGCCAGCGCATTTACCTAAGGTGTTCCCGTATCTGACTTATTTTGACAAGCTCATTTACAAGGAATGGGGTCGCCTGCAGCGGACCTTTTCGATCCCCAAATACATGGTGGTGCATTACCCTTTTGAGGAGAGCCTTCTCAAAAAATGGTCGGCTCCTCCGGTCGTGGACCCCCCTGTATTCGGGTTAAATTAAGTAACCATGATCACGGTTGAGGGGACTCCTGCATTCAAGAATCCCACGGACAGGAAGACCGAGGCAGTGGCTCATTCCTTGTTTACGTTTGTGGGGTCAGCCGCAGGACCAGTATTGGCATCCGCACTTGTGTCGCAGACACTGAGTGGGCAAAACTTTTGCACCGCGAATTGGGAGAGCAGGATCCAGCGATATCGGCAGCCGAGGCCTATCGATTGCTCGGCTCTCGGCTGCTGCTGCCGCCATTCTAGGTGAGGGAATCAGGAAGTGAAGCGTTGTGGCTTCACTTCCCGATTCCCTACTGCACATGTTCGAGTTGCGCAATAGGAATGGTCCGCGCTGTCTCTGGGACCCGTGTACATCTCAGCAGACAGTGCGCCCGGACAGGAAGAGGCATAGACTCCCATGGGAGTCTATGCCTGGAAGTGGGTGCAAATACCTGTCTTAGACAGGTATCTGCACCACCTCCCCCCTGAAAGGTGCCAACTGTGGCAGCGGAGGGGGAGGGTTTCCGATGAGCGGAAGTTCCACTTTAGGGTGGAACCCCGCTTTAAGTATGTCCTGTGACGCGGCCCTGGATGCTCTCCCTCTGTTATCCAGGGCTTCAGTGTCAGCTGCGGTGCTGAGGCGCCTGATTTGGCAAAAATGCTGGTCTGCTGACCAGGCATCCAAAAAAGCCCTGACGGATCTTCCCTTCCTTGGCGACCGGCTCTTTGGAGCCTCCTTGGATGACATTATTAAAAATGCCACCGATGGCAAGAGTACCCTACTCCCACAGGCCAGAAAGGCTAAGGAGCTACGCCGTAGGCAAGGGCCCTTTTTTTCCGCTCACAAACGGCTTTTTCCAAAACGACTTTCAGGACAGCCACCCGAGAGATCATGGCTACACCTCCTCCATCAGAGGTTTTTAAGGAAAGCCTCCAGGCAGCCTCCTCAGTTTTTTTTATTTCCTCCAACTAGGAGGAACACCTCCGGTGGGAGCCCTGATTTCTTGAGTGGTCCTGAGAATGTAGCTTCTCACCTTGGGAACAGGCAGGGAAGAACTAGGAGGAAGGCGCTTCAGGATCTGGCAAAAGGTATCCTGGTGTAGGCAGAGCAGTTTACTCTATCCTTGTCAGCGATCCACCTAGAGGGGCAGAATTCCTCAGCAGGAACCAGGTCTTAGAGGCAGAATGGCAGTTGAATCCGGAGGTCTTCAGGCTGATCGGGGAAAGGTGGGGTCAGCCAGATGTAGATCTCTTTGCCAGGTCCCTCTCTTCTTCTTCTCCTTGAACAGGCATGAGAAGTCGTTAGGAGTAGATGCCTTGGCACACAGTTGGAATTTTCACCTATGCTATGCCTTTCCCCCGTTTCAGTTGATGCCGCGGGTTATAAGCAAGATCAGAAGAGAGGAGGCAAGGGTAATTCTGATCACTCCCTTTTGGCCCAAAAGACCTTGGTTCTCGGCCCTACTACAGATGCAGCTAAAACCATTCTGACATCTTCCTCTAAGACAGGATCTCCTCCGTCAGGGCCCTCTCGTCCATCAAAATCTAGTGAAGCTAAGGCTCACGGCTTGGCTTCTGAGGAGCAGCTCTTTAACAGGAAAGGGTTCTCAGACAAGTTGGTGGCTACTCAGATGTCCAGTAGGAAGAAAGTTACTAGGGCAATATATTTCAAATACTGGAAGGTATTAAACTCCTGGTGCAAGACTTCGGCAAGATCACTGAGACAAATTGCTTCAATTTTGGAATTTCTGCAAGAAGGGGCGGATAATAAGTTAGCAATCAGCAGCACCCTCAAGGTGCAAGTGGCCGCTCTAGGGGTTTTCTTGGAGAAAGCTATAGCATCAGACCCCCTAGTAATCAGGTTCTTTAGGGCTCTTTCTCGAACTAGGCCTGTGGTGTCTAAGAGTTGCCCAGGCTGGGACTTGTCTACTGTTCTGCAGGCCCTGACCAGGGATCCTTTTGAACCTATTATTTTGGCCTCCCTGAGATGGATTACATTGAAAACCATTTTTTTAGTGGCCATTACTTCAGCTCGCAGAGTCAGTGTGTTGCAGGCCTTGTCAATCAGGGAGCCATTCTTTTCTGTTTTTCCAGATAGGATAGTCCTTAAAATAGATTCTAATTTTTTGCTCAAAGTGGCGTTGATTCAGGATCGATCCCAGGAGATAATTCTTCCTACATTCTGCTCTAATCTGTCTGGTAAGAAAGAAGAAGAATTTCATACCTTGGATGTTAAGAGAGCAGTCCTAAGTTATTTGGAAGCCACTAAGGACTTTAGACGTGCAGATGCACTATTTATTTTATTCTCAGGCAACAAAAGGGAAAGCAAGCTTCCAAAGGGACCATAGCAAGATGGGTAAGGATGGCAATTGTGGAAGCCTATTGTTGTGTTGGCCAGAGGAGTCCAGTGAGTGTCCGGGCTCATTCCACAAGGGCTTCAGCGGTGGGGTGAGAAAGCTGGCGCCACCCCCGAACAAATATGTAAGGCAGCTACCTGGTCAAGTCTGATGACATTTGCCCGCCATTATAGATTCAATCTCATGATGGCTGGGGACCAGGCTTTTGGAAGGAAAGTCTTACAGGCTGCTGTCCCGCCCTGAGTGGAGTAAGTCTCGGTAATCCTCCTGGGTGGCTGTCCGTTTTGGAAAATTCAAGTTAGACTTACCGGTAACTTGTTTTCCAATAGACTTTCAGGACAGCAGTAACCTGCCCTGTTTTATGTTATTGCTGTAATACTATGATATAACTGTCACTTATGTGTTGCAGCTGGGTTCGGAGGAGGCTGCGTGGAGGCTTTCCTGAAAAAGCTCTGATGGAGGAGGTGTTTCCTTTTGGGAGGTGGAGCCATGATCTCTTTCGGGTGGCAGTCCTGAAAGTCTATTGGAAAACAAGTTGCCGGTAAGTCTAACTTGAATTTTTGTCCGCTCAGAGCTTCGACAAAATGTCCCCAGCCCGACAGGACAACCACGGACGGTCAAAAATGTCCCTGGAACCGCAAGCCTGCGAATAAAAGTGCTAACACATGAAGGTTTGCCTCCACCCATGTCTCGGGTGGGGGGTTGCCTTTAGGAGTTTGCAGCCCAGTGGTCCTCCCAGTTATCCGACTAATGGGTCTGCGATCTGATTTCCACAGGCTACAAGATAGAGTTTCTCTCTTGGCCGCCAAACAGATTCTTCCCCTCCAGCATACCTGTATCTCCGGCTCACCGGGAGGCCCTCTTGGGGGCAGTAAGGGACCTGCTGAATCATGGGGTGGTTGTACCGGTTCCGGAATCAGAACGCTTCCAGGGATTCTACTCAAATCTGTTTGTGGTTCCCAAGAAGGAAGGGGGAAGTCCAATCTTAGACCTAAAAGCCCTCAATCACTTTGTAAAAGTGCAGAGGTTCAGAATGGAATCAGATCGCTCAGTAGTCGCTGCACTCGAAGGGAACTCCCTAGCGTTCTTAGATATCCAGGATGCGTACCTGCACATACCCATATGCCTTTGGCATCAAAAATGTCTGCGGTTTGCAGTCGGGGAAGCCCACTACCAGCTTGTGGCTCTTTCTTTTGGTCTGACATCAGCCCCCCGAGTCTTTACCAAGGTATTGGCTCCAGTTTTGGTGCTGCTATGGCAACGTGGGATACCTAGACAATCTCCTCCTGAGGGCATTTTCCGCTTCAGAATTAGAGGAGGATGTGGCGATCACCATGCAGACCCTGCAAGAATTTGGGTGGCTGTTGAACCTAAAGAAGTCAGTGATTGTACCGACCAGCACCTGGAGTACCTAGGCTTGCTGCTGGACTACATGGAAGCGAGAGTGTTTCTCCCTTCAGACAAACTGCAGACTCTCAGATCCGTGGTAAAACTGCTTATGAACCGCAAGTGGTCGTCGCTCTGCTTTTGCATGCGAGTACTGGGACTCATGGTAGCCTCCTTCAGTTACCTTATGCCCAGTTCCACACCAGAGATTTTGATAAAATGGGACAAATCTCAGCTGTCCTTGGATCGACAGATCCAGGTGAGCCGGTCAGTCAGAGACTCACTGATCTGGTGGTTGAGGTCCCCGGTGAGTCAGTCCTACCTCTGAAGTGGATATTGCTCACAACGGACACCAGTCTATCCGGCTGGGGTGGAGTGATGGCGGTTCAGTCGGCTCAGGGGCTCTGGTCGACGGAAGAATCCAAGTTGCCGATCAATCTGCTCGAATTGAGAGCGATCAGGCTATACCTCTCCACATGGTCTATGAGAATTCAGGGGCGTCCGATCAGGATCCAGTCAGACAATGCCACGGCTGTGGCATACATCAATCACCAAGGGGGAACAAGAAGCTCAGCCGCTGCATGAGAGGTCGCTCCCATACTTCGGTGGGCAGAGCAATACGTACCGGCCCTTTCGGCCATTTACATCCCGGGAGTGGAGAACTGGCAGGCGGACTATCTGAGTCGACAGATGCTGGGCCCAGGAGAATGGGCCCAGATATACAGGTTACTGTGCCTGAAGTGGGGCACACCAGACTTGGATCTTCTGGCCTCCTATCTCAATCGGAAGGTGCCAAGATTCATGCCCAGGACAAGGGATCCATGGGAAGATGCGTCAGACGCGCTGGTGGCTCTGTGGGATCAGTACCAGCTGATCTATGCCTTTCTTCCACTTAAACTGTTACCACGCCAGCTTTGCAGAGTGGAAGCCGAGGGGATCCCAGTGATACTGGTTGCCTCCCTGTCGACTGCCGTTGCTAGAGGACCTTCTGTCTCAAGGTCCAAATCTCCATCCTACTTTACCATTGCTGGCTTTAACGGCATGGCTATTGAGAGCCAGGAGTTGAGGAACCGGGGTCTGTTGGACTCTGTAATCCCAACTATGTTAAGAGCACAGAAATTTTCTTCCTGGAAGATATACCATTGTACCTGGAAGGCCTACATTTCCATGTGTGAGGAGAAAGGATGACACCCGCGCTCCTTTTCTATATTCAAGATCCTGCTGTTTCTTCAGCAAGGAGTAGACCAGAAATTGGCGTTAAGCACCATTAAGGGGCAAATTTCAGCCTTGGCCTTGGAAACCCAAATGTGTATACGTGAAATATAATGATTTATTAAGGGAAGTGAATAATATAAATACAACCACACAGTACAACAAATCAACAGAGACCCCCAAATAACAACAGACAGATATGTACAATAAATGGGAAATACCAGGATCATAAATGATAGCCAGGCCAGGATCATGCACAGAGGATCAGTAGATAAACAATGGGCAGTCCAGAATCGGAGACACAAACCAAGCCAAGGTCATACACGGCGAGATCAGCAGATGGGGTAGGAACACAGGACAGGGAGAGGATGGATGGATCAGACTGCAGGGCGGGGATGATGGTAACAGGTGGGACAGGGTAGGGACCAGGACAGGGAAACAGGATCAGAAACATGGGTCCCAGGTTCAGGGCACAGGAACAGGTTCAGAATCAGGCTCAGAATCAGGATCACAAGCAGCAGGTCAGGGCACAAGGACAATACCAAGGCAAACATGTGAGTGCTTGCCAGCTATTTATAGGCCTGTGATTGGTCTCAAGTGACACCTGGTTGCAAGAAGTAGTGTCTGCTCCACACTGCCAGGATCCATCTGATGGAAGACGCCAGTACTGCAGCCCAAAGATGACAGGACATCAGCAGGGAAAAGCTCTGACAGTTCGAAACTGCCATTAGACACCTGCTGGTGGACCTCGGTAATGAACGCCAAAAGACAGGTATTATCAGCGGATAGAACATTTCCTGACAGTCTCGTCGGCCACCATTTCCAGGTGGATCAGATTGTAGTACAAGCCTATGCCTTGAAGGGGCAGGTGCCCCCCTTTCCGGTCACGGCCCACTCTACAAGGGCAATCTTGGGCCTTCCAACACCAGGCGTCTGTCGCTCAGGTGTGTAAAGCGATGAACTGGTCGTCTGTCCACGCATTTACCAAGTTCTACAAGGTAGACATCAGTGCATCAACTGATGCCTTTTTTGGCCGCAAAGTTTTGCAGGCGGCTGTATAGTTGCAATTGAATATGCACTATATATTTCATTTTTCCTGTTTTTTTTAGAGAAAAACACAGTACTGTTAAGTTAATGCGCTGTTGCATTACATTCCGCAGTTTTTGGTGCGGTTATGGGTAGTCACTCCTGTTGAGGGTACACTGGTTTTTGTGGTGTTTTTTTCCCATGCACTGTTGTGTTTTGTGGGTAAAGTTTCCCTAGTTCCCACTTGCCATGGTGTTTCTATGCTGTTTTCCCTACTCTCGTTTGGCACTGCTTGGGGACGTCCCAATGGCTAAGAGAGGAGCTGTGTTGGTCGGTGAATATAAGAGAAAATAGGATTTTTTGTACTCACCGTAAAATACTTTTCTCTGTAATTCATCGACTGACACAGCACCCGCCCCTCCTTTTTATCTTTACGTTATACTGCTTGTTGACATACTGAGGTCTGTCTGGCAGACTGGAGGATTATTGCCCAAGGGACCACCCCCTGGTTGGAACTAAGATTTCTGAATGTTGTGTTACAACTAATGCCTAGTATCTCCTAATAATAGGGCAAACAACCCAATGGCTAAGAGAGGAGCTGTGTCGGTCGGTGAATCACAGAGAAAAGGATTTTACGGTGAGTACAAAAATCCTATTTTCCTCTGTAAAAACTGTGGAGAAGAAGGCATTTACAGTTGCTTTCTTTGTGTCATATGTAAAGATCTCCACATCCTCATCTAAGTGTGCAACATGCTCCAATTTTGTCTTTTTACTGTTAATATATATATAAAAAATAAAAAAAAAACATTGGCCTATTTTTACTCTCTTCCCCAACATGTCTCCAAATGCTGATGTTGACCCATTCCCATTATTATTTTTAAAGGCCATCTTTTTCTCCTTGATGAGGCTAATCACATTTCAGTTTAACCAACCAGGTTTTAAGTTTTTGCTCTATTTATTGCCCATTGGAATGCACTGTTTGATACCTTTATTTAATATATAGCACTCCTATTTCTCTTATGTTTTCAATGATTCCAGAATTTGGTCCCAATTAATGTCAGGCATCAATGACCATAGTTCAGGAAAATTGGCTCGTTTGAAATTTAGTGTTTTTGTACTATGATACGCCTCCGTTTCCTATGGTTCCTGCTAAACACAATCGTCTCAAGAGCTCTAGAGCTCAATAAAATCTTAAACTCCACATCTGAGATCAGACTTGGATCAATCGTAATTAATAGATATATAACGGGGCATTCTTTCTGGTTGGGAAATCCACCAATTGGGACATGACGTTGCCCTGTAAAACATTGATGAAATGACGGGCCTTTAATGAGTAAGCTGCTCCCTCTGCCCAGTCAATATCTTTATAATTGAAGTCCCCCATTATGATTACATTTCTCTGTTTCCCTGCCATTTCTAACTGAAATATTAATTCCAGCTCCTCCTCCTCCTTCATGTTGGATGGCCTATAGCAAACCCCCCGCTATTAATTTCCCACTTCTTCTTTTTGAAGTTTTGCCCATACTGATTCCACCTCCCCCCTAGCCCCCTACATAATGTCGCTCCTCTCTACCACCCTTGCACCATTTTTGACATATATAAACACCCCTCCCCTTCTTCTGCCTTCCTTGTCCTTTTGGTACAAAGAATACCCCTGTATATTGACCAGCCAATCGTGTGAGCTGTCAAACCAGGTTTGTAAATTCCCACAAAGTCCAAGTCCTTCTCATGTAATAGCAGCTGCAGATCCACTCTTCTTAGCTAGGCTGCTAGTATTTGTGTATATGCCTCTTAGGCCGCGTACACACGGGCGGACTGTTCGCCCAACTTTGTCCGCTGAACAGTGTTTGGGCGGACAGTCCGCTCGTGTGTGGGTTTTCAGCGGACAGTTTGACGGACAAGGTTTTTCGGAATTTCCGAAAAACTGTCCGCTGAAACCTTGTTTCAGCGAACAGTCCGCTCGTGTGTAGGCTTGTTCGTCAAACAAAGTTCCGCGCATGCTCAGAAAGGATTTTCACGCCGAAAGTTATAATGCAGTGTATAGGACGTCGTATTTTTCGTCCCGTCGTACGTGCCGTTCACGTCATCGCGCACGGTTTCAGCAAACTGTTCGTCCGTCGTGTGTGGCCATGTCCGTCCATGCTAATTTTGAGCGGACTGTTTGCCGAAACTGTTTGACGGACAAAGTTGGGCGAACAGTCCCCGCGTGTGTACGCGGCCTTAGTGTTGTATGAGTGTATATTATATTCCCCCTTTGTTTGTCCTGCCTTCAATTTTGAATTTGAATTGCCCACTTACCCCGGGATTAGTTGTTATGGTTTTATTTTCTTTTTTTTTTAAATCTTATTTTTTATTAAATTTTGCATAAAAGATAACAGTAATATAGAACTTACATTTTCATATATATGAAGTCGTTGCTTCCAGTTGGGAAGCTTAGTCTAACAAAAGCAAGCATATTGAAAACATAGATGTACATGTTAATAGTTAAGAACAAATCCTGAGAGGATGAGAGCACCATCAGTCACCCCTGAACACCCCTTCTGGGAACTAACTGTGTCCTGGGGAGAGTGACAGCGCTGCCCGGTCCTGAGCTATAGTAAGTATAACGAATTGCAAAAGTAGGGGTGAACACACAAAAAAAAAAAAAAAAAAAAAGGAGGGAAGGGTAAAGTGAGCAGTCATCGCAGTAAAACCAATATTCTTGAACACCTATTATCATAGACATTTTACGTTGTTGCTGTTTTGCATTTATATTCCGGTTCTTCGGTGTGAGAAAGATAAGCATCAAATGGAGGGGACAGGATGTGAAAAGTCACGGTGTGACACAGGAGGATGTGGACGTCGCTGGATTGGGGGAACTGACCGACCGCACACATCTGGGGTCCTTAATCCACGGATTCCAGTTCCGGAAGAATTTGCTCGTTTGGAGATGAGCTTTGGCAAAGCTATATTCCATCTTGAAGTTATCATTGAGTATGGTAATAACGTCTTGGACAGAGGGGGGGTGAGTCTTTTTCCAGTTTCTAGCTAATGCTAGTCTTGCCGCGATGAGAATGTGGGTGGCCACTGTTTGGGATTTTTTGGGCCACGTAGGAATCATCAGGCCCATGAGAAGATCCACCGCAGATAGATTGGTATGTGAGGGGAAGCTTACTTTGAGCAGGTCGGATATTTGATTCCAAAAGACTTTAAGCATGGGGCATTCCCACCAGATATGAATGAAAGATCCTGGAAGGCCGCAATTTCTCCAGCAGAGATTAGACGAGGTAGGGTAAATTTTGGCAAGCCTACTAGGTGTATAGTACCAACGGTGAAAAAGTTTTTGACTGGATTCCCAGTGCGTGGTGCAATGGGAAAATTTTGATGGCAACGATAGCGCTGCTTGCCATTGCGATAGTGGCAGGGCATGTGGGACGTATATGTTCCATTTTTCTGACTGAGTACGTATGTGCTTTTCTGCATCCTGGGAAAGTAGACCATATAAGTATGAAATGCCTTTGGAAGAGGGTTTCCTCAACCGGAAATGTTGTAAGATTGGTAACAGAATAGTATCTCGGGTAGACCATTTAATCTTAGCAAGTAGTGATCTGATCCTGAGGTATATGTAAAAAGTTTTTGAAGATAGCCCGAATTTGGAGCTTAGTTGAGCAAAGGGCATCAAGGCGTTGGAATTGAAGAGATGTCCGACAGTGTGGACGCCTGCCTCAAGCCAGGGTGTCAGAGGAAGGTCCGGTAGTAGCACTGAGACAGCTGAGAGTGGTAAATATTGCAGTATAGACTGTGGTATTCCTTTTGAAAGTTGAGGAAGAGATGTCCATACCCTGAGAGATGCCGTTATTGAGTCCAATTGGGAGTGCGTGGGTACCGGAGCTAGGAGAGCTGCACATAGGTATAGCTGGAGGTCCTTGGCTAAAACAGATGATTCTATCTGTGACCAGTTATAGATTGTGTCAGTGTTCCACCAGTGATTGAGTTGGTCCAGAATGACAGCTTTATAATATAGACCAATGTTGGGGGACCCCATACCACCCATTTTTTTGGGCGCCATTAGGTTGTCCTTGTGTAATCTGGGTCTTTTGTGTTGCCAAATGAAGGAGTTGAAGATAGCTTGAAGGGATCTCAGTTGCGAGGATAGAAATGGCATTGGCATTGTACGGAATAAATACAAGACATGTGGGAGAAGATACATTTTTGCAAGTGCTATTCGTCCAGCCCATGAAACGAAAGGAAGATTTAAATCATCAGACAATTTTTTTAGCCTTTCCATGAGGTCTGCAAGGTTGATGCGCAGGATATTTTTACTGGGAGAGAGCAAGCGAGTCCCTAAATATGTAATGGATGAGTCTTTTGACCATGTGAACGGGGATTGTGTAGAAATCTGTTGTTTGGTGTCTCGGTCTAAACCAATTGCTAACATGACTGATTTACTATGATTCACTTTGTATAATGAAATTGTACTAAATTGATCGAGAATCGATTGTAGCGTCAATAAAGAATTAGTTGGGTCAGTAATGGAGATGATCACGTCATCCGCATATAGTCCAATTTTATGTTCCGTCTGCCCTATTGTTATTCCTTTAATTTGCTTTTCTGTTCGAATTTTCTGAGCTAGAGGTTCCATGACCATGGCAAATATAAGGGGTGAAAGCGGGCACCCTTGCCGGGTACCATTCGATATAGTAAATGGGTCAGATGTTATTCCCGAAGTCCATACTCTTGCACTGGGATTCGTGTATAAGCCAAGTATGGCATTTAGTAGAGTGCCTGATATGCCAAATTTGCGCAATACTGCTTCTAGGTATGTCCATTGCACCCGATCGAATGCCTTCTCCGCATCCAGGGAAAGGAGCAGAGAAGGCATTCGACGGTGTTCTGCCCATTGAATGAGGTCTATGAATCGGCGAGTGCCGTCGGATGTTTGCCTTCGGGGTATGAAACCCACTTGGTCGGGATGTATTAGGTGGTGTAGGACTGAGGAAAGTCGAAGGGCTAATAGTTTGGCATATAATTTGATGTCCGTGTTCAGAAGGGATATGGGCCTGTAATTTTCCGGAATGTCATGGGGTTTGCCGGGTTTGGGGAGGGTAACTATAAGGGCTTCTAAACATTCTTGAGGTATTACACCAGTGGAGGCAAATTGGTTAAGCGTCTTACATAGGTGAGGAGTAAGCGTGTGGTGGAAGTGTTTAAAATATTCATTGGCAAAGCCGTCCGGGCCTGGAGCTTTATGTAAGGGGAGGGACTGGATGGCTCTATTAATTTCGTCTGTAGTAAATGGGGTAGAAAGGGTTGTTAGTTGTTCCTGCGTTAGGTTAGGGAGTTGGATGGAACCTAGAAAGGCATTGATGTCATTGATGTGCGGTGGGGTGGCACCCTCTGAGGCATGTAGATTGTATAACCTGTCATAAAAGTTCGCAAAGGTGTTGGCGATGTCCAAAGGATTGGTCATCTTAGCTCCTTTTGTATTGAACAAGAAAGGGATCTTGGCTTTGATTTGCTGTCTTTTAACTTGTCTAGCAAGAAATGCACTAGATTTGTTGTTAAAGGCGTAAGAACGTAGTTTCAATCTTTGAATATAAAATTCAAAGTTTTTATGTAGGTGTTCGCTCAGTTTACGCCTGAGTTCCGATAGCGCTGTTAGTGTTGCCTGAGAAGGTGAGGTTTTGTTGGTGATTTCTAATCGTTTAAGTTGGTTAAGTAGGGAGTTTGTCTCTTCCAACCTTTTTTTTTTCTCCTGCGCACCAATCTTAATAAGGAGACCCCGTAGAAAGGCTTTATGGGCTAACCATACCATGGCGTGATCAGCAGTAGATCCACAATTAATTTCAAAGAAGCCCTCAATCTCGGACCTGATCTTCTCCTCATAGGTCGGATTGGTTAAAAGAGAAGTGTTCATTCTCCAGGGAGGCCGCATGTGTGAGTTTTGTTGTGGGAACACTTTCAAGGTAATGGGAGCATGGTCAGACCATGTGATAAGACCAATTTGAGTTTCTGAGATTGATAGTAAAGATTTTTTGTTGGTGAGGAAAAGATCGATCCGAGAGTAAGAGCCACCGGTATGCGAGTAAAAGGTATAGTCACGTTCAACATCATGCATACACCTCCAAGGGTCATAAAGATCTTCATTGGCTATAAAGGCAGAGAGTGCAGAGGCTGTTCTCCTACGTGGATTAGTAGAATCCAGGTAGGGGTCTGGGGTGTCATTAAAGTCACCACAGATGATTAAGGATGTATCCATATATGGAGCCAATTTGGATTTGAGTTTTTTGTAAAACGATTTTTGGGAGGTATTGGGTACATATACATTAACAAGCGTCATGGGGTGGTTATGAACGGTGGCGGATAGGATAATAAATCTCCCCTCATCATCTGTTTCCAGTCGATGAAGGGTAAAGGGGATGGTAGCATTTACTGCTATCATGACCCCACATTTTTTTTTATCATGGTTTGAGAAAAAATAGTGTGCGAATTTCTTATGCTTACAATTTGGAGGATTGGTACTGTTAAAATGTGTTTCCTGGATGCATAAAATGTCAGCTTTAGACACAAGTGCTTCCTTCCACAAGAGATTTCTTTTAAAAGGAGAATTGAGCCCCTTTGCATTAAGTGATAGAATGGTGATGGCCATTTAGTTAATAAGTGGTTACAAGTAATAATCTAAGATTTACTTTATTCACAGGTGGATATATAAGTCGAACGCGATTGAAGCTTAAAGAACAATGTGTGCAATCGGTCAAAGTGATAGCAATTGCCAGGGAGGGGGGGGGGGGGGGGGGAAACACAGAAAAAAGGTAGAGGTAACAAACAAGTACCTATAAACACGTATGCTAGAACTGCATGTATATCCTATAATAAACACAGTAGCAAATAATATATAGTAAGAAAACTTGAAATCAGATGTGCTTGGCACACCTTAACCCTGGGGAGTAAAAGACTGACATAATGCCCGAGCAGGGGAATTCTGTGCTGGGGACATGTAGGTAATCGCAACAGTCAAATATCAGGCTTTATCCGCTATGTCCTTACGGTGGCGAGGGTGAGAGGTGGAGGAGGCATGCTGGCCATTATGTCCACGATGGGTCGAGGTGATAGGCAGTAGGCCCCAATTTGTCAGCTTCTTATAACCATCTTTAGGAGATAGTATCGGAACAATTTTTTGCTGGTAGGTCACCAGGAGCTTCGTCGGATAACCCCAACGGTAGATGATTTTGTTCTCAAGAAGAACCGAAGTGACCGGTGCAAACGCCCTGCGCATCTCCATAGTAGCTGGCGAAAGGTCAGCATATAGGGTGATTTTAGAGTAAGGAGAGGGGAGGGGTTTCAGGTTTCTGGCCGAGTAAAGGATCTGTTCTTTTATGTGAAAAAAATGTATCCTGGCCAGGACATCTCTGGGTGTATCTGCTGGTAGGTGGTCAGGTTTAGCGATTCTATGCGCACGGTCTATGATCAAGTCGTGAGCAGATAGATTGGGGATCAAAGACGTCATGAGTTGCTGTATGTATTGCTTGAGGTCCGCGGGTGGGACCGCCTCAGGGATCCCCCTGAATTTTATGTTATTCCTTCGGCTCCTGTCTTCAAGGTCGGCCAATTTGAGTTTTAGTTTATGTATTTCAGCTGCATGATGTTCATGAGCATCCAACATCTCATTATGTGCTTTGCTCACATCTGATATGTGTTCCTCAGTTATGTCCACTCTGTCCTCTAAGCAGTCAAGTCTGTCATGAACTTGTGAGAGAGACATCTGCAATTCTCTGTGCAGGTCTTTTTGTAAAGTAAGCAGCATTGATTTCAGTGTGCTCTCAGAGACAGGGTTATCTGTGGTAGGCATAGTAGCTAGGGAGGACACAGGGGCCATGTTATGAGAGGTTAAAGCTGGTGCAGAGCCTTGATGTTTTTTGGCCTGGTGATTTTTAGTAGGAGAATTGCAGGGAGAGGAGGCAAGTCTCTTACCTCTATCCTGATGCACCGGTGTGGCTTCCCTGTCTGGGGGTGGGAGATTGTCCATCGCTTCAGGTTCAATGTTATCCTGGATCACCTCATCGTTGTGCTGCTGCGGGAGGTGAAGTTGTGTCCCGCCGTGGCGCCTTCCCGCCGGCGGAGGGCGGCCGGCGCCATCTTGGATATTCCTCTGTTCCATGCGGCCGAAATATTCTGTCAGGCGGCGCGGATGTGTTGGAGGATTCCGCCTGCCTGACATGCCCGAGGGTGTCCCGAAGCTCTCTACTCTCTTTCCGAAGAGAGGAGAGCTGTCTGTAGCCTCTGTGTCGCTCGTTTCCCCTTGCTCTGGAGCGGAGCTGAGACACTACACGTCCATCTCGCTCCGCGGCTGGCCACGCCCCCCGTTATGGTTTTATTTTCACTGCTATTACTACTGCTGACTCTATCACCGTCTGTCACCTGTTCCCTGTCGGCTAGCACTTTTTCTGATCATGCCCCTTCAACATTTTGGCCATCTTACTTCCCCGATAGAGCTATACCATCCACATTAAGGTGCAGCCCGCCCATACTAAAGAGCCAGTAACCAACGGAGACGTCAGCCCAGTTCTCCAGGAACCCAAACCCGTTTCCTGCAGCAGTTCCTCAGCCACTTATTCAGTTCCCTATGCTCCTGCTGCCTCTCTAGTGTGGCTCGAAGTACAGGTAGTATTTAACCACTTTAGCCCCGGACCAATAAACAGCCTAAGGACCAGAGGTCTTTTTACAATTTCGCACTGCACTGCTTTAACTGGTAATTGCGTGGTCATGCAATGTTGTACCCAAACGAAATTTGCGTCCTTTTCTTCCCACAAATAGAGCTTTCTTTTGATGGTATTTGATTGCCTCTGCGATTTTTATTTTTTGCGATATAAATGGAAAAAGCCCGAAAATTTTTAGAAAAAATGATATTTTCTACTTTTTGTTATAAGAAAAATCAAATAAACTCAATTTTAGTCAAACATTTAGGGCAAAATTTATTCAGCCACATGTCTTTTGTAAAAAAAATGTCAATAAGCGTATATTTATTGGTTTGCGCAAAAGTTATAGCCTCTACAAACTAGAGTACATTTTCTGGAGTTAACACAGCTTTTAATTTACGACTGCCTATCTAATTTCTTGAGGTGCTAAAATGGCATGGCAGTACAAACCCCCCCCCCCCCCAAATGACCCCATTTTGGAAAGTAGACACCCCAAGGAAGTTGTGGAGAGGCATGTTGAGCCCATTGAATATTTTTTTTTGTCCCAAGTGATTGAATAATGACACAAAAAAAAAAAGTTTACAAAAAGTTGTCACTAAATGATATATTGCTCACACATACCATAGTTATATGTGGAATTGCACCCCAAAATATATTCTGCTGCTTCTCCTGAGTACGGGGGTTCCACATATGTGGGACTTTTTGGGAGTCTAGCCGCGTACGGTACCCCGAAAACCAATCACTGCCTTCAGGATTTCTAAGGGTGCAAATTTTTGATTTCACTCCTCACTACCTATCACAGTTTCAAAGGCCATAAAATGCCAAAATAACACAACCCCCCCCCCCCCCCAAACGACCCCATTTTGGAAAGTAGACACCCCAAGCTATTTACTGAGAGGCATGTTGAGTCCATGAAATATTTTATATTTTGCCACAAGTTGCAGGAATTTTACAATTTTTTTTTTCTTTGCACAAAGTTGTCACTAAATGATATATTGCTCACACATGCTATGGGTATAAGTCAAATTACACCCCAAAATAAATTCTGCTGCTTCTCCCGAGTACAGGGATACCACATGTGGGAGACTTTTTGGGAGCCTAGCCACGTACGGGACCCCGAAAACCAAGCACTGCCTTCCGGATTTAAATATAAAATGCTACCAAAAAAACGGTTAGCGATCGCAGGGATCAGGCCTGACTCTGCGATCGCTGCAGTTATGTGTTTAGTGTTTTGTAAGTGACAGTGATCGATCGATACTGCACTTGGGTGGGCTGGGCAGAGGGGCAAAACGCAGGTGCTAGCAGGTATCTGGGCTGATCCCGCTAACAATGCATTATTTTGGAACCCTAAACTGCTGGGGATGCTAGTATAGATCTGATCAGATATTGATCTGTTCAGATTCTATACCACTACGGGAGGTTTATGCTTTGTGGGTGTTAGCGGTACTGGCACTAACCTAGTGCTGCCTGGGGCGACGCAGACCCTGACCCTAAAACCTAATTGATATCACCCGCCAGGTGATCAGGGGGTTAAACCTTTATTGGGTAATAAATGGTGGGTGCCCTGATGCTTTAAAAAGCAAACTAACCAGAGTCACCCGTAACACTTATACGGTGATCACTGGTGAAAGGGTTAACTAGGGGCAATCAGGGGGTTCAGATTTTTATTAGGTAGTATATGGGGGTCCCTGGCGCTATATAAAAACCTGACGGGGAACCGAAATAACTAACTGGCTAACCAGCGTCACCAGTGACACTTATACTGTGATCGCTGGTGAAAGGGTTAACTAGGGGCAATCAGGGGGTTAAAACCATTATTGGGTAGTATATGGGGGTACCTAACGCTATAAAAACCTGGCGGTGAACCTAAAAAAATAACTAGCTACCTAGTGACACTAATGCAGCGATCAGAAAAACGATCACTTAGTGACACTGGCAAAAGGGGGTGAAAGGGTTAACTAGGGGCAATCAGGGGATTAAAACCATTTTTGGGTAGTATATTGGGGTACCTAGTGCTATAAAAACCTGGCGGTGAACCTAAAAAAAAAACTAGCTACCTAGCGACACTAATGCAGCGATCAGAAAAATGATCGCTTAGTGACACTGGCAAAAGGGGGTGAAAGTGTTAACTAGGGGCAATCAGGGGATTAAAATCATTATTGGGTAGTATATCGGGGTACCTAGCGCTATAAAAACCTGGTGGTCAACCTAAAAAAAAACGAGCTACCTAGCGACACTAGCGACACTAATGCAGCGATCAGAAAAACGATTGCTTAGTGACACTGGCAAAAGGGGGTGAAAGGGTTAACTAGGGGCAATCAGGGGGTTAAACCTTTATTGGGGGGTGGTAGGGGGCTACCCTGGACCTAACACTAACTGCCCTGACAGTTTTTACTGTTACAACTGAAATAAATGATCACTGCAATCAGTAACACTGTGACTGGGGGGGGGGGGGGGTTTGTGTGCCTGTGTGTGCCTACATGTCAGTGTAGTGTTGGTGCACACTTACTTTGTCTTCTCCTCGTAGTCCGGTCAAAAAGACCGCCCCGAGGAGAATGACATCACTTCCTCCCTGCCTGTGTTTACTATACACAGAGGGAGGAAGCTTCTCATTCGCCGGGAGCGATCGAGAGGGGGTGGCCAGAAACCAACGGCCATCCCCTCATCTCGGATCGCTCCTGAAGCGAACCAGACCGCCGTATCCAGCGGGAGGGGGTCCGATCGGACCCCCCACCCGCTGGAAGGCAGGCACGTACATGTACGTGCTTGTGCCTGCCGGTGCCATTGTAATGACGTACATTGGCAATACGGCGGTCTTTAAGTGGTTAAGAGAGAACTACCTTGGAGTTCCTTTTCCTCAATCTATTCCTTAAGTTCTTGAAATCATTTTTAGGATTCTCCACCTTCCTCCCACTTGGTCATTGGTACCAATGTTTATCATGACCGCTGAGTCCTCCTCAGTCCCTCCCAATAATCTGTCCACCCGATCAGTGATGTGCCGAACCCGAGTGTCTAGTAAACACACTGTTTGGCAACCCTGGTCTTTCTAACAGATTGTCCTCTCTGATATATGTAGAATTTGCATTAGATTTGTAAATATGTTTATTATTTATTTAAAGGATAACCATTTTAATTGAGAGGGGGGAAAACCAAAAGGGACACAAACAGTTAATACCTGGATGAGTTCACTATATTAAACCTGACCCTTCCCTACTACATCGAAACGAAATAAAATGTTTTGGCTGGAGCTGGGCTTTAAAAATATATATTTTTTTTATATATGTCATTATCTTCTGTTAAATCACAGCTATTTTTTTAGTGTTCAATACTATATTGTACCAAAATTATATTTTAACTGACATTTGTGTATATTTCAAAGCGTGTGACCATGCCATGGAATTTATAAAAAACAAAGCGATACCCACCACTTGGAAATCCGAGTTGATAGAGGAAAGTTCAAGTAGTGAAACAGAAGAAGATGATGAGGAGACAAAAGATGATCAAAAAAACAGTAAATGTGAAGATGAGGCAAGTTTCTGAATGTTTTTTTTTTTTTTTCCTTTTGCCATTGGACTTTGTTTTATTGGGTAATATTTTTGCCAAGATTAACAATTTATATGCTTAATAAGGAAAGGGACAAAAATATAAGTATGTAAAGGCTTTCGATTCATCAATTAGAATTCAATAGAGGATATAGTCTCCAGGCTCAAGAACCCCAGCTATAGATTGCTACAAATACATTTATAACCATACTATATCATATTCAGCCCAAACTAAAATAATCAGCAGATGCCATAAAACAATGTAATATAAATGTAACATTTCTTTATTTTATTTTTTTTTGTTTAATTTTCCAGACATTGACACACACTCTAGGACAGGGTTAAGCAGCCTGTTGAGCATGTTTTCAAAAATGTTTTCAAATAAATTGGGAGTGCCAGCTACATAAAAAAGTCAACTTCACGTTCGCAATCACGAAAAGGAATTCTGTAAATGATTTGAATATGAGTAAGAAATCATTGTTGCGCTTTGCACCTTCACAACTCAGATCACCCCAATTCCTGCACCTTCACACCTCAGATTACTCCAATTCCTGTACTATTAGACCTCAGATCATTCCCTGGCCTGCAACTTTAAATTAGTAAATCCCAATAGCTGGTTAATTAGTTCCAAAATTGGCATCCTACTGAACACCAGGACCTGATCTAGCTTGTCTGATGTGGAGGTGCAGTAAATAATGTCAGGGGCCAGGGGATGGGAGGCTAAAGCAGAACATAGGGTCAGAAGTTTGTAGGGTAGTGTACATACATCAGCAGGACATAGGACGAGGTCAGCATGGGAAAGGATGGAGTCAGCAGGGCAGAGGACAGGGTAAGCATAGCAGGGCATACAACAGGGATTAGCAGTGTAGAGGACAGGGTCAACAGGGTGGAAGTCAGTGTTCAGCGGAGGAGAGGATCAGCAAGGCAGCGACAGTGTACAGGGGTCAGTAAGGCAGAGGATGGGAGTCAGCAGCGTACAGAAAAGGATCAGCAGCAGGGCAGAGGATGGGAGTCACCAACGTACAGAAAAGGATCAGCAGCAAGGCAGAGCATGGGGATCACTGTTAGCAGGGCACTTAACAGTGCTCCTCTTCACCACACTGCACACAGATTACATCTGATTATTTTACAGACACATTCTTAATTTGCATAGTGTGTAGCTGGCTGCTGCAGCTGTGCTGCCTTTCAGATCTGAAGATCTGAAGATTTTGCAGTTCAGAGCTGCAACAGCAAATTAGACACTGTGCAGATTGAGGATCTGTTTGTAAAAGAATCCTATCCCATCCGTGGCTCTGAGACATTGCCTGTATTGAGGACAGTCTGAGGATGGTGGGAGGCGCCAGGCAAAGCATCAATGGGTGGACTGGGACTGTCGCAGCTCTCTTGATTCGGCCGTGCTCGGCAGTGCTTCAGGTTATATTTATAAAGCATCTGTAAATATTGAGGCTGCCCTATGTACTTGCGTGTAAATGCCTTTCTCTAAGCGTCTTCCAGGACAGCCATGAGACAGGAAACAGGTTAACCCCCATCATATAACAGGGCGGTCCACCAGGCCCCATGTCAGTATTAGTGTTTCCTCCAGATGAGGGGCAACATGTTTCCGGAAACTGGTTCCCCTAGGTCTCATGAGCGTGGCTCCTGTGGTGGTATCCCTACCTTCTTTTAGGTCTCAGAGTGGCACATCCACCAGGGCTGTTGTCCCTGATTCTCAGTGCATGGGGAATGCCGCTCACGTGAAGGGGCAGAACAGGCCCACAAGAAGTACCCGGCAATGTCACTTCCGGGGCGTGTGACATAATCAGCGGGCACCGGAGACTCTAGTTTCAGTCTCTAAATGGAGCGAACAGGGAGGCTAAGGTTTTTTTCAAAATGGTGAAACCCAGGGGGCGTGGCCGGCCGGAACTGAGGACGGACGCTCTTTTCCTGCGCTCCGCTGGTCCTCTCCTAATCCAAAGCCATCCTCCACTGTGGTCTGGTTTTTTTCGCCCCAAAAGCACGCCATCCTGTGTATCGGACATCCCTCTACAGCACCATAAGGTGTTGGACGGCTTTCGCTGTCCATGGGCCGCCAAATTCACTCCCGGAGAGTGAATCCTTTCTAAAGAGTCTTGGGCTCCCTCTCCTGCCTGAGGAAGACATGCATCCAACTGAGGCCCAGACCCGCACACTTCCCAACACTCCTAGCCGCATCTGGACACCCGTGAGGAGCAAATCCAGGAGGCATCTCTCAACGCCCATGATTCTCCAAACAGCCTCCCTGACTCCCCCCGCCATATCCCATATGGCTCAACTACGTATGCTCCTCATACTCCCCCATCTTTTCCCTTGCCTCCGTGAATTGAAAGGAAAAGATCCTGTTGCCATGGTTATTTAAGGTTTGTCTTTTGTCTTGAATGTTCAAGCTGGGACTATGTTTCCCCTTCCCATGGGGTTTTGTTTTTTGCAAATGACTATATGTTGTTAATGCATTTTGTTAATTTCCGAGTTCATAAGGGGAGTAGATGGTCCTCCCACTTCCACCTTTACGTAAGACCAACTCCGGTGATCGTCTGGCCACGACCCTCTTGGCCTGGGTTTTAGCCCTAGGTCCCCTAAGGTACATGTTCCCCTCAGGCTCTCAAGATGTTCTATTTTTTTTTGTTGTTTTTGTTTTCTTTTTTCTGATGCTTCTGTTAATGTTCCTTTTTAAGGTCTTCTGTTCTATTGTATACATTCATATAGATCAGTTTTATGGTTTATTTATGCACTGTATATGCCGGTTTGGCCTCAGGTTATCCTGGCTCTGGGTATACCTAATTTTTCCCCATCGCCTAGGCATAACTGACGCTAATGACACTTTATATCGACTAGAGCCCTGGTCCTTTGTTATTTATTGTCTGCTGTATTCCAACCTACGGGTGCTCACATACGCATACCTACCTAGACTGCCCTTATGGCTTTAAAGCTCTTGTCATATAATGTGAAAGGCCTGGGCTCTATACGTAAGCGCTGGGGGGCCCTGAAGGAATTCAGGTTCTCTGGCGCAGACGTGATTATGTTGCAAGAAACCCATTCTAAAGTAGATAACTCCCTTAAATTTGCCTCCAAGCACTTCCCCACCTCCTTCCTAGCTTCTGACCCCACAGGCAGGGCGGGGGTTGCGATTTTGATAAGAAAATCATGCCCCCTTAAGGCCAAAAACTCCCATGTAGATCCCCAGGGTAGATACCTAATCCTAGACTGCCAATACGTTAACACCTCTCTGACCCTTGTCAACCTGTATGCCCCCAATGTTGGTCAGATTGATTTCCTTAATGGCCTGTTTGACTCCTCCCACTATCCTTCACAGCCCTTTATGATAGTTGGCGGGGACTTTAATTTGGTTATGTCTCCCACTAGAGATAGACAAACACTTTTCTCTCCCACGCCCTCCAAAAAGATTGCCTCTCAAGCTACCTCCTTCCGGCAGCTTATTAGATCCCACCGCCTTTTTGACTCATGGAGGATTAAACACCCCACAGCTCAGCAATTTACCTTCTATTCCCCAGCTCATAAAATGTACTCGCGGCTCGATCACTTCTTTATATCTGCCCACTCATCCCATTGGTGATTGACTCTGCGGTGATGCCAATTACCTGGTCTGACCATGCCCCCATTACCCTAGACCTCCTGCTCACTCAGGCCTACCCCAGATCTTGTCACTGGTGGCTTAATAATCATCTCTTACAATCTGAAGGCTCCCGCTCTGCCCTTGCGCAGAATCTTGCAGAATTTTTCCATCTAAACAGTCTAAGGCTGTTTTTAGAGGAGCTTGCATAGCAGAGAGCTCTGACTGAAGAGAGACGGAGCCGAATATATTCGATCTCTAACTTATGCTCTTCTCTCAGCGGAGCGGAGGCTTTTGGGTCCCCCACGGTGGAAAGACACCCTACTCAGGGAACAGATTAAAACGGCCCAACTCGACCAGGCTGCTAAATCACTGTTTTGGATGAAGCAGAAATTTTACGAATTTTCCAATAAACCCCATAAAATGTTAGTTAATAAATTACGTCCGCGTACATTCAACTCCTTCCCTGAGTTTCTCTCCCGTCCTGACGTAACCAAGACTCACTGCCCTCGTGAAATCTCCAACACCTTTGGTAAATTTTACCACAAATTATATAATTGTCTATCCCCAGAAAATCATTTTCAGTTCTTACAAGAGAAATTTCAGTCCTTTTTCTCTAACCTGAAACTTCCCAAGCTTTCAACAAATGATTTAGAAACCCTAAACAAATCTGTAACTGCAGACGAGCTCTCGGCTATCATTCGGGAGCTCCCTTCGCATAAATCGACTGGCCCTGATGGTCTCCCATATTTCTATTACAAAACCTATCTGGATATCTTGGGACCGCACATGCTCACTTTATTTGATTCCCTACTAAAGGGCACCCCCCACCCCCAATTTTCACACTCCTACATCTCAGTGATCCCCAAACCGGGTAAGGACCCCTCCATCCCAGACAATTATAGGCCTATAGCCCTTCTAAACTCGGATTACAAGATATTTACGAAAATTCTTGCTTCTAGATTGTCAGTTCTTGCCCCCAAACTTATTCACAGAGACCAGGTGGGGTTTGTCCCTGGCAGGCATGCCGGAGATAACACCCGACGCACAATCAACCTAGTGGACCTTCTGGATAGGACCAACAAATCAGCATTGCTACTTAGTCTAGACGCACAGAAGGCCTTCGATAGGCTCTGCTGGCCTTATATGTTCGCAACGCTCAAAGTCTACGGTTTTACTGTGAAAAAAGCAGAAGTAGTGGTGCGCTGTACTGTGACAGGAAGTCTAGCCTGAAGGTTAGTGAGCTCTAAAGGCACTAGAATGATCTAGAGATGTTAGACGATATATATGTCGTCACATAAGGCAACAGGTGTGTGTAAAGCAATGTGTGTTTTTTTATGTGGGGATAGTACGGAACCCTAAAAAAACACTATAACGTTGTAGCATCAAAGGTAAATTTAAGAATAAATGCAAGAGTATACGAAAAAACACACAATCAAAATATTTGGAACAAGTGATTCCCAATGTGATTTGTTGTAGCTGTCAAAATCGCATAAAGTGCCAGTGCCAAAAATAATAATCTGTGCAAAATTACTCTACACCATAAAAATAGTTAAAACAATATAAATAAAGCAGTGAGCAAATTGATCATTGAACTGCAAAAAAGTGGTAATCATAAAATCAAAATAAAACACATAAAGTGTCATTGCTGAGGGAATAAATGCAAAATCCCTCTAAACCAATATAGAACTATGCATAATACCTAAAACAGTATTGGAGCTATGCAAAATGCCAAAGTGAAAAAGATAAAATATATCGGAAAATGTCCGTTACACTGCTGTGTGGTGTCCCCAGATCCTGGCGTCAGTGTCCTGCCTATTGATCCCCTGATGAAGTCACGTGACCGTGACGAACACGCGTCGGGACGAGAGCTACCGGAAGTGACGCAAATCGAGCTCGATGCTCGTTTATACACTGTTTGAAACATCTCTTTTATTTCTGAGTACCCTATTGTTTGCTTAAATAAAAATATTTTTGGTCAAAACTACTACACTATGGGGCTTCCTTCCTCCACATCTTTTTAACCCCTTATATACACACCAATTGCTGAGGCACCCCCCACGCTGAATGCTGCTGAGTTACCACTTAAAGGGACCAACACAGCGCAATAGGCAGGACACTGATGCCAGGATCTGGGGACACCACAGCAGAACTTCAAAAGACAAAGAGCACCAGGGCCCCGAGGATATACATATTATACGCTGTTACCTTACAGCTGTAAGGTAAGGGGACACCCATACCCTGACCACACAGGACCACAAGGGATATATCCACCATCACCACTACCACCACCAATTATACTGTTTTTTACTAAATATAGTGCACATGGTATTATTATTTAAACACTAGCACTTCATGCGATTTTCTGATATAATCGCCACTAGTCTTGCACAAGTGTAACGGACATTTTCCGATATATTTTATCTTTTTCACTTTGGCATTTTGCATAGCTCCAATACTGTTTTAGGTATTATGTATAGTTCTATATTGGTTTAGAGGGATTTTGCATTTATTCCCTCAGCACTGACACTTTTTTTATGATTACCACTTTTTTGCACAGCTCAATGATCAATTTGCTCACTGCTTTATTTATATTGTTTTAACTATTTTTTTGGTGTAGAGTAATTTTGCACAGATTATTATTTTTGGCACTGACACTTTATGCGATTTTGACAGCTACAACAAATCACATTGGGAATCACTTGTTCCAAATATTTTGATTGTGTGTTTTTTCATATACTCTTGCATTTATTCTTGAATTTACCTTTGCTACAACATTATAGTGTTTTTTAGGGTTCCGTACTATCCCCACATAAAAAAACGCACATTGCTTTACACACACCTGTTGCCTTATGTGACGACATATATATCGTCTAACATCTCTAGATCATTCTAGTGCCTTTAGAGCTCACTAACTTTCAGGCTAGACTTCCTGTCACAGTACATCGCACCACTACTTCTGCTTTTTTCATTGTTTCCCACTGGGGTTCAGGTACCCCACCACAGTGTGTGCAGCAGTACAACGTTCCTTGTTTTTTAGATTTACCTTGATTAGGCGCAGGAATACTTCCTTATACTACGGTTTTACTGGCCCCTTTTTAAACGCACTTACAGCTCTATATTCAACTGTTACTGCCCAGGTTCAGATGGCGTCCTTCATGTCGCCTTGCTTCCCCTTGATGAATGGAACTGCGACAGGGGGAGTACAAATTATCACTCTTCGCGGACGACATCTTGCTAACCATTACCAACCCACTGGTCTCCCTCCCCTCACTACACAAATTACTCTCAACCTTTGGTTTGATCTCTGGTTACAAAGTGAACACCTCAAAGACTGAAGCTCTACCCATACACATACCCGCTACACAACTCTCCAGGCTTAAAGAAACTTATCCTTATAGATGGTGCACCGACTCACTCAAATACTTGGGTGTTTTTTTTGACCCCTTCATATTCCCATCTGTTCCCTGCAAACTTCCCTCCCCTATTCCAAGACATCTATAACTCCCTACTGACCTGGTCCAAATACCCTCTATCCCTCTTGGGCAGGATCAACGTCCTCAAAATTTCCGTTTTGCCCAGGTTGCTCTATCATTTTGAGACACTGCCAGTCGCTCTTCCAACCCCCCAGCTTAAACTTCTCCAAAGACGGTTTTTAAAATTTATATGGGCTGACAGATATCACCGCCTTGCCAGCTCAGTGGTATTTGCACCTCGAGATCGGGGAGGTCTGGGGGCTCCGGATATCGTGAAATATTACCATGCCACTCATTTACGAATTATTACCTCTTGGTCCTCTCTTAATGCCACAAGTCAGTGGGCTGCCATTGAGTAGGGGGTCCTGTATCCGGTGCACCCATGCTCCTTGATCTGGGGTGCCCCTTCCCCTCTGCAACCTAACCTTAGGAGCCAATGTACGGCTCCAATGTTCTTCACCCTGGACATATGGCAAAGATGCAACAAAAAGTACTCCCTTTCCTCGCCCTGCCCCCCCCCCCCCCCCCTTACGAATGTGTTGTTCAACCCCAGCATCCCGGATGGACTGTCTTTGGGCAGGATCTTCACGTGGTTAGACCCCCCCCCCCCCTTTTCCAACTTAGAAACCTGGTGCACCCCATCTCGCGTAGGCTTTACGCCTTTGAAACTTTACGTGACAAATATGACATCCCCAAGCACTCGTTTTACTTTTACCTACAGGTTAGGCACCTTTTCAGCTCCAAATCCTCGACCTTAACCCTTGACAATCCCACGGCTTTTGAACACCTTTGCATCCAGGGTCCCCACCAATTACATCTAATCTCCTCTATCCACCGAATCCTCCATAAGTCGACCCCCTTAAACGAACTTACACATCTGTATATGAGTAAATGGTCTCAGTTGTTAGACTAACCCATCCCCCTACAGACATAGGATAAGATTTGGGCCTCTACTTTTAAGTCCTCTAAGTGTGTCACGCAAAGGGAAGCGGCAATTAAAATTCTTATGTTCTGGTATAGGACCCCCGATGTCATCCACAAATTTGATCCCTCAGTCTCGCCGCAATGCTGGCGATGTGGGCTCGACGTCGGGCCATTGTTCCACATCTTCTGGAAGTGCTCCCTGATACGTCCTTTTTGGTTAGAGGTGGGATCGTTGGTGATGGGGGTGACGGGGGTGTCCCTTCTGATCGATCCCCTACACTGTTTGTTGGGTCTCCCTCTCCCAGGCCTACCCAAAAATACCAACCGGCTGATCTCATATATTCTATTAGCTGCTAAGAGGCTCATACCGCTATGCTGGTTGTCTGGCGCAATCCCCCCCCCCCCCCCCGGCCTAGATTTCTCCAATTGGTGTCCGAAATATGGAGAATGGAGTACCTGACGGCCTCGGTACATGACTTGGTCTCCCAGTTTGATAAAGTCTGGGAACCCTAGGATCGGTTGGAATTTGGGTCCCCCCTGTTTGTACACCCTTAACGGCTGCAGTTGCCGGTGGTAGTACCTCCTGTCCGGCCTCTGCACCCATCTTTCCCCCTCCCATTAATTTTCTATATGTACTAGTCCGGTAACTCTCTCCCTTTCCCCTGAGATTTACCATGAGGTTCTTAGGGCTGTTTTGTTGTTTTGTCTATCTCTGGCCTCCGGCCTATTGTCGCACCGATTTTCGTTTTTTATAAACTGTATGTTTGCTTTAACTGTAGCAGTTTTGCAGTTCACTTTTGTGCCTGCATCTGTGGACATTAATATCTGACTTCTGTAGTTAACGTTTACGTTATAATCTATGTTTATTTCTGCTTACTGATCATTTCATTGCTTGATTATTTTGTACTTGCTTTGAAATTTAATAAAAATACAATTAAAAAAATAAAATAAAAATGGTGAATCCTAGCAGAGGCTGCGGACCGCTACAGGGGTGGGATGGATTCCTCTGCAATACCTGCACAGGTAACAGAAGCAGGCCCTAACACCAGCACCTCACCAGTAAGTCTGAAGTGTATTTTACTTGCTTTCACATCCTGTGAGCATTCTCCCCCTTGTAACCAGTAGGAACTAGATGAAGGGGGAACATTTTCCTTTTCTTCTGCATGGGGTGTTATGGAGTGTTATGTGGCATACAATTTATTGGGGTCATTTGTTCTGCTGCAGGCCAAGACTCAGGACAAGGCCCAATCGCAGCCGGCAAAAAGGAAATGTGCGGTTGGCAGAAGCAAATTGAGCAAACCTCATGGAAACCTCATGGAGCAAAGCAGTTTGCCGCACCTGTATAGACAGCCTAGTTAAGGATGACCTGGTTGTCTCCTGTTAGAGATGAGCTTACGTCTATGTTTAGCTCATTTAAAACTTGACAAGACTCAAGTGCCCTCAGAGGGTCCATCTCCAGTTAGGACTTCAGCCGGTCCTAGTGCTCCACAGCAGAGTGCGCAGAGTGAAGCCGGATCTGCCCATTCTTCTCCAGAAGAATCGTGGTCAGATACAGGGATAGAGAATCCGCAAGGGGCTTGAGGTATAAGTTATCCTTGGAAGATGTAGATGACTTATTAAAGGCTATCTATATGACACTTGAAAAATCCAAAGTTAGACACACTTCTATCAAACATTTCAAAAAACTCGGACCTAGTATTTGACGATATGGAAACGATTAGGGATCCGATGGATAAAAGAGGAGATATCTTCCTCCACAGAGCCTGGGACTCAGTCATTGGGAATATTAAACCAGCTCTGGCCTCAACTTGTGTAGCCAGAAATTAAAAAGTATGGTTGACACAAATACAAATACATTTGTTGGCAGGTACCTCTAGAGAGCAGATTCTGAGTAATAGTAGTAGTATCAGTAAGAATGACAGCTAGGGCCCTGGCCTTGGTGAATTCAGCCAGAAGAAACCTATGGCTTAAAACCTGGTCAGGCGATGCTGCCTCAAAGTTACGCCTATGTGGTCTTCCCTTAACAGGGAATCATCTTTTTGGCCCAGGTCTGCAAGAGGTGCTGGAACACAGGGCCATTAGAAAAAAAAAGGCCTTTTCAGAGAATAAGAAGCTGACAGCCAGAAAAAATAAAAAATAAAAATTGTGGCCAAAGTAGGCAGCAAGGTCCTAGAGAAAGGGAGAATAGGCTAAAAAAAAAATTGGACAGGTCACAGTTTAACCCTCATCAACGAACCACCAAGCCACAGTGTTATGTCTCCCAGTGGGAGGAAGATTGAGGGGCCTTTCTTCCTCAGTGGCCAGCAGTCACCTCAAATCCATTCATCCTGGACCTAGTGACCAATGGGTACAGGCTGGAATTTTCTTGCTAGCCACCAGAGTGATTATTGGTCACCTTCCCTCCCCAAGATTGGGTAAAAGCAAGGGCCCTGGGTCTCCAAATTGGAAACTTGTTAGATCAAAAGGTCCTGATCCTGGTTCCCCACGGTCGGGTCAAGGCAAGGGATTTTACCCCATATATTTGTCATCAGAAAGCCATCAGGAAAATATCAGCTTATCCTGAACCTCTGTCTCTAAACCCTTCAATCGGGTACAAGCACTTTAGTATGGAGACAGTGTTCTCAATCAAAAAACCTATGAAAGATTTGGCTTATGGTACAAATGAAAATTAAAATGTAAAATATGTGAAGAGATGCAGCCTCTATCAATACATTTACCCTAAGGCTAAAAAATGTGAAAAAAGGGGATATGGTGCTGCTCTTAAAGTGGTTGTAAACCCTTACAAACCACTTTGACCTACAGGTAAGCCTAGATTAAGGCTTACCTGTAGGTCCAAGAAATATCTCCTATACCTACACTGTTTAGGAGATATTTACAAAAAGACAGGCATCGCTGTCTACGGCGCATGTGCTGTAGACAGAGGCGTGCAGGCACACTGAGCATGCCGCTGTTAACGCCGACATGCCGTTAGTGGCGGCTCCTGTGCGCATGCGCGGGAGCGACATAAGCGCTGTGAGTGGCCGGAGCAGCGATACCCAGAAGAAGATGGACGTTCCGTGCTACAGGGGACAGCGGTGACATCGCTGGCTCCTGTGTCAGGTAAGCTATGTGCAATCAAACAAAAAAAAAAATGGAAAAAAAACAATAGAAAAGTGCTAACTTTTTCGTAACATTTCTGTGCCAAAAATACAAAATATATGACTGGTATATAGTATTACTATGAAACTGGGCTCAGAAACATGCATATAACATCCTTACAACCCTGGTGTATAGAAAAATAAAGTGACAATGTGCTCCTTCAAATTGTTCTGTGCTTCTTAGAAAACAGTGCCCCATAAGAAACGCACTCGCCGCTGCTGTTCACCCCACAAGGAGGTATTTCACTTTCACAGTATGAGCCTGTGGAGTAGGAAAACTTCCTATCCTGTATCCTCCAAGTGCCTCCTTGTCTGTGATGTAAGTGATCTCCTTCCTGTTAACCTCTTAAATGTTGCCCATATGTAGAGAGGAAAGAAACTCCATAGTGTGATACTGTACAGATTTCCAAATATTTATTCGTTATACTGATGGGTACTCACATTTGATAAAAATCATTGAAGCAAAAAAAAATGTTTAAACTCAGGAAGCCGGAGCCTTCTGCGCTCCACGGCTCGAAAAACTGGAAGTGATGCCCTGATGCTTAGTCCCGCCCTACGCGTTTTGTCACAGGGACGCCATCTGGAGCTGCGCCATCTTTCTACACCATCCGGTTTTTATATGGTATGAGGTGTGTTCCAAATTGGTGGCCATGTCACCGTGGCCATTTTTGATTAGTCCGGACTTCAGCATGGCGGATGCTATTAGTAGTAGTGTGATTTAGAATGCCAATGGGAAAACAGCACTACTCCACAGCATGACGAGTTGTAATTTTTTTTTTTTTTTTTTTTAAAGAGTATTTATTGAGAAATGAAACAGACATAATATTACATATGCAACAAAGGTAAGTGCAGTACAGTAGGACCATCATCGCAGATGAGGTGTGCGAAGAGAAATGAGAACAGAGTAAGGCTGCAACATATTAATCGTACATCACATATTGTATCAAAAGAACCAGATAGCAAGTAATGACTCAAGTAAAAAACAGAGCAGCAAACTGACAGTAACTGGATGGATCCTGAGGCAAGAGTTTGTTGCGATAGCAATATAAAGTTAACCAAGAAAATGACATTTCCCGAGATTAAGTAAAGAAAAGAAAGGGGGGGGGGAGGGGAGGGAGGGACACATACAGGAAAAGGCAAACGGGGGGGGTAAAGGAGGGGGATAGAGCAAGGAGCCATGGGTTCTCGTGTCTAGTCCCAGGGGCGGGGGGTTCCGTAAGGTAGTTCCTGGGGGTAGTGGGTTGTTGAGAGCAGATTAGACATTAGGGGGGTGGGGGACTGACCCCCAGAACGGATGAAGGAGCGCCATAGTAGAAAAAGGTGTATTGGTCCAAATTGGTAATGTCCACCGGGGAGAGAGTGTTCGATATGAAGGGAAGCCACAGCGCATAGAAGCGAGACTTCGCTTTTTCGTCCCGAAAATTTGCGTTGCATCGGTCCTTGTAGAGGAGTGAAAGGAGGTCTTTCTGCGTCTGATCGACGGAGGGGGGAAGAGAAGAAGTCCAGCGTTTTAGAATAGATTTCCTGGCTAGTAGCAAGCAGAGTAGAGCCCAGTCTTTGTGGGAAGGTTTGCAGGGCGCGCAGTTGGGGGGCACGAGGCCACTGGTGGGAGACCACGGAAGTAAGAGGGGGTCCCAATAACCAAAGATGAGGAGGAGGGGGTCCTTTGGCAATTTCAACAAGGTTACTTTGAAGATGTAGGCGAGTATCCGGTCCCAGAAAGATGAAATATAGGAGCAGGACCAGAAGCGGTGAGCCAGTGAGGGCCTGTTGAGAAGACAGTGGGGGCACTTGGTGGTGTCCTGATCAGTGGCAGATGGAAGGAAGGGAAGATATGCCCTATGGGCAATTTTCAGTTGCGATTCTCTCCAAAGTTCGTTGGGAGTTAGGCGGTAGACTTTGTTGAGACCTTGCAGAATTTTGTCTACTAAATCCGGGTCAGGAAAGTCTTTCTTCCAGTTGGCGACAGATGAAGATGTCAGTGGGGAGGAGTATCGCTGGAGCAAGGGTTTGTAAATGTCTGATATTTTGTAGGTATCATCCCTGAGCAGACGGTCCAAGAAAGTTAAGGTGAAACGTTTACGTTCCTCTCTGCAGATGTCTTTTAAGTAGCTGATACATTGCCTATAATGAAAGGCATGAGCTGGAGGGAGGGAAAACCTTTCCGCTAGGAGAGCAAAAGGCAGAGGGCGGCCAGAGTCCAGGTCACAAAGTGTAGCAAAGCTGGTGATGCCCTTCTCTTTCCAGAGGTGGAATGGCTTGTGGAGAAGGCCAGGGGAGAAAGTAGGGTTCCCCTGTATCAGGAGGTGTCTGGAAACAAAAGGGGGAAGCTTGAGGCACTTCCTGGTTTCTCTCCAGGCTATGGCAGTGTCCCGGAGTAGGAGATTGTGTTGGAGCAGTGGTGGTACCGATTTCCACCGGCAGTGGAGGAGAGCTGACAACGAAAGTGGAGAGACCATGGCGGCTTCCATAGAGTAGTTGGAGTATCTGGAGGATTGGGATATCCAATCCAAACCAGTGCGTAACAAACATGACAAATTATACAATCTTAAGTTAGGTAAGCTAATACCCCCCTCGTGTCTGGGAAGATGCAACTTTTTTAGGGCTATACGTGGGCGTTTGCCCTGCCACAAAAAGGAAGAAAAAACTGATTCCAGAGTCTTGATGTCCTTGTGGAGAAGGAGCAGAGGGATAGTCTGGAGTGGGTACAGTAGCCTGGCAAAACTAACCATTTTTAGAAGGTGGCATCTTCCCAGAAGCGAGAGGCAGATCCATCCAGTTCACCATTTCCTGAGAAATTTTTGTGATCGGGGGGGGGGGGGGGGTAGTTAAGGTGGTAAAGGGAGGAAGGCAATTTTAATACCAAGGTAGGTGATGTGGGAGCTAGCGGTTGTGAAGATAGAATGTTGCGTCCAGGGGGGTTTACGATGGGAGCCTATCGGGAGGATTTCACTTTTGCTGTAATTTATTCGAAGCCCTGAACAGGATCTGAAGACGTCAAAGACCTCTTTAATGGTATGCATGTCGGAGGCAGGGTCCGACGAAAAAATGAGCACATCATCAGCAAAAAGGGAGGTGCGCAGGTCATGTTGGCCTATGCGGATACCGTGAAGGGGGGCTTTGTGTGATAAGTATCTGGACAGGGGTTCTAGGGCGATATTAAAGAGGAGAGGGGAGAGTGGGCACCCCTGACGAGTGCCCTTGTGCAGGTGAAATTCATCTGAGAGAACACCAGCCGCAACTAATTTTGCTGCAGGGGAAGAATACATGGCTTTGATTAGGTGGCAGAAGTGACCCTTGAAGCCCATTTCGGATAGAGTCATAGAGAGCCAATCAAAACTGACATTGTCGAAGGCCTTCTCCGCATCTAATGTTATAATGGCAAAGTCCCCATCGGGGTTGTTTTTTTCATGTTCCAGGGCGAGCATAACCTTACGGATGTTCAGGGTGGCGGTTCTGCCTTTCACAAAGCCAGATTGGGCAGGGTGAATTAGGGAGGGAATGATGGCAGCTAGTCTGGTGGCTATTATTTTGGACAGTATCTTGACATCCAGGTTGAGGAGGGAATTCGGCCTATACGAGCCTGGTTCGAGGGGGTCCTTCCCCTTTTTGTAGAGGAGTTTGATAACAGCCTGGTTCCCAGAGGGGAGATATGGACCACCGGACCAGATGCCATTATATACCTTGTGGAGTGTGGGCTCTGTGATAGAGGAGAGGGTTTTATAGAATTCACTGGTGAAACCGTCGGGGCCTGGAGCTTTGGACGGGGTTAGTGTGCGGATTGTGGAGGAGATTTCGGCGAGTGAGATGGGGGCATTGAGGGTTTCTAATTGTTCAGAGGTGACTTTAGATAGGGGCACACTATCTAGGAAAGAGCGGGCAGAGGCATTATCTATAGGGTCTGGAGCGTAGAGGGCCGTGTAGTAGTTTAGCATCACCTTGTTAATTGCTTGTGGGGTGGAGTGAAGGACACCCTTCGTATCTTTAAGAGAGGTGATGTGCGTCGGGTGGAATGCGCCTTTGCACAGCCTCGCTAGGAGTTTACCCGCCTTTTTGCCAAATTTGTGGAGCGTTGCGTCGTGTTGAGATCTTTTAGTGCGTTCGAGTGTGTCCGTCCAGGTGTCAAAACCTTGCTTGGCTGCCTGCCATTCGGCTCTATTGTTGGGGGAATCATTAGTGGAGAGGGATCTTTGGGCTAGATGTAGTCTCGCGCTGGCGCGTTTATAATGGGACAGGG
This sequence comes from Lithobates pipiens, assembly GCF_037356315.1. NCBI lineage: Eukaryota > Metazoa > Chordata > Amphibia > Anura > Ranidae > Lithobates > Lithobates pipiens. Next base: position 210,199,468 of record NW_027507758.1, read on the forward strand.
CGTTTCTTTTGAAAGAAGACGCATAGGAGATGATTCGGCCCCTGAGAAACGCTTTACCAGCATCCCAGAAGAGGTTGGGGGAGTCAGAGTGTGGGGAATTCGCTTCCAAGTATTCACGCCAGGATACCGTCATAAAGTGTTGGAAGTCAGGATTATTGTGGAGATAAAAGGGGAAGCGCCATAGTCTAGGGTGTGGTGGGAGATCTAAGTTGTCAAGTCGAATTACGATCAGGGCATGATCAGAAATAGCAATGTCGAGTATTTCTGCTTCAGACAGATTGGGGATGAGATCGTCGGATCCGAAAAAATATCGATTCTCGAGAACATGTTATGGGGGTGGGAGTAAAAGGTGTATTCCCTGTCTGCCGGGTGAGACAGGCGCCACGGATCACGAAGATGTAGGGACTCCATGGTGGAGGCAAAAACGGAGGTGGCAGAGGGAGCGCTTTTTAACCTATGTCGTGGGGGAGGGGATCTGTCGTCTACGTGGTGTAGGATGTCGTTGAAGTCACCGCCGACCAAATGGGGGGTTTGGGTGAAACGAAGGAGCCAGGAGGTCAGACCACTATAAAAGGATTTACCAGGGTTATTGGGAGCGTACACGTTAGTGATCACTAGGTCTTTGGTTCCCAGGCGAATGTGCACTGAGAGGAGCCTGCCCTGAGAATCTGAGTGTGTGGACAGTATTTCGCAGGGGAGGTTTTTATGTATCAGCAGGAGAACACCCGCCTTACGGTTAACGGCATCTGAGCCTAGGACCTTTCCAACCCAGAGTTTCTGCATGCGATGAAAGTCTGGAGCAGATAAGTGGGTTTCCTGCAGGAGGGCAATATCTGTTTTCAATCTTTTTAGGTGCCGTAGGACTTTCATTCTCTTATTGGGCGATCTGAGGCCTTTCACATTCCAGGATATTATGTTCATGTCAGGGGGGGCGAGAAGGGGAAATGGGCCGATGTTGTATATTTATCGCTAGCCGGTGGACCGAGTGGACCGGATTGTAGATTGAATAGAGAGAACCCGGTGTGGCGGTGGAACCCGTAGAGTGTGGCGGACAGAGGGGGGACGTAGTCTGCGATATAAGATAGGGGGGGGGAGCAGGGGGTATGGGGAATAAACTTAAACACATACATAAACAAAAACATTGGAGCGAACTTCGCTTTTTTCCGCATGGAGTCACTGTGTAGGCCAGCCCCCAGTGCACGACTCAAGGCATGGAGCAAAAGCACTCGGGTGGGAGTATGAACAAGGTTAAAAGTGCTAAGGGAGAGTCAAAAGAGATTACGTGCCATGGTACGGCGCTAGTCATGCACAGTGAGTCCAGAGGGAGCACAATAACGCCATAAGTCATGTAAGGAGGGAGCTTCGTATACACATGTAGTTTAAACATTTTAGGATAGAGACCCAGAAAAGCAGGGTAGTCTAAAGGGGGAGCATATATATAAAAGAAAATGTGGACCGTAAAAATATACGTAACAAGAAGAGCATATAAAAAAAAGCAAGTAAACATACAAAGGTACTAGTGCAACCATAAAGTACAGCGTATAGAATGGCCGCAATAGCGGCAGGGCCACGTCTAAGCGAGGACAGAGAGTCAGTCGATGTAGAGGTGGCCAAGAAAACAACGGTGGTGTGACTGCTACATAGGAGCATAACTTGGTACAAGGCCTAAGAAAAAGAGAAACCGGGTAGACATCAGGCAGAGCATCAACCGTGCCTGATCGGATGAATTAAAACTAACAAGGCAACTTACAAGTCTGACGGACCCGGCAAAAGGGTCACCGGAGAGGTGAGCAAAGGAGGAATCAGGGAGACTGCCATGTCCTCACCGAGGGGTATCACGGGGATGGCGGTCCGGGGCAGAGGGCCTGAACCGTTTGGGCGAGTCTTTCCGTGGGCTCCTTTGGTCCAGGGAGCGGTTGAGCGATGATGACTTGGATGGGGTGTGGGGGTGCGATTCCAAGTGAAGAGAGCGTAGAAATGCCTCCGCTTCGGAGGGATCTTGAAAGGTCAGCTGGTCGCCGTTCGGCGCTTTGAGGCGCAGGACAGCCGGGAAGGCCAGGGAGAACTTGAGTTGCATTTTGAAAAGTTCCGAGCACACCTGCTGGAATGCTTTCCTCTTCTTGGAGACCTCGATGGAATAATCGGCGAAGATTAGGACCTTGATTCCATCCAGTTGAAGAGAGCGGGTTTGTTTGAACTTCTGTAGGATCAGGGCCTTGTCAGAGTAATTGAGGTACTTTGCAATTATGGGTCTGGGGAATTTGCGTTCAGGTGTGGCGGGACCCATACGGTGGGCCCTCTCTACCGTGCAGGGGCCCGGGAGGCCCAGGGCTTCTGGGATGCGAACCGCGCAAAAGTCAGATAATTCGGAGGTCTGAAGCGACTCAGGGATGCCAACGAATCGCAAGTTACTCCGTCTGGCCCTATTTTCCAAGTCATCGAGCTTCTGCAAGATGTATTGGTTTGTTCTGTCCTGGGAGCGTTCAGTGGCTTGGGCCTGGTATAATTCCTCCTCCATGTCTGACACGCGGTGTTCCAGGTCGTTTAGTCTGGTGTGGTGTTCGCCTATTTGGGCCTTTAGCTGTTGCATGCCTGCATTTACGGCCTTTTCCACCGATGCAGAGATCATGGGGGATAATAGAGCAGCCACGGTCTGGGCAATGCGTTCCGTGGTGGAATCACCAGCAGGGGTTGTGTGGAGAGTGCCCTGGGATGGAGGAGCTTGAGAGGTCAGTAGGGGTTGTGCAGAGCGAGGGGAGGATGGGTCACTGCTCACCTCCATGTCTGTCGTGCGCTGCGAGGAGAAGGTAGTCGAGTAGGCCGAAGCCGGGGCCTCAATTTGCGGCCGCGGTCGCGGGCGGAGCCGCGGTCGTTCGCGCGCCGGATTTCTCCAGAAACTTGTCCATGGCTACAGAAGGCTATGGCAGAGGTGGATCAGTGGTTTCCCAGCCGCTCGGCCGAATTTATAAGCCGATTTCAGGGTCGCGCTGCGGGAGCTGAGTGGAGGAGCAGTCACTCCATGCGGCGCCGGAACCGGAAGTCTTGTGAGTTGTAATTTTAAAAGGACTAAACAACGAGCAGTGATGTAAGTAACTGAGTTAAAATAAACTGAGTTACGTAACACAGTTACTTTAGAGGGTAACGAGTAATCTAACTGATTACTCTTCCCCTCATGGTAACTCAGTTTCTTGGGCAGAGTTACCTCAATTACATCTACTGCCCAGGAGGCCCCGTCGTGGCCGCGCTGCCTGGCCGTTCGTTCCGCTGTGGGGAGGGGGGCTTTCGCCTACTGAGCTGAGAAGAGGCTGAGACTCAGAGAGACTGTCTGGGCTGCCCCATCCCGCCCGCCTATCCAGAGAGAGAATGTAGGGAGGCGGGGCGGACACTGAAAAATTACCAGCTGATACAAATCGAGTGAAGGGGAGGGTCTCTCTCCCCCCATGAGGAAAGGCATCCCTGGGGGCATTCAAGTAAGTGACTGATGATTCGAATTGCAGTGCAATCAATCCATACCAAGTTCTCCACCACCTCTGCTTCTTACTGATCCCATCCCTACCCACCCACCATCACTTATACAACAGAGGTGATGGTGGGGGATAGGGTAGGGATGAGATCAGTGGTGGTGAGGGATGGGATCAGTAAGAGGCAGAGGTGGTGGTGGGAGAGGATGGCACCCCCACCGCTGCCACCCCCCAAGTACCACACTGCCTGCCATCCCCCCAGTACACCACCGCTGCCACCCCCCAAAGTACCACAGCTGCTACCCCCCCAAGTACACCACCACCACTGACACCCCCAAGTACACCACCACCACTGCCACCCCCTCAAGTACCACCGCTGCCACCCCCTCAAGTACCACTGCTGCCACCCCCTCAAGTACCACTGCTGCCACCCCTCAAGTACCACTGCTGCCACCCCTCAAGTACCACGGCTACCAAATGTTCTAAAATACTGTATATAGTGTTTTTATTCTTCAATCAGTTAATATAAACATCTTTGATATTAAAGATGTTATAGAACATAATTGCAATATAGAATATTTTAAAAAAAGTCAGTTACTTTGCTGAGTAACTAATTACTTTTCCAATGTAGTAATTGAGTTACTAACGCAATTACTTTTTGGGAGAAGTAATTTGTAACTTAACTAATTACTTTTTTAAAGTAAGATGACCAAAACTGACAACGAGTTAATTATAATGGACACACCGCATAATCCAACAATAAATATCATGATACACAATATAAATTAAGTTAAAATATATAGTTACATTATAGTATTCTACTAGTGGCATCCTTGACTACTACTTGACATCGGAAGGTGGACAAGAGAAATGCTAGAAGCAAGAGAGGGTATCATTGTGGGATTACCTAACGAGTACCATCATGCGAACGTTCAGAGAACACCAAGGTTTCAGAGGCACCCCAACAGATATTCTCCCCCTAGATACACCCATCAAGGTTACCCTCAAAATGAACCACAATGAAGCAGGAATTTGTCTCTTATGGGGAACTTTTTTCTAAGAAGCACAGAACAATTTGAAGGAGCACATTGTCACTTTATTTTTCTATACACCAGGGTTTTAAGGACGGTATATGCATGTTTCTGAACCCAGTTTCACAGCAATACTATATACCAGTCATATATTGTCAGGTCACCTTGAGGCCAGGTGACAGATACACACTGTAGGGATCAGGAGTGCACCCCAAGGTTGTGGACCCTACGGCTGACTGCTGCGGACGGGGGCAATGTGATAAGGAAGGCAGGGCCGCCAGAACACCAAGACGGATCCCACCGGGGTTAGAGCGTAAGATTCCCTGGGGCGCGGAGTCTAAGAGCCAGCATTTGTTCACCAGAGCCTCTAGGGGTGAGGATGGACTGGGCTGCAACTAGCTCCAGGTCGTGACCCCCAGGGTCCCCCAGCTCACACCCACAGAAGGCAACAGGAGGATAAGAATAGTGAGGGATAAAGCCAAGGTCGGGGCTACAAGCAGACAGGAATAGTCAGGGACATGCCAAAAGGTCAGGATCACAGGCAAACGGGGATAGTCAAGGACACGCCAAAGTCGGTAAGAGCACATGGCAGGTAACAGGAAGCAAAACACACAAAGGTTGATCAGGTTAATATAGAGTTCTCTGATAGGAGCTAGGGTGGAGCCATGCCAGAGGATGGATTACAAAAGCAGTCAGGTAAGGGTCGGCTGGTCTCTAGAGATGAGCACATGGAGACAGGTAAGCAGACAAACTCTATTGCATAACCATGACAGAACCCCCCCTTTTACGAGGCCCTTTTACGAGGCCTCCCCTTTCCCCACCTGGGACCAGGTTTAAAGGGGAACTTCAAATGAAACTTCCTCAACAGACGAGGTGCAAAGACCTCGGAAGCCGAAATCCATGACCTCTCCTCAGGACCAAACCCTTTCCAGTGCACGAGGTACTGGAGAATGCCTCTAGAGTTGCGAATCCAAAATTTGGCTAACCTCTTACTCCTGATCATCCTCAGAGACCGATGCTACGGTAGAGAGAGGAAGAGATAACTCATTGAGGACTAAAGGCTTCAGAAGGTCAACATGGAAGGAGTTAGAGATTTTGAGGCTTTTGGGAATCTGGAGCTTGAAACAAACCTTAGAAATTATGGTGTACGGACCAATGAATCTTGGGGCAAATTTGAGAGAAGGAACCCGGAGTTTGATGTTCCTGGTGGAGAGCCAGACTTTGTCTCCTGGCTGAAGAGAAGGTGGCTTATGCCTGCGACAGTCAGCAAAACTCTTGAATTTGTTGGCAGCTTTCTGGAGGGAATCATAAACGTCAGCCCACATGGAATTGAATGATTCCTGAACAGTAGCCAAAGCTGGAATGGCAGAAGAACAAGTCATAGGAAGAGGGAGTTGAGGATGTCTTCCATAAACAGTGACAAAGCGTGTTTTCTGAAAACTGACGTTGACATGATTATTGTGGGAGAACTCAGCCCACGGTAATAGTGATGCCCAATCATCATGATGGACTGAGACCAAGGTACGGAGAAAGACCTCCAACTCCTGATTAACTCTCGCAGTCTGGCCATTGGATTGGGGATGATTATAAGAGGTAAAATCCAAGGTAATGTCGAGGGATTTGCAAAAGGCTCTCCAAAAACTAGAAGTAAACTGCACACCCCTGTCCGAAACGACATGAGAAGGAACACCATGAAGGTGGAAAATCTCTCGTACAAAAATGGGAACCAAGGCAGAGGCAGAAGGGAGACTAGGAAGAGGAACAAAATGAGCCATCTTGGAGAACCAATCGATTACCACCCAAATGGCCAAATTATTCTCCGACAGTGGAAGATCAGTGATACAATCCATGGCGATATGAGACCAGGGCTCCTTAGGAATGGGCAAGGGCATGAGAAGACCAGCAGGGGCTTGAGTGGAAGATTTAGACTGAGATCAGACGCGACAAGCCTTAACGTAGTCTTTAACATCCGAGCAGAGATTAGGCCACCAGTAGTGATGACTGATGAGCAGGAAGGATCGGAGGAACCCAGCATGACCTGCCACCTTGGAATCGTGTCTCCAATGAAGGATCTTAGCTCTTAGCTCCGTGGGAACAAAGGTCTTGCCAGGAGGAATTTTTGATTCAAGGGTGGTAGAATGGGCAACAATGCATGAGGTAGGAATGATCGGATCAGGGTTGGACTCCTCGTCCAAAGTGTCAAATGACCAAGAGAGCGCATCAGCTCGACCATTGCAGGAACCAAGTTTGTACATAATCGTGAATTTAAAATGGGAAAAGAAGAGACGCCACCTGGCCTGTCTGGGGTTCAGATGTTTAGCGTTCTGTAGGTACTGTAGATTCTTATGATCAGTAAAGACCGTTATGGAGTAAGGGGAACCTTCCAAGAGATGACGCCACTCCTCTAACGCCAATTTAATTGTGAGAAGTTCCCGATCACCAATGGCATAATTTCTCTCTGCCTGAGAATTTTTTTTGGTCTGCAGTGCACAGGTTAATATAGAGTTCTCTGATAGGAGCTAGGGTGGAGCCATGCCAGAGGATGGATTAAAAAGCAGTCAGGTGAGGGTCGGCTGGTCTCTAGAGATGAACACATGGAGACAGGTAAGCAGACAAATTCTATTGCGTAACCATGACATATATGTTGTATTTTTGGCACAGAAATGTTACTTTGAATTTCAGATTTTACACAGGATTGTTGATTTTACACAGGAAAAGATGGCACTTTTCTACTTTTTTTTTTTTTTTTCATTTTATTTTTGTTTGCATGCACATAGCTTCTAACAGTATGCATTATAAATAAGCGATCAGGAAGTTTACACAGTAGGATATCCTTTACACACTTTTTATTTGTCACTTTTTGCATTAAATGCACCGTGATATACACACCCCTCAAGTTTTGAGAGGTTGCAGATTACCTCTTCATAAGCGCAGCACCATATCTATTCCCCCTTTTTTTCAATCAAAAACCTGCTTTACCCAAACTGCTTTATGTCCACTTTGGATTTAGGGATGCCTAGCTGCACATCCCTATTCATCCATTATTCCAAAGATTCTTGAGGCTAGCGGTCAAGATGGGAACACAGATTCAACGCTTTCAATTTCAAGCCCTTCCTTTCACTATTATCCCTTACCTGGACGACCTTCTAGTGGTGGCGGAGTCATAACAAAAATTATTAGCGAATCTCCAGACTGTACAGGACTTCCCTCAGTTTCTAGGCTGGTTAATAAACAAAGAGAGTTCCTCCTCAATTCCAGCCCAGAAAGTGTCATACACGGGGTATGAATTTTGCTCAGTAGACCAAAGGTTTTTCTCCCGCAGCATAAGGTCTCAAGAATGATGTAAACAATGTCAGCCTTACAGACCAACCAGTCGGTCTCGCTGAGAAAGGTTTCAAGAACAATGGTTCTGATGATCCCTCCCTCCCCCTATTGCCATTGGCAAGTTTTCATCAACGCCCATTACAGCTGTTTCTACTAAGGAACTGGGACGGAGACACAAGTTTCCTGCAGTGAAGGGTCTTGTTACCCTCCAGGGTAAAAAGAAGCTTGTGGTGGTGGACACACCTGCACCTAACAAGAGGTCTACCATGGTCCATTCCTACAGTATATCCCAGAGGATCGCAACAGATGCGAGTTCCTGGAGATGGGGAGCCCACCTCAGAAACACAATGGCACAGGAAGAATGTTCAAGGGAAGCAAGAGCTGAATCGAATCATCAGAGAGCGCTTCTAGTGGTTCAGATGGAAAATGCAGGCATTTCAGATGGAATTCAGGGGTCACAATCTCCAGATTCTGTCCGACAATATCGCTATGGTTGCGTGCCTCAACAAACAGGGAGGTGCAAAGAGTCGGATGCTTCAATCTATCACCCAGGAGATTTTATCATGCGCAGAAGGGAATCTAGCCTCAATTACAGCAGTGCACCTGAAGTGGACACAAAACTGTCTGACAGATTATCTCAGCCTCCACTGGGTATGTCGAGAGAATTGGTCCCTTCATCCAGAAATCTTTGTGGGTCTCACTGACAGATGGGGATGTCCCAAAGCGGACATGTTCGCAGACCAGAACAGTCACAAGAAAGAGAAGTTCTTTTCTCCAACCCCAGCGGATCAATCATTGGGGATTGATGCCCTGGCGAATCCATGGCCATTCAGCCTCTGTTGCACCTTCCCACTGATCAGGTTAATTCCAGAAGTCCTCCGGAAGTTTCTTCTAGAAGAAACAGATCTTATCCTAATAGCCCCTTTCTGGTCCAAGAGGCCATAGTTTTCTCTGTTACAGACTCTGATCTCAAAGCCTCCGCTGAGTCTTCCGAAGAGAGAAGACTTATTATCACGGGGTCCAGTGCCGCACCCACAGGTGGTTTCCTTAAACTTGACGGCCTGGTATCTGAAGAAAAGATACTAAGCGCCCAGGAGTTCTCTGACAAAGTAGTCAAGACCCTGGTAAATTGCATAAAAACAGTCACTAGAGCCATGGTTTGGAAGAAATGTAACTTATGGTTATCTGAAAATCACTCATAATGTTCTTAAAATTTTGGAATTTTTTCAAGTGTGTGTCGACAAAGGTCTTTCAGTTAGTACCTTAAATGTACAAGTGGCAGCTATCAGTGTTTTTCTCCAATTTTCTTTCTTGGAAAATCCCACTATAGCTAGATTCTTCAAATCAATTTCTAGGTCCAGGCCAGCAGTGGTTAGAAGTTGTCCAACCTGGGACCTGTCCCTGGTGCTTAAAACTCTGGTAGAATTCCCTTTTGAGCCCCTAGAGGATATTTCAGTTAGGTTACTTACCTTTAAAACATTTGTTCTTGTGGCAATTACCTCAGGTCGTAGGGTAAGCGAGTTACAGCCCTACAAGTCCTACAAGTGAGGGAGCCTTTCCTCACAATTTTTGAGGATCGGTTGATTTGAAAACTGATCCAGGATTTCTTCCTAAAGTGGGCCGTACATTCCACAGATCCCAGGACATTGTGCTGCCAACCTTTTGTAATTTGCCAAAGGGCGACCAAGAAAGAAAACGTTTTAGGTTTTTAGACATGAGAAGATTTCTTCACGTCTACCTTGAGGTCACCAAGAACTTCAGAAAAACAGACGCCTTGTTTGTCCTCTTTTCAGGAGCACACAAGGGGAAGGGTTCATCTAAAGCCACCTTGGCTAGATGGATAAAGCAAGATACCTCGGAAACTTAAAAAATTAGGGAAGTTCCTCCCGCTTTTGTCACTGCGCACTCAACAAGAGCCTTGTCTGCTTCTTGGGCTGGAGCCTCACTGGAACACATTTCCAGGGCTGCCACATGGTCCAGTTTTTCGACCTTTATTAACCACTTTAGCCACGGTAGATTTGGCTGCTCAATGACCAGGGCATTGTTTGTGACACGGCATTGGGTCGCTTTAACTGACAATTGTGCGGTTGTGCGACGCTGTACCCAAACAAAATTTTTCCTCACAAAAAGAGCTTTCTTTTGGTTGTATTTGATCACCGCTGCGGTTTTATATTTTGCACTATAAACAAAAAAAGCAACAATTTTGAAAGAAAAATTGTACATTTTGCTATAATAAATATCCCCAATTTATTTTATTTTTTTCAAAAAGCATTTTTTTTTCTCAGTTTAGGCTGATTCTGTATTCTTGTACATAGTTTTGGTAATAAAAATCGCAGTAATCATATATTCATTGGTTTGCACAAAAGTTATAGCATCTACGAAATAGGGGATAGAGTTATGACATTTTTATTATTCTCTTTTTTTCTTTTACTAGTAATGACAGAGATCTGTGATATTGTTTTTTTTTTTTTTTTTTTTTTTTAATTTCTACTTTGACATTATGGTGGACACATCGGACACTTTTGACACATTTTTGGGTCGACTGACAATTCTACAGCAATCAGTGCTATAGAAATGCACTGATTACTGTATAAATGTCACTGGCAGGGAAGGGGTTAACACTAGGGGGCGACCAAGGGGTTAACCGTGTTCCCTAGTGTGTGTTCTAACTGTAGGGAGAGGGGACTAAATATAGGAGATGACAGCTCGTGGTTCCTAGCTAGTAGGAACTCAAGATCTGCATCTCCTCTCCTCCTAGAACAGGGATTTGTGTGTTTACACATGTCCCGTTCTGCCTCTCGTGCCTACGTTTGCGTGTGGCCAGCGTTCATCGAGACCACCGGTCACAGGTATCGGCACCCCTGTTTAAAGGAGCCGATGTACATCTACGACTCTTCACGGGATTGTCCCGACCTGCCACAGTGTAATGATGGCAGCTGGTCGGCAAGTGGTTAAACATCATCATCTGGATCTATCTGCTTAGGAGCAGGCGTTTGGTCGTAAGGTCCTTCAGGCACTTGTCCCTCCCTAGACTGGTAAGTTCTGGCTCATCGTCTCATGGCTGTCCTGGAAAACGCTTAGAGAAAAGCTGAGTTGGACCTACCGATAACTCCTTTTCTGAGAGCCTTCCAATTTCTTCATTGCAATTTCTTCATTGCAGCCAAATTCCTACCCAGTTTTGTCTTGAAGTTATGTGTATTATGCATATGTTTTACAAGGACTTCCTACGGTTCTTAAAAAGACATGGGGCCTGGAGGACCATCCTAAATGATCTGGTGGGGGTTAATAGTTTCCTGTCCTGGTAGGAGGAGCCCTAGGTCTCATGGCTGTCCTTGAAGAATCTCAGAAAAGGAGTTACCGGTAAGTCTAATGCCCCGTACACACGATCGGAAATTCTGCCAGTAAAACTCAGATGAGAGCTTTTGGTCGGAAAATGTGATTGTGTGTATGCTCCATCGGACTTCTGCTGGTGGAATTTTCGGCAAGCAAAAGATTGAAAGCAGGTTCTCAATTTTTCAGTTGGAATAAGTTCCTATCCGAAAATCCGTTCGAGTGTATGCAATTCCGATGTGCAAAAACTCACGTATGCTTAGATTCAACTACGAGACGAAAGTGATCGGTCTGGTAAAACTACCGTTCGCAATGGACATAGCACATTCGTCACTCTGAATTTGTTTTAATAGTTTAATGAAGCGCATTCTCTTCTTCTTTACAATGCTAGAAGAATGAAGTTGTTTTGCTGCTCATATTCTCACAGTCTTCTTACTTTATTATTTCTCCTGTTCTCATGAATAATCTCTTTTGTTTTTTAAAGCCAGATCTCCGTAATAATGTTTGAATTTTTTTTAGTGTTATTTTTTATTTATTTTTTTTTAATCAAGAACTCCTTTTTTTGGAATATTTTGAAATTATTTTCTAGTCATCTGAATGTGTGTTTTTTTATTATTTTTATTTTTTTTTTTGTGTGTGTGTCAAGTTTATACAAACATTTTATTTTTAAAGCTCAGAGAGGTTAGTGTCCCTTGCTAATTTTACAATGTATTTTTTAAATGTACCTGTCTACTCACAAACAAACTGTCCTATTTGAAGAAAAACACATAGGCAAGTATTTTCAGAAAAAAAAATCTCCATTTATTCTGGCTCATAACAAAATAAAGTAGACAACACTGGAGAAACTGCTGGAATTTGGGAAGCCTTTCTACCCCAGGGCACACAAACTCTTTTGAAAATAAAATTGGTAGCTCTTAAGAAGTCCATATAATGGGGAGCACAATCTGGTTTAGGACTCCAAGAGATCATGAACAGCAGCAGATGACATATATGTCCCCAGGCTGTGGTACTACCACAGCATCTTCTGTCAGACCAGACAGAACCCAGGCCATCACTTTCCTGTCATCCTTGCAGCCTTCATTGCAGCCTTCTTTGGAGGCTGCGGCTCTGGAGGTGGACTTGTGGCAGGAGGAGGAGGATGGGCGAGCATACATAAATGCATTTTATCACTTATTTGGCCACTCAACCCTGGAACAAATTTCTCACACCTGAGGCATTGGCCCTCCTCCATTTGCTACAATTTAGCAGCTACATAGCAGCCATAGGCCTCTTCAGCATGGGGGGGGGGGGAGGCTTTCAGGGCCACATTAGCATCCTTAATGATGCCCAGTGCTGCCTCCACCACGTTACTCCCCTTCCTGGCCCTTTTTTTTGGAAGGCGGAGGGTAGGCACCTGGGATTGGGTGAAGCTACAGGGTTCTGCCTCCTGGCTGACACCCCTGCCTCTCCCTGTCTGTCAGATTCCAGAGCCCCGTCCTGGCTGAGGTCTTCCGGTGTATGAAAAAAGGGACATAGTTTTAGTTTTTGGTTTGTCAATCACACCCAAATTTAAGCTCATGACTGTTGCAAATTGAATGTTAAGACTATCATTGTGACCCCAGCATTTTTCATTCTTGTCACACTCATTTTTGGCCCTTACTGTCAATTGATATGTCAAACACTTTTTGTTAAATCATTCATTTGTTAGCAAGAATAACATCTAGTTAACAATCATTTTCAGACAATAAATATGTTAAATACTATACCTGGCCCCAGCTTGGCTCCTCAACTTCTTCCAGGATGGAAGGCCCAGGTTGGTCCTTGAAAGCCTCAGCTGGGGTTGAGGGAAGGGTGAATGGAAGTGTAGAAAGTGATTCCCTGGCTTCCTTCTGGTCTTCCAGAAACCACATCCTGTAGTAACTCAGACTGGGTACATACACATCCTCTGCTGCAGCTCCTGATCTCATGGAAGCCTGGACCTTATTAAGCTCCTTCCTATATGTGCTTCTCAAGCTACCAATTTTCCTATCCACAAACTCCATGTCTGCATCAGGGATTTGCGTCTTCACATATTCCTAGCTGTTTCTCCAGTGATGCCTTCCTAGCTGGTTTATTTCTATATAAGGGGTTTTTAACCTCCCACAAATTTCACATATCCCTGTATTTGTCTATGAAGTGGCCCATGAATTCAGAGTCTTTGAATTGTTTCATATTTGCTGGAAGACAAAACTCAAGACAAAAACACTAAATATCAGGCCAAACTCTCCTATTCTTATCCCAATATAGGCCTCAATCTAGAATCGGTATAGGCCACTGATGTACCAAAGTTTAGATGTTACCTATGTGTTAGAACGTTTGTCCTCCTTCCTCAGCACATACGCATCTTAACTTTATATACACTGCACATGTGTGAAACTCCGCCCACGTCGCCCACCCCTGACATTCTTTCTCGAAGGTTCCCCACCCCGTCTCTTTCGTCGCAGTGGGAGAGGAACATGGCAGAGACACAGCAGGTGATCGCTACTACTAGTAGTAAAGAGGAGGAAAGCCCAGAGGCCGAAACGTCCAGATCCAGGAGGAGGTTTAAGGTCTTCAATATGTCCTTTGAAGAGATGGTGGAGATGGGCCACATATTGAAGAGGGCCAACTATGATGGCATGAATGGACCGTACCCAAACCCCAATTTGCAAAAGGCCAAAATCATGATGAAAGTGATGAACAGTCTGCAGCATAAATTTGGGATACGACGATCCAAGGAGCAATTAAAGAAATGCTGGCCAGACCTGAAATTAAGGGAGCAAGATCAGTACAGAAGGATAAAGAAAGTTCTTCAAAAAAGTAAGTACTTATCGTTTGTTACTATTATGATTACTAAATTGCATGCTGCTACTTTACTGTTGTACAGTTTAAAATGGCTACTTTCATGCTTGTGGGCACAGTAATCGCTCGTAGGAAACATTGTTTGCCAACTAAATACAATGTTTTTAGCTGATACAGGATTAACTATATTTGGTCATGCTAATTTCTATTAAAAGAAGTTTAGGACATTGTTGTCTAGATGTCTTTGAAACTAGAATGAATTGCAAACTTGATTCAGTGTAATGTAAGGGGAGAATCCTCTGCAGCTGTTAACACATCTGGACTCAGGAGCACTAGTGTGGGACACCAGAGCACATTTTTTTAGGGTGGCCCACACAGGTGCTCCAGTGGATACTTGGGATATCTCCATGTGGGAAACTTGTCCAAAAAAGGTACCAATTCCAGCTTGGCTAAGGGAATTAATCATGTCTTCAACTTGGAACTCTACCCAAACAGACAATTGTACACCACTTCCAAACAATGTTTCACAGTCATATTTCTGGCCACAAATATCAATGTGCTAAGGTGTCCATTTATGAAGCAGTGAAATCTATTCATTGCTTCATTCTCCAGCATTCTCAGAGGAGATATTTCTCCTCTATGTGCCAGGTATGAAGCGGAGTAGATCACTTTACTCTTGGAGGAGTGAAGCGATCTACTAATGATTCAAACACTGGAGAACGGCCACTGATACTGGACACTCTTGAGATTACAGTACCAGAAATTCACTGAAATACAGAGATGTCAGTTTATTAAGCAGTGATAAATTATCACCGCTCAGTACACTGACAGACGGCGTGGTTATTAAGGAGTCCCCCTACATTTTATATATATATATATATATATATATATATATATATATATATATATATATATATATATATATATATATATATATATATATATATGACAGGGAGACATGGTTACAGTGTTGGGGGGGGGGGGGGGGGTCTGAACAAGGCAAAAGGAAGTTAAAAATCTTCCTCTTTCCCCCTCAGATCCTCCGAGATTCACTCCCCAATTCTCCACTTCTGAGCTGGTGAATCGGGGAGTGAATTCTTACACAGATCGCCAGTGAAGCACTGAGATTGCAGCTTCATAAACTGGCTGTTACTGTGTCAGTCTATGAGGATTCTCCATGTACAGAGATTATCGCCCTGAGAACATGTTCAAACACTTTCCCCCCCCATTATCTCTGTTTCATAAACTGTTTTTGGACTGTGGCAGCGGCGATCCTCGGGATCACTGCTGATCACTGCTTCATAAACGGACACCTAAATATACCTTTTGTTTCATTCTGATAGGGGAGAAAAAAACTTGCTCCATTGGAGGACAACATGAACCTCCCACCTCAAGAGGGGGAGCAGAGTATTGTGGTGCCTCAGGATGTGGAGGAAGGAGAGGTGGAAGAAGTGCTACAATTTGGCATCACAACAGGTGTCGGACACCACAGATTCAGGTAATAGATGTTTGCCTGCATATTTTTAATACATGGTGTGTATTTTTTATTTTAGGTGATGTTCAGGTTGTGGTACCAAAATCTAGTAATTTCACCAGTGACAGTGCACAGCAGCTTATCCAGGAAATCATATCTTGTAGTCAGGATTTGGACCTTATCAAAGAGAAAACCAAGGAGATTGAACAAAGACTGAAGAACATGATTGATGTACTAGGGAGAATCTAAATCCTAAAAAGATTCCCCTGTTTTATTGTATTTTTTTTCTTCTACAAATTACATCTAAAGTTTTAATACAGTTTAAAAGCCAAATTTGGAAGATGCACACAGTGTGTCAACATGTGCTGTCTGCCATCAGGGGATTTCAATGTATGCGTTTTGTGGTTGCAACCCCTCCCTCCCAACTCTAGTAGGTGAGAGGAAGTGGTTGCACCCCCAAAACACATCCATTGATCCCCCATGATGGGAGATAGCACATGTTGACATTAGGTATGGGATCAGAAAGGAAATCCCCATTTTGACTCACAATTTGGCCTTTACAGGGTTGACTTCACCCCATCTGATGAAGGCAAGATCAAGACCCTTCTCACACTATAACATGTCTGATATTGCCTTCTTTTTTGCAGTGTTGAACTTTGTATGTTCCAGAGTTGTGCATGTTATGTTTAGAAATATGCCTTTTTCTGTTTTTTCTTTTTAAATTTCAAGGTAAAACTTTGGGGGAAAAGTGTTTTTTTTTACCGCCAAATGTTTTATAAAATGCACATGTGAATGTGCACGGAGTAAAAAGGCTTTCTACTCAACAATGTGTGGCTTCTTCTTTTAATGCTCAATAACACTTTTTGTATTAAGTTGGTGTTTACAGTGAGAATGGGTATTATTTAAATAATGTGAAAACCACTTGGCACTACAAGTGCACTAGGAGACAGATAAAAGAAACACAAGCAGTAAATCCAAATCAAGATTTTATAAGATCAATTTTTTTTTTAATTTAAAAAATATATTTACAAATAAGCTGGTATAGCAATGCCCCCCTACCCGTAAAATATTCCACATATTTTTCACACACTTTACGTGCGCTTTGGAGGGGGCGGGGCAAGACAGAATGGCCAGCTTCCAGGGCCATCAGTGTTGATTCCCAAAGTCCGGCCTCAGGCCTAACCGAGGCTATACAATTTGGAGCATTTCCGCAGTACCGCAAGGTGGTAACTAGCCTCTGCTCGGGAGTGATAGCTTGCCGCATGCAGGTGTCCTGCTTGCTAATATAAGGGGTGAGCAAAGCCAACAAACAATGAAAAATGGGATCAGTCATCCGGAGAAAATTCCTGAAATCATCAGGGTTATTCTCCTGGATTTCACACAGCAGAGGCATATGAGAGAATTGGTCATGCTGGAGTAACCAATTCGTGGTCCATGAACTCCTCCCCACCCTGTTCATAGACTGGGCTTGGGTCAAGGTTAGAACCCCAACATCAAGCCCCCGCACAGCATGAACCCTTTCGAGTACGAAACCGCAACATGGCTTCAAAACGGTCGGCTGGTCAGAACGAAGTAAGCGAATGAATTGAAGAATAGCAAGGCCTGTGAAGTGCAAACTGAAAATCAGAAACGATCAGACAAGAACTCACTGAAAAACAGATTCAAACTGACTACACGTACTGAAAACCAGATACAAATCCACAAGCACAAACTGAACAGCAGTAAAACAATCGGAAATAAGCACGAGTCTGAAAAGCGTGAATCGTCTCTCACCAAACCTCTACTAACATGAGATTAGCAGAAGGAGCCCAATGGGTGGCACACTGGTTATTGAACTTCTTCCTTTTTCTAGTCTCGTCCTACGTGTTGTACATTACTGTGTTCTTGACAGTCGCAATTTGTTGTGACTGTGTGTATGCAACACAGCTTGAGCGAAATCCCATCAGAATTCTGTCTAAAAAACCATCAGAGCTTTTTCTGACCAAAATTCTGATCGTGTGTACGTTGCCTAAATCTGCTTTTTTCCTCCTTTGCTTTATTAGCAGTCTTATGACTGCCATCTCTCCCCCTTTTCTCTAAAAAGCAAAGCGTGGGGGTAAGATTAGTAATAATGCTTTGGTATGTTTACAACTATATTCTCTACAGGATCTGCTGTCAATCAACAGCTGCGGGCAGACTGGGAGACATGGCTGCTAGTAATCACACAAGTTGTAGTCTACAAGGCAAAAGTTCTACTGCAGGAGTTAATTTTAGTCCTCAGAAGGATTATACAATAAGATTGTTAATTATAAAATGTTCTCTAATAAAAAAAAATTCAAAATGTTACCATTTTTTATGTAGGAGGAAGTGGAATCGTGTCCAGGTGAAGGCAAAAACTTTTTACAACAGCTCTACAAGTTTATGGAAGACAGAGGTGAGAATCTAACATTTCATATACAGTAAAACCTTGGATTGCGAGCATTATTCATTCCAGAAACATGCTTGTAATCTAGCACTCCTATATCAAAGCTAATTTTCCCTTAAGAAATAATGGAAACTAGGGCTGCGACTAAAGTTTTTTTTCATAATCAATTAGTTGGCCGATTGTTTTGATTAATAGATTAATCAGAATATAACCTTTAAAAAATGTGTGGTGAATAATTTAGTTAAAGAGGAAGTAAAGGCTAAAAAAAAAAAAAAAAACACACCCTGTAAGGCAAAGGCATAATGAGCTAGTATGCATAGCATACTAGCTCATTATGAATAACTTATCTGAGAACGAAGCCCCCGAAGCGGTCCTCCGTCTTCATGTCTGCCGCTGACATGGATCCCGGAGTGACTTCCGGGTCTCGCTGCTCCGGCGCTGTGATTCGCCGGAGCAGCGATGACGTCACTCCCGCGCTTGCGCACGGGAGCCAACACTCTGCGGCCTGCCCAGTGCGCCTGCGCGCCGCTGTCTACGGCGCATGTCTTTGGGTAAATATCTCCTATACCATATAGGTTTAGGAGATATTTCTTGGACCTACAGGTAAGCCTTAATCTATGCTTACCTGTAGGTCAAAGTTGGTTGTAAGGGTTTACAACCACTTTAAGCACTTCAGCCCCTGGAAATTTTGGCTGCTCAATGACCAGAGCACTTTTTACAATTTTTGGCACTGTACTTTTTTAACTGGTAATTGCGCAGTAATGTAATTCTGTATCCAAACAAAATTTGTGTCCCATCCCCACCACAAATAAAGCTTTCTTTAGATGGTATTTGATTGCCTCTGCAATTTTTATTTTTTGCGATATAAACGGAAAAAAAGACTGAAAATTTTGAAAAAAAATATTTTCTACTATTCTAATATTCAGCAACATGTCTTTTGGTAAAAGAAAAAAGTCAATAAGCGTATATTTATTGGTTTGCACAAAAGTTATAGCATCTAAAATCTAGAGTACATTTTCTGGAATTTACGCAGCTTTTAGTTTGATTGCCTATCATTTCTTGAGGTGATAAAATGGCAGGGCAGTACAAACAGCCCCCAAATGACCCCATTTTGGAAAGTAGAAACCCCAAGGAAATTGCTGAGAGGCATGTTGGGGCCCATTTGATATATATATATATATATATATATATATATATATATATATATATATATATATATATATATATATATATATATATATATATATATATATATATTTTTTTTTTTTTGTCACAAGTTATTAAAAAGTTACCAAAAAAAAACAAATACACAAAGTTGTCGCTAAATGATATATTGCTCACACAAGCCATGGTTATATGTGGAATTACACCCAAAAATGCTTCTCCTGAGTATGGAGATACCACATGTAAGACTTTTTGGGAGCCTAAGCCACGTACATGACCCCAAAAACCAATCATCGCCTTCAGGAATTCTAAGGGCGTACATTTTTTATTTCACTTCTCACTACTTATCAGTTTCGAGGGCCATAAAATTTCAAGATGGCATAACTCCCCTCCAAATAATCCCATTTTGGAAAGAAGACACTTCAAGCTATTTGTTGAGAGGCATGTTGAGTCCATTGAATATTTTATATTTATTTTCTTACATCAGGGGACACATAGTACTTACTATGTGGGTTATATCGGCAGTGCTGGACACTGGCATGCCTCTTAAGCCGTGAACTTCCCCATATAACCCATCCCATTACTGGGAGTCCTCATTTTTTTTTCGCCAGTGTATAAGGTGTTGGGCACCTGTAAGGATATGTGTACTGAGCTCCATGGGCAGTAATCCTTTGATGAGAGCCAGCCACCCTGACCGGATCCGTTCTGATGTCTCCGTAATGGACTAAATGGTACCCGGGCCTCGTCATCTGAAGACACGAGGTTTTGCTTGCAAATACTTTTAAAGCTGGGCCCTGGGATTCAGTACTTTTTGGTTGTAAGGCCAATAAAAGTTTACTGGCAAGGTCTTTTAGCAGGTCCAGGATTGTGGGATTACCTGAGTGTACCCCTGTTCCTGAAGGCTTCCTTTCAAGGTCTCGGAGCCTACCGCGAAGGGCGAAAATGTTTTTTTTTCTCTGACAAACCCTGGGCCCCCAGATTGATCTATTTGAATTCCAGCCAGATGCCTATTTTTCTTTTAAAAAAAAAAGAAAAGGGGAAAAAATGTGGGCAAGTCGCGGCCACTCGCTGAGCGGAGGATTTACCCCCCCGCCGCCACTCGCCAGGATGATGCCGGTTCTCACGCAGGAGATTCGCTTCTCTGTTTGAAACAGTGTGTGAAGTAGTTAGAGCTCTGCAAGAGAAGCTACTGCCTGGCGGTAGAGGGACAGAGCAGAGTGGTTGCTGGTCACATTTGGTGACACAGGCATTTTCCTTTTGGCAAAATTGTACTGTATAGCTAGGATTAATAGCAGTTATTGTACTGTACTATAACCTAGCAAGTGAAACATTCTTTTGCTGGTACTGCCTCTGCTTTGTACTGTAAGCTATGAGTGACAAAGGGACCAGGAACTCCTCTAAGGGGTTAATGGTATACAACAAACTAAAAACCCTTCCAAAAGAATGTCTTCCTCCCCGAGAGGTAGAAAGAAAAATATGGCCAGTCAGATGAAGCCGTGAAGTATAGAACACTTTTGTCCCTGTGTATTTCATACAAACATGTTTTTCTTCTACCATTTAAAAGATTATTGCTATGATGTCTCTCCATAGTAGGACTAAACATAGCAGATTCCCATCTAGTCCTCTGGGCCCTTTTGTTGAGGTGCAGGAGGCTGGGGATCAGGTAGATCTTCCCAAATATTAGAAGCTACTTATTTTTCCACTTCAAATGATCCTAACAGGAAGGAGTAGCTGCACAAGTCAGGTGTTTGTCTACTCCCTTACTTAACCCTTTTGTTGCATGCCACAGGCTCTTGAGGTATATACCTCTAATAGGGTTAATTTGAACCTCCCTCACCTGGGGATGTTTTTTTCTTATTCATGCATAGCTTATGTATTCTGAATGGGAACATTTCTATGAAAGAAATGGGGGGGGGGGGTTCCAGCTATTAATGCTGCAGTCACCTCAGTGAGCAGAGTCTCACATGTCCAGTGGAATGCACTGATGTTAAAGGATCCAGCAAGTTAAGGTTGGATTTTCCTTTTAAAGACAAGATGTCTTTTGCAGTTCTGGCTGCAATTGGAGTAGCTCAGTCCATTAACCCTTTAACGTCTGCTCCACTTTTGTGGTGGAGCACATTTTGAGTCACGCCAATGCATTGGAATGTGGACTCTAAGGGGTTAAGGAACAGGTGTGAAATACCTGAAAGTTCTGCCTGATCAGTAGACATGTGCATTCGTTTTCGTCCGAATGCTTTTTCGTCCGAATTTCAGCTATTTTCGTTTTCGTTTTGACAAACGATAACGAAAGCACAGAATCCGAAAAACGAAAGATCCGACATAAATAAATGCTTTACTTTCGTTTTCATTGTTACAACAGTTTGATATAGAATAGGAGATTCAACATGACTGACAATAACAATCTGTCTATAGAACCTGTGGTCGAATGTGCCTAACCTTACCTCTATTAGTCCAAGATTATATAGAGAAAATATTCGACAGAGAAAAAAGATTTGACAGAGACAAAAGATTCTGCAATTTACTGTCCTAAAAAGTGTTTGGGGACCCGGGTCCTGCCACAGGGGACATGTATCAATGCAAAAAAAAAGTTTTAAAAACGGCAGTTTTTTCGGGAGCAGTGATTTTAATAATGATTAAAGTGAAACAATAAAAGTGTAATATTCCTTTAAATTTTGTAGTGGGGGGTTGTCTATAGTATGCCTGTGAAGGGGCGCATGTTTCTGGTGCTTAGAACTGTCCCTGCACAAAGTGTCATTTATGCAGGAAAAAAAGTCCTTTAAAATCACTTGCAGCTATTATGAATTGTCGGCTCCGTAATACAGAGAACACTCATTGAAAGTCATTGATAAAAAATAAAAAATAAATAAAAAAAAGTGTGGGGGTCCCCCAAATTCAATTACCAGGCCCTTCAGGTCTGGTATGGATATTAAGGGGAACCCTGCCTCAAATTTAAGAAAAAAATTGACGTGGGGTTCCCCCTAAATATCCATAACCAGACCCTTCAGGTCTGGTATGGATATTAAGGGGAACCCCGCATCAAATTAAAAAAAAAAATTGGCGTGGGGTTCCCCCTAAAAATCCATACCAGACCCTTTATCCGAGCACGCAACCTGGCAGGCCGCAGGAAAAGAGGGGGGACGAGAGAGCGGCCCCCCCTCCCTCCTGAACAAAATAAATAATAAAGGAATTTTTCAAAAGTGTGTTTGTCTTATTTAACTATTTTTTACACTCTCTTTGTGAAATGGTAGGGGTACTTTTGTACCCCCTTACCATTTCAAACAGGGGGGGGGGATCTGGGGGTCCCCTTGTTAAAGGGGGCTTCCAGATTCTGATAAGCCCCCCGCCCGCAGACCCCCACAACCACCGGCCACGGTTGTGGGGATGAGGCCCTTGTCCTCATCAACATGGGGACAAGGTGCTTTGAGGGGTCACAGACCCCCAAAGCATCCTCCCGATGTTGAGGGCATGTGGCCTGGTATGGTTCAGGAGGGAGGGGGGCCGCTCTCTCGTCCCCCCCTCTTTTCCTGCGGCCTGCCAGGTTGCGTGCTCGGATAAAAGGTCTGGTATGGATTTTTAGGGGGACCCCCACGTCAATTTTTTTTTTAAATTTGACGCAGGGCTCCCCTTAATATCCATACCAGACCTGAAGTGTCTGGTTATGAATATTTAGGGGGAACCCCACGTCAATTTTTTTTCTTAAATTTGAGGCAAGGTTCCCCTTAATATCCATACCAGACCTGAAGGGCCTGGTAATTGAATTTGGGGGACCCCCACGCTTTTTTTTTTTTTTTTTTTTTTTTTTATCAATGACTTTCAATGAGTGTTCTCTGTATTACGGAGCCGACAATTCATAATAGCTGCGAGTGATTTTAAAAGACTTTTTTTCCTGCATAAATGACACTTTGTGCAGGGACAGTTCTAAGCACCAGAAACATGTGCCCCTTCACAGGCATACTATAGACAACCCCCCCCCCCCCCCTACGAAATTTAAAGGAATATTACACTTTTATTGTTTCACTTTAATCATTATTAAAATCACTGCTCCCGAAAAAAACTGCCGTTTTTAAAACTTTTTTTTGCATTGATACATGTCCCCTGGGGCAGGACCCGGGTCCCCAAACACTTTTTAGGACAGTAACTTGCAAATTAGTCTTTAAAATTAGCACTTTAGATTTTGAACGTTGGAGTCCCATAGACTTTAATAGGGGTTCTAAAGTATGCTATATACTAGCTCCGTCGAATCTTATTTATACATTCGACAGACACCATAGCCTTCAAAGACAGATTCGACCATAATTCATGTGGATTTTCGGACGAATGCAATTTTAAATAAAAACGAATTTCGGGAGTAACTTAATAAATTAAGTTTTCGGACGAAAACGAAATTCCAAAACGAAGTATTTTACTCTGCACATGTCTACTGATCAGCAGGCCCGGCAAGGGGCTGGTGTATTGAACACACTGTGTCTCACAGATGCTATGAAGGACTCAATCATTTAAGCCCTATGGCTTATACTTGGACTAGTGCATTTTTGCAGAGGTCCATGGCTGAGATATTGATCAGCCGAAGCACCAGGTGAAAACCCTTAGCCAGTCTGTGTCCCTTCCTGGGGTACGACTATTTAGAGTGGATAAGTACATCCAAAAGGGGTAAAGCTGTCTTTACCAATAAAAGAGGTTCAAACAGTTCTCTTTTAATCATGCAGCCTCTCCTAATGCCTGGGGTATCCGACTTTAGACGGCCTCGACAGGGGCAGCACCAGGATCTTGGGGCAGAGAGCCCATGAAGCAGAATGCTAAGGCCTTCTCATGAAGGAGCACCCCCACTCATTTGAGTGAGGGGAAAGGTCCTGCGATTCCCAAAGTCTGGCAAGAACAATGTTAAAAGCAGAGTGATTACTGTGATTTTTTTTTTCTCTAGGTTACATCTAGAGTTTCAAGAGCCTGGATGGCCCAGTCGGCTTTCGATCTGAGGGTCCGGGGTTCGGGTCCTGTTTGGGTGCTGCCTGTGGGGTCCTTGGGGCTGCTGATGCGGCAGTCTTTATGCAAGAGTGTCTGTCTCCTCAAAGAATGCTCCTTAGGTTCCAGAGAAAAAAAAAAGTTAGAAGAGAAGTGTCTCGTCTCTGGATCAGCTGTTATCCCAGTCGGTGATATCAGAGATTCCCTTAGTGGAACAGGGTTTTTTGGCTCAAACCTTTTAAGGTCCCAGAGCCAAGCAGAGAGGTAAGACCCACTCTAGATCTCGGAGATCTGAATCGGCACTTCCGCGATCCTTTCATAATTCGATCGGCTGTGTCCATCTTGCAAGGAGGGGAGTTGCATATCTCCACGTGCCAAAGTTTCCCGCTTACCAGAAATCTCTGCAGTTTGAAATATAAAATTATTTTTTATCAATCGTGGCACTGCCATTCGGCTTAGCCACAGCACTACGAGTGTTCTGAAAGATTCTGGCACCTCCTTTAGCCAGGTTAAAGGCTCAAGGCATAGCAGTCCTGGCCTATTAGAAGATTTACTTTGAATAGATCATTCAGTCTCAGGTCTAAAACCAGAGTCTGATCTCAGCTGTAGATAGCTGAAATCTCTAGGTTGGATTCTCAGCGTAGGAAGATTTTCCTTAAAACCATCAAGGAAGTTACTTGGGGGCTGGTTATAGATACACCATACAGAAGAAGGTATTCTTACCCCAGACGTGAATCAGTTGGATTGTAGGACTAATTCAACTTATCAGGAAAGGAAATTTCCTTCATTTTGGCTGCAGGAGATTTTTAGGGCAAATGGTGTTCCTTACGCGCAGTTTTATTCAAAGACTGCTTCAAGACACCATCCTGTTGGTCTGGAATAAAGAGGATTCAGGCCTTGTTTGTTTCCAATACTCTTGGCTCCCAACATAGGTCAGAGCTTAAATTGGTGGTTGTTATCCAGCAGGAGGGAAAATCTTTATCTTGCAAGGTGTTAAGAACAGATGCCAGCCTTCTATGTTGGGGAGTAGCCCTGGAAGAAGATTCTGTCCAGGGGAGATGGTCCAGGTTAGAGGACCTTGCCTATCAACTTAGTTGGACATTTCAGGCAGTACATCTGGCCATGGAATCTTGGTGGTCAGATTACAGGACTGTCTTGACAAGATTCAGTCTGACAGAGCCACGGCGGTGGCTTACATCAATCACCAGGGGAGGCACGAGAAGTCTTGAAGCCCAAAAAGAGGTGAATAAGGTTCTAGCTTTGGCAGAACACAACACTCCTTGCTTATCAGCAATTTTAATATTTCAGGCGTACTACTTGTGGCGCCAACAATTATTTCTGGGAGAATGATCTCTCCACCCCAACATCTTCCTAGCTGTTAGGGTCCAGGTGTGGAAGCCCGACTTGTAGGAGGAGACCTCTCTTACAACGCTGGTTCAGGAGCCTCTGGAATGGAGACAGCGGTCTCGAGAGCACAGTGGGTAGGAGTGCCTGCTGGATAGGACCGCTGGAGCTGATAGTAGAGCAGAGGATCCTCTGGAAAGGCTGAGCGACTGGAGGTTTGCTGGAAGGCTGAGAAATGCAGACAGTAGCTTCGGGAGCCGATCACTGAACAGGCAGAAGGCTGGAGCGGAGTCAGACGGTTCGGGTCAAGGTAAGTAGGCAGGTGGCAACAGGAGGCAAGAAGTGTCGGTAAAACTGGCAGAGGTCGGCAACGGAATCGTAGGCAGGAGAGGTAGCGAGGTCAGGCAAGCCGGGTCGGGTTCGGAGAAGGCAGAGAAGTCAAACAGGCCGGGTCGGTAACGGTAGCAGGTAATCAGGTTCAGAATCAGGTATTCAGGCACTCAGGAGCTGAGACGAAACAGCGCCGCACCAGCGCGCTTGAGGGACCTTTAAACGTTCAGTGGCGGGAAGTAGCGCACGAACGCCACTCACGACCACGCGAACGAGCGCGCGCACGAACGGCACACACGACGATACATATTAACGTGTAAACGACCGCGCACGCGAACGCGTACGCGAACGCACAGGAAACACGCGTCGACGCCTGTGTGAACGCAGCTGTGCCTGTCTATTGCTGGTAAGTTCCTGACATTGCCCCCTCCCAAGGGGCAGCCTCCGGATGCCCAACAGGTTCCTCTTTTCTGGATGGGCAGACAGGTATGCACGAATTAATCGCTTGGCATGGATATTGCTATCCGGCTCCCAGGAATTGTTCTCCGGCCCAAACCCCTTCCATTTGATCAAAAACTGAATGCGTCCCTGTCTTCTTCTGCAGTCGAGGATGGCCTCCACCTCGTATTCCTCATTTCCATCCACTAGGATGGGCTCTGGGGGTCTAGTTCCTCTATCGGGAAAAGGATCGGGGACGGCAGGCTTCAGCAGTGACACGTGAAACACAGGGTGAATTTTAAGCGACTCGGGCAGGGTTAACTCATAGGAGACTTCATTAATTTTCCTCTTAACCGGGAAAGGTCCCATAAATTTAGGTGCAAGCTTCCTGGAAGGACAAGCCATTTTAATGTTATTGGTCGAAAGCCATACCTGGTCGCCCGGTTGTAGGGTCAGTTCCCCTCTTCTTTTCCGGTCAAAGGCTCTCTTACCGTCTGCCTGGGCCTTGGCCACTGCCTCCTGCAACACCCGGTTATTGTGGCTGAGGAAGTCCACTGTCTCCTGGACCGCTGGAACTGAGGTTTCTGAAAGAAAATCAGGAAAAAAGGTTAAATGAAAGCCATAATTGGCGAAAAAAGGGGATTGACCGGTGGCCGAATGACAAGCATTGTTATAGGCAAATTCTGCCAACGGCAGCAGGGGCACCCAATCATTCTGCACGAATGATGTGAAGCACTTAATATACTGCTCAAGAGTCTGGTTGGTCCTTTCTGTCTGCCCATTAGTTTGGGGATGATAGGCCGAGGACAGGGCCAGCTCAATTTTCAGGATTTCACACAGGGCCCTCCAGAAACGTGAGGTGAACTGCACTCCTCTGTCGGAGACTATATTTGCTGGAACTCCGTGTAGCCTCACAATCTCCTTAATGAATACGTGGGCAGTCTCCACGGCAGATGGGGTCCCTTTTAGGGGTAAGAAATGGGCCATTTTGGATAGCCGGTCTACCACCACAAAGATAGTCGAGCACCCCTCAGAACATGGGAGCTCGACAATGAAGTCCATGCTAATCATTTTCCAGGGTCTGTCGGGCACGGGTAAGGGTTTTAGCAGTCCCCAAGCCTGATTCCTTGGTGTCTTGTTCTGAATGCAAACGGGACAGGAGCTGACGTACTTTTCGCAAAAGTCCTTCAGATTGGGCCACCAGAACGTGCGTCGTACGAGTTCAAGGGTCTTACGGACCCCAAAGTGGCCTGCCAGCGGGTGGTCATGAAGAAGGGACAACACTTTGACTCGGACATCTTTGGGGACGAAAACTTGACTTCCCCTCCAGAACAGGCCGTCTCTGGACACTAGGGTGATTCCGGGGGGTTTTGAGGAGTCAGAGGATGCTTCCTTGATCAGGGAAAGTAGGTCTGATTGTAAAAGTAAAAAATTTCCGGCAGGCAGGATTGTATCAGGGACAGATGAGTCTTTGGGGTTGTCATACATTCGTGACAGCGCATCTGGTTTCACGTTCTTCGATCCGGGCCGGTACGTGATATGAAAGGAGAAACGTGAGAAGAACAAGGCCCAGCGGGCTTGTCGGGGTCTTAGTCTCTTGGCAGACCTTAGGTACTCTAAGTTCTTGTGATCTGTATATATTAGTACCGGGTGAGCAGCGCCCTCCAACAGATATCTCCATTCCTCCAAGGCAGCTTTAATAGCAAGCAATTCTCGGTCGCCCACGTCGTAATTTCTCTCTGCGGAAGAGAGTTTCCTGGAGAAGAACCCCACAGGGTGCATTAGGTCCTTGTTGCCTCGACGTTGGGAAATGACCGCTCCTATAGCCACTTCAGAAGCGTCTACTTCGAGGATGAAGGGTAGAGACGGGTCCGGGTGACTGAGAATTGGGGCAGACGTGAAAAGTCCTTTAAGTTCTTCAAAGGCACTCTGGGCCTCCTGAGTCCAGCAGAAGCGAGAGTTCTGTTTGGTCAGTTGCGTGATGGGCGCAATTATAGCTGAAAAGCCTCTTATGAATTTTCTATAGAAATTCGCGAAGCCGATGAAGCGTTGTACGCCCTTCTTATCCGGAGGCGCTGGCCAGTCTAGCACAGCAGATACTTTCTGGGGATCCATCTTGATGCCCGTTGGGGAGATCACTAGTCCCAGGAATCGGATGCTCTGTAACTCAAATTCGCATTTCTCAGCCTTTGCGTAGAGTCGATGTTGGCGAAGACGGTTTAGGACCTTGCGGACATGTTCCCGATGCTGATCGAGGGATCTGGAAAATATTAGGATGTCGTCCAGGTAGACAATCACAAATACATCAAGGAAATCCCTGAATACGTCATTGATTAGGTGTTGGAATGTGGCCGGGGCGTTGCAGAGCCCGAAGGGCATTACTAGGTATTCGTAATGCCCAAATCGGGTCCGGAAGGCTGTCTTCCATTCGTGCCCGGCCTGAATGCGAACTAGGTTCTTCAAAGGCACTCTGGGCCTCCTGAGTCCAGCAGAAGCGAGAGTTCTGTTTGGTCAGTTGCGTGATGGGCGCAATTATAGCTGAAAAGCCTCTTATGAATTTTCTATAGAAATTCGCGAAGCCGATGAAGCGTTGTACGCCCTTCTTATCCGGAGGCGCTGGCCAGTCTAGCACAGCAGATACTTTCTGGGGATCCATCTTGATGCCCGTTGGGGAGATCACTAGTCCCAGGAATCGGATGCTCTGTAACTCAAATTCGCATTTCTCAGCCTTTGCGTAGAGTCGATGTTGGCGAAGACGGTTTAGGACCTTGCGGACATGTTCCCGATGCTGATCGAGGGAGCTGGAAAATATTAGGATGTCGTCCAGGTAGACAATCACAAATACATCAAGGAAATCCCTGAATACGTCATTGATTAGGTGTTGGAATGTGGCCGGGGCGTTGCAGAGCCCGAAGGGCATTAATAGGTATTCGTAATGCCCAAATCGGGTCCGGAAGGCTGTCTTCCATTCGTGCCCGGCCTGAATGCGAACTAGGTTATAGGCTCCTCTTAGATCAAGCTTGGTGAATATGATAGCGGACCTCAGTCTCTGAAAGAGTTCGGGTATCAAGGGTAAGGGGTAGCGGTTCTTAACCGTAATTTTGTTTAACTCCCTATAGTCCACACATGGTCGGAGGGTCTGATCCTTCTTGGTGACGAAAAAGATTCCAGCTCCTGCTGGGGAAGTTTAAGGGGCGGATGAACCCCTTCTCTAGGTTCTCGTCCAAGTAGGTCTTAAGTGCCCCCTGCTCCTTTTCTGATAGAGGGAAAATGCGTCCGAAAGGGATCTCGGCCCCAGGGAGTAGTTCAATTGGACAATCATAGGGGCGGTGAGGAGGTAGAGTGTCTGCTCCCTTCTTACTGAAAACATCAATAAAGTCGTGGTAATGCTTGGGTACAGTCCGAAGTAGATCTTGGTCAGAGTCTACACATAAAAGGGTGGCAGAAGGTTTGGTGGAGTCTGTTAGACAGTGCTTCAAACAATAGGAAGAAGGAAACGTGACTTCTCTAGTGACCCAATTGATGTAGGGGTTATGGGCTTGGAGCCAAGGTATGCCCAGAATGATCGGGAACATTGGAGAAGAGATCACATCAAGGGTCAGGAATTCCTTGTGCAGAGAGGAGATGGTGACAGGCAGGGGAAGAGTCTCTTGGATTACCTTCCCAGAACTGATGCTGGACCCATCGGCCAGGAAAACTGAGAGTTCATGAGCCTTGCCTCGTAATGGGATGCCCTGCTGGCCAGCAAAGGTGGAATCAATAAAGCAGCTGCACGCCCCGGAGTCAATGATAGCGTTGACTGTCACCGTCCTTCCTTGGAGCTGTAGTAGAAGAGGAACAGCAAGGTGGGTTGAGTTGGCAGACAATGCAGAGAGACTGGCAGAAGCAGGAGATAGACACTTACTTGTCTTGACAGGGCAGTTGAAGACATAGTGGCCCGAACCACCACAGTAGAGGCAGAGGTTCAGCTGCCGACGACGTGCGCGTTCCTCCGGGAGTAAAGCAGGGTGCATTAGTCCCAATTGCATGGGCTCAGAGGTGTCAGGAGTCGTACAAGGCGGAATGGAGCTGGTCGGAGGCACATAACGGGAAGCAGGCATTGGGGCCTTTGCTGTCATCCAAACTGGGCGGCCTTGCTGAGCGGAGCGCTCTGATCTTCGCTCCCGGAGACGACGGTCAATCTGGATTGCCAAGGAGATCAGGGCCTCCAGAGTTTCTGGTATGCCAACTCGAGCAAGTTCGTCTTTAAGCCCCTCGGATAACCCCATGGGAAATTGATGTCTCAAAGCTGCATCATTCCATTCTGTGTCTGCGCTCCAGCGTCGAAAGTCCATAACGTAATCCTCGGCCGGTCTGCGGCCCTGCTGGAGCGCAAACAGGGCAGACTCAGCCGTGGCAGTCCTTTGGGGATCCTCGTAAAGCTGGGCCATGGCCTCGAAAAAGGACTGCAGAGAGAAGGTCGAGACTGAATCTCCTTCAAGTAAGCGGTGGGCCCAGGTCTGGGGTTCTCCTTGCAGGAGGGAGATTACAAACCCTACTTTAGTAATTTCTAGGGAAAAAGTCTGTGGTTGTAGGGCGAAATACAGTTGACAAGCGTTCCGAAAGGCCCGAAATTTGGTTCGATCCCCAGAGAACCTCTCTGGGATGGGTACCCTTGGTTCAGGTGGAAGCATGACAACAGATGGTGAGGCGGCAGGCTGTACTGGTGGGGAGGAAGGAGCAGGAGCCGCGTGACCGGTATCAGTAAGGTTCTGGACCTGTCCTTCAAGTCTGGTGTAACCATCCTGCAGTGATTTTACAGCTTGGGTAAGGGCCGACAGATGCGTGCAGATCTCCTTCATGGGAGAGGTCTCTCCTGCGGGCTCAGTCATGGCTGTTTCGTACTGTTAGGGTCCAGGTGTGGAAGCCCGACTTGTAGGAGGAGACCTCTCTTACAACGCTGGTTCAGGAGCCGCTGGAATGGAGACAGCGGTCTCGAGAGCACAGTGGGTAGGAGTGCCTGCTGGATAGGACCGCTGGAGCTGATAGTAGAGCAGAGGATCCTCTGGAAAGGCTGAGCGACTGGAGGTTTGCTGGAAGGCTGAGAAATGCAGACAGTAGCTTCGGGAGCCGATCACTGAACAGGCAGAAGGCTGGAGCGGAGTCAGACGGTCCGGGTCAAGGTAAGTAGGCAGGTGGCAACAGGAGGCAAGAAGTGTCGGTAAAACTGGCAGAGGTCGGCAACGGAATCGTAGGCAGGAGAGGTAGCGAGGTCAGGCAAGCCGGGTCGGGTTCGGAGAAGGCAGAGAAGTCAAACAGGCCGGGTCGGTAACGGTAGCAGGTAATCAGGTTCAGAATCAGGTATTCAGGCACTCAGGAGCTGAGACGAAACAGCGCCGCACCAGCGCGCTTGAGGAACCTTTAAACGTTCAGTGGCGGGAAGTAGCGCACGAACGCCACTCACGACCACGCGAACGAGCGCGCGCACGAACGGCACACACGACGATACATATTAACGTGTAAACGAACGCGAACGCGTACGCGAACGCGCAGGAAACACGCGTCGACGCCTGTGTGAACGCAGCTGTGCCTGTCTATTGCTGGTAAGTTCCTGACACTAGCAATATGTCAGATGGGGTACTTTTGGACATGGACCTATTCACGTGCAGATTCATTAATAAGGTTAACAACTTTATGTCAAACAAGGGGTCCACTAGTAGGCGGAACAGACACTTTAGTCTTCCGGGGAATCAGTTCTCACTCATCTATGCATTTCCTCCAGCTCTGGTACTTCTGCACCTTCTCCGCAGGATTAAGGGGGAACAGAAGGAGGTGATTCTGGTGGCCCCAGCGGGTCCCAGAAGATCTTAATTTATCAAGATTATAAAGAGGGCAGTTGAAGTCCTTTGGACCCTACCATTATAGCCAGACCTTCTTGCACAGGGTCCGGTATTTCATCCTACTTTATGGACAAGAAGTTTAACAGGTTTGACTGTTGAATCTCGCTTTATAAAAGATTGTGGGTGATCTTCTTCAGTAGTGTCTACTTTGACTAATGCCAGTAAGCCGGATTCCAGAATCACTTACTATAGAATCTGGAAGGCATAGATTTCTTGGTATGGATCCAGGGGTTGGCACCCCAGGAAGTATGTCAATAGGCAGGATTCCTGCATATGGGATCTGAAATGAAGCTGACCTTGACTTATCAAGAGCCAGATCCACGCTGTGTCAATGTCTTTTCCTACAGCCTCTTGCTTCCCACTCTTGGTGCATAGCTTTTTCAGGGGGTAACACAGCTTATTCCCCCTATCAAGGTGCCTCTAAATCCTTAGGATTTAAAATTGGTCTTGTTGGCTTTGTTAAATCAGCCGTTTGAACCTTACACGAAATTCTCTTTGTTCTTTGAGAAAAAACATAATCTTTTTTGCTAGCCATTTCTTCTGCTAGAATAGTATTGGAAATAACGGCTCTGTCTTGTAAGAGCCATATTTTATAATGCATAAGGACGAGGTCGTTTGATGTCCTCATCCTGAATTCTTACCAAAAGTGGTAACAGGTTTTCATTTAGCCCAAGATATTATTCTTTCCTCTTTCTCCCCAGAAGCTTTAATCTGGGGAAGAGAAAGCACTACAGTCTCTTGATGTTGTAAGAGTGATCAGTATCTACTTAAGGGCGACCGCTCAGGTTCGCAAAACACAGGTTTTGTTTTTACTGCCAGAGGGTCCAAGATATGGACAGGCAGCGTCAAGATCCACTATTTTCCAAATGGATTTGTCAAGTGATTGATCTTCAGCTTAAAGAAGAAATTTCTTCCTTCTCATATTAAGAGCACATTCATCCAGGGCGATTAGTGCCTCTTGGGTGGTGCATCATCAGGCCTCTATGGCTCAAATCTGTAAGGCCGCAACATTGGTCTTTGGTTCAGACGTTTATCCGATTTTTTT
Source organism: Lithobates pipiens (assembly GCF_037356315.1). Taxonomy (NCBI): domain Eukaryota; kingdom Metazoa; phylum Chordata; class Amphibia; order Anura; family Ranidae; genus Lithobates; species Lithobates pipiens. Next base: position 210,232,450 of record NW_027507758.1, read on the forward strand.
TTTTTCTTCTTTCAAATCGATATTAAGGGTCATGAGGATATTGCCCTTGAGCACAGCATACACTGCAGGCTACAGTATGAGTCCTTAGGCCTCCTGATTTTTTGGGTCTGGCTCCCTCCCCTTATAGTTGCCATTGCTATGGCACATCCCACATAGTAAGTACTATGGCTATGTGTCCCCTGATGTAAGAAAAGAAAATAGGATTTTTAAAAAACAGCTTACCTATAAAATCCTTTTCTTTGATGTACATCAGGGGACACAGAGGTCCCTCCCTTCTTCTTATACACTTTGATTGCTTGGCTACAAAACTAAGGACTCCCAGTAATGGGAGGGGTTATATGGGGGAAGTTCACGTCTTAAGGGGCGTGCCAGTGTCCAGCATCTGATATGCCTATATAACCCACATAGTAAGTACTATGGCTCTTTGTCCCCTGATGTACATCAAAGAAAAGGATTTTACAGGTAAGCTGTTTTAAAAAATCCTATTTTTGACACAAGTTTCAGGAAAATTCATTATTTTTTTTATTTTATTTTTTACACATCTGTCACTAAATGATATTTTGTTCAAACATGGTATAGTTATATGTGGAATTACACTAACCACGTACAGGATCCCGAAAACCAATCACCGCCTTCAGGCTGTCTAAGGGTGTAACATTTTGATTTCATTCACTGCCTATCAGAGTCTCGGAGGCCATGAAATGCCCAAATAGCAAATACATTTTTCTTTTCTTTCTTCATTTTCAAAAACAAATAAGAGCTGCAAAATACTTATCATGCCTCTTAGCAAATACCTTGCTTGGTGTGTCTGCTTTCCAAAATAAGGCCATGGGGGGTTGCGCTTTCTGGACATTTCACGGCCTCCATAACTGTGATAGGAAGTGAGGAGTAAAATCAAAAAGGTACGCCTTTATAAAGCCTGAAGGCAGTGCTTGGTTTTTGGGGTCCTGTATGCGGTTTGGCTCCCAAAAAGTCTCACACGTGCTATCCCCATACTCAGGAGAAGCAGAAGAATGTATTTTGGGGTGTAATTCCACATATAACCACTCCATGTTTGAACAATATATCATTTAGTGACAACTTTGTGCAAAAAAAAAAAAAAAAAAAGTTTGTAATTTCCCGACACCTGTGGCAAAATATAAAATATTGCATGGACTCAAAATGCCTATCAGCAAATAGCTGATACCAGATGACCCCCCCCCCAAAAAAAGGGGTCATTTGCGTGGGGGGGGGGTTTGAACTGTGCTGGCATTTATGCACCACATTAGAAGCTTATGTCGCACATCGCCCACTCTTCTAACCACTTGAAGACAAAGCCCTTTCTGACACACTTTATTTACATGAAAAACATAGTTTTTCTTTTTGCTAGAAAATCACTTTCACCCCCCAAAAATGGTATATATTTTTAAAGCAAAGACCCTACAGATTCAAGTGGTGGGGGGTGCAATTTTTTTTTTCCACACAGTATTTGCACAGCAATTTTTCAAACGTAAATTTCTTGGGGGAAAAGACAAAACACTTTTTTTTATTTTAATGCACTAAAACACCCTATATTACCCAAATGTTTGTTGAAATAGAAAATATGATCTTATACATGGATACCAAACAACAACGTGATTTTAAATTGCACACAAACGTGCAGCGACAACAAACATTTTTAAAAGCATTTAAAATCCTTTACAGGTTACCACTTTAGATTTACAGAGGAGATCTACAGATAAAATTACTGCCCTCAATCTGACCTTTGTGGTGATTGCTCACATGCATGCAGCAATTGCTGTTTACATATGAAGCCAGACTGACCCTTGCGCTCGCCTTTGCGTGTGAGCACGGGGGGGGGGGGGGGGGACAGGGGTGCTTTTTTATTTTATTTTCAAACTGTTCCTTGTATTTTTTTAAAAAATTTTTATCATTTGTATTGTTAACTTGGAATGTAAATACCCCCTATGATAGCAATAGGTAGAGACAGATACTTTTTTTTTTTTTTTTTTTTTTTTTTTATAAATGGGGTCTGTAGGACACTAGCTCTCTCCTCTGCCCTCAGAGCATCTGACCACACCAAGATCAGTGTGGAAAAAAAAAAAAACTTTTTTTCCAATTTCCCAATGGCGCTGTTTACAGTATCTCACAAAAGTGAGTACACCCCTCACTTTTTTGTAAATATTTTATTATATCTTTTCATGTGACAACACTGAAGAAATGACACGTGGCTACAATGTAAAGAAGTGAGTGCACAGCTTGTATAACAGTGTGAATTTGCTGTTCCCTCAAAATAACGCAACACTCCGCCATTAATGTCTAAACCACTGGCAACAAAAGTGAGTACACCCCTAAGTGGAAATGTCCAAATTGGGCCCAAAGTGTCAATATTTTGTGTGGCCACCATTATTTTCCAGCACTGCCTTAACCCTTTTGGTCATGGAGTTCCCCAGAGCTTCACAGGTTGCCATTGGAGTCCTTCCACTCCTCATGGAGCCTGGTGGATGTTAGAGACCTTCCACTCCTCCACCTTCCATTTGAGGATGCGCCACAGATGCTCAATAGGGTTTAGGTCTGGAGACATACTTGGCCGGTACCCTTCTTCTTTAGCAAGACAGTCCTTGTTTTGGAGTTGTGTTTGGGATCATGTTGGAATACTGCTTTGCCCCCCAGTTTCCGAAGGGAGGGGGTCAAGCTCTGCTTCAGTATGTCACAGTACATGTTATACAAGCTGTACACTCACTACTTTACATTTTAGCAAAGTGTAATTTCTTCAGTGTTGTCACATGAAAAGATGGAATAAAATATTTACAAAAAATATTCACTTTTGTGAGATACTGTATCTGGCGAAACCTAAGTCATGAAATGCTAGCAGCTTCTGGTTCCTTTGGCCATAGAGATGATTGGAGCTGTTCTGGTCTCTAGCAAGAGAAAAATGTTTATTCAACTTTACAGTACAAGCGATGCATATACACATTTGTTCACAGGAGTATGTAACATAAATCATCACAGGTCAAATGAGCTATACATTAAGGCAGACAGAAAATGCTCCAGGCTGGTAAGTTACAATACATGAGGATATGCGTACGGAAGTGTTAGACTTTAGCAGGACAAAAAAAAGGGGGGGGAGAGGACAACAGGTCAAGGGAGGAGAAAAGAAGGGGGGGGGGGCGTAAGGGGAAAAGGAGGGGTGAGGGGAGGCGGGGAGGGAGGAGGAGGGATGGGAACAAAGGAGGGACCTCATATGCTGTACTAAGTTCACACAGATCAAACAGTGATTAGACAATCAATAGGGCATAGCAGTGGAATACTATTTAGGGGCAGGTCCAGCAGTGAGATGTTAGTGATTGTCCGCCAGTTCTATGGCCCAGGCATCTATCCAACCTGACCATATTTTGTCAAATTTGCCTGGGCATTTGCGATTGGCATAAGTAAGCTTATACAATGGCAACACTGAGTTCAGTGTCAGGCGCCACAAGGACACCCCGGGACGTGTAGCATCCTTCCAATGTAGGAAGATCTCTTTGCGGGCATAAAAAGTAGCATGGCTCAGAAACAGTCTAGTATATGTGCCCTTTATTCTGGAGTCAAAAACATTTAGCAGTATCATTTTTGGATCTGTGCCCAGCTCCAGAGAGGTCACCCGACTAAGGGTACCAGCTACCTCCGACCAATAGTCTCCCAGACGAGGACATGACCATGTCATATGAAAGAATGATGTAGCGCTTAAAATAGAAAACACCTCGTGAAGAGAAGTGTTATTATAACACACAAAAAATATAAATGTAATAGATAGCGTAGCCAAGCTACACCAAATAAAGGCTAGTGCACTTAGTATAACTACACAAGTGTGAAAAAGTCTTTGTGACTCGTGACAGGAAAAAACGAAAACAGTTCAAATAATGGATGTACCAAGTGGCCTGGGATTATACCAAGACCCTACATAAGAAAAGACAATAGTCTCTATAATCCTAGATGATCACTTCACGGTAGAGAGTAGTCAGGATCTGTTGCAATGCCACATGTCAAAATACCCCAAAGTTGAAGACAGCAACTGGATGTCACCCTTCATACAGATACCACGTTATAAACAGGAAAGGTAATGGATACGCTTACCCGAAGGTGTGGACCCACACACCTTGGTGGTGAGTCATTCAGACATCAAATTGTGATAGACAGCAATTCCTCCATCCAGGTGATGTAAACCTCAGCTATGCCAATACACCATCCAATCTCAGGGTATCCAATCCGGGACGTTTTTTTCGGGTCCAAGGTGGTAAAAAGGACAATCACACCCCAAATAGGTACGTAAAAAATGCAAACAAAAAAAGAGGGAAAAAAACAAAGAGCCTCTTCATAGAGCAGATTAATCCGGTAGGAAATGTTTTATTAAAACAAATTTAAAAAAAACAAGATACATGTATGTACAAACCCTCAATGGAGAAGGGTACAAAAATACAGATATCAATAAAAAAAGCGTAGAAAGTCTGCAGGCTATGTACCCGACATGTTTCACAATAAACTTGCTTCAACTGGGGCATGCCCCAGTTGAAGCACAGAGTCTGATTTCAGAGTCTGATTTCAGTATGAGCTGCATTGGGAACTGCTTCCTATACGCATAGCAAAGCTGATAATATCGAAACAGCATCCATCCCGGCAGGGAGTAGCCATTTTTAAGATCAGAGAAGGTTCTCAGTTTACCCCCTGTAACTATATGTTTCAACTTGACTATACCCTTCCTTGTCCAGATATGGGGGTCTTGAACCGTATTCATGTGTGGCAGGTTGGGATTCTCCCAAAGAGGGATATGGGGAGAGAACGTCTCAGGGGTGCTGAAACGTTTCCTGGCCCTATTCCATATATTAATAGTTGTGCACATCAGCTCCATAATGCCAGGATGAGATCTCAACCCCCTTAATACCGCGTTACTAAGGGAGGAATAGGAACCCATTATGGCTGCCTCCAGGGTCACTGCCGGGTTGTCCCGTGGTTGGGAGAACCACCATCTGACTGTCACCAGGACAGCCGCCCAGAAGTAGATCTGAAAGTCTGGCAGAGGGATAGGCCTCCCTGGGCTGATGGACAACTGAAGAGTGGCAATGGCCAGCCGTGGACGTCAATCGGTGGTGGCCAATACTACAAAAAAATCTTTAAAAAAAAAATACTTTTTGAGATATAGTCTATTTTACACGGTGTCTTTCCTTGATTGACTTCCGCTGCAGGCAACAATCTGGCTGTGTTCCAATCACCGGCGGTTTACGCCATTTGGGGGGGGGGCCCTCTGTAAATGTGACCTCTCGTGAGACGTGCATCTGAATCAACACCTCTTCCGGGTTGGGATGGTTAACTGGTGAGTGGTTTTGGGATCCCCTTACAGGAAAGAAGGAAACCTTTTGTTTTAAAGAGATCGCTATGCAGGACCAAATTTCTTCTTTAAACTTTATGCTTTGGATATACATTTTGGGGTAACTATGTGGAATATTTATGTCATGTTTGTACCCGTATTGTGTGTATTTAGTATCCGATGCATGTATTCATGATGTGTTTTACCCAGCAGACCGTCTCTCTGAAGAAGACTCCATCAGTGCAGGTTGAAACACATTAGGGCTTATCTACATGACAGACTACTGCTATTATCTGTTTGTATGAACATTTCAGTCTGCTTATTATACCCATAGACTTATTTGTGATAGTATCATTGTCCTGCTGGAGCTTATATTTTAACCATCTTGTTTACACAGCTTTAAATAATAAAATCTGGGATTATGTATAAAATTACGACTTGACCCATAATGCTGCTGCCTAAAAATCCAATTTTTTGGGGAGTAGCTTTGAATACCCCCTGTAACTATATGTTTCAACTTGACTATACCCTTCCTTGTCCAGACTTGGGGGTCCGGAACCGTGTTCATGTGTGGCAGATTGGGATTCCCCCAAAGAGGGATATGGGGAGAGAACGTCTCAGGGGTGCTGAAACTTGTCCTGGCCCTATTCCATATATTAATAGTTGTGCACATCAGCTCCGTAATGCTAGAATGAGATCTCGACTCCCTGAATGCCACGTTACTAAGGGAGGAATAGGAACCCATTATGGCTGCCTCCAGGGTCACTGCCGAGTGGCAATGGCCAGCCTTGGAGGTCTACCGTTTCAAACAAAGGAGGATATTATACGTTTTATTTTGGCGAAGACCGAGGATGGGGGGGTCAGAGGGGTGTTTCAGAACAGGTATAGGAATTTGGGGAGATAGACCATCTTAATTAAATTTATCCTACCTACTGGTGATAGGGGAAGGGTCCTCCAGGCTGTACATTTCTGTGAGAAGTTTTTCAGTAATGGTTGAAGATTCAACTCGTAGTATGAGGATAACAGAGTCCCAATCCTTACTCCTAGGTATGTAAATTCAGATGCCTAGTTTAGAGGGGTGCCCGTTGGCGGGTGGTGGCCTGACGCGTTTAGCCAAAAAAAAATAGATTTCCCCCAATTAACTTTAATGCCCGAGAATGAGCCAAACTCGTCAATTACTTGGACTGCTGGCGGGAGGGAGGAGATGTCTTGGTGGAAGAGGAGGGTATCATCGGCGTATAAGGATATTTTATCTATTATTACACCGACTTGGATTCCCCTAACTAAAGGGCAAATCTGATGCAAGCTGCCATGGGTTCCATGGCTAGCGCAAATAAACCAGGGGATAGTGGGCATCCCTGACTGGTGCCCCTAGACAGGGGAAATGGCATGGACAGTGTGTTTTATTTATTTGAATACGGGCCGTAGGGTTGTGGTATAGCATTTGGACCCAGCTGATAAAGAGAGGACCAAACCTAAATTTACGAAGCACCGCCCAGAGGTAGCGCCACTCAACCGAGTCAAAAGTTTTCTCTGCATCTAGAGAGGCAACTACCTCTGGGCCACCCCCCTCCCCGCTCTGCAGAGATGTGGAAGGAGACGTCCCTCTGCCTGGCTTAAGGCTTCATGCACACGAGACGCAGATGCAAACGCTGCTGGACACATGTTGAAACCGGCGTTTAGAAACGCGCGTTTTGCCGCGATTTTTACCGCGATTTAGCGGCGTTTTACCGCGTTTTACCGCGTTTGCGTCTAGAAGCGTTTAGTTAAGCTAACATCATAGACCCTCCCCAGCTCAAAAATTAACTATTTCAGCAATTTTGTGAGACCAGAGTGAGTAGCAGCAGCTGTGAGAGCTGCAGTGTACTTGTATTTAGCGTGTCACTTGCCACGGCACCTGCCACAAGTTGTGGATTGTCCACTTGCCACGTGACTTGCCACATCACCTGCCACGTCACTTGCCATGTCATCTGCCACAAGTTGTGGATTGTCCAACTGCCACGTCACCTGCCACAAGTTGTGGATTGTCCACTTGCCACGTCACTTGCCACATCACCTGCCACGTCACTTGCCACGTCACCTGCCACAAGTTTTGGATTGTCCACTTGCCACGTCACTTGCCACGTCACTTGCCACAAGTTGGGGATTGTCCACTTGCCACATCACCTGCCACGTCACCTGTCACAAGTTGTGGATTGTCCACTTGCCACATCACTTGCCACCTGCCATGTCACTTGACACAAGCTGTGGATTGTCCACTTGCCACGTCACTTGCCACGTCACCTGCCACGTCACTTGCCACGTCACCTGCCACAAGTTTTGGATTGTCCACTTGCCACGTCACTTGCCACGTCAGCTGCCACGTCACTTGCCACAAGATGTGGATTGTCCACTTGTCACATCACTTGCCACATCAACTGCCACGTCACCTGCCACAAGTTGTGGATTGTCCACTTGCCACGTCACTTGCCACATCACCTGCCACGTCACTTGCCACATCACCTGCCACGTCACTTGCCACGAGATGTGGATTGTCCACTTGCCACGTCACTTGCCACGTCACCTGCCACGTCACCTGCCACAAGTTTTGGATTGTCCACTTGCCACGTCAGCTGCCACGTCAGTTGCCACAAGATGTGGATTGTCCACTTGTCACATCACCTGCCACATCACTTGCCACATCACCTGCCACGTCACCTGCCACAAGTTGTGGATTGTCCACTTGCCACGTCACTTGCCACATCACCTGCCACGTCACTTGCCATGATATGTGGATTGTCCACTTGTCACGTCACTTGCCACGTCACCTGCCACGTCACCTGCCACAAGTTTTGGATTGTCCACTTGCCACGTCACTTGCCACGTCAGCTGCCACGTCACTTGCCACAAGATGTGGATTGTCCACTTGTCACATCACCTGCCACATCACTTGCCACATCACCTGCCACGTCACCTGCCACAAGTTGTGGATTGTCCACTTGCCACGTCACTTGCCACATCACCTGCCACGTCACCTGCCATAAGTTGTGGATTGTCCACTTGCCACGTCACTTGCCACATCACCTGCCACGTCACTTGCCACGATATGTGGATTGTCCACTTGCCACGTCACTTGCCACGTCACTTGCCACGTCACCTGCCACGTCACTTGCAACGCCACCTGCCACAAGTTTTGGATTGTCCACTTGCCACGTCACTTGCCACGTCAGCTGCCACGTCACTTGCCACAAGATGTGGATTGTCCACTTGTCACATCACCTGCCACATCACTTGCCACATCACCTGCCACGTCACCTGCCACAAGTTGTGGATTGTCCACTTGCCATGTCACTTGCCACATCACCTGCCACGTCACTTGCCACGAGATGTGGATTGTCCACTTGCCACGTCACTTGCCACGTCACCTGCCACGTCACTTGCCACGTCACCTGCCACAAGTTTTGGATTGTCCACTTGCCACATCACTTGCCACATCACCTGCCACGTCACCTGCCATAAGTTGTGGATTGTCCACTTGCCACGTCACTTGCCACATCACCTGCCACGTCACTTGCCACGATATGTGGATTGTCCACTTGCCACGTCACTTGCCACGTCACTTGCCACGTCACCTGCCACAAGTTTTGGATTGTCCACTTGCCACGTCACTTGCCACGTCAGCTGCCACGTCACTTGCCACAAGATGTGGATTGTCCACTTGTCACATCACCTGCCACATCACTTGCCACATCACCTGCCACGTCACCTGCCACAAGTTGTGGATTGTCCACTTGCCACGTCACTTGCCACATCACCTGCCACGTCACTTGCCACGAGATGTGGATTGTCCACTTGCCATGTCACTTGCCACGTCACCTGCCACAAGTTTTGGATTGTCCACTTGCCACATCACTTGCCACATCACCTACCACGTCACCTGCCATAAGTTGTGGATTGTCCACTTGCCACGTCACTTGCCACGATATGTGGATTGTCCACTTGCCACGGCACCTGCCACGTCACCTGCCACAAGTTTTGGATTGTCCACTTGCCACGTCACTTGCCACGTCACTTGCCACGTCAGCTGCCACGTCACTTGCCACAAGATGTGGATTGTCCACTTGTCACATCACCTGCCACATCACTTGCCACATCACCTGCCACGTCACCTGCCACAAGTTGTGGATTGTCCACTTGCCACGTCACTTGCCACATCACCTGCCACGTCACTTGCCACGAGATGTGGATTGTCCACTTGCCACGTCACCTGCCACGTCACCTGCCACAAGTTTTGGATTGTCCACTTGCCACGTCAGCTGCCACGTCACTTGCCACAAGATGTGGATTGTCCACTTGTCACATCACCTGCCGCATCACTTGCCACATCACCTGCCACGTCACCTGCCACAAGTTGTGGATTGTCCACTTGTCACGTCACTTGCCACATCACCTGCCACGTCACTTGCCACAAGATGTGGATTGTCCACTTTCCACGTCACCTGCCATGCCACCTGCCACAAGTTGTGGATTGTCCACTTGCCACGTCACCAGCCACATCACCTGCCACAAGTTGTGGATTGTCCACTTGCCACACCACTTTCCACGTCACCTGCCACAAGATGTGGATTGTCCACTTGCCACGTCACCAGCCACATCACCTGCCACAAGTTGTGGATTGTCCACTTGCCACATCACTTTCCACGTCACCTGCCACGTCACCTGCCACAAGTTGTGGATTGTCCACTTGCCACGTCCCTTGCCACGTCCCCTGCCACAAGTGGATTGTCCACTTGCCACATCAGCTGCCACAAGTTGTGGATTGTCCACTTGCCACATCAGCTGCCACAAGTTGTGGATTGTCCACTTGCCACGTCACCTGACACAAGTTGTGGATTGTCCACTCGCCACGTCACTTGCCACATCCCCTGCCACAAGTGGATTGTCCACTTGCCATGTCACTTGCCACGTCCCCTGCCACAAGTGGATTGTCCACTTGCCACGTCACCTGCCACAAGTTATGGATTGTCCACTTGCCACGTCACATGCCAGTCACCTGCCACAAGTTGTTGATTTTCCACTTGCCGCGTCACCTGCCAGGTCACTTGCCACGTCACCTGCCACAAGTTGTGGATTGTCCACTTTCCACGTCACTTGCCACTTCACCTGCCATGTCACTTGCCACAAGTTGTGGATTGTCCACTTGCAATTGCAATTGTTTAAAATATTTTTCTAATGGTTTTTCATCATTTGCAATCATTTTTGAGATTTTTAATGTAAAAAAAAAGGTCACCTTTAAAAACGCATATAAACGCAAACGCGGCTAAACGCGGTAGCGGCGTTTTGCCGCGTTTTACCGCGTTTGCCGCGTTTTGCGTCTGAAACGTGGAAATTTTTGCTTCTGAACGCATTTTTTTGCTTCTGGAAAAACGAGATTAAACGCAACTGCATAAAAATGGAAAAAAAACGAGACTGTGTGCATGGACACATAGGATAACATTGAATGAGTTCAGGAGCAGTTGAAAAAACTGTCCAACTGCATCTGAACGCGCGTTTAACTGCGTCTCGTGTGCATGAGGCCTAAATCCGGATTGATCCGCGTGAACCAACGCCGTAATCACAGTGTTCAGTCGGCTGGCCAAGACCTTGGCCAGCAACTTGGCGTCCACATTAAGGAGGGAAATTAGGCGGTACAAAGAACAATGTTCGGGAGGTTGTCCAGATTTAAGGATGACCACTATAACTGCCTCAGCCATTGTCGGAGGCAGCAGCTCCCCCTCCATGGCTTTTTGCAATACTGATTTAAATGAAGGTAGTATTTCCTCCACGTAAGTTTTAAAGAATTCGGCAGGTATTCCATCCGGGTCAGCCGTTTTACTGTTTTGTAGGGAAGCTACTGCCCTCTGTAACTCCTCCAGCCGGATAGGGCCTTCTAAAGTGTCTCTAAATGTGGATGTCAGGCAGGGGAGCTCCACCCCATCAAGGTATGTTGTCAGTTCTTCGTCTGTGCACCATACAGGTCTCGATAGAACGAAGCAAATCTATCATTAATGGATGAGTTGTGCCATCCGAATCGCAAATGCACGGGATTGTCACCGGGGAGGAGCTTTCCCTCGCCAGCCATGCCAGCATACTACCAGTCTTTTCCCTGTGTTCAAAGATTCTTTGGGATTGGTGTAGAAATTTTGTTTTGGTGGCTGATGTCCGCAACAGGAGAACGTCCCTCAACGCTGCCTGGAAGTTAGAGTATGCCCTTGGCGTCCCTGACTTAATGTATTCCTCCTCTGATGCTGTCATTCTTCCTCAGCCTTTCGAGTCTTTTCCGTCAGATCCTTATAGATCTGACATATATGCAACTGCAAGCTTTACCTTAATTAAAGGCCTTAAATGCGTCCCAAGATGTGATCAGGGACACCAAATGGTCCAATACCCGCTAATACTGTCTCGCTTCAGACATATATGGCTCGGATATTCTGGAATCAGCCAACCAGAACCTGGACAGTCTCCACAAACTCTCTCCTGGTGTACTGGACACGTTCAGCTTCAAAGCAATCGGGGTGTGATCGGGTATGCCTCGGGGAAGAATGGTGATGTCCCTGACCCTTGGCAAGACAGACCCCCCCCCCCCCCCCGCATAGGTGAGGTCTATGCATGAAAGGCTCTTGTGCGAGGCCGAGTGGCACGTATAAGCCCTTCGAGAGGGGTTATGCCACCTCCAGACATCAGTAAGATTAGTGGCTTCTGCCCAGACGAGCAGCTCCAAGGATGAGCCTGCTCCGCGTGAGAGTCTGTCCAACCCAGGATCAGGGGCCAGGTCTCCCAGCATCACTACATTATCTGTAGCATAAACAGAAATTTTATAAATAAGTTGTTTAAGTAACCTAGTGGAGGCCGGGGGGGGGGGGGGGGTGCAACTACAGCCCCACCACCACTAGCTCCAATCTGTCTATCATGGCGTAAAGTATAACAAATAGTCCCTCTGGGTCTAGTTCCAACGACAGCAGCTTAAAGGGCAAGGATTTATGAACAAGGATGCTGACCTCTCTAGAGTAATTAGTGTATGTGGAATGGTAATGATGTCCCACCCAGGGCCGTCTAACACTCAAAAGCTTGCTGCCTGTTAAGTGGGTTTCCTGCGATATACATATTTGGGGATGGTAAGTTTTAAGAAATTGAAACACTAGTGACCTCTTCACTGAGGAGTTCAAGCCCCTGGTGTTCCATTTCCATGAGACAATAGTACAGCCAGCCATAGTCATCTGTTGTTACAGTTTTAAGCCATAGGCCTCTACTTGGGGGCAGATGCAAGGTCCGGACCATTGTGCAGGTTAAGACGTGGCACCCTAAATAGCCAGTGACATACATGATTACATCGCTTGTGAAAAACAATACAAGAACCAAACATAACAGAACAAACCCAGCCAACCCCCCCCCCCACCCCGCCAACCCCAGCCCCAACCTTGGGGAGGCTCAGGATCCCAATTTAGAACCAAGGTGAATACGCCTGTTATGGGGGGACGTGTGCAAAATGGCATCAGCATTCCAGCGGTTAGATATTACATCTAGTCTCTTGCTGGAGATCGGATCAAAAAAAGCCGCTGCAGGCTCACAGCTATTGCCAGGGGTACAGTCTTGAACAAAAACGTTGCAAAGTTAATCAAAATATTCCAGCCATTACTACGGGAGAAAGCCTCAGTCAGCCACAGCAGCAGGGATCGAGGCATGTGAGCTCCCAATAACCCTGTCCCACGAAAGGGTGGGTATTCAGTGGTACTAGATGGGTGATCTGAGCCAAGGGTCCCCACTCGGGCTGATGTATAAGAGCAAATTATTACACTACAAGCATGCTCTCTCCTCCAGCCTAAGACAGTAATCTACAAGCCACTGGGGTAAGCCCTGATAATTTGATCGTATGGTGCCACATGTGCCAATTCCATGAAACAAGTGACTAAAAAGTAGCACACTCATGTAATAATTGTCCACATACAAGTGGTACACTATTCTGAATAAGAGTGACACCATATTCCACAAAATCTTACCAGCGCCCCCTATGTAGTCTGGCCAGTTCTCTGGCTCTACATAACTATCTCTTCTCTCGTAAACTATAAAACTATATGTATAGCCTGTTGCCCTGTCACAAAGATTATACATCTTGACCCCATATCTGGTACACTTGCTGGGAAGATACTGTTTGAATGACAAGTGGCCAGAAAACGTAATCAGGGACTCCTCAATGCAGACAACTTAATCAGGAGTAAACAAGGTTGCAAACTGCTGGTTGAAGTGGTTTACAAGGGGCCAAATTTTGTAGAGCCGATCGTGTTCAGGGTCACCCCAAGGGCGACAGAGATGAAATGCAGGATCTGCAAGATCTGCTCATACCGTGTCCTGGTCATGGAGGCAGAGAACAAGAGCATATGGTGAATTGGGTCAGTGGACCAATATTATTATTTATTATACAGGTTTTATATAGCACCAACCGTTTGCGCAGCGCTTTACAATAGGACATCAACTTTTATTTTTATTTTTTTTAAGTTATGCCCATGAGGAGGGAAAGGCCCAGGAAGGCCTTAAATTCGGAGACTGTAATAGGTCTTAAATCTCTGGCAAGGGTGAACTGGGGATTAACAGCGATGAATCAGCATACAAATTGCTTTGGTTGAATATATTTTTATTAACCATTTTTTTTTTAGAAAGGTAGTTGGGGGTATAGAATAAAGAATAACAGGTGGTATATAAATTGGTGGTTGAAAGCTGCCACATTTACAGTGCACAAAATCAATTTATAAAATGCGGGTATCATCAGAGGGGCCGTGGCGACCAAGCTCTAAGATGGACGCTTGAGTCAGGAGCTCCGCTCGCCAGCCATAGAGAAAGACCAGCATCCGCGCCCACCGGCTACACAGGCGGCTATAGTCATACCAGGGGATCGGCGGCACAGCGAGGGGATGTCGCGGTGGAGGAAAAACACTCCACAGCCGCAGAAAATGGCACATTCCTTCTCAGCGAAGTCCCGCAGGCTCCCGCAAAATGGTGGTGGCCCACTCCCTCAACACTCTGCAGACCAGGCTGCACAGCACAGAAAAGGCAACGGAGGCCTGAACACAGCACCGAGGCAGGATAGCTCCCAAAGCGGCACACCCTCCGGTACCTCCAGTCCTGCTACGAGGAGCCTGGCTAAATCTAAGCCCAGACTGATCTCCCCTGACAGGAATCAAGACGCTCAGGACATGGAGGTAAGCGCACTGCAGGGAAACCAGGCCGCACAGCCATCACATGCCCCTGACCCCATAGCTGACTTTCCCACAGCAGACAGGCCTATATCAGACACTATGCTGAAAGAAATGCTGATCTCGCTCAGATCAGCTCTCCACACTGATATGGTCAAAGGAATAAATCAATGTCACAAGGAGGTGCAGGCTATAGGGGTCAGGGTGGATCGGGTTGAGCGTAGGATGGAAGAACACACTGCCACATACAATGTAATGGTTGACGCTCATGCGGCACAAGGAGAGGATATCACATGGCTGAAAGACAAGGTCGCAGACCTTGAGGACAGAAGCAGACGCAACAATATAAAGCTGAGAGGTATACAGAAATTGGTCCCTGCAACACAACTCCTGCAGTTTGCCCAAACATTGTTCTCAACTCTGGTGCCTGCTCTAAACACATAAGACCTGATAGTGGATAGGATCCACAGGATCCCTAAACCCTCCCGGAAGGCACCCCAAGGGACACGTTATTGAGGATTCACTTCTACCATGTGAAGGAACAAATCTTCCAAGCTGCACGCAAACCAGAAAATATTCCCCCACAGTATGCTAACTTGCAAATCCTACCAGATCTCTTTAGGCATACTTTGCAGAGAAAGCGTAATCTGGCCTCCATCACAAAAGCCCTAAGGAGCCATAGAATCCTATACAAGTGGAAGTACCCTGCCACGCTCATCATCACACATAATGGGCTTACAAAATCCATAACCACGATGGAGGAAGGCATTGCAACCCTAACACACTGGGGGATCATGCGAGATCAAGCAGCCCATCCCACTACCTTGCCGCATCCTCAACTGCTCCATGAAGAATGGCACTTGGTTTCGCACAAGCGCAATAATAGGAAACAAGCTGGGAGTAGCTCATAACTTCTCCATACAACCTTTCTCATATCTCCCTGGCTAACGGAGTCTATTGTTAGTCTCCAATCACCCCGTTACCAAGTTCAGCAGTCACGTCTGCACACGGCTCAGTTTTAAGATCCTTTTTTACCATATCTATGTTGAACCATTTTGTTTTTTGTTTCTCTTTTTTTCTCTCTTCTTTCTATGCTACACGCAGTGAATACTTCCTCAAGGCCATGCCGCCCAATGTTGAGGTTCTGTCTGCTACCATGCAATCGCCAGTGAAGACAAACCAAATGACCGCATGTGGACACAGTGAGTACCAAGCACTTGATGCCACTCAGACCATAACCAAACACCAAAGATGACTATCACATGCTTATTAAATGTTAGAGGGTTAAACCACCCTGCTAAAAGATTTTCAGTCTGGAAGGAGGCCCGCAAACACAAGGCGGATATACTTTTAATCCAGGAGACTCACTTCCAAAAGCTAACAACCCCAACCTGTACTAACAAGGACTACCCACACATATTTTTGGCATGCACTCCTGATGGCAAAAAAGGTGGGTGATGATAGCCATAAGAAACAACATATCATTCCAACTTAAAGAGTTTTTAATCGACGGCAGTGGTAGATACGTAATTCTAACAGGGGATTTTTACTGCAAACCTTTTACCCTTGTGACACTCTATGCTCCTAATACTCACCAATTGAGATTCCTCAAACAAGTGATCAAGAAAGCTAACTCCATGATCTACGGACATCTTCTCATCGGAGGAGACTTTAACTTCATAGCAGACTCCAAGCTTGACACTACCACTGTTAAACCGCAAAGACCATCAAATCTACTTTCTGCACACAAACAATCGTTTTAATGCCTGGAGAGGAACTATACTTTTTTCTCCACCAGATATTGCTCATACTCGCAAATAGATATGTTTTTGACCGACAAGTGGCTTCTGCAGCGGGTTCATGATATCACGTGGTCTAATCACGTTGCAATCTCTTTGACTATTAACGAACAGGGTGCTTCCCCCTCACCATCTATCTGGCGCTGTAATGTCAGGCTCCTTCAGGAACCTAAATTACACCCAGTGGTCTATTGACATCTTAGGGATTTCTTCGAAAAACAACTACACTCCTGAAACTGACCCATTCACTCTCTGGAATGCCCACAAAGCATTCATGAGAGGCATTCTCATACAACTAGGAGCCTTAGAAAAGAAACAATATAATACACTATTCAACGACATATTGAATGAAATCCACTTGTTAGAAACACAAAACAAAGCATCCCCCACACCAGCCTTAGCTAATACACTCTCCAACCTTAGGGACAAACTGAGAGGCCTCCTCACACAACAATTTGATAAACACCTACATAGACTACAACTCAACTCCTATGCCAACCCAAATAGAGCAGGGAAATACCTAGCAAACAGAATAAAAGCAGCACGCAACAGATCCAAAATTGCTTACTTATTACATCCCACCACACATCACAAGACCACAAATCCCCAAGAAATAGCGAACCAATTCGCTGACTACTATGGAGCACTGTACAACCTGCACACAGAAGTAACAACCCCGCAACCAACTACACATAGTATACAAACATTCCTGCAGAAAATAAATCTCCCATCCCTATCAGAGGAACATTTAGCTCAATTGAACGCCCCATTCACGACTCAGGAAATTGAAAAAAACATATCCACAGAGCCCAATGGTAAATCTCCAGGACCTGATGGTTTCAGGAATGAATACTTTAAGGTCTTCAAGGAAATAATTTCTCCACACCTCCTTGAGGTTTTCAAAAAAGCAGAAAACACATCTTCTCTCCCTCCTGAGATGCTGAAAGCCCACATTATAACCTTACCAAAATCAGGGAAGGATCCCACTACTTCAGCCAACTTTAGGCCAATCTCTCTACTGAACTCGCATGTAAAAATATATGCCAAATTACTAGCCAAAAGATTAACAAATATAATCCCCTGCATCATACCAAGAGACCAGATGGGATTTGTGAAGGGGAGGCAGACCTCAGACGCCACTAGGCGCATTATCAATGTTATTCATCATGCAACGACAACAAGAACGCCTTCTCTGCTTCTATCTATAGATGCAGAGAAGGCGTTCGATAGAGTTCACTGGACATATTTGGAGGCAGTGTTAGAAAAATTTGGTTTCAAAGGTCCGATACTTACAGCAATTCTGGCTCTTTATTCTTGTCCATCAGCACAGGTCTAAACGTCGGGTCTACTGTTCAAACCTTTCAATATATCCAATGGCACTCACCAGGGTTGCCCTCTTTCCCCAACCATATTTAACTTAATGATTGAACCATTGGTAGAATCTATACGTATGAATAACAACATCAAGAGCTTCACTTTTGGAAAGTCCAAACACATCATAAACATATTCGCTGACAATGTTATCCTATTATTAACAGACCCACTGACATCCCTACCACAGGCCCACAAAACATTATCAGACTTTGTTGAAATCTCATATTATAAAGTTAACTTAAATAAATCACTGATTTTGGACATGGGAGTACACCAGCACGCAAAAAAAAAAGTTACAAACTACCCTCCCATACTCCTGGACCACTAAAGGCATCACATACCTGGGTATGACGCTGACCAACACACTCTCTACCCTAGCTGACAGAAATCTTAAACCACTACTGCCCAAAATAGATAAACAACTCACAGACATTGCTAGACGAGAGCTGTCATGGCTTGACAGAATTGCGTCCTTTAAGCTATCCATATTGCCACAAATACTCTGTGTTCTGCTCACTACCAATCCCAATACCTATGCACAATATTAACACACTGGGGGGCGTGGTTTGACCTCGGTGGAAGATGGCAGCTTATCTTCTCAGCTCCTGCCGACTGAGAGAAACATCGGCTTCTAACGGAGGAATTTCACCCTTCTTTCTCTGCTCAAATAATGGGAACTTCATCCCGAAGCTCCTCGGCATCCCGCTCGAGGTCCCCCAGGGAAAATACCGGCCGCCTGAGCCAAAACATACCTGATATGTTCCGGAGCCAAACGGGCAATATGGCGGCGCCACGAGGTACGGCACAAGCTACAGGCCTCTCTAACAGCGCGCGCCGGCGGATCCCCCCGGCCGAAGAGGACATTGTTCTTACTCCCCAGCAACAACCTAGCCTACAGGACCTCCGTTCCGTGGCCGCCGACATCAAGGACACCCTTACAGCGGCCCTCACTGCTGCAATCTCGGACCTGCGAGTAGATATCCAAGCTATCTCGGGCAGAGTGCAGGAAGTGGAAAATGTTTTGGAGTCCCATTCCACTGTGATCCGACGTTCCTGTCAGACCATGGATATTCACACCTTGCAATTGAGGGATCTCAATCGCCACATCGAAGACTTGGATAACCGCGGAAGGCGCCACAACCTCCGTATCCGCGGTTTACCCGAATCCATAGAAGCGGAACACCTGCTATTAGAGGTAACGACTCTATTTAATAATCTATTGGACAGACCTACCGCCACCCAGATTGGTATGGAGCGGATCCACCGCGCTTTACGCCCCAGGGGGAAGGAAACAGACCCCCCAAGGGATGTTGTTTGCTGTATAATTGATTACCAGCTGAAGGAAGCCATCCTGAGAAAAGCCCGGGAGACGGAACCCCTGATGTACAACGGCGCAAACATTCGCCTATTTCAGGACTTGTCAAACATTACGCTGCAACGACGAAGAGAATTGCGCCCAATTCTAGACGTTCTACGAGCCAAGGGAATACCTTATCGTTGGAAGTTTCCCTTCGGACTGTCCGCCTCGGCACACGGTCGGTCTGCTCTATTGCGTGTCCCGGAGGACCTTCGTCACTTCTGCGAAACCTTGGAAATTCCGATGACAGCGGTACCCGATTGGTATGCGGACTTCCGACCGACCATACTCAGACGAGCCGCTCCACGTGATGACACCATGGACTCTCAGGATTCCCGCTCTCGGAGGAGACGTTCCCCTTCGGATCCAAGAGCCCATCCCTTGGCTTCGGGTCAAACGCTCGGACTCAGCCCGACGAAAGCACCGCAGTCCAGGAGAGCCCGTCGGGATCGTTGAAGCTTTGCCTTGAGTCAACCGAACGAACAGTTAAGTTACGGATCAGGTTGCAGGTTGCTGTTTTCATAGCCCTTCGGAGGCTGATTGGACCCTGAGTATATTCACTAACTTTCGTATCTTTTTCTGGTGTCCCCCTTATCTTTTGTTTTTGTTTTAGTGTGTTGCTGGTTGTTTTTCTCCCTCTAGGTTATTTAAGGCTCTTACATGGTCGCCCACTGGTGCGTTCGTTCCGCACCACCTACCGAACGGTAGGAAGAGGGTCATTTTTCTTTTAACAGGCAACCCCATTTTTTTTTTTTTTTCTCTCCCATCTGTCTAGGTCACCTATTCCCATTTTTGGCCTCCTCCCTTAGACCATATGAGTTTTTTTTTTCTAATGTACTCTCTCTCCAGTCGGCCAGCTTAGACCGGTTATTGTTACTGTTAGTGTTGTTATTGTTCTAAATTGTTCTAACTCTTTGGATTATTTCCACTGTCTCAAACCGACCCCCACGCAGTGATACGATAGATTTTACTTTTTTGCAGTCGTTCTGCTTCCAGTATTCCACTGCATCACTATTGGTAAATATATATTGTGTGTTTTATATTTGAATTTAGTTTCATGATCTCCTTAGATTAGCAAGCTGGTTCTTGCTATTTTCCTTTTTTTTTTTTTTTTTTTTCTTTTCTCTCCTCTGATATAACCTACGCATCAGCGCGCGTAGGGTTTTCTTACTCTTTTTTATTTTCTTTTGTCCATTTTCATTTGATTCTCCCCCACCTTTCCCTCCTTTGCCTCCCCCTTCCCTTACCCTAGGGATATACCTTATAAGTTCCATCTTCCTACTTTCTCTGCTCTCCCGGGGAATCACTCTCAGGCCCTGAGCCCGAAGGTAGTCTGGTTCACTTCCCTCCCTTCTCTTCTACTCTCACTCCAGTTCACCAATTGTCTTAAGCTCGGGATTAGCCGCATTTCTTTTCCTTCCCCATTACTTAATAACATGTCAAAATCCCATAGTAGGCCCGAAAATGGGCTTTTAACCTTAATATCCCTAAATGTTAGAGGTCTCAACATACCAGAGAAACGATCTCAAGTCTTACTTGAATTGCATAGATACAAAGCTGATATTGCTTTCCTCCAGGAGACGCATTTTAAAACGGGTTCCGCTCCAAAGTTCTCTAATTTCCGCTTCCCTACCTCTTTGCATGCCACTAATCAATATGCCAAGACCAAGGGAGTATCCATTTTAATTGCAAAACATTGCCCATTCCAAATTCTGGACACTTGTGTTGATGAAGATGCTCGCTACCTTTTTGTTAAAGGCACGCTCTACGGCAAACCTATCACCTTAGCCAATATCTATGCACCTAATCATGGCCAGGTCCCGTTTTTTAATGCGGCTCTTAGAGAACTTATCACATTTCAGGAAGGTATGCTAATTCTCGGTGGAGACTTTAATGTCCCCCTAAATCCTCCTCTTGACACTTCTAATGGTGCTTCCTCCATACCGTTTAGAGCACTTAGGTCGATCAAAGATAGACTACACGAACTAGCGTTACACGACTCCTGGAGATTGTTAAATCCCAATGTTAAGGACTATACGTATTATTCAACCCCATGTAATAAGTATTCTAGGTTGGACCATATCTTCATTTCACAAGATGATCTTCCATCCCTGCATTCCGCATCCATCCTCCCCATGTATTTATCTGATCACAATCCAGTATCTCTGACCTTGGATATCGCACAGGCCCCCACCAGATCCCCTATTTGGAGGCTTGACCCGTCTTTACTCACAGATGAAACTATTACGGCCACCATATCTCAGCGATTAACTTTTTTCTTTAGAGAAAACGCTTCCCCAGACATGTCCCCCTTGACGCTTTGGGAAGCTCACAAGTGCACGATAAGAGGAGATTTTATTGCTATCTCGGCCAGACGGAAAAAGGAAAGGAAGGCTCTCATTTCTAAATTGTCCCAACGCATACAGTTTTTAGAAAGAGCTCACAAACGCTCCCAGGCTTTAGCAACACTCCCAGCTTTGCTCCAAGCCCGGACAGAGCTTTTAGAGGTCCTCAATAGGCAAATACGTCGAAATTATGCCCTCACACAAAAAACCTATTATGAATATGGGAATAAAGCTGGAAAACTTCTGGCAAGAGCCCTCAAACGGAAGAAAGCCGCTATGACCATACATTCCATTACTGACCCCCAAGGACGGAAATTGACGGCTAGTGATCACATAGCGCAACAATTTGTGACATATTATTCCCAGTTGTCCTCCCACCAGTGACAGTTCCCGGCTTCAGATGATCAATGACTTTCTTTCCACCTATAGCCCCGACCCTATGTCGGCATCGGCTGCAGCTGACTTGGAAAGACCCTTGTCTTCCTCAGAATTAGATTTGGTACTTAAGCAACTGAAACCTGGGAAAAGCCCGGGCCCAGATGGGTTAACGTCAGGTTATTATAAGACATTCATTGATCCCCTCAAGCCGCATTTTCTGTCCGCCTTTAATTCCTTAGCGCTTGGCGATTCACCTCCTAGAGACCTGTTGACGGCTCACATAACCGTGATCCCTAAACCAAATAAGGATGCATCACTTGTGATGAATTATAGACCAATATCCCTACTAAATGTTGATCTCAAGATCTTCGCAAAGATATTGGCCAACCGTCTCTTGCCCCTCCTGCCCGACCTGGTCTCTTTGGACCAGGTTGGCTTTGTACCGGGCAGAGAGGCAAGAGACAATACGCTCAAAGCTATCAACATTCACCACTGGTTATCGTCCTCTCGTCAGCGAGGTTTCTTCCTTTCCCTTGACGCGGAGAAGGCGTTTGACAGGGTGGCCTGGGACTATATGTCAGCGGTTCTCCAGAGGATAAGATTACAGGACCACATGCTCCATTTTATCTTAGCTTTGTACTCGTCCCCAACAGCTAGAGTCCGAGTTAACGGCCACTTGTCGGATGCCTTCTCCGTGTCAAATGGAACTCGCCAGGGCTGTCCCCTCTCACCCTTGATTTTTGTGTTGACCCTGGAACCATTGCTTAACCGGTTGCGGGCTAACCCTAGCATCAAGGGAGTTGCAATATCTGATTCTACCTACAAATTAGCCGCTTTTGCGGATGACATTCTCCTATTTTTGACAGACCCTCATGTATCCTTACCTAATGTACTTGCGGATTTTGCTACTTTTAACACCCTATCTAATCTGCAAATTAATCTATCCAAATCAGAAGCCCTGAATATTTCTTTAGATCCTGAGACGCTAACATTATGCAAAGCCAATTTCCCCTTTAAATGGGTTAATGACGCCATCACTTATTTAGGAATCAAGCTCCCTACTCACCTATCTAACCTGTATGCACTCAATTATACCCCGCTCATTCGAAACATTCAGAAAGATCTTAATGATTGGTCGTCCGGTATGTTTTCGTGGTTTGGAAGGGCGGCTGTCCTTAAAATGAATATCCTCCAGCGCCTGCTATATATTTTTCAAACAGTTCCCATCAACGTACCCCAGACTTTTTTTACCTTATACAGATCAGCCATACGCCGATTCCTATGGGGCGCTCAACGTCCCAGACTTAGTCTTGACAGGCTAGCTCTACCCAAAATAGCAGGAGGTATAGGTTTACCAGACG
Source organism: Lithobates pipiens (assembly GCF_037356315.1). NCBI lineage: Eukaryota > Metazoa > Chordata > Amphibia > Anura > Ranidae > Lithobates > Lithobates pipiens. The sequence goes on from NW_027507758.1 coordinate 210,255,593, forward strand.
TGTCTAAGTACCATTGGGCTTGCCAGTTGATTCGTATTATTGATTGGAATGTCCATACTCTCTCGAAAGATTGGGTTACTATAGAACAAAAATTCACTAAATTACCGATAAGTTCACTGCCTTGGCTGGCCTCAGAACACATACCTAGTTCGTGTACGCAGCATCCACTAATTGGGTGCACACTTCAAATGTTCCGGAAGGCCTGTAAGGGGCACCGCATTTCCTCTGTAATTGGTCCACTAACTCCAATCAGACAGAATCCGGCATTCCCTGCGGGCGTGTCAACCTCTTTTATGTCGGAATATTGGCCCCATGCTGAGATGCAGGCAAGACATTTCTTTTCTGGAGGATCGTTTTTAGACCGGGCTGGTATCCCCTCACGGAATGTTGATCGCGTCTGCCCTATGTGGACTTATTTCCAATTGCGACACTTCTTAAACGACCCCTGTAAGCGCAGTGACTTCTCTAGACAACCCACCTTGTTTGAAAATTTATGCATGCAAACAGAACAACAAAGACACTTAATTTCTACTATTTACCCAATCTTGTTTTCGACCCATGACCCTAAATCCAATGTGGCCGTTCGAAGCTGGGAAAAAGATCTTGGCCTTAATCTCTCCCCAGACGAGTGGGAAAATATTTACACGCTGATTCATAAAGGTTCTATTAATGTGTCAGCCCAAGAGAACGGCTTTAAGATCTTCTCAAAATGGTATAAAACTCCGACCAAATTGAACAAGATCTCCCCGAATATATCCTCCAAATGCTGGCGCTGCTTGCAGGATACAGGTTCCATGCTACACATATGGTGGTCCTGCCCTAAACTCCAACCCTTTTGGCAATCTGTACACCGACTGACTTCCAAGATCACGACTTACCAGTTGGATTATACTCCTGGGCAAATGTTATTACACTATTCTTCGATCCCCTTTAACCAATATCATCGTTCATTAGCTCTCCACCTAATCAATGCGGCCAAGATGTGTATTCCCACATTATGGAACTCCACGAAAGTACCGACAATTGCGGATTGGTTTAAACGCATTTCTAGAATTGCGGAAATGGAAGATCTCATACACCAAGCTAAAGACACAGCGTCTAAATTCACGAAGATATGGTCCTGCTGGAACCACTTTAAATTCTCTAATGAATATAAACTTCTACTTTCACAATGAGAGAATGCTCCCCCAGCTTTCGAAAGCTTAGGATAAACTTAGTATTGCCCCCCCTACCACCCTCAGGCTGGTTCTGAGGGCAGCTGTCCTTCCTTGGAAATGTTTCCATATCTGACATGTATGTACGTAGGCGGAGCATTTTCTTTTTTTTTTTTTTTTTTTTTTAGTATGGGTATCCCCTTTCTATGTTTCACTCTGGGATCCCTACCTGTCCCCTGTCTTCCCGCTCCCCTCCATCTCCCAAGCTCAGTCGTTAGTTGTTTTTTCTTTTCTCTTTTTGTTTTGATTTTTCTGGTGTTTAGCTGTATGTTTAATTGTTGGTAGCACTAGGGGGGTCGCTAGAGGTCCGTGACCGCACCCCCACACCTCTCCAAGCTTTATAATATGTCACAATTGCTGCCAATTGAATCCCCAAGCCCATGGACATAATAGTTTCCAGTCACCTTTATGCTGGACATATGACGATCCATTGTAAAGTTTGTTAAGTACGCCTTAGCACGTATTTTTCCTGTTTTGTTTTTCCTTATTTTGTAGACATGTGTTCTGTTTACTTCAATGATTCCTGTTCATTATTCGAATGTGACATTTCTGTACTATACTGCTCTGATGTGCTGAACTGTAAGTTTTTTTGCAACCTTTACAATAAAACTTTTCTTGGAAAAAAATAAAATAATTATTTGAATAAATATTAACACACTGTCCAAAGTAATGTGGAAATTCACGTGTGGGGGTAAAAAAGCCAGATGTCCACACAGTAGCCTCACACCTCACAAATCAATAGGGGGAGCTGGATGCGTGGACCTAAAGGATTATTTGTGGGCTACGGGACTTGACCAACTCAAGCACTGGTTTCAACACACAGACAGCCCGATGTGGGTTGAACTAGAAACATCACTGCTTCCCGTAGACAACCTCACTGCTTTCCTAATGAGTGACATCTGGGACACTGGGGGTATGTCTCCTACCTTACAAATATCACTGCAGGCGTGGAGATTCCTCCTAAAACATGACTGTAGGGACTTGAGAGTAATACCATACAATTTCCCGATAGAACTCCTGGGAGCTAAAATTCCTCTACTCCAAACCACACATCTTAAGGCAACAAATATTTGTCACATACCAGAATTATTCAATAGCTAGAAACCAAAATCAGCAGAACAAATTATGATGGAATATGACCTACCAAACACCATGTGGTTTTCTTGCACACGCATTTCCCACTACCTAAGGATGCACCCGTTACCCTCCATCCATCTATGCACCAAAGCCTGGGGATTCTATTCAGATATGTCACAGCATGCCAAAGGTATATCACTATTCTATAATCTTTTGCAGGGAAAACAAACCTTTACCAAAAATTCGGCCCTTAGGAGGTGGGAAATAGATCTATCTGCCACCTTCTCTGATGAACAATGGCTACACACTTTCAAAACTATCCACAGAGCCTCCCATTGTGTGAACCACTGGGAAATTACATTGAAAATTATTAACAGATGGCACTAAACTCCATACAGACTTTCCGTCCTTTTCCCGACATCATCTCCTCTATGTTGGAGAAACTGTGGCCAAGTTGGCAACTTATTACACACACTGAGGGAATGCCTGAGCCTGACCAGCCTATGGCATAAAATATTCCAAGTAATCTCCTATCTCACGGGTATCCTAACCCCCCAAACTCTACCCTAGCTATATTACACATTGGCATGGAAATATTTCCACGAGTGGATAGAGCTATGGTGACCCACATACTGCCAGCAACCCGAAACCTTATACTTTGTAACTGGATGAACGCAATAGCCATTAATATATCTGAAGTAATCATTATAGTTAATAGGAACCACTCTTTCGAACGGTTACTAGCGATTAATTCTTTAAGCAGCCGACAATTCGATAGGGATTGGAAAATATGGAACGACAGATTCAAAATGCTATGAGTAGAAGTATCCTAATAAGTGAGATTAAAATTGCTAACTGATAAAGTAAAGTTGACAAATTGTGGATAGCATGAGACTGCTGCATGTATACTGTGTGTAATGTTTAACTGTTACTTATTCACTGTGTACATTATTTTTCTCTTTCTGTTTTGTTATCAAAAATTAGAAAATCCAATAAAAAACTATTGAGTAAAAAAATAAAAAATAAAAATGCGGGTATCATAATGTAGAGGTTGCAATCAATATCTCAGATGTGTAACATATTTCAGTAGTTGGGTATATAGAGTTACTATAAACCTAACTTGGTGGGGGGGGGGGGGGGGGTAAAGTGGGAAATAGAAGAAAGGGAAGATGGGGGGGTATAGATATACATTCAGTGTGACTCTGGTAGTTTTCCACAACATGGGTGAGCTCAGATGGTTAGAAGCCCGTTCACCAGTGTGAGGTCATCAAGACATCTGGACCATCTACACTGGTGTTCCGTCTGTCAGTTCTAGGTTGTTGTTCAGCTCATCCTTTAGTAACTCTATTCAATAGTATATCCAATGCAGAGTAGTGTACCCAGACATACCACAGTACCTTGTGTTTATCCCAGTTGTCTCCCTCTCTGGCATGGATCTCCTCCATTAACATAATCTTATTGAGAATGGTGATCCACCTATGGATATGGGGGGGGGGGGGGTGCCTCAGATTTCCAGTATTTTGTGATCAATTGTCTGGCTGCTGATAGAAAAAAACCTAAGAAGATTGGTTTTCTGGGATTTAACTGATACTGGTAGTATTGACAATATGTCTATTTTAGGGGAGAGAACATGTTTTATTCATGTTCAATTTAAAATTACTGTGGGAGCCGAAGCGAGCAAGTTCATGGAGAAAGGAGGTGATGCTGATGTGCAGCTGTGTTACATAGAGCAATACGTTGTCTGCGTACAAGGAAAGCTTACAGTGGGCTGAGGGTGTGTTTATACCATTTATGGATTCATTACTAGGTATTGCCTGGGCTAAGTGTTCTATGGTGATGGTGAAGAAGAGGGGGGAAGGTGGGCAGCCTTGTCTGGTTCCGTTGTTGATCGGGAATGTCGCTAAGTGTTCACCGTTCGCTGTAACTTTCGCTGATGGGTTGGAATAGAGGGACATGATTTTTGCTAGGAGTCTGGGACCTAACCCTATCTGCTGAAGTGTTAGTTTGAGACACAGCCAGCTTACCATGTCAAATGCTTTTTAACAGACAATTCTAAAGGAATCGTATCCAGGATGTATGGACTGCTGATGTCGTTGGGAGAGCTGGAGATCCTGCCATATATCAAAAAGTGGGAAAAGGAATTAGCAACACAGAGGGATAAAGACACAATAAGTAAAATATTAAGATTAACACATTGTTCGGCAATAGACAGTAAAACAGCTGAAATTAACTATAAGTGCCTAACTAGATGGTACAACACTCCGGATAAGACTGCGAAATACCAACAGGGAAGATCGGCAGAATGTTGGAGGGGCTGTAAAACCACAGGAACAATGGCACATCTTTGGTGGGGATGCCCAAAAATCTACTGGGGAAAGATCTTGCAAAAGATAAGAGAAATAACTAAAATAAGCGTGAAGGCGGATCCTTGGATTGTACTTTTCCACGGAACAAAGAGTAACGAAAAACAATATCAAGAAACTATCATCCCACACCTCCTTAACGCAGCAAAGAAACTGATTCCTAAAAAGTGGCAGGAGGTGGAAAGTCCAACGATGTGGGAGTGGGTAGATGCAGTCGAAGAGGTATATAAGAAGGAAAAGTTGAGTAGTGGAGAAGATAATAAAAGAGAAGCAGTAATAAAAAATGGAAATGTTGGAAAGATTTTAAGAAGGATTGGAGTTAGGCAGAATATTTAAGACCATAATAGACCTATATGGGAGGAGGATAAGAGGAGATGGAAAAACGCTGACATTTAGCTTGGGATGGGGAATGGGAATAACAGAGGTATATGATGAAAAAAAGATATGAATTTAATGAGGGAAATATATTTAATTGATATTGATACTTTCTGATATATAATGAGATGCTACAATGATGTGAAGACGAAAGGAGACAGTGATGAACGGAAAGTTGATTTATGTCTCTCTAGAGAATTCACTGACGTGGCAAATAGAAAAAAATAAGCTTTTTCCGCATCGCATGCTAACAGGTATGCGGGATGTGTTTACGCTGTGTGTAAGCGATCAAATGGAGAGTTTTTGTGGTGTTGTCTCTGGCCTCGTGGCCTGGAACAAAGCCTACCTGGTCACTGTGTAATATGGGGCCGAGACGGTTCGCAGTTATTTTGAAGAAGAATTTGAGGTCTATATTAAGTAGGGAGATGGATCTGTAATTGCTACCAATGGCTTGGTCCTTTCCTGGTTTGGGGATGACCACTATTTGGGCCTGTAATATATGGGAGGCTAAGGGGTGGGAGTCATCTGTTTCCTCAAAGGATGGTGCCATGAATGGGGCTAGTTTCTGGGCAAATGTCTGATAAAAGCACAGTGTGTAGCTATCCAGTCTGGGGCTCTTAAAGTTTTTGAAGTTTTAAATCGCAAGTAAATATTCAGATGTAGACATGAGAGTTTCAAGGTCTTCTAACAGCCGAAGGTATCGTGGGGAGGGCTGTTTCTAGGGTGTATGCCGACATGTCAGTGTCTTCTGCTCTGGGGGATGTGTGGGGTGTTGAGGTGGGAGGTAGGTTGTATAGTGAGGAGTAGTAGCTCCGGAATTTGAAGACTATTTCTGAGTTCTTATATAATTTACGGTTAGGGTGTGCCAGTATATGTGGGATGGTCTGTTTATGTTGTTTGGGGTGGAGGGTTTGTGCCAGGTGTTCGCCACAATTATTAGCCGGGGCATAATGTAAGTGTCTTCCCTTTTCACAGGACACCAAAGAGCATTCTGTTATAAGGTGAAGTAGGTCCCGCCACGTGTTAGCTAGTTCTGCCGGTGTTTTAGGGTCAAGAATGAGTTTGAGAGTTGCCTCAAGTGAGGCGATGAAGGCAAACAGATGTTTAATGTATGCAGTGCGGGCCTTTTTTTAATCGAGAGCCACGCTGTATGAATATTGCCCTCAGAACACACTTTAGTGTTTCCCACTTGTTCATGTGTGAGGTCTCGTCTGTGGCATGGGTGTGTGTAAAGTTCCTAATTGCCGCAGAGATCGCCATCGAGCAAGCCAGGTCAGTCAGTATGTTGTCGTTTAAGCGCCATGTGTGACATGTGGAGAATCTGGGTAGACTTCCTAGTGTGAGGTGTACCAGGGCATGGTCTGACCAAAGTTTGATCCCTATACGGAATTCCGGGTCAAAGTCAAGCGGTGATTAGGATAGTAGGATGTAATCTATTCTGCTGTATGGGTCATACAAGGGTCTTGTGCCGAAAAGAAAAATGTGTAGTCTCTATCAGAAGGATTAAGTATTCTCCAAGTATCCACCAAGGACAGGTTGGGGAGTATGGAGCGTATTTTGGTTAAGGTGGACGATGTTATGTGGGACTTACCGGTAGAGGAGTCCAATCTTGGCACCAATGTGGTGTTCAGGTCACCACCCAGTATCAGGTTAACGGTTCCGAATGCCTCTAGGCATGCTGCCATGGAGGACAGAAATGTAAGTTGATCCTGGTTAGGGAGATAAACGTTGGCTAACGTAAAAATCATTTGCATATGTTTCATTGCAAAACACTCTCAAACCAAGTTACTCTCAATGCAAGGTTTTACTGTATTGTATGTTTTTATGAAAAGCCATATCATTAACCACTTGCCTACTGGGCACTTTCACCCTCTTCCTGTCCAGGCCAATTTTCAGATTTCAGCGCTGTCACACTTTGAATGACAATTTTGCAGTCATGAAACTTTGTCAGGGGTCAAGTCCTAGGGAAAAAGGTGTGGGAACTCCCACCCAAGATCCACTCCCCCACCAAAAAAAAGAAAAAAAAATAGGACATCGGGGCACATCAAGGCATGGGGCACATCAAGGCATGGGGCACATCAGGGCATGGTACACATCAGGCCACATGGCACATGAGAGCACAGGGCACATTATGGCACATCAGGGCAAATTATGGGGCACATAGTACACCAGGGCACAGGGCACATCAGGGCATGGGGCACATAGCACATCAGGGCATGGGGCACATGGGGCCCATCAGGGCACATTATGTGGCACATTGGGGCACATAGTACATCAGGGCACATTATGGGGCACATAGCACATCAGGGCACATAGCACATAAGGGCATGGGGCACATCAGGGCATGGGGCACATCAGGCCACATGGCACATCAGGGTATGGGGGAAACATTGGCACATTATGGCACATCAGGGCACATTATGGTACATCATGGCACATTATGGGCACATAGCACATCAGGGCACATAGCACATAAGGGTGCGGGGCACATCAGGGCACAGAGCACATCAGGGCATGGGGCACATCAGGGAACATTATGGCACATTATGGGGCACATAGCACATCTGGGCATATTATGGGGCACATAGCACATAAGGGCAAGGGGGACATGGAGCACATCAGGTCACATGGCACATCAGGGCATAGGAAACGTTGGCACATGGGGGACATCAGGGCACATTATGGGTCACATAGCACATGAGGGCACATTATGGCACATTATGGGGCACATAGCACATCAGGGCACATTGTGGCACATCAGGGCACGTTATGGGGCACATAGCACATCAGGGCACATTATGGCACATCAGGGCACATTATGGGGCACATAGCACATAAGGGCATGGGGCACATCCGGCCACATGGCACATCAGGGCATGGGGCACAGTGGGGCACATAGAACATCAGGACAGGGGGCACATTATGGCATGGGGCACATAAGGGCACATAATGGGGCACAGTGGGGCACATAGGACATCAGAGCATGGGGCACATTATGGCATGGGGCACATCAGGGCACATAATGGGGCACATAGCACATAAGGGCATGGGGCACATCAGGCCACATGGCACATCAGGGTATGGGGAAATGTTGGCACATTATGGGGCACATAGCACATCAGGGCACATAAGAGTGCGGGGCACATCAGGCCACATGGCACATCAGGGCATGGGGCACATCAGGGAACATTATGGCACATTATGGGGCACATAGCACTTCAGGGCATATTATGGGGCACATAAGGGCACGGGGCACATCGGGGCATGGGCCACATCGGGCCACATGGCACATCAGGGCATGGGGAAACGTTGGTACATTATGGCACATCAGGGCATATTATGGGTCACATAGCACATCTGGGCACATTATGGCACATCAGGGCACATTATGGGGCACATAGCACATCAGGGCACATTATGGCACATCAGGGCACATTATGGGGCACATAGCACATCAGGGCACATTATGGCACATAAGGGCACATGGCACATCAGGGCATGGGGCACATCAGGGCACAGTACGGGGCACATAGGGCATCAGGGCAGGGGGCACATTACGGCATGGGGCACATAATGGGGCACAGTGGGGCACATAGGACATCAGGGCAGGGGGCACATTACGGCATGGGGCACATAATGGGGCACAGTGGGGCACATAAGACATCAGGGCAGGGGGCACATTACAGCATGGGGCACATAATGGGGCACATAGGAAATCAGGGCAGGGGGCACATTAGGGCATGGGGCACATAGCACACCAGGGGGCACATTATAGGGCACATCGTCATCTTACTAGGCAGTATGCAGAGTATCGCAGGAAGCGTTTGGCTGCAGTAAGTTCTCCCTCACTTCACACAGTGCTGTTCACTCCCAGGCGGCCCCTCCTCTCTTCTCGTCTATCCCCATTGGCGTGTGACATCATCTGGGATAGACCATAGACGAGAAGAGAGATGGGGCCACCGGGGAGCGAACAACGCTGTGTGAAGTGAGGGAGAGCTTACTACAGCCATACGCTTCCTGCGCTACTCTGCATACATTTCAATCGGGTGGCTTTAGTCCTGCAAAGGGAACGGCATTCCCGCTGTGAAAATAGTGCAGGGACGCCGTTCCCACGCGTTCCCGCAGGACTCAAGCCCTGAACTTTGTACCCAAACAAATTTTTTATTTATTTTTGGGACGGATAGAGCTTACTTTTGGTGTGGGTAATCACCACTGTTTGTTTTATGCTAAACAAGAAAAAACCAAAAATTAAAAAAAAAAAATTTGATATAAAATTTTCTAAATAAGTAATTTTTCTCCTTCACTTTACGTGTGCTGATTAGGCTGCACTGATAGGCACCACTGATGGGTACTGACAGGCATCACTAATGGACACTGACTGGCAGCACTGATCATCAGGATACTGTGATTGTGTTGGGAAATTTTTCTTTATCATACACCACGGGACACAGAGCCTTAAGTAATTAATGAGTTATGGGCCATCTTCAGGTGTTGACACTGGTATACCCAATACAGAAAGTTGACTCCCCTATATGTGTCAGACCCATTCTAGATCTAAAGAATCTAAATCAGTTCCTTTAATCTCCTCTAGAGGGAGTAAAGTCCCTTGTATATCCCTTGTATATCCCAGCAGCTCTGTGTCCAGCTGCAAACATCAATGTGTGTCCCAGTAGCAGGTGGGGGATTTATAATTGAACAAAGCCCCCCCCCCCCCCCCCCAATTAGGGAAACAAAGGGACCGGGGGTACAACATTTTTTTGGTGTAAAAGCTGTACTACAAAACCATCCATTTGAAGCATGTCTAAATATCATTCTTTCCTTGACAAAATGACTGCACTAAACACATTTTTAATATACATCACAACTATTAGGTTTAAATACCCCTCCCCCAGTGCGGGGCAGTTTATTAAAATAGGGGTTTAAGCAGCAACCAGCGAGTTGATGTGATTTAAACTTTTCTGTTTTTACCTGCCTTAAGAAATAGAAGCCTGTTCATAGCGGCTGCAGCCTTCCTCCTTTGGTCTGCATTCAGACCAAATGCTGTGCCGTCCACGCGCACTACGATCATTAAAAGAGGGTGGGGTCACTGAAGGGGCATGGCAAAGGCAGGCGGCACCATGTGCAGGACTCGGTGTCCTCGTGGAACTCACAGAGCACGCACTGGGCAATAATCAGGCTCACAGCTGAAACCTCTTCCTAAAGTCAGCGCTCTTGGGACAAACAGTCTCCATCAGATCACGTAAGCAGTGTATCAGGCATTTCCAGTACAGGGAAATTCAATTGCTATTCCGCATCGAAGGCAGTATGGTGGCAGTTACTACTATTACTCAGCAATAGTATATTGTCTTAAAAGTGCCCCTGCTTTTGTGCATAGCATTTTGGCTTCCAGATCTACCACAAAGGAACCAAAAATTCCACCCTCAGGCACTGGGAACTGCAGTCTTGCCTCCACACTGTCATCCTCTCCAGAGATACCAGACTTGGCAAGCCAGGGTGAGTCATTGGGACCTATTGGTGTGGCAACTACTGCTCACACTTCAGCCCCTATATACGTGACTGAAGATGCATTTTCTTTTCCCTACAAAGCTTAGAAGGAAGATTAGTGGCTTTAATCACATCTTCCCAAGTGGATAGAAAGTGTGATAAATCCCCTTCCCCCACCTCAAACCCTTTACCAAGGGAACAGTGAGCACAGGATGAGGTTTTAGCCTCAAGCGATCAAGTAGAAAGACAAGTCGATTATTCCTCTGCAGAGGAAACAGATGAACCTTTTACAACCTCGCAATCTGAGAGATTGATGGTACAAAATCTTATGCAGATGGTTCATTCTACTTTCATGCTGCCCTTTCAACTTTCAACTGACAGAGTCAGTTGAAAGTTTGGTCCCCTCCTTGGGTTCTTTAAAACCCTTATAACCTTTTCATGTGTTTCCAGTCCATGCATTACTAGAGAAGCTTATTTATGCTGAATGGAATCACCCGGATAAGAATTTCTCCCTCCAAAGAGATTTTCAGTTCTCTATCCCATGGAGGAGAAATTCACAAAGAAATTGAAAGTACCAGCAGCTGACGCTGTGATTTCCAGCATCAATAAAAATGTAACTTTCTTTATCATACATCACGGGACACAGAACATTTATTCATGACTATCTGGTTTATACGCTACCTCTCAGTGATTGGACACTGGCAACCAATAGCAAGAAGGTTCCTCCCATATAACCACTCCCATACGGGAATTACCTCAGTTTTTGCGCCAGTGTCTTCGGGTGATGGTCACGAACGTTGAAGCTCTTAAAATTTTATTCAATTAGCATTCCAATGAGGACGTTATAATCGGATCCGTTCGGATGTTACGGAGCTAAAAGGAATGGTACCCGAGCCTCGATGCAAGAACGAGGTTTTACTTATAATGTGTCTTATATGGCATTGGACTCTTGGATAGTGGTATTCTGGTCATTAGTTTGCCCAAGATAAACCAAAAAGGGTGCTTTACAGGCCCAAGGGTGTGGACCCCAAGATGGGGGACCCGGTCATTGAAGGTCCACAGAGGCACTACCCGCCATGATGGGGGGATTTTGGGCCTGTTATTTCAGGTCCTGCAGCGTGGACTGGTGAGTACTCCCTCTGGGATTGCTGTGTTCCCTTCTATTACTGTGTCCTCTCTCAGCTGTTACAGAATGACTCTATGCTGTGTGTTTTATTTGCGATGAGCCGCTGGCGAATGCGCTTCTGGGGGGACGCCGGTGCCATACGGACGTTCGCATGCGCCGTTGCCATACGAACGTACGCATGCACCGTTCACGTATGATACTGTGATTACGCCTCGTGTGGTCGGCGGTCTTCAGGCGTGCATGCACCGTATTTTGTCACGCATGCGCCATACTTTGGGGCCACTTGCGGTGTATGCACAGATGTCACGCCCACCGCGCGGGTCGAATGACGCCATCTAGAACCTTAAAAGATGCAGTTCACCTGGAGTGCGCGGTGAAGGCATAGAGCTTGTTGGGCACGTGCGTCTGCAGGTTTTTGGACACAGTTGCATCAGGTTAATGGGGACAGTTTAAAACTGTAATAGCTGCTGTATACTGGATTACAGTTAGAAGCTCAAAGGGAGTACTGTCTTCTCATACCTGTAAGCAATGTCTTCCAGGAAATGAGGAACAGGAAGCAAGACCAATACATGGTTAAGAATACCTCCTTTAAAACCAGGAGATCAAACTGTTGAGGATATTGTCCGTTTCCCCTGAAGGTCCTGCGGCTTCTGGCATAACTGAGCCATTGCATTTGTCAGGCATTGTGGCCATGGCCAGTGCCCCTCCTTCAGCTTATATTACTAAAGATGATTTGGTATCTGCCTTAGCTAGCCTTGAAGGTAAAATAGCGGGTATGATTGCCTCAGTAGCACAAGCAAGGAGAAAACATAACAGATCTCCCTCTCCAGAGCCTGATCCTGATGGTGAGTCATCTGAGCATCAGGACTCTAATAACCAGGCAGGGCCAGGGGACCCAGAGCCAGAGTGGGATGAGGATCCGATCACAAAGGATTGGGAAGAAGGAGAAGTTGAGGACTCCTCAATGAGAGAGTCTAGCTCAGAGGAGTCATTCTCAGCCTTCCATTCCCAAAAATTGTTTGTCCGATCTCTAACAGAGATGGTTCAAGCTGGGTTTATATTACCCCCACTTCAGGAGACTGGACCCTCCTGTTCTACTTTGGGTTCTGTTTGACCTCAGGGTTCCCAAGCATTTCCTGTGCATCCATTATTAGAACAGGTGATCACAGATTGGGATCATCCTGACAGGATATATTTACCTCCAAAAAGGTTTTCCCTCTTATATCCTATGGAGGAGAAATTCAAGACGAAGTGGGGTACACCTCTGGTAGATGCCGCCATTTCCTCAATGAATAAAAGTTTGACCTGCCCGGTGGATAACGTCCAGGTATTTAAGGACCCGGCTGATAAAAAGCTAGAATCCTTGCTGAAGGCCTCCTTTGCAATAGCTGGTTCAGCAGTTCAGCCAGCGGTAGCAGCCATTGGCATCTGCCAGTCCTTAAAGGATCGTGTTAAAAGATTGGTCAGGAACCTTTCTTGTCAAGTAGAAACTATCGATGAATTATTGGAGCTCCCTCGTGCCTTGTGCTTTGCAGTAGACGCATTAAAAGATTTGATCCAGCAGATATCTCACTGTGCACTTCTGTCTGTTGTGGTAGTGTGGTACCCCACCAGTGAATGTACCCAGAATTCTCAACCAGATGGGTTGAGGGGCTCCAGGGAGCTTGTAACGTGAAGAGGAAACTGACTTTTCAGTTTACTCTTTATTTACTAATGTCCACTTTAGCACCTGGAGCCCGGGGATTTCTTAGAAATCCGGGTGGGATGAAATCCCCAGTCCTGGGTCCGGGATTTGAGACTCACCAGCACACTGATTGTTCAGGTGTGTGTTGGCCTGATAGTAGAGTCAGGACCATGGCTCTGGGCTCCACCCTCCCGAGGAGTTCAGGATTGCAAGGGAGAAGACGGAGACTGCAAGTGTGCACTGAAATAGCCAGAGAGTGCAGGCTGCACTGTAAAAGCCAGAGACCTGAGTCTGAGGTTGCTTACAGTAGTCAGGAGATCTCCATGTGGGAGCCTGAGCAGTGATGCGTCTGCTGCTGAAGAGAGCCAGGTGGCTCAGTATTTTTGTTTTGTAATGCTGCAGGTGGATGATTATCCTTTTATTGAAATCTGATGGTGAAAAACCCCTGCAAGGGAAACTACTTTTGTTTTCATTTCTGGAACTTCGTTTTTATTTAATAAAAGTGGGCCAAAAAGCCCTGAAAAGGAATCAGCTGTGTGGACTGTTTTCGCTAGCGGATGGTATAGTTGAGCTAAACAACCCCCAAATATTACACTGTGCATATGCACAGAGTCTTGTGGCTAAAGAACTGGTCGGCCGAAACACCATGCAAAAAGCTTCTGGCAGCTTTTCCTTTTCATGGCGAACGCCTGTTTGGTGAAGATCTGGATAGGTATATCCAAAAGATCTCAGGTGGGAAAAGTGCCCTGCTCCCTGTTAATAGGAAGAATAAGAGACCCTCCTTTAAGATTCCCCATGCTCCAGAACCTAGTTCTTCTTCTCCTAATCTGTATTGACGGCCTCAGCATTCCAGTTTAAAAAAATCCGCAGGGTCATAAAAACCCTGGACTCAAAGGTCAACCAAGCCCAGTTCCAAGTCTACCCTGTGAAGGGGCGCCCCCCACCCTTACGGGTGGGGGGGAAGACCTCAGCTGTTTTTAGATGCTTGGGAGAAACTGGTTCAGGACAAGTGGGTCATTTCCGTCTTAATGTCAGGTTACAAGATAGAGTTTCGGGAGTTCCCTCTAACTCGGTTCCTGAACTCAAGGGTTCCGGCGGAACCAGAGAAAAGGAAATGTCTGCTCCTAGCCTTAGAGTGTCTGCAAAAGCAGGGAGTGTTCATCGAGGGCCCGCACGGGGGAAAGGTTCAAAGGGTTTTACTCAAACCTTTTCACCGTGCCGAAATCCAAATGGGGAGGTAAGGCCTATTTTGGACCTCAAGTCTCTCAATCTTTTCCTAAGCGTTTGAACTTTCCGTATGGAATCAACCCGCTCAGTGATAACATCCCTAAGAAAAGGGGATTACTTGGCGTCCATAGATATCAAGGACCCGTACCTTCATGTGCCTATCTGCATGTCGCATCAATGGTTTCTGTGTTTCACGGTAGAAGGGTGCCATTTTCAGTTTGTGGCATTGCCGTTCGGTTTAGCCACGGCCCCTCGGGTCTTCACAAAAATACTGGCTCCTGTGCTGGCAGTCCTAAGATCTCAGGGAATTGCTGTGGTGGGATATCTGGACGATCTTCTCTTGAGGGATCAATCTCGTCCCATCCTGGTCCAAAACATCTTAAGGACCGTTCAGATTTTACAACACCTAGGCTGGATTCTGAATATAAACAAATCAACCCTTCATCCCACTCAAGTATTGATGTACTTGAGCCTAAACTTGGACACCGTCCGAGAAAACGTGTTTCTACCCCCTGTAAGGATTAACTCTATAGTGGAGCTCGTCCGGAGGGTGAAAAGAGAAGAGAAACCATCTGTTCGGCTTTGTATGAGGTTACTGGGCAAGATGGTGTCATCTTTCAACGCAGTCCCTTATGCTCAATTCCATTCCAGGTTGTTCCATAGCAACATTTTGAGAGCCTTCAACAAAACCAATCAGACTTTGGATCATCCTATGGTTCTGTCCCCACAGACTCTACGGAGCCTATTTTGGTGGTCAAAAACCAGCAATTTGTGGCCTGGAAAGTTGTGACCACAGACGCCAGCCATCTGGGCTGGGGAGCAGTTCTGGAGGAAGCATCAGTCCAGGGGCAGTGGTCTCAAGCAGAAAAGACCTTGCCCATCAATCTCTTGGAAATTCGGGCTGCCCGGCTAGCTCTGCGTTTCTGGACGTTCAGGCAGCAGGGTCTTCCGATCCAAGCTCAAACCGACAATTCCACAGTGGTCGCTTATATCAACCACCAGGGGATCACCAAGAGCTCAAGGGCTCAGAAAGAGGTGGATCACATATTGAGGTAGGCAGAAAGGCATGTGCCGGGGGTAATAATTGGCAGGCAGACTATTTAAGTCACCAAAAGTTGTTGCCAGGGGAATGGTCCCTTCATCCCGAATACTTTCTCCAGATTTGTCAACATTGGGGGACCCCGGATGTGGATCTCCTAGCATCCAGGTTCAATGCCAAGCTGGGCAAATTTGTGTCCAGAACCAACGATCCTCTTGCAGTCGGGACAGACACATTGGTGGTTCCTTGGCACCGATATTTCCTGCTGTACGCCTTTCCTCCAATCCAAATTCTGCCGCATCTACTATGCAGGAGGAACTAAGACCGGTAATCCTGATAGCCCCAGCCTGGCCCAGGAGATCCTGGTACACGGAAATTGTGAAATTGGCAGTAGAGGACCTGTTGCTCCTTCCGTTCCATCCGGATCTGTTGTCCCAAGGACCCATATTCCATCCTGCTTTAGGGTCGCTGAATTTGACGGCCTGGCTATTGAGGCCAGGGTATTAAAGGATCGTGGGGTCAGAGGTGCAGCCTTGTCCACTTTGATAAATGCTAGGAAGCCAGTCTCTAGGGCCATTTACTACAGGGTTTGGAAATCATACATTTCCTGGCACGAAGGGAAAGGTTGGAACCCTCGTAAATATACAATTGGTAAAATCCTTGCTTTTCTTCAGGCTGGAGTACACTTAAGGTTGGCCTTAGGCACAATTAAGGGTCAAATTTTGGCCTTATCATTTTTTTTTTTCCAAAGACCAATTGCAACCCATGCTTTGGTGCGTACCTTTAAGGGAGTAACGCGCCTAAAACCGCCCGTTAAGCCATCCTTATGCCCTTGGGACTTGAATTTGGTACTATCAGCCCTTCAGAGACTACCCTTTGAGCCTATTAAGCAGATTCCTTTAGTCCTTTTGACCAGGAAATTAGTCTCTTTGGTGTCGGAGTTGGCCGCCCTTTCATGCAGAGAGCCTTACGTGATTTTGCACCAAGACAGGGCAGTCTTGCGCCCTCGTCAGGATTTTTTGCCGAAAGTCGTTTCCAATTTTCATTTGAATCAGGACATCATTCTGCCCTCCTTTTTTCAAATCCCAGGTCTAAGGAAGAAAGGTTACTTAATTTGCTTGATGTAGTGCGGGCTATTAGGGCCTACTTAAGGGTGTCAGCCCCTTTCAGGAAAACTGACTCTCTCTTTATTCTGCCGGAGGGTCCTAAAAAAAGGACAGGCAGCTACAACTTCAACTATCTCGAGGTGGATTCGCCAGACTATCATCCAGGCGTATGAGTTGAAACACAGGGTTCCACCTAGAGACCTGAGAGCCCATTCCACTAGAGGGGTTAGTGCTTCATGGGCAGTGCATCGACGAGTGTCTATGGCTCAGGTCTGCAGGGCAGCCACTTGGTCTTCGGTGCACACATTCACCAGATATTACAATGTGGATGTCAGGTCTCGAGAGGAGATCGTTTTTGGTCACAGCGTGTTGCAGGCAGCCTTATAGGGCCAGGGGACAGTTGGGGATATGTGTAAGCTGTATCTCCCTCCCCTCAGGTGCATTGCTTTAGGATCTGAGATAGTCATGAATAAATGCTTTGTCCCGTGATGTATGATAAAGAAAAACAGAATTTTATTACAGCTTACCTGTAAAATTCTTTTCTTTGAGTACATCACGGGACACAGAGATCCCTCCCTGGGAGGTGTTATATGGGAGGAACCTTCTTGCTATTGGTTGCCAGTGTCCAATCACCTAGAGGTAGCATATAACCCAGATAGTCATGAAAAATGCTCTGTGTCCCGTGATGTACTCAAAGAAAAGTATTTTACAGGTAAGCTGTATTAAACATCCATTTTTTCCAGTAGACAATACACAAATGCTTAACTACTTCCCACCCGGCCAATGTACATATACGGCCAGGTGGGTGCTTTCTCCTTCTGCATGGATGTTCAGGAACGTCCTTCAGAAGGAGGGAGATCACGTGCCCGAGCATTGGAGCGATCCTGATGCGCTTGTGTCACCCGGACACGGCGCATCTCCGAACGGCAGGAGGGCTCTGTGGTTGTCCCTCCTGATCACATTACAGCTGTGTCCAATTGCAGCCATCTTGTGATGTAAACACTGAGCCGGTTGCTAGGCAATCAGCCCTCCCCTCCTCCTCCTGTCGGTGAGGAGAGGAGAGCAGATCGCTGCAGCCGGCTGATGATCAGTGAGTATGAGCTGTTTTTTACAAACCTAGTGTAAACACACATGTAAAACACACAGTGTAAACACATATGTCCCCAAAACACACATGTCCTCAAATAATAAAAACACTTGTCTCCCACATATGTCCCACAAAAATCACATGTCCCAATGATTATCTGCACGCACATGTCCGTGATCACCTGCACACATCTGTACATGATCATTTGCGTACATATGACCGTGATCACACAAACCAATCATTATACGCTTCTTTTTTTTTTTTTTTTTTTACCAAAAACATGTAGCAGAATACATTTGGGCTTAAATTTATGATAAAATTAGATTATATTGGATTTCTTTTAAAATAGAAAGAAGAAAATATTGATTGTTTTTCAAATTTCCGCTCTTTTTTAACTTATATCGCAAAAATAAAAAATGCAGTCGTGCATAAATACCACCAAAATAAAGCTCTAATTGTGCGAACAAAATGATAAAAATTTCATTTGGGTACAGCGTAGCATGACCAAGCAATTGTCATTGAAAATGCGAGAGCGCTGAAAGCTGAAAAATAGTCTGGGAAGGAAGGGGATGAAAGTACCCAGTATTGATGTGGTTAAAGATCCAACAGATTAACAGTTGGAATTTCTGTTAAAATCCTATTTTTCCTTGGCAGAGACGTTTCTCAGCCTGCAGTCACTGCAATGGGCATCTGTCAGTCCCTAAAGAACCAATTCAAAGAAGCCCTTAAGGAGGTCCCTGCACAACAGGCTTGTGAGTTGGCCGAACTACCAAAGGTGCTATGTTTTGCCATAGATGCCATGAAAGACTCTATTCACCAGGTGTCCCACCTTGCGCTTGTGCTAATATGCATGCGTAGGTCCCTGTCGTTAAAAGATTGGTCAGCTGAAGCAGCTTGTTAAAACTTTTGGCTAGTTTCCCTTTTCACGGGGAGCCACTATTTGGGGATGACTGGGATAAATATATCCAAACGATTTCTAGTGGGAAGAGTACTCTTTTGCCCGTAAAAAGAAAGTATAAACATCCTTCATTTAAACAAACTTTTTTTTTTCCTTCTGTGCCTAGGGCATCCGCCTATAGGCAGTGGCGATGGCTTCCACTGTTAGACTCTAGAGGAAACACTCAGGGTCAGGCCCAGGCACAGAAAACATTTCCGCCACTATATACATGATTGAAAATGCTTTCTTCCTCCGCCCTGCGGGGCCTATAAGGAAAATTAGCGACTTTAATCACATCCGCTATCCAAAAGGATAGGAAACATGTTAGATCCCCCTCCCCCACCTTAGACCCCTTTATCAAGGGAACAGTGGGTAGAGGATGAGGGGTTACCCTCAGGTGATCAGGAAGAAAGGCAAACCGATTGCGCCTCTGCGGAGAAAACAATTGGAGTTGAACCTTTTCTCAGCCTCGTAATCTGAGACATTGCTGGTACAAATCTCTCACAGAAATGGTTTGTGCCTCTTTCAAGCTACGTCTAGTAGAGTCAGCTGATAGTTCTGTTTCTTTTTAGGATTCCTTAAAACCTTCACAGCCTTTTTTATGGGTTTCCTGTACATGTACAGATCCATGCAGAAATTCAACAGATCCATTCTAGATCTGAAAAATCTAAATCCATTCCTGAAGATCTGCTCCTTTTTATGGAGTCAATCAGGTCAGTAGTTTCTATCCTACAAGGAGGAGAACTTCTGGCATCCATCGGCAACCGGGATGCATATCTACATGTCCCTATATTTCTTGCTCACCAATGTTTTTTTGCGGTTCAAAGTAGAACAGCATAAACAGTTCTGGCATACCTAGACAATCATTTGCTAATAGACCAATCAGTATTTGGAGCAAGGTGTTACCTGGAAAAGTCTGGGTTGGGTTCTCAACCCAGAGAGGTCTCCCTTAAAACCACTAAAAAAGGCACTCACCGCTGCTGAACCGGCACATAACACGCTATATTTCGCTGCTTACGATCTCCGAATCTGCTCCGGTCCTCGGGTACCCCACTGCCCCTCACCCGGGATGGTTCTTACAGGCCAGCGAGGGAAGCAAAAGCAGAAACCTATTAAAGAGGCCTTTAGCTACCTCTAAAATGGCGGCGAAGGCCCTTGCTGCCACGCAACTACAAGGCCTACCTCGAGACCACGGTAGCAGTAGCGAGGAGGACGGTGAGAGGCCTCATTCTCCGGCCTCCCCAACGCCACCAGTATCTGGCATGTCTCAGGCCGATTTTTTGGCACATATGGACCTAATGCTTAAGAAAGCGCTGAAAACAACATCGGATCAGATAACTGATAGACTTTCCCGAGAAATTCGTGAGCTGGGTCAACGCACTGCGGACTTGGAAACCAGGGCCGACGACACCGAGCTCAATTTGCGTGAATTGGCACAAGAACAGGAGGCTCTCCGGGAGGAAAATGCTGCTCTGCTGTCTCGACTGGAAGATACCGAGAACCGGTCGCGTCGGTCGAACCTTCGTTTGAGAGGTAGTCCTGAATCAGTTGATGATCTCCAGTCATTTACGACAGCTTTGTTTCAAGAGCTATCCCCCTCTATTCCGATCGAACGGTTAGAATTCGATCGTATCCACAGAGCACTCACTAGGCGCCAAGCGGACGGACCACCCCGCGACATTATCGTTAAGCTACATTACTTCCGAACGAAGGAGCAACTCATGTCTATAGCCCGCGAAAAGAATAACCTTCAGTTCCAGGGCCATTCCTACCAGCTGTTCACAGATTTAGCCCCACTAACAATTGCAAAGAGACGTGCAATGAAGCCACAGTTGCTAATCCTTCAACAGCATCAAATTAAGTATGCATGGCGGTTCCCATTTGCTCTTTACTTCGCATACCAGGGACAGCAACATACTTGCTCTACGCCAGCGATTCTTCAAGCCCTCTTAGAGAACCTCCAACTGGCCCCGTCAGCCCCACCCCCACCAGTGGGAGAAGTGGTGCCTCGGACCCCGGCACGAGCTGCACCCTATCCTAACATGGCTACCCCGAGGAGGAATCGGCAGGATCTCCCTGGCGTTTCTGTGCCTCGGCGAGGCACCCCTAAATCCTCTTCTAGACTGAGTTATCCTAGCCCAAAGGTATTCATACCTCGCTGATCTCCTTTTGTTCAGTTACTTCTTCCTTTATTTTTCTCTCTCCAATTTTGAATGCCGTAACCTGAACTCACCACGAGACTCACGTTGTTTGAGCGCAGGCCTGCAAGCCTATACTGTTCCAGGCAGGAAGCCGAGACTGAGACGCTACCACTTTCTTCAAAGTACTTTAACCACATCTTTACCCCTCCAACCATTCGCCCCCCCCCCTTTTTTTTTTTTTTTTTTTTTTTTATGTTAACTCAGACGCATATATTGGGCACTATATCGGGCTCTCCTGCTTTGATGCCCTCATTGTTTTCTTTTATTTTGTGCCGCCACAGTATTTGCTGAACCAATCCAGCTTTATATGTGTTCTATGTGACAGTTGGCGACCAAGTTAGACCGGTAATGGTTGTACCTTCTGACCATTCTAGATACTTGCTCACGGGCCGATGATCTGGCCAGGATTGCCGAGTCACTGACTCGCAGGCCTGATCATCTCCTCGCGAGTTATTTGTTTATTTATATATTTTTAACTACTTTCAGAATGGTAATGTCGCACGATGCTTTTATTGTCTGTGTTTATTCATATCCTCTTGGCTTCCCCTCCCTACCTTACCTTGTCCCCCCCCTCCCCCTGTTCCCTTCTCCCCCCCCCAACACCTTTTCCCTGTTCCCCGTCCCCTCCTTATCTCCCTATTTTTAAGCAGCCGTGATTTCCCAAATCCCGGCGGAACAGAAACAAGGTTTAAAATAATTAATATTACTAGTATTACTTGATAACCCTTAAGTTTCACAGTTCGTACCCCTAGGCTTTCTAGCCTGCTTTATGGTTGAATCGTATTCTGTTATTAACTATGTTATCTATTTGCAAATGTATGTTTTTTCGTTACCAGTTCGCAGCGGTGAATTGTCACTGCTCCCCCTCCTGATGGTGCGACCCCCTGTTGACTGGCGAGTCAGCAGGTTGATTGTCGTCCCCCCTAGTTGCTGGGTTCGGCCCACACCGCCCCATGCAACGCTCTTTTTCTCCTCTTACCTTTGCTATTCTTCACTCTCTACTCTAACCTTTGTTCTTTCAGGTCTCTCTCTATCCTCTCCCCCTTCTTTCTCTGGTCGACCGGTCCGTGCAGCCCTGGGTAAGCTAATGTTCGCTTATTTTTACCAAATCTCATGGCCCCCCTGAGTATCTTATCACTCAATGTGAAGGGACTCAATTCCCCCAACAAGCGAGTTAAGGCCTTTAGAACCTTTCTCTCCTTGAAAGCCCAAGTAGTCGCACTACAAGAAACACACTTTGCAGCCCATACCACACCTAAATTTTTCAACGCCAAATTCCCCCAAGTCTACACAGCCTCCTCCTCCACGAAGCACAGAGGAGTTCTCTTAGCATTCCATCACTCACTTCTATTCTCTATCTCGTCGGAAGTAAGAGATCCAGAAGGTCGCTACCTATTAGTTTCGGGACATATACAGGACACGGAAGTTACCTTTGTGTCATACTACGCCCCCAATACTAACCCTAACCCTTTTTTCTCACATTTACTACAGATAATTCAGACGCATGCTAGAGGAGCGCTGTACGTATGCGGCGACTCCAACTTAGTCCTACATCCACACCTAGATAAGTCCCCATACTCGTCAGAAAATTTTTCTCTCTCTAAAAGACTAAGCAAGCAGCTTGCTCACGCGACGCTCCTCGATACATGGCGTGAATGTAACCCCCTTAAAAAGAACTATACTTTTTACTCAAACCCTCATAAATCCTTCTCGAGGATCGACCACATTTTTATCCCACTTGCTGCTGCGCCCACTCTGTTGCACTCCCGCATACACCCGATATCCTGGTCTGACCATAGCGCAGTGATCACGACAGTTTCGTCAATAATCCCACAGAACACAGACATGACATGGTCTTTAAACGAAATTCAGCTTTCTAACCCATCATATTGTCTAGACATTCAGACGGCCTTAAATGACTATGTTTCCTTTAATAACACCCCGGGAATATCTCCTACCCTCCTCTGGGAAGCTCATAAACCAGTGATCCGTGGCACAATTATTTCGGTATCCTCTCACCTTAAGAAATTCAGACAGGCCCAATTACAACGGCTAGAGGAAGACCATCAGCGTTCCTTTCTTCTCTTTCAGTCTGACCCCACTGAGACTAACAGACTTGCTCTAGATAAAGCCAAGTTGGCCCTGGATCTTGTGCTTGCTGAAGAGGCAGATAAGTCTATCCACAAATCGGCGCATAGACTTTATACAAAGGCGAATAAGCCTAGCACCTTTTTAGCACTGCGCCTACGGCATCCTGATAGGTCCTTTAAGCCTATTAAGCTTCGGCTGGCACAAGGTGGCATGACCAATAACCCTATGAAAATCTTAACAGAATTTAGCACTCGATTATCTAAACTGTATGAACCAGGTACGCCTTTCTCTAGCACCCAGGCGAATTATCTCCTCCATCCACTATCTCTCCCTAATCTTTCAAGCACTGACCGTTCAGCAATAGAAGAACCTATATCTAATGTAGAAATTCTTGCAGCTATCAAATCCCTTAAACCTAACAAAAGGCCCGGCCCCGACGGTTTACCGGCTTCATATTACAAAAAATTTGCCCACACCCTCTCCCCCCTCTTAACTAAATCTTTTAATTCTCTCCTCCAGCAACACTCCTTCGGCAGAGATGCGCTAACAGCTATTATTTCAATGATTCCTAAACCAAACACTGACTCAACAATATGGTCCAACTTTAGGCCGATATCATTACTCAATGTTGACGTCAAAATTCTGGCCAAGGTCCTAGCGCTACGACTCAATCCAATAATTGGGAAGCTGATACATAAGGATCAGGTTGGGTTCATCCCCAAGAGACAAGCCAGTGATAATGTCCGGAGGGTCGTCTTGCTGCAGCATATTGCTAAAGCTCGTAAGATCCCCATGCATTTGCTCTCACTGGATATACGCAAGGCATTTGATACAGTCTCTTGGCCATACCTGCAATATATACTTCAATATTGGGGATTTGGTCCTCACTTCCTCAAATGGATAGGTGCCCTATACACCCAGCCTTGTGCTTATGTACGCTATGCTGGCTTTAAGTC
Source organism: Lithobates pipiens (assembly GCF_037356315.1). Lineage (NCBI taxonomy): Eukaryota > Metazoa > Chordata > Amphibia > Anura > Ranidae > Lithobates > Lithobates pipiens. Next base: position 210,279,560 of record NW_027507758.1, read on the forward strand.
AGAACGCTTTCCTATACAGAGAGGAACGAGACAAGGCTGTCCCCTCTCCCCCTTGTTGTTCGCCTTAGCTATCGAACCCTTGGCTGCTTTAATTAGGGCAGACCCGAACATCCGGGGATTGGAGATAGCAAACACGACACATAAATTGTGTCTGTTTGCCGATGATGCTTTGCTGTTCGTTACAACTCCTCATACGACCTTGCCTAATTTATGTAAATTGCTGGAGCAGTTCGCTGCTATTTCCGGCCTAGAGGTCAATCAGGCTAAATCTAGAGCTCTGGACGTATCTCTGCCGAGTGATGAGCTTAATCTTCTTCGCAGCAATTTCCCTTTTCAGTGGTCCTCATCCTCTATCCCATATCTTGGTGTCAATCTCACGAAAGATCTGTTGCATTTGTTCCAATATAACTATCTTCCGCTACTTAGGAAGCTGACTAGTCTCCTATCATCCTGGCAGCCACTGTGCGTATCGTGGTTAGGTCGCATAGTGGCAGTCAAAATGACACTGCTGCCCAAACTATTATATCTATACCGAGTCCTTCCGATTCGTGTCCCGCTATATTTTCACCGACTGGTTCAAGGTAAAGTCTTCAAATACATCTGGGGAACAATTAGGCCTAGAGTCACTAAAGCCACCATGTACCGCCACAAATCATTAGGTGGATTGGGAGTCCCTAATTTTAGACACTATTACTGTGCAGCTTAAATTGCACAACTCACCCTGTACCATGCTAAAACGGAGATACCGATATGGGTCAGCCTCGAGGCTATAGACGCCTCTCCGATAAATATATCTAATCTATTGTGGCTCCCCCCTACACTGAGAAGCAGACTTAGTAATCCGATCACAGCCCACTCCCTCAGAGTCTGGGACGAGACCCACAAATCTTTCCGGCTCAAATCTCGTCATCTACCGTTACTCTCTATTATCGGCCACCCATCATTTATCCCTGCCTTTTCTGAACCTGGACTATTTACGGCTTGGTCTGGGGCAGGGCTCGACCGAGTTGGCACCCTTATGCGCAATGGCAAAGTCAGGTCCTTCCCTGCTCTCCAGGCCCAATCGCATTTACCTAATGGCGAATGTTTTCGTTACCTACAGATCGCCCATTTCCTCAACTCAATCCCTAAACCTATTAGTCCCCATGATACTAACTCTTTTTATGAGCAAATATGCGAAACAGACCCACATACACCAGGCATTATCTCCCAACTATACACTCAATTCTCCTCCCCCCCCCCTACAACTCTCCCATCTTATACTAGGGGCTGGTCCGCAGACCTCGAACTAGACCTCGAAGAAGACACATGGAACACAATCTGGACTAACACAAATAAAGCAACGCAGAATGTTATAGCCTCTGAGGCTAATTATAAAGTCCTTATGCGCTGGTACTTGGTCCCAGCCAGGATTGCCAAATTTGTTCCGGGATATCCCGCCACATGCTTCAGGGGCTGTAACACAGCGGGCACACATTTCCACATATGGTGGTCTTGTCCAGTAGCACAGCGTTTTTGGATAACTTCCTTCCAGATAGCATCGACCCTTACGGGGCACTCTTTTTTACCAGACCCTTCGCTAGCCCTTCTCAACTCTACTCCCCATAACTACACTCGTAGTCAATTGGCTTTATTTCTGCAACTTACCACAGCAGCTAAACAAACTATTGCCAAGGCGTGGAAAACCCCCACGCTCCCGGTGGCGGAAATGAAGAATAGGGTTACAAAGGCCATGATTCACTCTAAATCAGAGGCGGAACTCCTCGATCGTATGCCCCAATTCTATAAAATATGGCAGCCCTGGATACAACACTTTCTACCCCCAGATCTCGACCCCTATCTAATTGAGCCCTAGGTTAATTGCAGAATTGGGATGGCCTCAGACGTATGAAAGCCTGGGTCTGTGCGGACCGGTTGACCAACTCTCCTTATTTTCTCCTACACTCTCTCCCCTTTCCCTTCATTCTATCTTCCGACTTGTATTTCTGTCTTCTTCTAGCTGTCCTCTCTTTCTCCACCCTTCTCTTTATATGGAAATCTTTTTGTACATGCAGTACCATTACTCCTCTATTTACAACCAATATAGAGGAAGAGTGTATCTAAGTTAGCTGACTCCGACTCAATCGGAGTGTTTCAGTTCTGTTCGATATATGCTTCAGTTGATACTCTTTGTACAACTCTAAGCGACATACGCATATGCTTGTCTGTACCGTATTATTAAGTATGATGTCGCTTGTTCTCTGTTTTATTGTTTTATATACTGTTATACCGAAACTACATTAACAGTGTACTGTATATTCTGTCTGTGTATTGATAATAAAAACTTTTTGAAAGAGAAAACCACTAAAAAAGCTGGAATATTTGGGTCTGATCATAGATACAGCCCAGAAGGGTGTTCTTACCCCAAGCAAAAGACAACTCCATAAGAGAGTTGGTGTGGAGGGTCAGGTCAAAAGGAGATCCCTCCATTCGCATTTGCATAAGTTTGTTAGGAAAGATGGTGGCTTCACTCAAAGCAGTGCCTTATGGGCAGTTCCATTCGAGGCAAACCTCATGGCTGCTCAGTGGTGGTTTTTACCCCCCGCCGCCATGTCAGCTGTTTGCTGGGCACCTGAAGTCCGCTGCTCGTGTGGGAAAACGCTTTCTTTTGAAAACGGGGAGGCCGTAATCAGCACGGGGGCGGGGCTAACGACGTCAGATGTCGGCTGCACATGGAGGATGTTTTTAAAAGCACTGTGTGTGTGGCTGCTGCTGGCTGGGGAGGGACACAGAGGGCTTACTTCAGGTTGGTGACACAGACATTTCCCTTATTGCTTTACCAGGCTAGGTATTAATAGCAGCTTATAGCGCTGGACTATAATCTAGCAGTGTACATTCTTTTTGGTAAGTGCCTCTGCTTTTTATGCTTCAGGCTATGAGTGGAAAAGGGACCAGCAACTCCTCTAAGGGTTATAAGGGGGTCAAGGGTTTTACAACAAACTAAATCCATTTCCAAAAGAATGTCATCCTCCTCTGAGAGTGATGCAGTTGGTCAGATTGAGCCGTCAGGGTAGACAGTTGTTGCAGCTGCGCTGGACACTTCAGTCCCTATATATATCACAGGAGGTTTTCCTTTCTAACATTTTTTAATTTGGAAAAGAAGATTGATGCTATGATCACTCTCCATAGTGGGGTCTAAACATAGCAGATCCCCATCTAGTGCTCAGGACCCTCTTATTGAGGTGCAAGAGGCAGGGGATCAGGAAGATCTACCAAGAAATTTGGAAGACACTAATATATCCACTTCTGGCTAGGGATGAGCATGCAGGTGTGAGTATGTGCCTCCCCCGGCTGTTCTAAGGAGATTATCGGACATTCAGCACAGACAGAAACAGAGGTTGGAGATGCTCTGTGAGTATCAGCTAAGAACCTTTCAGTTTCTTAGGCTTGTGGATCAGAGGGATGAATGGATGGATGGATGTCTCATCTCTTATGCCTTTAGCAGTAGTGCAGCCCTGGAATCACGGACATAACAGTAGGCTGTAAATCTGCAACAAAATCCCCACAGAGGGGGACACCAGCAGAGACACCATCATAGAGGCTATTAACCACTTGCCGACCGCCTAACGCCGATGTACGTCGGCAGAATGGCACGGGCAGGCATAAGCACGTACATGTACGTGATTTGCCTCCCGCGGGTCGGGGGCCCGATCGGGCCCCCGCCCGGTGCCTGCGGCGGTCGGTTTTCGTTCGGGAGCGATCCCGGACGAGGGGACGGCCATTCATTCATGGCCACCCCCTCGCGATCGCTCCCGACGAATAGAAATCCCCGGTGACATCACTTCCTCTCCTGTAATGTAAACACAGGAGAGGAAGTGATGTATTCTCTCCTCCGTGTCGGTATTTTTCGTTCCGACACGGAGGAGAGCGGATCAGTGAGTTGCACCAACACATCCCACACACAGTAGAACATGCCAGGCACACTCACACCCCCCCTTTACCCCCCGATCACCCCCCCAATTACCCCTGCCCCCCAGTCACAGTGACACCAATGTCATTTTTTTTTTTTTTTTTTTTTTTTTTTGCATTGGTGTCATTTGTGACTGTAATAACTGTTAGGGCAGTTAGAGTTAGCCCCCTTTAGTTCTAATGTACCCCCCTAACCCCCCCAATAAAGGTTTAACCCCGTGATCACCCCCCGTCGCCAGTGTCACTAAGGCTGGGTTCACATTGCAGCGGTTTATGAGAACGAATGTGATTCGCACCGCACTGCAGTGCAAATCACATCCGATCTCTGTGCGATTCGAGTTCAGCCATTCGCCGCACCCGCCGCACCCGCCACACCCGCCGCACCCGCCGCAAATTCGCACGGGACCCTTTTTTTGGCCCGCAGCAGAATCGGATCGCATGGGTGTTCACACCATGCGATCCGAGTTTGCAGATCGCACTGCGATATGCGAACTGATCTGGGGGTGTCAGTAACATTTCACTGACACTCCCAGCAGTTCGCATAGGGCAGTGTGAACTGCCGCCGGGAGGCATGCGATGCGGGAACCCGCCGCGGATTCGCGGCGTTTCCGCATCGCTCCAGTGTGAACCCAGCCTAATAAGCGATCATTTTTCTGATCGCCGTATTAGTGTCCCAGGTGACGCTAGTTAGGCAGGTAGGTATTTAGGTTCGCCGCAGCTTTTTATAGCGCCAGGGACCCCCATATACTACCGCATAAAGCCCCCTGATTGCCCCCTAGTTAACCCTTTCACCAGTGATCACCATATAACTGTTACAGGTGACGCTGGTTGGTTAGTTATTTTTTTATAGTTTCAGGGCACCCGCCATTTATTACCTAATAAAGGTTTAACCCCCTGATCACCCGGCGGGTGTCATTTGTGACTAATAACTGTTAGGGCAGTTAGGGTTAGCCCCCTTTAGTTCTAAGGTACCCCCCTAACCCCCCCAATAAAGGTTTAACCCCGTGATCACCCCCCGTCGCCAGTGTCACTAAGGCTGGGTTCAGATTGCAGCGGTTTGAGAACGGATGTGATTCGCACTGCAGTGCAAATCACATCCGATCTCTGTGCGATTCGAGTTCAGCCATTCGCCGCACCCGCCACACCCGCCGCACCCGCCGCAAATTCGCACGGGACCCTTTTTTTGGCCCGCAGCAGAATCGGATCGCATGGGTGTTCACACCATGCGATCCGAGTTTGCAGATCGCACTGCGATATGCGAACTGATCTGGGGGTGTCAGTAACATTTCACTGACACTCCCAGCAGTTCGCATAGGGCAGTGTGAACTGCCGCCGGGAGGCATGCGATGCGGGAACCCGCCGCGCATTCGTGGCGTTCCCGCATCGCTCCAGTGTGAACCCAGCCTAATAAGCGATCGTTTTTCTGATCGCTGTATTAGTGTCACAGGTGACGCTAGTTAGGCAAGTAGGTATTTAGGTTCGCCGCAGCTTTTTATAGCGCCAGGGACCCCCATATACTACCGCATAAAGCCCCCTGATTGCCCCCTAGTTAACCCTTTCACCAGTGATCACCATATAACTGTTACAGGTGACGCTGGTTGGTTAGTTATTTTTTTATAGTTTCAGGGCACCCGCCATTTATTACCTAGTCTCACTAGTGTACCCCTAAATTTAGGGGTGTCTACTTTCCAAAATGGGGTCATTTGGGGGGGGTTTGTGCCATCTTGGCATTTTATGGCCTTCAAAACTGTAACGCCCTTAGAAAGCCTGAAGGCGGTGCTTGGTTTTCGGGGCCCCGTACGCGGCTAGGCTCCCAAAAAGTCCCACATATGTGGTATCCCCGTACTCAGGAGAAGCAGCAGAATTTATTTTGGGGTGTCATTTCACATATGCCCATGGCATGCGTGAGCAATATATCATTTAGTGACAACTTTGTGAAAAAAAAAAAAAAAAAAAAAAAGTTTGTAATTTTCCCGCAACTTGTGGCAAAATATAAAATATTCCATGGACTCAACATGCCTCTCAGCAAATAGCTTGGGGTGTCTACTTTCTAAAATGGGGTCATTTGTGGGGGTTTTGTGCCATCTTGGCATTTTATTGGCCTTCAAAACTGTAATAGGTAGTGAGGAGTGAAGTCAAATATTTACGCCCTTAGAAAGCCTGAAGGCGGTGCTTGGTTTTCGGGGCCCCGTACGCGGCTAGGCTCCCAAAAAGTCCCACATATGTGGTATCCCCGTACTCAGGAGAAGCAGCAGAATTTATTTTGGGGTGTCATTTCACATATGCCCATGGCATGTGTGAGCAATATATCATTTAGTGACAACTTTGTGAAAAAAAAAAAAAAAAAAAAAAAGTTTGTAATTTTCCCGCAACTTGTGGCAAAATATAAAATATTCCATGAACTCAACATGCCTCTCAGCAAATAGCTTGGGGTGTCTACTTTCTAAAATGGGGTCATTTGTGGGGGTTTTGTGCCATCTTGGCATTTTATGGCCTTCAAAACTGTAATAGGTAGTGAGAAGTGAACTCAAAAATTTACGCCCTTAGAAAGCCTGAAGGCGGTGCTTGGTTTTCGGGGCCCCGTACGCGGCTAGGCTCCCAAAAAGTCCCACATATGTGGTATCCCCGTACTCAGGAGAAGCAGCAGAATTTATTTTGGGGTGTCATTTCACATACGCCCATAGCATGTGTGAGCAATATATCATTTAGTGACAACTTTGTGTAAAAAAAAAAAAAAAATTTTTTTTTTGTCATTATTCAATCGCTTGAGGCAAAAAAATAAAATATTCAATGGGCTCAACATGCCTCTTATCAATTTCCTTAGGGGGTCTACTTTCCAAAATGGGGTCATTTGGGGGGGTTTTGTACTGCCCTGCCATTTTAGCACCTCAAGAAATGAGATAGGCAGTCGTAAACTAAAAGCTGCGTAAATTCCAGAAAACGTACCTTAGTTTGTAGATGTGACAACTTTTGCGCAAACCAATAAATATACAATTATTGACTTTTTTTTTACCAAAGACATGTGGCTGAATACATTTTGGCCTAAATGTATGACTAAAATTGAGTTTATTGGATTTTTCTAATAACAAAAAGTAGAAAATATCATTTTTTTTCAAAATTTGCGGTCTTTTTACGTTTATATCGCAAAAAATAAAAATCGCAGAGGCAATCAAATACCATCAAAAGAAAGCTCTATTTGTGGGAAGAAAAGGACGCAAATTTTGTTTGGGTACAACATTGCATGACCGCGCAATTACCAGTTAAAGCAGCGCAGTGCCAAAGTGTAAAAAGACCTCTGGTCATTTACCAGCAAAATGGTCCGGTCTGAAAGTGGTTAAAACAAGCAGAGACTCTTACAAACAAAATTGATGCGTTATTAGCAGTGGATATAAATCTAATGAGACATGAGTTTGTTAGAATACAGCAAAGGACCACAGAAATAGAAACTCGTGTCTCTAAACTAGAGGATGGCTTAAAAGCAGATAACGAGAATATGGCATTTATTGAGAAAACAAATCAAATTGCTACAGGACAGGGACACACACTCTTATTTTTTTTATTTTTTTTTATTATTTTTTTGAAACACCGCTCTTAGCAGCAGAATGGCTGGATACCAAGTAGCAGGACATTAGATAGATTTTTTTCAGTGTCCTTTCTTTTTTTTCCCTTCCTTCCTTTTTATTTATTTATTTTCTTATTTAATGTATTTGTTTTATTTATTTATTTTCTTTTTCTCCCCCCTCCCCATTTGTCTCTCTGCCCCTTTTTTTTTTTTTTTTTTTTTTTTTTGGGGGGGGGGGGGGGGGGTGTATGTGTATATGTATGTGTATGAATATATATGTATGTCTATGGTTATTTGTTCATGGATTGGTATGGGGGGGGGGGGGGCTATTGTATTTTTTCTTCTGTACATATATGAATATGGATTTTTTTTTTTTGGAGAGTAGGGGAGATCACATATATGGGATTATGGGGGAGTGGGGGGGGGAGGAGAAAGAGAAAAAGATGGGAAAAGGGAAAAAAGGCAATAAGCACTAAGCACTAAAGATGTAAAGACATTCTAATCTTTTTATTATTTTTTTGTTTTGTTTTTTTGTTTTTTGTTTTTTGATATGACACAGGAAAACATATATAAATAGGACAATAGCACATGGGAATATAGGAGAGGTGGTTGGAAATAGATTGCTACGTGGAATGCAGAATGTGTATTTATTTATTTATTTATTTATTTTTTTCTCTTCACTAAATATTATCAAAAACATATGTTAAATATTTTTTTTATATATAGTAGGATACAAGGAAATATATATATATGAGAATGGCACCTGGGAAACAAAGGAGGGTGGTTGGAAGAGGAGTGTTGCACATATATATATATTTTTTTTTTTCGCCCCCCTATTTTTTCTTTTTTTTCTCTTTTCTCTCCCTCTTAAAATGTATAAAGTGATAAATTGTGATAAATATTATATATGTTGGGGGGCGTGGTTTGCCGTGAGGAGAAATGGCCGCCTGAATCCAGAGCGCCATCAGACCTTGGCCGCTTATTGAGCTTTGTTCGGGGAACACAGCTTTTTCTCTGCTTCCCGTCATGGGCACCTCGTCCCGTGGGCACTCGACATCCAGATCCCGCTCTCCGAGGGAAATCAACAACCGTAGCGCCCAGAATATACCGGAGATATCCTGGTCTCAGAGATCTAACATGGCGGCACCCCCCTCCCGCAACACAACCTCCTCACAGCCACAGCGGGATCACACTAACGCCGACAGATCACTGTCCTCCCCCTGGGGGGAGATAACCAGCCATCACCCCAGGCTCCAACCTTGAATGACTTACGAGCAATAGCTACGGACATCAAGGACACTTTCTCTGCAGCCATAACAGATCTTCGTCATGAGATGCAAGCTATTGCAGGAAGAGTGCAGAGAATTGAGCTGACAACCAAGCAGCATCAGAGGGCAATCACCCAGATACACTATACAGTGTATGAGCACACTCTGCAACTCCGTGACATGCAAAGACACGTCAAAGAATTGGACAATAGGGGTCGCCGCCATAACCTGAGGGTGAGAGGTCTCCCCGAATCCGTCGAACAGGATCAACTTCTCCCGACGATCACAGCCTTGTTCAACTCCATTCTCGATCAACCCCGTCAAACCCCTATTGCCATGGAACGTATCCATCGGGCCCTCCGGCCTAGGGGTAGGGACACAGACCCCCCGAGGGACATCATCTGTCATGTAGATGATTTTGCGACTAAAGAGGACATCCTCCGCAAAGCCAGAGACAAGCAACGACTGGAACATGAGGGACATATCCTCCACATTTACCAGGATCTCTCCGCAATTACTCTCCGCCACCGCAGGGACCTCCGCCCACTCCTAGAGGTACTGCGCGGTAGAGGAATAAAATACCGCTGGAAATTTCCATTTGGTCTCCTAGCAATCCATAGAGGCCACTCCGCCCTCCTAAGAGTCCCAGAAGAACTAGAAGATTTTTGCCAAACACTGGACATACCGTACGTAGCGGTCCCAAATTGGTATGCGGATTTCCAAACTCCCAACCACGACCAACATTCACCTAGGGAAGAGCCGATGGAAGCCCAGGACGCCAGAGGCCGCAGACGACGCTCTCCTTCATCTCCCAGATCCAGTCCAGCCTCGACACAGCGCTTCCAACATCTGAATTCACCCTCCGCTCCCCTGCCTCGCAGGGTTCGGCGCGATCGTTAGGATGCCATTGATAGAAGTTGCCAGGGACTAGTGGACTGTGACCCACACATGGAAACCCAAGCGATACTCCACGCACCCAGCTACTTCCCACCGGTATAAAAGGACTACAGAAAGACCAGTTATGCTGATTATCTCTTTTCAACGAGACCAGTTTTCTGTAGCCAGGTACTTCTCATATACTTCCCACGCACGATGCAAGTCTTAATCTTCACAGATAGACCTATGACGACTATACACTCAGGTGACCCGAAATAACCCAATACTACTGGTCATTTACTTCATACCACGGACTGAGCTGGACTAAAATAGGCTCATATTGCCCATCTGTCTAACGAGATGTATACCCCCTCCTTTGCCTCAGATATATATCTCCACAAGAGGTTTGTTCTGTTAACGTTGTATTAATTGTTATGTTATTGACCTTCTGCGTATTGACTTTCACTCCCATTAGAACTCACGGTGACCAAATGACTGATCTACAACCCACACGACATATACCTATATTAACCTGCTGACCCATACAAAACAACTGATCAGGCACCTTTCAGACACAACATCTGCCCAGTTCCATACCGCGGAGAAGATAGTTAAGGACAAAAGACAAAGATGGAGGTAGCCGACACCCAATAGGAAGCACCCATGTTGACAATATCTCGCTGGCTCATTATAGACACATATATGGCCCACCCCACCTATAGCTATATTAGGACTAACACACAGACACAAAGGACTATTGGTCACACCGCACCAAAAGACGTAGCTATTTACCCCCGGGGTCACGACAGGATTTCTAAACAGCCTATGGCTACCACACCACGATGTGAGACCCTCTCTCAAACCCGATACGTTGACCCAGACAACCCGGAGGACTTGCACTTCTTATATGATCCACATGCACTACCTCCGAGCTGACTTAGAGATTGGTTAATAATTTTACAACTAACTTTTTATGGTTTATGGTTTACTTTTATTATACTGTTGATGAAGTTTGGTTGAATGTGTTAATGTACAGACTCACTACACTGAAGCGGAAACAAACTCGCACAATGATGTGTAACCTATAATCAACATTACACCCCACACATTGTTCCCTCATGTGAAGGTCCCCAGTAAGCCTCATTAGCACCGCACGCCACATCAGCACTACTCACCTCACTCGACAACGTATGACATCCGTTTCTCACTCATAGTTCACGCATATACAGTCAGTACCTCATCCTGACCTACCCAACCATTGCCTATGGATGTCTTTCGCATTCTTTACCCACCTCATTGGTGATGTTTCCACATACATGCCCCTATCCCCGTATTCACCTCTTAAACCAAATATGGCCAAAGGTCTGGCGGACCAGATTCCTCGTTCACTCTTCTTAGACACACCATCCCCCACACAGTGGTACATTACCACTGACTCCTTCCGGTACTCCCGACGCGGCCCTACCCCTCTTTTGAGTCAAGTGATCCATTTCTCACTTGCCACCGGAATACCCCCCTTTCCCCCCACCAACCTCATTTACCCCCACACGCGTCTCCCCACGTAGCATACTGTATACATATCCGCTCCCTTATCCAATACCCATACCACCCCTGCTCATCCACTATACCCAATCCCACAACTCCGTCTCCGCTGCAGTCCCGTGGAGCTCCTTCATCTAATACGGAGGTAAAACCTCTTGGCACAGAACCGATTATGGTCGCTCAATCTCCTAGTCCAACCGCACACACACTCAAAATAATCTCACTTAACATTAAAGGACTCAACATACCGGAAAAAAGATCCCAACTCCTTTTAGCCATGCACCGTGCGAAAGCCGACATTATATTCCTACAGAAAACTCATTTTCGCACAGATTCGCTCCCTAAAGTACAGAATTATCACTTCCCTATGGCCTTTCATGCAACAAATCCCCTTTCTAAATCAAAAGGGGTGTCAATTATTATTGCTAAGCACTGCCCATTTCAACCTACCGACACAGTCTTTGATGACTCTGGCAGATACATCTTCTTAAAAGGCTCATACCTGGGTAGAAAACTTACTTTGGCCAACATTTACGCACCTAACACAGGCCAAGTGCCTTTCTTTCACACCATCTGTGATGCTCTGACCACATTTCAGGAGGGTACTTTAATACTAGGAGGGGACTTCAATGTTCCCCTCAACCCCACACAGGACACATCCACAAATGCATCGTCCCTCCCCTATAAAGCCCTACGGAAAATCAAATCTCTCCTCCAGAATCTATTGCTTCACGACACCTGGCGTACCCTACATCCCAATGGCCGGGATTATACATTTTTCTCACCTCCTCACAACAAGCACTCTCGAATAGATTATCTGTTCCTATCACAAAAGGACCCCCCCATGCTCCAATGCGCCTCCATCAGCCCTACATTCCTTTCTGATCACAACCCCATCTCTTTGCAGCTGAAATTCCCAGTCTCAACCCCCCGAACGCAGATATGGAGACTAGATACCTCCCTCCTAACCGACGCTTCCATAGAGGCGGAAATTAGACTCCGCATTTCACAATATTTTCAGGAGAACAAACCTTCGGACACCTCTCCACTCATGACTTGGGAAGCACACAAATGTGTGATCCGGGGAATCCTCATTGCAGCGGCGGCCAAGCGCAATCGTGAAAAACAAAAATGTTATAAGGATCTCACAGACAAGATCAGACGTTTAGAACAAGTTCACAAGCAATCGCAAGCTCTTGATAACCTATCCGACCTGATACAAGCTAGATCCGACTTATTAGAAATGCTAGGTAAACAAATAAGACGCAAATATATATTGACAAAAAAAACGTTTTATGAATATGGAAACAAGGCCAGTAAATTACTTGCGAAAGCATTGCAAGCGAACAAAGCTAGCACAACGGTACATTCTGTGACCGACTCGTCGGGACGTAAACACACTTCAACCCCGGACATAGCCACGCAATTTGTGAAATATTTTTCACAACTGTACAATCTACCAAAAATGGACTCCTCCATTCCAGATACTATGAGAAAACACATGATTATGGAATTTCTAAAACAATATAGCCCAACCCCTATTTCTGAATCTATGGCTCAAACACTAGACTCTCTCCTTACGCAACCAGAAATAGACCTTGCACTAACACAATTGAAAACGGGTAAAAGCCCTGGCCCCGATGGATTGACAGTAGCCTATTTAAAAACATACACAGACCTCCTCTCCCCATTCTTCCTAAAAGCTTTCAATTCTTTTATGACACCCACGATACCTCCGCGGGACCTCCTATCCGCACATATCACCGTCATACCAAAACCAGGAAAAGACCCTGCAGCTGTCACTAGCTACAGACCAATTTCCCTACTAAACGTAGACCTTAAATGGTATGCCAAAACACTAGCGAATCGTCTCCTTCCCCTCCTGCCCCAACTAATTGATTTGGACCAAGTGGGCTTCATTCCCGGCAGGGAGGCGAGAGATAATACTCTCAAAGCCATCAATATCCACCACTGGCTCACATCCTCCCAGAACCAAGGATTCCTGCTTTCTCTTGATGAGGAGAAGGCGTTCGACAGAGTGGCCTGGGACTACATGACAGAGACCCTGGAAGCGGTGGGCATTCCCCCTAAAATGCTCAACTTCATTCTAACTCTATACTCTAACCCCACTGCAAGAGTCCGCGTTAATGGCCACCTGTCGGACGCCTTCTCCATTTCAAACGGAACCCGCCAGGGGTGTCCTCTCTCTCCCCTCATATTCGTCCTTACCCTAGAACCCCTCTTACGCAGGTTACGGGCCAACCCTGACATCAAAGGCATAGATATCCAACACCGCACCTACAAAATAGCGGCTTTTGCGGATGATATACTACTTTTCCTCAAAGATCCCATTACGACTATCCCCAACCTACTGAGAGACTTTGGCACATTCAAAATATTGACCAATTTACAAATCAACTTCACAAAATCCACTGCCCTAAATATCACCCTACCCCCGGCCATACTTACCCAATGTCAAGCCAATTTCCCTTTCACATGGAAAAAACATACTAGAATTTACCTAGGCATACAACTCCCAGCCTCCTTGCTAAACCTATATGCCTTAAATCACGCAAAACTAATACACACCATCTTACAAGATTTAAGGAAATGGTCGACGAAACTCTTCTCCTGGTTTGGCAGAGCAGCCATTATCAAGATGAACATCCTCCCTAGGATCCTCTACCTCCTTCAAACGATCCCAATAAAACTACCACCCACATTTTTCTCGACTTACCGAAAGGCATGCTCAGAATTTATTTGGGATAAAAAACGCCCTCGGCTTAGTTTCTCTAGACTCACTGCCCCTAAACTTAAAGGAGGTATAGGTTTACCAGACATACACAAATATCATCTGGCAAGTCATCTTACTAGAATCATAGACTGGAACATTCATTCCCAACATAAGGACTGGGTCAACTTAGAACACGCTCTGACCTCTATCCCAATAGCACAACTCCCCTGGACGTCCCCAAAACATATTCTGCCCGAATGTTGAATCCACCCGCTCATATATCCGACAATCCTCTCCTTCAGAGAGGCCTTTACCAAACACGGAATATCCTCATTACTAGGTCCAATGACTCCACTACGTTATAACCCTGATTTTTTACCGGGGATGCATAAATCTTTCTTGGCTGATTTCTGGCCCTACCCCCTCATTAGAGCACACCAATTTTTTGACAAAGGTTGTCTTCTCTCCCAACACGATCTGACCACTAAATTGTCCATCTCTTCATTTCCCTTTTGGACCTATTTCCAAATCAGACATTTTTTGGCCACCACTACTCCCAAACCTGAGTGGTCCAGAAACCTTACTACTTTTGAATCACTCTGCCTGCAGACGGAACCACAAAGACACCTCATCTCTTCTACTTATGTATTGTTATTCTCAGAACACACTCCAAAACTACACTGGACTTCCCAGCGATGGGAACGTGAACTTTCAATCAATCTTACGGATGCAGAATGGGAAACTATTTATCAACATATACATAAGGGCACGGTAAACACACAAACGCAAGAATCTGGCTTCAAAATACTCTCCCGATGGTATAACACCCCCCTCAAACTTCACCACATATCCCCTTCAATCTCCCAACAATGTTGGAGATGCAACAAAGATGTAGGCTCCTTTCTTCATATCTGGTGGACATGTGACAAAATCCAACCCTTCTGGGAAAAAGTGCACAAGCTCATCTCCAAAATCACCACTTACACGCTTGATTATACACCAGCCCAATTCTTGCTCCATCATATAACTAATCCCACATGCTCCTACTATCGTTCTTTAGCAATGCACATGGTCAATGCAGCTAAGATGTGCATTCCATGCAAATGGCAATCCACTGACCCACCATCAATCTCACAGTGGTTTAAACGCATACAAAAAACTGCAGAAATGGAAGAACTGATTCATCAAGTCAAAGATACACCTCACAAATATACCAATACTTGGGCTTGCTGGACACATTTCACTACCTCTGAAGAATACAAATCAATACTATGTTAAGAAGGCTCCGTGGACTGCAGTGGAGACGGACAACACCACCACCCCTATCTCTACTTTCCCTCACATTTTCTCCCTCCCCCTCCTCCGTCCCATAGACTTTTTTAATAACATTTACTCAAACACCTTACATAGATTACACACCCACGATGATACATCTCCTCACTATTAGCCCTCCTTTCCATCTTATACCCCTCTCCGCATTTATGGGCTATGTACAATCATCCCCACTCACATACCTCAATGTGAGATAAACATTAACATAAGAAAACAACATATCTGCTCCGCCAATTGTTATTGACGCCTACCATTGGTATGCAGGAATGTCCCCTCCCATACACATATCAATTTACATTACCTTAGACAGCCTTGGAATTGCACTGTTTATCCTGCTCTGTACACACATATTTTATTAAGTATACGTATGCTTTTATTCAATAGCGGCTGCGACCACATTTCCTTACTTCCTGATACCCTGTTTTGATTTTTGTTCCTTTGATTTGTTTCTTTATAATCAAATAAAACGTTTGGAAAAAAAAAATATATATATATATTATATATGTCAACAACACAAGGGAAGGAAGGATGATGTATGTATGTATATATATATATATATATATATATATATATATATATATATATATATATATATATATATATATATATATATGTATACGTGTGTGTGTATGTATGTATATGTGTGTGTATATATATATATATATATATATATTGTAGACATGTCACTGGAGAAGTGGTTGAGGGGGTGTACATCTCACCTAGGTTGCTACACAGTGTGAGATGGTAAGTCCAGGATGGATCAGTTTCTCAGCAGCAATATGCTGCTGAGTTGTTATTTAATCTTGCCGGGCCTGGGTTTATATGGAATGGCAGGTAGGTTTGGTAGAGGGACCTGTCATTCCACACCCCCCATCCCTCGATCCAGTTCTGGGTTTTGGATCAGGTGAGCTTTGATCCTAATTAGCCTGGGAAGGTAAAGGCTCTGCGGGCCTGCAGGTGTTCGCTCTCAGCCAGGGAAACGAACAGTCTGTGTGTTGGAGGAAGCTGCAAGCACAGCCACTGCTGGAGCTAAAACCCACCCTGCGATATCCAGGCGAAAGACGCTGTGTTTATAAGTGTCAGATAGGTGAGGAGAACCTGTTAGTAAGCGCCCAGCCGGGCTAGGTTGTTTTTTATTTGTTATTATTTTGTTCCTGTTATACACAAGAAGCACGGTGTTGCTATATATTTTGTTTGTTGGACTGTTTGTACCACGAATAAACGCCAAGGTCTGCTTTATAAATTCCAAGTCTGCTGTGAACTGTGTCCAAACACACCCTACCCCGGGAAGATCCCTTACAATTGGTGGAGAATTCGGGCAACACGGTTGCTAGGGGCAACGGTGTGGACAGACTTGGCTACAGCTGCTTATGTCCTGGGTGAAAGCTGCAACTACACTCCAAGAACAGTCCAGCAACATGGAGGAGATGCTGAAGCAGTTTATGCAAGTGAGTTTGCAACAACAGCAGGCTCAGACAGAGGCCAATAGACGACATGAACAGTCCATGGCGGCACAACAGCAGATGCATAAGGAAGAGTTGCAAGCTTTGCGCCAAAGCCAACAACAACTTATCGAGCACCTGATAGTAAATCGAGAGGCGCCGGTGGTTGCTTATCCACCCACAGTGATGAGAGCCGCTCCAGAGATTTTTTTTGGGAGAAGGACTGTGCAGAAAGCGCTGCAAAAGATGACTGCTGAGGACGATGTTGAGGCCTATCTAACAGTATTTGAGCGCGTGGCTGAGCGAGAGAAGTTACCAGCCGCTGAGTGGGCAGAGGTAATTGCGCCCTATTTAACAGGTGAACCTCAAAAGGCCTACTATGACCTCAGTGAGCAAGAGGTTAAGGACTATACTCGGCTAAAAGAGGAGGTACTTGCCCGACTAGGAGTTACTACTGCAGTCCGTGCCCGGAGGGTACGCAACTGGAGCTACAGTCTGGACAAATCAGCGAGGTCCCAGATGTATGACCTAATCCATTTGGCAAGAAAGTGGTTGGAGCCAGACACTTCTACTCCTGCACAAATCCTAGAGAAGGTCGTGATGGATCGCTACCTCCGAGCGCTTCCTACTGACCTGCAACGCTGGGTGGGACAAGGTGATCCTAAGAATGCAAATGAACTTGTCAACCTTGTGGAGAGGTTCCAGGCGACTGAGGACTACCTCCGTGATGTTCCTGCAGCATCTTCACCTCCCCGGAGCGCCAGATCTGTGCCGTCAGCTGGTAAGAGACTTCCATCTATTGGGGGAGTGTGGAGGGGTGCTGATGGAGGGAAAAGGGCTCAAGTGGTGTCTCAGGGACAAAAGACTGGTGATGGTCCCGGGTGGCTAAGGGGCTCTGAAAAGGACTCCTTGCCAAAGAGACCAGGCCCTATCCAGTGTTGGAGATGCCATGAGGCGGGACACGTGTCTGCCCATTGCCCTCTTACCACTGAACCCATGGAGTGTGACGCTAGCCGGCGTCAGTCGCTGTTTGCGGAACCATCTTGTGCTGCAGTTCCTGGACTAGAGACTGAACCGCAAATCTGCAATATTACCATCAATGACCTTCCCGTTGAGGCGTTAATGGACTCGGGAAGCCTCGTAACCTTGGTGCATGCTAGCCTGGTGGCTGGGGACTTAGAGTCTAAAAAGCATATGAGTGTTGTGTGCATACATGGTGATACAAAAGTGTACCCTATAGTGCTGGCTAAAGTCGGGACTGAACAAGGCACCGTACAATATGAAGTGGGTGTGGTGAAAAACCTCATGCATAATGTAATATTGGGGCGCGATTTTCCATTATTCTGGGCTCTCTGGGAAAAAAGGAAAATCCCCAAAAGGAGTGGGGATACCTCTAAGGGGGTTGCTTTGTCCCCTGTGAATGATAGAAGTGTGCAGGATGAAAATGATTGTTCTCCTTTGCAGGTCCTGGCTGGGAAGGAGGAGGCTCCTCCCACTGAGCAAAATATACTAGACTTAGAGGTGTCTAGGGATAATTTTGGCGCTGCACAATTACAGGACCCCACTCTCAAAAATGCGAGAGAGCAGGTTGCTGTTATGAATGGGGTACCTCAGGAACCAGAGGCTGAAAAAAGATTTCCACATTTTTCGGTGACTAATGATCTTTTCTATAGAGTGAATAAGATTAAGGATGAGATTGTGGAACAGCTTCTGGTACCTAAGCCGTACCGGCGTCAGGTGCTTGACATGGCACATAACCATGTTCTTGGGGGACACTTGGGGACTGACAAAACGCGAGAGAGGGTTCTCCAGAGGTTTTTTTGGCCGGCGATATATGATGACATTAAAAAATACTGCGAGTCGTGCCCCACATGTCAGGTTAGTGCCCCAGTGTCACATTTTCGCAGTCCTTTGGTTTCGCTCCCTATTATAGAGGTGCCTTTTGAGCGTATTGCCATGGATTTAGTGGGTCCCGTTGTAAAGTCAGCTAGAGGACACCAGTATATTTTGGTAGTCATAGATTATGTGACCCGCTATCCTGAGGCTGTACCCTTAAGAAACACTGCATCTAAAACAATTGCACGTGAGTTGTTTTATATGTTCTCTAGGACTGGGATCCCCAAAGAAATCCTAACTGACCAAGGTACGCCATTTATGTCAAAACTGATGAAGGAATTATGCAAACTATTTAAAGTCTCACACATCCGTACCTCTGTATACCACCCCCAGACGGACGGATTGGTGGAGAGATTTAATAAAACTTTGAAACATATGTTGAAGAAAGTGGTGGGAAAAGATGGTCGTGACTGGGATCATTTATTACCCTACCTCATGTTTGCTATTAGGGAAGTGCCCCAAGCGTCCACAGGGTTCTCACCATTCGAGTTGGTCTATGGTCGTCACCCTAGGGGTCTACTGGACATTGCAAAAGAGACATGGGAGAGTGAGTCCACCCCATACAAGAGTGTTATTGAGCATGTAGCACAAATGCAGGACCGTATAGCCACTGTAATGCCCCTGGTAAGGGAACACCTCCAGAGAACTCAAGAGGTCCAAAGTAGAATTTACAACCGGTCCGCAAGAATCAGGACATTCAACCCAGGCGATAGGGTCCTTATACTAGTCCCCACTGTTGAGAGTAAATTCTTAGCGAAGTGGCAAGGTCCTTATGAAATTGTTGAAAAGATCAGTGAGGTGAACTACAAGGTGCACCAACCAGGTAGAAGGAAGCCTTTCCAAGTTTATCACATAAACTTGATCAAGCCCTGGAAAGACAGGGAATCCTTGGTGGCGACAAATACTGTTAATAATTTGTCACCACCAATCCCTCCAGTCAAGGTAGGTGATGCTCTATCAGTGTCACAGAAACAGGAGGCTCTGGAATTTTTACAGAAAAACAAAAACAAGTTCTCTGACCTCCCAGGGCGTACCCACCTCATCCATCATCACATTGAAACTGAGCCTAGAAGCAGAGTAAACCTAAAGCCCTATAGGATACCGGAGGCACGTAGGAAAGCCGTATCTGCCGAGGTAAAACGTATGCTTGATCTGGGGGTAATTGAGGTGTCACAGAGTGAATGGTCCAGCCCGATTGTGCTAATCCCAAAGCCCAATGGAACTTGGAGGTTCTGTAACGATTTCAGAAAGTTGAATGAGATCTCCAAGTTCGATGCTTATCCTATGCCCAGGGTAGATGAGTTGATTGAGAAGTTAGGTAACGCCAGGTACATAACCACCCTCGATCTCACAAAGGGCTACTGGCAGATTCCACTTTCGGGCGAGGCTAAAGAGAAAACTGCATTCTCCACCCCTGATGGGCTATTCCAGTATGTAGTGATGCCATTCGGGTTACATGGAGCGCCTGCAACTTTCCAGAGGTTGATGGACTTGATTCTGCGACCACATCGGGATTACTCAGCCGCCTACCTCGATGATGTGGTCATTTTTAGCCCTGATTGGGAAAGTCACCTCTGTAAGGTACAGGCCGTGTTGGATACCATAAGTGATGCAGGGTTGACCATAAATGCCGAGAAGTGTGCTCTAGCCCTAGAAGAGGCCAAATATCTGGGCTACATTGTTGGGAGAGGATTGATTAAGCCACAGCTAAATAAAATTGAGGCAATACAGAATTGGCCTAGACCCCTGACAAGGAAACAGGTTAGAACTTTCCTGGGTATTACGGGTTATTACCGTAGATTTGTGCCGAACTTTGCCTCAGTTGCTGCTCCACTAACTGACTTGACAAAGGGCGGAAAGACAGCAATGGTCACGTGGACCCCAGAGGACGAGAAGGCTTTCCAAAGCCTTAAGTCTGCCTTGTGCCAACCACCTGTGTTAGTTACCCCCAATTTCAGGCGAGAATTTCTGGTCCAGACAGATGCCTCTAACACAGGCTTAGGTGCAGTACTCTCACAAGTAGTGAATGGTGAGGAGCATCCGGTGACGTACTTGAGTAGAAAACTAACCCCGGCCGAGAAAAATTATGCCATTGTGGAGCAAGAATGTTTGGCAGTGAAGTGGGCCCTAGAATCTTTAAAGTATTACTTGCTAGGCAGGAAGTTCAAGTTGGTGACAGACCATGCCCCCCTAACATGGATGAAGTTAAACAAGGAGAGAAATGCAAGAGTGACTAGATGGTTTCTGTCCTTGCAAAACTTTAATTTCACTGTGGAACACAGGCCAGGGAAATTACAGGCAAATGCTGACGCATTGTCGAGGGTGAGTTGTCTGTGGGGACAGAAGGCTCAGCCCTCCGGTCTGAAAAAGAGGGGGGGGATATGTAGACATGTCACTGGAGAAGTGGTTGAGGGGGTGTACATCTCACCTAGGTTGCTACACAGTGTGAGATGGTAAGTCCAGGATGGATCAGTTTCTCAGCAGCAATATGCTGCTGAGTTGTTATTTAATCTTGCCGGGCCTGGGTTTATATGGAATGGCAGGTAGGTTTGGTAGAGGGACCTGTCATTCCACACCCCCCATCCCTCGATCCAGTTCTGGGTTTTGGATCAGGTGAGCTTTGATCCTAATTAGCCTGGGAAGGTAAAGGCTCTGTGGGCCTGCAGGTGTTCGCTCTCAGCCAGGGAAACGAACAGTCTGTGTGTTGGAGGAAGCTGCAAGCACAGCCACTGCTGGAGCTAAAACCCACCCTGCGATATCCAGGCGAAAGACGCTGTGTTTATAAGTGTCAGATAGGTGAGGAGAACCTGTTAGTAAGCGCCCAGCCGGGCTAGGTTGTTTTTATTTGTTATTATTTTGTTCCTGTTATACACAAGAAGCACGGTGTTGCTGTATATTTTGTTTGTTGGACTGTTTGTACCACGAATAAACGCCAAGGTCTGCTTTATAAATTCCAAGTCTGCTGTGAACTGTGTCCAAACACACCCTACCCCGGGAAGATCCCTTACAATATATATATATATATATATAAATAATGTGTATGTTTTTTTTTTTTTTTTGGTTTCTTTTTATGTACAATTGTAATATGATATATTATGATTGTTATATAGATTGATAATATCATTTTTGGAATGATAAAAGGGAAGGACAAATGAAAATATTTTTTGGTGTATAAAGGTGCGGTTTGAGACCCATTAATAGAGAGCCCACCCCACAATGGAATGGAAGGGTGACAGTTTTTTTTGTAGTTTTGTTTGGATATGTTGGGTACTGAACATGGAATATATACTATGTTCAGTGAAGAAGGCGTAAGGAGAAGTTCCTTTCCATTCTCATCCATGAATGGATGGGGTTGCAGAACAGGGAAGGGAGTGGAAAGGGACAGGGTGGGATGGGAGGAGGGGGGTGAAGTGAATGTGGAGAGGGGTGCTGAAGGGGATGGGGGGAGAGAGGTGAAGGAAGTGTAAGTGGGAAGTATGGATGGGGGCAACAAGGGTGTGGCTTAAGAACCCTATGGACGTTCTCTATGATGTGGTGGAGGTGTTTAACCTTCCCACACTTCCAATATAATGACAGGTAAAAATAATAGCTATTCAATACTCTCATGGAATGTCCGAGGATTGAAGTTTAAGCGAGCATTAATGTTTCAATATATAAGAAAATATAGTCCTCGATTGATCATACTTCAGGAGACACATTTAATGGGTAAAAGATTAACAACTTTAAAAAAAGCATATCATGTCACGTATTCCTCCTATGCTAGAGGAGTATCCGTTTTAGTAAATACAACTTTTCCGGGAGAAATAGAGAAGGCCTTTATAGACATGCAAGGGAAATATGTTATTTTATTCTATACAATTGGGAAGCAAAGATACATTACAGTAGCAATTTATATACCAGCCACATTTGCAGTGGGAATTTTGAATGAGATAATGGAGAAAATAATCAAATATCTCCCAGCAAAGTTATTATTTATTGGAGATTTTAATTCAATTCTATTGCCAGAGCTGGATAGACCAAAACCTACTAAGCAATATTCTGCGGACATGTATAATTGGGCTCAGGTGACAGGAGTAACAGAAATTTGGAGATGGAGAAATCCAGAAAAAATAGTCTATTCCTGTTTTTTCTGCCTCCTATAAAACAGCGTCCAGAATAGATTTAGCATTTGCAGATGTAACAATGTTAACAGATATTTCAGAAGTAACATACTTACCAAGTGGCCTATCAGATCATTCTCCTTTATTTTTTTCAATACGCGTCCCCACCCCAAGGAGTGCATCATTGTGGAGGTTGACTCCGCAGTGGGTGTCACACCCCGAGATAGAAGGAAAAATTGCATCCCTAATAATGGAGTACTGGGAAAATAATGCAGGGTCGTCCTCGGTGGACATTGTCTGGGGTGCGTTTAAAGCTTATATACGGGGACAATACATCTCAAATATTGCTGCAGTTAATAAAAAAACAGAAGTTTAGGATACAGGAATTGCAAAAACGGATATAAATAAAAAAGGAGAAATATGGTCAAGACTCCAGTGTTGTAAATTTTGAGCAAATTATGGCTGCACAAAGAGATCTCCATTTACATATGGTAGAAATAACAAGGTTGGAACTACATAAAAATAGACAAAATATTTTTGAGTAAGTAGATAAATATGGGAGATTTCGAGCAAGAATAGCGCAACAAGAATATCAAACTACAACTATATCAGAAATTGAAACCCTACAGAAAAAGAGTACAAGTGTTAGGAACCATGAAACAGACAGAGACAAAAGTACAATCAAATCACACTTGTTTATTAAAGTGGAAGTAAACCCACTTTTTTAACTTTTACCTACAGGAAAGCCTATAATAAGGCTTACCTGTAGGTAAAAAAAATATCTCCTAAACCTGTACGGTTTAGGAGATATTCCCCTCGGTATGCGCCGCTGACTGCAGCGGCGCATGCGCACAAGGGGGTTCTCTCCGCGAAAATCCGGCAGCGCTCGTCCCCGCATGCGCGGGAGTGACGATATCGCGGCTCCGGCCACTCACAGCGCAGGTTAGGCAGGTTAGGCGAGCATCTTCGGGTACAGCTGGTAACTGTGGAAAGAGAAGAGAGCTGGCAATTAGCCGACAGCTGAGCGGCCAGCCCAGAGGAGGAAGGGCTAAGCCAGCCCTGACAGTATAAGAGGAATTATTCCTGCGCCTAATCAGAAAGAAGTCTAATTGTTGTACCGCTGCACACACTGGGATGGGGTACTAGAACCCCAATTAAAGAAAAAAGAGGGCAGAGAAGTAGTGATGCGCAGTACTATGGTGAAGAGTCTGGCCAGAACAGGTTAATAGATTCAATAGGCACTCAAATGGTTGGGTGATAAATATACTATCGACCAAACTAAAAGGTAATGTATAAAAACATAAAAAACACTATACGTGTTTAGGGAATAGTGAGGAGCTCTCACTGCTATACCGTAGTAGTATTTTGAGTAAAAATCAAGTGGATATAGGAAAATTCCAATAGTTAGAGCTAGTGATTCCCAATGCGATTTTATAAGATTAACAAAGTTGCATAAAGTGACAGTGCTGGATATGAAGAAGATCCGTGATCCTACTACATCATAAAGTGACTTAAATAATATATATAAAACAGTCGACGAGATATATAGTGATTCCCAATGCGATTTGTTAAAACTGACAAAATCGCATAAAGGTGCCGGTGCTGGACAATAAATAGGTCCGTGAGAATATCTACTACACCAAAATATATAGATAACAGTATACAAAAAAACAGTCACTAACTAAATAAAACAATAGTGCAAATAATGATTGACTTGTGACTGAAGGAATCACATACAGTGTCAATGCCAAGGGAGGGTTAAAAAGAGTGAATATGTGCAAGTGTCACATATATCATATGCTGTTACCTTACAGCTGTAAGGTAAGGGGACACCCATATTTCGATCACACAGGACCACGTGGGATACATCCACCATCACCATTACCACCACTGTTTAAACTGTTACTTTATAGTGCACATATATTTAAAGCACCAGCACTGTATGCGATTGCCTCATTACATGCGATTTTCGGGATAATCGCCACCGGTTGTCGCACAAGTTGAATGGACATTTTTTAACAAAGATCATTGTTCAATTTTCTTTTATTCACAAAGTTTTTAGTGTTGAAAATATTTTTATTGAACATTTCAAGTAAAAACAATAAGACAGTAACCGTCATGAGGCAAATACAAGCAGGAACAGTAACAGGACTACAT
The DNA here is from genome assembly GCF_037356315.1 of Lithobates pipiens. Classification (NCBI taxonomy): domain Eukaryota; kingdom Metazoa; phylum Chordata; class Amphibia; order Anura; family Ranidae; genus Lithobates; species Lithobates pipiens. The sequence goes on from NW_027507758.1 coordinate 210,304,417, forward strand.
TTATGAATGGACGGCTAACGACTATCAATTCACAAAGTTTTTAAATATTGTGCACACCTCCTTCTTTTTGGACTATTTCCAGAGGGTTTTTTCCCTCCCCCCAACACCAAGATTGCTTATGCATTTTTTTGCTTTGTTTTTGATTTAATATATTTTTTGTTCTATGTTATTATCTAGCTGTTCACTGCATTGATACTATTTTCTACGGCATAGGACACTTGCACATATTCACTCTTTTTAACCCTCCCTTGGCATTGACACTGTATGGGATTCCTTCAGTCACAAGTCAATCATTATTTGCACTATTGTTTTATTTAGTTAGTGACTGTTTTTTTGTATACTGTTATCTATATATTTTGGTGTAGTAGATATTCTCACGGACCTATTTATTGTCCAGCACCGGCACCTTTATGCGATTTTGTCAGTTTTAACAAATCGCATTGGGAATCACTATATATCTCGTTGACTGTTTTATATATATTATTTAAGTCACTTTATGATGTAGTAGGATCACGGATCCTTCACGGATCTTCGTCATATCCAGCACTGTCACTTTATGCAACTTTGTTAATCTTATAAAATTGCATTGGGAATCACTAGCTCTAACTATTGGAATTTTCCTATATCCACTTGATTTTTACTCAAAATACTACTACGGTATAGCAGTGAGAGCTCCTCACTATTCCCTAAACACGTATAGTGTTTTTTATGTTTTTATACATTACCTTTTAGTTTGGTCGATAGTATATTTATCACCCAACCATTTGAGTGCCTATTGAATCTATTAACCTGTTCTGGCCAGACTCTTCACCATAGTACAGCCCTGACAGTAACCCCCCCCAATGACCCCTCCCCCTCGGAGGGCCACCGGGCTTGAGGGGAAACCGTCTATGAAACTCACGGAGGAGGACAGGGACATGTACATCAGAGGATGAAACCCAGGAGCGTTCCTCCGGACCGTACCCCTTCCAATGCACCAGGTACTGTATGCGCCCACGGAACCTACGGGAGTCAACAATGGATTGTACCTCATACTCCTCATGGTTCTCAACCTGAATAGGGTGAGGACGTGGCACCGAGGTGGTAAATCGGTTACAGACCAATGGTTTCAATAAGGAGACATGAAACACATTTGAGATGCACATACTAGGAGGAAGGTCCAACGCGTAAGCTACTGGGTAAATCCTGCGAAGGATACGGAAAGGCCCAAAATTCAGTGAGGGAACACGAAGCCGGAGGTTGCAAGATGACAGCCAGACCCTGTCCCCAACCTGGTAGGAAGGCGCAGGCAGGCGTCTGCGGTCAGCATGGAGTCTGTACCTATCATTAGCATGACGCAAAGCCTCCTGGACTTGTACCCAAGTGGAACGAAGACCATGGAGATGCTCCTCTAACGCAGGAATACTCTGCAGAACAAACGAGTCAGGCAACATGGAAGGTTTGAAACCAAAATTTGCCATAAGTGGAGACAATCGGGAGGCAGAATTCAAGGCAATGTTGTGAGTAAACTCTGTGCAAGGTAATAGGTCAGACCAGTTGTTATGATGGTCAGAAATATAGCAACGTAGGAATTGCTCCAAGGACTGATTGGCTCATTCTGCGGCCCCATTAGACTGTGGGTTATACGCAGAAGAGAACGCAAGCTGGATTCCCAACTGTGCACAAAAGGCTCACCAGAACCGGGAGACAAACTGACTGCCCCTATCCGCCTATCACCTTGGGTAGCCCATGTAAGCCAAAGATCTCCCGAGCAAAAATGGAAGCCAGTTCCTTAGAGGTGGGCAACTTCTTAAGTGGAATACAATGACACATCTTTGAGAACCGGTCAACCACCATAAGGATAACAGTGTTGCCTTGGGAGTTGGGAAATTCCACAAGGAAATCCATAGATAGGTAGTAGTCCAGGGCCTCTCTCCATTGAGTATGGGTTTTAGGAGGCCCACTGGAAGGTGTTGTGGAGTCTTACTCTGAACACACACGGGTAGAAGTAAGACTGGTGCGAACCGTAGCCAAGATACGATCAGGAGGAATCATAGGAACCGACTCCGACTTGGAAGTGGAGGAAAATTGTCGTGATAAGGCATCAGCCCTTACATTCTTAGTACCGGGTAAGAATGAGACAATGTAATTAAAGCTCGACAAGAAAAGAGCCCATCGTGCCCTTCTGGAAGAGAGTCGCTTAGCCTCAGACAAGAATGTAAGATTCTTATGGTCAGTAAGAATAAGAACAGGCACAGTGGTACCTTCAAGGAGATGTCTCCATTCTTTCAGGGCTAAAATGATCGCCAACAGCTCTCTGTCACCAATCTCATAATTGCATTCAGCAGGTGACACTTTCTTGGAAAAGTAACCACACGGATGCATAGCACTCTCAGAGTTAGGACGTTGAGACAGAAGGGCACCAACTCCAGTCTCAGAAGCATCAACTTCTAGGATAAAAGGCAACGTAGGATCAGGATGTGCCAACACAGGAGCAGAAACAAAGGCAGCCTTGAGAGTCTCAAAGGCCTTAATTGACTCCGGAGACCAACTCTGTGGGTTACCGTCCTTTCTGGTCATATCAGTCAGAGGCTTGACCAGAGACGAGAAGTTACGAATAAACTTACGATAGTAGTTGGCAAAGCCCAGGAAACGCTGCAGAGGACTTAAACCCACGGGTCGAGGCCACTGTAGGACTGCCAACAGTTTCTCTGGGTCCATCGAAAAACCAGCAGTGGAAATGACATAGCCCAGGAATGTAACCTGTTCACGATGAAACTAGCACTCCTCCAGTTTACAATAGAGATTGTTCTCTCTTAGTTTCTGAAGTACACGACAGACATCTGTGTGGCGGCTCTCCAGGGACTTGGAAAATATGAGGATATCATCGAGATACCACCACACACAATTGCAACAAATCTCGGAGGACATCATTAATAAATTCCTGGAAAACTGCCGGGGCGTTAAAGGCCAAAAGGCATTACCAGGTATTCATAATGGCCTGTTCTGGTATTAAACACAGTTTTCCACTCATCGCCCTCATTAATGAGCACGAGATTGTATGCCCCTCTCAGATTGAGACCCCTATAATCTATACAAGGTCTCAGTTCACTGCTCTTCTTTTTCACAAAGAAGAAACCAGCACCAGCAGGAGACGAGGACTTGCGGATGAAACCTTGAGAAAGGGTGTCAGCAACATACTCCTCCATGGCCTTATCCTCCAAGACTGACAAAGGGTAAACCCGGCCATGAGGAGGTATGGCACCAGGTTGAAGGTCAATTGCGCAATCATAAGGCCGGTGTGGAGGCAAACTACCGGCTTGACCTTTATCAAAGACATCACTAAAATCACAGTACTCCTCCGGCAGGGAGGGGAGTGAAGCGGTGCACAGGACCTTGGATACCTTCAGGAAGCATGTCTCACTGCATTGTGGTGACCAGGAGAGAACCTCAGCACGGAGCCAATCAAAAGAGGGGTTGTGCCTCGGTAACCAAGGATAACCAATACCAGTGGAAATCTGGGTGAGGAAATAACTTGGAATTGGATTATCTCATGGTGAAGAGCCCCTACGGCCATGGACAACAGAACTGTCTCATGAGTCACATGGGCAGGCTGTAAAAGTCTCCCGTCAAGAGCCTCAATGGCAAGTGGAGTGTCACGCAGCTGCAGCGGAATTGGGTGCTGCGAAACAAAAGCAGCATCAATGAACAGGCCTGCAGCCCCAGAGTCGATTAGCACCTGTATCTCGATGGATGACTCAGGCCAAGAAAGGGTGACCAAAACCAGGGGTTTATCCTTCTGGATAACTGGGGACGAAACAACGCCACCTAAGGTCTGTCCATGACAGGACCTCAAGGTTTGGGCGTTCCCAGGACGGGTAGGACAAGACTTCAAAAAGTGACCTGCCTGGCCACAATAAAGGCTCAAACTCTCCCTCCTCCTAAAGGTTCTCTCATCCGCAGAGAGACACGTGAAGCCCAGGTGCATGGGTTCATCTTCACTGACCAACTCGGTACCGGGAGGTGAGGGAGGCATGGGTGGGACTAAAAGCTCGAGGCAAACGTACAGGAGGCTTCCGCAAGCGTTCCTTAAGAGAAAGTCTTTCTCTGAGTCTGGCGTCAATGAGGATGGCAAACGAGATCAAGCTCTCCAACTCAGTGGGTATATCTCGGGCTGCTATCTCATCCTTGATGGAATCCGAGAGACCATGAGAAAAAGCAGCCACGAGGACCTCATTGTTCCAAGCAACCTCTGCTGTCAGAGTACGGAATTCAATGGCGTAGTCGGCAACAGTTCTCGTACTCTGATGGACATTTGGCACTTGGCAGCAGAAGCAGAGTGTGCGGGGACGTCAAAAACCCTTTTAAAGGAGGCCACAAACTGAGGGTAACTCAAGACAATAGGTTTTTGCATCTCCCATAGAGGGTTAGCCAAGGCCAAGGCTCTCTCAGAAAGCAAAGATATCATAAAACCTACTTTGCTTCTGTCCGTGGGAAACGCCTGGGGCAGCATTTTGAAGTATATCTTAACCTGATTGAGAAACCCTCTGCATTGAACTGGATCGCCCCCAAATCGCTGGGGAAGTGGAGCAGAACCAGACATACCTCTTATACTCGAGGTGGGTGCCTGCAAAGAGACTGGCGCAGCAGCAGGGATGGCCTGCGACTCAGGTTGTACTGGAGCAGCCACCGTGGGGGATTCCAGGCGAGCCGTGCGATTCAGGAGCGTTTGTAACGCCAAGGCAAACTGATCCATGCGGTGATCTTGCTTAGCCAATCTGGAAAAAATATTACCAACAAGTGGATTGACTGTATCTTGTGAATTCATGGCCTTCGCGTACTGTCAGGAACGATGAAACAGACAGAGACAGAATTACAATCAAATCACACTTGTTTATTAATAACAATAAAAAGGTAAATAGGAAAAAGCGTAGTCAAGCATAGCCAGAGTCCAGTAGCCAGATTGGGTAGTTAGCCAGTCCAAAGTTCATAAACCAGATCGGGTAATCAGCCAGTCCAGACGTCAGGGATCCAAGGAGAGCAACTGCAAGCAGGATAGAAGCCAGGTGGGATGTCAGCAAGCCAGTCTTGAAACAAACAGCAGGAGATGGTTCCTAGTGATGTGACCAACGCGAAGGCAAAGGAAAGAGTGAGCTGGAAGGCTTTAAATAGGCAGGTCAGATGAGCATCATCGGGAACAGCTGGTAACTGTGGAAAGAGAAGAGAGCTGGCAATTAGCCGACAGCTGAGCGGCCAGCCCAGAGGAGGAAGGGCTAGGCTAGCCCTGACAAAAGGAACATGAGGAGATTTTAGAGACCTTCAGAGAGTACTATGGTCGGTTGTATGCCTCTTCTCTCCCCTCCTACTTACGCCCGATGGCTATGGCGAACCCTTCAGACCGCATAGCCCTCGGGTGGTTGTCTGATAGGGAGAGAGAGGCATTGATATGTCCGATTACAGGTGAGGAGATCATAAAGGTCATACATTCCCAGGGGAGAAAGCACCAGGCCCAGATGGAATTCCTATGGAATTTTATAAGAAATATGGAGCTTTACTAGCTCCAAAATTAGCAGAAGTATCTACAAGTGGTCTATTGAAAGGAGTCCTTCCAGACTCAATGAGGTATGCACATATAACATTATTGTACAAGGAAATGAAAGACTCACAACTATGTTCTTCATACAGGCTGATAGCTTTATTAAATATAGATCTAAAAATACTGACAAACATATTAACATTGAGATTGCAACCTTTATTATAGAATATCATAGAGTCGGATCAGACAGGATTCATGCCAGAGAGAGCGACAGATGTTAATCTATGTAGATTATAGACAAACATACATACTCACCACATATATGAGGGATCTAGAACGGTGGCCTCTCTGGATATAGAGAAGGTCTTTGATACGGTCGAGTGACCTTTTCTTTGGGAAATATTTGGAAGAATGGGATTTCCATTAATATTTATTAAATGGATACAAACAATATATAAAAAACCCATGTCATCTGTAAAATTGGGAGGAAGGCTCGCCCCCATTTCAGCTGCATAGAGGCACAAGGCAGGGCTGCCCTCTCTCTCCGGCACTCCTTTCATTTGCAATAGAGCCAGTGGCAGAGGCTCTTAGGACCTCGCCGAATATTCAGGGACTTCGGATTGGGGGGCTGGAGGAGAGGGTAGCCCTGTATGCCGATGATATGTTGCTGTTTTTGAGAGATGCAGGTCCTTCGTTGAAAGGAGCTCTAGAACTACTGAATACTTTTTCAGTGTTTACAGGGCTTAAAGTGAATTGGGATAAGTCTTTGTTATTCTCTATTGACAAAGGGGCAGAAGACACAGCTCCCCCAGATCTACCATTAAAATGGGTATCAGAATTTAAGTATCTAGGTATAATAATATCTTGACAGGTCAAAGACTTTAAAATGCTGAATTTAGATTCAGTAATACAGGAGTGTAAGAAAAAGTTAAAGATCTGTGAGGCATTGCCCCTGTCGCTGCTGGGACGTATAAACTTAATGAAGATGAATATTCTTCCTAAATTTCTGTATTTATTTAGAAATTCTCCACAGTGGTTGCCTAAGAAGTTTTTTACACAGCTACACGGTATGTTTTCTACATTTATGTGGAAAGGCAAACCAGCTAGAACTAAACTAAGGTGGTACAGGGGGGATTCGCTTTCCCAGACCTTTGTAAATATTATATGGCTACACAGTTTTTGACGATAGGGAGATGGCTGAATCCGGATGGATTTGACTCTGCCACAATGGTAGAGGCCGCTGTGGTCCAGTCGCGGGAGGCACTACAGTCATTGCCGTTCCGCGGATTCAAATATAGGTCAGATCTGACTCCCTCGATGATTATGACAGTAAAAATATGGAGAGCAGCCATGGCAAAAGAGGATCATTTGAGAGGGGATTTATCCCCAAACACTCCATTATGGAGAAATCCAGAGCTCCCACATTTGGATTTCATCCAAGATCCAGGGGCATGGACTAGATTTGGGATTAAAAAACTATTACAAGTTGTACCCGAAGGGAGAATTATTTAATTTGCTGAAATAAGGAAATGTTGGAATATACCTGGGAACTACACTTTTAGATGCATGCAGTCGGTCCATGCTTTATTGGCTCAGTTCCCGGAGGGGATCCAACAATTGATAGAAACAGAATTATAGCAAATGGTAAGGAAAAAAAAAACAAAAAACAAATTTCAATTTTATATAGCTACTTATCGAAAACTACATTGTCAGATATAAGTAAGCTATGTGAAAGCTGGACAAGAGATGTTCCAACATTAGCAGATAAAAACTAGGAGGAAATATGGAGATCTCCACTCCAAATATTAGTATCTCTGTGAGATAAATTAATACAATTTAAAATAATACATAGAAGTTGTTATACATCATAGACATTATACAAATTATTTCCAACAAACTCTCAAAACTGCTGGAGATGTGCAGGCACCCCAGGAAATTTCATCCACATATTCTGGTCTTGTCCAAAGATAGTGATATTCTGGAGGGAGGTTTTGAGAGTAAATACTATAGTAACATCAGTCTCTTTAAATCAAGAGACAGAAATCTGCCTATTAGGATTAGTAGGGAATAATATCACCCCTATAGGAAGGAGAATACAGGTGGGTATGTTGCTTTTTTATGCTAGAAAGGCAATAGTGCTGAATTGGAAGAAGGCGGAAGCTCCAACGTTAACACAGTGGAAAAATGTAGTAAATTGTAATCTACCACTATATAGGGAAACATATTGGAGTAGAGGACATGGAGAGAAATATGAGAGAGTATGGGCAAGTTGGAAAATTCCACAACAGCATCAGGATAAAACAGTATGGAGAAAGGGCAAGCCACACCAAAAGAGGGAGGAAAAAAAACAAGTAAGAGGGATATAAATGTACATGTACAATTTTATAGTATTTGAGGACATGACTATGAATGGATTTTATGGAAGCTCATAAGAGAGTGATGAATGTAAATGGTGAAATGTATAATGGATATGTAAAAAAACTAATAGGGATATATATATATATATATATATATATATATTGTACAGGACGCCAAGGTTGGGTCCTGGACGGGTACTATGTGGCGCCTATATTCGGGATGTGGTCCCTTTAAGGGAATCATGGTAGGCCTCAGGGGGTCACCCAAAAAAATGGGTGATGGATTCCGGGTATAGTTTTCGGGAGAAGACTCGCGGTCCTCTCTATATTTTTAAGAGAGATAGTTGGGACCCGGAATTTGGGAGGCTCTAAAGTGACATTTGGGTGGGAAAGAGCCTCCCTCCCTGACCACAGGGGTTTAACGGCCTCCAGGAAGACAGACAGCCCATAAGACAGGAAGTGGACAGAGAGGTGGTGGTGAGGAGAAGAAGGAGATGAACACCTGTCTGAGGAGCTGTCTGGCTGTGTTGTTATATTTGCTGTTTGTTGTTTTGGAGGCTGCAAAAAGATCTCTGCAAGGACTCTTTTTGGTGAAGACCTTTCTACAGAACTGTAGGTGCTTTTCTTTCTGTATTATTTTGTGCTGAAGACAAGCGGACTTTAATTTACGTTTTTTTTATGCTGGAGAAAAGCTTTATTTTTGATTTATTCATAAATAAATATATTTTGGTTTCACCTGACAACGGTTTATGCACTTAATCCCGCAGAGCTAGTATCCCCAAACTTCACAACTGGTGTTTTGGATGCTGGCAAAAGTGCATTTGCAGCTGCAAAAAACGTTTAAAAACTGACATTTAAAAGAGACTGTGTACAAATTGCATGTCTTGGGTGAAGCCAGCCCAGACGCTGCAAGCAGCAGGCAAAGACATGGAGGAGGTCATCAGGGCTTTGGCACAAGCCACCGTGACCCAACAGCAAGCTACCGTGACACAGCAGCAAGCTTTAGCAGACGCAAACCGCCGCCATGAGGAAGCGATGGCTCTGCAACAGGAAAGCACACGGCTGCTAGCCGCCCAGTTTACTGCTCAGCAGGAGTCCACTCAAGCACAGGTGGCTGCCTTGCAGGAAGCAGTACAGCGGCTGGCTCAGGGACGTGAACAAGTGGCTGTTGCCGCTGGCAACCAGGTGTCTGTGAGGGCCAGCCATTTTTTTACAAAAATTAACGCCCAGCGATGATGTAGAGGCCTTTCTCCCCACCTTTGAGAGGATAGCGGAGAGAGAGGGGTGGCCCCGTGACCAATGGGCCGGTATTATCTCCCCTTTCCTCACCGGTGACCCGCAAAAGGCCTATTTTGACCTCCCAGCAGAACATATCAGCGTCTATGAACGTCTGAAGGCAGAGATCCTGGCCCGCCTAGGAGTGACCACAGCTGTCCGGGCTCAGAGGGTGCATTGCTGGCGGTACAAGCCTGACCGACCACCCAGGTCGCAAATGCATGAACTGGTTCAGCTGGTTAAAAAATGGCTGCAGCCAGAAAAACTGTCAGGCCCACAGATGGTGGAACGAATAGTAATGGACTGGTACCTGCGGTCCCTGCCAGATGACCTACAGCGCTGGGTAAGCCATGGAGACCCCACAACCGCTGACCAGCTGGTGGAGTTGGTGGAAAGGTACACCGTGGTGGAGGACCTGCTTGGGCCTGCCAGGCGTAGGGAACCCACATCAAGGGCAACCAGACCAGCCATATCGCCTAGGAGAGAAGCCCTGCCAGACGCTGGGATCCGCAGAACCGCATCATCTGCTACAGAACCTCGAAGGGTGGTTCCTGTCCCAAGAACAGGAGACCTACAATGTTGGCGATGTCGGTCCTGGGGACATACCCGGGCGCAATGCCCACTTCAGGAGGAGCCTATGGACTGTGGAATTGGTCGGAGAAGCTCCTTCTACGTGCAAAGAGTCTGCACCACTCACCTGGATCCAATCGCAGGACAGTTTGAGTGTGAAGTGTGGGTGAACCACCTTCCTGCCAGGGCGCTACTGGACTCTGGTACCATGGTAACATTGGTACATGCCAGGGTGATTGGGAGACTTGGCCCTGTAAGGAAAACCCTACGGGTAGTGTGCATCCATGGGGACACCAAGGAATACCCCATGGTTTCAGTGACTGTGTCCTATGGCCATATCTCAGTGACCCAAGAGGTCGGGGTAGTGAGAAGTCTAATACATAACATTATAGTGGGGCAGGACTGTCCACTATTTTTCGAACTGTGGAGCCAAGTACAGATGGGGCTGCCAGGACAGCCAGGAGAGTCTGAGGAACATGGGCCTGAAACCCCCACAACCCACCCCACTGATACAGAGATGCCTATTATTGATAAAGATACTGTAGAGAATATTAAGTTGAAGGATTGGGATATGTTACTCCCTGCCCTTTTGTTTGCCATCTGGGAGGTTCCACAAGCATCCACGGGCTTCTCCCCATTTGAGCTAGTGTATGGGCGACGGCCTCGGGGTTGCTGGATCTGGTAAAAGAAACATGGGAAAGTGAGTCCTCCCCACACAAAACCATAGTAGAGCATATCTCTCAAATGCGAGAGAGGGTGGCTAAGGTGATGCTGCTGGTGAGGGAGCACATGCAGAGGGCTCAGGAAGCTCAAAGAAGGGTGTATAACCGGTCTGCGAAAGTCAGACAGTTTCAAGTAGGTGACCGGGTGGCTGTCCTAATACCCACAGTGGAGAGCAAGTTCTTGGCCAAGTGGCAAGGTCCATTTGAGATAGTGGAAAAAGTGGGGGAGGTAAACTACAAGGTACACCAGCCAGGGAAAAGGAAACCATACCAGATCTACCATGTGAATTTGTTGAAACCCTGGAGAGACAGAGACCAGGTATCCGCGGTGGTAGCGGTACAGTCAGGAGACCATGCAGGGATCGACCTGGTGCAGGTGGCTGCTACCTTAACTAGACCCCAAACCCAGCAAGCAAAGGAATTTCTTCAAAGAAATAGGGACATGTTTTCAGGGTTGCCAGGACTCACCAATGTCATCGAGCATGACATTGTAACTGACCTCAAGGTAAAAGTGCGGTTAAAGCCTTACCGTATCCCAGAAGCTCATAGAGTGGCAGTGTCTGAAGAGGTGAAAAGAATGCTCGAGCTTGATGTCATTGAGGAATCGCAGAGCGAGTAGTCGAGTCCAATCGTGTTGGTACCCAAACCCAACGGCACGCTTCGCTTCTGTAATGATTTTAGAAAACTGAATGAAATCTCCAAGTTTGATGCTTATCCCATGCCACGGGTAGATGAGCTCATTGAGAGGTTGGGGCCTGCCAGGTATATTACCACGCTGGACCTCACGAAAGGGTACTGGCAGATTCCCCTGACCAAGGAAGCTAAGGAGAAAACGGCCTTCTCTACCCCGGAAGGCCACTTCCAGTACAAACGAATGCCGTTTGGTTTACACTCTGCCCCCGCTACGTTCCAAAGGGCCATGGACAAAACTTTGCGTCCACATCATCGGTACGCTTCGGTTTATTTGGATGACATCGTCATCTTCAGCCCTGATTGGGAGTCACATCTTCCCCGAGTTCAGGCAGTCGTAGACTCCCTGAGAAGAGCAGGATTCACCATAAACCCAGAAAAATGTGCAGTTGGGGTGGAGGAAGCCAAGTACCTAGGGTACATTGTGGGTAGAGGGTTGGTAAAGCCCCAAATGAGCAAGGTGAAAGCCATACAGGACTGGCCCCGTCCCCTAACCAAGAAGCAGGTCAGAGCGTTTTTGGGCATAGTTGGCTACTACCGGAGGTTTATACCCAACTTTGCCACCATTGCTGCTCCCTTGACTGACCTGACCAAAGGCAGAAAGTCAGTGATGATAAAATTGAATAACTATGCCGAAAAAGCTTTTCAGAAGCTTAAGACGGCATTGTGCCAGGATCCGGTGCTTGTTGCTCCAGACTTTAATAAGGATTTTGTAGTACAGACAGATGCTTCAAATGAGGGGTTAGGAGCAGTCCTGTCGCAGGTAATCAACGGGGAAGAGCACCCTGTAGTTTTCCTAAGTAGAAAGCTGACGGCAGCAGAGAAAAACTATGCGGTGGTAGAGCGGGAGTGTCTTGCCATTAAGTGGGCCTTGGACTCCTTGCGGTATTTCCTCCTAGGCAGAAGGTTTCGCCTGGTATCCGACCACGCCCCGCTGACCTGGATGAGGCAAAATAAGCACACGAATGCTAGAGTAACAAGGTGGTTCCTGTCTCTTCAGGAGTTCAATTTTGTGGTGGAGCATAGACCTGGGAGACTACATCAGAATGCTGATGCCCTCTCCCGGGTCCACTGTATGTTGTCAAATGGTGCCTCCAACACCTCCGCGTTGAGGCAGAGGGGGGGGGATATGTACAGGACGCCAAGGTTGGGTCCTGGACGGGTACTATGTGGCGCCTATATTCGGGATGTGATCCCTTTAAGGGAATCATGGTAGGCCTCAGGGGGTCACCCAAAAAAATTGGTGATGGATTCCGGGTATAGTTTTCGGGAGAAGACTGATTCGCGGTCCTCTCTATATTTTTAAGAGAGATAGTTGGGACCCGGAATTTGGGAGGCTCTAAAGTGACATTTGGGTGGGAAAGAGCCTCCCTCCCTGACCACAGGGGGGTTAACGGCCTCCAGGAAGACAGACAGCCCATAAGACAGGAAGTGGACAGAGAGGTGCTGGTGAGGAGAAGAAGGAGATGAACACCTGTCTGAGGAGCTGTCTGGCTGTGTTGTTATATTTGCTGTTTGCTGTTTTGGAGGCTGCAAAAAGATCTCTGCAAGGACTCTTTTTGGTGAAGACCTTTCTACAGAACTGTAGGTGCTTTTCTTTTTGTATTATTTTGTGCTGAAGACAAGCGGACTTTAATTTACGTTTTTTTATGCTGGAGAAAAGCTTTATTTTTGATTTATTCATAAATAAATATATTTTGGTTTCACCTGACAACGGTTTATGCACTTAATCCCGCGGAGCTAGTATCCCCAAACTTCACAATATATATATATATATATATATATATATATATATATATATATATATATATATATATATATATATATATCCTCTTCTGATGAACAGGCTCTTGATGAACCCACCTCTGGTTTGGGATCACTAAAACCTCCCCCACCTGGGGGTGCCTTTCCTATTCATTTATGGCTAAAAAAGCTTATATATTCTGAATGGGAACATCCGGATAAACAATATTATCCACACTTTATCCTATGGAAGAGGATTTCTATAAGAACTAGTTAACTAGAGTCTCACGTGTCTGGTGGATAATGCACTAATGTTAAAGTATCCAACAGATAAAAAGTTGGATCTTCTTTCTAAAAACAATATGTCTTTAGCAAGTTCTGTAGCGCAGCAGGTTCTTGCGGTAATTAGTGTATCTCAGTCCATTAAGGAACAGTTTGTGGAGATACTTTAGGCAGAATCTTATCAGCAGGCCCAGCAACAGTCTGGTGTATCAGACGCACTATGTTTCACAGTATATGCTATGAAAAATTCTATCATTCAAGCCTCACGGCTAATGCTAGGACTAGTGCATTCTCATAGAGTTCTGTGGCCGAAATATGGGTCAGTCGATGCACCATGCAAGAAACTCTTGGCCAGTTTCCCCTTTCATGGTGAATGGCTATTTGGGGACAATCTAGATAAATACATTCAAAAGGATCTCTAATAAGAAAAGCTCTTTCTTTTCTTAGATCAGGGGACACAGCCATAGTACTTACTATGTGGGTTATAGGGCCACTGATAGGTGATGGACACTGGCACGCCCTAAGGCAAGAAGTGTACTCCCTCCCTATATAACCCCTCCCACTACTGGGGGTCCTCAGTTTTTTCACCAGTGTTTAAGGTGTTGGTCACAAGTAAAGATGTGCTGTGCTGAGCTCCACTTGAAGCTTCCTTGCTGGGGCTAGCTATGCTAACCGGATCCATTCTGATGTCCTTTCGTGGGCTAAATGGATGGTACCCGGGCCTTGTGTCAGAAGAAACATGGTTTTGCTTGCAAAAGCTTCTCTTTAGAGAGCTGGACCCTGGGATCCAGTACTTTTTGGTAGTAAGACCATAACGTTTTTACTGGCAGGGTGCTGTCGCAGGTCCAGGATTGTGGGTAACCTGAGGTTCTCCTGTTCCTTAAGGTTTCTTAAAGGACTTGGAGCCCACCGTGAATGGTGGAGATTGGGTTTTCATCTCCGATAACCCTGATGCGAGGAAAAGGTAAGGGATATTTTCTCCGGGATTTCTCCTTCTATTTTAATGCTGTCATGCTTATGTGTCACCATTGGGGCTGTATTGAGCACTCACCAACCTGATGCTGGAAACAGCACAGAAGCCTTAATTTATCCTTCTCCGGCCACAACAGATCCTTAGGTAAGAAAGGGGGTCTGGGTCTCCTCCTGCTCCCTCAAAATTGATCCTTTTTCCTTTCGGGGATTAATATAAAAGCAGTTTCCTTTAAAAAAAAAAAGACAGAACACACAGCCACTCAGCAGAGGATTTTTTTTACAGGATGCCTGAGCAGCCGCTCATGCGGGAAAACACTTTCCTTTGAAAGGAAAGGAGGGGGTCGTAATTGGTGCGGGGGGTAGCTAACGGCATTAGGCACCGGCCACACATGGAGGAAGTGTTTAAGCGCTGTGTATGTGTAGCTGCTGCTGGCTGTGGATGGACACATGAGGAGGATGGTTTGTTCAGGTTAGTGACACAGGCATTTTCCTTTGACACATTATACTTTACCAGGCTAGGATTAATGGCAGCTAATGGCACTGGACTATAGCCTAGCAGTGTACATTCTGGTGCTGGTAGTGCCTCTGCTTTATTCTTCAGGCTATGAGTGGTAATGGGACCAGGAACTCCTCTAAAGGGGTCAATAGTTTTTTACTATAAACTAAATCCATTTTTTAAAGAATGTCATCCTCCTCTGAGAGGGATGCAGCTGGTCAGATTGAGCCGTCAGGGGAAACTGTTGTTGCATAAAAACTTCAGTCCCTGTATATATCATACAAGAGTTTTTTTCTTCTACCATTTGTAATTTGGAAAGAAGATTGATGCTATGATGTCTCTCCATAGTGGGGCTAAACATAGCAGATTCCCATCTGCTCAGGACCCTCTTATTGAGGTGCAGGAGGGTGGAGATCAGGTAGATCTTCCCAATGATTTGGAAGATGCTTATTTATCCTCTTGTGAGAATCCTAATATGGAAGGAGTAGCATCACAAGACAGGTTGCTTATGTACTCCCTTACTCAACTTTTTTGCTGCCTGCAGCACAGGCTCTTGAGGAACCTACCTCTTCTTTTTTTTTTTTTTTTTTTTTTTTTTTTTTTGTTACCACTCAGTAAGATTTGTTATTTATGGATTCTAATCAGATTGACTGTCTGAATCTTATCCTGTGTACTTAACATCATTGTGGCAAAAGTTTTGTTTTCTTTTCTCAATCTCTTTTATTTTATTTTTTTATTTTTTTTTTTCCCTTTATAAGCTTAATTCAGTTTAATATTTTTCATTAAAAAAAAGAAGCTGTACATATATAGAGAAAAAGGGGAAAAAGAAAAAAGAAAAACCAGCACTAAAATTGACATCTACCTGGTTATCATTGCCAACTTATTCTACTACCTTATCTCTGTATTTAACTCCTTATTTTGTTTGATTTTTCCACATCCACCCTTCCCTCTTCTCCCCATCTGTTGACCTTCCCCTTACCCACTACTCTTTATTCCATTAATGCTTGGGAATAATGCTTCGTCTTTTTAAATATTCTCCACTTTTCCCACGTTCTACGGTATTTTATCATTTTATTTTCCTCCATTTATCTTAGGTATTCCATATTATTGATATATTCTATTCTTTGGATCCAATCTCTGATCAGGGGTTGTTTCACCTGTAACCAATTTTTTGGTATTAAAGCTTTTGCGGCATTGAGTAAAACGGGTGTTAATGAGTTTTGTATACTTCTTTTGAAATGCTTACTCGTTTTTACATCTACCCCTAAAAACAAACATTCCCCTGGGGTTAAAGGTATTTTTTGCCCTGTTATTTTCTCTATATATTCTGTAATTTTACTCCAATATTGGTTTATTACTGGGCATTCCCACCAGAAGTGGAATATCGTTCCCGGTTTCCCACATTTTCTCCAGCATAACTTGGAGTTGGATGGTTCCATTCTATGTAATTTATCTGGTGTTAAATGCCATCTCATTAGGCATTTATAATTTACTTCCATTGATCTTATATCAAATACAGAATGATATACTGAGTCAATCATTTGGGTCTCATCAACTTCATAACCCAAGTCCCTCTCCCATTTAGCTATGAATGGGATATGTCCTTGGCCTTCTATTTCCGATAAACAGTCATATAGCTGCGAGACACAATGTTTAACTGCTCTTTTCTTTGTACATAATTTTTCCATTGCTGTTAACCTTTTTTCATTTCTTATTGGTTTTGGGATGGAATTAACGAAGTGCTGAATCTGGAGGTATTCCCAGTCCTTCAATATTTGCCAATTGTGCTTCGTCATTAAATCTTGTTTTGAAATTATCTTCCCCTCCCTTATAATGTCTTTTAATTGTAAGTCCCTCATTCGATTCCCTAGTGATGTGTCATGCCCTGGTGTAAAAAAACTTGTTCCCTCCAGAGGGATTAATGGTGAATTATATTGCCATTTGTTTTTACGCTGTGTTGTGTCCCATTTTTTTAGTGCCGTTAAAGTGATTTTGTGCGTCCTACTACTAATTGCTCTAAATTTTGGTGGAATCCATATGTTTTTTTTTTAAATTGTGACCCGGTCAATATCTCCTCCATTTTTGCCCATTTCTTTTTCGTGTTTTGATTTGTCCATTCAACCAATCTCGTAAAAATAATTGCTAAATAATATCTGTGAATGTCAGGTAGTGCCATTCCTCCCCTATTTTTTTTCCTAGTTAATAAATTAAATTTTATCCTGGGTTTTTTATTTTGCCAAATAAATTTTGAAAATAATGTTCTTAATATATTAAAAAAACCTATAGGAATATTTATCGGAAGCATTTGCATTTTGTATATAATTTTTGGTAATACCACCATCTTCAGCACATTGATTCTTCCCATCCAAGATATTTTTCCTTTATTTAACTTCATTAATTCCGCTTTGACTTCGTTTATCAACGGGACATAATTAGCTTGATATAACCCCCGGATTGTTTTTGTTATTTTGATCCCTAAATATGTTATTTATTTTTTTTCCCATGTGAAAGGGAATTTATGCCGTATCTTTTCTTCCTCATGCAGATCTAATCCGATATTCAGGATAACTGTTTTAATTGGGTTTATTTTGAAATTAGAAAGGGCCCCGTAGTCTCTGATCTCCTTCGTCATACCTAATAGAGATGTTTGGGGGTTGATCAAGTATAGGAGTATGTCGTCCGCGTATGCCGCCACTTTATGTTCTTCCCCCCCATTCTTATACCTTCTATGTCTGGGTTGTTACGAATTTTTGCTAATAAGGGTTCCAGAGCTAACACGTATAGCAATGGCGAAAGGGGACACCCCTGTCTTGTACCATTCTGCATATCGAACGCGGACGACATACTCCCATTTACCCCCACTCTGGCTGATGGATAAGTATATAGATTGTTTACCCATTTTAGCATTTTTGGGCCAAGTCCCATTGACTGTAATGTTTCCATTATAAAGCTCCAATCGACTCGGTCAAAAGCTTTTTCTGCGTCGATCGAGACCAAAATCATTGGAGGATTGGTTTCCTTATCATTCCCCATTAATAACAGTGTTCGCAAACTGTTATCGCGGCCCTCCCTCCCTGGTACAAATCCTGCTTGATCTTCGTTGATCAATTCTGGGAGTAGGTTTTTTATCCTCGTTGCCAACACTTTTGCATACAATTTAATATCCGTATTCAAGAGTGCGATTGGACGGTAATTAGAGCAACTCGAGGGATCTTTACCCGGTTTTGGAATTAGTATGATATTAGCTAGGAGTGATTCTTTCCTCGGGAGCTCATCCTCTGCCAGTTTGTTCCAGAGTTTACATAACTGTGGGACCAACAGCTGTTTGAATTTTTTATAATACCTGATGGTGAAACCATCTGGTCCTGGGCTTTTCCCGTTGGGCATGTCCTTTATTGCATACTCAATTTCCTCTGGAGTGATTGGAGCCTCTAGGCTATTAGACATTTCGGGGGTTATCTTTGGTAGATCTACTTCCCTCAGGTATTCTTGTATTTTAATTTTCCTGGTCTCCTTCTGACTTTCAGTCTCCTTGTTCCTGATTGAGTATAGGGCGCTATAATATGTTTTAAACGCGTTTGCTATTTCTGATGATCTGTATTTTATTTCACCATTCGCGTTTTTGATTTTTTCTATATAATTAATAGCTTTTTTATCCCTTACTATTCTAGCCAGTTGTTTCCCCGGTTTATTACCCCACATGTATCTTTCTTTAGCTACGTGTTTATAGGTCTTTCTTACTTCTTGTTTCAATCTATTGTTTAGTTGCATATGTTTATGTATTATTTCTTTATATGTGTTTTTATCGAGTTGACCCTTATGTTTTTGTTCTAATAAATGAAGTTCTTTTTTTAAATAGTTTAGCTTCTTTTCACTCTCTTTTTTTTACCCCGGATCCTATGGATATTAATTTCCCCCTGATTAGGGCTTTGTGGGCCTCCCAGAGTGTAGCCCTTGGGATCTCCTCTGAGTCATTGGTTAGAAAATATTGTTCAATTTCATATTTAATAATGTTTTCTGTTTCCCCATCCTCCAGAAGGGACTCATTTAGTCTCCATAACACTTTACTATATTCTCTTCCTAGATCTTTTAATTTTATTATTACAGGTGCATGATCCGAGAGGGTTATAGATCCTATTTTAACTTCCAATATATTTTCTAGTAGTTCATGGTCTACAAATATATAGTCCAATCTAACATACATATCGTGTACTGTGGAATAGTATGTGTAATCCTTTTTCCTTAAATTAAGTATGCACCAGGTGTCCATTAATTGATGCTGCAGCATCTTCTTTTTCAAGGTTCTATGTTGTTTGATTTCGTGTACCATGCCCAGTGAAGTGCTATCTATATACGGATCCATGGCGAAGTTTAGATCCTCTCCCAAGATTATATGGCCCTGTTTGCATGTTTCTAAAGTATTCAGCATTTTGTTTAAATATTTCTTTGGGCCTTTATTGGGACAGTATATATTTACTAATGTGTATCTAACTCTTTCTATTAGTCCTTTTACAAATAAGTACCTCCCCTGTGGATCCGTTTTTTTTTTTTTTCTACTTTCCAATTGACTTTTTTAGAGATCCCAATTGCCACTCCCCTAGAGCCCCTGATTGGGGTGTCTGCATAATACCACGTTGGAAAATGCTGTGTGTTTAATCTAATACTTAAGTCTAGAGCCAAATGCGTTTCTTGTAAAAACATGATGTCTGCTGAATAACCCTCCAGCTCCCTTAGTATATTGTACCTTTTTTTTGGAGAATTCATTCCTCTGACGTTGTATGTTACTATTTTGATTTCCGGCATTATACGTGTTTAACATTTTTTCTATCCTTTTTTAGTAGTGGCAATGGTTTCTTGTCAACAGATTTAACCCTCCCCCCCTCCCTTTACCCACCTCCCATTCCCCCTTTACCCTCCCGTCCTTCCCCCCTCCCTGACCTCTCTTCAGATGTAAAATTGACCCACTGGTCCGGGACCTTTTATCTGGAACTCCCTCGTTCCATTTGTCCCTTGGCCCTAGGGTGGAATTCTGTTTTACGGTGTCGTCACCCAACTCGCCTTTCATTGACAAGGTGATTATCCCGCATACCAGGGGCACCCCAACCCCCACCGCACCCTCCCCCCCACCCCCCCAATTCCCCCCAACCCGCCCCACCCCCCTCCCCCCAGCAAAGCCAAGGGGGAAAGGGGAGGGGCAAGGCGAATGCGAGCAGGGAGAGGCGATCCAAAAAACTAGAACTCCACCTTCTCAATAATTTACATCTCTATCGACCTCTCCCCCCCCCTCCACCTCCCGGCAGAGAGGGGCGGGGTTGTTTCCCGTCTCCCCCCATCTCCTCCCCCCTCCACCCCCCCCGGGACCGGGACCCCCAGTTTTCTACAAAATTCTGCAGTTTCTTCGAGAAATCTTAATCTTGCTGTGCGACCATTTTTTTTTCCTATTAAACTTGCAGGGAAACCCCAGTTATATTGCACTTCATTCTCAACCAGAACTGTCAATAACGGTTTTAAGGCTCTTCTCCTCCTCAAGGTTTCCTGTGCAAAATCTTGGAATATCTGAATGTCGTTCCCTTCATATCTTAATGGTGTTTTTGCTCTTATGTTCCTCCATATTTGATATTTTTCCTCTTCGTTTTGGAATCGCACTATAATGTCCCGTGGCATTTCTTGTGGGAGACCTTTGGGTTTCCTTACTCTGTGCACTCTTTCTACATTTATTACGTTAGTTATCTCTTTATTCATTAAGGGGTTACAAATCTTCTTGATTATATCATTCAGATCCTCTCGTTGTTGTGCGTCTGGAACTCCTCGGATTCTTAGGTTTTTTCTTCTGTCTCTATTTTCTTGATTTTCGATCTTATATGCTTGCTCTTGTTGTGCTTTTTTTTAAACTTTGTATTTCTACTTCCTGGTTTTTTATTATATTCGTATCTCTTTCCACTTTTTTCTCTACTTCTTCTACTCTTTCTAGTATGTGTCCAAGATTCTTATGTAATCTTTCCATTTCGGATTTCATAGTATTTTCCAGGGCTGCAAACATAGATATTATCTCATTTTTAGTGGGCAATACTTGGCGGTTATCTTGTTGTACCTGTTGAATTATTAAGGGTTCTACATCTCGATCTAGTTCAGTTATTGGGTCTATTCCTTCTTCTGATGGTACATCAAGTAATGTTTCTGAGTCATGTACGGAGATATTTTGAGTTTGATGTTTCCTTTTCTCTTTTTTGCTCTTTTCTCTCTCCTTTTTATCACTGCTTTCCTCCTGTTGGGTTTTATTGTGTTGAGGTTTTTCAACGTGCTGCTTATCTGTAGCTACTGTCTGTGTAATGTACTTATTCATTGCACCGGGACTGGTAATCAAGCTCCGGCGTGGTGATTTCGAAACAGCCCCTGCTTTTACTGTTTTTCCCTTCATCTGGCACCGCGATATTTGAGCACCTTTATTACTCTTGTTATATGTGCTCACCCACGGCTACTAAGATGTGATTTTAAGATTTTTTTTCTGTCGCAGTGTTTACGTGCTACCGTCGAGATGGCGCTAATACCCCCTTATTCCATTCTCAGCATACTCGTTTTTTCACTCTGTTTTTTACATCTAGAGCATTCACGTGATATAAAGATCTGTCCCCTTTTATTTTATTTTATTAAGATGGATCACTGTTGTGTTGTGTAATTAGTTGCTTACTTGCCCATACAATTACACCAAAAAAAAAAAAAGGAAACTGTATTTTCCTAGTATATTAACTTTTTATCTTCGCAGATTTTCCAGTCCGTCCCGTTACTTAACAGAGAATATAGTGCAGAATATTTTAATGCTTTATATTATATGACCATTATATGACCACTTACCCCGTGGTTACTTGCAGTCTGGTTTATCTGTATATTTTAATTCTGCCCGACATTCAGCATTCTCCTGTAGATTTAAGTTCTAGGTTTTTTTTTTTTTTTACTGACCTTCTTGGGATCCTCTTTTTTTTTTTTCCACAATACCTTTCAATGTCTTTTGAGAGCAGTACCTTACTTTGTCCAGTAGTAGGCGTCCGGAGCACTCGTAAGCTTTCCCAGAAGATTAACCTTGCTCTGCACAGCCAGTACTACCGAAAAGCCGACATCCCCGGCATCCCTCCGCTCTCACACAGAAATCTCCACAGACACACAGGAGGTCCGGATCTCTGCCTGTCACGCCGCTCAGCGCAATGCAGCGTGTTCCGACCCGGGGGGGAAGAAAGCCAAGGGGGAAGGTAGGAGAGAGAGAGGACCCACCACACCAGTGGTGGGGCTCCGCCGAGGGTTAGGACAGGAGGGTGGGGATCAGAGGAGGACCGCAAACAGCGGCATTGTCCATGCAGTGGGGGACTTGGAGCGCTCCAGCACGCTAGGTACAGACACGCACCATTCTCAGACTCCTCCCCCGGAAGGGCGTCGAGGAGGAACCTACCTCTAATTGGGTTCATTAGAACCTCCCCCATCTGGGGATGTTTTTTCCTATTCATGCATGGCTAAAAAAGCTTATGTATTCTGAATGAGAACATCTGGATAAACAATATTATCCTCCCAAGAAATTATCCACACTTTATCCTATGGCAGAGGATTTCTATGAAGAAAATGGGGGGTTCCAGCAACTGATGCTGCAATCGCCTTAGTGAGCAAGAATCTCACATGTCCGGTGGATAATGCACTGATGTTAAAGTATCCAACAGATAAAAAGTTGGAACTTCTTTCTAAAAACAATGTCTTTAGCAGTTCAGTAGCGCATCTGGTTCTTGCTGCAGTTGGAGTATCTCAGTCCAGTAAGGAACAGTTTGTGGTGATACTTGCAATTCTGCCTGATCAACAGGCCCAGCAATGGGCTGGTGTATCAGACACACTATGTCTCACAGTAGATGTTCTGAAGGACTCATCATTTTGGCCTCATGGCTTATGCTTGGACTAGTGCATTCTCACAGAGTTCTGTGGCTGAAAAATTGGTCAGCCAAAGCACAGTGTAAAAAGCTCTTAGCCAGTTTTCCCTTTCATGGTGAATGACTATTTAGAGACGATCTGAACCATCAGGTTAAAGGGGAAATCCCCAAGGGCAGCACCAGGATCAGAAGAGATCTTGGGGCAGAAAGCCCACAAAGCAAAATGCTAAAGCCTCCTCATGAAGGTGCACACCCGAGTGGGTGAAGGCTTCTGCAATTCTCAAGATCTGGCAGGAACAATGTCAAGACAGATGGGTGGCTTCTGCAGTTTTTTTTCTAGGTTACTACTAGAGTTACGAGAGTTTCCGTCTCCTCATTTTTCCTAAGGGAAAATGTTCCCAAGGATCCTGAGAAAAGTCTTTCTTTCTTTCTGGCTCTGGGTCATCTATTATCCCAGTCAGTGATATCAGAGGTTCCCTTATTGCAGTGATGGCGAACCTTGGCACCACAGATGTTTTGGAACTACATTTCCCATGATGCTCTACTACACTGCAGAGTGCCAGAGCATCATGGGAATTGTAGTTCCAAAACATCTGGGGTGCCAAGGTTCGCCATCACTGCCTTAGTGGAACAGGGCACAGGGTTTGATTAAAACCTTTTATGGTTTCCGAACCAAACAGAGGTAAGACCCATTCTAGATCTCAACGATCTGTATCGGCACTTAAACATCTGAACCTTTCACACAATCTGATTGGTTGCGTCCTTCCTGCAAGGAGGAGAGTTTTTGGCTTTAAACAATATCAAAAATGCATATCTCCATGTGCCAAATTTTCCTGCTCACCAGAAATTTCTTCAATTGCCATTGCTATGGGACATCCCACATAGTAAGTATTATGGCTCTGTGTCCCCTGATGTAAGAAAACTGGATTTTTAAAACAGCTTACCTGTAAAATCCTTTTCTTTGATGTACATCACGGACACAGAGGTCCCTCCCTTCTTGGTATACACTTGTATTGCTTGGCTACAAAACTGAGGACTCCCAGTAGTGGGAGGGGTTAACTAGGGAGTACACATCTTGCCTTAGGGCGTTCCAGTGTCCATCACCTATCAGTGTCCCAATAACCCACATAGTAAATACTATGGCTCTGTGTCCCCTGATGTACACCAAAGAACATGATTTTACGGGTAAGCTGTTTTAAAAATCCTGTTTTTACCAGTAAAGAAGTTTAAGCATTTTCTCCTTTTAAGAGTGCTTCCTCACCTGTGCCAGGGGCATCAGCCTCTAGGCAGCCTTGATGGCATCCACCGTCAGGTTCTAGGGGAAGACCCCAAGGGCAGCACCAAGGTCAAAGAGGTCTTGGGCCAGAATGCCCACAAAGCAGAATGCTAAAGCATCCTTTTGAAGCGGCGCCCCTGCTCGCTCAGGTGGGGGGAAGGCTCCTGCAATTTTCAAAGATCTGACAGGATAATGTCAAGACAGATGGGTGGCTTCCTCAGTTTCTCTAGGTTACAAACTGGAGTGCCGAGAGTTTCCGTCTCCTCGTTTTCTAAATATTCCCAGGGATCCAGAGAAAAAAAGTCTCCTTCTTGCTCTGGATCATCTCTTATTCCAGCTGGTGATATCAGAGGTTCCCTTAGAGGAACAGGGCACATATTTTTATTCAAACCTTTTCCACAGTTCCAAAGCCAAACAGAAAGGTAAGACCCATTCTAGATCTCAAAGATCTGAATTGGCACTTAAATATCCGGTCCTTTCGCATGGAATCAATTGTTTCTATCCTGCAAGGAGGGGAGTTTTTGGCATCGATCAATATCAAGGATGCATATCTCCACGTGCCAATATTAACCACTCGCCAGAAATTTCTATGCTTCGAGATAGAAAATCATAACTTATTTTCTTACATCAGGGGACACAGTGCCATAGTAATAACTATGTGGGTTATATCGGCATATCAGGTGCTGGACACGGGCTATCAGGTGTTGGGCATGTGTAAGGATGTGTTGTACTGAGCTCCATGGGCAGTAATCTTCGATGAGAACCAGCCATCCTGACCGGATCCGTTCTGATGTCTCCGCAATGGACTAAATGAATGGTACCCGGGCCTCACAATCCGAAGACCCGAGGTCTTGCTTGCAAATGCTTTGAGAGCTGGGTCCTGGGATCCAGTACTTTTTGGTAGTAAGGCCAATAAATGTTTACTGGCAGGGTCCTCTCACAGGTCCAGAATTGTGGGTCAACCTGAGTGTTCCCCAGGTTCCTGAAGGTTTCCTTTTTAAGGTCTCGGAGCCTACGTGAAGGGCAAAGATTGGGTTTTCATCTCTGATAAAACCCTGCTGTGAGGATAAGGTGGGGGATATTTTCTCAGGAATCTCCACTTCCATGTATTGTGTTGTCATGTCATGTCAGTGTCACCACTTGGGGCTGTATTGAACATTCACCATTCTTATGCTGGAAACAGCAGAAGCTCCACTCTCCTCTCCGTCTAAGCCAGCTCAGACCCTCAGGTAAGAGAAAGGGGGGTTTGATCACTTCCTGGGTCCCCAGATTGGCGATTTTTGTCTGAATTAATGCCAGCCAGCTGCCTTTTTTCTTTCATGAGAAAAAAAAAGGTTTTTTTGGCAAACCACGGCGGCTCACTGAGCGGAGGATTTACTCCCCACCATAATGCCGGGGCGCTCGCACGGGAGATTCAACTTCCTTGTTTGAAAGAGGGGGGCGTATCCCGCACAGGGGGCATGGCTAAACGGCGTTAGATGCCAGCCACAAGTGTAGGAAGTACTTTAAAGCTCTGCAAGAGAAGCTGCTGCCTGGCGGTGGAGGGACAGAGCAGAGTCGTTGCTGGTCAGGTTTGGTGACACAGGCATTTCCCTTTTGAGAACATTGTGCTTTATAGCTAGGATTAATAGCAGTTATTGTACTGTACTATAGCCTAGCAAGCGAAACATTCTTTCTCTTATATTCACCGACCGACACAGCTCCTCTCTGTAACAAAATGGGTTGTCAGCCCTATCACCTGGAGATTACTATGCAAAGTTGTAACACAACACTTCAAAACTTTTAGTTCCACCCAGGGGGCGGTCCCTAGGCTACAACCCCCGCAGCCTGCCCTAGCAGACTCAGTTTTATTTTGCCTAGTGAAGGAGATGCACCTAGCAACCCTGCAGGCCCATAGGTCCATGTTTTTTGATGCAGAAGCTTGGCTTTTTGCGCAAGATGAATGATCCTTTTGATCTTCTATCAACAGCCGGCTGAGTGACAGGCTGGTTAACTTAACTTTTCCACTTGTTTTCACAATTTTTTTATTTTATTTTATTTTTCATTTTGGGCTGAACTCTCATTTTATGAAATTTGCCCTGATTTTGTAAACAAAGTCACTTGGTTTTGTCACAGTCATAGACACTGGCACTTTAGCATTTGCATTTTCTCATAGATATATTTTTGTATTCACTATTTAATATTGATCGAATAATGGTATTTTAGTAACACATTATTATTTATTTATTTATTTTTATTTATTTTATTGTGGATTTTATATCCTTACTTCAAATTATCAACCAGCACGCTGGAAAATGTATATATATATATTTTTTTTTTGTATTTGCTATTTAATATTGATTGATCTTTGTAAACACATCATTATTCATTTACTCAATTTTTTATTTATTTCATTTTATTTTGGATTCTATATCCCTACTTTAAATTATTAGCCAGCAAGCTGGAAAATTTATACATTTTTATTTTATTTTTTTCATTTTAAGTTGGTTTAAAAAGGTATAGCGCCAAATCTATTTCCTTTTCCCTATCTATCTAACTTAACCTTGTGGTTTCCCCAGTCCGGCCATTGAGCGTGTGCAGGTCACAGGTACGGCTCGGCAGGCCACGACACACCTCAGCTCCAGAGGTGGTTGGTGAGCTTTATGCTACATATGACCGGGCTACTGATGTCTGCGTCACAGTATGCTGGGCCAGTAGTCTTCCCTGTGCTGATCAGGAGTTGACTACCATGGAATGTCCCCCAGCTCTTCAGGACTGGTCAGTACAGCTCTCCCCGTCGACAAGAAGAACAAAGATCCACCGCTCCAGGTCAGTCCACCGGTAGACTGCTTACTCTCCAAGCAGATAGGGGTTCCAGGTGCAGGCTGATTGCACAAACCAAATACATGAAAAACGAACAAACTCTGGACAACCACACTCCGGATCGTAAGAAAAGTAAAAGTGCCTTTATTCCTTCAAATGAAAAAAACTCCACATCACACGAATCACCACAGAAAAGGGAAAAAATAGAACAAAATTTACTGACGCGTTTCACGCTAAGACCAGCGTTTACTCATAGCTAGTTTTTGTTCAAATTGAGAAACAAATATATACTATACAAGTGTCAACACGTGATAGTGAAATCAAAAGTAAGAAGCAGTATCAGCTGATGAACCATCATCATGAAATCTCCACACATGTGACTCCTGCACTTAATCAATGAGTGATTAAGGGTGAATAAAAGTGAAAAGAGAAAAAAGGAGAAAAAGAAGAAGAAAAGACACAGTATTCTTCGTACGCTATATAGACGACCTGCTATTCATTACATCTGATGAACATGCCAGTTTGGAAGAATGGCTTACCTATTTTAATGACAACACTTTGAACTTACAATTCACTGGAGTCCTGAAAGAGAACACCATAGAGTTTCTAGATGTTAAACTCACTAGTTCAGAAGGCAGGATTGCCACCGACCTATATAGAACACAGCCGAGACAGCTCTCCCTGTCTCGGCAGGGTGGAGCAGCTGGGCATTCCCTGGGTGGTCGATTCGGGAGCCCCCTCAACCCCTCTCTTCTCTCCCCTGTCCCTAACTCCCCCCCCTCACGGGGGGGGTATGATGCTGAGCGGTGCGTGTGTGTGCCCTGGGCTCTCACCTGGGGGTTTAGCTGTACTGGGGTGCCTGGTTCCTGCAGCTTAGTCCCACTGGATGCCTGTGTGGTCTGCCCCTGTGTTGGTGCAGCGCTGTGTCTGCCACATGCTTTCTCTATGCTTCTCATGGCGCTGATCAGCGGCCGTTTTAAGTGTGGAAAAGGGTCAGACATGCTTCTGGCTTCAGGCGGCCCTTTTCCTAGTGATTCTCTATTAGAACACTGGCGGCCATTTTCTTGTAGCCGAACCATGTTTTTTGTGCTCTAGCAACAGCCCCTGTGCCCTCAGCTTCCTGTTTGTTCATCACAGAGGTGGGAGGTTTCTGGACACGTGTGTCAGATCGTTCACCGATCGTGCTACCGGCCGGCCACAGACACAGCTTTGCTACCTCTGCATCTGGGAGCGCTGGGGATCGACAGGCTCTGCTGTAATACAGCGCAGAACTGCTCAGGGTGGAGAGTCCAGCGGGTTAGAGCCCCTCAGTCAGCGGCAGCAGGAGGGTGGAACTGTCACTGTCTTAAGTCCCATTCGGGTGGCAGACAGGGTAGGGTCAGCATGGCTTCAGAAACTGGTGTTCCTTCCCCCAAAATCCAGGCAATTGCAACGGGTCACCTGCGGACTGCGCGGTCCCTATGGACACCCTTATGGCGGTCCTCAATTCATTCATTGCCAAGATAGAGGCGGTACGTGAAAGGAAGATGCTAAAAAGTGGCCCCTGCCCCCCCCACCCTCCCTTCCTCTGGGGAGAGCTCTGATGCAGACTCGAGTCTGAGACCGGTGACCCCTGCTCTGTCTTGTCAGATGACGCTGACCAGGACTGTTCAGACAGTGAGGATGAGTCCCTGTCCGGGTCCGTGCGCAACAAAGCTCTTGTTGGAGCACTTATCACAGCTGTGCGTGATACCCTGAAGATTCAGGAGCCAGCGGATCCCTCTGCTGATGTACTGGTTCCTTTTGGGTCCCGCAAGCCAGCACGTTCACCTAAGGTGTTCTCATATCTGACTTATTAGTTAAGTTAATTTACAAGGAATGGGGTCGCCTGAAACTGACCTTTGCGGTCCCCAAATACATGGTGGTGTGTTACCCCTTTGAGGAAAGCCTTCTCAAGAAATGGTCGGCTCCTCCGGTCCTAGACAACCCAGTATCTTGGTTGAATAAAGTAACCATGATCCCGGTTGAAGGGACTCCTGCATTCAAGGATCCGACGGTCAGAAAGGCCGAGGCGGTGGCTCGTTCCTTGTTTACGGTTGTGGGGTCAGCCGTGCAACCGGTACTAGCATCCGCACTGGTGTCGCAGACACTGAGTGGGCAAAACTTTTGCACTGCGAATTGGGAGAGCAGCAGGCCTCCCCTGTCTGCGTGGAACTAGCTGACCAACTAGTGCAAGGCCTTAAGTACGTCTGTGACGTGGCCCTGGATACTCTCCCTCTCTTATCCATGGCTTCAGTGTCAGCTGTGGTGCTGAAGAGCCTGATTTGGCTAAAATGCTGGTCTGCTGACCAGGCATCCAAGAAAGCCATGACGGATCTTCCTTTCCTTGGCGACCAGCTCTTTGGAGCCCCATTAGATGACATTATTAAAAATGCCACTGGTGGTAAGAGTACTCTACTTCCAAAGGCCAGGAAGGCTATGGAGCCACGCCGCAGGCAAGGGCCCTCTTTTTCCGGTCACAAGCGGCTTTTTTGTCCGCCCGGTGCTTCGACAAAATGTCCCCAGCCCGACAGGACGCCCGCGGACGTTAAAAACTTCCCTGGAACCGCAAGCCTGCGAATAAAAGGTTTCCCCCCACCCATGTCTCGGGGTGGGGATCGCTTTCGGGAGTTTGCAGCCCGGTGGTCCTCCCGGTTATCTGACCAATGGGTCTGCGATCTGATTTCCACAGGCTACAAGATAGAGATCCTCTCTTGGCCGCCAAACAGATTCTTCCCCTCCAGCATACCCATATCCCCAGTTCGCCGGGAGGCCCTGTTGGGGGCGGTAAGGAACTTGCTGAATCGAGGGGTGATCGTACCTGTTCCGGAACCGGAACGCTTCCAGGGATTCTACTCAAATCTGTTTCTGGTTCCCAAGAAGGAAGGGACACGTCCGATCTTGGACTTGAAAGCCCTCAATCAGTTTGTAAAAGTGCAGAGGTTCAGAATGGAATCAGTTTGCTCAGTAGTCGCTGCACTCCATCAAGGGGACTCCCTGGCGTCCTTGGACATCCAGGATGCGTACCTGCACATACCCATATGCCTTCGGCATCAAAAATGTCTGCGTTTTGCAGGCGGGGAAGCCCATTACCAATTTGTGGCTCTTCCTTTTGGTCTGGCATCAGCCCCCCGAGTCTTTACCAAGGTATTGGCTCCAGTATTGGCGTTGCTGAGACAACGTGGGATCGCTATTGTGGACTACCTGGACGTTCTCCTCCTGAGAGCATCTTCCGCCTCAGAATTAGAGGAGGATATGGCGATCACCATGCAGACCCTGCAAGAATTTGGGTGACTGTTGAACCTAAAGAAGTCGGTGATTGTGCCGACCCAGCGTCTGGAGTACCTAGGTTTACTGTTGGACTCCAGGGAAGCGAGAATTTTTCTCCCTTCAGACAAATTGCAGACTTTCAGGTCTGCATGAAACTACTGATGAACTGCAAGTGGTCGTCGCTCCGGTTTTGCATGCGAGTACTGGGACTTATGGTAGCCTCCTTCAAGGCCATACCTTACGCCCAATTCCACACCAGAGTAGTGCAGAAGGACATCTTGTTAAAATGGGACAAGTCTCAGTTGTTCCTAGATTGACAGATCCAGCTGAGCCAACCAGTCAGGGACTCTCTGATCTGGTGGTTGAGGTCCCTGGTGATTCAGTCCTGAAAACCGTTCCATCCTCTGAAGTGGACGATGGTCACTATGGACGCCAGTCTATCCGGCTGGGGTGGAGTGATGGGGATTCAGTCAACTCAGGGCCTCTGGTCGATGGTAGAATCTGAGTTTGCCAATTAATCTGCTTGAATTGAGAGCAATCAGGCTGTGTCTCCACACGTGGTCGGTGAGTCTTCAAGGGCGTCCAATCAGGATTCAGTCGGACAACGCCACGGCGGATGCATACATAAATCATCAAGGGGGAACAAGAAGCTCAGCCGCTGCTCCAGAGGTCGCTCACAAACTTCAGTGGGCAGAGCAACACGTTCCGGCCCTGTCGGCCATTTACATTAACTATCTGAGTCGACAGATGCTGGACCCAGGAGAATGGGCATTGCATGTGGAGACATTCAGGCTGCTGTGCCTTAAGTGGAGAACGCCAGATCTATCGCCCTACCATCTCAATCGGAAGGTGCCAAGATTCATATCCAGGACAAGAGATCCATGAGCAGATGCATCAGACGTGATGATGGCCCCGTGGGATCAGTACCAGCTGATCTACGCCTTTCCTCCACTGAAATTGTTGCCACGTCTGCTTCGCAGAGTGGAAGCCGAGGGGATCCCAGTAATACTGGTTGCCCCAGATTGGCCTCATCGTCCCTGGTATGCAGATCTGGTGCGTCTGGTGGCAGACGCTCCCTGGCAACTGCCGTTGCAGGAGGACCTCCTATCTCAAGGTCCGATTTTTCATCCTGCTTTACCATCGCTGGCTTTAACGACATGGCTGTTGAGAGCCAGGTGTTGAGGAACCGGGGTCTGCCGGACTCGGTGATTCCAACTATGTTGAGGGCACAAAAATCTTCTTATAGGAAGATATACCATTGTACCTGGAAGACTTACATCTCCATGTGTGAGGAGAATGGTTGGCACCCGCGTTCCTTTTCCAAAGCAAGAATCCTGCTGTTGTTCCAGTGAGGAGTAGACATGAGATTGGCATTGAACACCATCAAGGGGCAGATCTCAGCCCTGGCTGTCTTTTTTTAACGACCCGCGGCATCACACTCCTTAGTGGGTACCTTCGTTCAGGGGGTATGACATCTAGTCCCTGTGGTGCGCCCACCGTTACCCCCATGGGATTTGAACCTGGTGTCGGCGCTTCAAAAACCGCCGTTTGAAAATATCAGGAGATTCCTCTGTTGAGTCTTTCCCAGAAAATGGTCTTTCTAGTGGCCATTACATCGGCCAGGGGGGTTTCAGAATTGGGGGCCTTGTGGCGTCCGCAACCATCCTTTTTACCGAAGGTGGTCTCGGCTTTTCATATCAATGAGGACATTGTATTACCATCGCTGTGTCCTAAGCCGAAGCACCCCAAGGAGGTAGCCCTTCATGCTCTGGATGTGGTTAGGGCCCTAAAGGTACATTTGGCGGCCACGGCTCCCTTTCGAAAGTCAGACTTACTGTTTGTTTCGGTGGCTGGTCCAAAGAAGGGCATGGCGGTCTCGTCGGCCACCATTTCCAGGGGGATCAGACAGATTGTAGTACAAGCCTTCTCCTTGAAGGGGCAGGTGCCCCCCTTTCCGGTCACAGCCCACTCCACAAGGGCAATCAGAACATCTTGGGCCTTGCAACACCAAGTGTCAGTTGCTCAGGTGTGTAAGGCGGCGACCTGGTCGTCTGTCCATACGTTTACCAATTTCTACAAGGTAGACGTCAGTGCATGGGAGGATGCCTGTTTTGGCTGCAAAGTTTTGCAGGCGGCCATGTAGTTGCAATTGAATATGCAATCAATATTTTTTTCCTGGTTTTTCGAAAAAACGCAGTATTGTTATGTTAATGCACTGTTGCATTACTTCCGCAGTTGGTTGCGGTCTTCGGGATCACTCCTGTTGAGGATACCCGGTTAGTTGGTGGTGGTTTTTCCACTCATTGCTGTTTTTTTGTGGGTTTAGTTTCACTAGTTCCCACTTGCCATGGTGGATGAAGTTTTTATGCTGTTTTTTCCCACCCCTTGTTTGGCACTGCTTGGGGACGTCCCATTTTGTTACAGAGAGGAGCTGTGTCAGTCGGTGAATATAAGAGAAAATAGGATTTTTGTACTCACCGTAAAATCCTTTTCTCTGTAATTCACCGACTGACACAGCACCCACCCATCCTTTTTTTCTCTTTACATGATACTGCTTGTTGACGTACTGAGGCTGCTAGGGCAGACTGTGGGGATTGTAGCCTAGGGACCCCCCCTGGGCGGAACTAAAAGTTCTGAAGTGTTGTATTACAACTTTGCCTAGTAATCTCCAGTGATAAGGCTAACAACCCATTTTGTTACAGAGAGGAGCTGTGTCGGTAAGTGAATTATAGAGAAAAGGATTTTACGTTGAGTACAAAAATCCTATTTTTCGGATTTAAAAAAAGCTCAGATCATGTTTGATTAACTGCATCCTCAGCTTCAGTATCCAAGGATTGACAGCTCTGAACCCGGGAGTGAAGTAATGCATGTCACTGGGTTCATTCATCTCTGGGGAGATCCAGGGAATAAATACTCCCTGATTACCTCCTGCTCTTGCAGTTACTGCCATTTACTGTGATCCCAAGCTCCCTGAATTTGGTATCACCTTTGAAGTCCTGTAAATATGACTGGGCAGCTATAGTCACCCAGATCACTTTTACTTTAAGGGCAATTTCACACTAGTTTGCTTCAAAACTGCCAGTAAAATGCCTATGCTTTAATGGAGCATTTTTGCAGGGTTTGTGGTGCTGTTTTTAAAGGACATGTGACTCAAAAACCACACCACAAACACTTAGTGGGGGTGTTTTCTGAGGTGGTTCCCATTCCTTTAAATGGGGAAGAGTTTTTTTGGTGTTTTTTTTTTTTAATGTTTCCCAAACATGCTCCAAAGATGCTGAAATGCAAGCAGGGTACATAGTGATCCTGCGCAAAAAATGTGTATAATAAAACTGTGTAAAAAACATGTAAGAAATATATGTATATGTGTGTGTATATATATACATACATATATATATATATATATATATATATATATATATATATAATGTAATGGGTGATTAAAAAGGCAAAACGGTATGTCACTGGTAATAGTCCTAAATAATATAGAAAATATGCACTGTCTCATCAATCCGGATATAGAATGTTTCTCAAATGGTAAATCAAAAAAGAGTATACTAAAGGCTGGTTCCCACACAAAGAGAATAATCGGCGAGATCCAAATCTGGGCTCTCAGAACTCTCACCTCCACTCCTTTGTTATAATCGCATCTGACTTAGGGAATTCTTCTGTTTGTCTTGTTCTCCACCACCAGGGGGTCTTCTTCTCCTTCACTTCTATAACTCAGTGATGTGGACACATATATTAAGCCACCAGGCGGCCATCCATCCCTGCAGCAAATGTACTGGATGCCAGGTCACAACCTTCGTAATAATGTGTCACTCATTCAAAGGGAGAAAAAGGGGGAAAGAAGCCTCCAATAGTGTAGTATTTAAAATAAAGTAGCTGGATTTATTAATAAAGTGGATAAGACTCTCACATTGCATATAAAACAACACAGCTCTCAAGTAAAATGCCTGTCTGGCGTCTTCCCCTGAAGAAGTCATGTGATTGACGTAACGCGTAGGGAGTGGCCGGGGACAAACGCAATACAAACGCAAAAAAGTGATTTAAAAAACTGGCAGAAGACGCCAGACGGGCATTTTGCATCGTTCCCGGGTGCATATTTCCTATATTATTTAGGACTATTACCAGTGACATACTCAGTTTTGCCCTTTTTAATCGCCCATTATTTTATGGGTGATTAAAGCAGGAGGGTGGGACCTTCACCGTCCTAAGTCTGCTTTTAGGTGGCAGACTGGGTAGGGTCAGCATGGCTCCAGAAATTCTTGTTTCTTCCCCCGAAATCCAGGCTACTGCAACTGGGTCACCTGCGGATGGCGCTGTGCCCATGGAAACCCTGATGGAGGCCCTTAATTCATTTGTTGCTAAAATGGAGGCGGTGCGGGGAAGGAAAGGTGCGCTAAAAAGGCCCCTGCCCCCCGTCCTCTGGGGAGAGCTCTGGTGCAGACTCGGGCCCTGCTGTGGCACCCTGCTCTGACCTATCAGACAAAGCTGACCAGGACCATTCGGACAGCGAGGATGATTCCCCGTCTGGGTCCGGGCGCGACAAATCGCTTGTTGGAGCACTTATCACAGCTGTGCATGATACCCTGAAGATCCAGTAGTCAGCAGATGCCTCTGCTGATGTATTGGTCCCTTTAGGGTCCCGCAAGCCAGCACATTCACCTAAGGTGTTCCCGTATTTGACTTATTTTAACGTTACCCCTTCGAGGAAAGCCATTTCAAAAAATGGTCGGCTCCTCCAGTCGTGGACCCCTCAGTATCCAGGTTAAATAAAGTAACCACAATCCCGGTAGAGGGGACTCCTGCATTCAAGAATCCCACGGACAGGAAGGCCGAGGCAGTGGCTCGTTCCTTGTTTACGGTTGTGGGGTCCGCCATACGACCAGTACTGGCATCTGCACTTGTGTGACAGACACTGAGTGGGCAAAACTTTTGCACCATGAATTGGGAGAGCAGAAGGCTTCTCCTGTCTGCGTGGAATTGGCGGACCAACTAGTGCATGGCCTTAAGTACGTTTGTGAGCGTCCCTGGATACTCTCCCTTTGTTACCCAGGGCTTCAGTGTCAGCTGTGGTGCTGTGGCGCCTGATTTGGTTAAAATGCTGGTCTGCTGACCAGGCATCTAAGAAAGCCCTGACAAATCTTCCCTTCCTTGGCGACCGGCTCTTTGGAGCCTCATTGGATGACATTACTAAAAATGCCACTGGGGGTAAGAGTACCCTACTCCCACAAGCCAGGAAGCCTAAGGAGCCACGCCGTAGCCAAGGGCTCTCTTTTTCCGCTCGCAAACGGCTTTTTCGTCCGACCGGGGCTTCGACAAAGCGTCCGCAGCCCGACAGGATGGCCACAGACGGACAAAAGTGTCCCTGGCATCGCAAGCCTGTGACAAAAAGTGCTACCGCATGAAGGTTTGCCCCCACCCCTGTCTTGGGTGGGGGGGGTCGTCTTCGGGAGTTTGCAGCCGGGTGGTCTTCCCGACTGTCCGACCAATGGGTTTGTGATCTGATTTCCTCAGGCTACAAGATAGAGTTCCTCTCTTGGCCACAGACAAGATTCTTCCCCTCCAGCATACCCATAGCCCCGGCTTGCCGGGAAGCCCTCTTGGGGGCAGTAAGGGACTTGCTGAGTCGTGGGGTGGTGGTACCAGTTCCGGATTCAGAACGCTTACAGGGGTTCTATTCGAATTTATTTGTAGTTCCCAAGAAGGAGGGGGTACGTCCAATCTTGGACCTAAAAGCCCTCAATCACTTTGTAAAAGTGCAGAGGTTCAGAATTGAATCAGTTCGCTAGGTAGTCGCTACATCATGGGGACTTCCTGGCGTCTTTGGACATCCAGGATGTGTACCTGCACATACCCATATGTCTGTGGCATCAAAAGTTTCTGCGATTTGCAGTCGTGGAAGCCCACTATCGGTTTGTGGCTCTACCATTTGGCCTGA
This sequence comes from Lithobates pipiens, assembly GCF_037356315.1. NCBI lineage: Eukaryota > Metazoa > Chordata > Amphibia > Anura > Ranidae > Lithobates > Lithobates pipiens. Next base: position 210,340,250 of record NW_027507758.1, read on the forward strand.
CATCAGCCCCCAGTCTTGGCGTTGCTGCGACAACGCGGGATCGCGATCGTAGGATATCTAGACGATCTCCTCCTGAGAGCATCTTCCGCCTCAGAGTTAGAAGAGGATGTTGCGATCACCATGCAGACTTTGCAAGAATTTGGGTGGCTGTTGAACCTAAAGAAGTCGGTGGTTGTACCGACCCAGCGTCTGGAGTACATAGGCTTGCTGCTGGACTCCAAGGAAGCGAGAGTCTCTCCCTTCAGACAAAGTCCAGACTCTCAGGTCCGCAATAAAACTGCTGAGGAACCGTGAGCGGTCGTCGCTTCGCTTTTGCATGCGAGTCCTGGGACTCATGGTGGCCGCCTTCGAGGCCGTGCCATATGCCCAGTTCCACACCAGAGTCTTGCATAAAGAGATTTTGTAAAAATGGGACAAATCTCTGGTGTCCCTGGATCGTTCAATCCAGGTGAGCTAGTCAGTCAGAGACTCCCTGATATGGTGGCTGAGATCCCCGATGATTCAATCAGGAAAGTTGTTCCTACCTCTACAATGGACGCTGATTACAAAGGACGCCAGCCTATCCGGCTGGGGTGGAGTGATGGGCGTTCAGTCGGCTCAGGGCCTCTGGTCGGCAGAAGAATCCAGGTTGCCAATCAATCTGCTCGAATTGAGAGCGATCAGGCTGTGTCTCCACACATGGTTGGTGAGTCTTCAAGGGCATCCGATAAGGATACAGTCGGACAATGCCACGGCTGTGGCATACGTAAATCACCAAGAGGGAACAAGAAGCTCAGCCGCTGCTCGGGAGGTCGCTCACATACTTTGGTGGGCAGAGCGACACGTACCGGCCCTGTCGGCCATTTACATTCCCGGAGTGGAAAACTGGCAGGCGGACTATTTGAGTCAAAAAAAGGGGTGAAAAACTGCGCTAAGGTGAAATAAACAATATATAACAAAATAGTCCCAAAGAACTGAGTTGAGCTGCGGCTTAGCTGTATCACATAATTACAGAAATAGACAATTCAGAAAAATATTAAGCCGCGCTCAGTGCACTATAACAAAATAGAGTGACAATGTAAATACAATACTGTTCTGCCCCCAACCAGTGGGGGAGCAAATAATATAAATGTTGTTCCCTGCCACACCCTTGAGTGGGCAGACCACAACTTGGTGTACAAAAAATATATAAATCAGGTTATCACATCTGAAAAAACAACCCGTGAACTAATGCCGCGTACACACGAGCGGATTGTATGGCGTACTTAGTCCGTCATACAATCCGACGGACAGTCCGTCGTACTTTCCACTGAACGGACTTGACCACACACGGATACCCAAACAGTCTGACGAAAGCTTGCGCGATGACGTACAGCACGTACGACGGGACTAGAAATAGGAAGTCCAAGACACAGCAAAGCACCCTTCCGCCCTGTAAATCCTTTCTGGGCATGAGTCATTCTTAGTCCGTCCGACTAGCATACTGACGACCGTATTGTCCGCTGAAATGAAAGTACGACGGACAGAATTTCGAAAAAAACGAAATTCTTAGTACTCCGGACTGCAAAAGTCCGCTGAAGCCCACACACGAGCGTATTGTCCACTGAAATGTGTTTCGACGGACTAAGTACGCCATACAATCCGCTCGTGTGTACGCGGCATAAGAGTCTATAAAAACGCACAGATTGATTAACAATAAATAAATTAAATGAAAAAAAGTCCAGCTGTAATGGATTAGATACAAATGGGATCCTCCATAAAGGAAAAGTGTTCAATTCCACCACCAAATATCTGAAGTTACTTCTTACCAGAACTTCATGAACCCCCCTCTACAGAGGATCACAGTGAGCATACAAGTATACGGTTGTCCCCCACTTCAAAGAAATCCTTCCTGTTCGCCTTACACCACCCTTTCCATGTACGAATCGCTGGATGCGTTTTTTATGGGATACCTCTCACATATTTGGAAGGCTCAAAACGTGCACCATTGGAAAAAAATAGGGCTCCAATAGTGTAAAAACCCTTTATTAAAAAAAACTTAGGAATAAAAATAACAATTACAATGTAATTGAAGTTTTAAAGCCTTAAGTCCGTCGCACCGGCCGGACGCACGCGGACAAACCCGTCCTGCCTGGACACTGAACACGAGGTGACATTTAGCGTGTCACTCATCCCTACGCGTTTCGCAACAAAATTGCATCATCCAGGGGCACGAGCGGCACGCCATATCACCTCCTTTTATAATGCCACTACCCCTCCAAGCCTCACTCTGGGCGTACTGTTTTTCCCGCCAAAACCAAGCCTCGTTTTCATTAGTAAACACAGGCATAGGTCATTCATTCCCCTGGGAACTTCCCCCATTCACTCCTCCATCCAATCCAAATGTCTGACCTATATACACTTCCTTGTTAACCAAGCCTCATTTCCATCTAATACAGGAATCGTACCATTGTGTCACCTGATGGGGTCCAATGGAGTGCAGCGCTATTCCCCCACTTCTAATGTGTCATATCCGGTACCCAACACTACCGCTGTCACCCCCAAATTCTACTTTAGGAACACTTAGCCACCCAACAGGGTCTTATGAGACACAATGCCGTTTCCCCACTCCCGACATGTCACATCCGGTAGGTGGCACTATCACTATCACTTTCGGGGTCCGATGGAACGCAGCGCCATTACTCATACTTCCGCTGTGTCATGTCCGGTTGACGGCACTTCCGCTGTCAGCAGAGGTGCCCTCAAGTGATGGAAACACATGACGCACTATTCTGTTCCATCCGGTGCACCGCAACTTGCCCCCGATGGAACACAGTATATCCTAAAGACTTCCGGTCCTCCGCATGGAACGACATGGGCTGCACCTTACCTAAGCCTTATTCCCATCCCCAAATCCAGATCCCTAACATACCTTATCCGCCTGTGTTTATACCTCTGAGTTAATCCCCGGGAGGCAGCCCAGGGTAGACAAAAACAGTGAGTTGCCATAGAGGCAACCCTCTAAAATCAAACTAGATATAAAAATCGCATCACTAACGCAATGCGATTTTTAAAGCATATCTAGCCTATTTAGCATATTAAATAAATCCTCGTAAAATGTGAACATAAAATTGAAACTAAACTGATAGAAAAATATAAAATTCCATAGTACATTTACTAAAGAAAAGGATCAAAGCAACACTCCTACCTCGCACCCTTTCTTTTCTTAATTTTATGTGTTCAAAGCGTATGCTACTCCCTTTTACCCTTGCACACTTTGATTATACCTCATCATGAACAAAGAAAAGTTAACTAGTTGCCAATAAACCCCTCAGACTCCCTGACCATGGGTTAGTATGGAGGAGTGAACCCCTTTTTCAAAAAATATTATTTTAGGGATACCATCCCCCATTTTGTTCCCATCCTGCCCGCAGGGCATGACTCCTCAAGAAACCAATGTAATTCACGCCCAAAGCACACACCATCAGGGAGGGCTCACAAAAATACATAATATATGCCTCCAATGTAGGCCAAGATATTATCAGTCAAATTATCCCAGATAAATGAGAATAATCAATCCAAAGAAGGGAAATACTAAAGATAATGCAGAAAGTAATACAAAACATAATACAAAATAAAATACCAGAGAAGGGGGAGAGAGAAGAAAAAAACTGATTTCCATAGGACCTGTGGACGCATTCAAGCATTGTTAATGAATGCGTTCACATCCGTATCTACATTAAGCCCATACGAGACATAGGTTCTGAGTCTATGTATCCACTCCATCGATACAACATTAGTAATCCTCCTTTCCTTACACTTGTTTAAGGTACTAACCTGGCAATTTTTACATTTGTAATATCCTTTAAGGTTCTGAAAGAAACGCCTATTGGTACTGCAGGGATTGTGTACACTTGGTGCAATCCGATTTCCCAAAGACGACACCCCCTTAAATACTACTTGTGGTTTGTCCGGTAGGATAGTAGTACCAAGGACTGGGTCACTTGTTAATGCCAGTGTTTCTGTATTAGATGCTTGATACTACGATGTTGGGTAATAAATGGAACTTTGTCCTGTGTCTCCCTATCCTCCCTTCTTCTGTCACCCAAAAGCTCCATCCTATCCCTTTCCCGGGCGTTCTGAAGTGCTTCCGACAAAAAATCCCTACTGTATCCCTTCTCCAGAAACCTTTCAACAAGAACAGCCACCTGTTCCTCAAAGGTCCCCACTTCACTGCAGTTCCTCCTCAGGCGTGTGAATTGTCCCTGGGGTACTGCCCTCAGCCAAGGTTCATAGTGGCAGCTGTTCAAGGGGATATATGAATTCCGATCGGTTGTTTTGAAAAAAGTGGAGGTTACAAAAAGTTCATTCTCCACCTTGATGTTCAGATCTAAAAAGCAAATCTCATTTTGACTGGCCTCAAAATTAAATTTGATACCTCCTGCTATTCATATTGAGGGTGGCCATAAACAAATGTAAATCTGTCTCTATTCCATCCCACAGGAGGAGGACGTCATCAATGTGCCATGCCCATAAGGTCACCTCAGGCCTCTTGGGGGCATCGATGACGTCCTCCTCCCATATGGCCATGAACAGGTTGGCAAGACTGGGGGCATATTCAGCCCCCATGGCTACCTGCCTATCCTGGCGATAAAACTGATGATGAAACCAAAAATAGTTATGGTTAGCTGCATACTCTAAGAGCTCCATGATAAAATCAATCTGTGCGAGCTCCAGACCCGAATATCGAGCCAAGAGGGTCGTGGACAGCTCTGAAGTGTTCAATAACACCCCTGGTACTTCGGACTCTGATGTGGGGGTTTGTTTGTCAAATTAAAAAACCTCACCACATCAGAGATACATGCCCAGTGGGACATTGCCTTCCTCGAAACATATATCAGGGAGGCGATGGTCCCCAGGAGCTTAAGGTGGGAGGTAAGCCCCCCAAGAGGGGACCTTGATGTAGATGGTTGGTTTAAATTTTTTAATGAGGCAGGGATTGACCTGCTGCGTTTTCTTGTACGTAAGAAAAATGAAAAACTCATGAGGTTTGATGAGGATATCAAAATAATTAAAGAGAGATTGATGCCGTTTTCTAATGGGGAGGAATACAAAGAGTGTTCCAAAAATTTACAAAAGGTGTTAGAGAAGGAGGAGAAGGACCAAAAAGGGAAAAAGAAGAAGAAATATGGTAGAGATAAGGAGGATTATCAATTGGGTTATGTTTTCGTGTGGCAGAGGAAACTCGCCATGGAAAACGAGAGTGACCCAATCATTTGAGTGTTAATCCATCATTGGCTCATGTTAGACAGGAGTTCCAACATTCCCCAAGGAGGAATGTGGCACACGGTAAACCTAAGACAAAACCAAAGATTTACAATAGAGAAGCAGGACAACGCTATATGGGTGCCCCACCTCAAGGGCAGAGAGGTAATGGGGATATGGGCCAAACTCATATCAACAGATGAATATGAGGAGGCCCCAGGGTGATCGCCAATTTGAACATAGCACCCCTAGGAATACACAGGGATATGATAGAATAAATTCTATATATCACAATGGGAGAAATAGAAATTCTGATTCTGATGTTATCACTCACAATAGATTTTTCCCATTATCGGACATGGAGGCTTCTGAGTACCAGAGACAGAAGAACAGTCGGATTAATAGGGGTACCTATGGTGGTGACCCTGAGGTATATCACTACAATGATTACATGCATAGCCAAAACAACCAGAGGCCCCCCCGCATTATCCAGCCTCCCCGGGAGGGAGGGACAATCGCAATCTGGATTTTCACAGGGACAACAGAGGCATGAAAAGACCTGTAGAAAGAAGAGAGGAAGCAGAGGGGGCGGAGGATCCAGTCAGCTAAAAAGAAGGCGACCGTAGGGTCAGGTATTTTTAACCTAAGCAAACAAGATCTATCCGATTCGGAAAAAAGGCTGTTGGACAAAGGATTAAAATTCGCCCCACTTAGGAACATAAGTAAATTCCAGACATACATGGATATACACAAGTATGTTCGGAAATTGAATATTAAAAGGTACGTGCTTAGCGATACAACTACAGTTGATGAAAGAAGTAGATCAGAGTTTCAACGCTCCAATCTTTCTAATGCATCCTTATTTAACCCCCCAGGCCCTATGCCCTCTAATATTAAGGTTTTCAGAGACGTTATGTTGCGTGATTTGGATCAAATGAAAGTAAAAAAAGCCAGATTGCAGAGGGACCTTGAAATTGGTTTGGACACTTTGTGTACTAACAAATCATTGGTTATCCGACCAGCGGATAAGGGGGGGGGGGGTATTGTGGTGCTGGATCGAGATGACTATCTAAAGGAAATGTACCGCATTGTTGATGACAGAGAGACCTATACCATTTTGAATAGAGATCCTGTCGCCAACTATAAGAAAACTCTCAAAGATTGTGAATCAGGGTTTCCGGAAGGGAACCTTGAATGAAAAAGAGACTTTTTCTTGTACCACGTGCTCCACGCACGCCGGTGATCTATTATCTTCCCAAAATACACAAAAGTGTGACTTTCCCCCCGGGACGTCCGATTGTCAGTGGTATAGATTTGGTTACGTCCTGGGTGGGCAAGTATATAGACCACTTCCTGCAACCGTTGGTCTGGAATATGCCATCTTATGTTAAAGATACAAAATAGGTTATTAATTTACTGTCTAATATGGTCCTTAAAAGAGATTTATGGATGGCCACTGCTGATGTTACATCTCTTTACAACATTATCCCACATGAATTTGGGATTAGAGGCAGTTAGGCTCTATCTCGAAAGGGGATCAGGTCTGGAGCTCGCACAGATTGATTTTATCATGGAGCTCTTAGAGTATGCAGCTAACCATAACTATTTTTGGTTCGATCATCGGTTTTATCGCCAGGATAGGAGGGTAGCCATGGGGGCTAAATATGCCCCCAGTCTTGCCAACCTGTTCATGGCCAAATGGGAGGAGGACGTCATCGATGCCCCCAGGAGGCCTGAGGTGACCTTATGGGTACGGTACATTGATGACGTCCTCCTCCTATGGGATGGAACAGAGACAGATTTACATTTGTTTATGGCCACCCTCAATATGAATAGCAGAGTTATCAAATTTTATTTTGAGGCCAGTCAAAATGAGATTTGCTTTTTAGATCTGAACATCAAGGTAGAGAATGATCGTTTTGTAACCTCCACTTTTTTTTCAAAACAACCGATCGGAATTCATATATCCCCTTGAACAGCTGCCACTATGAACCTTGGCTGAGGGCAGTACCCCAGGGACAATTCACACGCCTGAGGAGGAACTGCACTGAAGTGGAGACCTTTGAGGAACAGGCGGCTGTTCTTGTTGAAAGGTTTCTGGAGAAGGGATACAGTAGGGATTTTTTGTCGGAAGCACTTCAGAACGCCCAGAAAAGGGATAGGATGGAGCTTTTGGGTGACAGAAGAAGGGAGGATAGGGAGACACAGGACAAAGTTCCATTTATTACCACCTTTTCGGTACAACATCATAGTATCAAGCATCTAATACAGAAACACTGGCATTTATTAACAAGTGACCCAGTCCTTGGTACTATCCTACCGGACAAACCACAAGTAGTATTTAAGGGGGTGTCGTCTTTGGGAAATCGTATTGCACCAAGTGTTCCCGATCCCCCCAGTACCAATAGGTGTTTCTTTCAGAACCTTAAAGGATATTACAAATGTAAAAATTGCCAGGTTTGTACCTTAAACAAGTGTATGGAAAGGAGGATTACTAATGTTGTATCGACCAGTACATCAAGGTCCTATGAAGTCGAACCTTTTATCACTTGCTCATCTGAGGGGGTGGTATATTTGATTCAGTGCCCTTGTGGCCTCCAGTATGTTGGGAGGACCAAAAGGGCACTGAGGGTGAGACTCAACGAACATATAGGGAACATAAGGAGGGGTTTTGATAAGCATCCGGTGTCGCGCCATTTTGACCAAATGCACAACAGGGACCCCTCTAATACCTTATATATCGGCATTGATAAGTACAGGCCCCATTGGAGAGGTGGGTCATTGGTCAGAGAAATCTCAAAACAAGAGATGGCGTGGATACATAGACTCAGAACCTATGTCCCATATGGGCTTAATGTAGATATGGATGTGAACGGATTCATTAACAATGCTTGAATGCGTCCGCAGGTCCTATGGAAATCTGTTTTTTTTTTCTTCTCTCTCCCCCTTCTCTGGTATTTTATTTTGTATTATGTTGTGTATTACTTTCTGTATTATCTTTAGTATTTCCCTTCTTTGGATTGATTATTCTCATTTATCTGGGATAATTTGACTGATAATATCTTGGCCTACATTGGAGGCATATATTATGTATTTTTGTGAGCCCTCCCTGATGGTGTGTGCTTTGGGCGTGAATTACATTGGTTTCTTGAGGAGTCATGCCCTGCGGGCAGGACGGGAACAAAATGGGGGATGGTATCCCTAAAATAATATTTTTTGAAAAAGGGGTTCACTCCTCCATACTAACCCATGGTCAGGGAGTCTGAGGGGATTATTGGCAACTAGTTAACTTTTCTTTGTTCATGATGAGGTATAATCAAAGTGTGCAAGGGAAAAAGGGAGTAGCATACGCTTTGAACACATAAAATTAAGAAAAGAAAGGGTGCGAGGTAGGAGTGTTGCTTTGATCCTTTTCTTTAGTAAATGTACTATGGAATTTTATATTTTTCTATCAGTTTAGTTTCAATTTTATGTTCACATTTTACGAGGATTTATTTAATATGCTAAATAGGCTGGATATGCTTTAAAAATCGCATCGCGTTAGTGATGCGATTTTTGATAATATCTAGTTTGATTTTAGAGGGTTAATATATTGTTGCTAACCCTGTTTATGATCATCCTGCCTCTATGGCAACTCACTGTTTTTGTCTACCCTGGGCTGCCTCCCGGGGATTAACTCAGAGGTATAAACACAGGAGGATTAGGTATGTTAGGGATCTAGATCTGGGGATGGGAATAAGGCTTGGGTAAGGTGCAGCCCATGTCGTTCCATGCGGAGGACCGGAAGTCTTTAGGATGTACTGCGTTCCATCGGGGGCAAGTTGCGGTGCGCCGGATGGAACAGAATAGTGCGTCATGTGTTTCCATCACTTGAGGGCACCTCTGCTGACAGCGGAAGTGCCGTCAACCAGACATGATGCAGCAAAAGTATGAGTAATGGCGCTGCGTTCCATCGGACCCCGGATGTGATAGTGATAGTGCCACCTACCGGATGTGACATGTCGGGAGTGGGGAAACGGCATTGTGTCTCATAAGACCCTGTTGGGTGGCTAAGTGTTCCTAAAGTAGAATTTGGGGGTGACAGCGGTAGTGTTGGGTACTGGATATGACACATCGGAAGTGGGGGAATAGCGCTGCACTCCATTGGACCCCATCAGGTGACACAATGGTACGATTCCTGTATTAGATGGAAATGAGGCTTGGTTAACAAGGAAGTGTATATAGGTCAGACATTTGGATTGGATGGAGGAGTGAATGGGGGAAGTTCCCAGGGGAATGAATGACCTATGCCTGTGTTTACTAATGAAAACGAGGCTTGGTTTTGGCGGGAAAAACAGTACGCCCAGAGTGAGGCTTGGAGGGGTAGTGGCATTATAAAAGGAGGTGATATGGCGTGCCGCTCGTGCCCCTGGATGATGCAATTTTGTTGCGAAACGCGTAGGGATGAGCGACACGCTAAACGTCACCTCGTGTTCAGTGTCCAGGCAGGACGGGTTTGTCCGCGTGCGTCCGGCCGGCGCGACAGACTTAAGGCTTTGAAACTTCAATTACATTGTAATTGTTATTTTTATTTCTAAGTTTTTATAATAAAGGGTTTTTACACTATTGGAGCCCTATTTTCTTTTCCATGGTGCACGTTTTGAGCCTTCCAAATATGTGAGAGGTATCCCATGAAAAACGCATCCAGCGATTCGTACATGGAAAGGGTGGTGTAAGGTGAACAGCAAGGATTTCTTTGAAGTGGGGGACAACCGTATACTTGTATGCTCACTGTGATCCTCTGTAGCGGGGGGTCATGAAGTTCTGGTAAGAAGTAACTTCAGATATTTGGTGGTGGAATTGAACACTTTTCGTTTATGGAGGATCCCATTTGTATCTAATCCATTACAGCTGGACTTTTTTTCATTTAATTTATTTATTGTTAATCAATCTGTGCGTTTTTAGAGACTCTTAGTTCACAGGGTGTTTTTTCAGATGTGATCACCTGATTCATATATTTTTTGTACACTAAGTTGTGGTCTGCCCACTCAAGGCTGTGGCAGGGAACAGCATTTATATCATTTGCTCCCCCACTGGTTGGGGGCAGAACAGTATTGTATTTACATTGTCACTCTATTTTGTTATAGTGCACTTAGCGCGGCTAAATATTTTTCTGAATGGACTATTTGAGTCGCCAGATGCTGAACCCAGGAGAATGGGAGTTGCATCTGGAGGTGTTCAGGTTACTGTGACTGAGGTGGGGCACATCAGACATGGATCTTCTGGCCTCTCGTCTCAATCGGAAGGTACTAAGATCCGTGTCCAGGACAAGAGATCCGTGGGCAGATGCGTCAGACGCGCTGGTGGCTCCGTGGAATCAGTACCAGCTTTCCTCCATGAAACTATTACCATGTCTTCTTCGCAGAGTGGAAGCCGAAGGGATCCCAGTGATACTTGTTGCTCCAGATTGGCCTCAGCGTCCTTGGTCTGCGGATCTGGTGCGCCTGGTGGCAGACACCCCCTGGTGATTGCCGTTACAAGAAGACCTTTTGTCTCAAGGTCCGATTCTCCATCCTGCTTTGCCATTGCTGGCTTTAACGGCATGGCTATTGAGCGCCAGGTGTTGAGGAGCCGGGATCTGTCGGACTCGGTGATGTCGACTATGTTGAAAGCATGAAAATCTTCCTCACTAAAGATCTATCATCTTATCTGGAAGGCCTACATCTCCATGTGTGAGGAGAGGGGTTGGCCCCCGTGCTCTTTTTCCATATCCAGGATCCTGCTGTTTCTTCAGCAAGGAGTAGACCAGAAGTTGGCTTTAAGCACCATTAAAGGGCAAATTTCGGCTTTGGCTGTCCTTTTTCAGCGACCCTTAGCGTTTCACTCGCTGGTGAGTACATTTTGTTCAGGGGGTTCATCATGTAGTCCCTCTGGTGCATCCACCATTACCCCCCCCCCCCCCCCCCCGGGATTTGAACCTGGTGTTGTCAGCGCTTCAGAAACCACTGTTTGAAAATATCCGGGAGATTCCCCTGTTGACTCTTTCTCAGAAAGTAGTTTTTCTTGTGGCCATCACATCGGCCAGGAGGGTTTTGGAGCTGGCGGCCTTGTCTTGCAAGTCGCTCTATCTGGTTATCCACAAGGATAAGGTGGTGTTGCGTCCGCAGCCGTCTTTTTTTACCAAAGGTAGTATCGGCTTTTCATATCAATGAGGACATTGTTACCATCCCTGTGTCCTAAGCCAAAGCACCCTAAAGAGGTGGTCCTTCGCGCTTTGGACGTCATTTGGGCTCTAAAGGTGTATTTGTCTGGTGGCTGGTCCAAAAAAGCATGGCTGTTTCATTGACCACCATTTCTAGGTGGATCAGACAGATTGTAGTACAAGCCTACACTTTGAAGGGGCAGGTTTCCGGTCACGGCCCACTCCACAAGGGCAATTGGCACGTCTTGGGCCTTCCGACACCAAGCGTCTGTCACTCAGGTGTGTAAGGCACCCACCTGGTGGCCTGTCCACGCGTTTACCAAGTTTTACAAGGTAGATGTCGGTGCATCGGCTGATGCCTGTTTTGGTCACAAAGTCTTGCAGGCGGCCGTGTAGTTGTGTTGGAATATGCAAATAACCTTTTTTTCATTTTTTTTTCAGTAAAAACTCAGTACTGTTATTCTAAGTGCACTGTTGCATTACTTCCGCAGTTTGATGCGGTTTTGGGGTAATTACTCCGGTTGAGGGTACCTTGATTTTTGTGGTGGTTTTTCTACGCACTGTTGTTTTTGTAGGTAAAGTTTCACTAGTTCTCACTGCCATGGTGGATGAAGTTTTTATGCTGTTTTTCCCACCCCTCGTTTTGGCACTGCTTGGGGATGTCCCACTTTGTACAGAGAGGAGCTGTGTCGGTCGGTGAATATAAGAGAAAATTTAGTTTTTTTTGTACTCACAGTAAAATCCTTTTCTCTGTAATTCACCGACCTATACAGCACCCACCCCTCCTTTTCTCTACGTTACACTGCCTGTTGACGTACTGAAGCTGCTGTGGCAGAAGGGAGGGTTGCTAGCACAGGGTCCACCCCCCTGGGTGGAACTGACAATTCTGTGTATTGTGTTACAATTTTGCCTAGTTTCTCCTAGAGGCAGGCTAAGAAACCCACTTTGTACAGAGAGGAGCTGTGTCGGTCGGTGAATTACAGAGAAAATGATTTTACGGTGAGTACAAAAAATCCTATTTTCTCCTTCAATGATGGCCACCGATGGGCTCCACTGATTTGTGGCACTGATGGGTGGCACTGGTGGGTGGCACTGTGGGCACTGGTGAGTGGCACAGTGGGATCTGGCAGGTGAAATTGGTGGGCACAGCCGTGGCTTTCTGAGTAAGGGACCGAAGCCGGTGATCGCCTTTTTTTTCCCTCACACTGATAGCGTGAGGCAAAAATACCAATTACAGAGATTCTGTTTACATCACGTGATGAGCTGTCATTGGTTGACAGCTGATCACGTGGTAAAGGGCTGGAATCGACCCCTTACTCGGATCTGTGATCTGCGAGTTCATAGACTCTGTGATCACAGAGGCTCATGCAGACTGCACTTGCTCAGGACGACGTCCGTGGACGCTCTCCTGGCAATTAAGGCCCGCGCTGCAGCTGTCTTTTGGCTATAGTCCCGACACCAAGTAGTTAAAGGGAAACATTTTTCTTTGGATTATTTTTTTTTTTTTTTTTTTTTTTTTAAGCACAAAAGCACTTGAAATATTCCTCTGTGGGAAACGGCCCTAAAGCAGTGAGTTGGCTGTCAAAAACAACACCAAGATCAAAGCTACAGCAGCCATAAACTTGTTTTAATCCTTTATATACCAAACCATTTGTAAACTTATCTTGGTAGCTAAGGGGTTAAACTGGAACTGTTGCCAGATTATTAATTTTGTGGATACAATCTTCCCATAAGTTTTATGTGCATTTAACAAATGTTATGCACCTTTTGTAAAAGCCTCCCTTGTGTGCACATCAAAAAAACTCAGACTGCTTCTCAGTGCCGCTACCTTGAATGGAATGTCAGCAAACTCAAATGACAGTGGAAAATGGTTCCTTTCGCTTCTACCCTGGCCAGCATAGGTTTTAGACTATTTCAGAAGAGGAGACAGCTGTGCAAAGCAGGCACTGTGCTAAGTAATAGACTAGTTAATTTCTCCAGCAACTTTGAAGGAATAAAATAAATTTATGGAATGGTAAACCACTGCAAGTATGCATTCAGATTCCTTTTTTGTGCTTTTACCTACAACCTTTTAGGTTAGTGACAGTCTCTTTAATGTTATTGCGCTTAGAAGCATACTCCCCTGTCAAACTCATTCCACCCAAGAAAAAGGAATGACTAGCGGCAGTCTCAGTAAATGAATGTATGATAGCACGAGAACTTACCCTCCTATTCTCTCCCCCTGGTGCTCTGATCTCATTGCCCTAAACCTTGTCAGCTAATTTTTAGCTATTTCTTGGAACATCTGGGATTTCTTAGTTGACATAGCTTATAGAATTGGGAAATTAGGACTTGTTAGCCTGACTTCATTTCAGTTGGCTGCTGTATAAATAGAGACTATCCTGCAATTTTACAATTTTTACCAATGCTATTTTATTCTTGAATATGAATACACAAACATCTTGTATTTTGTTTATTTTAAACTTAAACCACTAAAACAAAAATAGTTGTGGACTGTACACATTGGTGGTAAGAATTGCAATTGCTTAGAGTAGGAGTACATAAAGACTAAGGAATTCTGCTTTCTGCATGCAAGTGTTTATTATATACAGCAATGTACGATATGGTATGGTAATCAAAATCAAATTGCCAAAAAGGGGGAAGGTGAGGAAGATGGTATGGTGATGTTTTTAAAATGAGTGTTCTTTTTTTTTTTTTTTCTTTAAAGGGAACGTGTAGTGTTTTTGCATATTCTTGTATTTACAAGTACATTGTTTCCCAATGATATATGTTTACTGCAACTGAAAACATTTTATTACATATTCTTTTGTCTTCCTATGTCCCCCAGTATTCATGTTCTTATTCTGATCACTAAGCCATTCTCTGATTTAATCATGTCGCTTTAATGTTTTTTAGGAACGCCAATCAACAAAAAACCTGTACTGGGATACAGAAATTTAAATCTGTTCACATTGTTTAGCCTTGTGCATGAACTTGGAGGATTTAATAATGTAAGTATCATGGTATTGCAGGTAGCAGGGAACTTTATTGTTGTATCTATGGGCTTTAGGATGTCTTAGAGCAAAGTAATGCTATTAACATAGTGGATATGAAAAGAAAAACAAGAACAGGAAACAGAGATCCACAAGAGAGCCTTTCAAGTCTGAGAATAGAAAAATCTGAAAATATCACATTGTCAGGCAGTGGTAAATGGCTTTTACTGTGGTTCAATGAAGCATTTAGTCTTCACCAAAGCCACTAAAGGTATAGATGGCATGCAGCAGGACAATTCCCAATATATCTCTAACAGGATTGTCTAGTAGAAGAACTACAGACAAACTGGAACAGATGTTAGAGTCAAAACAGAGAAGCTGAAGGTCAGATACATTGGATCAAAAACCTGAAACCAGGTCAAGTCAGAATATATTTAGAACATGGACAGCAATAGTCCAAACGCAAGAAAAGACACACAAAAGCTAAAATCAAACCGTTGCTATAGTTTAACTCGGATGGTTGCTGTCACAGGCTAGTGAGGGAGGAGCACCTAAACAGTCACAAAAGGGAATAATAGTAAGATTGACAAACTCTAAATACACCTGGTATACAATTAATTAATAGGGAAGTATGTTCATACAAATATCAAAATCATACCTTAGCAGGACATAGGACTTTCATTTGTCCTAGACCACGAGTTATATCCAGCTATCTTCAGGGGATTAGACATTGGCAAAAAAAACCTTCTATGACTGCCAGTTTTCTTTTAGCATCCTTAAAGCCAGCCTTCAGTCATTTTTCATCTTTCCATCTATTAAATATTCTGCTTTTGTTGTTTTAACTTTTCTTAGTAAAAAAAAAAAAAAATATTTTCTGCCTGTAAACACCTTATACAGCCCACCTCCTGTTTCTTGTCTGGTAAAAAGCCTTTTACCATCATGCACAGATCCCTCTCTCTCTCATGAGAGTTTGCCGGTGGGGGGGGAGTCATAACAGGGCCAATGAGAGCTGCAGAGTGAGCTGGAGGTGTGACTCTGTTTGTGCACATCCAGGTAGTGAACAAGCAGCAGCTTAAACTGGCCACATTTAAAAATGGTTGCAGCCAGACTCAGTGGAGGGAATTCTGCAGCATATATGGCAAGTGTGGAATCCTAGTATATTTAAAATTTGGAGGGAAGCTTCAGAATGGCAATGATGTTTTTATTACAAATTATGTGAGCAGACTGCAGTTCCTCTTTAAGTGATGTAACTGTTCTTCTGCAGAAGTATTTTTTTTTCTTTTTAAACCATTGATTGTTTTCAATATCTTATGGTATTATGCTCTGGGCTAACAATTTTCAGATAGGTTACTCTTGGAAGACTTTGGTTTCCCTGGGAACCATACCCAGAGCCTGTTTTGTGGGGCTGGCCTGAAATGTCTGCTTTGAGCACTGTATCCTTGCATTAGATGCTCACCTTGACACCTAGTGCAACATGTGTAGTTAGCTGCAGGATGCTTTACATGTCAAGTTTTGTGGTTTACCAGACCCTGAAGACCCCCTCAGGGGCATGCCCAGTGTGACAGGCAAAGCCTGGACCCTTAGTAGGTCAACCATTTTGGCTGAGGAAAGACCAGGTTACTATGTATGTGTACACTGGTTTCTGGCTTTTACTACCTCTATCTACATTGCAAAGAAATTAGGTAATTATATGTCAGTATTACATTGTAAATCCCTGTATGTTGCATTCGTTTGGGTGGTTATCTAATAGTTTTTTGTCAATGCTCCTGGCTGAGACCACCGCCTGTGGAAGGGAATTCCACATCCTTTCTCCTCTTACAGTAAAGAACCATCTACATAGTTTAAGTTTACACATCTTTTCTTCTAATTTTAATGTGTGGCCACGTCTCTTGTTAAACTCCCTTCCGCTAAAAAGTTTCACCCCTATTGTGGGGTCACCAGTACGGTATTTATAAATTGAAATCATATCCCCTCTCAAGCGTCTCTTCTCCAGAGAGGTGTTGGAGGCACCATTTGACATAATAAAATATACTCGGGAGAAGGCATCCACATTTTGATGCTGTCTCCCAGGTCTGTACTCTACTCCAAAGTTGAACTCCTGGAAAGAAAGGAAGCATCTCATCACCCTGGAATTGGCTTGCTTATTTTGTTTCATCCAGTTCAATGGGGCATGGTCTGATACCAGGCAAAACCTCCTGCCTAGCAGAAAGTACTGCAGAGTCCAGAGCCCATTTGATGGCAAGACACACTTGCTCTACCACAGCATAGTTTTTCTCTGCTGCTGTGAGCTTCCTACTGAGAAAAACTACAGGGTGCTCTTCCACATTGACCATCTGAGACAAGACCACTCCTAAGCCCTCACTTGAGGCGTTTTTCTGCACCACAAACTCCTTAGAAATATCAGGAGCCACGGGCATCGGATGCTGGCACAAAGCAGTCTTAAGCTGCTAAAAAGCTTCTTTCACATTCCACTTTACCGTTAGTGACTTCCTGCCTTTTGTTAAAGTGATTGTAAAGTAATTAATTTTTTTCAAAAAGCAGCCCATATTCTCCTCTTCTCTGGTCCCTCTTCTATGCTCCTAGCCCCTTCCTCCTGTTGAGTGCCCCCACAGCAAGCAGCTTGTGATGGGTGCACCTGAGCCATGTCACAGTTCCCTGTGTCCATTCAGACACGGACCTGCAGCCCGGCCCTGCCCCCTCTCTCTCCTAATTGGCTGACTGACTTTGACAGTAGTGGTAGCCAATGCACTGCTGCTGTTTCTCAGCCGATCAGGAGGGAGAATCTTGGAAGGCAGAGACATTCGTGGACATTGCTGGACAGAGATGGGGCTCCGGTAAGTTTTAGGGGGGCCGCTACACACAGAAGGCTTTTTATCTTAATGCACAGAATGTGTTAAGATAAAAACTCTCTGCCTTTACAGCTCCTTAAGTTGGTTAAAGTAGATGTAAACCCTCACATATTCCTAGTGAAGTGAACAGCCTAAGATGATGCACAGAAATTAAACAATCTCCCTACATAAGTTTTACATGTATATCTGCTGTCTTCAGCTTATTATAGTCTTTAGAAAGTGCACATGATTTTAGAATTTGTACTCTGAGTCACCCTGTGGATAATAAGGAAAGGAACAAAGAGAAACAAAGAACAAAAGACCTGAAGTGTGCCAGCGTCACGCGGTCAGTATTCCTAAAACGGGGCATACCCAAGTATGAAATGTAATGAATGAAATAAAAAGAAAAAGGCAATGGGTGGGTGGGACACGAGAGCTGACGTCCACGAGAGGAGGAGGCAGAGGAGGGCAGGCTTTATGCAGCCTGACTCCTCCTACAAATACAGGCTGACCTGCGGTCAGCCTTACAACTTGTACTCAGTCACTCTGTGGATAGTAAGGAAAAGAACAAAGAGAAACAAAGAACAAAAGACCTGAAGTGTGCCAGGGTCACGCGGTCAGTATGCCTAAAAGGGGGCAAAAAATAACACAGTAGGATGAAAGCTTATCATCCTACTTATCATCCGCCGCTGCGTCAGCCAAATGGAAACCAATCTACCACAACTGGAACTGAAAAGAAAGTGCGACGCTGGTACCTGCTTCCGAGACCCGAGCCTACCGATACTGGCCCGGGCCCTGAGAGGGCCCCGGGATCCATGAAAGCCCCTGAGCCAGTAGAAGCTGCGAAGCAGCGAAAGGCTGACTAACTCCTAGCCGGACGCAGCTAGGAAATTAAAAGATAGTGAGGAATGACACCCAACTGGACAGGAACACAACTAGCGAGAGAACTGTGAGCAGATAAAGAAAACATGTGACAAGAACGTCACCTGCGAGAAGGAAACATGACTGAACGAGAAACATGAGTAGCATGATCTACTGATCTGCGTGATCTGAGAGAAACGTGACATAGCATGAGAAAACATAACATTACATGAGAAAATATAACATTGCATGAAAAAAGTAACATTGCACGAGAAACGTAAATTGCACGAAAACCGTAAATTGCACGAGGACAAAGCGTAAGAGAAACTAACTGCATTAGAACGTGAGTTAGAACAAGATGTGAGTGGTGTAAGAACAGATGAGAAGACTTGCCACCGACCAAGCCAATTAAAAACGATCACCTCAATCTGTTAAACCCATAGGCGTGATGGGTAACCCGCGGTGGAAGAACATGGACAACCCAGCTGTGTGAGATGACCAGAAAACCTAATAACAACCCGCCCGTGACACAACAACCCCCTGGTACCTAACAAGTAAAGGATGTAGGACCTAAAGTGTAAGGACGTGGGTGCCGAAAAGGCAGGACCAACAGTGCATGTGAATGTGAACCTGATGATACCACCCTAATAAATGCAGAAGTGAGCCCGAGCAACCTGCAGCGCCAAGACAGGAAATTAAAAACGAACACTTAGGGCTTAGGTACCCACAGACCATGGTGGGTAGTAGTAAAAGTGTAACAGTGAACGTGTACGTATGATGTGTGGGCTACAGGCGAGAAGATTGTGGGGCGACAATCAATTAACAACGAAACCTCAGCCCGTATGGACCTGTAGACGTGACAGATCCTGGATGTAAGTACCAGCTAACGAAAATGCCGCAAACTAAGGGCAACATGAAACATGTGACACATGGGAAAACATAAACATATTGGGAAAAACGTAAACATATCGGGAAAGACGTAAGAAACATGGAAAAAAACGTAAGTAACATAAAAGTCGCCCGCAAAACGTAAAATTGCGTAAAAGACTCGTAACTTGCATGAGAATGCAAATTAGCACGAGAAACCGTAAATTTGCACAAGACTGCAAATTAGCGCGAGAAACCGTAAATTTGCACGAGAAACCGTAAATTTGCACGAGAAACCGTAAATTTGCACAAGAAGACCGTAAATTGCATGAGAAGACCGTAAATTGCATGAGGAGACCGTGAACTGCATGAAAGACCGTACACTGCCCACCTATTTCCTGTGAGCCTAAGCAGTCAAAGGCACACCCACAGCTCTCTGCGCATTACTACATTGGTCTTGAATCCCCTTAAAGTACTGAACAGAGCGGCATTGGTGACACATCTGCCCTGCTTCCTTAAGTATTACATGCCATCGTTGCAGAGAAAAGACTCAGGAAAAAGTCAAGTGAATGGGTACAGCTCACACTTAACGCATAGTAAAGTTCATGTCGTTGCACTCTGTCTATATAGATGATGCATATTACATAACTCTGGCAGGTATGTTTCATTCCTCAAGATTCAATGAAAGTAAGTCACACACATACATACATTTTGTGTGACCACGGTTAGGTCTTCTAAGGCCTCATGCACACGAGACGCTGTTAAACGTGTGTTCAGATGCAGTTGGACACTTTTTTTCAACTACCCCTGAACTCATTCAATATTATCCTGTGTCCATGCACACCATCTCGTTTTTTGCCGCTTTTATGCAGTTGCATTTAACCTCGTTTTTCCAGAAGCAAAAAAAATGGGTTCAGACGCAAAAATTTCTATGTTTCAGATGCAAAACACGGCTAAATGCGGAACCCACGTTTAGCTGCGTTTAGCCGTGTTTGCGTTTATAAGTGTTTTTAAAGGAACCCAATTTTTTGGACCTGAAAACTCAGAAATATGATCTAAGAATTACATTTTGTGACCCGACTTTGGGGGCCCATATTTTGGGGCCACGTATTGGCAGGAACCCCAAATTCTGTATGCAGACACTGTGGAACTAGCACTTCAACATATCCATTTGAGGTTCCTATCACCAAGTTACCCTGAGATAGGGGGCCCCAAAGTCGGGTCGCAAAATGTCATGCACTTTTCTGCATCAGAGATACATGGCCTCATAGTCAACTGTGACCATCTGCGGCAATGTAATTTGGTCATTAGGGTTGGGTGTTATGGTAAGTGGTTATCCGTTAGGTAAGGGTTATTGTTTAGGATTAAGGTTTGGATTAGGGTTATTGTTGTTTAGGGTTAGTGTAAGGGATAGGGTTAGCTATTAGGGTTAGGGGTAGGGTTAGTGTTAGGGGTTAGGGTTAGTGTAAGGCCGCGTACACACGCGGGGACTGTTCGCCCAACTTTGTCCGTCAAACAGTTTCGGCAAACAGTCCGCTCAAAATTAGCATGGACGGACATGGCCACACACGACGGACGAACAGTTTGCTGAAACCGTGCGCGATGACGTGAACGGCACGTACGACGGGACGAAAAATACGACGTCCTATACACTGCATTATAACTTTCGGCGTGAAAATCCTTTCTGAGCATGCGCGCAACTTTGTTTGACGAACAAGCCTACACACGCGGGGACTGTCCGCTGAAACAAGGTTTCAGCGGACAGTTTTTCGGAATTTCCGAAAAACCTTGTTCAGCGGACTGTCCGCTGAAACTGTCCGCTGAAAGCCCACACACGAGCGGACTGTCCGCTGAAACTTGGTTTCAGCGGACAGTTTCAGCGAACAGTCCCCGCGTTTGTACGCGGCCTTAGGGTTATTGTTTAGGGGTAGGGCTAGTGGTTAGGGTTAGGATGCATGGTTAGGGTTAGGATTCTGGATATTTTAATAAGGCATTCAAAAATATTATACTACCATATACAGCAGCAAAGAATTAAAATATATTAATCAATACATATTTCACGATAAAAATATATTTAAAAAATGGCCAAATAAATTTTCAACAATTATAAAAAATCTAATTAACATAGATTTAAATAAAACAATTTGAAACTAGAAAAAAATGAATAAAAAATATATATTAGGATTAAAAAATAATAATAACTATTTTAATATTGTTTTATATTAGAAATAATGAAAAAAAAGTTAAAAGTTGACACAAGAAAATTTTAGATATTTAAAAAAAAAATGGATAATTTGCTATAAATAGACATATTTTTAAAAAAAAATAAAGAACAGAGAAAAAAATCATCTGTACATCTATAGATAAATATATTTTATAAATATATGCACATACCTGATCGTTACCAACAGACGTTCCTCTGGTGATACACTGATTCTCATGTTGGTGTCCATGAATGTCAGACCAGGACGTACTTTTTCTAAGAGCAGATCAAATGTGACAATGGACATCCGGCTAAAATTAAAAAAACTTGTCGGGGTAGGTACGCAGCTGCACATACATGTTTGTGAAATATCCAACGGACATTCGCTGTCCCATCAACGGATGGGTCCAATATCGACGAGCTCTGACTCTGGACTTCTCACGAAATTTGTGACAACATTGCTGTCTTATAAAGAGCAACATCAGGAGCATTTCCTGACATATATTCAATATGGGATCTATTTCAAAATATATACCATAGAAAGAGATGCAAATGCAAGTGTACAACTGCTCTCTATGCTGCTGCTGCTCACGCTGATCAAAATAGCAGAAATAGTTAAAAAAAACATGCTTTGAGAGCTTGGGGAGGGTCTACATGATGTTATCTTTATAAACGCAAAGGCGGCTAAACACAGCATGCAAGCGCAGCAAAACGTGCGTTTCTAAACGTGTATTTCAGCTTTTTTGAGCAGAGTTTTCACCTGCGTCTCGTGTGCATGAGGCCTTAAAGTGCGAGAAGGCCGGCTGAAACAACATGGGGAGAGAGGGGCGGACTAAACGCCCCCCCCCCCCACTCGGCGGTGATCAAAACCCCCCACCCCCCCTCCCCCAGCCAAATCACAAGGAGAAGGAGGCGGGGGGGAGCCCGCAGCTGACACCCCCCCTCCCCCACGGCACAGGCAGCCGGAGAGGGAGGCGGGCAGGAGAAGGGCTCCCTCGTGTCGACCGGAGCCTACAGTGAAACTCCCCTCCCCCGGTGGAACCACAAAGGGAAAGCCTATGGATGCAAACCTCCCTCCCCCTCCCCTCCGGCAGAGGCAGTCGGAGAGGGAGGCGGGCTGGAGAAGGCTCCCTCGAGGTGACTGGAGCGTACAGTGAACCCCCTCCCCCCCACAGCACCACACAGGCGAAGACTGTGGCTGGCACCCCCCTTCCCTCCGGCAGTGACAGTGGGAGAAGGAGGCGGGTGGGCGACAAGGGGGGAGCCTGAGACAGAAACCTCCCTCCCCCTCCCCTCCAGCAGAGTCAGCTGGAGAAGGTGGGTGGGCGGGAGGAAGGCTCCCCCATGCAGACAGAAGCTGCCGGTGGGTGAACCCCCCCCCCACCCACAGATGCCCACAAACGGAGCCAGCAGGGGCCAAAAGCACCCCGTCCTTACAACTTGTTCTTCCTGTTCCAGCAGGTGGACAGGAGCCTTGGTATACACTGTGTGACAGCTGATTGGAGGAGAGGCTCACCCCCCTCATCCACCGAGGCAGAAGAATGAAGAAACTTGCAGAGCCCTGTTGTGAATAGACCAGGGCTCTGCTAATCTATTTGTAGCAACACCCTGGCATAAATTTCCAGGGTGGTAAAATTTCATGAATCTGGTTTACATTCATTTTTTTATCTTTATTTAACCACTTACCGACCAGCGCACGATGATGTACGTCCTATTTTTGAAGAGGGATATCTCGGTAACGGCAGCAGCTGCTGCCACAACCGAGATATCCATATCTTCAGGCGCCGGTCGGCTGTACGATAACGGTGGTCTCCGCGTGGGATTTGCCACGAGATCACCGCTATCGGCGGCGGGAGAGGTGCCACCCCCCCTCTCGCAGCCCTCTCGCAGCCCTCCCTCACCTTCTGCCGCTTACCGGAGCCGTCGGTAGCGGCGGAGGCAATCGGGTCCTTTCGCTAGCTGGGTATGGAGACCAGTGAGGCTAAGATGGCCCCCACTCGTCTCTATACCATAGGAGGGCAGAAGCGACGTCAAAACGTCACTTCCGCCCATACCTCTTAAAGGTATATTTTTTTTAAATGTCATTTTTTTTGTTTTTTTTGCATTTTAGTCCAAATATGAGATCTGAGGGTTTTTTGACCCCAGATCTCATATTTAAGAGGACCTGTCATGCTTTTTTCTATTACAAGGGATGTTTACATTCCTTGTAATAGGAATAAAAGTGATCCATTTTTTTTTTTTTTTTTTAAACAGTGTAAAAATAAATAAAATCAATTAAAATAAATAAGAAAAAAAAAAAGGTTTTTAAAAACACCCCGTCACGACGAGCTTGCGCACAGAAGCGATCGGTAGAGCGAGAGCAATAATTCTAGCCCTAGACCTCCTCTGTAACACAAAAAATGCAACCTGTAGAATTTTTTAAATGTCGCTTATGGAGATTTTTGAGGCTAAAAGTTTGACGCCATCCCACGAGCGGGCGCAATTTTGAAGCGTGACATGTTGGGTATCAATTTACTCGGCGTACCATTATCTTTCACAATATAAAAAATAAATTGGGCTAATTTTACTGTTGTCTTATTTTTTTATTCAAAAAAGTGATTTTTTTTCCAAAAAAAGTCGCTTGTAAGACCACTGCGCAAATACGGTGTGAAAAAAAGTATTTCAATGACCGCCATTTTATTCTCTAGGGTGTTAGAAAAAAACAATATAAAATGTTTGGGGGTTCTAAGTAATTTTCTAGCAAAAAAAACAGTTTTAAACATGTAAACACCAAATCTGAAAAAGAGGCTTGGTCCTTAAGTGGTTAAGGTATGCAGCTTTTACAATAGGTAATAGACAAAACAAACATGTCAACCCAGCTATTTCCATTAATAATTAGTGATAACAACTGTTCCATCGGGTCTTTGTACTTGAGTATATGGAACAGAATAGTGAACCCATTCTAGGTTCCAATAGTTCGATACAGTGAAACCTAGAGCTGTGGTCTAAAGACTCGTAACATTTATATTCTCCCTTCCACCGTTAAACAGAGAAAAGTAATTTAACTCTAAAGAGGGTCGCACGTTCCATATTAAACAGTTCATATGCTGCGATACACAGTTTGTTGTTTACAGTTTGAGGTGCCCATGTGGGTACCTCTATGTAGGCAGAACGGTGCAAGCTTTGGTGAACATCGGAGGTTTATAGAAAAGAAAATTGAGAATCATAGTGTGCCACGCCACTTTAAGCACCAATACGATGGTAGCACTACAGGGCTAGAATTATTTGGCATAGAATCTATATCAATGTCTATTCCAGAAGGCAAATGTTTTGATTATGTAAACGTGAATCCTTCTGGATTTTCACATTGAATAGTATGGTGCCAGAAGGGTTAAATGAAGATATTGAAATCAGTACCCTTATATAATAGAAAACTAGACTGCCTTTTAAATAATGTTAAATAAGATTAATCCCTATTGCCGTCATTTATTATATTAGTATATTATTTAATTACTAATTTGTATTAATTTTTATATTTTTTTTATTTATTTCATTTCTATTATATTTATCCAATTTTTTTAGATATATATATATATATATCCATAGGTACCTTGTTAGATATAAATTAAATAAATTATTATATTATATTTCCCCCTTTTTTTATATATAAGGTAATATATGTATTTCATATTGATTCGTGTGGAGTGGCCAATTAATATTAATATAAATTTTAATATGATAAATCTTGTTCAATTTGCATGTGTATATATGTGCGTATATATATATATGCATGTATACACTGAGCATACAATGTTGTACTATATATATTATAATTCTGTTCATAGTGAGTATATCTATTTATTTTAACTAAAACACACTATGCCCTTGTACACACGGTCAGACATTCTGCCAACCAAATCCGACGGATTGTGTCCGAAACTGTTGCATACACATGGTCGGACCCAGTTGTCGGATTTTGCGGTTGCCAAGAACGCGGTGACGTAAGCCGTGTACGGCGGGACTAGAAAAGGGAAGTTCAGCACCACGTCCGGCACCCTTTGGGCTCCTTCTGCTGATCTCGTGTTAGTAGCAGTTTGGGGAGAGACGATTCATGCTTTTCACATTAGTGATTCAGATCGCTACTGCTCTTCAGTTTCTGCTTGTCTTTGCGTATCTGATAATCAGTGCGTGCAGTCAAGTATTTGTTTCTCATTGTGGACTATATCTTGGTATAGTACGCTTTGAAAGGCATTTTTTATTGTCTGCTTGCTTCTGCTATTCAGGTTGTTCTTTCAGGCCTTGCTGTTTATCGGTGCTTTCTGGTGTCCATTCTGATGAGCCGACCGTTTTCAAACCATGTTTCATCTACGTACTCGTCGTAGAGTTTGTGCTGTGCAGGGGCTTTGTGTTGGGGTTCTTACTTTGACACAAGCCCGGTCCATGAACAGGGAGGGGAGGCATTTGTGGACCAAGAATTGGTTGCGCCAGCGTGACCAGTTCTCACACATGCCTTTGCTCTGTGAGATCCGTGATAATAATCCTGATCATTTCAGGAATTATCTCCGGATGACGGACCCCGTTTTTCACCGTCTGCTGGCTTTGCTGACCCCTTATATCACCAGGCAGGATACCTGCATGCGGCAAGCCATCACTCCGGAGCAGAGGCTCATCGCCACGTTGCACTGCTTGGCAACAGTGAGAAGCCTTCAGGACCTCAAGTTCTCTACAGGCATCTCCCCCCAGGCTCTGGGGATCATTATTCCAGAGACCTGTTCTGTCATCATTCAGGTCCTGCAGAAGGCATATATGAAGCTAAGTTTTCTCCTTAAACATCACATTCTATGTATTTCATGATTGCTAATGTCTTGCATTTCTTTCCTCATTCCCTAATTACCATCATTGCAATATGTTCTAATTCATATGCTCTGCCCCTTTGTCCTCATGCATATTTGCCTCACTAACTTCCCCACCATGCTCTTCTTGGCCCATAAAACTATAGTCTAGTCACTTAGCAATGTTTTTTGTCAGCTCCATAGTATTGCTTTCCCCTAAACACCCCCTAAAATGTCTACAAATGTGATGTGTGTGTTTCAATTCATGCAAAGTGACCTTTTTTAAATTTCCTACCTTTTTGATGGTCACATTTATGGACGAATTCACCAAAGCATGTAGTGTAAGGGCCTGCCTCAATACTTGTAAATGCAAATATTTTTTTTTTTTTAACACATAAATTTTCTTGAAATGTAATAGCAGAATGTCAAAATGTGCTTCCATTTTGTTTTCATTTTGTTATTATGACACTTCTTACCTGTCCGGTGGGCTGCCAATAGTGTAAGGAGGGGCTTCACAAAGTATCACACATTATTTAGGCATTCAGCTCTCAATCAAGTGGAGAGGGTTGCCTGTCCTAAACATCCCCCCTCATTTTTTAGCAAGGGCCCATCATATGGGGGGTGGGATGGGGGGGGGTGATGACTCTCATAAGGGGACCTTATACTTTAGGCTTTAAATACTCAGTTCCCAAAATGTTATACTAATTTTGACCAAAAATGTGGGTGTCTAATCTGCTTGCAATGTTGATTTGTCAAATTACTAATTTTTGTTCTTGTTTCACTACACAGTGTCTTTCAACGCCACAGGAATGGCAGACTGTGGCCTCCCACTTTGCCATTTTTTTTGAAGTTGTGCCTTTTTCACCAACAGTGCAAACCCAAGTTCAGAGCGAGATGAGGGGACAGTCTCTTCTTCAGATAATCTAATAATGTTGTGGGTCTGCTACACACACACCTTCTTTTTGTAACTAATGTATGTAGTGCATTACTGACCATAATCGTGCTCATTTTCAGCACCATGGCAGGAAAATGGCATGATTGTCCAAATTTACACATCACTGTGGGTGCTTTTTACTAAAGGCACATCCACTATGCACTACAAGTGCACTGCAAAAGTACACCTGAAACTGCACTTGGAGTGCAAAGTGGAGTTGCCTTTAGTAAATCACACTCCTTCTCAGCACAAACTAAAATTTGACTACAAATACATTTTATGCGCAATGAAAAAGGAAGCCACACATTGTTGATAATTAAACTTTTTAATACAAGCACATTCACATGTGCGTTTCGAAAAGGTTTTTACAACAAACCAAGAAATTGTGTGTATCCAAAACAGAGTTTAATCAGAATTTTGTTTCCTTGTTGTTTTTGTGTAAACAGGCATGTATTAAACCGTAAAATACTGAACACAGGAACTTACAAAGTTCAACATTGAAAAGTGAAGACAATATCAGACCTGAGTATGTACAAACTGGGCTGATATTGCCTTCATCACATGGGGTGTCACCCCTGAAAAAAACTAATTTGGAAGATGCACACAGTGTGTCAACATGTGCTATCTCCCATCATGGGGGATCAATGTACATGCTTTGGGGCTGCAACCCCTTCATCTCAGACACTTTCCACAAAACATGTACATTGATCCCCCATGATGGGAGGTAGCGCATGTTTACACACTCTGTGCATCTTCCAAATTTGGAATTTCGATAAATACAACATTTTGTTTTTAAAATAGCAAAAATAAAACCCTATCTAGTTTTTGTTGTTTCACACACTCCCCAAAACATCAATGATGTTCTTCATTTTATTGTTTACATCATTGATGTTTTGTTGGATAATTTCTAAATCACGATTGCACCCCATTATCTCCCCGATCAAGATCTGGGCACTTTCACTGGTAAAACGGGAATCTTCTTCCACATCACCTACAAAACAAAGCAAAAAACACACCATGTAATAAATATATGGTGATATACATTGCTGAGCTTACCGGAAGCTGTGTTCTCCGACACTCACCTGTTGTGGTGACAATTTGCCCAACCTCCACGATCTCTCCTTCCTCCTCCTACTCCTGCTCCTCTGTTTGTGCTTTTGGAAGTTGGCCTTCTTTGGGAGGGGTGTGGTCCCTGGTGTCCTCATACTTGCCGAGTCTTCTTTCCCCTATGAGAATGTAAACAAAGAATAATTAGCACACAGAGGGCAGAAATAGGAATCTGAAACATTGCTTGGAAGTGTTGTACAATTGTGTTTTTGGGCTGAGTTACAAGGTGAGAACATTATTGGGTACACTTTGTTAAGCTGCAATACTTCCCTGCAGAACGATGTTTCTTACGAACGAATGAAACCATGAACTTGAAAGTGGCCAGTTTAAAATGCACAACATGAAATCAAAGCACATGGAGCATGTATGCAAGCAAGAATAATCATATGAACACACGGCAACTACTTACTTTTTTTAAGAACACGTTTGATCCTTAGGTACTGCTCGTGCTCCCTCAGTTTCAGGTCTGACCAGCATTTTCTCAGTTGATCCTTGGACCGGCGTACCCCAAAATTCTTATGAAGACTCTTCACAACTTTAGTCATGATCTTGGCCTTTCTGATATTTGGGTTTGGGTAAGGGCCATACTTCCCATCATAGTCGGTCCTGTTCAATATGTCGACCATCTCCAACATCTCTCCAATAGACATATTTGAGGCCTTAAATCTTGTCTTCCTGGATCGGAACATTTCAGGCTTCGGGCTTTCCTCACCCTCCTCCTCGTTAGTGGAACTAATATTAGTGAGCACCTGCATTCTCTCCGCCATGTGCTCTCCCTACTGCACCGGAAGTGAAGGGGCGGGGAATAGTCTAGAAAGAACGTCGGGGGCGGGCGGAGTTTCACGCATGCGCACTGTATATAAAACTCAACACGTCTGGTCTATATTTCTGTAGATCATTTCAAGAACTTAAAGCTATTCAAGTTGTTTTAATGTATTGTACCATTTCAGGGTATTTACCCTCCTCACAGATTTGTCACGTTTGAATGACTTATTGAGTACCTGCGGTACTTTATGTCGGCTTTTCATGCTGTAAATGTTCATACCTTTTATCAATAGAACTTTAAAAAAAAAAAAAAAAAAAAAAAAAAAAAACTCAACACGTCTGGGAAGAGAGTGAGGCGCGGACGTGATGAACGTGCAAACGAAGGTAAATTTTTTAACTTGGTGCTTCACTAGACTAGACTGCTTCTATATAGGCCGATGTTGGGACAAGATTAGGAGGGTTTTTAATGGCATTATTAGTATGTGAGGGTTTGTCTTGTGTTGTGTCTTGCACACAATATGGATCCATTCCAAAATGAAAATTTTATGGGGCTATTCCTAGAACTCTACAAGGAGATGCCCTGCCTGTGGCAGTTTCACAACGAGTTTTATGCCGACATAACAAAGAGGAACGCAGCGCTGGAGAAACTGCTTTCTTTGGTGCGGATCATGGTCCCCACGGCAGACAAGGCCTATCTGAATAGGAAAATTGGGGTCATGAGGATTGAAATGATGATGAAAGAAAAGACGATGAAAGAAGCACCTGGAGTCCTTGAGAGCAGGAGATACAGATGCCGTTTAATACCCCAGGATGGTTCACTTTGACAGGCTGCATTTTCTGGTAGACCAGGGGGTACCCAGGCCACCACTCAGGCCACCACTCTCTAGTCTTCCTTCAAGGCATCCTTCTCCCCCAGCTGAGGCTTCTGATGTCCTACCTGGGCCTTCCAGGCAGCAACATGTGGTGGGGCCCAGCTTGAGACAGGTATTGCATTGTTGAACATATTTCTTGTGTTACATTTAATGATGTTAACTAGATGTTATTATTGATCAGTAAGTTGTGACTTATCAAAGTGGTTTACATCTCAAGAGACAGTAGTGACCAAAAATGATTAGAACGGGAAAGAAAAATGCTGGGCTCAGAATGATAGTCTGTTCTATTTGGTAACATTCAATAAACAAAAGCCAGGAGCACAAAATGGTGTGATTGATGATCAAAAAACTAAAACTATGTCCCCTTTTCATACACAGGAAGACCTCAGTCGGGGGGAGGCTGTGGCAAGTGGCAGCCAGGAGGTCGACCAACGCCCTTCTCCTCGTGCCCCAAGTACAGGAGCCCAGCCACGACCTCGAAGGATGCCTGGAGGGAAGTGCCCAAGGAAGACGAGTGAGTGATGGCCTGGGTTCAGTCTGGTCTGCCAGAAGATGCAGCCTCTTGAAGATCCACATCTTGGGGACATGAATGGCATCTGAATTTCCTGTTCTCTAGGACTTCTGGACCAGACTTCTCTCCCTGAGATATGCACTCCTCAGGCCACCAATTTTTTTATATTCTAATTTGTTCATGTCTGCCAAAGGCTGCACCAAAGTAACAAGTTTCTCCAGTGCTGCGTTCCTCTTTTTTCGTTTTTTGCGACCAAAATAAAGGTTTTTTTGATTGATGAAATACTTGTGTGTGTGTTTTCCTTCCAAAAGGCCAGTTTATTTGTGAGCAGGCAGGTACATTTCCCAAAAAATAAGTGAAATGAATAACACTAAACAACCTCCTGTAGATTAAAAAATAAAAACAAAATTTCAAAAATACAATAATGTTGTGGTAAGTTTACACACACAAAACACCCCAAAAAAAGGATAAATGAGCAAACTGTCTTTAAAGGAGATTTTTAGGGAATCCAAAAAAAAAGCATCCAAAAAAGAATAAACAAAATCAAAAATTGTGTAGATGTGTCGGAATTTGAATGTGAGCATGCGTGGCACCTTGTCCGTCGGAGTAGGCTACACATGATCGGAGTATGTCCGATCGGACCAGTTTGTCTGAAAATATTTCCAGCAAGTTGGAAAACTTGGTCCGACGGATATTCCGACGGAATCAGTCCGATGCATACCACACAATCGGATTATCCGACAACACGGTCCGATAGGACACATTCCGACTTATTCTCCGACCGTGTGTACAAGGGCTATCAGTTTTTCTGCTGAGTTTTTCCTTCAGATTTACCAAAATCATGAAAGAATTTTTAACATTGCAGCGTGACGAATGTGCTATATCGCTTATGAGCAGTAGTTTTACCTGAACGAGCGCTTCCGTGTCGGAATTTGAATGTGAGCATGTGTGGCACCTTGTCCGTCGGAGTAGGCTACACATGATCGGAGTATGTCCGATCGGACCAGTTTGTCGGAAAATATTTCCAGCAAGTTGGAAAACTTGGTCCGACGGATATTCTGACGGAATCAGTCCGATGCATACCACACAGTCGGATTATCCGACAACACGGTCCGATAGGACACATTCTGACTTATTCTCCGACCGTGTGTACAAGGGCTATCAGTTTTTCTGCTGAGTTTTTCCTTCAGATTTACCAAAACCATGTAGTGCAAGGGCCTGCCTGATTGCATTCAAATTGAAACTCCTAAGATTTGACCTCATATTATATGGTTTTGGTAAATCTGAAGGAAAAACTCAGCAGAAAAACTGATAGTGTGTATGGGGCTTAAGAGTCTCTATTG
Source organism: Lithobates pipiens (assembly GCF_037356315.1). Classification (NCBI taxonomy): domain Eukaryota; kingdom Metazoa; phylum Chordata; class Amphibia; order Anura; family Ranidae; genus Lithobates; species Lithobates pipiens. Next base: position 210,371,728 of record NW_027507758.1, read on the forward strand.
ATACATATTGTATTATTATATATATTCGTTAGAGTACTCTCAGAGATACATTTTTAACGTTTAGGCCTCATACACAAGGACGTTATTAAAAAAAAAACAGCTTAAAAAAACTGCTAAGCTAGTTACAACGTCTGGAAAAAATCAGCGTTAAAAACGCAATTTTATTAGCGTTTTGCTCTGGCGTCAATGCGCGTTTAATGGCGTTTGTAAGCGTTAACGCTAAGGAGCGTTTAAAAAAAATCCCATCACATTATAAAAAAATTTACAGCTTAAAAACGCTGATGCCAAAAAACGTCGGTATAGCTTTAATGCGCGTTAATGCGCGTTTTGCGGGTTAGCGTCAAAACTGCTCTAAGGCTGGAGCCTCTGAAGACGCTGGTCCTTGTTTTTTTTTTTTGGAGCTTAAAAACAGCCATGCTTGTTACAGCTCAAAAACCCCATGGTGTGTATGAGCTCATTGAATAACATGGAGTTGCCTTCTTAAGCAGCAAAAAAAGCTCAAAAAAGCCGCTGTAAAAACGTCCGTGTGGGGGCGCATGCGCGAAGCTCGACATGGCAGACGTTCTCCCTTAGAGCTCCGCGCTCCCTGCTGCAAGATCGGATCGATATCACCCGTCTGAACCCGCATTTTGCCACGATTTCATACGGATCACTTTTGGGACGATACTGGCGTCTCCCGGGATGGTACTCACGGGACCGAAGGGCAAAAATAAGCCGAAACCCATCAAAGAGGCCCTGGCCCGCGCTTCTTCCAAAATGGCGGCTAAGGCCTTAGCTAAACACCACGTTGCCTCTCCTACGGCCTCGGACCAAGCGGACAGTGGCGATGACGATGAATCGGACTCTAACCTTGGCGGTTCTCCACCTCTACCTTCTTCAGGTATGTCTCAAGCTGCCTTTTTGAAACACATGGAGACTATGCTCCAAAAAGCTCTCAAGGCTACCTCGGAGCAAATAACGGACAGGTTGTCACGGGAAATCCGTGAAATAGGCCAACGCACGGCTGACCTGGAGACAAGAGTCGATGATATGGAGCTTACCCTCCAAGAACACTCTCAGAACTTCTCTGTGCTAAGAGAGGAGAATGCAACCTTACTTTCCCATTTAGAGGATGCCGAAAATCGCTCCCGCAGGTCCAACCTGCGCTTACGCGGCATCCCAGAAACTGTGGATGATATACAATCTTTTACGACTGCACTGTTCCAGGAACTCTCACCCTCCATCCCAATAGAGCGGCTTGAGTTTGACAGGATCCATCGAGCCCTCACACGCCGCCAAACGGACGGTCCCCCTCGGGACATTATTGTGAAGCTGCATTTCTTTCGCACGAAAGAACAGTTGCTGAATGATGCCCGTAAGAAGGAAGAATTGCTCTTCCAAACACATAAATATCAGCTTTTCTCTGACCTGGCTCCGCTGACTATAGCTAAATGCCGTGCCATGAAGCCTCAGCTTCAAATCTTAATGCAGCACCAGCTTAAGTACACCTGGAGGTTCCCCTTCGCCCTGCAGTTTACACACCAGGGCCAGCAACATTAGTGCTCAACCCCGAAATCCTTACAGCATCTACTGGAATCTCTTCGCCTGACCTTGCCGGTTCAAGTCCCGGAGACTGCGCTACCCCGCACCCCGGCTCGATCCACGGCGCACCCATATTCGGCCACACCGAAACGCAATCCGCTGGACCCGGCATCTATCCGTAAGGGGACTCCTTCACGTCGTTCTGAAGATGCCTTTCTCAGCCCGAAGTCCCGCATACCTCGTTGATATACCATAGGGTGCTCCCTCTTTTTTCCTCAGTACTCTTGGAGTACTTCATTGTGGCCCCGACCTCTGGACCTTTATCGCGGCCCCGCTGATGCAGCACTTCTACTAACGTTTTTTTTTGTCACCTCATGATTTGTATATTTTTTGTCTCTCCATTTTTGCCCTTTTTTTTTTTTTTTTTTTTTTTTTTTAGCTCCATGTCCTTTCGCTCCATGTACCTATTTGATAATGTGCTGCCACCTGGGGGACAGTTGCTGGGTGTGCTCGCGACGCCCTTACTTAGGTGTCCCATGAGGTCTCTGTGTCCCCTATTGGGGATGTAGTACTGGTTCAGTTATTTTTTTGTTGTGTATACTGTTATATACTTCGTTGACTTCACCTGCATGTATATCCTTCCAACGAATTTTTTGGTTTGTCCGCTGGGGGGGGGGGGGGGGGGGCTGGACGGGGGGTGGGGATGTGACTTGCCTGTCTCCCCTCCTCTCGTCCTTGCGCTCCGCCCCTTCTTTTCCATTGGGTGTCTCTTTCCTCACCTCCTCCAGCACTTTACTCAGTAAACGGTGATTTAGGTTTTTCCTAGCCTACTCCTACTTATGCAACTCGTGGGCTGGCTGTTTCCCTCCCTCCTCCCCGTACCTTTTGCCCTTCCCCTCTTCCCTCCCTTGCTCCCCTTTTTCCACTCCTCCTAATCCCCTCCCCCCCCTCCTTTTTTTTCTTCCTCCCCTTACCTTCCCCCTTCTTTCCCTTCACCCACCTATTCCCCCTGCCTCCCTCCCCCCTGACCCTTTCTGTATCCCCACCTCCGACATGGGATAGTTGCGAATCCCTTCTATCTAGAAAGCTATAGATACTGTCGTTTACCTCTTGTCTAGTTTATGTTACTTTTACTCAGGATGTTGTCCTAAACTCAATTGTATAGTTTTCATTGTTAGATCCGCTTGCAGTGGGGAGTTGTCACTGCTCCCCCACCCTCCGGTGCTCTCTCTCTTCGGTCGGTTTTTTCTGGCTGTGGAGCTAGCGCACTATTTGGTTGGGCACTACAGATACTTTGTTCAGTTTTTCTCTATTAATGGGGTGCCCTACGCCTTGTACACCACTTTCCCTCTTTTCTTCTCCCCCTATTGTTTCTTTCCCCCTTTGTGCTTCTTTCTTGCTTTTTTCCTTCTTTTTTCTCTCCCTTACTGGCCGGGTGGCTCACCCTCCTCTCTTCCCCCCCCCCTTTTTTTTCTTTTTTTTTTTTCTATTTACCCTTCTCCGCTCACCTAGATGGCTCCTTTAAATATAATCTCCCTTAATGTTAAGGGACTTAACTCCCCTCATAAGAGAACTAAGGCCTTTCGCACCTTTGTTTCCCTGGGGGCCGACATTGTTGCCCTCCAGGAAACCCACTTTACTACCCGCAACACCCCTAAATATTTCAGCTCCCGTTATCCCCTGGTATACACCGTCTCTGCTGATACTAAACACAGAGGGGTTTTACTTGCTTTTCATCACACCCTGCCCTTTACATTACAAACAGAGATCAAGGATCCCTCAGGCCGCTATATTATACTGGTGGGCCTTTTGCAGGACGTGGAAACAACTTTTATCTCCTATTATGCCCCAAATGTCAACCCGATCCCCTTCTTCACCCACCTCTTGCAGGTAGTTAGGGCACACTCCAAAGGTACGTTATTTATGTGTGGCGATTCAAATCTGGTACTTCATCCGCATCTCGATAAGTCTCCCTACTCCTCAGATCATTATTCCCCTGCTTCACAATTTCACAGATTACTGCAACAACACTCCCTATTGGATTCCTGGAGAGAGTGTAACCCACTGAAGAAAAATTATACCTACTATTCCCCCCCCCCCGCATAACTCGTTCTCTAGAATTAACCATATCCTTGTACCAATCGCATCCTCCCCAATTTTACTACAATCCTCCATACAACCCATCACGTGGTCAGATCATTGTGCTGTTGTAACTACGGTCTCGTCATTAATACCCCGCCCTGACAACAAATCTTGGTGTATGAATGAGGCCCTCCTTACTAACCAGTCCTATTGCCTCGATATTCAAACAGCCCTTAATGACTATCTCCAATTTAACGCTAGTCCAGATATCTCGCCAACCCTGCTCTGGGAAGCGCACAAACCGGTGATAAGAGGTACCTGTATCTCAGTTGCCACTCATCTCAAGCGTGACAAAAGACTCAAACTACAACGGTTGGAAGCTGACTTCCAATGCCAGTTTCTACAATTCCAGGCGACCCCCTCTAATACTAACAGGAAACAGCTTGAAGTAACCAAGTTGGAGCTGGATTTGCTCTTGGCTGAATCTGCGGAGAAAGCTCTCCGCCGGTCCGGCCACAAGATTTACACAAAGGCCAACAAGCCAGATACCTTATTGGCGCTGAGTCTTCGACGACCAGACCGTATTCACAAACCTATTAGACTCCGGCTGGCTAATGGCACTCATACTAGTAACCCTGTCAAGGTACTTTCTGAATTCCGTAAGCGTCTTGCTAACCTATATGAAACAAGGGGGTCTCTTCCCTCTTCTGAGGCGGAGACGCTCTTCCAAGACTTATCTATACCTACATTGCCTGATGCTAGCCGGGAGCCTATAGATAAACCTATCTCGGTGGAAGAGGTCCTTGGCGCCATCAAATCACTTAAGCCTCATAAACGCCCTGGCCCAGATGGTCTTCCTGCTGTATATTACAAGAAGTTTGCGACCACCCTTGCCCCACTTCTTTCTAAATCTTTCAACGCCCTGCTCCATCAACAATCCCTTGGCCGAGACTCGTTGACTGCCATTATCGCCATGATCCCTAAGCCCAATACTGACCACACCCTCTGGTCTAACTATAGGCCCATATCCCTCTTAAATGTAGATGTGAAGCTACTAGCTAAAATCCTCGCCCTAAGACTCAACCCAATTATTGAAGGCCTGATTCATAAGGATCAAGTAGGATTCATTCCCCGCCGCCAGGCTGCCGACAACATACGTCGGGTTGTCCTTCTACAGCACATAGCTATGTCTCGTAAGATTCCCATGCACCTTTTATCTCTTGATATTAGGAAGGCTTTCGATACGGTCTCATGGCCCTACCTTCACTACATTTTGGGACGTTGGGGTTTTGGCCCCAACTTCTTGCAATGGGTAAGTGCTCTGTATACTCACCCGCAGGCATTTGTTAAGTACTCTGGCTTCAGTTCAGAGTGTTTCCCAATTAGTAGAGGGACAAGGCAGGGCTGCCCCTTATCCCCATTAATATTTGCCTTAGTAATTGAACCGCTTGCTGCCTTAATTAGAACCGACCCCAATATTCATGGTGTAGACGTTGCTTCTACATCTCACAAAATCTGCCTTTTCGCTGATGACGCCCTGTTATTCGTTACATCCCCACATATCTCCCTGCCCAACCTTCTACAACTCCTAGCTAAATTTGCAAGAATATCTGGATTAGAGGTCAACCAAGCGAAATCTAAAGCCCTTCATTTGTCTCTCCCTCCAGAGGTCCTTGACCTTATACAAAGCAATTTCCCCTTTCAATGGTCCTCCTCCTCAATTTCTTACTTAGGTATCAAACTGACTAGTGACCCTGCCCACCTATTCCGCTCTAATTATCTCCCAATGTTTAAACATTTGTCCTCCCTGCTTGACACCTGGCTGCCTCTACACGTCTCATGGCTGGGGCGGATCGCGGCTGTGAAGATGTCCTTGTTACCGAAGTTGTTGTACCTGTATAGAGTCCTCCCGGTCGCGATCCCACCTTATTTCCACAGAGCGGTCCAGAGTCGGGTGTATAAATATATTTGGGGCACTAGGGCCCCCCGAATTTCACGATCAACTTTACTCCGCAGTAAGCTCAATGGGGGTCTTGGTGTTCCCAATTTTCTCCGTTATTTTCAGGCCGCTCAACTTGCTCAGCTGGCCCTCTACCATGCGAAAACGGAGATCCCTCTCTGGGTGGCTCTGGAGGCAATAGATCTTCATCCTATACATATCACTAATCTTTTGTGGCTCCCTGCCACTGCCCGGGGACCTATTTCTAATCCCATAACCTTACATTCTATGAAAATCTGGGACAAGTTACGCAGACCATTTAAATTGACCTCCCCGCATTTACCCCTACTATCTCTTCATGGCCACCCACTATTCCCTCCCGCATTTTCTCAGCCTTCCTCCTTCCTGGCCTGGTCTCGTGCCGGCCTGGAACGTGTGAGGGACTTTATCTCGAACGGTGTCCTGAAATCCTTTCCATCCATACAAGCCCATTCGCAACTCCCCTCCCGAGAGTGCTTTCGATACCTCCAAATTACCCACTTTATCCAAACCCTCTTGGGATCACAAAGGGTGCTGAACAAATTGTCTATTTTCGAGGATATATGTGACTCAGACCCCCATGCCCCGGGCATAATCTCCAGCCTCTATGCATATCTCACGTCTACCTCATCCCTACCTCCCTCGTATGCTTCTGCTTGGTCCAAGGACCTATCCACGAACCTGGATGTTAGCGATTGGTCAATGATATGGGCAACTACTAAGCTTTCCTCACAGAATGTTGTTGCACTAGAAGCCAGTTATAAAGTCCTCATGAGATGGTATCTGGTCCCGACCAGGATTGCTAGATATCTACCATCATATTCCCCTAATTGCTTTCGTGGTTGCGACACTGGTGGCACCCACCTGCATATTTGGTGGACGTGTCCTGTGGTGCAGCGCTTCTGGGCAACGATATTCCAAATGGTTTCAACTATGTTTAAAGTGACCCTCTCTCCCGACCCATCTCTGGCCCTACTTAATCTCCCACCGCAAGACTTTACTAAGTCGCAACTGCGTCTCTTTTTGCAACTCACTACAGCTGGTAAGCAGACAATAGCGAAAGCATGGAAGTCCCCACTTCTGCATATTGCGGAAGTTAGGAATAGGGTCACCCAGGCTATGATACACAGCAAAATAGAGGCCACAATAGTGGATAGGATCCCACACCATCTTAAAGTCTGGCGCCCTTGGTCGGACCATTTTCTTCCCCCTGGATTCGATAGGCAGCTTTTGCAGCCCTGAGCTCTGCCCATAAAGGGCCGGAGAGGCTCATACCCATTTGTGACATCCGTGAGCCACCTGGTCAGTACTACCCTCCTTCCCAACCCTCCTCTTTCCTTTGGTCCTTTCTTTCCTCTGTGGTATATCTTTAGTTCTGGTTCCTTTTTTTTCTTTCCTCTTCTCTCTTTTTCTGTCTTACCTTTCTCTTTTACCCGTTATGCTCTTTTGATAATGAAGCTCAATCTACATAATGCGTTTACGAACACTGTTGCCACAGTAACCTGAACAGGGCCCCGTCCACTTACTCTCTTTGCAGTGTTTACTGGGCTCTGCCCTCGTGATACTACTAATGATGTGAATTGTAGGCCCAAGTTCTAACCCGCGCTCTAGCGTGTAGTTCCTCTCGCAATTCTGAATGTAGCCTGACTCTCTCTATGTCTGATACTTTGTTGTAAAATGCATCTTTTGGACATATGCTTGTTCTGTTCTTGTTCTTGTTCTTGTTCTCTATGCTTGTTATCAATAAAAATATTTGAAAGTGAAAAACGTCCGTGTGTATGAGGCCTTAATGATTTTTCAAAGTTGTAACGATACATATATGTATTAGCTTTAAAACTATTGCTTCACTGCCCCCTCCACGCTGTAGATATCTCTTGTTATAAGCCTTCAGCCTCCTGGTCTGTGTATCAGCATTGGTTTGCGGCGAGGAGGGGTGGGAGTGCTTGTATAAAAATCACAAGTGGATGAGAGGGCGGTACCTGAAGAAGGAGACCGCACCTCTGAAACATGTTGTCGTCGTAATGGTTTTTAGTTATCTGAGCAGTGCACAGCGAGCGCGATCAGAGTATACTCTTCCTTCCCCCCTCCCTCCCCCTGGGATAGCTGGCTGGTCCGTGCTAGATAGAGAGCGGTGTGCTGTAGTGGAAAGCAGGTGATTTATGCCTGCAGCTCCCTTTGTGTTTATCTTCCTGCAAGTCCGTCTAAGATCCTACAGACCAGGAGAGGAGGCTGATATGGAATGATGTGGAATGACTTATGCTGTTTATACACCAGTAATCCGTGAGTGCAACTTTTGCTTTTTTATCAATTGAATCTTCATAATAAAATGTTAATACACCAGGGCTGGCATGCACTCTCTTCCGCTTTATATTTAGTCGCCATGTAGCTGTTCTAGGTGTCGGATGTTGTAAAGGTTAGTGTGGTGGAGATCGGGCATGATCCGAGAGAGCAGTGTGACCTATCTGAGCATTAGACACCAAGGGGATCGTGGTGTGGGAGACTAAGAAAAGATCTATCCTAGAGTACGAGCCATGTACTGCTGAGAAAAACGTGTAGTCTCTCCCTAGCGGATGGAGGATCCGCCAGATGTTGACTAAGCGGTGGGAGTGCAATAGTCTCTAACTTGGTTTGAGCTCTCAGGGACAAAGCTGAGGAGCCTGTCGATGAGCCCTTACGGGGGTCAATGGTGAGATTAAGGTCTCCCCCATCACTAGCGTACCCTCAGCGAACTAAGCCAGGGTGGATAGGCAATTTTCCAGTATCGACAGCTGGTCCACATTCGGCAGGTACACGTTAGTCAGGGTGAATGTTTGCGAGTAGATCATACCCTTAACAAAGAGGTATTGCCCCTCTCTGTCAGTATACATTCATTTCAATGGTGCAGCAATGGTGGCAAAGATGGGAATGAACCTCCGGTAGTAGCCAACTATGCCCAAAAAAATGCTCTGACCTGTTTTTTTGTTAGAGGACTGGGCCAGTTCTGTATGGCTGCCACCTTATTCATTTGAGGTTTCAATAGCTCTCTACCCTCAATGTACCCTATGTACTTGGATTCCTTTTTTTTTTCTTTTTTTTTTTACCACTCAGTAAGATTTGTTATTTATGGATTCTAATCAGATTGACTGTCTGAATCTTATCCTGTGTACTTAACATCATTGTGGCAAAAGTTTCGTTTTCTTTTCCCAATCTCTTTTTTTTTTTTTTTTTCCTTTATAAGCTTAATTCAGTTTAATATTTTCCATTAAAAAGAGAAAACCATACATATATAGAGAAAAGGGGAAAAAGAAAGAAAAGAAAAACCAACACTAAAATTGACATCTACTTAGTTATCATTGCCAACCTATTCTACTAACTTATCTCTTTATTTAACTCCTTATTTTGTTAAATTTTACCACACCCACCCTTCCATCTTCTCCCCATCTGTTGACCTTCCCCATACCCACTACTCTTTATTCCATTAATGCTTGGGAATAATGCTTCGTCTTTTTAAATGTTCTCCACTTTTCCCACGTTCTACGGTATTTTATCATTTTATTTTCCTCCATTTTTCTTAGGTATTCCATATTATTGATGTATTCTATTCTTTGGATCCAATCTCTGATCAGGGGTTGTTTCACCTGTAACCAATTTTTTGGTATTAAAGCTTTTGCGGCATTAAGTAAAACGGGTGTTAATGAGTTTTGTATGCTTCTTTTGAAATGCTTACTCGTTTTTACATCTACCCCTAAAAACAAACATTCCCCTGGGGTTAAAGGTATTTTTTGCCCTGTTATTTTCTCTATATATTCTGTAATTTTACTCCAATATTGGTTTATTACTGGGCATTCCCACCAGAAGTGGAATATCGTTCCCGGTTTCCCACATTTTCTCCAGCATAACTTGGAGTTGGATGGTTCCATTCTATGTAATTTATCTGGTGTTAAGTACCATCTCGTTAGGCATTTATAATTTACTTCAATTGATCTTATATCAAATACAAAATGATATACTGAGTTAATCATTTGGGTCTCATCAACTTCATAACCCAAGTCCCTCTCCCATTTAGCTATGAATGGGATATGTCCTTGGCCTTCTATTTCCGATAAACAGTCATATAGCTGTGAGACACAATGTTTAACTGCTCCTTTCTTTGTACATAATTTTTCCATTGCTGTTAAGCTTTTTTCATTTCTTATTGGTTTTGGGATGGAATTAACGAAGTGCTGAATCTGGAGGTATTCCCAGTCTTTCAATATTTGCCAATTGTGCTTCGTCATTAAATCTTGTTTTGTCATTATCTTCCCCTCCCTTATAATGTCTTTTAATTGTAAATCCCTCATTCGATTCCCTAGTGATGTGTCGTGCCCAGGTGTAAAAAAACTCGTTCCCTCCAGGGGGATTAATGGTGAATTATATTGTCGTTTGTTTTTACGCTGTGTTGTATCCCATTTTTTTAGTGCCGTTAAAGTGATTTCGTGCGTCCTACTACTAATTGCTCTAAATTTTGGTGGAATCCATATGTTTTTTTTTAATTGTGACCCGGTCAATGTCTCCTCCATTTTTGCCCATTTCTTTTTCGTGTTTTGATTTGTCCATTCAACCAATCTCGTGAAAATAATTGCTAAATAATATCTGTGAATGTCAGGTAGTGCCATTCCTCCCCTATTTTTTTTCCTAGTTAATAAATTAAATTTTATCCTGGGTTTTTTATTTTGCCAAATAAATTTTGAAAATAATGTCCTTAATATGTTAAAAAAACCTATAGGAATATTTATCGGAAGCATTTGCATTTTGTATATAATTTTTGGTAATACCACCATCTTCAGCACATTGATTCTTCCCATCCAAGATATTTTTCCTTTATTTAACTTCATTAATTCCGCTTTAACTTCGTTTATCAACGGGACATAATTAGCTTGATATAACCCCTGGATTGTTTTTGTTATTTTAATCCCTAAATATGTTATTTCTTTTTTTTCCCATGTGAAAGGGAATTTATGCCGTATCTTTTCTTCCTCATGCAGATCTAATCCGATATTCAGGATAACTGTTTTAATTGGGTTTATTTTGAAATTAGAAAGGGCCCCGTAGTCTCTGATCTCCTTCATCATACCTGATAGAGATGTTTGGGGGTTGATCAAGTATAGGAGTATGTCGTCCGCGTATGCCGCCACTTTATGTTCTTCCTCCCCCATTCTTATACCTTCTATGACTGGGTTGTTACAAATTTTTGCTAATAAGGGTTCCAGAGCTAACACGTATAGCAATGGCGAAAGGGGACACCCCTGTCTTGTACCATTCTGCATATCGAAAGCGGACGACATACTCCCATTTACCCCCACTCTGGCTGATGGATATGTATATAGATTGTTTATCCATTTTAGCATTTTTGGGCCAAGTCCCATTGACTGTAATGTTTCCATTATAAAGCTCCAATCGACTCGGTCAAAAGCTTTTTCTGCGTTGATTGAGACCAATATCATTGGAGGATTGGTTTCCTTATCATTCCCCATTAATAACAGCGTTCGCAAACTGTTATCGCGGCCCTCCCTCCCTGGTACAAATCCTGCTTGATCTTCGTTGATCAATTCTGGGAGTAGGTTTTTTATCCTCGTTGCCAACACTTTTGCGTACAATTTAATATCCGTATTCAAAAGAGTGATTGGACGGTAATTAGAGCAATTCAAAGGATCTTTACCCGGTTTTGGGATTAGTATGATATTAGCTAGGAGTGATTCTTTCCTCGGGAGCTCCTCCTCTGCCAGTTTGTTCCAGAGTTTACATAACTGTTGGACCAACAGCTGTTTGAATTTTTTATAATACCTGATGGTGAAACCATCTGGTCCTGGGCTTTTCCCGTTGGGCATGTCCTTTATTGCATACTCAATTTCCGCTGGAGTGATTGGAGCCTCTAGGCGATTAGACATTTCGGGGGTTATCTTTGGTAGATCTACTTCCCTCAGGTATTCTTGTATTTTAATTTTCCTGATCTCCTTCTGACTTTCAGTCTCCTTGTTCCTGATTGAGTATAGGGCGCTATAATATGTTTTAAACGCGTTTGCTATTTCTGATGTTCTGTATTTTATTTCACCATTCGCGTTTTTGATTTTTTCTATATAATTTATAGCTTTTTTATCCCTTACTATTCTGGCCAATTGTTTCCCCGGTTTATTACCCCACATGTATCTTTCTTTAGCTACGTGTTTATAGGTTTTTCTTACTTCTTGCTCCAATCTATTGTTTAGTTGCATACGTTTATGTATTATTTCTTTATATGTGTTTTTATCGAGTTGAGCCTTATGTTTTTGTTCTAATAAATGAAGTTCTTTTTTTAAATCGTTTAGCTTCTTTTCACTCTCTTTTTTTTTTTGATTAGGGCTTTGTGGGCCTCCCAGAGTGTAGCCCTTGGGATCTCCTCTGAGTCATTGGTTAGAAAATATTGTTCAATTTCATATTTAATAGTGTTTTCTGTTTCCACATCTTCCAGAAGGGACTCATTTAGTCTCCATAACCCTCTACTATATTTTCTTCCTAGATCTTTTAATTTTATTATTACAGGTGCGTGATCTGAGAGGGTTATAGATCCTATTTTAACTTCCAATATATTTTCTAGTAGTTCATGGTCTACAAATATATAGTCCAATCTAACATACATATCGTGTACTGTGGAATAGTATGTGTAATCCTTTTTCCTTAAATTAAGTATTCGCCAGGTGTCCATTAATTGATGCTGCAGCATCTTCTTTTTCAAGGTTCTATGTTGTTTGATTTCGTGTACCATGCCCAGTGAAGTGCTATCTATATACGGATCCATGGCGAAGTTTAGATCCCCTCCCATGATTATATGGCCCTGCTTGCATGTTTCTAAAGTATTCAGCATTTTGTTTAAATATTTCTTTGGGCCTTTATTGGGACAGTATATATTTACTAATGTGTATCTAACTCTTTCTATTAGTCCTTTTACAAATAAGTACCTCCCCTGTGGATCTGTTTTTATTTCTTCTACTTTCCAATTGACTTTTTTAGAGATCCCAATTGCCACTCCCCTAGAGCCCCTGATTGGGGTGTCTGCATAATACCACGTTGGAAAATTCTGTGTGTTTAATCTGATACTTAAGTCTAGAGCCAAATGCGTTTCTTGTAAAAACACGATGTCTGCTGAATAACCCTCCAGCTCCCTTAGTATATTGTACCTTTTTTTTGGAGAATTCATTCCTCTGACATTGTATGTTACTATTTTGATTTCCGGCATTATACGTGTTTAACATTTTTTCTATCCTTTTTTAGTAGTGGCAATGGTTTCTTGTCAACAGATTTAACCCCCCCCCCCTCCCTCTACCCACCTCCCATTCCCCCTTTACCCTCCCATTTACCCTCCCGTCCTTCCCCCCTCCCTGACCCCTCCTCAGATGTAAAATTGACCCACTGGTCCGAGACCTTTTATCTGGAACTCCCTCGTTCCATTTGTCCCTTGGCCCTAGGGTGGAATTCTGTTTAACGGTGTCGTCACCCAACTCACCTTTCATTGGCAAGGTGATTATCCCGCATACCAGGGGCACCCCAACCCCCACCGCATCCTCCCTCCCCACCCCCCCAATTCAACCCAACCCACCCCACCCCCCTCCCCCCCAGCAAAGCCAAGGGGGAAAGGGGAGGGGCAAGGCGAATGCGAGCAGGGAAAGGCGATCCAGAAAACTAGAACTCCACCTTCTCAATAAATTACATCTCTATCGACCTCTCCCTCCTCCCCCCCCCACCTCCCGGCAGAGAGGGGCGGGGTTGTTTCCCGTCTCCCCCCCATCTCTTCCCCCCTCCACCCCCCCGGGACCGGGACCCCCAGTTTTCTACAAAATTCTGCAGTTTCTTCAAGAAATCTTAATCTTGCTGTGCGGCCATTTTTTTTTCCTATTAAACTTGCAGGGAAACCCCAGTTATATTGCACTTCATTCTCAACCAGAACTGTCAATAACGGTTTTAAGGCTCTTCTCCTCCTCAAGGTTTCCTGTGCAAAATCTTGGAATATCTGAATGTCGTTCCCTTCATATCTTAATGGTGCTTTTGCTCTTATATTCCTCCATATTTGATATTTTTCCTCTTCGTTTTGGAATCGCACTATAATGTCCCGTGGCATTTCTTGTGGGAGACCTTTAGGTTTCCTTACTCTGTGCACTCTTTCTACATTTATTACGTTAGTTATCTCTTTATTCATTAAGGGGGTTACAAATCTTCTTGATTATATCATTCAGATCCTCTCGTCGTTGTGCGTCTGGAACTCCACGGATTCTTAGGTTTTTTCTTCTGTCTCTATTTTCTTGATTTTCGATCTTATATGCTTGCTCTTGTTGTGCTTTTTTTAGACTTTGTATTTCTACTTCCTGGTTTTTTATTATATTCGTATCTCTTTCCACTTTTTTTTCTACTTCTTCTACTCTTTCTAGTATGTGTCCAAGATTCTTATGTAATCTTTCCATTTCGGATTTCATAGTATTTTCCAGGGCTGCAAACATAGATATCATCTCATTTTTAGTGGGCAATACTTGGCGGTTATCTTGTTGTGTCTGTTGAAATATTAAGGGTTCTACATCTCGGTCTAGTTCAGTTATTGGGTCTGTTCCTTCTTCTGATGGTACGTCAAGTAATGTTTCTGAGTCATGTACGGAGATGTTTTGAGTTTGATGTTTCCTCTTCTCTTTTTTACTCTTTTCTCTCTCCTTTTTATCACTGCTTTCCGCCTGTTGGGTTTTGGTGTATTGAGGTTTTTCAACGTGCTGCTTATCTGTAGCTACTGTCTGTGTAATGTACTTATTCATTGCGCCGGGACTGGTAATCAAGCTCCGGCGTGGTGATTTCGAAACAGCCCCTGCTTTTACTGTTTTTCCCTTCATCTGGCACCGCGATATTTGAGCACCTTTATTACTCTTGTTATATGTGCTCACCCACGGCTCCTCAGATGTGATTTTAAGATTTTTTCTGTCGCAGTGTTTTCGTGCTACCGTCGAGATGGCGCTAGTACCCCCCTTATTCCATTCTCAGCATACTCGTTTTTTCACTCTGTTTTTTACATCTAGAGCAATCACGTGATATAGAGATCTGTCCCCTTTTATTTTGTTTTATTGAGATGGGTCACTGTTGTGTTGTGTAATTAGTTGCTTACTTGCCAATACAATTACACACAAAAAAAAAAAAAAAAAAAGGAAACTGTATTTTCCTAGTATATTAACTTTTATCTTCGCGGATTTTCCAGTCTGTCCCGTTACTTAACAGAAAATATAGTGCAGAGTATTTTGCTTTATGCTTTATATTATATGACAATTATATGACCACTTACCACGTGGTTACTTGCAGTCTAGTTTATCTGCATATTTTAATTCTGCCCGACATTCAGCATTCTCATGTAGATTTTAGTTCTAGGTTTTTTTTTTTTTTTACTGACCTTCTTGGGATCCCCTTTTTTTTTCTTTTTGCCACAATACCTTTCAATGTCTTTTGAGAGCAGTACCTTACTTTGTCCAGTAGATGGCGTCCGGAGCACTCGTAAGCCTTCCCAGAAGATTAACCTTGCTCTGCACAGCCAGTGCTACCGAAAAGCCGACATCCCCGGCATCCCTGCGCTCTCACACTGCAATCTCCACAGACACACAGGAGGTCCGGATCTCAGCCCGCCACGCCGCTCAGCGCAATGCAGCGTGTTCCGACCCGGGGGGAAGAAAGCCAAGGGGGAAGGTAGGAGAAAGAGAGAGGACCCACCACACCAGTGGTGGGGCTCCGCCGAGGGTTAGGACAGGAGGGTGGGGATCAGAGGAGGACCGCAAACAGCGGCATTATCCCTGCGGAGGGGGACTTGGAGCGCTCCAGCACGCTAGGTACAGACACACACCATTCTCAGACTCCTCCCCCGGAAGGGCCGTCCTGTGTACTTGGATTCCTCTATCCCAATCGCACACTTCTCGGGATTGATTGCTTTTTTTTTTTTTTAAGGCGTCTACGACTGCCTGAACTAGGGAAAGATGGGACTCCTAGTCTGTACTGAAAATGACAATCTCATCCAAGTAGACCAAAGTGTTTTATCGATGCAGGCGTTATGTTTTGTCCATTGCTCTTTGGAATGTGGCCGGGGCAGAGTGCCAAATGGCATCCTTATACTGAAAGTGGCCTTCCAAGGTGGAAAAAAAAACTTCCTTGGTCCAACTTGGTGATATACCTGAAGGGACCCAACCTCTCAATTAACTAGTCTACCTAGGACTTCTGATACACATCAAATTTGGAAACTTCTTTCTAAAGTCATTGCATAAGCGTAGGGTGCTTTTGGGCTTTGCTACCAACACGATGGTACTCGACCACTCATTAGACATGTGCAAATATAAATTTGGACACATTTTTGTTTTTTTCGGACGCATTCGAATCTCCAACTGAAATGGTAATGAATGTCTTTAAAATTTGTTAACATTTGTTTTGTTTGTTTTCAAATGAATTCCAAATTTTCAGAACAATTAGTATTCAGATCAGTTGAAAAATGATAGAATTCGAATTGATCAATGTGAAGAATAGCTAGTTGTTAAGTAGCAGGCTGCAAAGCTGGCCGCCACATCCTTAACAAGCGATGAGTCATCAGCTGGCTTCCACACTTCCACATTTTTTATTAATTTTTAAACACTGTGGGTCCCCCCCCCCCAAAAAATCCCTACCAGACCCATATCGGGACATGCAGCGCGCCCCCACCTGACCGGCCACCACTTGTCTCTCGTTAGTCTCAGATGTTCTTCCTCCATAAAATCCATGTATCCCTACAATTAAAGTGCTTCCCAAAGAAAAAAAAATGGCTTTGTCAGGGTTATAGTGCAAAAGAATGAATTAGTTGCAAGAAAAAAATAATGCAGTGGCGTAAAGTTATCCCTATATGGCAAATCTTAAAATGGCTGCTTGCTTTTAAGTCTCCATTGAAAGACAATCCCTCAAGATGGCCGTAGCTCCTCAGTGTCGGTAGCAATCATGCAGCCCCAGACCATGACCCATCACAATGCTTGACTGTAGGCAAGACACACTTGTCTTTGTACTCCTCACCTGGTTGCTGCCACAGACGCTTGGCACCATCTGAACCTAATAAGTTTATCTTGGTCTCATCAGACCACAGGACATGGTTCCAGTAATCCATGTCCTTAGTCTGCTTGTCTTCAGCAAACTGTTTGCGGGCTTTCTTGTACACCATCTTTAGAAGAGGCTTCCTTCTGGGAAGACAGCCATGCAGAGCAATTTTATCCAATGTGCAGCATATGGTCTTAGCAGGCTGAACGCCCCCACCTCTTCAACCTCTGCAACAAGGCTGGCAGCACTCATAGGTCTATTTCACAAAGACAACCTCTGGATATGACTCTAAGAATGTGCAGTCAACTTCTTTGGTCAACATGGCAAGGCCTGTCCTGTTAAACAGCTGTATGGTCTTTGCCACCATGCTGCAGCTTATTTTATCTTCTAATAGCATAGGACTTCTTTACGTCAGTGGTGTTGGTGTCCCCATTGTGTCTCCACTGAGTTTCGTATTTGGCCATCTATTTTGGCTGCGCTGCTTGGCGTGCATGACTTCAGCAGCAACAGCCATCCATGCTCCCAGGGAGCAGCGGGGAGGTGATAGGGCACCAGGGGAGATCAATGACAATGGCTGGGGGCAATCAAGTAGACTTGCATCACCATATAGAGCTCCCTCCCTTCCCACAGTCAGTCAGTGGAGTCCATGCTGTCAACCCATGCTGGATATGAGTATGAAAAAGACCATTTTCTCTCAACAAATTTAAACTTTAAATGCCCCCTCTACAGTTGTTATTTTTCTTGTTTGACTATAGGGCTTTATAGGAGATTGCTCTCCTTTTGCTGCAGTTATCCACCATCCAGCTCTGTACATACATTTTGTGGTCTCCTTAATCTTCTACTAGGTATGTTTCATTTATGCCTTCTTAGACTTGATACACATAATTGGATGTTTGTTTCAAATCTATACGATACTACATTCATCCTGATTCTTATAATTAATAACACTTGTCTAAGAAACTATAAGAGTGTGGTCTGCACCATTAAGCCATTACCTGTCGATCTGGACAATCAGTCACGTTCATATCTTTGTAAGTGCACTAAACTTGCTTTGAATGTCATATGGAAATAGTAAAATCATGTGAGATCTGGTAAAATGTAATATAAATTTCATTTGCTTTTGTTTTTTATGTATGTAGGATTGCTTCTACTTTGATATCCCCTGATGAAGACTTTATATAAGTTAAAGGGGTTGTAAAGGTTTGTTTTTTATTTTCTACATAGGTTCCTCTAAGCTAGTGCATTGTTGGTTTACTTACCTTTTCCTTCGATTTCCCTTCTAAATGTTTTTTTTCTTTGTCTGAATATCTCACTTCCTGTTTCTCCTCAGTAAACTTCTCACCATCATCCGAGCGGTGGTTAGTCAGCCAGAACAGCTTACTGAGGAGCTTACTGAGGAGGAACAGGAAGTGAGAAATTCAGACAAAGAAAACAAAGAAAAAAAAAACATTTAGAAGGGAAATCGAAGGAAAAGGTAAGTGAACCAACAATGCACTAGCTTACAGGAACCTATTTAGAAAATAAAAAACAAACCTTTACAACCCCTTTAAAACATGCTGGGTTGACTTGCTGGATATCTGATTTATTTTAATCATTTCATATATCCCTGCAGTATATGTATATTGTAGGAATGTATAAGATCAGGACATGAAGCCAATTTTAGACCTGTTCAATGAAAGTTTTTTTTTTTACTTTTTATACACCAATTTGTAATTGTGTAGTTTCTATTGCTGCAACAACGTCCCATGGAAGATATGTTTTGTCTAATCTTTATGTAGAGCAATAATTCTTTTTTTTTCATATCCTCAGTCAGTTCTGTACTATGAGGTGCCATGTTAAACTTTTAGTGACCAGTATGAGAGAGAGTGATAGCACCAAATTTAACACTCCTGCTCCCCATTCACTCCTGAGACCTTGTAACACTAACGGGTCACATGAAACCATGGAGGAAAAATGCCTAATTGGGCCCAATTTGGACAATTTCACTACGCGTATACTCGTGTTGCCAGCGGTTTAGACATTAATTGTTGTGTGTCGAGTTATTTTGAAGACAGCAAATATCCACTGTTATACAAGATATATGTGTGTGTGTGTGTGTGTGTGATGTATATCCATAAGGAGTAACTTATTTCACAGAAATCAAGCCTATTATTTACTTTGTCACAACTTAATTCATAAAGAATACATGTACATTCTGGCCATTTTATTTCTTAACTACACAATATGGACATCATCTATTTTCTACATATGTCAACATGTATTTAAAGGCAGGCACACACTGCAAGCACATTAATTATGTACAAAAGTTAAGGATGTGAACCCCTCATTTAACCCCTATGGGGATTGTGAGTCTAAATGGCAAATCCGTCTTCTGTTTTTAATAATAGTTTATATTGGTCACCTTTTCAGGGACTCTGATTTAGCTGTTCGGTAACCAGTTTTTTTTCAAATTCAATGCATTTCCTGCATATGTCTTGCAAGAGTTATTTCTCTTTTTCAATATGTCATTGATATGTTCCAAGACACGTTGCCTAAGTTGGCGAATTGTCTTGCATATATTGAAGTGAGAGCATGAACATTGAGCAGTGTAGATGACTCCTTCAGAGCTACAGTTAAAAAAAAATGGAATTGGTTCATATTACCAATTTTACTAAATTTTTTATTTATGGTAATGTATCTGCATGCTTTGCAGTAACCACATCTAAAACAACTCTTAGGTTGATCAGACAGCCAGGTGGAACTCGGCTGCTGCTTTGAAAATAGATGACTGTGCACCAACAAATCCTTGACATTCTTGCCCCTTCTGTATGTGACCGTGGGATTTTTAGGAAGAATCTTTATTATGCAGAACCCCCCAAGTAACGCTTAATGATGTTGAAGATCTGTCCTTATTGATTGGAATAAGTCCCTATGATTTGCTTACCTGCCTGGGGATCTACTTTCCTTTCTTTTGGGCCCAATACATTTTGTCTAGGAACATCCTATGGGTAGGAGTTTTTTAAATTGTCTTTTGTAGCCCCTTCTGTCGAAGCATTTCAATAGTAGTGGACTTTCAGCTTTAAAGGCTTTTTTGATGGAACGGTTCAGTTTGGCTCTCATAAACTGGCCTGTTGGAATGCTATGTTTCAGCGATCTTGAGTGATGGCTATCCCAGTGAAGTTTAGGGCAATTGTTGAAGTTGGTTTACAGTATATACTAGTCTGAATTGTCCCAATTGCAACTCTTTTAATGGTGAGATCTAAAAAGTTAATACTGTCATAATGGATCTCAATCATAAAATACATACCAATGTTGACATTTAACTATGCTACAAGCTCTACATAACATTGTTTTGGGCCTTTCCGTAGGGTGAACACTTCATCAATGAAAAAGTATCTGCAAGGTAACTCAGTGAATACCCGGGTTCCTTCCCACCATCCCAGGAATAGATTGGCATATGCTAGTGCACAGGCTGTCCCCATAGCAGTTTCCTTTGTCATTTGTCTGCTGATAAATTTCCTTTGTCTGCTGATACATTTTATAATTAGACATAAAAAAGTTGTGCGCCAAGATGTATTTAAGGAGTTCAAGGATCAATTCTATGTGTGCTATAAAGACTACTCCTCTAGTATCTTGAAAGGATTTACAGGCTGCTATACCAAAATTGTGATTGATATTACTAAAGAGATTCAACATCTCGAGTAGCTAGCCACATATAGTTTCATAGTTTGTTAGGTTGAATAAAGACACCAGTCCATCCAGTTCAACCTGAGTGAGTGTCTACAATTGTCCCTATCCCTGTACACACTCATTAATCTTCTAATAAAGTTATGTCTGTGTGAGTGTTCACAAAATGTTGTGTATCGTCTATATACGAAGGTAGCTCACAGACAAATGCTCTCATAAAATCGATGTATTTGCTAGCTCCTCCTGTTGATTTACAGTTTCCGGGCACGATTTGGCGGCCTGTGGTGGTTGTTGATGTTTATGCACCTTTGTGAGTGCGTAGAACGTTGCAATGGGGGTGACGGTTGTTTAACTGCTTTTGGACTTGCCACTGCAGTTATACTGCGAAGGGTTGACTCCCCTGGGTGAACCATCATAGCAGTATGTCGGCTCTTTAAGATGCTGTATGAGGGGGGGCGTGACCGGAAGTCGCAGTGGACGGACGTGCCAGAGCTGAGCTCCGCCGAGGCCTCTCAGCATCCCCGTCCATCCTTGCTCGTCGGGCGTTTTTTCGCCCCACCGGACCCTCCATCTGTCCGGGGGAACGTCATAGCTCCGGACGGAGCCATTATCTTCGGCCGATTCGCCGCCGAGCCGGTGAACAGGGCCGCAGACGCCGAGACGGGCCGGTCCCCGCCGCCATCTTGCGGCCTACTCCACATCGCGGATCCTCCGAACGGCGCCTCGCGGAGCACATCCCGGGCCGGCATCCAGGACTTCATCCACCGCTGGGCTCATGGGACCCTCCCGCTGGGGACAGGGAGCTGCGGATTGTTCGTTGGGGCCTGGAAGAACACCAGCGCTGAGAGGTGAGACCCGGCGGCCATCTTGGTACACCTGAGGCCTGATACAGTTTATCTGCACCCCTCCTCTCAGCTGTCCTGCATAATCCCTCAACGAGGACAGTACCCCAGTTTAAGCACAGCCTATCCCCCCCCCCCCCTGGGTGGCTGCCTGCCTGGATCATCCTCCATTTCGAGTCCTTTAGGCCCTATCGGCGGCCATCTTGGTACACCTGGTCCCTTCTTCCATCATCTTAAGGCCTACTTCTGCCCATTTTACAGCCTGTTTAGTGCCTGGACTCTCCCTGTACCGTAGTGTGGCAGTGTTTCATGGACTCCCCCTCCCCCCACTAGCTCTCTAACCTGATACATTCTACTTCGGGGTCACACCCCGGGTCCCTCTGCTTGATAGACATGTGATCACTTTTTGCGAGTCCTACCCGCCTTCCAATGCTCCCCCACCGCTTACAGTTGCTTCTTCCACATGGGGAGTTCCACGTGTAATTGAATGTATGCCTAGTCCCATTGCCTCATGGTGAAATACGGACCGAAACACCTCCCTCAGTCGCTGTCTCCTGATCTGCGGCCCTCACAGACTCTGGATCGCTTTCTAAGCAGGCCGGCCTCCCCTGTTCCAACTCCAGGCTCTTCTACATATGCACAAGTGGCTTCCCAGTTATCCGCACCAGATAACCCAAGTCCTCTGTCCAGGAGCCACCTGGACACGATGTCCGCCCCTGTTACCGTCGATGTACTGGATGATAAACTGCGAGCTCTCCTGCAGGACTTGACCAGCAATGTCTCTAAGGAAATGGGTAAACTCGCCCATGAATTGCGGGGGGAGCTTGCTCAGATTGGGGAACGGACTGACGTCCTGGAAACCAAATTTGACGACCTACTGCAATATGTGCACGTCTTGGAAGAAGACAACGCCGGTTTGAAGCAATCAGTCTCGCAGCTCCAATCTCAACAGGAGGATCTGGAGAACAGGGAACGTCGCCAAAACCTACGCATCAGAGGAGTCCCTGAGGCGGTTAGTGAGGGGGAGATTAAACCATATTTACTCAGCCTCTTCAATGTTGTCGCCCCTAAAATTCCGGACATAGATTGGAGATTGGATAGGGCCCACAGGTCTCTGGCCCCAAAGCCCCCAGCTGGGGCCAACCCTAGAGACATCATTGTGCGCTTCCACTACTACGACAGCAAAGAAGCGCTGACCATGGCCACCCGTAACAAGTCCCGTCTGGAATTTAAAGGAGCCAAGATACAAATCTTCAGCGACTTATCCCCTATAACCTTGGCCAAACGTCGCAGCTTTCGTCCTGTGACTATGCATCTGCAAAATCACCAGTTCCCGTATCGCTGGGGTTTCCCCTTTCGTCTCTCGGCCTCTAAAGATGGGACTCAATACTCCATGAGAGATCTTCAGGAAAGCGAGGCTTTCATACGCAATCTGGGTTTACCACCTCTGCCAGATGAGGACCCCATCCCGCTTCCAACGACGCCCAGACCCTCGTCTATCCCGGCACGGATTTGGACACCAGCTCGCCAGAAATCGCAGAAACCCTTCTCTACTCCTCAGCGTAACTTGCACCCCAGATTACCTCCTTGAAGAGAAATCTCAAACGTCAGGTCGGGTTGGTCCCGATTTCGGTCCTTGTTTCACCATGTTTTTTCCCTTTTTTCCCCTTGACAGGGGATGTACGCACCCTTAGTTATAGGTTGTGACTTTTCTTTTCTTCCCATTTTTGGGTGCCTGGGACTATGGTATATTGTTCCTATTGATTGTAACGTTTGCTGGAAGGTGGCGGGGTCTCTCCAGATGAGCTGGAACCCCTGATGTGCCTCCTTTTGTTCCGCGGCCGCGGCTGCGGACTCCTGGGTGGTTTTTACCCCCCAGGCCTTTTTTCTGTTACCTATGGTTTATTTTTCCATTTTTTTAGGCCTTTTTTTGGCCTTTTTTTCATTTTTTGCTTATTTTGGATGCCTTCTTTATCACTCATTAGATGCATTGTTGATACGTTATGTTTTCACGTGCTTTTCATCCCTAGGATACACCACGATTTCCAGTATTTCCTTGGTCTGTACAGGTATATTTGGTTACTGTATGTTAATTATGGGTACTTTAAGCTCCAATTACTTCATGCACAATGGCTTTGAGGGTACTTACCTATAATGTTAAGGGCTTGAACTCTGTTCATAAGCGTTGGTTGGCTCTGAAGGAGTTCAAGTCCTCCAACGCAGATGTGGTCCTAGTCCAGGAGACTCACTTCCGCCCAGGGAGTTCTCTTAAATTTGCTGCCAAGCATTTTCCAGTTTCTTTTATGGCCTCCGACCCCTCTGGTAAAGCCGGGGTCGCGATACTGATTAAAAAAACCTGTCCGTTGCGGGTGAAGACCTCTTTCCTTGACCCGCAGGGTAGATATATTCTCCTGGACTGTGACTACCTATCTCGTTCTCTTACTATAATTAATATTTATGCCCCCAACTCGGGTCAGGTTCAGTTCCTCACTGGGGTCTTGGATACGCTGGGCGCATATGCCCAGCCGTTCATGATCATCGGCGGGGACTTTAACATGACTATGTCCGCTAGGAGGGATAGACAAACCCTATTTTCAGGTAACCCTTCCTGTAAATCTGAACGCCAATCCACTGCGTTTCGCAAACTCACTAGGTCCCATAACCTCCTAGACATTTGGAGGATTAAGCACCCGACACATCGGCAATTTTCTTTCTATTCCCCCCCCCATAAGATGTACTCTAGATTAGATTATATTTTTGTGACGGCACCTCTATTGACGTCGGCAGTAGCCGCGGAGTTGAACCCCATGACATGGTCGGATCACGCCTCGGTTCAGCTTGACCTTGCCCTCTCCACTTCTACACCCCGGACTTGCCACTGGAGACTTAATGATTTCCTTCTCCGTGACCCGGTCACTGAAGCTCACTTGTCCCAGAGTTTAACTGACTTTTTTCAACTAAATGTAGGATCTGTGCGGGACGTGTCCACCTTATGGGAGGCTCACAAGGCCTTCTTCAGAGGAATATGTATTTCTGCCGGCTCCCGCCTTAAGCGAGACTCGGCTGCGCAGAGACTTGACATCCTTTCGCAATTGCAAAAAGCTGAGGCTCTGCTCTTATCCTCCCCTTCGGTGCCCCGTCTTCGCACAGTGACCTCCTTACGCGAAAGGTTAAAATCTCTGGACATGCATAAATGCTCTAAAGCCCTACTTTGGGCAAAACAGAAATTTTACGAGTTCGCCAACAAGCCTCATAGGATGCTGGTGAATAAGCTTAAGCCCCGCCCATTTCACTCTTATCCTGATCTTCTTATACAGTCAGATGGCACTCCGACTTACTGCCCCTTAACAATGACTAAAGTTTTTGGTGCTTTTTATAAAAAATTATATAACTGCCTGACCTCCGATCCCAACCACGTGTTCTCTCAAGAACACTTTAATGACTTTTGTACCTCTTTGAAATTGCCTTTGTTGTCCTCTTCTCAGGTGGACACCCTGAATGCTGCTATCTCGCCTGAGGAGTTGGCAGCGGTAGTAAAGGCACTCCCGTCCCACAAATCCCCAGGCCCAGACGGACTTCCTTATATCTATTATAAATCTTTCCTCCCGACGCTTAGCCCTCATTTACTAAATCTTTTTTCCTCTTTACAGAAAGGAATAGTACCTCATTCCCAGTTTCTACATGCTCACATAACGGTTATCCCGAAGCCGGGTAAATCCCCTACCCTACCGGATAATTACAGACCCATAGCTTTACTTAACTCCGATTATAAGATCTTTACCAAAATTCTAGCTAATCGACTTTCCTTGATGATTCCCGCCCTGGTCCATAATGATCAGGTGGGTTTTGTCCTGGGTAGACGAGCTGGAGACAACACTAGACGTACCATCGACCTCATAGACCTGCTCGACAAGACATCCCGCCCTGCCATTATTTTAAGTTTAGACGCACAAAAAGCTTTTGACAGGCTGGGATGGCCGTACATGTTTGCCACACTTCAGCGTTTTGGATTTTCTGGCTCTTTCCTGTCAGCTCTGCAGGCCTTGTACTCGCTACCCACGTCTCAGGTCCAACTGGCATCTTATAGGTCACCACTCTTTACGCATAGTAATGGTACTAGACAGGGATGTCCTCTTTCCCCCCTGTTGTTTATATTATGCCTTGAGCCCTTGGCCGCAGCTATAAGGGATGACCCGGACATAAGCGGCGTCTCCCTCAGGTCGAAGGACTATAAGCTGTCTCTTTTTGCCGATGACATTCTCCTCACCTTGACGAAACCCCACATCTCCCTTCCCAAACTTCATACACTCCTAGATGCATTCAGTAGACTCTCGGGATATAAGGTCAACACGACTAAAACTGAAGCGCTCCCCGTTCACATCCCTCCCCCACTTCTAGCTTCGTTAAAAAATGAATTCCCCTACCATTGGTGCCCTGTCTCCCTCAAGTACCTTGGCATTAATTTAACTGCCACATATGATTCCTTATACGTAGCAAACTTTGTTTCTCTGATTGCGGAAACACATAGTTTGCTCCGAAGCTGGTCGACTTGCCCGCTATCCCTCCTGGGTAGGATCAATGTACTAAAAATGGCCATACTCCCTAAGTTTTTATATCTCTTTGAAACGTTACCAATCGCTATACCCATGCCTCAGCTTAGAAATATTCAACGGGCCTTCACCAAATTCATATGGGGAAATAAAATGCACAGAATTGCCCAGTCCGTGGTCTTTGCTCCACGATCCCAAGGGGGGTTGGGAGCTCCTGATATATTGAAGTATTTCTATGCGACTCACCTCCTGCCGGCTATCTCCTGGTCGTCGTATTTCGCTTCCAGTAGATGGTCGGAACTAGAGATGAGCGTTGTCAGTCCGGTTCACCCGTGCTCTATGCTGTGGTCAGATTTGCCCTCATCTATGGTCCAGCTTAGACGCATACTTCTTGGGACGATGCTATTTTCTTTATCAATATGGAAAAAATGTCACAAGAGGTTCTCTCTCTCTTCTCCATGCTCACCTTTGCTGAATGTTATATTCAACCCAGACCTTCCAGACAGCCTCTCCCTGAAGAACATGTTCCCCTGGTTTAGTTCGGGTATCTTCCAACTTCGCCATTTGGTACATCCGATATCCCGTAAATTCCTATCCTTTCTAGAGCTTCAGAATAAGTATGATATCCCAAACCAACTTCTTTTCTCATATCTTCAATTCAAACACTATTTTCATTCTAGATCCCCAGATCTGGCTTTGGTCAACCCTAGTACCTTTGAAACCTTATGCTCCCAGGGTCCTTGCCAGAAGGGTCTAATATCCTCCATATATAGCATACTTCATAACTCAACCACCCCCAACACGGACACTCACCTCTATATGAGAAGATGGTCCTCTGTTTTACAATCTCCTTTAACTATCTCTCAATGGCAGGATATCTGGATGTCTACCTCCAAAGTCTCTAGGTGTGTGGAGCAGAGAGAGACGGCTTATAAGATACTGATGTTCTGGTACAAGACTCCTGAAATGTTGCATAAATATGATCCCTCTATATCTAAGCTGTGTTGGAGATGTCTGCGACATGAGGGCACTCATTATCATATTTTTTGGAGTTGCCCTATGATTGTACCCTTTTGGTCTATGGTCCAATCCCTGCTCCATACTGTGCTGGGGATTGATATCCCTTTGGATCCTAGGCATTATTTATTGGGCTTGCCGGTGGCAACACTATCTAAAAGCGCTAAGAAGCTGACAGCTTATGTCCTTCTAGCTGCCAAAAGAGTGATTCCTGCGCTTTGGCTGTCCTCCTCCCCACCCATTCACTCGCAATTGATATCCGCGGTGGCAAACATACGCAGAATGGAACATATGACTGCCTTGGCGCAGGACTCCCTACCTAAATTTTTTAAAATATGGGATAGATGGGACAGCTCCATTCTGAACCCTGAGGCAACATCCTACTGTATGGGTGTGATCCCCCGGGTCAGCCTCCCTGGGGCTTCCCCCCGGGATCCTATCCCTGCATCGCCTATATAGTTTACGGCATTTGGTTTACTTATGCATCTTTATTTGCAGACCTGTGGTGTATCCTTTTTCCTTTCCCCCCTATGTTTTATATCAAGATATCAACATTTGATGTCCCGCCTGCGGCGGTTTTTGCTGTTACATTTGCAATGTTAATTTTGTCTGTATGTATTGAAAGCAATCTTCTTTTTGTTCTGTAAATGAAAAATTTTTCTCAATAAATATACATTTAAAAAAAAAAAAAAAGATGCTGTATGAGGCGTGCACCTAAAGCCGATGAGAGAGCCCAGCGGGCACAATGGCTGCCAATAGAGGTGCGCATCTTCACTGGCCTCACGATTCTATTTGATTACGATTATCATGTCAACGATTCGATTCGATTCCGTGATGCATCACGATTACTGTGCGCGGTTTTCTTAAAAAACAATTAAAGCAGTCAGGAGAACTTAATTTTCTTATTTTATATGTTCTTAAAAAAAAGACAACACTCTGTGCATGCATCAAAGTCTAATCACAGCAGACAACTTAGAGGAGTTCCAGGCTCCCCCCCCCCCCCCCCAAAAAAAAATAAAAAAAAATAATATATACTACAGGAGATGGTCAGAGACTGCAGATATGATACAGGAGATGATCAGAGACTGCAGACATAGTACAGGAGATGATCAGAGACTGCAGACACAGTACAGGAGATGGTCGGAGACTGCAGACATAGTACAGGAGATGATCAGAGACTGCAGACATAGTACAGGAGATGATCAGAGACTGCAGACATAGTACAGGAAATGATCAGAGACTGCAGACATAGTACAGGAGGTGATCAGAGACGGCAGACATGATGTGCCAAGTAGCCAGCACTAGGTCCTAATGCGCTGCTGCCATGGAGACGGAGACCAGTGCTATCAAATTTTGGTGCCAGGAAAGCAACCCTGGTTGTTCGCCCCACTGGTCCACTGTCGGAGGATTCCCCCATCCACCTGGAATGTGTAGATTGGGAATTGGATCATATTTTTTTTCCAGTGTAATGACAAAAAAAAGCGATCAATCTATAGACTGCATAAGTGGCTTAGTGGTAACTGGATCTTGGAAGAACAGAGCGGGGGAGCGAGACAGATAGGGGAGAGAAAGGGACAGATCAGTTATCAATGTGTAATGAAAAATGCAGAGCTCACTTATTCAGGGAGGAGGCTGGAAGTTCTCACAGCTTGGAATGTGTAGCTG
This sequence comes from Lithobates pipiens, assembly GCF_037356315.1. Classification (NCBI taxonomy): domain Eukaryota; kingdom Metazoa; phylum Chordata; class Amphibia; order Anura; family Ranidae; genus Lithobates; species Lithobates pipiens. The sequence goes on from NW_027507758.1 coordinate 210,400,110, forward strand.
CTGACTGCTGCTGTTCATATCTCCTGCGCACACCCCCCTCTCTCACCTCTTCACAGCTGTACATCGGGATAGGAGAGTGGGCGGGCCAGGCAGACACAGGGAGAGAGAGGAGGAGGGGCAGCTGTATGCAGTACATTGGTCCGTTGCTGGGAGGGGGGTGAACTTCGCTGGGCTGTGTGTGAGACGAGTGTCAGAGACACTCCACTCAGCTGGAGCCACCAGCCTCTAAATGTACACGCTGATTCTCCTGTGCTAAGGACAGGAGAAATCAGTGTGTTTTTTCTCTGTCACAAGGATAATGGGAGGCTGGAAACACTGCATTGTCCCTCCCACAGTGCAGGATCAGACAGCTACAGTGATCTGTCTCACAGCTCCGGGGGGCTCTGCACCCGCCGAAGGGGAGATGAGAGGGGTGTCCAAAGCTCCAAATCCCGAGGAGGGGGGAGAGCCTGGGTGGGGGCAGCATGCTGAGGCTACATCATTGACGGGGGAAGGCTCAGCCAGCCGATCGGTGGCTTGTCATGACTGGCAAAAACACTGCTGTGCGGAGAGGGGGAGGAGCCAAAATGACGTCATACATAATCAATGCTCCTGGCTAACCGCATCGATGCCGAACCGGGAAGGGCAAAATGGCGATGCATCGATGCGGCAATCATTTTCAACACCCCTAGCTGCCAAGCACTCGCGATCGTTCGTGACAGAGCGAGAACCGGGATCTGTGTTTGTAAACACACAAATCCCAGTTCTGTCGGGAGAGGAGCCAATTGTGTGTTCATGCAAAGTATGAACACCGATCGGTCTCCTCCCCTAGTCAGTCCCACCCACCCCCCTATTGTTAGAACACATCTAGGGAACACAGTTAACACCTTGATCGCCCCCTAGTGTTAGGCCCTTCCCTGCCAGTGACATTTATACAGTAATCTGTGCATTTTTATAGCACCGACTGCCGTATAAATGTCACTGGTCCCAAAAATGTGTCAAGTGTCCGATTTGTCCGCTGCAATATTGCAGTGCTGCTAAAAATCGCAGGTCCCCATCATTACTAGTAAAAATAATAAAAATGCCATAAATATATCCCCTATTTTGTAGACACTATAACTTTTGCATAAACCAAGCAATACACATGTATTGTGTTTTTTTTGTTGTTTATTTACCAAAAATATGTAGAAGAAATGTGTATGGCTAGGCGACAGTGTCAGAAAAGTGGCATCAACATCTCTGAATGATATGTATGCACAGGGGAATAGATTTGGTGGGATTTTAGGGGTGTCAAGCAATAAAGTTACTAACAGTACACAGAAATGTAAAAAAATGAGGTTTGTTAAACAAGGAACAAATAAAAAAAATAAAAAATGGCTATACATATGATATGCAGACCTAGATACACATCTTAATCAAACAATGGAACACATGGTCACTCAACAGTAGCACGGAGTGACATATCCCGACATTTTTCGCCTTTTGGTGCTTCCTCAGGGGATTTTTATTAAAAAGTAGATGGGATACTGTGACCTGGTGTTGAGCCAAATGAAAAAAACGGACACTAAAGCTGCACACAAAAAAGCTGGCCAAGAAGAGCCCAAAATCAGGGCCAAAAGACCGATCTCTGTAAATGGCCAGGCTGGATCTATGAAGAGGCCAAGGGTGCCTAGATTACAAGGTGTTATCTTGTTGAGAGAGATGTCACAGCATGGCAGACACTAAGGGATTGAATGGATAAATGATCTGCTTACCAGACCAATTTGACTTCTTTCCTGAGAAAGATAGTCAAACAGCGCTTTTGCAAGATAGTGCCTGCTCACGTTTGTTTGAAATGGAGATTGTAGAAACCTTCTTCCTCATGGGTAAAGGCAGGATATACAAAGAGAGCGAGAAACATCCATAGCGTAATGACGTTTTAATTTAAAAAAATCAAGTAATAGATTGTAGCCAAATGGCTCCTTACATTTAAAACTGCCTGTCCCGGCACTGGGGCCGTTGGCCTGTCGGAGAGAGTGATGTGTGGAGACACCCTCACGTCCACCTCATGGATAGCGTGCGTTCCACCAGTTCACACCTACAAAAATTTTTATAGTGTAGATGGTTGCTAGGGAAAACTTTGTGCGCAGCCTCAGTCCCGGTCAGGGAACAATACAAGTTCCATCTGTATACTGATTTGACACAAAATCCCCAAAAACAAAGAGAAAATGCCCTCCCTTAGCAGCACATACATTAAAAAGCTAATAATTTAGCATGTAAACATTAAACAGCAAACCACTATTAATACAATAACAATAATGAACCGTGTATTTCCATCAGAATCCTCTAAATGGTAGCATTTATCCCAATAGCAATATGCAGATAAAGCACACACACATTACCTGGGACAAAACCAAATGCTATGGAATTAATGTTCATGTTGGTATTTATGTGAGTAATAATGGTAAAAAACTTTATAGATAAGAAAAATTTATACAAAATGTGTGTGTGTATCATTGGACAAAAAGCAGTTTAGGTCTAGCTCTATATTCATTCTCAATTGTTGCATAGTTCTTAATTTATATTTCTTGATCATACATCACGGGACACAGGAGCTTCATTACATAGTGGGTTATATAGGCACCTCTGGTGATTGGACACTGGTTAACCCCAATTAAGGAGAATTCCTCCCCTATATAACCCCTCCCATATGGGAGGCACCTCAGTTTTTTCGCCAGTGTCTATGGTGGTTGGTCACGTAAAACTTTAGCTCTGTGCAGGTCCCTGTGGGGGCCCAAGGGCTATAACAAACCGGATCCATATCTTGGGCCGATATTTGACTCCCAAGATGGTATGGTACCCGGGCCTCGTCAGCCGAAGAAACGAGGTTTGGGCTGTAAGTCCTCTCCTATTGGAAGACTGGGCTCTGGGAAAACCAGACTTGGTGTACTGTTTACACAGAGCGCACGAAAGTTTCTGGCAGAGTCTTTTACATGGTCCAGGTAGGAGGCTCTTCCGAGAAAGAGCCCCAGATAAACCTGAAGGTTGGCTAACACTGCCCGCAGTGATGGGTGAAGGCTGGAATTTGTCTGTTTCAGCAATTCCCGCGGAGGGGACAGGTAAGGGAAGTTAATCCTATATATATAATTATATGATGGATTTCTTCATTTTGAGTAGTTGTATGTCTTACCTGGTTTCCACCACTAGAGGGAGTAAGAGCAGCCTGATGCATACTTACATGCCTTTCAGTACACACGCTCAGTGAAGCCTGGTTCTCCAGCTGTCTCACGTCTCCACTGCAGTCCCTGCCACAATAGAGGTAATACAGGGGTCCCACGTAGTCTGGGGGTCCCACGCAGCTCCGATGGAGTTTTCCTTTCCCCCCTGGATTCCGCGGTCCTCGTGCACGCGCGCCAGGCGCGTTCCCGGCCTAATGGAGGAGGGGGAGTGTGGTTGTGAGCCGTGCACGTCAGTGTGCACGTCGCTGTACTGCACAGGTGACAGGCGGCAGTTTTAAAATGCCCAGAGCGTCAGGGGGCTGTAAGTGGAGACACAGGAGCTGTGGGCAGTAAGCATCCGAGGGGATTGGATCCAGGCAAACCTTAGACACCTACTCAGCATCAGGTTGTGCAGTTTAAGCATATATATTTATTGTGAGACTTTAAGCACAACAGTGATTGCACTTTGTACTAGTACCTCTGCTTTGTAGCTTAGGACTATGTCTCCTCATAAGAGGGTCTCGGGGGAGGTAACGAGCACTGGTAAATCACCGCCTAGGTCCAGGGGTTCTAAAAGTGCCTGTAAGTTACCATCCCCCCCTGCAAGATTGGAGTCAGCCTCTCAAGACGAGTCAGTGCCCCTGTCAGGTTTTGCAGCCTCCCCTAATGTCCCAGCCCCGGTTTATGTCACTGAGGACTCCCTTAGGGCTACATTGGAGGGTTTTGAAGGGAGAATAATGAATTTCATTTCTGCTTCCCTGAAAGATAGCAGGAAAAGGGGTAGATCCCCTCCCTCTGCTGAAATTCCTCTCTCAGATGATTCATCTGACAATGAGGAGAGATCCCTATCTTGGGACAAGGATCATGAGCAGTCGGATGAAGCAGAGGAGGAGGAGAGAGTCCCCTCCTCCCAGGCGCTCAGAAAACAGGTGCAGTATTATACTGAATTGGTGCGTACCACATTCAGGATGCCTGCTGCTGAAGTCGCTACGTCCTCTGTTTCTTCCTTGGGAGTCAGGAAAGCCCCACAGACTGCCTATTCCTTCCCAATTCATCCCTTAATGGATGAATTGTTGTATGAGGATTGGGGACATCCCAATAAACTGTTTGCTCCTCCTAAAAGGTTTTCTATGCATTATCCTCTGGAGGAAAGTTTCACCAAGAAGTGGGGGGTCCTATCTGTTGATGCGGCTGTTTCTTGCGTGAATAAAAACCTGACTTGTCCCTTGGATAATGCGCAGGTATTTAAAGATCCAATTGATAAGAAGCTGGAAACCTTATTAAAAGCCTCCTTTTCCATGACTTGCGCTGTAGTGCAACCTACAGTCGCAGCCGTGGGGTTGTGTCAGTTCCTCAAGGAACAAGTTAAGCAGATGCTTGGTCTCCTTCCCAGTGAGGAAGTAGAAAATTATGCAGAATTGCCTCATATTCTGTGTTTCATGATTGATGCGATTTTGGATTCTGTCCAACAAGCATCACGTTTGTCTCTCATGTTGGTACACATGCGAATGGCCCTATGGCTAAAGAATTGGGCAGCTGAGCTGTCATGCAAGAAGCATTTGATTGGGTTCCCGTTTAAAGGGGAACGTTTGGGGAAGAATTAGACAAATTTGTCCAAAAAATTGCAGGAGGTAAATCTACTCTCCTTCCAGTCAAAAGGAGCAAGCGTCCTTCATTTAGGCATGCTCTCTCGCCCGGAGCATCAAGCTCTAAGCAGTGGCAACGGCCTTCTCAACCCTCCTCTACAGGAAAGGCTCAGGGCCGAGCCCAGGGGCAGAAAAAGACTTGGGGGCGGAAGCCTGCCAAGCAGAGCCCAAAAGCTTCCTTGTGAAGGGGCGCCCCCGCTCGGCCGAGTGGGGGGAAGGCTCCTGCAGTTTGCAGGAGCCTAGCGGGAAGAGATCCGGGACAAGTGGGTGATCTCTTCGGTATCTCTGGGCTACAGGCTAGAGTTTCAGGAGATTCCACCTTCTCGTTTCCTAAGGTCAAAGATCTGCAGGGATCCAGTAAAGCAAAAACCGCTATTTCTGGCCTTAGATCACTTACTATCCCAGGGGGTGATAGTAGAAGTGGACCCAAAAGAACAGGGTTCAGGGTTTTACTCGAATCTCTTCACCGTTCCGAAATCAAATAGAAGTGTCAGACCTATCCTAGATCTGAAGGATCTGAACTGGTTTTTACGCATCCGGTCCTTCCGAATGCAGTCAATCCGCACTGTGGTCTCCTCCCTGCAAGGGGGAGAGGTTATGGCATCAATAGACATCAAAGATGCATATCTCCATGTGCCAATTTTTTCCGCACACCAAAAAATTTCTAAGGTTTGCGGTAGTGCTGCGCCATTTTCAATTTGTGGCTTTGCCGTTCGGGCTTGCTACGGCCCCTCGAGTCTTCACAAAGATTCTGGACCCTCTCTTGGCAAACCTAAGAGCTCAGGGTATAGCCGTCATGGCTTATCTAGACGATTTACTTCTCATGGAGAAAACAGTAGCGTTCCTGAACCACAGCGTTACCAGAACGCTAGAACACCTGGAGCGCCTAGGTGGGATTATAAACTTAGAAAAGTCGTCCCACAGCCTGCCACCAGGTTGGAATAACTGGGTATGATCATCGACACCGCTCAGGGCAAGGTGTTTCTTCCAAGGCCAAAAGCCTTGGCCATTGGGGATCTGGTGAGCCTAATTCTGGGCAGGAGATCTTCCCCTATTCGATTGTGCATGAGACTGTTAGGGAAAATGGTCGCCTCCTTCGAGGCCGTCCCATTTGCCCAGTTCCACTCAAGGCCTCTGCAAAGATGCATCCTTGCGGCTTGGAACAGGAAGCCCCAATCCTTGGATCTTCCTATGCGTCTATCCCCAGGGACACGCAAGAGTCTTGTCTGGTGGTTACAAACCAAGAATTTGCTGAAGGGAAAAACTTTTCTTCCTCTTCCATGGAAGATTATCACGACAGATGCCAGCCTGACAGGCTGGGGAGCAGTGTTGGAGGAGACATGCTCCTAGGGGAAATAGTCTGCGATTGAGAGGCTATTGCCCATAAATGTCTTGGAGATCCGGGCAGTTTATATGGCTCTCATAAAGTGGTCTTACAGACTACGAGGTCTCCCTGTTCGGGTCCAGTCCGACAATGCCACAGCAGTGGCTTATATCAATCACCAGGACGGTACCAGGAGTCTGGTTGCGCAAAAAGAGGTGAATCGCATACTTGTCTGGGCAGAAAAGCATGTTCCGTGTCTTTCTGCAGTCTTCATTCTAGGAGTGGAAAATTGGCAGGTGGATTTTCTGAGCCACCAGCAGTTGTGCCCAGGAGAATGGGCTCTGCACCCCGACGTGTTTCAGAACATATGTCACAGGTGGGGTACTCCAGACGTAGATCTGTTTGCATCCAGGTTCAACAGGAAACTGGAAAATTTTGTGTCAAGGACAAGAGATGCACTTGCTCAGGGGTCAGATGCTCTGACAGTTCCCTGGGATCAGTACAATCTGATCTATGCCTTCCCCCCGAGCCTGCTTCTGTCTCGGCTCCTGGGAAGAGTCAAGAGGGAGACAAAATCGGTCCTTTTAGTGTCCCCGGCTTGGCCCAGGCAACCGTGGTACGCAGAGATCATGAAGCTGGCAGTAGGCAGGCCATGGATCCTCCCTCTCCGGCCAGATCTGCTCTCACAGGGTCCAATTTACCATCCTGCTTTACACAGTCTAAATTTGACGGTTTGGCTGCTGAGACCCACATTCTGAGAGACCGTGGCCTTTCGGGGCCAGTCCTTTCTACTCTGGTCAATGCCAGAAAGCCGGCCTCAAGGCTTATTTATTACAAAATCTGGAGGGCATATGTTTCCTTGTGTGAACTCAGGAAATAGCATCCTAGAAAGTATGTCATTAGCAGGATCTTGGCCTTTCTCCAGTCAGGCCTAGAAATGAATTTGGCCATAAGCACTATCAAGGTCACTATCAGATTTCGGCCCTGTCAGTGTTTTTTCAGAAGCCACTTGCATTGCATTCCCTGGTGCGGGCTTTCATCCAGGGGGCCATGCGGATAAGACCGCCAGTCAAACCTCCGGTATGCCCATGGGATCTGAATTTGGTTCTCTCGGCTTTGCAGGAGCAACCATTTGAACCTTTGCATCTGGCTTCATTAGTTCTCCTGACTAAAAAATTGGTTTTCTTGGTAGCCATATCCACGGCTAGAAGAGTATCAGAGCTAGCAGCTCTTTCCAGCAAGGAGCCGTATCTAATTATTCATAAGGACCGGGTGGTCATGCGTCCCAACAGGTCCTTTCTACCTAAGGTGGTTTCGGGATTCCATTTGAATCAAGACGTAATCCTACCATCCTTTTTTCCGGACCCAAAGCCACAGAAGAAGAATCTTTGCACACTTTGGATGTGGTTAGGGCAATCAGTATATATCTTCAAGCAACTGCTCGGATAAGGAAAACTGATTGCTTGTTTATTTTGCCGGAAGGGCCAGGCGGCATCAAAATCCACTCTCTCAAGGTGGATTAGACAGATTATTTCTCAGGCCTATAGTGTTGAAGGGAAAATCCCTCCTTTTCCAGTGAAAGCACACTCTACTAGGGCTGTAAGTGCTTCTTGGGCAGTGCATCACTAGGCCTCCCTGGCTCAGATCTGTAAGGCTGCAACTTGGTCATCAGTCCACACATTCACCAGATTCTATCAGGTGGATGTCAGAGGGCAAGAGGATATCACCTTTGGGCACAGTGTACTGCAGGCTGCAGTTTAGGTCCTCCGGTCCCTGGCGTTCTATAATTATGATCTGTGTCTCCCTCCCCTCAATCTGAGCATTGCTTTGGGACATCCCACTATGTAATGAAGCTCCTGTGTCCTGTGATGTATGATCAAGAAAATTGGATTTTTATATACAGCTTACCTGTAAAATCCTTTTCTTGAGAGTACATCACGGGACACAGGGCTACCCGCCCCTCTTGGGTTTTACGTGGTTTCTTATTGCTTTGCTACAAAACTGAGATGCCCCCCATATGGGAGGGGTTATATAGGGGAGGAATTCTTCTTAATTGGGGTTAACCAGTGTCCAATCACCAGAGGTGCCTATATAACCCACTATGTAATAAGCTCCTGTGTCCCGTGATGTACTCTCAAGAAAAGGATTTTACAGGTAAGCTGTATATAAAAATCTCATTATCCACTTTGTTTCATTTTTAGAAATTTCTCTCTTCATATGAGTTCCCCTCCAGTGTTTAACAATCTTATAAATTCCATAAAAAGTGCAGATTGTAGGGTCATTATTGTGGTATAGTTTGAAATGCCTTGAAACACTATGATTTGGAAAACCCCTTTTAATATTTGTTAAATGTTCATTTATTCTAGTTTTAAGTTGTCTCATTGTTCGCCCTACATATTGGAGGGAACGAGGACATTCCAGCATGTAGGTGACATGATCTGAATTGCACGGGTTTGATTTTGAAATTCTCTTTAGTTACTACAGACTGGAATTGTGAAACTTTTCTGAAGGTTCCCAGCCTTTTCATCGTTCTGCAGGCTTTGCACCTAGTGCAGAAATGAAAGCCAGATCCATCCAAAAAAGTGTAAACTTTATTGGGGGGGTCTGGTACATTCCGAGCTATTTTGTTCCTCAACTCTGGAGCTCTCCTTTAAATGAATCTAGACTTAGAGGGAATTGAGGATAAATCCTGATCTTTTAACAAATTGGCCAATATTTTTTGAATATGGCTTCAGGTTTGGGTTTGGTTATCAGTAGGGATTGTCTATCCATTGAAGACACTTGTGCTAGCACTTTGGTCAAAGTACTCATTGGGTAGCATTTTTCCAGGAACCTCCCAGTGAGTACCTCAGCTTCTGTTCCGAAAATCGGCATCGTTAGCACAGTTGCGTTTAAATCTCATATATTGTCCTTTAGGGGCCGCCCCTATCCACTGTGGGTGACAGCTATGTGTTGGCACATAGCCGTTCCTATTGGTTACCTTGAAAAAGGCTTGGGTGTCAAAACTCCTATGGTTTTTGTTATCGTCAGGTCCAAAAAGTTTTGCAGTCATATCACTGTACTCCGTCATAAACTTTAGGCCATATTGATTATTTGTGTCAAAAACATTTGAAAACTAGCCACGCCACCTTCCAAAACAGAATCATGTCATCAATATACCTTTTGTAGAAGGCTAAGGACCAGTTTCTGTTTTTGAAGAGGATTTCATGCTCCCACTTGTTAAGTACTACATTAGCTACACTTGGGGCATAACACGTGCCCATGGCTACACCACCCTTTTCATTGTAGTACTCGTCCCTTGCCCAAAAGTAATTATTCCTCATGGCTAACTCTAAGCCTTTGATGAGGTAACTTATTTGGAATTTCTTTCATTTGGATTCTCTCACTAGCGCCCATTTCAGGGCCTCTAGTGCGTCCGTATGTTGGATATTGGTATTTAGGGACTTGATATCCACTGTTACCATAATTGTGTCTTTTCTGTAGCTACCATCTTTTGCAACAGTACAATCAAATCTCTACTATCTTTGCTGAGAGTTACTAGTGGCTTGAAGAATCCATTAAGATATCCCCCAAGTCTAGAAAAAAGGGAATAAATCCCACTAATTATGGGTTGGCCTGGAGGAAATTTATTTTTATGTATTTTGGGCAATATATTATATACATTACTGGAATTTTTGGAGCATGTAAGATTAAATAATCTGCTTCTTTTTGTTTGAGATTTTTTCCATGCAATCCCTCTGATACTCAATTGGTCAATGCTATTTTCAGTCATGCAGTAGGGTCCCCCTTTACTTTTGGTAAGTAGTTCGATCATTGAGTAACCTTTCCATTTCTTGATAATATTCCCTGGAAAGTACCACTAGCCCCCCCCCCTCTTATCTGCTGGTCTCACCACTCTTTGTTTATTTTCATCAATTAATTTTATTCCTTCCCAAATCTGTTCCTTTGAGGTATTTGTAGATCCCTAACTTCATCTTGCACCATGTTTTTAAAAACACTTGTTTTCATTTTTTTTTTTCATTTAACTGGTTGTTATGAGATCACTAATTAGTTAATTATTAATATTACTTACTTTTTTCACAGAGCTGTTAAGTTGCCAACTCTTTTCTGCACAATGCACTAAGACAGCCATTGTGATGAGATGCATGAAAGACCTTTTAGTAAGAAAGTTATGAGATAGAGGCATAAGAAGCTCCTGCCCCCACTATACCTTTGCACCTGTAGCAGGATCCTGCCTCTACCATATAAATTGAATTTACATTATTATACATATAGCAAAAGTAGAAAGTAAAAAATAAATAACAGAATAATACAACATCAAATAGCATGGTTCAAACATGGCCTCCTTTCCCACTGCACTCACCAAGGGAGCACCAAGAAATGCCAACAAACCTATCCGCAATGAACGACGGGAGAGGTTCTGTGTGACTACGGGGAGCAGGCTACAAAAATTAAAGGCACATAATATCCAACATCTATAATTGGGCAAAGACACAATATCCGATAGGGTGGGGTAAACATAGCCCCCATTATGCTGTAGAAAGAGAATAATACAGGGATGCCAGGTGAAGACTGCAGTCATAAGATATATGTTCTCATCTAAACCCACTGATAGAGAAAACTAAAAAAATATTAATCTATATATAATATGCAGTGTCCATACTTGTGATATTGCAAGATATCAAAGGCATAATTGGGAAAAAACAAAAAACAAACTTTCTGACAGTCAGTCATCAAAACAGATAAGGGGGGCTGGAGTAAGAGTAACAATATATGCTGCAGGTACAATATCATAGCACAATCAACCAAAATATGACCAACAGTGGTCATTAAAACAATCCATAAATACCTCGTGCAGTGCCACAGGAATTCTGGAGAGGCCGGCCTAATATACCCCTCGCTCGGCGTCTGACCTCAGCGAGCGTGGATGGGATGTGGCTACTACCTATATGCCAATGTTTGTCTGACACTTTTCTACAAGGACCAGGAATCCATGCTGTGAAGGAGGGGATTATGTGACGTGTGAGCGTCATACAAGGGAGGGTGGACGCAGCCTGCCCTCCATGGTGTAACAGAAGGATAAGCTTGGAAGGCAGAGCGAAAAAAGTGCACAGGTCTCAGATCACCAGAGGCTAGCACTGGGCAGAAGCCAGAATGGGCATCTTGCCAAGGAAGTGGACAGCCAAAGCGTCCATGCAGTCACACGCACGACCCAGCACCACTGATACAGATGGATCTGGGGCACCCCCCATACCCCCGAGGGGGTGGTGAAAGCAAGGGAAAACTAAATACATGCATCCAAACACTGGTGAACCTCCAGTGGGTGCATGACATCATGTAAGAACCATGACAAAGTACAAAAAATATAAAGAATATACAAAAATTAGAAGATTAGAACACAGTATACAAAATAAATCTATAAAACCGAACACACATTTGCTTAAAAATTTATATTCCTTCAATTCATATAAATAAATAATCTCCTATACCACTATACATATGAACCCACATGTATCAAATTATAATTATACATTTTATTCCACCACAGACATCCATCTCCATCACTCAGACAGAACATATGAAAAGGTAGGATTTACCAAAAGGGAGAGAGAAAAAGAGAAGAAAGGTATACCAATAATTCATAGGATACCAGAAAAATAGGCATACATGAAAAAGCAATGGACTGATCTTGCCCATATTTACAAAAAAATAAAGTAAAGCTTATATATTCATTAAGGCTTGCATAATTGGTAGTATTGAGATTGTATATCCATTGGGTTTATAATTGTAGCAGAGTACAGTCGATACTGCCAACTGTTGCATGTGCAGGAACATGTTCAAGAGCCATAAACCTTAACTTGTTAGTATCAAAATCATGTCCCAAACCCACATGTCGACAAATGGCAGTGTTCATAAGACGTTTAAAGATTGGAGTGGTGTGATCTTTTTTGCAAATATTTTTATTGAACTCTAATAGAGGGCAAAATCCAATCATTACAACATTGACATAAAAGAAAAATTGAGACACTAATAGCATCTCAAATTATGGTTGACATGTATACAAAGGACAAAGTTACAGTAAACGTCAGAAAACATCAATAGTGAATTTAGTTAGTTTGCTCATTAGTAACGTTTATCACAGTGGTGATTAACGCATGATTATACAGAAGTAGTAAGGTTGCCTAAACTCTATTTCCTCTTTTCTTGAATAAAAATAGAAGAAAAAGAAAACAGGATAATGTTTTGCTTTTGTACCTTAGTAAATGTACGGTTCAAATCAGCCTCCCATTGTGCTAAGCAGGGAAGGTGAAGTTGTTCTGAGAGTGTATTCAGTAGGAAGTATGTCTTGTAAAGGACCCAAGGAAGCAGGTCAGCATCAGAACAGTACTCTTCAAATGTAGTCAACTGACGGGTGAAGTTTCAAGGGTTGGAGATAGAATGTAGAAAGTGATTGGAAGGGGAGTTGGAAGGGGCCTGAGGTGTTGGTCAACTCTAGGATGGATGGGCCCCGCCCCGCCATGACAAATTTAGAGGCATGGTCGCAGCCCAAGTAATGTAGGGATTGCAAATGTATGGGTTTGTAGGCCCGGTAAGGATTGGGGGTGTCTGAAGATTGGTACCAATGGTGAGTCTTTCAACGTGAGTGTCAGAAGCCATGAAATCAGGCCAAGACAAAAGTACAGTTAAATCACACTTTTTTAATAATAAAAGTAAATCGAACAAAACATAGCCAGAGTTCATGAACCAGAACAGATAGTTAGACAAGCCAAATGTCAGGGAGCCGGAGATGAGCGTAGTAAAACGGCAAGCAGGATCTGGAGTCAAAAGGGATGTCAGCCTCGCAAGTCTTTAACAGGAAAACAGGAGAGTGTCTCTGTGATGTTGACTAAGGTGAAGGCAGAGATCTTCCGGGCTAGACGGCTTGAGTAGGAAGGACTGACAAGTAGGATATTATCAACAGCGGAGTACCTATGGAGAGATAGGAGCTGGCAACTAGCCGACAGTTGAGCGGCCAGCTCAGAGGAGGAGGGGCTGAGCCCAGCCCTGATAATGCCCCCTCCCCCTCGGAGGACCACCAGGCTTGAGGGCAAAACATCTTTAGAAGTCACAGAGGGTGACAGGGGCTTGTCCATCTGTGGATAAGACCCAAGAGCGTTCCTTTGCACTGTACCCCTTCCAATGCACCAGGTAATTTATGCGCCCATGGGAATCAACAAAGGATTGCACTTCATACTCCTCATGGTTCTCAAACTGTACATGGTCAGGACGTGGCCCAGAGGTGGTAAATCGGTTGCAGACCAAAGGTTTTAATAAGGCAATATGAAATACATTCCAAATACACATATTAGAAGGAAGGTCTAATGCGTAAGCCACTGGGTTAATCCTGCGAAGAATACAGAAAGGCCCAATCAACCGAAGTGCAAACTTCAGTGAGGGAACACAAAGTCGGAGGTTTGCGAGATGACAGCCAGACCCTGTCCCCAACCTTGCAAGTCCATGTCGCAAAGCCTCCTGAACTTGTGCCTGTCAGGGCTGGCTTAGCCCTTCCTCCTCTGGGCTGGCCGCTCAGCTGTCGGCTAATTGCCAGCTCTCTTCTCTCTCCACTGTTACCAGCTGTTTCCGATGATGCTCATCTGGCCTGCCTATATAAATATAAAGTACTTCTGTCTCTGTCGGTTTCATGGTTCCTGACAGTACGTGAAGGCCATGAATTTAGAAGATAAAGTCAATCCACTTGTTGGTAATATTTTTTCCAGATTGGATGAGCAAGATCACCGCATGGATCAGTTTGCCTTGGCATTACAAACACTCCTGAATTGCACGGCTCACCTGGAATCCCCCAAGGTGGCTGCTCCGGTACATCCTGATTCGCAGGCCGTCCCTGCTGCTGCGCCAGTCTCTGTGCAGGCACCCGCCTCGAGTAATACCTCTATAAGAGGTATGTCTGTTTCTGCTCCGCTTCCTCAGCGATTTGGGAGCGATCCAGTTCAATGCAGAGGGTCTCTCATTCAGGTTGAGATATACTTCGAAATGCTGCCACAGGTGTTTCCCACGGACAGATGCAAAGTAGGTTTTGTGATATCTTTGCTTTCTGAGAGAGCCTTGGCCTGGGCTAACCCTCTATGGGAGACACAAAAATCTGTTGTCTTGAGTTACCCTCAGTTTGTGGCCTCCTTTAAAAGGGTTTTTGACGTTCCCACACGCTCCGCTTCTGCTGCCAAGTGTCTCATGTCCATCAAACAGAGTACGAGAACTGTTGCCGACTACGCCATTGAATTCCGTACTCTGGCAGCAGAGGTTGCTTGGAACAATGAGGCCCTCATGGCTGCTTTTTCTCATGGTCTCTCGGATTCCATCAAGGATGAGATAGCAGCCCGAGATATACCCACTGAGCTGGAGAGCTTGATCTTGTTTGCCATCCTAATTGACTCCAGACTCAGAGAAAGACTTTCTCTTAAGGAGCGCTTGCGGAAGCCTCCTGTACGTTTGCCTCCGAGCTTTGTAGTCCCACCCATGCCTCCCTCACCTCCCATGCCTCCTGGTACCGAGTTGGTCAGTGAAGATGAACCCATGCACCTGGGTTTCACACGTCTCTCTGCGGATGAGAGAGCCTTTAGGAGGAGGGAGAGATTGTGCCTTTATTGTGGCCAGGCAGGTCACTTTTTGAAGTCTTGTCCTACCCATCCAGGGAACACCCGAGCCTTGAGGTCCTGTCATGGACAGACCTTAGGTGGCGTTGTTTCGTCCCCAGTTATCCAGAAGGATAAGCCCCTGGTTTTGGTCACACTTTCTTGGGCTGAGTCGTCCATCCAGATACAGGCTCTAATCGACTCTGGGGCTGCAGGCCTGTTCATTGATGCTGCTTTTGTTTCGCAGCGGTCGATTCCGCTGCGTGACACTTCACTTGCCATTGAGGCTCTTGATGGGAGACCTTTACAGCCTGCCCATGTGACTCATGAGACGGTTCTGTTGTCCATGGCCGTAGGGGCTCTTCACAATGAGATAATCCAATTCCAAGTTATTTCCTCACCCAGATTTCCACTGGTTATTGGTTATCCTTGGTTACAGACGCACAACCCCTCTTTTGATTGGCTCCGTGCTGAGGTTCTCTCCTGGTCACCACAATGCAGGGAGACATGCTTCCTGAAGGTATCCAAGGTCCTGTGCACCTCTTCCCTCCCCTCCCTGCCGGAGGAGTACCGTGATTTTGGTGATGTCTTTGATAAAGGTCAAGCCGGTAGTTTGCCTCCACACCGGCCTTATAATTGCGCAATTGACCTTCAACCTGGTGCCATACCTCCTCGTGGCTGGGTTTACCCTTTGTCGGTCTTGGAGGATAAGGCCATGGAGGAGTATGTTGCCGACGCACTTTCTTGGGGTTTCATCCGTAAATCCTCCTCTCCTGCTGGTGCTGGTTTCTTCTTCGTGAAAAAGAAGAGCGGTGAACTGAGACCTTGTATAGATTATAGGGTTCTCAGTCGTGTCACGATTAAGAATGCCTACCCTATTCTATTACTGAGTTATTTGACCGCCTCAAGGGAGCAACGGTTTTCACGAAGCTTGGCCTCAGAGGGGCATACAATCTTGTGTGCATTAAGGAGGGCAACGAGTGGAAGACTGTGTTTAATACCAGAACAGGCCATTATGAATGGTAATGCCTTTTGGCCTTTGTAACGCCCCAGCAGTTTTCCAGGAATTTATTAACGATGTCCTCCGAGATTTGTTGCCGTTGTGTGTGGTGGTTTATCTCGAAGATATCCTCATATTTTCCAAGTCCCTGGAGAGCCACCACACAGATGTCTGTCGTGTACTTCAGAAACTAAGAGAGAACAATCTCTATTGTAAACTGGAGAAGTGCGAGTTCCATCGTGAACAGGTTACATTCCTGGGCTATGTCATTTCCACTGCTGGTTTTTCAATGGACCCAGAGAAACTTTCGGCAGTCCTAGTGGCCTCGACCGGTGGGTTTACGTCCTCTGCAGCGTTTCCTGGGCTTTGCCAATTACTATCAGAAGTTTATTCCTAACTTCTCGTCTCTGGTCAAGCCTCTGATTGATATGACCAGAAAGGACGGTAACCCACAGAGATGGTCTCCGGAGTCCATTAAATCCTTTGAGACTCTCAAGGCTGCCTTTGTTTCTGCTCCTGTGTTGGCACATCCTGATCCTATGTTGCCTTTTATCCTAGAAGTTGATGCTTCTGAGACTGGAGTTGGCGCCCTTCTGTCTCCAAGTCCTAACTCTGAGAGCGCTATGCATCCGTGTGGCTACTTTTCCAAGAAATTGTCACCTGCTGAGTGCAATTTCGAGATTGGTGACAGAGAGCTGTTGGCAATCATTTTAGACCTGAAAGAATGGAGACATCTCTTTGAAGGTACCACTGTGCCTGTTCTTATTCTTACTGACCATAAGAATCTTACATTCTTGTTTGAGGCTAAGCGACTCTCTCCCAGAAGGGCGCAATGGGCTCTTTTCTTGTCGAGCTTTAATTACATTGTTTCATTCTTACATGGTACTAAGAATGTAAGGGCTGATGCCTTGTCACGACAATTTTCCTCCTCTTCCAAGTTGGAGTCGGTTCCGGTTCCTATGATTCCTCCTGATCGTATCTTGGCTACGGTTCGCACCAGTCTTACTTCTCCTTTGGGTGACAAAATTCTTGCTGCTCAGGTCCATGCTCCGCCTGATAAACCTTGTGACCGCTGCTTTGTCCCAGAGAGTCTCCGTACTGCAGTGCTCCAGACTTATTATTCTCCCAAGGCAGCTGGCCATCCTGGGAAGAATCAACTCATTTGGGCCATCTCCCAACAATTCTGGTGGCCTAGTCTATGGGCTGATGTTACTGCTCTCGTAGCTGCCTGTCCCGTGTATGCTCAGAGTAAGACTCCACGACACCTTCCAGTGGGCCTCCTACAACCCATACCCAATGGAGAGTGGCCCTGGACTCACCTGTCTATGGATTTCATTGTGGAATTGCCCAACTCCCAAGGCAACACTGTTTTCCTTATGGTGGTTGACCGGTTCTCAAAGATGTGCCATTGTATTCCACTTAAGAAGTTGTCAACCTCTAAGGAACTGGCTTCCATTTTTGCTCGGGAGATCTTTCGCTTACATGGGCTACCCAAGGTGATTGTCTCGGACAGGAGCAGTCAGTTTGTCTCCCGGTTCTGAGAAGCCTTTTGTGCACAGTTGGGAATCCAGCTTGCGTTCTCTTCTGTGTATCACCCACAGTCTAATGGGGCCCCAGAACGAACCAATCAGTCCTTGGAGCAACGTTTCTATATTTCTGACCATCATAACAACTGGTCTGACCTATTACCTTGGTCACAACAGTGCCTTGAATTCTGCCTCCCGATTGTCTCCATTTATGGCGAATTATGGTTTCCAACCTTCCATGTTGCCTGACTCGTTTTTTCCGCAGAGTATTCCAGGGTTAGAGGAGCATCTCCGTGGTCTTCGTTCCACTTGGGTACAAGTCCAGGAGGCTGTGCGCCATGCAAATGATAGGTACAGACTCCATGCTGACCACAGATGCCTGCCAGTGCCTTCCTACCAGGTTGGGGGCGGGGTCTGGCTGTCATCTCGCAACTTCCGGCTTCGTGTTTCCTCACTGAAGTTTGCGCCTCGGTTTATTGAACAATTCTGTATCCTTCGCAGGATTAACCCAGTAGCTTACGCGTTGGAACTTCCTCCTAGTATGCACATCTATAATGTGTTTCATGTCTCCTTATTGAAACCATTGGTCTGTAACCGATTTACCACCTCGGTGCCACATCCTCACCCTATTCTGGTTGAGAACCATGAGGAGTATGAGGTACAATCCATTGTTGACCCACGTAGGTTCCGTGGGCGCATACAGTACCTGGTGCATTGGAAGGGGTACGGTCCGGATGAACGCTCCTGGGTTTCATCCTCGGACGTACATGCCCCTGTCCTCCTCCGCGAGTTCCATAGATGGTTTCCCCTCAAGCCCGGTGGCACTCCGAGGGAGAGGGGTCATTGAGGGGGGAGTACTGTCAGGGCTGGCTTAGCCCTTCCTCCTCTGGGCTGGCCACTCAGCTGTTGGCTAATTGCCAGCTCTCTCTCTCTCCACTGTTACCAGCTGTTTCCAATGATGCTCATCTGACTTGCCTATATAAAGTCTTCCAGCTCATTGCTCCTTTGCCTTCACGTTTGGTCACATCACTAGGAACCATCTCCTGCTGTTGTTTCAAGACTGGCTTGCTGCATCCCTCCTGGCTTCCATCCTGCTTGCAGTTGCTCACCTTGGATCCCTGACGTCTGGACTGGCTGATTACCCGATCTGGTTTATGAACCTTGGACTGGCTGACTACCCGATCTGGCTACTGGACTCTGGCTTGCTTGACTACGCTTTTTCCTATTTACCTTTTTATTTTTATTAACAAACAAGCGTGATTTAATTGTACTTCTGTCTCTGTCTGTTTCATGGTTCCTGACAGTGCCCAAGCTGAACAAAGACCACAGCGATGCTCCTCTAATGCAGAAATACTCTGCGGAACAAATGTGTCAGGCAACATGGAAGGTTGGAAACCATAGTTGACCATAAATGGGGACAATCGGAAAGCAGAATTCAAGGCACTATTGTGAAAAAACTGTGCCCACGGTAATAGGTCTGACCAATTGTTATGATGGTCAGAAATATAGCAACATAGGAATTCCTCCAAGGACCGATTGGCTCATTCTGTGGCCTCACTAGACTGCGGATGATATACACAGAGGGAGGAAAATAGCAAGCTGAATTCCCAACTGTGCACAAAAGGCTCACCAGAACGGTACACAAACTGACTACCCCTTTCCGAGACAATCACCTTGGGTAGCCCATGTAAGCGAAAGATTTTCTAATAAAAAATGGAAGCCAGTTCCTAGAAGTGGGCAGCTTCTTAAGTGGAATACAATGAGACATTTTTGAGAACCAGTCAACCACCATAAAAGTTACTGTGTTATTTGCATTTTTGTGGCGTGACTCAGTGGCAAATAGTTTGTCAAGGAGCCGGGTGTGGTGCTCACCCCGTTCCCACTTGATCTGTGAACCATGTTTAATGAGTATCTCTCAGATCTTTTTTTTTTTTTTCTGAGCTTCTCAGAGTTAGCCTGGGTCACAGTCTGAGCGATCGTTCATTTGTAAGTAACTAATTTGCTAATATCTCTGGCACCTGGAGGAGACTCTCATTAATTCTCCAAAAGCAGGCTCTGGAGGTCGTCTCGGAGAGTGCATATACTAGGGACATAGGGGCATGGTCAGACCATGTTATGTGACCTATAGAGGAATCATATACAGCATGTAGCTGGCCATGCGGAATTCGAAAATAGTCTATTCTGGTATATGTTGGAAGGCTGGCCGCAGGCCAGCCTGTATTTGTGGGAGGAGCCCGGGCACTATTTAGGCATCCCTCCCTGTCTGGGACTGCATCTGTGACTATTTCCGGGTCACGCCATAATTTCCGGTATCGTACTTCCGGTTTGCGTTCCAGCCCTGGTTTCTGCAAACTGCAGCACCAAGCCTATCGTGGCTTGGGTCGGACGGGCAGACGGACAGGCGGGAGGTAGGTGTCGTTGGTGTTGGGGGGTGAGGAAGGATGGCGTTGGTGGCGCTGATGGCGCCGATGGTGGGGTATGTATTTGTGTGGAGGCACATCTGCTTGTTCATGTAAACGTGTGAGGGCATGTCCTCATTCATGAGTGGGGGCACATCCACATCCATGTAGGGGAGCTGCGGCTGGCAGCTGATCCCCCGGTCACAAGTTGGCTCTGTCAGTCTTCAGTTTTTTTTTCTCTTCCTCCCCTTTCTTTTGTGTGCAGTCTGCTTAGCAATGTTCAGTATCAGGGAATATGGCAGTGCCCCGGTCTCCATATGTCGCAGCTGATGCTAGGCGCTTGCACAGTCACACATGCAACATGTTGGTTATCATCGGCTTTGGGTGGTACAGTGGGAGTGGTTCACCATAGCGTTCGCTTGCAATCATGCCTCAGTGCTTGTTTCATTCATTCATTGTTCTAATCACTCATTCAGGTCCTGGGAATGACACATTTGGTTGGTATTCCTTTACATTAAGATTCCATGTCAGTCATGGGTAGACGGGTTTGGGGTGGGGGCAGCTACATCGCTGTCTGGCGGTTATACCACAGGCGGCCGGCCGAGGGTGGAGGGTCATGGGGGGGAGGTTTCGCTTGGCAACCACGGGGGTATTGCAGGGCTGTCAGGTGCATGCAGGGGCGTTTGGGGCATGCAGCACGTTCATTTGTGGGCTCAGTCTGTGGGGGGGGTTAGGTTCCTGGTAGCAGTGGGGGGGGGGGGGGGTGTTTGGTGCATCTGATGGTCGTTCAGGCATTGTACCTATTTTAAGGTTTCACGTTTGTTTCGCAGGTTCTGTTCCTAGCTCAGGCGTTGTCTGATTCTCGGGAAGCTGTGCTTTGCTTTTCTATTATCAGGTGTGTTCAGGGATGGGGGGGGGTGGGGGTTGTCAGGGGGTTTTCGGCATTTCATTTCTCCAGCAGGGTAAGTGATGTGTTTGATTTTCTGTCCATGTTAACTCATGTTAGGTACATCACCTCGCGGGTGATTCGACCATCTTGTCGCAACTTTTCGCAATCAGCAGGCGCGTGTGTTTCTTTCAGGTTTCATGGGTTCTATAAATGGTGCAGGTCAGGTTTCATCTCGTCTTTAGGCCAACATTTCATACGTCATACGTTGCACTTCACTTCATACGCTTATTTCGGTACCCACCACGCTCTGTGGGTATTTTGTAGCCCTGAGTGTCCGTTATTAATTTACCTGTCGTAGCGCCGCAGGTTGCTCAGGCTTACTCAGCACACACATTCAGGTGGGGGGGCGCATTAGGTTTCATTCACGTGCTGATTGTTACATGACTACACCCTTGGTTATGATTAGGTCCGTACTTTCAGGGAGGGGGGTCGGGTCGGTATGTAGTTTCTCATGTTCTTGTGTTTTTTACCACAGATTCATCATGTCACATGTATCTGAGAGTGACAAATTTGCGTTTATTCCTCCATCAGTCACCGGGGGGTCTGTGCACGGCAGCACCCCTTCATTGAGGAGCTGGACGGTGCCCAGGCTCACGGCAGAGCTTCGTCACAGGGGAATTTCTTTTCCAGCTACGGCCAGGAAAGCTGAACTTTTTGGACTGTTGTGCTCTAGCACGGTTCAGCCACTCCCTGATAACAGCATGTCGCAGGTTTCAGTGCAGAATTCACTCACGCAGATTCATGCTTTGTTGAACATGTTATCTACTTCCATGTCTCAGATGAAGGACAGAATGGAGGTGGTGGAAGCGCATGCGGCCAGTGCGCAGGTGCTTCATGTGTCCCCAGCTCCAGTCCTTTCCAGTGCTCTCACAGGTAACGTGGCTGTTTCCTTGCCTATCACAGCTCCGTCTTCTTTGGCAGCTCCCCCGTCTGTGTCACCAGCTCACGTCATTCCTGCTAATTTGAAGAAAGACATCTTGGATGGGACGGATGTGAATCTAGCTTCCTTACTGATTGCATCGCAAGACATCACTGAGAATAAGTCGTATGCTTGCGGTGAGGTGTCAGTTGTGCTGAAAGTCAAAGACCCCAGACTCAATCGCAAACTCAATGTGGCTGAGTTTGTGCTGGCTTTCGGCATTTTCCGTGACATCATTTGTGCAGTCAGTCCGGATGGGAGGGTGGAGTTGGATCTATATCTCCACAAGGTTGTGGATCTGGCTCACAAGTATGGGGGTTGCAGTTTCTATGATTACCACCATTCCTTTTCGGCCAAGGTGGCGGCCACTTGGGCTCAGTTCCAGGTGGTCATGTGTTGGAGCAACGTAGATATGGAGCTTTTTTTGCAGACATTTTGCCAATCAGAAATCCCCGGTATGCAGCTCCTGTCAGTCTTCGGTGCATACCTCTGCTTGGTGTCCTGTGGTTGAGGCCCTGGGTCCGTCAGGGGTTAGCAGACAGGGGGTTGGTGTCTCTTCCACGGGACCTTCAGGCCAGGTGGATAAACTGGGTAGGACCATTCATTTTTAGGGAAATCACAGGTTTGCAACAATTTCAATCATGCTGGCTGCAATTACAACCAGTGTAGACTCTTGCATGTGTGTTCCAATTGTTTTCGTGCTCATCCCAAATCTTCCTGTCTGGTCAAACCATTCGGGACCGCATTACTAAGCCAGGTGAATGTTGCTGCTTTAGGGGGCTATTTAGAGGATCACCCATCCGCGGTGGTTAGGGATTTTCTGTTGAATGGCTTCACGGTTG
This sequence comes from Lithobates pipiens, assembly GCF_037356315.1. NCBI lineage: Eukaryota > Metazoa > Chordata > Amphibia > Anura > Ranidae > Lithobates > Lithobates pipiens. The sequence continues at coordinate 210,422,521 of NW_027507758.1, forward strand.
GTTTCCATACAGGGTTGATCACTTTGCCTATGGAAACGTTTGAATGTAGGAACCTTGTGTCTGCTGACCAACATGTCTCATTTGTTGGGGGTAGAAGTAGCCAAAGGTTTTGTGATCAGGCCTTTTTCATCCTCACCGTTCGGCATGTGGAGGGTAAGCCCCATTAGGGTTGTGTGTGGCAAATTTTCAAATAAATACCGTCTCATCTATGATTTGTCAGCTCCTCATTGTTCACTCATCCCAAGCATTAATTCACTGATTCCTTCTGAAGAGTTTTCTTTGAAGTATTCTTCTGTAGATTCAGCCATTCAGCTCATTCTTCAGTCAGGTCAAGAGGCTTGGTTATCCAAGCTGGACGTTGCCGATGCCTTCAAGCTACTCCCAATCAGTGCGGCACTCTGGCAATGGCATGGCATCAGGTGGCGTGACTGCTACTATTTTGCCACAAAATTAACTTTTGGGGCCAAAAGCAGTCCCTATTTGTTCAACATTTTCACCCAGGCTCTCCATTGGATCTTGGGTCATCACAAAGGCTGCCAGGGGGTGGTGCACTACCTCGATGATTTTTTGCTCGTGGAGGATCCTTCCAGGGCTCCTAGGGACCTGCAGTGTCTCATGAGTTTGTTCACAGAGTTAAACGTGCCATTGGCTGTCCACAAAGTGGAAGGTCCCACCAATGTCATACATTTTTTAGGCATCACGCTGGATTTCAGTCGCATGATTGCGAGTTTGCCCAAGGTGAAGCTGGACAGAATTCGTCTGACCATCCATGCGTTTGTCTGTTCTCTCGTCTGTTGAAAAAGGGAGTTGCAGTCACTCTTGGGCATGCTCAATCATGCGATGTGAATCATTCCGCAAGGCAGGGCTTTTGTTTCCAGACTTTTGGCCCTCTTGCCCCTCATCCAGGATGTGGACGCTCGCGTCAGCTTGCAAGCTGACGCACTCGCCGACTTGGTCATGTGGGATCACTTTCTGCGGGACTGGAATGGCAATTTGTTGCTTGTGCCTCAGCCTTCCAGCTCTTCACCCAGGGTGTTCTCTGATGCAGCTGCCTCAGGGGGGTTTGTGGCCATGTGTGGGGTTAAATGGCTGGCCGGTCGTTGGCCTCGGGAGGTGTTCCAGTTGCCCAAATTTGCGCAGACTTTGGCTTTATTTGAAATCTACCCAATTGTGGCTGCAGCTGTCACTTGGGGGCCGGTCTGGACGGGAAGTTCAGTTATTTTTTTCACGGACAATCAGGCCACTGCCAACATCATCAACAAAGGCAGGTCAGGGTCCCTGGCCATCATGGCCTTCATGCGCAGATTGACATGGTTGGGGTTGACTCTCAGGTTCCATTTTCAGGGGGAATTCATCAGTGGGGATTTCAACAGGGCTGCCGATGCATTGTCACGTTTCAAATTCAATCAATTTTTCTTACAGCACCCGGAAGCAGAACGGGTGGGCAAGCCAGTCCCTCCTTTTTACCTTCTCACCATGGACTGACAAGATCCTGGACACAGGCGATCTGTTTGGCCAACGCATCCTTATCCAGCAACACGTTCAAAGCCTACTCCACGGGGTGGAGGAGTTTTCTTAGGTTTATGAGGCAGCATCCTACCAGCAGACCGTGGGATATCAGATCTGTCATGGCATTTGTGGCCTATTGCCACAGTGAGTTGGCTTTGTACGCCGGTACCAATCGAGTCTTATCTCCCAGGCATTCAGCATTTCAGGTCCATCCAAGACCCTGCTAGTCCGTCTATTTTTGCCACTCACCCTCTCAAAGCCTTGTTGAGGGGTGTGCAGAAATCTCAGGGTCAAGCCCGGCTGCCAGGCTGCCCATTTCTGGTCGGATGGTTCGGGATATTTCGGATTTACTTTCGGCATCCCCTTTTGGCGTAGGTCCCAGTCTAGTGATCAAAGCGGCGGTATATTTAAGTTTCTTTGGGTTCCTCAGACCAGGGGAGGTGTCACGGGCCAGCAATCATGCACCTTTCCTCTTCAAGGGTAGTCTTAGCAGGTTCTCGGACCACTTCGCCCTGCAGCTTAACAACAACAAGACCAGGCAGGTGGGTCAGGGTTATGTAGTTAAGTTTTATGGTACCAGCAGCAGGTGGTGTCCACTCCAGGTACTTGATGCGCTTGGCGCATTTTTTGCTGCATCTCCCCCGCACAGCCCTTTGTTATCATTTCCATCCAATCCATTGTCATCCAAACAGTTCATGGCACATGTTAGATTATTAATCGCCAAGTTGGGGTTGGACCCCAAATCATACACGGGCCATTCATTCAGAATCGGGGCAGCATCTGCCACGTCCAAACAGGGGGTGCCCCCTCATATCATCAAGCACATGGGTCGCTGGAATTCCTCCTCTTTTAGCAGGTATATCCCTGATCCGCAGGAAGAAGTCAGCAGTGCCTTCGCCTCTTTGTTAAATGAATCTCGGTTTGTGCAGCACCATTAAACACTCTATTCACCTACCTACATGTCTTTTGCCCTCTTTTCAGGTATACCGACCTACAGGCTGAGGCAAAATGCAGGTCTTAGTTAGGTTTGCTCTCAGGTGTCGAGGAGGGCTCTGATTACAAATCTTATGTGGGGAAGAGTAGCGCGTGCAGTCCTATTCCCCTGAGTGCTGCAGTCTCCAAGCATCAACCAGCTGTGTTCTATGGAGGGATTGAACTATCTGTTTTTGGGAGCCCAGAGGGACAGAGGAAGGGCTGGAGGAAGTGCCCACAGAGGGGTGCAGGGAGACATTAACGTCTCCACCGAGAATTAATTGCCTCTCGGTGTAGAAGTTTCACTAGGGTTTGGTGAATAAAAAAATCCTGATAACCGTTGGGGGCATAATGAGTTGCCATAGTTACCTGTGTGTCACCTATCAGTCCCTTAAGGAACATATAGCGTCTGTCAGGGAATTTTGGACTTGGCTGTTGGATTAGTGGAGTGATACGTCAGAGGATGGTGTCTATGTTTGACTTTCACTTCCTCAAGTGAGTCTCTTGGATGAACATGAGAATGTTCATCAGCATGAGAATGTTTCAGGTCATTCATGAGAATTCTCCTTTTCTTGGGAATGTTGAGGCCTTTCACATTCAATGACGCTACTTTAATACTGTCCATCGTCACCTCCGGGGGAGGAGGGAAAGTTGGGGTAAAGAAAGACAGGGGAGGTAGTAATTAGGGGTGTTAGAAGGGTATAGCGTTAGAACCGAGAACTATTAAACTAAGAGTATATTAGCCGAACATTTCTAAATGTTTAAGTAACAAACTTGTAGCAGTGTACGGTCCCCAAATTACTGGGTGTGCACGATGGCCTACTTGGGGGAGCGATTAGTCAAAGCCCAATAAAGGAGGACCCAACCCTCCCATCCACCCCAGCTAGAGTGAAATAGAACAATAATAAAAAATAAAAAACAGTGGTAAACAAAGAAGCTCAAAGAAGGAACCCGCCAGGTATAGAAAAAAACTCCTATGAAGAGCCTAGTGGTGGTAAGGTCAGTACCCCGTCTGCCAGAGGCAGCCTGCCCACCATCATGAATTCTAGCAGGGTGTGTAATCAGACCTGCTAATCTGCAATCCCCCTGACAATTTCAATGTAGCGGCACCCGGTTCTCATCGGGAGTTACCCCACTAGGATAAAGTTATACATCAGTAGCATTGAACCTGCTCAAACAGGACACAGTGACTATACCCTAAGTGATGCCCTCTCCTCCACCAAACGGCACCATCCAGAGTCCCACCCATCCAATAGGGGGCAGGTATTCCATTGGTTGCCCAGGATGACAAGGACGTCAAACAATAGAAAGCCTGGGGGCGTGGCCTGCTGCGGACCGGGATGGCTGCCTGAGATCCGAGCTCCGCTCCATGGCCTGGATACCGGCAACACGAAGCGACTCTCCTCTCCCCAGCCCACACCACCGGAGCGGGGAAGGACCAGGGACGAACGGGGCATGTCGAAATCGCGGTATAATCCGCCCAAACCCCGCCGCTTAACGGATTTTTATCCGACAGCCGCCGCCATGCAGAAGGCCCAAGATGGCGCCGACCACCTCAACACGCAGCACGCTGCCTCCGCGACCTCGCTGGGCCATCACACTGCACTGCACTCAGCACAGGAGGACGCTCTGGATGTTTGCAGAGATGTCATGGACACTCTTCCTCCCCCGGTGGAGCCCCCAGGTGACCCCATGGCGGACAGAGGTAAGAGACTGGCTACCTCCCCAGCACATTCCCCAAACAAAGCTCCACATGCCAAAAAGCAGCTTTGGTCTGCAGTTGTGGCCGGGACACACACCTCTCACTCTACCCCCTCATTGGCGGCCATGCCTGCCTCAGACAGCACAGTGTCTGAATCCACATTGAAGAATATGCTTCTTACATTGCAACAAGACCTGCACAGGGAGCTACAGATCTCCATCTCCCAGATGCATGACCGCATTGATTGCATTGAGGAACGCACTGACGCTCTTGAAGAAAATCTTCAGGATTACTCTAAAGCACACAACGAAATGCTAGATGTGCAGGACCACCATACGGAAGAACTCCGACACATAAAAATGAAACTGGCCGATTTGGAAGACCGATCCAGGCGAAATAATATTAAATTTAGAGGTATTCCTGAATCGGTCATGCCATGCGACCTGACCCCATACTTGCAACAACTCATCTCGTCCTTACTTCCTCGCCTGACCGCACGAGACATGATCATAGATCGGGCCCATAGAATTGCAAAACCATCACGTCTCCCAGATGACGTCCCCAGAGATGTTCTGGCCCGTATACATTTCTTCCAGGTCAAGGAACAAATAATCTCTTCCGCACGAAACCTGAAGTCCTTACCGGCCCCTTACACTTCCATTAAGCTCTTCACTGACCTGTCACCGGCCACAATGGAGATGCGTAGGGCATTCTCCCCGCTAACCTCCATCCTCCAACAGAAAAATATAACATACAAATGGGGCTTCCCTACCAAACTACTGGTCACCCATCAGCAGAAAATTGTCCCAATCCTCAACCCAAAAGATGGATATAAAAAATTGACCAATTGGGGCTTCCTCCCTCTTCCCCCGGGAGGCACGGATCAGTCTAACTCCTCCGGCCCACCCTCTGGACCCACCAGACGTGCCACGACCAAAATGGCGGAAAAGACCTGACTATGCTAATACCCCAGTTCCCCTAGAGCTGTCATATCCAGCCTGGGCACTATACCTTCTGTTTCTTCCCTCCAACCCCCAGGTTATTAGTGTGCTGCGCACATATTTTTTGTGATATTTCTCACTGTTATACATTGCTATATCTTATTATATACCAGTTCATTGACATTTTTATTTCTTGTATTTGTGACTGTTTTCTTTTTTTTGCTTACTCAACCTCTCTGTTCTTTCTGCTTGGTATTCATTGGTTGGTGTGATCTTTCTCCGCTTGCTTGCATCTCCCTGGCCAAACGCTTATCATGTCTCTCACGATCACCTCACTAAATGTTAAAGGCCTCAATTCTCCTTTTAAGCGTAATCTACTATGGAAGGAAGCACTGGGTCAACATGCAGATATCCTTTGCGTCCAAGAGACACACTTCTCTAAATCCAAACCACCCCAGTGTAGCAACAAGAAATACCCCCACTGCTTCTTTGCTAACGCCCCGAAAAAAAAGAGAGGAGTTATGATTGCTGTGAGCACTAGCATTAACTTCACGCTACACCATTGTGAATGCGATGAAGATGGCAGGTTCATCATCCTCTCAGCCACCTTTGACAGTCGCCCTCTCACTCTGGTCAATATCTATGCCCCTAATGGCGCCCAAAGAAAGTTTTATTCCACCCTCCTCTCCAAATTAGCACCCTACAGATCTTCCCCTCTGCTAATCTGCGGGGACTTTAATGAAATTATTGACCATACGCTAGACACTACCAGTCTCTCAAGATGCAGGCCCTCAGCCTTGGCCTCTCTCCTTCAACGAGAGGACTTATATGACGCCTGGAGATGCATGCATGATTTGGAGAGAGATTACACCTTCTTTTCCCCCCCCCACCAGTCTTACTCTCGTATCGATTTATTTATCACAGACAAACATTTACTCCAGTCTATTGAATCCTCCCACATAGGCACGATATCGTGGTCCGACCATGCTCCGGTCACGGTTAAATTGGCTTCCCCTTCTCAAACGCCCAAACACACAGTATGGAGGCTCAACACCTCCCTCCTTAATGATCCTAACTCTGAAACTGCAATACGATCCGAGATTGAGACTTATTTCCAGCAAAATGTCAACTCAGTTTCTGATCACTCCATAGTATGGAATGCACATAAGGCTTGCCTACGAGGTCTTTTTATTAAACTGGGCTCCCAGGCAAAGAAAAAGCACTCACGCATTACAGAGTCCCTCCTGACTAAAATCAGGTCCCTAGAATCCACCAACAAGAAATCCCCATCGAAGACCGTCTCCTCGGAACTCAAAAACCTCCGACTCCAGCTTAGTGACCACCTTCGTAAAAACTTCGACTACTACATTAAAAGACTACGCCTGCTGACATACTCAGCAGCCAATAAACCAGGGGCCTATATGGCTAGACACTTCAAAAAGCAACTAGCTAACAAAAAAATCACACACCTCACTAACTCCCAGGGCAGACGCATGACTAACCCGCTAGATATTGCAAATGAATTTGGACTTTTTTACACGAAACTGTACAACCTGTCAGACTCAGACCCGCTTCCACCCCCCTCCCAACACGACATTGCCAACTTCTTATCCTCTATCTCCCTCCCTTCTCTATCCCCGACACAACTCAAACAAATGGAAGTTCCTTTTACACACTCCGAGATCCACAAATTGATCCAAAACCTCCCATTACATAAGGCTCCAGGTCCCGACGGACTTCCTAGTGAATATTACAAGCGGTTTTCCCAACTATTAGTCCCCCATTTATGTGATATGTACAATCAGTTTGCCACCACAGGAACACTGCCGAAAGAATCCCTTGATGCCTTGATAGTCACCATCCCCAAACCAGGTAAACCCCCGGACAATCCAGGTAACTACCGCCCTATCTCCCTTCTCAACACTGACACAAAACTGTATGCTAAATTACTCGCACAACGACTATCTTCTGTTATTCCCCAACTCATACATCCTGATCAAGTCGGATTTGTGCCTGGCAGGCAAACATCCGACGGTACTAGACGGTTTATCGACTTGATACAGTGGACGGAGCATGCTGGAACGCCTTCTCTGCTTCTGGCACTAGACGCAGAGAAGGCGTTCGACAGGGTGTACTGGCCCTATATGGAGGCAGTCCTCCACAAATTCGGAGTGTCTGGCACATTTCATAAAGCGATAATGGGTCTATACTCCCACCCCTCGGCACGCATCTGGACATCGGGAATAGTCTCCCAACCTTTCCAAATCACCAACGGCACCAGACAAGGGTGTCCACTATCCCCACTGATTTTCGCCCTAGTGATGGAGCCGTTAGCACAAAAGATAAGATCAGACCCAAAGATATCTGGAATAAAAATCGGAGATACTAACCACAAAATTGGCCTTTACGCCGATGATGTAATCATAGCCCTGACCGACCCCCTCTCCTCGCTTCCTGCGGTACACGCGGTCCTAGATCAATTCAGTAGAATATCCATGTATAAACTGAATCATAGCAAATCCCTTATGCTGAACCTTGGTTTAGACCCGCATACGTCTAAATCAATCTCCTCCACCTTCCCCTTTGCCTGGGCCCCGAACTCTTTTCTCCCCTACTTGGGAATTCATTTGACATCCCCTAGTCATCTACTACTTAGAACCAATCTCGAAGACCTCGTGGGCAAACTTACTAGCCTCATCAAAGACCTGAGCCGAATTCCGGTCTCTTGGGCTGGAAGGATAGCTCAGGCTAAAATGTATCTGCTGCCTCATATCCTATATTTTTTTCGAACCATACCCCTCCCAATGACGCAACACCAACTCAAGAAACTTCAAGGGATTATAAACGGCTTCATATGGCAACAGAGACGTCCTAGAGTTAAAAAATCTATAGTCCTGACTCCAGTTCAATCTGGAGGACTAGGGGCACCCAATGTCCAGGCCTACTACCGAGCCTCCATTCTAGACCAACTGAAAACCTGGTGGTCGGATAATTGTCATTCAAACTGGAAACAGATAGAATCAACCATACTGGACGTGAGCACTAAGCTTCTGCTTGCAGCCATCTGGCTTGAGCTCCCTCCCCTGCGTTACCCACTTGATACCATCACGGCCTCCAGGAAAACATGGTCAGCGTTAGTACAATCAACGAATGGGATCTCGATGGAGACCTTGCCTAAGCTACCCCTTGATGCACTTCGACTTCTCTCCCCGGATCTACCCCTCTCAGAATGGACAAACCGAGGCCTAACTTACCTTGGATCGCTTTTTGAAGGCTCCACCTTGAAAACCTTTACACGTCTCATGGAACAATACGAACTGCCCAAACAAACCTTCTTCCTCTACCTAAGGATCAGGTCTATGCTCTCCAAAATGCGTTACTCATCCTTGGACACTCTGACGCATCCCCTACTCACGCATTACAATCTTGAATCTCCCAAAAGCAAAGGGATTTCGGTGATATACAAACTCCTTACCGAACCTCACTCGGATCTTCTTTCCTCCAGCATGAAATACTGGTCTCCTCTTACAGACCAACCACCGACACAGCTACAATGGCAGAAAGCCCTTCTACTTCCACTACGTTTATCCCGTTGCATCAATCACTGGGAATCCATGCAGAAACTATTCCACAAATGGTATTTTACCCCTGAAAGACTTGCCAAAATATACTTGAACACCTCACCCAAGTGTTGGAGGAACTGCGACCAGATCGGCTCTTTACTACATGTCTGGTGGGAATGCCCTCTATTGAGAAACTACTGGAACAAAGTCAAGAACTTAATTCTCTCACTCTCTGGAGTAACCCTTCCTCTATCCCCATTGGACCTTCTACTAGGACTTCACATCCCTGCCTGGCCTAACCACCTTCGCACTCCGGTTACCCACATACTTATTGCAGCCAGACTTGCCATTGCGAGAAGATGGAAAACAGCCCTCCCCCCCACATTGGAAGAAGTCATTCAAATCCTTAACCAAAACTTTCAGATGGAACATTATTTTGCCAAAGCTAACCATTCCACAAGTCGTTTTCGCAAATCCTGGGAGCTCTGGATTACTAATCCAAGGAGTACTCCTTTACTATGATCACACCCATCGTTTATATCTTATTAAGGACTTATTTGCTCTTTATGTTCGGCGATAAATGACTAACCCTAGTCGCATATGTAACTGTGCCCCTTTACCTCTCCCCCCCCCCCCCATCTTTACTTTTCTTTTCTCATTCCTTTATGATCGTTTGAATACCTTGCATTTATTATTATTTCTGTTTATATTCACACCGGGATATGCCCAACTGGTGATGTCTATGTACTTCTTCTTTTTTGTTTCTCTCTCAGTAATTGCAATAAACATTAAGTTTAAAAAAAAAAAAAAAACAATAGAAAGCCTGTTAGTTCCTGTCAGTCTGTGGGGGGGATGACCCCTCACATCATGTCGGCAGAGCACATCAGCTGACATTGGTGCTAGATAGGCACACACCCCGCCCCTCCCCTCCCCAAAAGCAGGAGGAAGGAGAAGGGAGGGGGGAGAGGGCCCCCCCCCCCACCAGCAAGCCCCACACAAATCACATTTTATAATCACATGTTAATGGTTCTATAATAAAGTAATGAGATCTTCATGCAGACAATATAACGTGAAAGTGATCAGGGCATGCAAGCATAAGACAAATATAACAATAGATTTCTTGTTGCAGTGTAGGACACTGGGGAGACATTACCCATATATCTCGACACTGGAACTGCGGATCCACAATGTACGATGAAGACAATATAGTTTCCTGGTATCAGATGGGTGGCAGGTCCCTCAGTGTAGAAGTCTGATCAAAGTGCAGATCAGCAATACCACAGGGAGGGAGAAAACATTTGGGGATAGTACCTAGCAATTGGGTATTCCCGGTTCAGTGGAGAACATACTACTACTGGTGGGACTTAAAAAAAATAAAAATATGACAAGGCACACAGATTGACAGATCCATTATTCAGGGTGAAAAAAAAGGGCAGCATTCTGATTTTGGGTGAGCATCAGTTAACTCAGTGTAGAGGCCGATCCAATAGCAGATCTGCAACGATACCTGAAGGGGAAAAACATTTGCGGATACTACCCAGCAATAAAGTCCTGACTGAGAAGAGGTTTGGACATGCAGGGAGTGGTGCATGCAAGCAGGAACCGGGACAGTGCGTGAAACCAGCACGCTGCAGGTGCAAGAGAGCAAAGTGTGGCGTGTAGCTACATATCAGAACAAAAAGGATGGTGGATGCAAGTAATAGTCATATATAGAGCTGATTATGACTCACGCAGTCACTCTGGGGATTGTACACTAGAACGGCGGTGACTCCTCTGTGGTCTGGGCTGGTAGCTTCCGCCAGACATGAGGGTGCCTTGAGATGAAGGACAGCCAGTTTGGAACTGTTGACTAGTATTTATGATTATGTGCATACACCTCAATCATTGTAGTAGTATGGACATATACATATCTAGATCTGAGAGATCTTGTACAAAAGAGGTATTTCAATCAGCAATACACATTTATTTATAGGGTTACATAATATATACAAATTACACACCAGACAGTATTTACAACACAATGTACAGTGTAGGTCCCCTGGCTTAAATGATATTTACAAATTACTCACAGAACCATATTTACAATACAATATAAGGTGCAAGTTTAGAGTTAGATTACCTGTTAACTTCAGGTCAGCCCATGGTGACTGCCGTGTGTTCCCACACCAGAGTGAGTTGGCTTGCTCACAAAGCATTATATCCCCCCTTACTTTCTGTAGTGTGGCTAATATAATTCTCCCTAATTGGTCACTGTACCTAGTAAATGTATATTGGGAACAGCCTGATTGGATGAGAAAGCTGTTGTTTACTTCCCAGGTGAGATGTTATCAGGGAAAACAAAAGGCCAAGCTTTGAAGTTGAACTAATTACAGTAACACCAACACAACACTCAATACTTTAAATATATATTTCCCTCTAACGGAAATATATTTCTAATTACAATATTGTACAGGTATTAATGGAGATTTCACATAAACTCATAAGGCTACAGATGGCCCCTTGTGGCCAGTTGAGAATATGAGACTCGGCCACACATAGAATAATGGTTTATGTGCAATCTTCTTTAATATTTGGAACGTTTGGCTTTGCCCTCTGAAATGAAATAAAACTCTTTGAGAAGGAATAAAAACTTTTAAACTCTCCATCTCTACAGTTCACATTTCTGGATCCCAGTATCGGTAGTCATCACTTGTTCTGGATGTGATAAGTCTATAATAAAAATCATAGGATACAAAACCCACCAAAAAAAAAACACGAAGGAAAAAAAAAAAAAAAACATGAGGATCCTTGTTCTCCACCGTCCAATAATAATAGTGTGAAAGTCAATAATGTCAATCTGGTCATGTTGCCCTTGCTTCTGGGACAGCCTTCCCTGGTGATTCCTGTTGGATATCGCATACAGTACTGGCCTTTGGACCAGCTTTCCAGGCTAAGATTATACTTTTTTAATGTGGACAGAGGTAGAGAAAGAAAACCACAAGTACATTTGAGACATACGCATTCAAATTAATGCTTGTCTGGTAAGTCTGAGCAGTAAGGACCTTTTATTAGAATTGCCATAGATATACTGTGACATACTAATGAGACCTCTTTCTCAGTGACATGTGTAACAATTTGGTTACGCCCTTCAGCCAGGTGTCTGATTTCCATCCCCCATCTTTCTTCCTCCATTGTCACATGCCTGCAAGTAACTCTGCCCTTCTGCTGAATACCACTGTGTGTCTGTGTATGACCCTTCAAGTGTCCAGGGGGATCTTGTTGCTATCGCAACTCACCACTAACTCCTTTTACTGAAGCTGTGTTCAGTGCTGGTGCCACCTTTGGGCATATAGGAAAGCGAAGAGGGCGGGGAGGGACTCCTGCGTGCAGCGTGTAAAAGTTTTCTGGTTTCTGTGGAACGTGACCGAGAGGGGGGAGGCCCATCGGTAGGTGACATCAAGCCTCCTGGCCAAATCCAAGCATGGGTGAAGTAGAGCCCAATGTTGCAGTGTTGTTTTGGAAAGCTCCGGGAGGATTTTGATAGGCACACTGCAAACTCAAGCTCCGTCGCCTTGTGGTTATAGTGGTGCACCCGGCAAATCACATTGCAGAGTCTGGATGGGTCATTTGAGGCCCTAATGCTCTTTAGATCCAGTCCAGTTCAACGCACTCTGGGAGATTTACCCCCTCTGGGCTCTTAAATATAGCAATTGCCGTGTTTGCTAGATCTTCCACTCCCATGGGGTTCCAGCAAGCCTCAGAGCCACAGGTTGTTATGACGGCTTCCGGTCCCCTATAATCTTCCAAATGTAGTTGCAGGGTCACCGCAGTATGTGTGGGATCCTTGGAGAGATTCCAGGGCAGCCACTTGTTGTTCTAACAAAGTCTATAAGAGAAGGCTTGTACGTCTGTTTTGACTGCTCGAAAGCTCCTTTCTGTGAAATTCCTCTACTCGTCCAATAAGGGCTTCAATGTCAGCCTTAGTTGGCAGGGCCTGTAGTAGTGATTTTAGCTCGGCAGGTCAGGGGCAGATGCGGCGGGTTCGAGAGGAATGTGGCTAGGATGTCAGGATAGGCTGCCAAATTCTGGGAGGCAGCAGGTGAAGCGGGAGAGTCATACGACTCCGTGCTTTCTGTAAGGAGGCCGTGTGGGTCCACCATCATGACTGACAGGGTGTCCCCCAGTCCGCCATCATGGGTGATGGGGTGTACGCCAGTGAAATCTGAAAGAACCACTGAATCTCACCATCGACGGGAGCTGCCTTAAGCCACATACACACTATCAGTTTTTCTGCTGAGTTTTTCCTTCAGATTTACCAAAACCATATAATATGAGGTCAAACCTTAGAAGTTTCAATTTGTATGCAATCAGGCAGGCCCTTCCACTACATGGTTTTGGTAAATCTGAAGGAAAAACTCAGCAGACAAACTGATAGTGTGTATGGGGCTTTAGTGGTCTTTGTATTCTTCTTGGCTTTCTTCTTCTTGGATGAATGCATAGCTCATTAAATGTAGCTGAGTTAGCTGGGTGTAAAGGGCAGTCAGGAGCTCACCAGAGACACATCTCTACTCAGCAATTTGGTCAAACTCCCATTGTTTGACAAGTAATTCTGTGATATAGAATGTGTGTTACCATTAGGAAGAATGACCACTTAGCAGTTTAGAATATAACATATCACATCTCCCACAGGCAAAGTGCTGCAAAGTGCCTGTGTGTGATGGATCGTCACGAGTCACAAGAGTAAAGTGGCTCCTGACCAAGCGATGCCTAATGCCGCATACACAACGATCGGATAAAGCTCTGATGGTTTTCCCAAAGGAATTCAGACCGAATTCTGCTCAAGCTGTCTTGCCTACACACGGTCACACCAAATTCTGATTGTTTATAACGCATTGACGTACAACACATAGGACACAACTAGAAAAAGGAAGTTCAATAGCCAGTAGCCAATAGCTTCTGTCTCGTAGTTGAATCTGAGCATGCGTGATTTTTGGCGTGTCGGAATTGCATACACACGATTGGAATTACCAATAGAAAGTTTTTCCGTCTGGAAAATTGAGAACATGCTATCAATTTTTGTCTGGCGGGAATTTGGACAGCTAAATTCCGATGGAGCATACACACGGTCACATTTTCCGATGAAAGGCTCTCATCTGTCTGTATAAGAGATGCTAAATGTGATTTCAGGATAAGGTTTAATGTATTTTTTAACAATGCCATCTGCCGCTAGCAGTGGCCAAAATTTGGCCAAAACATCCCTTAGCTGGGTATGTTGTCTTGAATATTGGGTAGTTACTCTCACGTTTTGTTCAGTATTTTTGGATTTATAAGAAGAAATAAGATTTCTTCTTTCCTGCTTTGAAGGCTTTATTGTATGCCTTAAGAATAATGTGACTGTAATACCTGTTTTTTAATCTGGTATATAGTGTTTTTGTTATCTAATGTACAATTTGTTCTGAGTCTTCTGTACTGACTGTACGGAATACTTTTGAGTAAGAACTTGGGTTGTGCGTTATTGGCATGCAGGATGGTGTTTCTTGCAGATGACTTCCGATATAGTGAGAAATATAGGTCTCCATCCTTATTAGAAATTTTCAGATCTAAATAAAAATATTTTACATTGGTCACAGTCCATTGTATATTTTAAGCTAAAACTATTAACAGATAAGATGTCCATAAATTGCATAAGCTTATCCCTGGTGCCAGACCAAAATAATAAAACATTGTCAATATAGCTATGCCATGAAATGACGTGCTGTAGTAGATTGGACAGGTCTTCAAGTGCAAATTGCTCTTTCTTCCATTCCCCCAGAAACAGGTTGGCATACGATGGGGCACACCATGTCCCCATTGCAACCCCCTGCACCTGGCGGAAATGGGAGCAACTAAACATAAAAACATTATGAGTAAGGATGAATCTAAGCAATTCTAGAATGAACTGGTTGTAATGGTAGGCCAACTGTCCCCTCTCTTGCAAAAAATTCCCTAGAATCTCACCTCCTCTGCTGTGCTAAATAGCATTGTAAAGACTTTTGATGTCTATAGCCACCAACCAGGTGTTTATAGGGCCATGCATACCATTGAGAGTTTCAAGGAGATCAATGATGTCTTTGATGTTTGAAGATAGAGACATTGCGTGTGGACGAATATATTTGCCCACAAGGGAGCTTGCATTTTCAGTTAAACTTTGGCAGCCTGATAAAATCAGTCCACCAGCAGGTTTTAATATCAATTTATGTATTTTGGGCAATGCATATAGGGTTGGAATTCAAGGTTCTTTGGTGTTTAAGTAATCCCAAGTTTTTTTATCGATAAGGCCTTTTTGGTAGGCTTTCAAAATTAGAGTAATACTTATGGTTAAAATTCTCAATTAGGCTTTTTAAAAAGGGGTCGATACCAGTCTTTATTCCTAAGACTTGTCCAGGCACATAGTTTCATAGTTCCCAACATTCATGATAACCACATTTCCCCCTTTATCTGCCAGTTTAATCATGATCTTAGAGTTATTCTGAAGAGATTTTAGAGCTTGCTTATGTCCTATCAATACATTTGTTGGCCGTTCTGTTGCTAAATTATTATTATTTTTTTCAATTTCTTTGATAGTCTGTTGAACAAATGCCCAAATATTGTTTTTTTTACTGAGTACCAGAATAGCCCTTGACTTAGGCCTGAAGGATGTAGGTGGGGGAAAGATGACACTGGGAACACAGATGCCACCCAAGGGGGGATATAGGGGTGCGTCAGACCCAGTACGGTCCTCCTCACACAGCTCCGTCAGGTCATCAATGGCCTGAAGTTCATCAGCACTAAAATTGTGTGCCCCAGAAGAGTTACTAGGAGAGATGTGCTCAACCTCAGAAGAACTGTCATATTAAACTTTATAAATTAGCCTCCTTGCAAATGCATCTTTGATTATCTGAAATTTGTCAGCATCAATTTGTGGGCAGCAGGTTAAACCTAATTTTAGTACCTCAACTTCGTCAGCAGATAAAGAGATAGAGGAGAGATTAATAATCTCTAACTTTGTGTCTCCATATTGTCCCTTTGGGGTGAGATAATTGGTATGGAACTCGCAGAGTGATCTGGTGTCTTCACCAAAAAAAATGGTGCTAGATTGGGATCAATAGATTGAGTGTTGTTGGAGGATAAAGAAAGGTTAGGATCACTTCTGTAGCCATGAGAGAAAAAGAGGAAGATGGAGCTTGTGTCAGTGCCGAATTGAGAAACGGTGCAAGTGCGATATTTTATTTATTTAATTTTTTGTGAAAAAAGAACAAAAAATATCTCTGTAAATTTTCTCCTTGGTGTGCTATAATCCCAGGCATATAATACAATGATATTCCCGTGCTACCAAATGTGTGTGTTTTTTAACAATATGCTGCAAGACTGAAGGAAATATCAGAACCCAGAAAATATATAAAGTGAAGGTAGTGCTGCACTATGAACCTAAATACTGTGCATAATAAAGTGCAAAGGTGCTCAATAGGGGTGCACCAAATGGGTTTTTTGGTGCTGAAACCGATACCGAAAATGAAAAATACACTAGGCCGAAAACTGATACCGAAACAGCACCGAAACCAAAAATGGCTTTATATATATATATATATATATATATATATATATATATATATATATATATAATGATTTATGTACAATTGTCTTATATTATTATTCATTATAGTATTCATATTCAACTGAATCATTAATTTTATGAATAAAAGAATAGTCCAGTAATGTAAATAACAGTACTTTAATAAAGCAACCCAAATTGAACAGTGGACACAGAAGATAAAATCATAAAATCAAATAAAATACAAAATTATAAATGAAAGTTACTACAGCATATCCTGCAGTGCAGACTGCAGTCAGTGCACATTGAACCATAACAAAAAAAAAAAAATAATATGAATAATATAAAAATAAAATGACTAAGACTAAGTCTAAGAAGACTTAAAGTCTTAGACTTTATTAATTTTCAACTTAAATCAGAAGAACTAGTAGTAATTCAGTTCTCTCTCCCTAAGGTGTCAGCGGCTGCATGTGCGATAAAAGTGTATGTATGTATATGTGGGTTACATACATAGTCATACAGTAGACCACACTGTTTTCCGGCCCCCGGGTATGAGTGGAGACATCCCGGAACACAGACTAGGCTACAGTCTGGTCTACAGCAGAGGTGCTCAGCCAATCACAGAAAGCAAGCAATGTAGACTAGTCTGTGTTTCTGGAAGTCTCCATCCATATCTGGAACACAGTGTGGTATAGTGTATAGTACTGGAGTATGTAGACAGCCACAGATACAGAACATACAGTTTTGCACATGCAGCGGGCTGAAAGTTTAGGGAGTGTCACGTACCTTCTAGTAGCGAGCCCGGATTGCGGAGAGAGGCCTCCCTTACGACTCCCACTACCGGTTTCCTGGCAATGTAACAGGGAACACAGGAGTAAGGAGGGGTACAGGTGCCTGGCAGGATCAACAGATGGGTAGGATGGGTAGGCAAGGTTCAGTGGAGCAGGTAATCACAGTGAAGGGATCAGCAGGTAGTTTATAGCAGACACACAGTTCAAGGAGCAGGTAACTTGGCAATAAGCAGTGCAGGAAAGCAGGCCACTTGTAGCAGGTGAACAGTGTAATATACACAAGTGCTTGCAGCAGATAAGCAGTCAATATAAGCAGGCACTAGGAGCAGATGGACAGTGCAATACTAGCAGGTTACTTATAGCAGATGACACAGTTCAGTATAAGCAGGTGACTTGCAGCAGATAGGTAGTTCAATATGAGCAGGCACTTATAGCAGATGAACAGTTCAATACTAACAGATCACTTGTAGCAGATGGCACAGTTCAATATAAGCAGGTGACTTGCAGCAGATAGGTAGTTCAATATGAACAGGCACTTATAGCAGATGAACAGTTCAATACTAACAGATCACTTGTAGCAGATGACACAGTTCAGTATAAGCAGGTGACTTGCAGCAGATAGGTAGTTCAATATGAACAAGCACTTATAGCAGATGAACAGTTCAATACTAACAGATCACTTGTAGCAGATGACACAGTTCAGTATAAGCAGGTTACCCTTTAGCAGACGGATGGTCAGAGCAAGCCGGATCGGATACCAGACAGGAACGAAGTACAAGGGAACAGGCAGGAGAATAGTCACAACAAGCCGAGGTCGGGTGCAGGCAGATAGCAGATAGGTCACAGGCAGGCCGGGTCAAACGGGAACAAACAATACGGATCAGGTCTCACAGATATAACGCTGTAGAGCAGACAGCAAAGACTGTTGGCAAGAAGCTGGTTTAAATAGGCCGTTTGGCGCCAATACGGACGCACGCACGCGACCGTGCGCGTGCCCGCGCACGCGCACCTGTGTACGAACGTAAGGGCGTTCGTACGATCGTGCGTACCCGTGGCGATCGTACATCAGAAGACCTGGAGGACAATCTCTTCGTGAGATTTTCATGACAGGGAGAAACATAGTTTGGCCCAACAGCAACAAACTATGTATGTGCGTACAGTACTAAAGCTGGAGTTCTCTCTTAAATTTAAGAAGTGCAAAAAACTGTAGAAGAACCACAATTAACAACCAACTAATGGCAGTATGGCACAACTAGACAATTGGAACATACTGGTAGTCAGTCATACTATGTTGTATGTTCCAATTGTACAATAGCACAGTCCAATGCCAATTCATTTACTATGTTCAACAACATGGTAAATTAATTGGTCTGTGCTACGGATTTATAAATATATTTCAGTAAAGGTTGCAGATTTCGCTTTAAGAACAAAAGTGGCTCAGCTTTCTCACAGGAGAGACAGTTTCTCTTCTTGTCAAGAATATGAGATGCTAGACTGAATAGTCTCTCACTCTCTGTACTGGTACTTGGGGCAGATAAATATCTGCGTGCAATCTGTGCAAGCAAAGGAGAACGTTGTTTGTTGATGCGCTAGTACGCAAGGGGATTGTCACTTTTGGCGATAGGCTGTTCAGCTAAATAAATGTCCAGCTGTTGGGTAGCTGCACTTGTGGCACTGCTATGGACAGGGGTGCATTCATGTAAAATTTCTTCAAACATATCAGATATGGAGGGAGCGTGTTCCTCTTCACTTGTATGCAGCCGTTTCTTCCCACTTTCCTCTGTGCTACACCTCAAAACTCCTTCGCCAGATGCTTTCACCACCTCCATTTGTGCCTGTATCTTTTCCCGTGCACACTGCTTTTTCTCAACATTAAAATAATTCTCTTTAAATTGAGGATCTAGAACTGTTGCAATGCAGTACAGAGGGTTGGACTCAGTGTCTTGAAACTGGTTGGTAATGGCCTCCAGTAGAGTGGTTTTAGCTGTTTTTACGCCATGGTCTGTTTCTATCTCTTTTCCTAGCAGACGCTTCAGTGTTGCAATCAAGGGAATATCTTCAGAAATGGAAGCATTAGTTGAGCTTATTTCTTTTGTTAACTGTTCAAATGGAGATAGAAGAGACCAACTATTTTCAACTATCATCCACTGATGTGCGCTCAGTGTTGCCAGCAGCTCGTAATCTGCAATATATGCAGCTAAAACACGCTTTAGTTCAAAAAGCATATAGTAGGTGCTGTTCCAACGAGTGGCTACATCTTGCTGCAGTCATTTCGGTGGCATTCCAAACTGTATCTGCAAAGCTTGTAATCTGGAATAAGCAAGCGGAGAATACTTAAAGTGACCCACAATTTTTCTTCCTTTTGATACAATATCAGATATGGTGCGCTGACTCAGCAATCCTTCATTCACAGCCAATTGCAGCGCGTGTGCCATAAACGGTATGCTTTTAAGTTCACTGTCCTCCATTGCCTTTGCCATGTTCCACGCATTATCTCGGACAATCAAATGCACTTCAGACTTCTCAATGTGCCAAGTGTCAAGCATGGATTTTAAAGTGTCAGCTATTGCTGCTGCAGTATGTGATCCAACAAACTCACGTGCGTTAAGTAGGATGTTTTGCAATTGAAATTTGTCATCTATCCACTGCGCTGTCAGGCTAAGCATGCTCGTTGGACTGACGTCTGAACTCCAAATGTTGGCAGTAAAACTGATTGGTATGATGTCGGTAGTCATGAGCTCTTGAACGTGTTTTCTAACACTGCAAAACAATTCAGGTAGACGGGTATCTGCAAAGTTGCGTCTGCTTGGTAGTGAGTAACATGGCTCCATATGTTGCATGAGCCTACAGAATCCAATGTCCTCCACAACAGAGAATGGCTGGTCGTCTAATGCAATAAATTCCATAATTTTATCTGTTATGGCACAAGCTTTGGGACTGTCACTTGCAAATTTTTTAACCTTTTTAAAGACTGTGGCCACAGATGGTGTTGAGCCTGAGGCACTTTTTGGAAGTGGCACTGTTTTCTTGTAATCTGAATGCTGAACTGGATGATGTGTTTTCAGGTGGTGTATCAAACCTGTTGTTGAAAAATGCCTCGGCACTGTACCCCCTCTTGAAATTTTTGCTGAGCAAAGACTACAGATTGCAAATTTGGGGTCTTTATCAGAAACTTTAAAATATTTCCACACTGCAGACATGGTCCACCTTTGCTGGTAGCACAGAATAATAACATAGAATGATGTATAGTGGGAGTGAAATCTGAGGGGGAAAAAAAATGGACAAAATCAATTTAAAAGCTAAACCCCAGGAGGCAGCTTTAAAAAATAACAAACTATCACTTTTTTTTTTTTTTTTTAAATGGTGCCATGCAAGGTAGTTATGTCTGCACTGCAGTACATATGACTTGGACCAAAAAAGATAATATAATTGCACTGATTACACTTCATTTGAAGTGGAATGGATTGATTGCATGCAAATTGCAATTACATGCTATATTAAATTTTTTTGAGCTATTCTGTAGTATAGTATACTATAACTTCATGCGCTTGTTGTCATTGAATTTGTCAGCGTAGTATTATAACTTACTATACTATAACTAACTTCTTACGAGTGTAGCGTGTTATCCACAGAACGAGCGACATCATCCGAAGTTTCTCCCACTTCTACTACGCATGTGTGATTTTTGGCACCATTATCGGCAAGAGTTCTCCTTCAGCAAAATGCCGAAAAGGCCATTTTCGGATGATATGTTTCGGCGGCCGAAATTTCAGTACATCCCTAGTGCGCAATGAAAGATATGGTTGAAAGAGGCAATGTTCAAAGGTCAATATATATCCAGTCCTAAGCAGTATAAAAATGTGCCACGTGCCCTGTGATTTCTTCGGATAAAACAATAAAAGTGTATCAATAAAACAATAGAAGTATTTCAAACACTCAAATGATTCTTCGTAGAACAGTGATAGGGAAAATATCCATAGGAAATCACATGCCCTGCAATTTCTTCAGATAAAACAATAAAAGTATATTAAACACTCAAATGATTCTTTGTAGAACAATGATATGAAATATATACATATGGTGTGCACATGAAGTGAAAAAAAAAACGGTGCTCATAAGGAAGGTGCACTACTATTGCAATAAATCCTGAAAGAATAGGTAAAACTGACTTCCTGGTTCCTGTGCAGAGTAATGTATAGATGTACCCTTACCTTACTGCTCTAAGGTAACAGCATGTGGGTATATCTCAATGTGTTTCTTGGCACCCTCCCAGTATGGCGTATCCGGCTCCACTGGTGTGTGTGTCTCTAGTGTGGAATCAGAGTCCCCCTATTGTAGCTGGTGTATCCGCATCCAATGAACCTCACAATAGGGCATGGGGGTATGTAAAGAGGGATGCACAATGACTTCATGTGACAGTGTCGGACACGTGCAAGAACACGAGACACCGGAAGTACATTTGTTATATGCCTGTTTGATACTTATTGTGAGTACCTTGATTTTACTTTCACTGTTTTGTCAATAAATATTTGGAAATACTACACTATCGTGCATCCCTCTTTACATCCCCCCCATGCCCCATTGCGAGGTTCATTGAATGCGGACATACCAGCTACAATAGGGGGACTCTGTTTCTAGACTATAGACGCACACCAGTGGAGCTGGATACACAATCTGTTACCTTACAGTGGTAAGGTGAGGGTACATCTATACATAACTCTGCATAGGAACCAGGAAGTCGCCCATCATCAGCATTTTATGCCAGAGGATTGGCACCAGCACTTTATCATTTTATGCTAACACTGCTAATATACGGCCACTTAGCTACCTTGCACCTTATATGGACACTACTTATCTTTTTTGCTTTCTCCTATAAGAACATTTGCAACATATACCTACTATATGGAGGAAACTTTTCTTTATCATATGTCATAGGACACAGAGCCTCAAGTATTTACTAAGTGGTTTCTGGGCCTAACTTCAGGTGATGACACTGGTATAATACAGGAAGTTGACTCCCCTATATAACCCCTCCTCCTTCCAGGAGCACTCAGTTTTTTCGCCAGTGTCTAATGCCGCGTACACACGATCAAACAATCCGGTGGAAAAGTCCGGCAAACTCAAGTCCTCCAAACAATCCCCCCCGTGTGTAGCCTCCGGCATACTTTTTTGACCCGACAGTACGGCGGACTTAGAATTTCGGTTTGCACAAAAATTTGCACGTCGTACTCGCATTTCGGCGGCCAATCCGGCCGTGTGTATGCAAGTCCGCCGTACTTTTGAAATGAGCGGACTTTTCCCGCCCGGAGAAAAGTCTGCTCATTTCGAGCGGGTCTCCAGGTAGGCGGGGCCCGCGAAGGAGACGTCGCTGGCCCCGCCGCCTGGTATGGACTTAAAGGGGAACCCCAACGCCGAAAAAAATCGGCGTGGGGGTCCCCCCCAAGTCCACAACAGACCCTTGTCCGAGCACGCTACCCGGCCGGCCAGGAAAGGGGGGCGAGCGAGCGCCCCCCCTCCTTAGCCGTACCAGGCCGCGTGCCCTCAACATGGGGGGTGCCTTGGGGAAGGGGGGGCCGCGCGGCCCCCCCACCCCAAAGCACCTTGTCCCCATGTTGATGAGGACAAGGGCCTCTTCCCGACAACCCTGGCCGTTGGTTGTCGGGGTCTGCGGGCGGGGGGCTTATCGGAATCTGGGAGCCCCCTTTAATAAGGGGGCCCCCGGATACCGGTCCCCCACCCTATGTGAATGAGTATGGGGTACAATGTACCCCTACCCATTCACCTGTAAAAAAGTACAAAAAAAACCACAACACACGAGATAAAATACTTTATTGCACAGTTATCTTCTTGTAGCTCTTTTGCTAGCGGAGGAGTCCGGCTTTCTTCCTCGCCGCCGGCCTCTTCTCCCGACTTTGGGGGTCTTGTCCCCCTCTTCGGTTCTTCTGCCGGGCCACCGCGCCTTCTTATAGCTCTTTTACAGGCGGTGGCCCGGTCTTCTGTCGCCGCTGCCGCCTTCCGTTCTTCTTCTTCTTCTTCTTCTCCAGGAGATGTTGATTTGACGCTCTCTCCGGCCACAATGCCAGGGACGCGCTGAGCGGCCACTTATATAGGGACAAGGGGCGGTGTCACATGGCTTTATGTCACATGGGTTGGTGTCACATGGTGACCCCGCCCCCTTACGATGTCACAGTCCCCATGTGACATCAACCCATGTGACCAACCCATGTGACATAAAGCCATGTGACACCGCCCCTTGTCCCTATATAAGTGGCCGCGCAGCGCTTCCCTGGCATTGTGGCCGGAGAGAGCGTCAAATCAACATCTCCTGGAGAAGAAGAAGAAGAAGAAGAAGAACGGAAGGCGGCAGCGGCGACAGAAGACCGGGCCACCGCCTGTAAAAGAGCTATAAGAAGGCGCGGTGGCCCGGCAGAAGAACCGAAGAGGGGGACAAGACCCCCGAAGTTGGGAGAAGAGGCCGGCGGCGAGGAAGAAAGCCGGACTCCTCCGCTAGCAAAAGAGCTACAAGAAGATAGCGGAGGAGTCCGGCGAGAAGACCCCCGAAGACGGAAGACCCCCGGAGCTGTGCAATAAAGTATTTTATCTCGTGTGTTGTGTTTTTTTTTGTACTTTTATTTTACAGGTGAATGGGTAGGGGTACATTGTGCCCCATACTCATTCACATAGGGTGGGGGGCCGGTATCCGGGGGCCCCCTTATTAAAGGGGGCTCCCGGATTCTGATAAGCCCCCCGCCCGCAGACCCCGACCACCAACAGCCAGGGTTGTCAGGAAGAGGCCCTTGTCCTCATCAACATGGGGACAAGGTGCTTTGGGGTGGGGGGGCCGCACGCCCCCCCCTTCCCCAAGGCACCCCCCATGTTGAGGGCACGCGGCCTGGTACGGCTCAGGAGGGGGCTCGCTCGCCTCCCTTTCCTGGCCGGCCGGGTAGAGTGTTCGGAGAAGGGTCTGTTGTGGACTTGGGGGGGACCCCCACGCCGATTTTCTTCGGCTTTGGGGTTCCCCTTTAAGTCCATACCAGGCGGCGGGGCCAGCGACGTCTCCTTCGCGGGCCCCGCCTACCTGGAGACGCGCTCGAAATGAGCGGACTTTCCTCCGCGTGTGTGGGCGAGTCCGTTCATTTCGAAAGTAAGGCGGACTTAGTACGCCGTATTAGTCCGCTGAAAAAGTGCCGTGTGTGGGCAAGTAGTCCGTTCGAAAATTCCGACGGACAGTTTGGCGGACGTCCGCCAGACTAAGTACGTCAGACAGATGGCTATGTGTGTACGCGGCTTTAGGTGTTGGTCACGAGTGAAGATGTTCTCTGAGGAGCTCCAGGGAGGGATCCATGCTGAATTGAAAAGAACCTCCACAACCGGATCCATCCTCGCCACTGAGGCCATGGGATGGTACCTGGACCTCGATTCAAGAACAAGGTTTTTCCTGTAAGCTTCTCTGGGAGAGCTGGACCCTAGGAACCAGGACTCTTTTTGGTCTTGGTACATTACCTAAAGTTGTCCTGAGGGGTGCTATACAAGGCCCAAACGAGCGGAACCCCTATTAAAAGGGCCCCAGTCTTTGAAGGTTTAAACTACCCTGCCCGCCGTGATGGTGATGTACGATGTCTTAGTGACGCTCTGTCTCAAAATATGTATGGTCCCAGCGGCAGAGGGGGTTTTTACTTAAATAAATCTTGTGGGATTTGTTCAAAATACAGCAGGTACTAATACAGAGATGTGTATAAATTTCTATATGGGCTGTGGCTGAATGGTTGACACAGCTACTTTAGCTGCATGGTTTAATTACAACCCAGCACTTCCACCTAGTAACATTGGGGAAACTCCCTGTGCCTCTGTGGTTTTAAAGACTACAAATCTGCCCCCCTCTTCCCCTCCCCTCTGGTAGAGGTGTTGTCATGGTTATGCAATAGAGTTTGCCTGCTTACCTGTCTCCCCAATGTGTTCATCTTTAGAGACCAGCCGACCCTCACCTAACTGCTTTTGTTATCCATCCTCTGGCATGGCTCCACCCTAGCTCCTATTAGAGAACTCTATATTAACCTGTGCACTGCAGGCCAACCCTGTGTGTGTTTGGCTTCCTGTTACCTGCCGTGTGCTCTTCTGTTGTGTTCTGTTACCGACTTTGGCGTGTCCCTGACTATTCCTGTTTGCCTGTGATCCTGACCTTTTGGCGTGTCCCTGACTATCCCTGTCTGCTTGTGGCCCCAACCTTGGTTTATCCCTCACTATCCCTATCCTCCTGTTGCCTACTGTGGGTGTGAGCTGGGGGACGCTGGGGGTCGCGAACTGAAGCCAGTTGCAGCCCAGTCCATCCTCACCACTAGAGGCTCTGGTGAACAACTGCTGGCTTTTAGACTCCGCGCCCCAGGGAATCTTATGCTCTAACCTCGGTGGGATCCATCTTGGTGTTTCGCCATCCGCAGCAGTCAGCCGTAGGGTCCACAACCTTTGCGGTGCACTCCTGATCCCTACGGTGTGCATCTGTCACCTGACCTCAAGGTGACCTGACAGTTTGATCAGCCATGGACCCGGCTGACATGCTGCTTCCTACAGTCGATCCTTTGCAGGGCATAGTTCGGAGACTCGAGACCCAGGAATCTAATCAGACTCAGGTGATGTGATTCCATCAAGATCTGGCTTCCCGCTTCGAGCAGCTACATGCTTCTTTGTGAACCCCAAACCTGCAGCCTCAAGTACAGTCATCAGCTGCACCTATCCCACCAGTCGCACCCATGCATTCATTATTACTGCCAGCTCCGTCCCGTTTCTCTGGGGACTCCAAAGCCTGCAGTGGCTTCCTCAGCCAATGCACCATTCATTTTGAGCTCCAGCCTCAAAACTTTCTGTCTGATAGGGCAAAGGTAGCCTATATCATTTCCCTCCTCTCCGGTGAAGCTTTAGCCTGGGCTGCTCCCCTGTGGGAGAAAAATGATCTGGTGGTTTCCAGCCTGTCCGACTTCTTGAAGCTCTTTTGTAATATCTTCGAGGAGCCAGCTTGGATTTCTTCTACGGCTAGTGCCCTTTTATGCCCTCGCCAAGAATCTTGTTCAGTGGGACAATATGCACTTCAGTTCCGTATCCTCACAGCTGAATTGAGCTGGAACAATGAGGCCCTGGTCGCAACCTTTTTACATGGCCTCTCTGACCAAGTGAAGGACGAATTAGCAGGAAGAGCTATCCCCGCCGGTCTGGACAATGTAATTTCCTTATGCAATCAGATTGACATTCGTTTCCAGGAGAGGTCCTTAGGAAAAAGACGCCAGCACCCCCTAGGTCCTAGTCAGCCTGAACTCTTTCCCCGTCGCCCTGTGGAGCATCCTCTGCCTGCTGAGGAACCCATGCAGCTGGGCCGGACCAGACTAACCCTGGAAGAACATGCTAGACGCAGAACTCTGGGCTTGTGTCTTTATTGTGGGGGCAAGGGTCATTTTCGTGACTCCTGCCTTGCTTCGTCCGGGAAACGCTCGGGTCTAATACATTTGGAAGGTGGAGTATTGGACCCAGAAACTTCAGCCCCTGTATATGTGACTGAAGATGCATTTTCCTCTGCCTTGCAAGGCTTAGAAGGAAGATTAGCGGTTTTAATCGCATCCTCCATCCAAGTGTATAGGAAGCGTCCTAGATCCCCCTCCCCCACCTTAGACACCTTTTACAGTCAGTGGAGGGTCCAAAAGGATTATGGGGACAGGGTGGGGTATTTCCCTCAGATGATCAGGAGGAAAGAAATGCCGATTATTCCTCTGCGGAGGAAACAATACTTGAAGTTCCTACTTCACAATCTGAAGTACAGAGCTTTACAAAGATGGTTCGCTCTGCTTTCATGCTACCCCTAACAGAGTTAGCTGAAGGTCCAGTCTCCTCCCTGGGTTCCTTGAAGCCTTTACCGCCTTTGCATGCATTTCAAGTCCACACATCGCTAAAAAAGCTTATTTATACAGAATGGGATCATCTAGATAAGCATTTTTCCCCTCCAAAGAGACTCTCAAGTCTCTATCCTATGGAGGAAAAATTCACTAAAAGATGGAAAGTTCCAGCAGTTGACACTGTGATTTCAAATGTGAAAAAAATATATAAATAATAATAAAAAAAGTTGAACTTGCCCAGTGGACAATGTGCTTATGCTTAAAGATCCAACAGATAAGAAGTTGGAAGGTCTGTTAAAATCCTCTTTTACTTAGCAGGTACTGTTGCTCAGCCTGCAATTGCAGCTATAGGCATCTGTCAGTCCTTAAAGGACCAGTTCACAGATGCTCTCAAATGAGCTCCCTGCACAACAAGCACAGCAACTGGCCGAGCTACCTAAATCCTTATGCTTTGCTATAGATGCTATGAAGGATTCTATTCACCAGGCATCACGCCTTGCACTTGTACTTATGCATATGCGAAGGACCCTTTGGTTAAAGGTTTGGTCAGCTGAAACGCCTTGTAAAAACCTTTTAACTAGTTTCCCCTTTAAGGGAGAACGATTATTTGGTGATAGTTTGGATAAATACATTCAAACAATTTCCAGCGGAAAGAGTACTCCTTTGCCAGTCAAAAGAAAATATAAGCGTCCTTCATTTAAACTGTTCGGCCTCCGCCATCAGATCAGGCATAAAGGAAGACATGGGGCCGCAAGTCTGCAAAGCAGAATACAAGACCTCGTTATGAAGAGGCATCTCCCCTCACCAAGGTGGGGGAAGACTTCTGATGTACTCAGAAGTCTGACAAAGGGAAATTCAGGACAAATGGACTCTCTTCACAGTGTCTCTAGGATGCAAGCTAGAGCTTTGAGAGTGTCCACTGTCTCGTTTTCTGAGATCAAACGCTCCCAAGGATCCAGGGAAAAGGCAATCCCTGTTGCAAGCATTAGACCGATTATTGGCTCAAGGGGTGATCAGACAGATTCCCAAACAAGAGCAAGGTTTGGGGTTTTACTCAAACCTATTTACAGTGCCAAAGCCAAATGGGGGATATCAGACCAAGTCTAGATCTATAAAATCTAAAGTTCTTGAAGATTGGCTCCTTTTGCATGGAGTCAATCAAGTCAGTCGTTTTCATCCTGCAAGGAGGAGAACTTCTGGCATCCATCAACATCAGAGATGCATATCTGCATGTCCCTATATTTCCTCCTCACCAGAGGTTTCTGCAGTTCGAATTAGATCAGAAGCATTTTCAGTTTATAGCCTTGCCCTTCGGGCAGCTACAGAACCTTGTGTATTCACTAAGGTATTAGCCCCACCTCTAGCCAGGTTAAGTGCACAGGGCATAACTGTCTTGGCTTACTTAGACGATCTATTGTTAATAGACCAGTCAGTGGCTCGCTTGAAGCAAGGTGTAGCCATTACAAGCAGTTACCTGGAAGGTTTGGGTTGGATTCTCAACCTAAAGTAATCCTCCTTAAAGCCACTAAGAAGGCTGTAGTATCTGGGCCTGATCATAAACGCAGCCCAGAAAAGGGTGTTCTTGCCTCCCGCAAGGATCAGCTCCATACAAGAGCTGGTGAGGATGATCAGGTGGAAGAGAAATCCTTCAATTCGCCTTTGCATGAGGTTGTTAGGGAAGATGGTAGCTTCATTTGAAGCAGTTTCCTATGCCCAATTCCATTCGAGACGGTTTCAAAACAGTATCCTGTCTGCTTGAAACAAAACGATTCAAGCTTTGGACTTGCCAATGTGGCTGTCCCCGTGAGTGTCCCAAAGCCTCAGTTGGTGGTTACTATCTTGGAACCTGCTGAAGGGAAAGTCCTTTAGACCAATTATCTGGAAGGTAGTAACGACAGATGCCAGCCTTTCAGGCTGGGGAGCAGGAGCCTTGCCCATCAACATCCTAGAGATTCCACCAGTGTATCTGGCTCTAGAAACTTGGACTTCCAGGTTGAAGAATTGTCCTGTCAGGATCCAGTCCAACAGCCACGGCTGTGGCATATATCAATCACCAAGGTGGGCACCAAGATTCTCTCAGCCCAGAGAGAGGTGAACCAGATTCTAACTTGGGCAGAAGAGAATGTCCCATGCCAACAGCAGTTTTAATTCCGGGAGTAGAGAATTGGCAGGCAGATTATCTAAGTCACCAGCAGTTATTCCCGGGGGAATGGTCTCTTCACCCCGAAGTGTTTTCGGGCTGTTTGCCAAAGATGGAGGACTCTGGACCTAGACCTTTTAGCGTCCAGATTCAACAAGAAGCTAGTCAACTTTGTGTCCAGGACAAGGGACTTACTCGCATACGAAACAGATGCGTTGGTGACCCTGTGGGATCAGTTCTCACTGATCTATGCATTTTTCCCCGATTCAGTTGCTACCTCAAGTTCTTTGCAAGATCAAGCTGCAACGAAAGCCTGTAATACTGGTAGCACCAGCATGACCCAAAAGGTCATGGTACGCAGAGATCATAAAGATGGCAGTGGAGGGTCCATGGCCCCTCCCACTAAGGCCAGACCTGCTATCGGAGGGGGCCGATATTCCATTTTACTTTACAAACGCTAAATTTAACGGCTTGGCTAGTGAGACCCACATTCTGAAGAAACAGGCTTTTCAGGTCAGTTATCTCTACATTGATTAATGCTAGGAAGCCAGCTTCTAGAGCTATATATTATAGAGTCTGTAAAGCTTATGTTTCCTGGTGTGAATCCAAGGGTTGGCACCCTCGGAGATATATCATAGGCAAAATTCTTGCCTTTCTACAATTAAGCGTGGCGATGAAGTTGGCCCTGAGTACTATTAAGGGCCAAGTCTCAGCCTTATCAATTTTTATTTCAAAGACCGCTTGTTATACATTCTTTAGTCCAGAGTCTCATGCAAGGAGTGCTGCGGATTAATCCGCTAGTTAACCACTTGCTGCCCGCCCTATAGGCAATTGACGGCTGCAAAGTGGTTGCATAATCCTGACCGGACGTCATATGACGTGATCAGGATTATGAGCCGCTGCGCTCCCCCGGGGGCGCGCATCGCGGCGATCGTTGTTGCGGGGTGTCAGTCTGACACCCGGCAACTACGATCTCGGTAAAGAGTCTCCGAAGGAGACTCTTTACCACGTGATCAGTCGTGTCCAATCACGGCTGATCACAGTGTAAATGGGAAGAGCCGGTGATCGGCTTTCCCTCACTCGCGTCTGTCAGACGCGAGTGGAGGAGAGCCGATCGGCTGCTCCTCTGACAGGGGGGTCTGTGCTGATCGATTATCAGCACAGCCCCCCGAGGATGTCCACACTGGACCACCAGGGACGCCACCAGACCACCAGGGAAAAGGTAATCCTCCCTAGACCACCAGGGATGCCAGTCAGCACAATGGGTGCCAATCAGTGCCCATAATGGATGCCAATCAGTGCCCACAATGGGCATCACTGATTGGCATGCATTATTGTTTGGCACTGATTGGCATCCATTACTATAGTATAACACCAATGCCGCCTATGAGTGCCCACCTGTGCCGCCTATGAGTGCCCACCTGTGCCGCCTATGAGTGCCCACCTGTGCCGCCTATGAGTGCCCACCTGTGCCGCCTATCAGTGCCCACCTGTGCCGCCTATCAGTGCCCACCTGTGCCGCCTATCAGTGCCCACCTGTGCTGCCTATCCATGCCCATCTGTGCCGCCCATCCGTGCCGCCCATCCGTGCCAGCTATCAGTGCCAATTTGTGCCACCTATCAGTGTCTGTCCGTGTCGCCCATCAGTGCCGCCTATCAGTGCCACTTCATTGGTGCCACATTGGTGCCCATCAGTGCCGCCTTATCAGTGTCCATCAGTGTAGCCCCATCAGTGCCCATCAGTGAAGGAGAAAATGTACTTATTTACAAAGTTTTGAAACTGAAACAAAAAAAACATTTTTTTTTTTCAAAATTTTCGGTATTTTTTTATTTGTAGCGCAAAAAATAAAAACCATAGAGGTGATCAAATACCACCAAAAGAAAGCCCTATTTGTGGTAAAAAAAATGATAAAAATTTCATTTGGGTACAGTGTAGCATGACCACGCAATTGTCATTCAAAGTGCGACAGCGCTGAAAGCTCAAAATTGGTCTGGGCAGGAAGGTGTTTAAGTGCCCGGTATTGAAGTGGTTAAATCACCCTTAAGCCCTTGGGACTTAAATTTAGTTTTGTCAGTGTTACAGAAACAGCCATTTGAACTGTTACAGTATTTTCCCTTAGTCCTTCGGACTAGGAAGCTGATATTGTTGGTTGCTGTATCCTCAGCAAGGAGGGTTTAAGAATTGGCTGCTCTTTCTTGTAAAGAGCCATATTTGATTATTCATGAGGACAGAGTGGTGTTACTCCCTCGTCCAGGCTTTTTGCCAAAGGTGGTTTCAGGCTTTCATCTGAATGAAGATATTGTCCTTTTTCCCAGGACAATTGTGTTTTTCCCAAGACCATGTTCCAGGAAAGAAAAGTCACTACATTGTCTTGATCTAGGGAGAACACTGAAAAGGCATTTAAAGAAAACTGCTGAGATTCATAAGACTGATGTCTTATTATTCTGCCAGAGGGTCCTAAAAAAGAACAGACAGCGTCAAAATCCACTGTCGCTAAGTGGATTCGACAAGTTATAATTCAATCGTATGATTTAAAAGGAAAGATTCTCCCTTTTCAAGTTAAGGTGCACTCTACCAGAGCGGTTGGTGCTTCTTAAACAGTGCGTCACCAGGCCTCCATGTCTCAGATCTGCAAGGCCGTGACTTGGTCTTCAGTACATACATTTGCAAAATTGTATCAAGTGAATGTAAAATGGAATGAGGATATTGCCTTTGGGTGCAGCAGTATAAGTCCTCAGGTCTGGGGGTGTCAGGAACCATGAAACGGACAGAGACAGAAGTACAATCAAATCACACTTGCTTATTAATAAAAATAAAAAGGTAAATAGGAGTCCAGTAGCCAGATCAGGTAGTCAGCCAGTCCAAAGTTCATAAACTAGATCGAGTAATCAGCCAGTCCAGACGTCAGGGATCCAAGGAGAGCAACTGCAAGCAGGATAGAAGCCAGGAGGGATGTCCGCAAGCCAGTCTTGAAGCAAACAGCAGGAGATGGTTCCTAGTGATGTGACCAACGCACAGGCAAATAAGAGTGAGCTGGAAGGCTTTAAATAAGCAGGTCAGACGAGCATCATCGGGAACAGTAACTGTGGAAAGAGAAGAGAGCAGTCAATTAGCAATTAGCCGACATCTGAGCGGCCAGCCCAGAGAAGGAAGGGCTAAGCCAGCCCTGACAGGGGGTTACCCTATGGGTTGTGTCTCCCTCCCCTCAAGTAGCATTGCTATGGGACATCCCACTAGGTAAATACTTGAGACTCTGTGTCCTATGATGTACTATAAAGAAAATAGGATTTTAAAACAGCTTACCTGTAAAAATCCTTTTCTTGAAGTACATCATATGACACAGAGCTCCCGCCCCTCTGTTTTATGGGGTGAGAGTATATTGCTTATATTGCTTGGCTACAAAAACTGAGTGCTCCTTGGAGTAGGGGTTGTATAGGGGAGTCAACTTCCTGTATTGGGTTATACCAGTGTCAACACCTGAAGTTAGGCCCATAACCCACTAAGTAAACACTTGAGGCTCTGTGTCCTATGATGTACTCCAAGAAAAGGATTTTACAGGTAAGCTGTTTTAAAAATCCTATTTTTGTGTGCTGTTTAGGAGTTTACCTATTCCTTCAGGATCTATTGCAATAGTAGTGCACCTTCTTTTTCAGCACCATTTTTTCACTTCATGTGCACACCTTATGGATATATTTCCTATCACTGTTCTACGAAGAATCATTTGAGTGTTTGATATACTTTTGTTGTCTTATTGATACACTTTTATTGTTTTATCCGAAGAAATCGCAGGGCATGTGACACATTTTTATACTGCCTAGGATTGGATATATATTGACCTTTGAACATTCTTTCAACTATATCTTTCATTGAGCACCTTTGCACTTTATTACGCACACTATAATCCCAATCACCCTATTTCAAATTAATAGGGATGAGGTGCGGGATATACTATGGGTCACTCAATCTCTTTTCCAAGCTAAGTTTTAATAATAGTTTTTTTTGTGTGCATATACATCCATTGCCCTCCAACTTTGTGAACCGCATTTAAGTCTGTTGGCTAAAATTGCATCTTTTTTTATTCTTTTTTTTTTTTACTAACATATTTTCATCTATTAATTATTAATTATTTATTTGTTTATTTATTTTAAAGATTGACAGTGGGGCAATCTGGAAACAAGTTTACCAGGATCTTGGAATTCCCGTATTAAATTCAGCTGCTGGGTATAATGTCAAATGTGCTTACAAGAAGTAGGTGCAATCTTTTGTTTTTCTTTGTGTTTTTCATTACTTATGTATAATGTAGTTGTTTTATGTTTTTGCTAAATATTTGACTATTTACTATGTGACAGTGTATCTGACATTCACTAAACCTTCTCTGCAAGTGAATATTTGTGGTGCATGTATCTTAAATGTCATTAATTATTTTACAACCAGTGAATGTTTGAAAGTCAAATTCTCTGCTTTTCAAATATGCTCCTATATGTTTGGGAACATTACAAGGTTTACAAGTTGAAATAAAAAATTTCTAGGTGTAGTGTATGTTAAAATCAATTGAAGGGAAAAAAGTTATTCTCTGCAGCTGGTAGTGAATTAAATAAAGGAAAGCTGGCAGCTGCTTACAACCTCACAGGCTTTATTCTTTATTTAACATATATGTACATTTAATAACAATCCCCTGTTACACTTACCGGTAACAGGAATGCACACGTGAGAGATAATAGGCTCATCCTGCCAGGAAACACAATTGACAGCCTTTTAGAAAGCCCCTTGTCCTTAGTTATAAAAGTATTCTGTGCCCATACATGAGGAGTATGCCACAAATCTTAATCACCAGGGTACAGTCCTCGATCTCCATAGGGTGAGAAGTTGGCCTGTTATCCTGGAGAATTCACAGAAACACTGTTACCGGTAAGTGTAACTGGTGATTTTCTCCCATCATCTTCTAGGACTGCACAGAGGAGAATCTAGTAACACAGGCCTACTTTAGGGTTGGACCACTGCTTGCAGGACTTTCCTGCCAAAGGCTCGATCTTGCTGTGAAAATATTTCCAATCTATAGTACTTCACAAAAGTATCTTGGTTGGACCAGATGGCTGCATTGTGGATTTGTCCCCAAGAAGCTCCTGCTTTTTCTGTGCAGGATGCTGCCAGGGCTCTAGTAGAATGTGCCTTCAGGCATGCCAGTACTAGAGTGATGGAATTTTTGTAGATTAAAGCAATGGTCTGCCTGATCTACCTAGCTACTGAAGTCTTTGAGGCCTGTAGGTGTTTCCTAGATCTACTATATAGCACTAACATATGGTTGGAGCATCTTAAATTGTTGACCCTTTCCAAGTAAATTGAGAGACATTTAATGTCTAAGCAATTGAAGCTCTTCTGTCTTTCATTCGTGAGGTTACGACAAAAAGAGGGAAGGATCATTTCCTGTGATCTATGAAAGGTCAAGACCACCTTAGGCAAGTATAAAGGGTCTGATCTTACAATACTGTAACCCTATATGTTAATGCCAACAAAAAAAAAGTCCCCTAATGGGAAGACTCTGCCAGTCTCCAATTCTTTTAGCCATCGTAATAGCTAAGAAAAAGCAAATTGTAGGGACAAAAACATAAAAGGAATCTTTCGATTGGTTCAAATAGATGCCTAGTTAGAGCCTCCAGTACTATAGTCCCTATAGTATAAGTCCCACTGGGGAAACCTACAGTATCCTTCATTACTGGCATAGCTCTTTCCCTAGCCAGTAACCTTAACTCAAGAAATACTAACAATGCAGCAACTTGTGCTTGAAGAGTGTTAAGTTGCACACTCTTCCCTATCCCATTTTGCAAAAAATCCAGGATGGCAGGAAGTCTACCCGGTTTTCTTTAACACCATTCTCAAAAGACTCTCCACACCCTTAGGTGGATCTGTCTAGTAAACGGTTTTCTACTCACGAGCAGTGTATTGATTACTCTGAACAACCCCCCGTCTAAGGATCTGATGCTCAAGAGCCACACCGTAAGCTGAAAATATTGCGGCACTGAGATGTCAAAGCTGCCCCTGATGCAAAAGATCCAGATGAACCAGCAGTTTCCAAGAAGGGACACTGAAAACGTTTTCAGCTTCTTCCTTATTGGCCAATAGGGGGCTAGAGCAGGAGGAGGCAGCGCTTTGAGTGACTCCAGCTTCTGAAGTACCATGGGGATCCATGCCAAGGGTGGAAAAGCGTAGTCCAACTTGAAATCCCAGGCCTGGGCTAAGGCATCTTTGTCCCCAGACTACCTTCTAGTGTCTCCTGTTGGCAAACAAAATTATTGCCTTACACCTCCTGGTTCAGCTCCCAAACTCCCTGACGGCTGAGGAAGTCTGCTCCCTTGTTGTTTGACCCCTTTATGAGGACTGCTGAGATCCAGAGTACCCTTTTCTCTGCCCAGAAAAGTAATTTATTTGCCAAGTTAAGGAAATGTTTGGACCTTGTACCCCCCCCGATGGTTAGGTATGCCACATGCCACTCAATCTGCAGTGACAGCAATGGCTAACCAGAAGTCTCCAGGACCAGACGGTCTTCCATTGGAAACCTATAAATACTATGGGAAAGTACTGCTTCCAGAGTTTCTCAGAGTGTTAGATAGGGTAAAGGAGGAAGGGAGATTGCCTACCTCGATGACGGAGACAACGATAATCGTTCTGCACAAGGAGGGGAAGGATCCGTTGGAAACTAAATCTTACCGACCTATCTCACTTTTGTGCACGGACGCAAAAATACTAGCTAAGGTACTGGCGGCCAGACTGAATAAAATTATTTCTAGATTAATACATCCTGATCAGACAGGATTTATCCCCGGTAGATCAACTAGCATGAATATTAGAAGACTATACCTTAATTTACAGATACCAACGGAAAACATAGGGAAAAGGGCAATTATGGCTTTGGATGTAGTCAAAGCCTTTGATAGTCTTGAATGGAGATACATCTGGCGAGTTCTGAGAGAATTTGGCTTTGGCTCCTCATTCATTGAATGGATAAAAATCTTATATAATGGTCCTAGTGCTAGAATTAGGGTTAACAACGAGTATTCAGATAAGATATTATTAGAAAGAGGTACAAGACAGGGGTGCCCTTTGTCACCCCTGATCTTTGCCCTTGCAATGGAACCATTAGCCATTGCAATAAGATCTAATGCTGATATGGAAGGCTTTAAAAGAAAAGCGAGGGAAGAAAAGATCGCGCTATACGCCGATGATATTCTCCTCTATCTGGGGGACGTGGAGAAGTCAACCAGGCAGGGGATGAAAGTCCTCGGGGATTTTAGCAGCTTCTCGGGATTAACAATAAATTGGGAAAAATCATCTCTGATGCCTGTAGATACACTGGAGAGTCAAACTATATCGACAATCCCGCAGTTAGAAGTAGTGGAGAAAATAAAATATTTAGGAATATACATACAAAGTGATGCAAAAAGGTATATAAGTGATAATATCGCCCCCTTATTAGTTAAATTTAAAAATAAAATCGAAATCTGGAAGAAACTCCCTCTTTCGTTTGCAGGGAGATGAAATCTTATCAAAATGCTATGGATGCCACAGTTATTGTATCTGTTGCATAATGTACCGTTATGGATAGATATAAAGTGGTTTAAAAAAATAGAAACACTATTTAGAGAACTCATATGGAGCGGAGGTACCTCAAGAATAGGCCTACAAATTCTGCAATTACCGACAAGGAAAGGAGGAATGGCAGTACCTCACCCAAGAAGCTACTTTTTAGCTGCACAATTGCAACATCTGGGGACGAGCAATGAGCTTAGTGGAGATATAAATAGGAAGTTAATGATTACTGGGACATCTCATAAAACCATAGTAGAGGCCTTGGAGGCAAACTCATTTCCCTATAGAACGCCCACAATAAAACTCGCTCTAAAAGTATGGAAGGCAGTAAAAGCGATAAAGGGTCTAGAAGGGATGACCAAAAAAACCCCATTATGGAATAATCTGAACCTACAGGAAATGGGAATGATAGAGAGGCACAAAGATTGGGAAAGTAGGGGGATTGACAGACTGGCCCAGTTGTATGAAGGAAGTATAATAAAAACATTTAATACACTGAGAATGGAATATGATCTACCAAAACACTCATTTTATAAATATTTACAAATCAGACATGCATTATCGAAACAATTTGGTGCACCGGGGCCAGTGTGGAGCAAATCCCCCATCTATAATAGATTAAAATCTGAAGATAGTGCAAAAGGGTTTATAGCAGAAATGTATCCATATATTTGTGAAGGGAGCATAGAAACTCCAGATAAACTTAAAAGTAAAATAAAATGGGAGGAGGAAGTAGGAACATTCTCAGATGAGCAGTGGATGAGGATACTGGAGGGAGGACACTTGATATCTGTCTCACCAGCCCAGAGGGTGTCACATCTAATGCTGCTACATAGAGCCTATTATACACCGAAGAGGCTATACAGGTTTAGGCGAAGGGAAGATGATGGCTGCCCGAGATGTCAGGCGACAGGGGATCTGATGCACATGTTCTGGAGGTGCCCTAAACTGTTCCGTTACTGGTCAGAAGTTATTGCTGACTTGAATGAAACATTTGGAGTGTCGGTTGATGGGAACCCCAGAATGTGCCTATTGGGCCTGAATGAAGGAATAGGAGGGCCGGCCTGTATAAATAAAGCAGTAATGAGATGTATGTTCCAGGCAAGGAAGCTAATAGCGCAAAGGTGGCAGGCAAAAAACTCCCCATCGGTAGCGGAGTGGAGACAACTAATAACAGAGACGATCTGGAAGGAAAAAGTAGTATATGTAAGGAGAGGGAATCTTAGGGAATTTAATAAAATGTGGAAACCATGGTTAGACAAGTTGGGTTACACAGTATAAAGAACTGGAGAGAATGACGTTTGGAGGGAAGAAGGAGAGAGAGAATATGTGGTATAGGTGATAAGAAGTTAGTGGTATAGAGAGTAACACGGTCATAGTTTGGGTATGAGGGGCCCACTGCTTCTTCCTGTTATGTACGTGAGGGGGGGGGGGGGGGAGAGGGGGAGGGAAATGTTAATGTGGAAAACGGAGTGTTTAACTGTATAAAGTTTATGAATGGAAAAATTATTATGGAAAATAAATAAAGATTATATAAATTAAAAGGTATGCCACAGCAGTGACGTTGTCCGACATCACCTGTACTTCCTTTCTGGTGATTGTTTTTTCAAAGGACTTTAAGGCTTCTCCTACCGCCTTCAGTTCTCTGAAGTTGGAGGAGGCTTGGCTGACTGTCCTGCCCCAAGCCCCTTGTGCCTGTACTTTTCCTAAATAGGCTCCCCACCCTAAGGTACTCGTATCTTTGGTGCCCTTTAATGTATTCCACTGTGCCCAGGGCTTCGTCACTGAGATTGTCCTGCACTGTCCACCACAACAGAGAGGACCTTACCAGATGGGGAAGCTAGGAAGGGAAAAAAAAAACTAAGGTCCTTGGAGTTTAGTTGGGCACATGGTGCTGCAGGGATGCAGGCAGTAATTAGCTCCAGTACCCTCATGTTGTCCCTCCTGGAACATAGGGAGCTTCCACTGTAGTCACTATATTCTCTACTTTTTTTCCTGAAGTAGAAATAACTGTTGTGTCCTTGAATCCACAAGATAACCCAGAAATGGTTTCACCTGTTATGGTACCAGGGAGGATTTCTCCCTGTTTATCAACCTCCCCAAACTTTCTTAGGAGGAAACCACTGTTTCCATGTCCTCCCTCACCTGAGTAGCTGAGTGGCATAGACCAAAAGGTCTTCTATGTATCGAATGGGGGGGGGGGGGGGGTGCAAGGGACAGGGTACAGATGAGGAAGACAAACATTGCAGAGGCACAGTAGAAGACTAATTATGAGCAAGGGGCAGAGGCAGATGCCATGTCTTTGCAAGATACAGAAAAAGCAACAGGCAGTGAGGAACAGCCCACCCGGAGTCAGATTCTATAGGCAGTTCATAAATGTACAGGTTCAGTTAACACAGTAAAGGATCACCTGGGAAGTCTAACTGAAGAAGTAGCCCTCCTTAGACAGGATGTTCAAAAAATCAGTGAGAGAACCACTGCCGCTGAAAGTAGCATAAGTGACCTTGAAGATAAGCTTCTGCCTCTGATTGCTGAATCTTGCTCCACAGCCCGGATGGCACATGAGAATAAAGATAAAGCAGATGACATAGAAAACCATTAACAATGCAATAATGTCCGTATAGTGGGGATCCTGGAGAAGGTAGAAGGAAGGGATCCCACTAAATTCATTGAGAATTGGCTTTTGGAATTTGTTGGCAAGGAAGCTTTTACATCTTTTTTTTTTTTTTAACACTTTTATTAAATGTTTTGCATATAATACACAGAAAAACAGATTCCAGGAATCCTCCATACAATACAGTAACCGTGTGAACCAGACCTGGAAGAGAAAGAACAATTAAGTAGTGAAAAAGAGCAAACAAGCACATGCGATCGTAGAGGGATCGTTCTCAGATCCTCTCGGTCAAGCACATTAAATCAAAAGGTGAGTCACCATAACATATTAGCTAATAGAACAATAACTGTTAAGAAGCTAGGAAGGCTCCTGTTTCACCTTCTTGGGGTATCAAACAAAAATGGGGTGGGGGAGAGGGTGCAGGACTAAATAGAGCGGGAGAAAAGCCCATCAGGGGGTGGGCATATGAGAGCAAGGAAGAGAGGATGAGGCTATCACCAACTGCCCTCTCCATCACCTATTTATTGGACCAGTAACTAGGGTGTCACTGGCTTAACCCATAGGTTTTGATTTTATGAGGTTACAGTTTAACTTCAGGTTGCATCTTTTCTAAAGGATGTCCATGCTTCCCATGTAGCAGTAAATTTAAAAATTTTATCTAGTGAGATATAGATCAGCTCCTCCATTTCTGCGATCCGGTTAATCCGGTGAACCCATTCGGTCATTATCGTTGGAGATGCGTGCCGCCATTGAATTGGTATGCACATCCTAGGCGTGTTGACCATGTGCATTGCAACCTATTTGCAGTATCACTTGTTAGGTGACAAGCAGGTCCACCAAATGTGGAAAAATAAGCCCGTCTCCCTGACACATCACCAGTATTGCTCTGGCACAGTAGGTCTGGGGTTCTGTACCAGCGTGTTCTCAATTTATAGCCATTTCCCTGTACTGAAACGTTTAAGGAACCTTTGTGAAGATAGAAATGGATCTTGTCCCAACCTTCCTGCTCCAGTTCTTTTCTGAGCACCTATACCCAATAAGCATGTTCCGAGCGTAAGCTGTTGGTGGTTTCTCAAATAATGAGGCATAAAGTGCTGAGATAACATGCTTCTGAGGGGATGAGCTTGAGCATAGAGACTCCAATACTGTAGGGTTTTTGGTGAAGTGTTCTATGTGCTAGGCTATCTAAAAAGTATTTGAGCTGGATATAGGGCCAAAACGGAAACAAGCCCATATTGAAGAGATTCACAAGTTCAGTTTGATGTAAGAGGCAACCTCTACGCAAAAAAATGTTTGGCTAGTATTTCCGCATGTAGCCATTCTGTCTTCACAAAGGCTCTTGCTAAACCTAGGGGAAAATCCAGGACTGGGGTAAGGGGGCAGAATTTTGCAGACACCACGTGCTTGGAACAATCCCTACTAAAGGCAGGGAGAGTAGTTCCAATAAGTGGATGTGTGTGTCAAGGCGGATGAAGACAAATCCAAGGTAGGTATCGCATTTCGGAAATTGAGACCTAGATTCTCCAGGCACACCCAATCTTTACATCAGCTATGTATTTTCCAGTCAACTATACACACTAGGTGTACCGCCCAGTAATAGCGCTGTATATCAGGAAGACCTATACCTCCACAAGCTTTCAGCAGTACTAACCTAGCCGAACTTATTCTTGCAGTTTTATTGCACCACAGAAAGGAATAACCTTTGGATTTGTACATACTAAAAAAGGAGATTGGCAGATATATTGGTATGGTTTGGATTTTATATAATAGGCGTGGAAGAATTATCATTTCAAAGATGGCCCAAACCAGGAGATATTTGATTTGTCCCATTTCTGGATATACTGTCTTATCTTCTTATCTTCTGTAATTCCGTTAGTTTCTACTATATAGTTGTGATAAATCAATGGGGAATTGGATAACTAGGTATTGGATGGCATCCAACTTCCATTGAAAAGGGAGGTTGAGTTGGCATTGGTTGACCAAATCTAAGGATGAGCAGATATTCAGTGCAAACAATTTGGTATAGTTAATTTTTAAATTTGAATGTTTTTGAAATTGGTCAAGGACTTGCAAGAGATTGGGTAGAGACGTTAGCAGAGATGTGAGAAAGAAAAGAACATCATTCGCAAAAGCCGCAATCTTGAATTCCCATTCATGCACCATATGCCCTTAATTTTTGGAAGGGGGTGGGGTCCCTGCCTAGTTCCATCATGGATGGAGAAGGCGCCCAACAGGTGACCGTTGACCTTGACCTTTGATTTAGGGTTGGCATGCAGGGACATAAAAAAGGTCTGCATATGTGGCCCGATCCCTATTGATCTCAATACCGCGGCCATGTAGTCCCATGCCACTCTGTTGAACGCCTTCTCCGCATCCATCTTCAGGAAGAAGCCCTTCTGGTGAGAGGATGTAAGCCAGTGATGTAGATGTATCTCTTTGATCATGTTGTCCCTGCCCCCCCTACCAGGGACCAACCCCACTTGGTCCAGGCCAACTCAGGCAGGCACATGATAGGACAAACAGGAATCCAAGATTTTGTAAAAAAGCTTCACATCTACATTTAAAAGGGAGATCGGACGATAGCTAGCTACATTAGTGGGATCTTTCCCTTCTTTGCAGATTACTGCAACATAAGCTTCCAATAGACTCTCTGATTCGCAGAAAACAGTGGAAAGCTAGTTAAAAGCTTTGAGAAAACCCGGTGCTAGGATGTCTGAAAAGGTTTTATAATAAAGGGCTATAAAGCTGTCTGGACCTAGGCCAGTGATGGCGAACCTTGGCACCCCAGATGTTTTGGAACTACATTTCCCATGATGCTCCACTACACTGCGTAGTGCATAAGCACCATGGGAAATGTAGTTCCAAAACATCTGGGGTGCCAAGGTTCGCCATCACTGACCTAGGCTCTTGCCTTGTTTGGTGGTTTTTTTATGCCTCCACAAATTCCTCTGATGAGCGGGCCTCCATCGCTTGGGAGTCATCATCTGACAGGACAGCAAGACTAAAGCTATGTTAAAAAGTCTTAGATAAGTGTGGCACGCTTGATGGATGGGACAGAGTCCAGGTTTCCAGATTTGAGATTGTATAGCTTACTGTAGAAGTATAGCTTACTGTTAAAACTGCCTGGCAATGTCTTCATTCTTGGAATGGATCTTGCCCGCTGTGTCTATAGTATGGTGGATTGCGGAAGCTATCTTATGCTGCTGAGTGTTTGGCCAATAGTATACCCGGTTTGTTGCCCTGTTCATAAAACATTATTCGAGACAGGATATTACAACGCCTTACCCACTTGAATATTTCATCCAGTAAGAGTGAGCGTGTTTCCACTAGTTCCTCCGATGTTTTGATTGTACGTTTGGCTTCTAAGTTGCTTATCTTGGAGGATAGTTCTAGTACCAAAGCTTGGTGTTCTTTTTGCTTTCTTGTTGAAATGGCTAGTAACTGACCTCTGATGAAACACTTGTGCGCCTCCCACTGTGTCATGGGAGAGACGTCAGGAGTATCATTGTGGAGAAAGACGTCTTGGATCCCTTGTTTTAAGTTAGCTAAATTGCCAGGATCTGCCAGCGTGGACTCATCCAATCCCCACATCCTTGTGGTAGTGACTGTTTCTGGGAATACCAGAGTCATTGTGAATAGGGTGATGGTTTGACAATACCATACTCTCGATGGTAGCCTTATGGAGGTATGTCAGGTCTGGTTGGGTTACAAAAAGAAAATTGAATCTCAAATATCAGTTATGTGGTGAGGAAAAAAAGGTGTAATTGTGTTCTTTGGGGTAGAGGGTTCTCCACGTGTCATGAAGTGAAAGAGAAGCCAATTGGATCTTGATTTGGCGTAGGGCAGAAAAAGGGAGGGAGGAAGTACCTGTGGAAGTGTCTACCAAGGGGTCTAAGGAGACATTTAAATCTCCTCCCAATACTAGAAGACCCGATTTGGAACAATGTGAGTTTCGTCATGACCTCTCTCATGAAAGCAACCTGTTTGGTATTAGGGCAATATATATTCGCTAAAGTCAGTGGCCTCTTGTTCCATCTACCTTTCAGAAAAATAAATCTCCCCTCAGGGTCTATTATTTGGTCTCTATGTTCAGGGAAAAGGCTTTGGAAAGCAAGATGGACTTAGAATTAGGACAAGTAGCATGGTAAGCCATGGGGAAACGCTCATTTAAAAAGCGTGCGACTGACCCAGACTTGAAGTGTGTTTCGTGGAGAATAGGGACTTGTGCTCTGTGTCTGTCTGTTTCTGCCAATGTGCTATTACGTTTTTCAGGGACATTTAGTCCTTTAGCGTTGTGTGAGTATACTTTGAGAGAGAGGAGCTGAACGTACTGAAGAGTTTGTCATGGTCAACTCTGTAGGGTTAGCACTAAGGGATTGCCTAGAGTTAGACATCCAGTGAAGTGTGTGTGTGGAGAGGGCTGCTGGGGAGGGGAGGAAAACAGGAAGAGTGAGAGAGGAGAGACAAGGGGGAAAAAAAAGGGGGGGGGATATGTGAGGGGCAAATATGGGTGAGAGGGAGAAAATGAGAGGCTGAGGCTGTAGCTTATCCTAGCTTAGAGGAGAGTGAGCACCAAAAAACACAAGGTTCTCCTATGTTACAGAGAACTTGGAGATCAACTACCAGAGGTGGGAACAGGCCTGCTAGCCCACCTAATTGAGGGGGTTAGGGAAGATGTGGGGAAGGGAAAGGGAGCCGGATACTATCAAAGAGGAACCTGCCACTCTGAGTTGGGAACAGAGGTCTAACACAGAACTTTCCAACAAAGTCAGCAAAAAAGCCACAAGAGTATATATATTATGTAAAGCTTCATCATTTTGGGATGATGGGGAAGCTGAGTGAAAGAGAAAAAAAAAAAAAAGAGAAG
This sequence comes from Lithobates pipiens, assembly GCF_037356315.1. Classification (NCBI taxonomy): domain Eukaryota; kingdom Metazoa; phylum Chordata; class Amphibia; order Anura; family Ranidae; genus Lithobates; species Lithobates pipiens. The sequence goes on from NW_027507758.1 coordinate 210,466,632, forward strand.
AAGAGGCTCCGTTCATGAACCCCCTAACACCCAGTATCCATACGTGAGGGAGCAAGCTTGAAATCTTAAAATTGGACCAAGCTGTCTGATTTGCCAGCCCCCCCCCTTTCTTTTCTGCTCTCTGGCTGTTGCTCCCAGCTCTAGTCAGGCAGAGGCTACCTGCAGGTGTGCCAGCATACGTAGTTACTTGGAAAGCACGAAGTGTTGTCACATCCCTCTGTAGGTCTATTGAGGCACATACTAATGTGTGAGTTCTGAGACTTGCATACAGTACATTGGATGTCCGTAAGCTAAGTGACGCTTGCTAATAAGAGATTTGCCTCCAAGCCGTAGTGCAGGTACAGCTCCAGGATCATAATCTGTGATATCATCCAGGCCTCTCTGTGAGAAATTTTATGTGGATCTGCATTGTCTCTGCCCGATGCTTTGTGAGCATGGGGTCAGCTCTTGTTGAACAGGGATCCAGGGCTCTGGTCTCGTGAAAGCACTATACCACTCCCACACGGCTACTTTTGGTATGCCTAGAGTGTTGCAAAATGCCAGTAGCTCTGTCGGTGTACGTAGTGAGGCTGTTTGATTCCTAATAGTCACAGGCAGAAGGGGAAGGGGAACTTCCAGCGATATGATATGCCTTTCCCTCAGGACATTAAGGGGGCGGAGCTGTCGCCTGTGAAGTGTTATGGTGTATAAATCCTAAAAGATTTGTATGTGAGCGCCATCGTGTTGCATCTGTCCCTGATTGCAAGCTTGGCGCAAAACATCCTTCTGACTGAAACTGACCAGACAGAACACTACATCTCTTTGGGGGGTCAGTGTCGCGACCTTTAGGTCTAAGTGCCCTGTGACATCACTCCATCTCTATGGGTGCATCCGGGGTCTTCTCAAGAGTGTTACAGCTCGCCCATATTATTTGCTGTAGCTGAGGGCTACAGCAAATAGGGATTTAGGGATCCCCCTAAATCTCAAATTGTGCCTCTTCCCCCTGTTATCTAAATCCTCTTAATAACAGTGCATATCTAGCAATATCTAGTAATGAGAGCTTGTTACCTGTTGTACTTGCTTTATAGCAGCTCGGTGTGAGCTTGCCACCACTTCCACGTTCTCCAGTCTGGATGCTACTGCTCTGATTTCTGTCTTAAGATCTGAAATCGCTGCGGAGAGTGTGGTGTTAATGTCCAGCTGCAGATCTCTTTAGCTGAGAAGCGGTCAGGGCTGGGGACAGTGCATGGAAGCAAATGCCTTACCGGGTGACACGCCCCTAGGCTGGGCTTACCCATCTTCTCCACTACCACGACCCAAAAAAAGGTGCTACATCTTGCAAAAGGCATAACATTCGATACAATGGGGTGAACGTCTTGTTCCACCCTGATTTTTCAGCTGAAGTACATGGCCAAAGTGCCAAGTTTACGGATGTCAAGCAAAGATTACGACGTCTGGAATTGGCATATGTCATGTTGTTATATCAAGATCCCTTGAGGGTTACGGCTGGCGGCAGAGATCGTTTCTTTGGCATGGCAACAGAAGCAGCTGACTGGCTGGACGACAGCCCCGAGAGGATGTGGATGCCTTAAGCTCATCTCCTTTCTCCTTGGAATGCTGTTTAATGCCCAGCCGGATATCCATTGAATTCAGTTTTCACTTGGCTGGGTACTGTGTCCACCTACCACCCTTTGGTCCCCACATTGCTCCCAATATTACGTCTCTTCTGTATAAGATTTTACACCTGATATCCACTGTGGTTACTGTATTGCACACTGTGCAATGTTTACCCGTCGTGGGGAACCAGACGATGCACTAAACACTCCCCACTTGTGTTTTTGCATAACCATGGCTGTCTGGTTTCTAGTTTAACAGTTTACAGGCACCATTATGCCTTACCAGTTTGGACTTTGTCCACCTGTCCTTTCTACCGTTACATGTCACGCATTACCGATCCACTTCAACTTCCAACCTGACCTAGCTGGACACCACTGTGTGGTAGTATGACCTGCTACCCCACCTGCTTGTGTATGGGTAGTTACATATCTACAGCTCATTTTTATTATGGTTGATATACTAATTGTAGCCTGGAATGTAATGGGACTGGGCACCACTTTGAAAAGAAGAATGGTGACCTAATTTCTGCAAAAATACCATCCAGCCAATATAGGTTTAAAAGAAACAAATTTTACTGTGGACTCCTAGTGTTTGAGATGTTCATGGATAGGCAGCGCATACTACTTCACTAACGCATCCTTTTCTAGGGGGGTAAGTGTCTTGGTGCACAGGGTGCTAGATTTTCAGGAACTCCACTATCAAGTGGGCATTGAAGGTTGCTATATATTTTTACATTGTAGATTTACTGTTGAATGTATAATTGCAGTGCTGTATATTCCCCCTCCATTCTCCTCGGTGGTACTATGGGATCTAGTGGCCTTTACTATTACCAAATCTGATATTCCTTTATATATTATAGGGGATTTTAACAGAGTTTTGAGCCCTGTGTGAGACATACCTCCGACATCCCTGGTCTCCACAGACCAGGGCACCAATCTGTCCAGGTTCCTTTCAGAATTTAGATGGGTAGATATTTGGAGACTAAAAAACCCCAGGACTTGCATTTCTGCTGTTTTTTGAAAATGTACACCTCCTTGCCCCATATAGATTTATGTGTGGGCAACAAGTTAGCCACCCCCCTAGTGACCACAATCCGGTATGAGATATGTTGGATATCTTACCACTCCCTGTTAGCAGTATGGGTATCAGTTAAAGTGAGTGGTAACTTTGCAATAGCCCCTTGGCTCATGAACGCACTTTGACTGAAGCTGCTCCTGACAAACAACTCTATTGGACAAAATATAGAACATTTCCTCTGCAATAATGATCATTATGCGGACAAACTAATTTGTTGGGTTGCCTTCAAATGTGATCTCAGTGGTGTCTTCATTTCTACCATTAAATCTGAGACCAAAGCCCATGAAGGCACAGCTGACCTGGCTGGTTCAGAGACTGGAGGCGGAGTACATAGGTAATGCTTCAGAACAAACCAAGGCTTTCTGTCTTTAAGCGCAGGATGCCTTAACCAAAATTGTTAACTCTAAGTCAGAGAAAAAAATATTTATTTTAGTCACTTCCTGTGAGGAGGGGGAGCAGTTCGACTGCCTCTTAGCAAGAATAGTCAATGTTGGACCTTCAACCCTGGTTAATAGGGCATCGAAATTACCCAACAAATGCCTGACCAATACACCAGAGATGGTCATGGCAGAGTTGGTCCCCTTTTATACCAATCTATATGCCTCCAAAGCGTCTTAAGCGCAGGAGGAGCTTAATGGCTATTTACAATCTATTACACTACCATGCTTAATGGAATCACAGAGGTTCTGCTTGAAAGCCGCTCTGACCCTAGATGAATTAAGGGAGGCGGTCAGATTGTTCCCTACTTCTAAGGGTCAAGGGGACGATGGATTGCCATGGAGGCATATCAAATGTATTCCGAGCTACTTCTACCACAGCTACTTGAGGTATTTAATACTGCTTGGTCTAGACAACAATCACCTTTATAAAAGTCTAGGGCAAGCATCATTCTGTTACTAAAGCCAGAAAAAAGTCCCACAGACCCTACATCGTACTGGCCCTTATCTCTTTGGCAATCGGATATCAAAATATTAGCCAAAGTGCGCATGCGCGGGGCTCACAAGCCTAGAGCTCCGCTACCTCACGGACCACCGGCGCCCATAGCATCTCGAGCGGTGATTTGATCAGCTATAAACCGTAAGGAGACCCTCTACACAACCCTGAGCACAATCCCGCATGATTGGGGAAAGGCCAGGAGGAATCTGGGGCTACAATTTGACTCGACAGGAGCGGGGGGTATCCAAGATGGCCACCACAGCACAGCTTATGACACAGGATCTCTGCTCCACAAGTCAGACGGACTACAGGTCAGAGCCACCCCACATCCCTATCCACAGAACTCCAGGGAGCTGCAAGGGACTCCCTCTGACCACCACCCCCTCCCCAGCATCCACTGAATCCCTTCTGGAGAGATCTCTGAATGACTTTGTACTGTCACCTCTGGGGCCTCACACAGTGGCTCATGCTGGCTATACCACACATAATGCCCTGCACAGAGACCCTGTTTTTCACATGGATGCTCTATTCCACAAATTTTCAGAGCTTTTGGAAAAGGGCTTATCTCAAATAACGATGAAAATAACAGGGGACTTGAAAGCTGATTTCAACAACTTGGGATCTCGGATTGAAACGATCTAACACAAAATGAAGGAAACACTTGCCATAACTAATTAGAATTCTAAGCACATTTATTCCGTTCGGGATCAATTAGACCTGGCTATGGCTCGTATTGATGACCTCGAAAATAGGTCTAGGAGATATAACATCAGAATCCGCGGTCTTCCAGAGTCTGTATTAAACGTTACGGAAGCAGTTCAAGACCTCATAACACAGTTAATACCCGACATCTCACCCCCCCTGCCTGGAATTAGACAGGGCCCACAGAGCTCTCGGACCCCCCAGAAAAGACGGCACCCCAAGAGATGTGATAGTTAAACCCCATCACTACTCTGTTAAAGAGGAAGTAATGAAACAAGCCAGATCTCCTCAAAAGGTTCTGTGTCAGGGACACCAAGTTCTGATATTTGCGGATCGGTCCCCCTCCACGATCCAACGAAAAAGATCATTAAAACCCCTCCTCCATGCTCTGAGATATCAAATACAAATGGGTCTTTCCCTTCGCTGTCAAATTCCCTGATAAAGGGAAACACTACGCCTTTTCATTCTTTCCAGAAGGGGAGAAACTACTTCAGCACCTGAAGATCATCTCCCAAGAAGCAAAGATGGATATCACCCAAAGCCAGCCCCAATTCCAATAAAAGACCAACACCCACCAGCCCTCAATCCTCATTGTGGGCCTCAGGAAGAGCAAAGAAGGTCAAGGACAATGTGCCTACCCGAAGCTAGAACGTATATGGACTGCCTTTACTTTTTCCTTCCCAGTGCCTTGGAAAGGGCTGGAGGATTGTCCCCCTCATTTTAGGGGGTCAGTCTCTATCCTGAACCGGAACCCTATGCACTTCAGGAGCTTTATTAGATAAGTTCTTACATGTTATTTTTTCCTTAGTCTTAGTTAGCTAGGTCTTTTGGAAGGGCCGCTCAGCCTTCTCCCCCTCTCGCTGTGGAAGCACTACTCCCACAATGCCCCCTGCACTTGGACTGCCATTCCCCAATAACGCTTTGCTGAAAACTGGAGTGGGTTGAGCAGCATTGTGGAACAAGCACCCTCGGGGGCTTGAGACCACAAATCAGTTTAGCCAATTTTCACCGTTTTGCAAGTATGATATATTTTTTTACATAAGGGTTTTGCCCTCCAAAGCCCGGCTCCATGAGGGAACCCTTACGTACCTCCCCTGCCCCTCAACTCCCTCCGGGGCCCGAGGGTGGGGACATCTGAGCCCAGACGGGACAGATGCCACCTAGATATTCTACATGGGCCTTGGAGGGCTTCTCCTCCTCTGAACCCCTTCTTTCTTTTTCTGGAGACCTTTTTCTATCTGTACTATCTTCCCCATCCCTTCCCTCCCCACAAATATTGTTACTCACATTGATGTGCCTAATGTTGTTTTCTCCTACAGGATTAAATCGCAACTCTGGAGTCTTGTATGACCAACTAAGCTCACGCCAAACGGTTTGAGGATCTATCAGATGCTGTCAAGACCTCCAAGCACCACTGGGTAAGTGGGGGCTGTTTCGGATGCATTACTCTCCTTCTGCTCCATGGCTGATAAACCTGAGGTTATGCTACACATAGCCTCTCACAATGTCCAGGGCCTAAATTCCCCAATCAAAAGGAGGAAAGTGCTGGACTATTACAAGTCCCTTAAATTAGACATCCTCCTACTACAAGAAACACATTTCCCCTCCCGGTATAGCCCTAAGTTCCTCCACCACCACTTCTTGCAGTTTTTCCTAGCAAGCGCCAACACAAAAACCAAAGGGGTCACTATAGTAATAGCAAAGACCTGCAAATTTATTAAAATCTCCGACCTGGCAGACCCGGATGGAAGGTTTCTTCTCGTTAAGGGCATGGTTGGAGACCACCTCTACTCCTTGGTCTCTTACTATGCTCAGAATAAAGGGCAGGCCAAATTCTTTGAATCCCTATTACGCACCCTTAACCCACATCTTGAAGGGAAGGGACTTGACCCATTTCTCCTCACCTCACAGTTCCTACCCAAGGATTGACCATATCCTAACCCCCTCCTCACTCCCCCCACATATCACTAGAGCCTATATAAAAAAAACAGTAGTTTCCTACCATTCCCTTGTAATTTTGAAAATCAGCACAGGGACAATGGGTGGTCCCAGCGGACACTGGAGACTCAATGAGTCCTTGCTTTCAGATCCTACTAGTCATAGAAATCGAAAAGGCCTTACAGGAGTACTTTACTCTCAATACAACAGCAGACATCTCCCCTGAAACAATATGGGCTGCACACAAAGCTTTCATTAGGGGCAAGCTCATTCAGATCGCCTCACACGTCAAACGAGAATGACAAGCAGACATTTCTAAGCTTGACAGGGATTACACCACTCTAAGGGCATTACATAAAAAGGACCCTACTCAGGTCTCCGCCACCTTCCTTGACAAGGCCAGGCTTTAACTGAACCTAGCCCTTACTGTCAAAGCCAAAAAATCTATTCGCTGGTCAGAACATACATTTTACACACAAGCGAACAAAATAGGCCCCCTTTTAGCTGCTAGATTCTCTCCCAGAGTTAGGCTCAATACCTTACCAAAAATCAGGGTCTCGGGACAACCACCCACGTCCAATCTGGTTAAAGTCCTTGATGCATTTCAAGGTTTTTACTCCTCATTATACAGCAGTCCTAAAAGCTAATCTTATCCCTCAGTTTCTGGAGCGCCTCCCCATACCATCTCTGAAGAATACCCATAAACAAAAGATGGAAACATCCATTACTGAAGAAGAGATCCTGGGGGTCATTAGAGATCTCAAAAAGGGGTCAGCTCCAGGACCTGATGGATTGTCTATTCCATACTACAAAGCATTCACAACCACTCTAGCTCCCCACTTAACCCGCATCTGTAACTTGAAAACCAACGGGGACCCCCTAGATTCCCACCTCAACACGGCTTTCATCACAGTATTACCCAAACCTGGCAAAAACCTGAAAGATGTTGGCAATTACAGGCCTATCTCACTCCTAAACAATTATTTAAAAATTCTTACCAAAATAATGGGCAATAGGCTATCATCCTTCATCGACCAGTACGTCCAAAAAGATCAAGTCGGGTTCATACCCAGAAGGCAGGGACCCAACCAAATCAGACGGGCTGTAGATATCATCTCGATCTTACAATCTAACTGGGAGGGAGGACCTAAACAATCGGGCTTTCTCCTATCCCTAGACATACAGAAGGCCTTTGACACGGTCTCCTGGCAGTACAACTTACATCTTTTTGAAAGGTGGGGATTTGGTGCTCGCTTCCTAGGTCTTTTACACGATCTCTACTCTCAGCCTACTACGCCTCCAAGGATATTACTCACAACCCATCGATATTACAAGGGGCACCAGACAAGGCTGCCCCCTTTCCCCCCTCATATTCGCTATAGTAATTGAAAACCTTGCGATCACAATTCGTCATAATCCTGATATTAAAGGAGTGAAATGTGGAGACCAAACGCACAAATGCAGGCTTTTTGCCGACGACACCCTCCTTTTTCTGACCTTTTCTGTCACGTCATTACACTCCCCAACCTCTGCCAGGTTTTGGATGACTTTGCCAAAATCTCGGGGGTCTAAGCAAATTTCTCTAAATCCCATGCTCTCAATATGTCCCTTCCTCCCCAAATAGTTCCCTCCCTACAACATTCTTTTCAATTTAAATGGAGCAATACCTCCATCAGTTACCTGGGCATCTATCTGACAGCCAAGATAGAAGCCCTATACACACACCACTACCCCACACTCTTCAGGAAACTGGAGGCTGATCTTAAACTATGGTCCAAGCATGAAGTATCCTGGCTAGGTCGGATCAACTCCGTAAAAATGACCTATCTCCCCAAAATTCTCTACTTTTTTTGCGCACTGTTAGAAAGGATCACCTACGTTCGCTCCAAAGTAAAATACTGCAATACATTTGGGGTAAAACGGGTTTTCACATTCCACAAAACACACTATTCCTTCATAGACGCAAGGGAGGGTTGGGACTCCCAAATTTACACAAATACTATTTAGCAGCCCAATTGGCCCAAGTGTCCACAATATATTCTAGATATGAAAAACCAGACTGGATAGTCAATAGAACAACAAGCCACCCCCTCTTTCACATTAGATTTCTTATTATGGTGCCCCCCCAAAACCAGGCCCCCCATTCTCTCTCCCACTCTATCCCACTCTTGCTCTCTGTTGGATACCCTCCGCCAACTTCCATCTCTGGTCTACGTGGCACAACCTCTGGCACACCTCTTTCACAACCCCAATTTCCCTTCCGGCCTAGACATCTCAGCCTTCAAATGGTGGCTGGACAAGGGGCTATACCAGATAGGGCACTACTTCACCTCCAGGGGCCCGCTTACTCTTCAATACTGTACCCAAAACCTTGATCTCCCTGACTCAGAAAGGTTTCGCTTCCACCAAATCTCTAATTTTCTCCACTCAATATGGAAGGAAAACCCCCTCCCAAATTCACTGGATACAAGTTGTGGTGCGGACAAGTAATGGAGCAGAGGGGAGGCATCTCGGTGATATACGCAGCCCTCACTTGCCCTACGGATAAAATCTCCTACATGATAGCTTGGGAGGCGGACTTCCAACTCAACTATCGCCTGGAGACCTGGCAAGCTGCTCTCACCAGATCTTTCAAGGGAATTCAGAACACTTCTCTCATGGAAGCCAGTGTTAAACTAATAACCAGATGTTATCTTACCCCTACCAAACTGGCCACTATTTGTCTGAAAACAGACAAAAGCAGGCACATCATGGTGAATGTCAGATGGATAACAGGGTTCCAGAACGTTCATCTAGGCAGCGCTGTGGTGTCTTGCTTGGCAGCGCCAGTGGTTTCCAGGGTCCCAGGCTAAAGTGTGCATGGCACAGGAGGAAGCCGTAACTCAGGAAGTCCCTGGTCTCAGGGGGGGGGGACGGGGAAGCTATGATGTTCAGGCATTCAGGGCATGCGTGCTTGCTCCTTCATCAGGCATAGTCATCGGCCATTTTAGGTGTGGTATATAGAGCTGGCAGGGTGGGGGGGGGGGGCAATCAGATCACAGGACCACCCCCATTTTAGTAGTCACACACACCAGGGAAGCCGAGGGCCGGGAGTTGGGCATGAATAATGCATTACATTTGGAACTTTCTATACAGGAAGGGGGAACACATATACACACAGTGTAAAGAAGACAGGGCACACAAAGAGTAAGATGACATGAAACACCAAAAATCACAAAAAAATGTATTAAGATTGGATGAATGATTCAATTGGAGGATGAATTGGATTAAAAATAAAATAGACACAAAAATAACGTACAGACAGTTTTGTACTACTTATGCATATCTGTAATGCATTGCACCAACCTGTGTCATAAAGTCTATAAATAATAAAACTGTTTATAATTATATATATATATATATATATATATATATATATATATATATAAGAAAAAGGGGGGGAAAACAGTTAAAGTTTAAAAACATGAAAACATGAGAGGGAAAAAAAAAACTATATATGTGTGTGTGCATGCATATAAACACATGCGCACACACACACACACACACACACACACACACACACACACACACACACACACACACATATATATGCACATATGAACATACAATGTCATAAAAGGTAAACTATACTATATAGTAAATGTACTTGGGCTGTTCCTGTGTGTGGGATTTAATAGTGTCTTAAGACTGTAAGGATCCTGTGAAACAATATGATGGGAATTGATTAGTAAGCAATATTCATGCTTGTAATTAGTGTTGCACCGATACTAGTATCGGTATCGTTGCCGATACAGAAGTAGCAGTGCTCGTGCACCTGCACCGATACTTGAAACCGATACTTTACGGCTTGGCTCTTTGAGATGTCAGTGGTTCTCCCCAGTGTTAAAGAAGTCCGGTATTTGGAGCCCTGAAACACTAAAATGAAACATTGTTTCTTTTTTGTATATTTCTGTTTCTTCATTGCTCTGGGACATCCCATCAGTAATTACTGAGTCACTGTGTCCCGTGATGTACGAGTAAGAAAATAGGATTTTTATAACAGTTTACTTGTAAAATCCTTTTCTTTTGAGGTACATCACGGGACACAGAGGTCCCTCCCCTCTTCTAATACGCGTATATTGCTTTGCTACGAAACTGAGGTACCTCCAGTAGGGGAAGGGGTTATATGGGGGATTGAACTTCCTGTCTAGGGTGTGCTAGTGTCCAATCACATAGTGATAACGTATAACCCATCAGTAATTACTGAGTCCTTGTGTCCCGTGATGTACCTCAAGAGAAAAGGATTTTACAGGTAAGCTGTTATAAAAATCCTATTTTTTGGTCCCCAAAGCCATGTCGGTGTGTTACCCCTTTGAGGAAAGCCTTCTCAAGAAGTGGTCAGCTCCTCCGGTCGTGGACCCCTGGGTATCCAGCTTGAATAAAGTAACTACGATCCCGGTAGAGGGGACTCCTGCATTTAAGGATCCCACTGACAGGAAGGCCGAGGCAGTGGCTCATTCCTTGTTTACGGTTGTGGGGTCAGCCGTGCGATCAGTACTGGCATCCGCACTTATGCCGCAGACACTGAGTGGACAAAACTGTTGCACCACGAATTGGGAGAGCAACAGGCTTCTCCTGTCTGTGTGGAACTAGTGCAAGGCCTTAAGTATGTTTGTGACGTGGCCCTGGATACCCTCCCTCTGTTACCCAGGGCTTTAGTGTCAGCAGTGGTGCTGAGGTGCCTGATTTGGCTAAAATGCTGGTCTGCTGACCAGGCATCCAAAAAAGCCCTGACGGATCTTCCCTTCCTTGGCGACCGACTCTTTGGAGCCTCTTTGGAGGACATTATTAAAAATGCCACTGGTGGTAATAGTACCCTACTCCCACAGGCCAGGAAGGCAAAGGAGCCACGCCATAGGCAAGGGCCCTCTTTTCCCGCTCACAAATGTTTTTTTCGTCCGCCCAAAGCTTCGGCTAAATGTCCCCAGCCCGACAGGACGACCACGGAAGGACAAAAATGTCCCTGGAACCGGAAGCCTGCGAACAAAAGTGCTACCACATAAATGTTTGCCCCCCCCCCCAGGTCTCGGGTGGCGGGTTGCCTTCGGGAGTTTGCAGCCCGGTGGTCCTCTCAGCTATCCGACCAATGGGTCTGCAATCTGATATCCTCAGGCTACAAGATTGAGTTTCTCTCTTGGCCGCCAAACAGATTCTTCCCCTCCAGCATACCCGTACCGCCGACGCACCGGGAGGCCCTCTTGGGGGCAGTAAGGGACCTGCTGAGTCGCGTGGTGGCTGTACTGGTTCTGGAATCGGAAAGTTTCCAGGGATTCTACTCAAATCTGTTTGTAGTTCCCAAGAAGGAAGGGGTACGTCCAATCTTGGACCTAAAAGCCCTCAATCACTTTGTGAAAGTGCAGATGTTCAGAATGGAATCAGTTCGCTCAGTAGTCACTGCACTCCATCAAGGGGACTCCCTAGCATCCTTAGACATCCAGAATGTGTACCTGCACATACCCATATGCCTTTGGCATCAAAAGTTTCTGTGATTTGCAGTTTTGGCTCTCCCTTTTGATCTGGCACCAAGGTATTGGCTCCAGTTTCGGCATTGCTACGGCAACGTGGAATCGCAATCGTGGGATACCTAGACAATCTCCTCCTGAGGGCATCTTCCGCCTCAGAATTAGAGGAGGATGTGGCGATCACTGTGCAGACCCTGCAAGAATGGGTGGCTGTTGAACCTAAAGTTGGTGTTGGTACCGACCCAGCATCTGGAGTACCTAGGCTTGCTGCTGGACTCCATGGAAGTGAGAGTTTTTCTCCCTTCAGACAAACTGCAGACTAGTGATGGCCGAACAGTTTGCCCGGCGGTCGTTTCGCGGCGAATTTCAGCTGTTCGCAATTTGCCCGAGTGTCTTTTGTCAGTTTCGAGAAAGGGACAGGACGGTGTGTGCTGCAGGGAGAGTGAGTTTAATCATTAGCTGTTACTATCAGGTCCACAAAAGTGCTATTCCAGTAACCAGTTATTGTTCCAGCAGCCTCTGTTTTGCCAGTTTATATAGGGACAGGCAGGAAGCAGTGTGTCAGGCAGTGAGGGTCAGTTTAATCAGTAGCTGTTACTATTAGTTCCACAAAGGTTCTTTTCAGGACTGGTATCAGTGGTATGGTAATAGGCTTGTACATGTATAATATTCTTTCTTCCAAATATAGAAAGAATATTATACTTGACTGCTGCCCTTCTACTGCAGTCTGCTAATCATTCACAACTCACTTGTTCCACAAAGGTCCTTATAAGGACTGGTAACTTGGTCTGTCTAGGGTGCTACAGTACATAGGGTTGAGTGAGGTACAGTCTGCTATTCTATAAGGACTGGTATCGGTCCACAATACATAGGGTTGAGGTGCACTACTGCTGACCGCTGCCCTATACTGCAGCAGTCCTTCATCGGTATAGGGACTGATGTACAGTCTGCTAATCACTCACACACAACCTACTTGGTCCACAAAAGTCCTTATAAGGACTGGTAAGGTATATAGGGTTCTACAGTACATAGGGTTGAGTGAGGTACAGTCTGCTATTCTATAAGGACTGGTATCGGTCCACAATACATAGGGTTGAGGTGCACTACTGCTGACCGCTGCCCTATACTGCAGCAGTCCTTCATCGGTATAGGGACTGACGTACAGTCTGCTAATCACTCACACACAACCTATTTGGTCCACAAAAGTCCTTATAAGGACTGGTAAGGTATATAGGGTGCTACAGTACATAGGGTTGAGTGAGGTACAGTCTGCTATTCTATAAGGACTGGTATCGGTCCACAATACATAGGGTTGAGGTGCACTACTGCTGACCGCTGCCCTATACTGCAGCAGTCCTTCATCGGTATAGGGACTGACGTACAGTCTGCTAATCACTCACACACAACCTACTTGGTCCACAAAAATCCTTATAAGGACTGGTAAGGTATATAGGGTGCTACAGTACATAGGGTTGAGTGAGGTACAGTCTGCTATTCTATAAGGACTGGTATCGGTCCACAATACATAGGGTTGAGGTGCACTACTGCTGACCGCTGCCCTATACTGCAGCAGTCCTTCATTGGTATAGGGACTGAGAGTTTTGTCACAGGGTCATTTAAAAAATGACAGGCAGAGGAAGAGGCAGGCCCTTCCGCAGGGGTGGTAGGGGTAGGGCAGGAGCAACAGGCTTGAGCCAAAGTGGGAAGTTGCAGAAGGTGCGTTCAATTACTTTAAAGGATGCACCACACTTGGTTGAATGGCTCGCTCAGCCTTACTCTTCTGCACCCTCCTCATCCTCTCGATCTGCACCCTCTTCTTCACTCTCTGCTATGTGCACCCCCAAAGACACTACCACCAACACCACCACCACCACATACCTTCCGCTTGAGTCACAGGAATTATTTTCCGATCCATATCAAGAGGACATTTCTGATGCGCAGCCACTCTTGGTATTGGATCAGGAAGAGGAGGTAGCAACAACTGCTACTCAGCAGTCTGACGACAGTACCCAGATCAGCCCAAGGAGGAGGCTGGTCCCCGGTTGTTGCTGCCTACTCCGAGATCTCTACTTATAGCGGTGGGGAAGGTGACGTTGATGATGTGTCTAGTGATGTCACGTGGGTGCCCACAAGAGAGGAAGAGGAGGGGAGTTCAGAGGGAGATATGGACCAGCAGATAGGGAGGAGAAGCAGGAATAACTTACATTGCACAGGAGGGACAAAGCAGACTGCAAATGTATCAGGAGCGAGTCATCGACCATGTACGGTCACATCTGGCGCTCCCAGGACACCGACACATGGCTCCGCAGTGTGGGCTTTTTTTAACGTGTCCGCTGCTGACAATAGCGTTGCCATCTGCAATCTTTGCGGTCAACGCATTAGTCGCGGTAAGCCCAACACTCACCTAGGGACGACCGCCTTAAGAAGGCACATGAGCAGCCATCACCGAGCCCAGTGGGAGCAACGGAACACACAAAGCCACACTGCAGGCTCTCACCGTCCAGCCTCGTCTTCTACTTCTCCTTCTCCTCTCTCCTCACAATTGTCCTCCACTCCACCTTCCATCACGCCAAGCTTACGTTTTTCTGCAAAAAGGCAGGCTTCCGTGGGCCTAATGTTCGAGCGTAAAAAAATGATGACGCCGGATAACCCTCTTGCCCAACGGTTGACGGCTGGCTTGTCAGAACTCATAGCCCGCCAACTACTGCCATATAAACTGGTGGACTCAGAGGCCTTTCGCAAATTTGTGGCCATTGGAACACCACAATGGAAGGTCCCAGGAAGGAAGTATTTCTCAGAGAAGGGCATCCCAGAGCTATATGGCCATGTTCTGCGGCAAGTGAATGTATCTCTGGCACACAGTGTCGGTGCCAAGATACATCTGACCACAGACACGTGGTCTAGCAAACACGGGCAGGGAAGGTATATCACTTTTACTGCCCACTGGGTGAACCTTCTGACGGCCGTCAAGCATGAAACCCGTGGCACCCGTGTAGAATTGGTTTTACTGCCACGGATTGCATGCAGGCCTTACTCTTCTTCTCCTCCTACTCCATCCTCCTCCCTCTCCTCCTCAGCTGACTCCTCCTTTTCCGCTGCTAGCGTCTCTTCCGCTGCACCGCCCAAGCTCCCCAGAACCTATTCCACATGCCAGGTGAGACGTTGCCATGTCGTGCTGCGTCTGTTGTGCCTGGAAGCCAAGAGCCACACTGGCCCGGCACTCCTTTCAGCTTTGCGTTCACAGGCAGATCAGTGGCTGACACGGCTCAATTTGACAGTTGGTAAAGTGGTGTGTGACAACGGTGCGCATTTAAACAGGGCAAAATCACGCACATGCCATGCATGGCACACGTCTTAAACTTGGTCGTGCAGCGATTCGTTGTCAAATACCCTGGGGTCCAGGACATCTTGCGGCAGGCAAGGAAAATCTCGGGCCATTTCAGAAGATCTTACACGGCCATGGCTCGCCTTGCTGACATTCAGCGGAGACACAATCTGCCGGTCAGACATCTTATTTGCGATTGCCCGACGCGATGGAACTCAACCTTCTATATGCTTGATAGGCTGCTCCAGCAGAAACGTGCAGTTAACGTCTACCTGTATGAACTCTGCGGCAGAACCGGTTCTGGGGAGCTGGGGTTTTTTTCACCGCGCCAGTGGCTGCTCATGCGCGACGCATGCAGACTTCTGCGGCCATTTGAGGAGATCACCAAACTGGTCAGTCGCAGCCATGGCGCCATCAGTGACATGGTACCTTATGCCTTCTTTATGGAGCGTGCATTGCGTCGTGTCATTGATCAAGCTGTGGAGGAGCAGGAGCGGGAAGATGAGGAAGTCGCAATGCTGGATGAATTCTCAGGGGGGGCTACTCTATCTGAGACAAGTGAACAACAGGAGTCTGAAGAGGAGTCAGAGGAGGATGGTGCCGGGGCGGATGAGGAGGAGCAAGAATAGCATGCTTTAAACATTTCTGGGACCCCTGTTGTTGTGCGTGGATGGGGAGAGGAGAATGAAGAGGATGACATTATCCTGGATGATGAGCAGGAGCCAGGCCACCACACCGCTTCCACTTTAGTGCAAATGGGGGCCTTCATGCTCCAGTGTTTTAATAGGGACCCCCGTATAAAAAGCATAAGGGTCAAGGACCAGTACTGGGTGGCAACGTACTTAGACCCCCGGTACAAACACAAAATGGCGGAAATGTTACCGCCGTCACAGAGGGCTGTCAGAATGCAGCACTTCCAGGCCTTGCTTCGAGAAATGCTGCATTCTGCTTTTGCGTGCGCTGGCAGAGGAGCAATTCCCACTCCCAGAGAAGGAGTTGCAGGTACCAATCCAACAGCGCCTGCAAGAAAAGGCCGGTTTGAACATGTGTTGGTGACTTCGGATATGAGGTCATTCTTTCAACCGACCCATCGACAGGTGTCATCCGGATCCAGCATCAGGGAACGCCTAGACCGTCAGGTGTCCGACTACATCGGGTTAACGGCCGATGTGGACGCTCTGAGGAGTGATGAACCCCTGGACTACTGGGTGGGCAGGCTTGACCTCTGGCCAGAGCTTGCCCAATTTGCAATGGAACTGTTGGCTTGCCCCTCATCCAGTGTCCTGTCCGAAAGGACGTTCACGCAGCAGGGGGGATCGTGACCGATAAGCGTACTCGCCTAGCTCACGACAGTGTTAACTACCTCACATTTCTAAAAATGAATGAGGCATGGATCTCGGAGGAATTCAACACATGTGACCAGTAGACCATGTATATGTCTATAAACAATTTTTTTAATCAAGCACACAGACCTTCTTTCTTCATTTGGCTCACTTCCTTGTCCAAAAAAAGCACACCGTACTATATGCCCGTACCCTCCTCTTTGAAGAGGTTGAGCGGTGTCATATTTCTACTGGGGCTGCTTATTATGAGGGGCTCCCACCATCCCTGTGCTGTGCTGACATCCTCCTGGGGCTGTACCTCTGCTGTGCATATTATGAGGGGCTCCCACCATCCCTGTGCTGTGCTGAGTTCCTCCTGGGGCTGTACCTCTGCTGTGCATATTTTAAGGTGCTCCCACCATCCCTGTGCTATGCTCATTATGAGGTGCTCCCACCATCCCTGTGCTATGCTCATTATGAGGGGCTCCCACCATCCCTGTGCTGTGCTGACTTCCTCCTGGGGCTGTACCTCTGCTGTGCATATTTTAAGGTGCTCCCACCATCCCTGTGCTATGCTCATTATGAGGGGCTCCCACCATCCCTGTGCTGTGCTGACTTACTCCTTATGCTGCTCATTATGAGGGGCTCCCACCATCCCTGTGCTGTGCTGACATCCTCCTGGGGCTCCTTATTATGAGGGGCTCCCACCATCCCTGTGCTATGCTCATTATGAGGGGCTCCCACCATCCCTGTGCTATGCTGACTTTCTCCTGGGGCTGCTTACGGTGCAGGTGTCAGTGCTGTATATCACGGTGCTGATGTCAGTGCTCTCTGTCACGGTGCTGCTGTCAGTGCTGTATATCACGGTGCTGGTGTCATTGCTGTATGTCACGGTGCTGCTGTCAGTGCTGTATATCACGGTGCTGGTGTGAGTGCTTTATGTCACGCTGCTGATGTCAGTGCTCTCTATCACGGTGCTGTTGTCAGATGACTCTATCACAGTGCAGGTGTCATTGCTGTATGTCACGGTGCTGATGTCAGTGCTCTGTATCACGGTGCTGTTGTCAGATGACTCTATCACGGTGCAGGTGTCATTGCTGTATGTCACGCTGCTGGTGATCATCTCCTGCACCCTCTTCTTTGCCTACCCTGGTCCCTGACCTTCCCTCTCCTCCATTGCCTTCATGCGCTCCACAGTCCTGAATTGTCACAATTTCCCATATAAAAAAAGAATGCTTGTAGTTGTCGATCCCAGATTCACCTCATACATGTGTTATGTTATTGGCCTTGTGGTGGGACTATGTTTGCACAGCTAATAATTATTTTGTGGCTGCAAATTTGACCTATAGGTTTGCGAAGTTCGCCTCCCATTGAAGTCAATGGGGCCCGCCGCGAACGTTCCGGTTCGCAAACTATCGGCCGCGTTTGCGGTCCGCGTTCGCGAAACGTCCCGTCGGAAGTTCGTCCATCACTACTGCAGACTCTTAGATCCATGGTAAAACTGCTGATGGTCATCGCTCCGTTTCTGCTTGCGAGTCCTGGGACTCATAGTGGCCTTTTCGAGGCAGTACCATATGCCCAGTTCCACACCAGAGTCCTGCAGAAGGAGATTTTGACAAAATGGGACAAATCTCAATTGTCCCTGGATCGACCGAGCCAGGTGAGCCAGTCAGTCAGAAATTCACTGATCTGGTGGCTGAGGTCCCCGGTGATTCAGTCTGGAAAGTCGTTCCTACCTCTGAAGTGGACAGTGATCATCATGGACGCTAGCCTATCCAGCTGGGGTGGAGTGATGGGGGTTCAGTCGGCTCATGGCCTCTGGTCGGTGGAAGAATCCAAGTTGCCAATCAATCTGCTCGAACTAAGAGCGATCAGGTTCTCCACATGGTCGATGAGACTACAGGGGCGTCCGATCAGGATCCAGTCAGATAACGCCATGGCTGTGGCATATGTCAATCACCAAGCGGGAACAAGAAGCTCAGCCGCCGCACGGTAGGTCGCTCATATACTTCAGTGGGCAGAGAGACACGTACCAGCCCTGTTGGCCATTTACATCCCGGAAGTGGAGAACTGGCAGGTGGACTATCTGGGTCGCCAGATGCTGGATACAGGGGAATGGGCGTTGCATCCGAAGGTATTCAGGCTTCTGTGTCTGAGGTGGGGCACACCAGACGTGGATCTTCTGGCCTCCCGTCTCAATCGGAAGGTGCCGAGATTCGTGTCCAGGACAAGAGATCCGTGGGCAGACACGCTGGTGTCTCCGTGGGATCAGTACCAGCTGATCTACGCCTTTCCTCCACTGAAACTGTTAACACGTCTGCTTCGCAGAGTGGAAGTCAAGGGGATAAATTGCCCCAGATTGGCCTCAGCGTCCTTGGTACGCAGACCTAGTGCGCCTGGTGGCAGACGCCCCATGGTGACTGCCGTTACGAGAGGACCTTCTGTCTCAAGGTCCGATTCTCCATCCTGCTTTACCATCGCTGGCTTTAACGGCATGGCTATTGAGAGCCAGGTGTTGAGGAACCAGGGTCTGTCGGACTCTGTGATCCCAACTAGGTTGAGGGCGCGGAAATCTTCTTCTCGGAAGATATATTATCATACCTGGAAGGCCTACATCTCTGTGTGTGAGGAGAAAGGATGGCATCCATGCTCTTTTTTTCTATATCCAGGATCCTGCTGTTTCTTCAGCAAGGAGTAGACCAGTAATTGGTTTTATGCACCATTAAGGGGCAAATTTCAGCCCTGGCTGTCTTTTTTTCAATGACCCCTGGCGTCTCACTTATTAGTGAGTACCTTTGTTCAGGGGGTGTGACATGTAGTCCCTCCGGTGTGTCCACCGTTACCCCCGTGGGATTTAAACCCAGTGTTATCGGTGCTTCACAAACCGCTGTTTGAAAATATCAGGGAGATTCCCCTGTTGACTCTTTCCCAGAAAGTGGTCTTTCTAGTAGCTATCACTTTGGACATCAATTTTAGCCTTGACAGTAACTGTAAAAAGCTCTAAACAGGGACTTATAGGGAGTATATACTCTTCTCTACAAATGACAGTTGGAACTAACCCACAAAAAGGTAGTTTTGGGAGGTGGTGTAGAGACTCAGAGACAGTAATGAGGATTGGGAACAAGCCTTGAAGAATTTATTTGAGGTATCCCTATCCTCCTCACAATGATTCCTGGGGAATAAAAGATGCATCAGATTGCCCAAGGTGTATCACTAACACATGTACACTTATACATATGTTGTGGAAATGTCCTAAATTGTATTGTTATTTTGAGGATGTATTTGATACTCTAAACTCCTTAAGCTCTAAGTGGGTTCATCTGGATCCAAAAATAGCATTATTAGGGATTATACCAGGAGATACCCTCCCAGTTGAAAATGCATGTGATGTGTTTGAGAACTATGTATATGGCACATAAACTCATATTGTAAAAATGGATATCAAAATACCTGCCAATGATAGCTCAATGGATTAAAGTGATTAATATTAAATTAAGACCAGAGGAGCTAACATATAAACATAGGAGGAGTCCTTAAAAATTACCGTAGCAAAAATGTGGCTTTGGTGACTGGTTTCTAATTTATCTAAGCAGCCAGCTGAGAATATTAATGATGCTAAGGAAAATCAATAATGAGACAGAACTTTATTTTCTTTTTTTAAATTTGTGATGGAGGGTACTCAAATAAAGAAAACATGTAAACTGGTGAGCACGAGTAGATGGAATATTTTTATTTATTTATTTATTTAGGGTGGTTTGGGTGGGGGAAATAGGTGGGAAATGGGGGAAATTTTATGTGAGTTGGTGTTTTTTCTCTGTTTTGTTTTATGAGAAAACAATAAAAAAATTAGATTAAGAAAAAAAAAAAAACTGATACATGTATGTATAGTTACTGTTTAGAAGTGGTTCCGGCATCCTGGTAGGGTGGGACTAAAGTTCTGTCCCTTATTGCTGTTGCTTTAATAATCTAACTATATAGAGTTTCAGTAATGTTACACTGGAATGTGTCTTTTGAAGTGTTTTATATATTTTTTGTGACCTCTCAATAAAATGTTACCTGATTTAAAAATAAAAAATGGAATAAGAGTGATCTCCTGCAAGTGAGCCACGGCCTCTGCCAAGACCTTTGTGCAGACTTGCGTACTGGCTACTAAGCTGAAAGAGAGGGCTCTGAACTGCCAGGGATGCATTCCTTCATTGGTAACCACAGAAAAATGGCAGAAATGGGTATCTGGTCAAAGCTGAAATATTAGGGTACACTTCCCTGAGATCTAGGGTCACCATAAACACATCTGTCAAAAAATTCTTGCATGCTAAATAGATGCTCTCTATGGTGAACCTTTTGTATTCCAGAAACCTGTTCAATCTTCTGAGGTTGCTTATCAGTCTGTATTTCTCTGAGGGCTTGCGAACAACAAGCACATGGGAATCAAATCCCTAAAAGTGTTGGGCTGTTGATACTGGGATCATCACTGGCTTTTCTGCAAGTTCCATGAATCCCCTCCAAAGGAGCCCTCTGTTTTTTTAAAGAAGAAAGAAGAAAAGTCTGTGGGAGCCAGGATTACAGGCAATAACCTTCTCTTATCACTTGAATGTAAGGACTGCCTGAAACCTCTTCCCGCTGGGAGATAAACCAAAACACTCTGTCCCCCACCCTGTCTCTGGCGCCATTTTTGCTTCCTTCACGGAAGCCCCTGGGTAAGAGAACAGCTTCCCTGTCTGCTTCCTTGGGCCAACAATCCCACTTTTTCCAGGGTCCTGCCTGGCCTTTGGTTGACCTTGCGCAAAGGGGCCATGAAAACATTTCTTATATTGATCCTTGCTGCGATTAATGGGAAACTTGTTTCCTTTTTCAAAAGATCTGGCCAACATCATGTATCCACACCCACCCCGAACAGAAAGGATCCTTCAAATAGTAGGCCTATCCTTGAAAGTGAAGTCGCCTTCCCATGCCTCTACCCAGATGACTCTTCTAGCCGAGTTAATCAGCGCCACTATCTTGGCCAATGCGCTAATGGATTCCACTGTAGCATCTGCCAAATGAGCAATAACTTTTCCTATCACTGCTAAGTAGTCCCTCCTCATCTGTTTTAGTTCCCTAAGAAAGGTGACCCATAAGTCTGTCCACCCAGAAATCTGTTTTCCTATTGATACTTGTAGCCACCAGTGCAGGGGTCATGGCTGATGCATTAGCATCCCAGGCTTTTTTTTTTTTTTTGCAAAAGTGTCTCCATCTTACGGTTCATTATGTCTCTAATGTTCCCAAGTCCTCAAAGGCAAGTCAGACTTGTTTGACACTTGTGACAGAGCTGCATCTAATTTGGTGGTGTAAAAAAAAAAAAAAAGGTATGTGTGTGTGTGTATATATATATATATATATATATATATATATATATATATATATATATATATATATATATCCTAGCCAAAAGGGAAGTAGGAAAGATCTGCAGAGAGAAGTGTGGGGTAGGGCCTACTCTGGAAGTGGTACTCTCCTGTAAAGAACGACCCTCCCTGGGCGGTAACTCTGCTCTGGGTTCTGTATGGAAGACATAGCAGTGCAAATGGACTTAACAGTGGCTAACCTCTCTGTCTGCATGGAGGCCAAAAATACTTCCATGAGGCCAGATGCCTCTTTCCCAGCCAACCCGTTAATGAATTTATAGCAGAGTGGATAAGTACATCCAAAATGGGTAAAGCTATCTTTACCAATAAAGGAGGTTCAAACAGTTCTCCTTTTTAATCATGCAGCCTCTCCTAATGCCTGGGGTATCTGCCTTTAGGCGGTCTCGACAGGGGCCGCACCAGGATCTTGGGTCAGAAAGCCCATGAAGCAGAATGCTAAGGCCTTCCCATGAAGGAGCAACCCTACTTGTTTGAGTGAGGAGAAAGCTCCTGTGATTCTCAAAGTCTGGCAGGAACAATGTTAAGAGCAGAGTGATTTCTGCATTTTTTTTTCTCTCTAGGTTACATCTAGAGTTTCAAGAGACCGGATGGCCCAGTTTGCTTTCAATCTGAGGGTCCAGGGTTTGGGTTCTGTTTGGGTGCTGCCTGTGGAGTCCTTGGGGCTGCTGATGCGGCAGTCTTTATGCAAGAGTGTCCATCTCCTCAAAGAATACTCCTAACGTTCCAGAGAAAAAAAAGAAAAAAGAGAAAGAGAAGTGTCTCTGGTCTCTGAATCAGCTGTTATCCCAGTCGGTGATATCCGAGATTCCCTTAGTGGAACAGGGGTTTTTGGCTCAAACCTTTTAAGGTCCCAGAGCCAAGCAGAGAGGTAAGACCCACTCTAGATCTCGGAGCTCTGAATCGGCACTTAAACATCTAATCCTTTCATAATACGATCGGCTGTGTCCATCCTACAAGGAGGGGAGTTGCATATCGTGGCACTGCCATTCGGCTTAGCCACAGCACTACGAGTGTTCTAAAAGATTCCGGCACCTCCTTTAGCCAGGTTAGAGGCTCAAGGCATAGCAATCCTAGCCTATTAGAAGATCTACTTTGAATAGATCATTCAGTCTCAGGTCTAAAACCAGAGTCTGATCTTAGATATAGATAGTTGAAATCTCTAGGTTGGATTCTCAGCCTAGGAAGATTCTCCTTAAAACCATCAAGGAGGTTACTTGGGGGCTGGTTATAGATACCATACAGAAGAAGGTATTCTTACCCCAGACATGAATCAGTTCCATTGTAGGACTAATTCAACTTATCAGGAAAGGAAAATTCCTTAATTTTTGTTGCAGGAGATTTTTAGGGGAAATGGTGGCCTCCTTCAAGACCGTCCCTTACGTGCAGTTTTATTCAAAGACTGCTTCAAGATGTCATCCTGTTGGTCTGCAATAAAGAGAATTCAGGCCTTGTTTCCAATACGCTTGGCTCCCAACATAGGTCAGAGCCTAAATTGGTGGTTGTTATCCAGCAGGAGGGAAAATCTTTATCCTGCAAGGTGTTATCAACAGATGCCAGCCGTCTTTAGCTGGGGAGCAGCCCTGGAAGAAGATTTTGTCCAGGGGAGATGGTCCAGGTTAGAGGACCTTGCCTATCAACGTTGTTGAAAGTTTCAGGCAGTACATCTGGCCGTAGAATCTTGGTGGTCAGATTACGGGACTGTTCTGACAGGATTCAGTCTGATAGAGCCATGGCGGTGGCTTACATCGATCACCAGGCGAGGCACGAGAAGTCGTGCAGCCCAAAAAGAGGTGAATGATGTTCTAGCTTTGGCAGAACACAACACTCCTTGCCTCTCGGCAATTTGAATATTTCAGGTGTACTACTTGAGACGCCAACACTTATTTCCGAGAGAATTATCTCTTCATCCCGACATCTTCCAAGCAGTATGTCAGATGGGGTACTCCGGACATGGACCTATTCGCATCCAGATTCATTAATAAGGTCAACAACTTTGTCAAACTAGGGGTCCGCTAGATCATAAAGAGGGCAGTTGAAGTTCTTTGGACCCCGCCATTACAGCAAGACCTTCTTGCACAGGATCCAGTATTTCATCCTACTTTATGGACAAGGAGTTTAACAGATTTGACTGTTGAATCCCACTCTGTAAAAGATTGTGGGTGATCTCCTTCAGTAATGTCTACTTTGACTAATGCCAGGAAGCCGGCTTCCAGAATCACTTACTATAGAATCTGGAAGGCATAGATTTCTTGGTATGGATCCAGGGGTTGGCACCCCAGGAAGTATGTCAATAGGCAGGATTCCTGCATATGGGATCTGAAATGAAGCTGACCTTGACTTATCAAGAGCCAGATCCACGCCGTGTCGATGTCTTTTCCTACGGCCTCTTGCTTCCCACTCTTTGTACGTAGCTTATTCGGGAGTAACATGGTTTATTCTCCTTATCAAGGTACCTCTAAATCCTTAGGATTTAAGATGGGTCTTGTCGGCTTTGTTAAATCAGCTGTTTGAACCTTACGAGAAATTCTCTAGGTTCTTTGACAAGAAAGATAATCTTTTGCTTGCCATTTTTTCTGCTAGAAGAATATTGGAACTAACGGCTCTGTCTTGTAAGAACCATATTTCATCATGTATAGGGACGAGGTGATTTGATGTCCTCATCCTGAACTCTTACCAAAAGTGGTAACAGGTTTTCATTTAAACCAAGATATTATTTTTCCTTGTTTCTCCCCAGAAGCCTTAATCTGGGGAAGAGAAAGCACTACAGTCTCTTGATGTAGTAAGAGCGATCAGAATCTATTTAAGGGTGACCACTCAGGTTCGCAAAACACAGGTTTTGTTTGTACTGCCAGAGGGTCCAAGATATGGACAGGCAGCATCAAGATCCACTATTTTCCAAATGGATTTGTGAAGTGATCAAGCTTCAGCTTAAAGAAGAAAATTCTTCCTTCTCATATTAAGAGCACATTCATCTAGGGTGATTAGTGCCTCTTGGGTGGTGCATCATCAGGCCTCTATGGCTCGGATCTGTAAGACCGCAACATTGGTCTTTGGTTCAGATGTTTTTCAGTTTTTTTTTTCAAATTGATATTAAAGGTCATGAGGATGGGGGGTGTGGCCTGGAGCGGCATGAGATAGGACGCATGTGAGCTGAGCTCCGCCGGCCCCATATCCTGATCACTAATCCTGAGACGCAGACTGCATTTTTCTCTCCGTTCTGACCGCTCCCCGAGCCGGGCAACCCCAGGGCACATGTTGCCGACGAAACGGAACAACTCAGCGGCCGCCAGACTGTCACAATTCCGTCATGATGAAGCAGGCCCAGCAGACCAAGATGGCGCCGCCATGCAGGGGGAAGAGGACGCGCAGAGCACAGACACAACCAGGCTCCTCAATGCTATTACAGCATGTCAAGAAGCTGTCACAAACTGCCAAACCAACCTCACAGCCAGGATTGAAGAGGTAAAAGTAGACATATCGCTGGTTAGGCAAGACTTTCAGAAACTAAGGGAGAGGGTTAATGAAGCTGAGACCCGCCTGAGTAATGTAGAGGACTCCCTCCCCCCCCTGCAGATCTCCTCGGAGGCCATGCAGCATCAAGTGAATCAAATCCTTCAGAAGCAGGATGATATTGAGAACAGGATTCGCAGATGTAACCTGCGCTTTATAGGCCTGCCTGAAGGGGTGGAGGGCAGGGATCCCCCAACCTTTTTGGAAAAGCTGCTTGTGGACACCTACGGAAGGGACTCATTCTCCCCCATGTTTGCGGTGGAACGCGCACATAGACTGTCGGATAAGCCTCCCCCACCGGGGGCGCCTCCCTGCACCTTTATTGCAAAGTTCCTAAATTTCAGGGACAGAGGCACCATCCTCCCTCTCAGCAGGGAAAAGGGGAACATCCCTTTTTAAAACAAAACCGTAGCAATTTTCCCTGATTTTTCTTCTGAAGTTCAGAAAAAACGCAAAAGTTTTATGGAAGTGAAAATACCCCTGCGAATCAAAAACATAAAGTATGCCATGCTATTTCCTGCTCGCCTGCGTGTGGAAGGTATGGACCGGGCCCACTTTTTTGAGGATCCTGAGACAGCGCTGTCGTGGCTGGAGCGGCGAGATGCCAACAGATGAGTATATATGTGCGAATTCACCCGCCAATGCCGGCTGTTTTCTGGAAATGCCCCCTCTTCTCCCACCTGATCATCTTTGATTATGTATGTCTTTCTGGACTGGGCCCCCCTTCTCCTTGCACCCCCTGAATGAGTGTGCAACTGTACGTCAGCTCTCCTTACTACGCCCACTATTTTAAGGCCCAAAATACTGAGGTACTGAATGTCACCATTTCGCCCCATGTGGTTTAAACAACCTCCTTTATATACACACAATGCTGGGCCAGCCGTGTAACGACAGGACGCCTGACTGCATATGTACATTGCTCACTGGTTATTACAGTCGCCCACGAGGGTGGTGGCTGAGTCCCCCCCATGTGTGCTGGAACACTTGACTCTGGATTGGCCTCCCACCCAGGATGGAGACGGGGCTGTTATGGTTACCCTGGCTGACATATCCGTTTGAAAGAGTGTCCTGCTCTATACGGGGCCCTGTAATATCTAACTGCATATTGCAGCTGACCATACCAATTTCTGTGTTAAAATTGTAACTTTGTTTTTCCCACTTATTATAGGAGTGTACTTTTCGGCACCCTCCTGGCCGGCGGAGGGAAACAACTAATTAGCAAGCTCACCTTGCTTTGTGAGCACAGTCCTATAGTGTCACATTATACAGCGAAGTTTCGCCCAACGTTTTACTATGCACCACTCGGGTTGGAACAAATGGCATAACCCTTCGCTCTCTTATTATGATACCTCCACGGGTATTTTCTTACTGCAATGTTTTTCCTTCCCGAGTTGGAAAATGTTTGTGCCCTGTTGGCAGTTAGGGGTTAATGCCCGCACTAGTTGGGGTCAGTGCAGGGCGGGTAGGGGGGATATATATCTGATTGTTTTCTATGGTACAATGTGTGTCTGGCGGGGTGGGTGGGGCCCTCTCCCGTTTGGGGGGGGTCCTGGCTGCTCCGACCTGGCGGGTTGGTCTGTCTCCTGGAGTCTCACCACTGATCAATATGCATCCATGGCCACACTGAAATTTCTCACATGGAATGTGAGGGGAATTAGGGACCCTATTAAGCGGTCAGCCGTTTTTGGGCAGCTTAAAAAACGAAGGCAGATGTAGTGGCCTTAGGGGAAACCCATGCTGAAGGCCCCATGCTTAGAGCGCTCCAGCGCCCTTGGATAGGCTGGGGCTATCACTCCGTACATACTACCCATTCTAGGAGAGTCTCCCTTCTGATTGCCAAACACATGCACTTTGAGCTCCAGGACTCGGTCATTGACCCGCTGGGTAGATTTGTATTTATAAAAGTAAAGCTACATGGGGATATGTTTCTTATAATGGCTTTTTATGTACCCCCACCATTCCAGTTTGGTGTGTTGTCGGAGGGTTTTAATTACATGGCCCTTCATCCCGCTGCTTCGGTGGTGTGGATGGGGGACTTTAATAATGTGCTAGACAAATCCCTAGATAAGATGGCGGACCCCTCCCGGGCCACCCCGAGCCCCCCACTGACCAGGTTTGCCAGACTTCTCCGCAATTTCCACCAGGTGGACTCGTGGAGAACCAGGCACCCAACGCAGCGTGTATTCACATGCTTTTCTGCTACTCACCATTCTATGTCCCGAATAGACCTTATACTCTTCTCCAGATCACTCCTGCCCAGACTCAGACGTGGGCCTACTTCCTAGATCGCTCTCTTACCACTGTCCATACTGGGCGATGCTCTCCTTATGACACGCTCACCCTTTGACGACTTGGCGCCTCAAGCCCTTTTGGTTGACTCTCCTCCCCGAAGACAGTAACCTGGAATCGGGCTGGAGGGCTTTTTTTGAGACCAATGAGGGGTCGGCTCAACCACATATAGTCTGGGAGGCATTTAAACTACATGCAAGAATGACCTTACAGACTCATATTAACAAGGTAAAGCGGTCCTCTGTAGCAAATATAGCTGAGGCAACACACATTCTCCAGACAGTGGAACAGGACTTTATAAATGACCCCTCAGTGGAAAAGGCAGGTAGCCTTAGACTCAGTTCCAGAACGCTAGATCAATTGCTCTATGAAAAATCCAAACAGAAACTGTTCTTTCTTAGATAGAGGTCGTTTGAACATGGTGAACGAGCGGGGAAACTGCTGGCTTATCTTGTTCATGGTGAGGAGAGACCCCCTGTGGTTATCTCCCTCCGCTCGTCACAGGGTGTACTTGAGACTGATCCCGTACGGGTCACGCAGATTTTTTGTGACTTCTTTACCTCTCTCTACACCTCTAATGCCTCAAATGACCCCTCCCAGATGGAATCTTTCTTGAGGAGACTGCATTTCCCCCAACTGACTGAGGAACAGATCTTAGGACTGGAAGCACCTCTGACACGGGATGAAATAGCATCAGCTTTTGCTGAGTTCCCGTCGTCCAAAGCCCTGGGCTCAGATGGCCTACCGATAGAATTCTACTCTACCTACATAGAGCTGCTGGCCCCTAGGCTACTGGCAATTTATAACTCTATATTCGAAAATATCCGATCTTCCAGTGACCATGACAGAGGCCACTATAGTGTTAATCCCTAAACCTGGGAAGGACCCGCACCTCCCGAAATCTTATCGCCCTATTTCTTTGCTGCAGGTGGATGTCAAGATACTTGCTAAGGTTCTTGCCATCCGCCTTAACAAGGTGATCCTCTCGTTGATCCATGCGGATCAAGCAGGATTCATGCCTGGTAGAAACACGTCGTTTAACCTCCGGAGGCTATTTATTAACCTCCAGACTCTCCACGATGACGCCGGGACTAGGATAATAGTCGCCTTGGACACCACCAAAGCGTTTGATTCTGTTGAGTGGCGGTACCTATGGACCTGCCTGGCCCAGTTTGGTATAGGGCCTAAATTTATTAAGTGGATCCAGTTGCTCTATCAGAATCCGGTGGCCAAGGTCTTGGCGAATGGCTGGTCCTCAGAGCAGTTTCCCCTCTCTAGAGGTACTAGACAAGGGTGCCCTTTGTCGCCTTTGCTGTATGCACTGGCGGTGGAGCCGTTAGCTATGGCAATACGTGAGCACGTGGGAATAGTGGGTTTGTGTAGGGATGGGATTACGGAGAAGATCAGCACCTATGCTGATGATACTCTACTGTACCTAAACGACTCGGATCAATCACTCCCCCTTGCTTTGGCACTGATAGAAGAGTTTGGCACGTTTTCTGGTCTAAAAATTAACTGGGACAAGTCCCAGATTCTACCTCTGGACAGTTTTCCGCCTCCCAGAGACAAGTCCCTGCTTCCTCTACAGAGGGTGGACACCATTAAATATCTTGGAATCAGGACAACCAGAACCCCGTCGGATTATATTAAACTTAACATAACTCCTCTAATTGACATGATTAAACTGAAGACGCAGCTATGGCCACGCCTCCCACTGGGGGTAACGGGTCATACAAATCTGATTAAGATGATCCTTCTTCCCAAAATTTTGTACATGCTTTGGCACTCCCCCGTCTACCTGGTCCCCAAACATTTTAAGGTAATGGAAGCTCTTTTGAAACCCTTTGTGTGGGGTAGTAGCAGGCACAGACTCACATGGCAAAAACTAAAACAGCCCACAGACCTAGCGGGACTGGCAATTCCGGACTTTAATTTGTATTATTTAGCATCTCAGCTGTCGCAAATGTTTCATATAGACAAAACAGAAAAAGACAGGTTTTTACATTTCTTATGCCCGACGTGGACCAGGCCAACTTTAGGCCCGATGGTGGCGATTGTCGGGGGAACGGAGAGGGAGGGGAGATAGGCGCCTACCACATCTCTTCTATACCAGTATAGGAAGGTGTGGCATATTGCCTCTGTGAAATTGTGCCTTCCACCCCTGCATGAATACACCCCCATATGGCATAATTGGAATATCCCAGAATTGAGACGGATCGTGGATAGCGGAGTGTGGTGCGGGAAGGGCATTTTTTATTTGTCTCGCATGCTTTCTGGTGGCAAACTAAAGTCCTTTCCTGCCCTACAGATGCAATACAAGCTCCCAAATCACTTTTACTATAGATACCTACAGCTTCGTCATGCATACCGTGCCCAATTTCCCCTAGATGATCTATCTTTACCCCCCAACCCACTGATGGCAGCGATAAAAAACCCAGACCCCAAAAAATTAATCTCACAGTTTTATGCTATGTTATCACTTCCTTCCATGACCGTGGCTGTCTATACACTTAAAAATAGATGGGTGGGGGAGTTGGGGCCTATTACAGATGACGAATGGAGTGATGCATTGGACACCTGTAAACTAGTTTCACCCAAACTCTCTGACCGGCTGACTCAAATTTTTATAACACACAGAGCTTATCTCACGCCGCTTATGGTTTCCAGGTACAAACGCACATATTCCAGCCCCATGTGTGCACAAGCACCCGGTACCTTTTTTCATCTTCTCTGGGAATGCCCTAAAATTCAAGCGTATTGGTCCCAGGTGGTGAGGTTCCTACATGATACGATGGGTTCCCCCGTCACACTTCGGGCAAAACCGTGTCTTCTGGGTATCTTCCCAGATCCTGATTCGAATAAATACACCAAAATATATTTACATGAAACCCTGTTTTCTGCGCGGAAAATGAT
Source organism: Lithobates pipiens (assembly GCF_037356315.1). Taxonomy (NCBI): domain Eukaryota; kingdom Metazoa; phylum Chordata; class Amphibia; order Anura; family Ranidae; genus Lithobates; species Lithobates pipiens. Next base: position 210,497,146 of record NW_027507758.1, read on the forward strand.
TGCCAGAGTCTGGATGAGACCTGACCCTCCAACGGTCTCCCAATGGCTCGGGGAAATTAATGGAGTCTTGCTGTTTAAGAAACGTATATATACTCATAGGGGATGCCCCTCCAAATATGAGAAGGTTTGGGACAGGTGGCTCAAAAACTCTGCAATATGCACATAATAGTCTGAATGTAGATGAGTATTGTTCGGTACTTTTGTTAGGTTAATGGAGACAAGCCGGGAATGGGCGGGATGGGGTGAGGGGGGGTGGGTGGATTTATGGAGGTGCTTGTATGGCCCCGATAATAATTCTAAAACTATGTACTGACTTGATTATATATGTGAGGCATGTATATACATTATGTATGAAGAATGAAGCTGAGATTACCATAAGTTTCTATGACACCCTTTATTTTTCTGTATGTACCATAAACCTTTTTTTTTTCTATAAAAAGAACTCCTCTGGCCTGTGTCCTTGATTCTGCCCCCCCCCCCCCCCTTCAGTTGCCATTGCTATTGGACATCCCACATAGTTATTACTATTGCTCTGTGTCCCCTGATGTAAGAAAATAGGATTTTTTTAAACGGCTTACCTGTAAAATCCTTTTCTTTAATGTACATCAGGGGGCACAGAAGAGGTCCCTCCCTTCTTCTTATACACTTTGATTGCTTGGCTACAAAACTGAGGACTCCCAGTAATGGGAGGGGTTATATGAGGGAAGTTCAGGCCTTAAGGGCAGTGCCAGTGTCCAGCACCTGATATGACGATATAACCCACATAGTTATTACTATGGCACTGTGTCCCCTGATGTACGTGGAAGAAAAGGATTTTACAGGTAAAATGTTTTAAAAATCCTATTTTTTGGACATCAAAGAAAAGGGTGTCAACCCAATACATCATATCACCCAAAAACACCATCCCCACAGTGAAACGTGGTGGCAGTATCATGTTGTTGGGATGTTTTTCAGCAGTCGGGACTGGGAAACTGGTCAGAGTTGAGGGAAAGATGGGTGGTGCTCAATATAGGGATATTCTTGAGCAAAGCCTATTCCACTCTGTGTGTGATTTTAGGCTAGGGTGGAGGTTCACCTTCCAGCAGGACAATGACCCCAAACACACTGCTAAAGCAACACTTGAGTGGTTTAAGGGGAAACATGTAAATGTGTTGGAATGGCCTAGTCAAACCCCAGACCTCAATCCAATAGAAAATCTTTGGTCAGGCTTAGATTGCTGTTCACAAACGCAAACCATCCAACTTGAAGGATCTGAAGCAGTTTTGCAAGAAGGAATGGGCAAAAAATCCCAGTGGCAAGCTCATAGAGACTTATCCAAAGCGACTTGGAGCGTTGATAGTTGCAAAAGGTGGCTCTACAAAGTATTGACTTTAGGGGGGTGAATAGTTATGCACATTGACCTTTCTCACTGCAAAGAGGAAAACACGGATGTACATTGGCACCTTTACTTTTTGATTTACCTCTGGAACCATTGGCTGCATCTGTTCGTCAATCGGTTCGTTAATCTAATATTTTTGGATTTCGTAGATCTTTAGGAGAGGATAAGATTGCTTCATATGCTGGCGATGCATTTTTATTTTTGGGAGATGCATCATCTTCTTTAAGGGCAGTGATGTCTTTGATATGTATGGCTCTTATTCAGGATTTAAAATTAATTGGGATAAGTTGGTTCTTTTACCTGTGGACCCCTTGGTGACCAATCTGCCAACATCTGCCTCCCAGATATGTGTGGTTTCTGTATTTAAATATTTAGGTGTACAAGTTACAGCACAAGTGAATACCTATGTGGAGTGTAATTTAAGCCCATTATTTTCTTTTCAAATGTTTTTATTGAGATTTTTAGCAGAGTTAGTTACAACAAGGGTTACAAAACAAAAAAAAATAATATATATAGTAATAAAAGTAACATAACACAGTATAATGTAGTGACAGGGTTTTCTCAGCACAATATAGCATAGAAACAAATAATCCACAATAAAGAATAAAGTAGTATTCCCAAGTATCTAATATTCATAGTCCTAAAGGGACTCGAACAAGAGTAAGTCTCTTAGAATTTGTATAATAAAGTCCGTAATATAATTATTGTAAGATTTATAAATAGCGATATGGATAATGGCCACTTCTGGACCCCAAGACACCCCTCACAGGGATTTATCTGTGTCTTGGAGTACCTAGGCCAACATCCTAAAGGAAATTCAAACACAGTAGTTATCTTTTATGAAGGAAAATAAAGATCTATTCTTACCCAGCAGCTCAATTCAGATAAACAAACATGTGATATATTTGTCACTTTGCTATGAAATAATTTTTAAAGCCATCCAAAAAAAAATATTAAAACGCACAGGAGTTCTTTCTTCTATATGATTAAAGAATCAGCATTATCTAAATTGTGGAAGTATAATTTTTGTACCATGTACTCCAAGGTTCCCATAGTTGTTGTTCCTTAATATATAGGGATTTGTCATTAGGAAATAACAATTCATAGGAGTGGTGGAGTTGGGTTAATTCTATAACTTCTGTCATAGTAGGAATAGAGTCAGTTTTCCATTTTCTAGTTATGGATAGTCTCGCAGCTAAAAGTATATGTGTTACTACTTTACGATATTGTTTGGGAATCGTATGTAAATTCATATTCAGAATGGCTAGTTCTGGTGAAAGTTGAAGGACAATACCTGTTACGGAAGTGAGTAAATGGGAGATTGCCTGCCAGTAGTTATGTAAGCTTGGGCAGTCCCACATAATATGAAATAGGGTCCCCAATTGGGTACAATTTCTCCAGCAATTAGGTGACGAGTTCCCCTTGAATTTTGCTAGGATATGTGGAGTCAGGTATTGTCTTTGAACAATTTTTTGTGCCAGTTCCCATAGTGTAACGCATGCAGTGGCCCTATATATGCTTCGTAGGGAAGCCATCCATTGTTTAATTTAAAAGTCTTGCCCCAAATCTTGTTCCCATTTAAGGAAGGAAGGTAGTTTGCTGGGTATGTTTTTTTTCCCCTAGAATTGGGTATATTGTAGCTACTACTTTCTGTGAGGTGGCATGGTTATTGAGGAAAGACCATATTTTAACCGGGATTGAAGCTCTGAGTTGTGGATTGTGTAGCAGACACTTTTCTATTTGAATATATGTAGATCGCTCAGAATTCGGAAGCTGTAATTCATTACTTAACTGAGAAAAATACTTTAATGAGCCCTGTTGGAAGAAGGAACCAAGTTTGATATCCCGACCCAAATTCCAGTCGTGTAATTGTACGCCAGGAATTAATGTTGGTATAATTGTTAGAGGAGGGTTTAACACCGTGATTGGAGTTTTATCCCATTTGTATGTGATGATTCTCTGCCAAGAGTGTAGCGTCGCTTTCACCGTTGGTGGGTATTGAGCTGTAATTGTGGACTTAATTTTCCTACTAAGTAACCAGAATTGCATATTAGGCTGTCGTGTGATGTCTTTCTCAATTTGTCCCCATAAAGTTTTAGGAGTAGGCAAGAACCATTCTTGCAATTGGGTCAAAAGAGTTGCATCATAATAATCCTGTAGATCAGGTACGGTCGCACCACCTATATTTCTATGTTTAATTAGTATATGGTATGCGCAACGGGATTTTTTGCCATTCCATAGATATTTTCCCAAACTGCTTTGTAAGGATTTAAAGTAGTATTTAGGGATACATATTTTTAAGGGACCTGAGTTGATATAATAATTTTGGTAAGGTCATCATTTTGAAAGCTGCCAGGCGACCAGCCCATGTAAATTCGAATTTACTAAGTGTTGTCAGGTCTGTTTCAAAATGTTTCTTAAATGGTAAAAAGTTTGTTTTAAATAACTGTTTTGTTTTGTTAGTGAGAGAGATTCCTAAGTAAGAAATCCCCTCGTCTTTCCAGTGGTAGGGGTATTTATTAGACAATAACTGCCTGGTTGTGTTATCTAATCCTAGGTCTAAAATATGGGACTTGGTTTCATTGATTTTATAATATGATGCTGCTCCAAATGTCATTAGTATATTTTGGAGATTCGGGAGAGATGAAATAGGATCAGACACTATAAGCATCTACGAACAGACTTATTTTATTATCTATTTGCCCAATTTTTATACCAGATAGTTTTGTGTCAGATCGTATACGTTCTGCTAGAGGTTGGATGGCTAAATTAAATATTAAAGGAGATAAGGGGCAACCTTGTTGTGTTCCATTCAAGATGCCAAAGGGCCTAGACATCATATCATTTGTGTATACTCTCGCTGAGGGGCCCTTATACAGTGCAAAAATTGCTGATAAAATATTTCCATGAAAGCCGAATTTTAAAAGCACTGACTGTAAATAGCCCCAATGGACCCTATCAAACGCCTTCTCTGCATCCAAAGAAAGGAGCAGAGAAGGCGTTTGATGTCTCTCAGTGAAGTGTATAATATCAATCAGACGTCTTGTTGCATCTGAAGATTGTCGACCTTTAGTAAAGCCAGATTGATCTTTGTGAATGAGGTCTGGTATGTAGTTCATCAGTCGATTCGCTATTGCTTTGGCGTATATTTTGATGTCAATGTTCAATAATGAAATCGGTCTGAAATTTTGGGGAGCATTGGGATCTTTGCCTGGTTTCGGCAGTGTTATGATCAAGGCCTGAAGCATCTCAGCCGGAAATTCTGATTTGGATGCCGCTTCATTAAAAAGTGAGCATAAGTGGGGAGCCAGTATATCTCAAAGTAATTTATAGTATTCTCCTATCATTCCGTCTGGGCCCGGAGATTTATTGTTGGGCAGGGAGTCTATAGTTCTAGCAATTTCTTCCACTGAAAATGGGACGTTAAGATCAGAGATTTGATCAGTAGTTAATGATGGGAGACTAATAGTATCTAAGAAATCACTTATTATCTTTGGGGTAGGTGTGGGAGTTTGAGAATCATCTTTAAGATTGTAAAGGGAGCTATAATAACAGCTAAATGCATTCGCTATGTCTTGGGGGTCTTGCAATTTTTCTCTAGTAATAGGGTGGTATAGATATGGAATCTTTGATTTGGAATATCTGCCTTTGATCCGAAGTGCCATGTTTTTTCCTGCTTTGTTGCTAGTATGGTAATATTTAGCTTGAAGTTTTCTAGTATGTTTTTCAAATGTATCCAATAAAGTCGTTCTGAGTTCCTGTCGTAATATTTGTAGTTTAGTTTTCATTTGTTGTGATGGGTGAGATTGGTTTTGGGAATCTAATGTTTTAATGTCAGCAGTAAGTTTCTCAATGAGTTTCGTTTTATTTTTCCTGAATTGAGCATTCAGTTGCATTAGGATTCCCCTACTAAATGCTTTATGAGCACCCCATAGGGTGGCGGAGTCTGACACCGATCCCACATTATATTTAAAGAATTCAGTTATCTGGTTTTGTATAGCTGTAGCATAGGTAGGCATTTTGATAAGATATGCATTTGTTCTCCATAGAAAATGGGTCGTTTGAGAGTGTTTAGGTAGAATAGTCATACTAATTGGGGCATGATCAGTCCAAGTGATGGGTGCAATGTCAGACTCCCTCACCCGCTGCAATAACCACTTATCCGTAAAAATATAATCGATACGAGTATAGGTATTATGTACCAGGGAATGATATGTGTATTCACGATCTCCAGGATGATGGCATCTCCATACATCATAGAGATCGCTTTTATTCAAAAAAAATTTAAGTGCACAGTTGGTTCTGGTTTTGGGATTAGAAGTGTCTAGTTCTTGTTCATGTATTGTGTTGAAGTCTCCACAAATTATTAAGGCACCTTTTCGGCATTTACCTATTTTTCTCATCAGGCCATTCAGAAAATGGGATTGCCTTTTATTAGGCGCATACACATTTACCAATGTAGTAAGTGTATTATCAATGGTACATATTAATATGAGGTATCGTCCATTGGTATCTACAATAGATTCATGCAATTGAAAATTAACTGAATGATGTATGGCAATAAGTACTCCTCTTTTTTTCTGTTGGCCTGATGCTGTAAGTATGTGAGGAAAGTTCTTATGGGTGCAAGTGGGAGTAGCGCCTGTTTTGAAATGGGTTTCTTGTATACACAATATTTGACATCGCTGGGTGTTAGCCATTTGCCACATCGACGCTCTTTTTGCTGGATGGTTAAGACCATTAGTATTTAAAGATATTAACTTTATACTCATAAAAGGATATTAATAAGATGGAAAAAGTAAGCACATACTAGCCTGATAATAGCTTTAAATTCTACTTCCATGTGAACAATCTGTAGTCTGAAATGACTATGAATGTCCAAAAATTTAGTGACTGAAAAGTTTTGATTCAAATTTTGTAGGTTCACAACATACCTGTCCCTTTGAATGCTATGAGTTGTGTATAGGATACTGTGAAGAAAAAAATAAAAGTAAAAGCACAAACAAAAATATAACCAAACATTAAACTTAACTTGCAGTGGTAAACATTTCAATGTATACTGCAACATTAGAATGGGGAATTAGTTCAAAGGTCAGCTGTTCCAAAGATTTAGTATCGCACGGCACGGCGGGCAAGCTGATAGATCGGTTTCCTATAGGTAGGATTGTATTTTGACCGGATCTAGTCAATGAAAGCTAATGCCATTGTGGCGTAAGTTTCTCCAGATTCTTCTTAGCTCTGATAGGTGGAGTTGGTTCGGGGATAATACCCCATGCGTGAAGTAACTTAATGCCTTGTTCCACAGAAGTGATTGTATGGTAGGTGTCGTTCTTCTGTATCAGTAGTTTAGATGGTTGTTTCCAACGGTATTCAATTTTATGATTACGCAGAGCTTTTGTAATCGTGGAAAGTTGTTTTCTCATATCTAGAGCATGTTTAGACAAGTCAGCATAAATCTGGATTGTATTATATGGTTGTGGAAGTCGTCCTAGATGTTGCACTTTATATAGGATTTGTTCTTTAACATGGTAGAAGTGTACTCTAAGTAGTACATCACGTGGTATCTGTGGAGGGAGAAATGACGGTTTCGGAATCCGATGGATACTATCAATTGTGAGCTCTAAGGCTGGTATAGCTGGCAGCAAGTTGGAGAATAAGTCAGTGGCATATTTTTTAAGATCAGACTGCTGTATATTTTCAGGGATACCCCTGATTTTGATTGTTCTTCCTTGAGCGGTCTTCTAAATCTGCGATTTTAAATTTAAGCCACTCTTTTTCAGCTTCATTTTCTTCATGAGCATCTATTAAATCATTAATAGTATTGGTCATGTCTCCCATAGAGTTCTCAATAGTGTGTACTCTTTCACCTAAGGAGTTCACTGCTTTGGAGAATTGATTTGTGAGTTGTAAAATATCCGTATGAAGCGAAGTATGTAAAGTTAATAGCATTTCTTTTAATTGGGTGTCCAGAATAGGCTGGTTATTAGTGGGGAATGCGGCTATAGGTGAAGCTATAGGAGTTATGACTGTGTTATCTTGACTAATATGAGGTATTTTATAGCTTACCTCCTGGCCTGTGAAATCCAGTTTGATACGAGTTTTAGCCGGGCTGCGACATGTAGGGCTGAGGTAATCTTCCTCATGAGGAGATTCCAGATGTGTTTTCTGAGGTGATTCTTCTAGAGCAGCTTCAGGCATGTCAGTGTAATGCGCTCTCCCTGAGGAGGCTGCTGCTGGTACAGCAGCTGTGAGAGGATCTGTGCCATCTTTTTTTCTCCCTCCCGCTGACTGAGAGGAGAATGTCATTAGTTTTTTCATTTTCCGTTCGTCTTTCCGCTTTTTTGACATCACCTTCGGATTCAGGAACTCTTCCGTCGTCTGTTCGTATCTTTTTTACCGATATTCGCTGTGAATTGTCGCTAATATGCCCGTTCGTGTCACGGAGCTCTCTCACAGAGCTTCCATTCAGCTCATGCGCTGGCCACGCCCCCCCAAGCCCATTTTTTTTAAACGGTTTAAGCAAGTGGGGAAAATTTGGAGTAAATTCCCTTTAACAATAATGGGTAGAGATAATCTGATAAAGATCTGGATGTCACAGTTATTATATTTATTGCATAATTGCCCTGTATGGCTTCCTCTGAATTTTTTTTAAACAAATAGTTACTCTATTTAGAGATTCTTTTTGGAAATATAAACACCCTCAGATTAAATTGGAAATATTACAGTTGCCTAAAGATGGAGGCTTGGCTGTATGCCAGATTGTATTATCTGGCATCCCGACTTCAGCAATTATACGGTTGGAATGTTATTGATTGTGAGGATCCCATACAGCAAATTATATTTCTCTTATATTCACCGACCGACAGCTCCTCTCATATCCATTGGGTTGTTATGCCCTATTACTAGGAGATACTAGGCATTAGTTGTAATACAACTTTGAGAACTCTTAGTTCCGCCCAGAGAGCGGTCCCTTGGGCAACAACCCTCCAGCCTGCCATGTAGTCATCAGTTTTATTTTGCCTAGTGAAGGGGAATTACCTAGGATCCCTGCGGGCCCATCGGTCCATGCTTTTTTTCTGCAGAAGCGTAACTTTTTGCGCAAGATGATTGATCCTGTGATCTACTATCAGAAGCCGACTGGGTGACAGGCTGGATACTCTTATCCTTGTAGTCTCCCCAGTCTCCCTACGTGCTAGGCAGGCCACGACCAAACCTCAGTTCCAGAGGTGGTCGTGAGCTTTTATGCTCCAGGGCATACATATGACCGGATTACTGATCTCTGCGTCACAGTATGCCCGGGCCAGCAGCCACCCTGTACTGATCAGATAGTGGGTCTGTGATGGAATGTCTCCCAACTCTTCAGAACTGGTAAGTACAGCTCTCCCTGCCTCGGCAGGGCTGAGCAGCTGGGTATTCCCTGGGAGGTCGATTCGGGGGTCCCTCACCTCCCTCTCTTCTCTCCCTGTCCCTATCTTTCCTCCCCCCTCCCTGTGGGGGATGCTGCATGTGGCTGCTGAGCGGTGTGTGTGTGTCTATGCAGGGGCTCTCACCGGGGGGGGGGGGGGTTGCGCTGGCTAGTTGTTCATGCCCCTGGAAGGTGTCTGTGAGGCCATGCTGATGTCCTGTGCAGCGATATGCTCACCGCCATTGATTTCTCCCTGTAGCTCATGGAGATCCCTAAGCATCTGAGCGTTGTCAACAGGACAAGTCAGGCTTTTGTTTACGGAGGAAATGGCGGCATCCACTGCCGGTATACCCCACATCTTAGCAAATTTTTCCTCCATAGGATAAAGTGTAGAAAACTTTTTTTAGGAGGAAAAAAAATGTTTTCTAAAAGACAGTCCTTTTGCATGTAATCGTTCCAATCGGTAGTATCCATCCTGCAAGGAGGAGAACTTCTGGCGTCAATAGACATCAAGGATGTGTACTTGCATGTATCTATTTTCCCTGCTCATCAAAAATTCCTGCGTTTCAAAGTAGAAAAACGCCACTTTCAGTTTGTAGCGCTGCCTTTCGGGCTAGCTACTGCACCTCGGGTGTTTACAAAGATCTTGACCCCTCTTCTGGCCAGATTAAGGGCCCAAGGTATAACAATAAATAGCATACCTAGACAACTTGCTCTTAATAGACCGGTCAGTAGCCCGCCTGGACCAAAATTTGGTCACCACAATCAACTACCTAGATTGCCTAGGTTGTGTCCTCAAATTAGAGAGGTCTTCTTTAAAACCAGTAAGAAGACTAGAGTATTTGGGTCTGGTCATAGATACAGCCCAGCAGAGGGTATTCCTACCCCAAGCAAAGATCAGTGCTATAAGAGAACTGATTCAGGTAGTCAGGGCAAAGAAGGGTCTTTCTATTCGTCTTTGTATGAGGTTGTTGGGGAAGATGGTGGCTTCATTCAAAACAGTTCCCTACGCTCAGTTTCATTAAAGGCTGCTGCAAAACAGTATCCTATCGGCCTGGAACAAGAAGGTTCAGGCGTTAGATTTTCATTTCATTTTTGCATCTGTCCCCTACAACACGTCAGAGCCTCAGCTGGTGGTTGATACCCAAAAATCTGCGGCTTGGGAAATCCTTTTTACCAGTTACCTGGACAGTGGTAACAGATGTCAGTCTTTTAGGTTGGGGGGCAGTCCTGGAACAGTCGACTGTCCAAGGGAGATGGTCCAAGACCGAGAGGGCCTTACTCATCAACATTCTGGAGATCCGTGCAGCGTATCTAGCCCTAAAATCCTGGATACTCAGGTTGCAGGGTTGCCCTGTCAGGATCCAGTCCGACAATGCCACAGCAGTGGCTTGTATCAATCACCAAGGGGGCACCAAGAGTCGTGCAGCTCAGAGAGAAGTAAACCAGATCTTAATCTGGGCAGAAAGTCATGTGCCATGCATATTGGCAGTCTTCATTCCAGGGGTAGAGAACTGGCAGGTGGACTACTTGAGCCGCCAGCAGTTAGTCCCATGGGAATGGTCTCTTCACCCCCAACGTCTTCTTGGCCATATGCCAGAGATGGGGATTTCAGATGTAGATCTCTTTGCATCCAGGTTCAACAACAAGGTCGACAACTTTGTGTCAAGAATGAGGGATCCTTTTGCATGTGGGACAGATGCATGGGTAACTCTGTTGCATCAGTTCTCTCTGATTTATGCATTCCCTCCTATTCTGCTACTGCCAAGACTTCTTTGCAGGATCAGGCAGGAAAAGAAGTTGGTGCTTCTGGTGGCCCCAGCATGGCCCAGAAGAGCTTGGTATGCAGAAATAGTGAAGATGGGGGTAGGCTCTCCTTGGACCCTACAGTCCCGTACAGACCTGCTATCCCAGGGACTAGTATTCCACCCTACCTTACAAATGCTAAATTTAATGGTTTGGCTATTGAAACCCACATTCTGAAGAATCGTGGGCTTTCGGGCCCTGTGATATCTACCTTTATTAATGCAAGAAAGCCAGCTTCCAAAATGATTTTTTCACAGAGTTTGGAAAGCATATGTCTCCTGGTGTGAATCCAGGGGTTGGCACCCCAGAAAATATGTCATAAGCAGAATCCTCGAATTTCTGCAAAATGGGTTAGAGATGAAACTGGCCTTCAGTACCATCAAGGGCCAAGTGTCGGCCTTATCGGTTTCAAAGTCGGTTTCCACTTGCTTCGCATTCTTTGGTCCGAAGCTTTATACAAGGGGTAACGTACCTTAATCCTCCAGTTAGGGCGCCTCTGAACCCCTGGGATTTGAATTTGGTTCTGTCAGCTTTACAGAAGCAGCCTTTCGAACTGATACATCAAATTCCCTTTGTTCTGTTGACAAGGAAATACATTTTTCTGGTGGCCACTCCTTCTGCCAGAAGAGTATCAGAATTAGCGGCCCTCTCTTGTAAAGAACCGTATCTGATAATGCACAAGGATAGAGTGGTGTTACGCCCTCATCCTAGTTTTCTACCGAAGGTGGTCTCAGGTTTTTATCTAAACCAAGATATTGTTCTGCCTTCCTTCTTTCCAAAAGAGAAGTCACTACATTCTTTGGATGTAGTGAGAGCAGTCAAAGCCTATCTGGAAGCGACTGCTCAGGTTTGCAAAACTGATGTTTTGTTCGTATTGCTAGAGGGTCCTAAGGGAGGACAGGCAGCGTAGAAATCTAGCATTGCTAAATGGATTCAACAAGTAATTGTTCAAGCTTATGGTTTGAAGCAAAAGATTCCGCCTTTTCAAATCAAGGCGCACTCAAATAGGGCTATTAGTGCTTCATGGGTAGTGCATCACCAGGCCTCCATGGCTCAGATCTGCAAGACTGCAACCTGGTCATCAGTCCATACATTCACCAAATTTTATCAGGTGGATGTGAGAAGGCATGAGGATATCACCTTTGGGTGTAGTGTGCTGCAGGCAGCGGTACAGGGTCCTCAGGTCTGATTACACCCTATGTTGTGTGGTTCTCCTCCCTTCAGATAGCATTGGATCTCCGGTGATGGTGAGGAGCTGTATGTCTGCTCTGGATGCTCGGTATATCGCTGGGATAGCCGCTATTCCCCCGGTCTGCAATCCAAGCTCAGGCTTAAGCATCCATCTCGCTCCCCCGCCGGCCACGCCTCTCCCTCCCGTTTTTTAATCTGAATTGTATGTGATGGATCAGAACACAATAGTCTAAGTTGGTGAAGTAAAATTAGAAAAATATATACATTAAAACTATTTTTCAGAAAAAAAAAATGGATAATTGGCATGTGTGTATGTATTCACCCCCTTTATTATGAAACCTATACAAAGCTCTGGTGAAGCCAGTTACCTTCAAAAGTCACATAATTAGTGAAATGATGTCCACCTTTGTGCAATCTAAGTGTCACATGATCTGTCATTACATATACACACCTTTTTGAAAGACCCCAGAGGCTTCAACACAGGAAGGGACATAGACTGGCTCAGGGTTTTCACCTACTGGGCCTGCTGATCAGGCAGAACTTTCAGGTATCTCACACCTATTCCTTAACCCTTTGGAGTCCACATTCCAATGCATTTGCGTGACTCAAAATGTGCTCCACCACAATAGTGGAGCAGACGCTAAAAGGTTAATGGACTGAGCTACTCCAATTGCAGCCAGAACTGCAAAAGAAATCTTGTCTTTAACCACTTTCTTACTGGGCACTTAAACCGCCCTCATGCCTAGACCAATTTTCAGCTTTCAGCGCTGATGCACTTTGAATGACAATTGCGCGGGCATACAACACTGTACCCAAATTAAATTTTTATCATTTTTTTCCCACAAATAGAGCTTTCTTTTGGTGGTATTTAATTACAGATGGGAGTTTTATTTTTTGCTAAACAAACAAAAAAAGATGCAAAAAAAAATAAAAAATAAATCATGTTTAATAGTTTGTTATAAAATTTTGCAAACCGGTCATTTTTCTCCTTCAATGAAGTGTGCTGATGAGGCGGCACTGATAGGCTGCACTGGTGGGCACTGATAGGCTGCATTGGTGGGCACTGATAGGCTGCACTGGTGTGCACTGATAGGCATAGTTAAGGCGGCACTAATAGGCACAGATAAGGTGGCACCGATGGGCAAAGATGGGCACAGATAAGATGGCACGGATGGGTGGCACTAAGGGGCACTGATAGGTACCACTGATAGATGGGACTGATGGGCACAGATAAGGTGGCACTGATGGGCAAAGATGGGCACAGATAAGATGGCACGGATGGGTGGCACAAATGGGTGGCACTAAGGGGCACTGATAGGTACCACTGATAGATGGGACTGATGGGCACTGATAGGTAGCACTGATAGGTGGCTCTGATAGGTGGCACTGCTGGGCACTGATGGGCAGCACTGATGGGCACGGATGGGTGGCACAGATGGGTGGCACTAAGGGGCACTGATAGGTACCACTGATAGATGGGACTGATGGGCACTGATAGGTGGCTCTGATAGGTGGCACTGCTTGGCACTGATGGGCAGCACTGATGGGCACTGGTAGATGACACTGATGGGCACGGATATGTGGCACTGGGGTGCAGCACCTTTGTTAAGGCAGATTGTGGGCAATGCTGGGTGGCACTGTGGGCACTGCTGGGTGGCACTGCTGGGTGGCACTGTGGGCACTGCTGGGTGGCACTGTGGGCACTGCTGGGTGGCACTATGGGCACTGCTGGGTGGCACTGACGGGGGACACTTATTTTTTATTGAGGTGGCACTGGCAGGGGGCAGGTGGGCACTGGCAGGGCTGGCCGTGATCGGGACTGATGTTTGGCTATAGCGCGGGTCTCAAGTGGTTAAACATAAAATCCAACCTTAACTTACTGGATCCTTTAACATCAGTGCATTATCCACTGGACATGTGGGACTCTGCTTACTGAGGTGATTGCAGCCTCCAGTGGTGACACAGACGTGACGACATAATACATGGAAGGAGAGATTATCTCCCCTACCTTTCCTCGCAGTAGGGTTTGTCAGAAATAAAAAAAAAAAAAAAACAATCTTCGCCCTTCGCGGTAGGCTCCGAGACCTTGAAAGGAAACCTTCAGGAACAGGGATACACTCAGGTAATCCCACAATCCTGGACCTGCGAGAAGCCCCTGCCAGTAAACTTTTATTGGCCTTACTACCAAAAAGTACTGGATCCTAGGGCCCAGCTTAAAAGCATTCGCAAGCAAAACCTTGTGTCTTCAGATGACGAGGCCCGGCTACCGTTAATTTAGTCCATTACGGAGACATCAGAACGGATCCAGTCAGGATGGCTGGCTCTCATCAAAGGATTACTGCCCGTGGAGCTCAGTACACACATCCTTACACGTGCCCAGCACCTTAGACACTGGCAAAAAAACTGAGGACTCCCAGTAATGGGAGGGGTTAAATGGGGGAGGTTCACACCTTAAGGGGCATGCCAGTGACCAGCACCTGATCTGTCGGTATAACCCACATAGTTATTACTATGGCTCTGTGTCCCCTGATGTAAGAAAAGAAAGTTAAATTTTAATCATACCAGAGCACCTTCCTTCATACATTGTGGGAGTCTCCCACATGCCTTTTCGAAAAATAAAAACGTGCCATTTTGTTTTCTGCTGAAAGCAATGACTTTCTTCTGGCCACTCTGCCATAAAGCAGAACTCTATGGAGCATACAGCTTATTGTCGTCCTATGTACAGATGCTGTAGAACTCTGCAGCTCCTCCAGGGTTACCTTAGGTCTCTGTGCTGCCTCTCCGATTAATGCCTTCCTTTCCCGGTCAATGAGTTTTGGTGTGCGGCCATCTCTTGGCAGGTTTGCTGTTGTGCCAATTTTTTTTTTTTTCCATTTAGTTATGATAGATTTGATGGTGCTCCTAGGGATCATCAAAGATTTCGATTTTTTTTATAACTTAACCCTGACTTGTACTTCTCAACAACATTGTCCCTTAATTGTTTTGAGAGTTCCTTGCTCTTCAGTATTTGGTTAGTGGTGCCTCTTGCTTAGGTGTTAGTTTGATGTACTGCCCCATTTTGGTCCAATATGCACTTTTGTGGCTGTAAGGGTACAGTATCCCTGATGGTGATTAGTACTCCTCTTTGCTTCTTTGAGTAGCTGGCTTTATGAATGTATGGGAAGTTTTTGTTTGCAGTTGGGGGTAGCATCAAGGGCAAAGTGCGTTTCTTGGGCGCATATAATGTCGCTTTTATGTTCCAATGCTGTTTTCCATAGGGATACTCTCTTGGCCGGATGGTTTAGGCCCTTTGTGTTAATAGATAGTATGCCAACATTCATTGTTGTCTTGTAGGTGGTGGTGGGGATGTGGTGGGGTAAGAGAAAGTGTTACCAGCAGGGAAAGATAACTCACTTTTGACAGGAAGTAGCATGCCTCTCAATCTGTGGGCATTGGGGTCCTCCAAGAATCTTATATCTACGAGGTGTTAGGATTCTTGGTCACTGCACTCGTGTGGTCTGCGGTGTTTGGAGAACAATTATCAGATGAGGTCCGATTAACTGCGGAGTTGCACAGGAGCCAGTTCTCCTTGATGCATAGCAGAAAGGTGATACTGCTTGTGGCTTCACAGTCAATGTATCCCACAGCTGTGGGAAGCTTGCAGCGGCTGATAACTTTTATCTTATACTACATAAGGATCAGTAAGCAACATATAATACTGACAGTATGGGGGCAAAGTTCAATAAAGATGATCACTATTTGGATTTTAGACCTGGGTTATGGATTGCTCGTAGCGAGTACACCGAGCAGAGAGTCATTTTCCTTTAGAGTGACGAATGGCCTTAGGCTGGCGACCATGCTGCGGGGGTCCCCTAGGGGTTTGAGTCTGAGAGATGGGGAACTCAGGGATTATTATTCCCCAGGACTGAAGGAGTTGTAAGCCTTCCTTGGGGTGCGAGACTGAGTGTGATTCTCCGTTTTTAGTAATCGCAACGGTGTGATGGCGTACACCATTTGTATGGTATATTATGGTTGTTAAGAGCCTTTTTGATTGTTTTCATCTGGCGCCTTTTGTTAAGTGTATACTGGGATAAGTCGGCGTACAATTGAATCCCTTGATATGGAGTAGGTAGTTCAGGCATCGCTCTCGCTCTGCTCAGCAGTTTCTCTTTTGTGGGGCAGACATGTATTTTCATTAATACATCTCTAGGGATAGGCGCTTTCATGTGCTTTGGTTTAGGGATGCAGTGGATTAGCGATCATATCATCCGCGTATTTTTGCAGATCGATCGGAGAGATTGATTCGGGTATCCCCCTTTTTGTGCTGCCTGCCCTTTTTTCTTTTGCTGGACTGCATCGGACACTTTGGGAAGGAAACCCGGGTAAGTGAGCAAAACCAACCTGTCATCAATAATTAGCAAGAAGGGCTCTTTAAAAGAGAGCCTGCAGCTCCTGAATGCGTCTGGCCTAGTAAGCATGCCACCTTTAGTGCAAGTAGTTTCAAGGGAATATCTTGAGTCAAAGAAAACCTTATTAGACCCTGCAGCACCACAGAAAGGTCCCATTTGGGAAAGATCCTAAAAGGGACTGGCTTTAGCCTCTTAAAGAACCTGATAACGAGGAGTTTACTAGCTAGCTTATGTTCCAAGACACACTCAAGGCTGCTAGTTGCCCCAGCCTGTAAAACTTCCAAGATGGACAGCATATCCAGAGGATGCTTTCTTAACTTGGCACAGAGAACAGAAAAAAAAAACGCTTTCCAAACCTTAGAGCAGAAAATGTGAGTTACTTTCTTACAACTGCAAAGCAGGGTGCCGAACACCCTATCCAACAAACCTTTAGTTATCAAGCTTGGGAGTCTGAGCCTTTGGAAAAAACAATGACCCCTGGACTAGCAAATCCTCCCTCTCTGGGAATATCAGGGGAGGCTGAAATGCCAAGCACAAAAAACTGGAGTACCAGTGCCTCCTGGGCCTATGGAATGCCATCAAAATGATAGTGGTCTTCTCCTGCTCAAATCTCTTTAGGACTAGGGAAATTAGCTTTAATGGAGGGAAGGCATAACAGATGAAAATGCCACGGGTGAGTCATGCCATCTATTCTCAGAGCTGATTTTTCTCGATCTAAAGTAAATAAAGCGGGAACCTTGGCATTTTAACTGTTGGCAAACATGTATCCTTGTGGTACTCCCCATCTACCAGAAAGTAGACAAAACATTTCCTGATTCAGGGACCATTTTGATTCCCATACCTAAGGGCCACTCAGGTAAGCTTCCAGTAAGTTAATTGAGCCCTTTAGTTGCACCACCAAGATAGATAAAAGATTGATCTCTGCCTAAGCAATGATGCTGCTTGTTAGAGAACTCAGGGAATAACAGCATGTTCCCCACTGCTTGTTGAGGTAGGTGACTGTCACTACATTGCACGGCAGGAATTGAAGGTGGTGCCTGGATGCATCTTTGCCACACACCTGGAGGGCCTCCCAAACCACTCTGTTCTTTCCAATTGGCTGATTTCCTTGGACTAGGAGCATTGAGCTACCTTTTCTCCACAGTGAGCTTCCCAAACCCAGGAGTTTTCACTGCAGAGATAACACGGCTGAAGCATTTTGAAATTTACTTTGGCGGCAATATTAGGAACATCATTGAACTCCAAGTAATAACCTTTTCTGAACAAAGATGTTTGGGGAATTATTCTGTCACTGTGAAAAAAAGGAAAACAAACCTTCAACCCGCACATCTCTAAAGAAATTGAAAAAAAACAAAAACAAAAAAAAACGTATTATAGAGCAGCTCGTAGTGTGGCTCAAAGGACCTAAATCATAAAAAAAGTAAATAATTTTTTTTCATACCATGCTCGCAGCTAAACATACCTAATATGAACTATACATTAAAGCGGAGTTCCGGGGGGGCGTGGCCGGAAGCCAAGGAGGGAGGACGCGCTGGAGAGGAGCTCTGCTGATACCTCGCACAATCCACCTCCATCCACGCTGGAGACACCCCAAAACGGCTCCCAAACCGCCCATCCCTATTGTGGGGGATGTCCGCCAAGCTCTTAGCCCGTTTTTGTTCGGTCGAAACACCTCCGCACAGCCCGGTCTGGCTCGCAGCCGCAAACAAATCAGGAAGCCCATCGCCGGCCAGCAACTCTGCATCCTTACATCACACAGACTGAAGGATATCCCCGCTCGTGACCTGGAGCCTGTGGTCAGTCGGCGGCCAGCGGAGGGACGATCAGATCTCAGGTGAGCTCTGGTGGCCATCTTGCTACACCCTGGGCCGGCTGAAAGAAGCCCTCCTCTGAATCCTCCAGCCCTAGTGTCCCCAATTCTCTGGGGAAGGACAGAGCCTCCCCGCCACAACCAGGAACAAGCACCCTGGGAAGGGATTTCTACAGACCCACGGCCACCACTCCACTCAGAGACTGAGGCCTCTGGCTAGTCGGCGGCCATCTTGGAACTCCCAGGCCCTTCCTCTGCCCCCAAAGACCTCCCTTGGCTCTCTCTCCCCTCCAGTTAGTCTACCGAGCTTCCCTGCCAGTTAATGTTTTTGCTCTCGGAGTCTTGCCACACCGCTGCTAATTCTCCGCCACCCTCCTGATGTCTTGTGATTCACATGTTGCAGATACCGCTACTGGGGCCACTCTTCGGGTCCCCTGAGTTGGAAGCCATGTAATCATTCTATGTTGACCTTAGCGACCTTCCTATGCTCCTCCACAATGCACAACAACTACTATCGCAAGGAGGGCAACGCATGTATCTCCTGGTGAAATACGGGCCAAAGCACCCTTCTCAGTTTCTGTCCCCGGCTCTGCGCCCTCACAAACTCTAGACCGCTTCCTGAGCAGACCTGCATCCCCATCCCTGTCTTCGGGTGCCTCCACGTCTGCACAGGTGGCTCCCCAAACAACGGTACAAGTCAACCCGCGGACCCTGACGGATAACCACTCAGATATAATGTCTGCCCCTGTAACGGTGGATGTACTGGATGACAAATTATGGGTCCTCCTGCAAGATCTGACCAGCAATGTCTCCAAGGAAATGGGAAAACATACGAACTGCGGGGGGGACTTGCTCAAATCGGCGAACGGACTGATGTCCTAGAAACTAAATTTGATGACTTGATACAATATGTTTCCTTTTTCTTGAGGAAGACAACGCTGGTTTGAAACAATCTGTCTCCCAGCTTTAATCCCAACAGGAGGATTTAGAAAACAGGGAACATTGTCAAAACTTGCGTATCAGAGGGGTCCCTGAGGCAGTCAGCAAAGGGGAGATCAGACCGTACCTACTCAGCCTCTTTAACGCCATAGCCCCTCGGATTCCGGACATAGATTGGAGTCTAGATAGAGCTCACAGATCTCTGGCTCCAAAACCCCCCGCAGGAGCTAACCCCAGGGACATCATAGTGCGCTTCCATTACTACGATAGCAAAGAAGCTCTGACCGTGGCCACTCGCACTAAATCCCGGTTGGAATTCAAGGGGGCTACGATTCAGATCTTCAGCGACTTATCTCCAATCATCCTTGCCAAACATCGCAGCTTCCGCCCTGTGGCCATGCACCTGCAGAACCACCAGTTTCCATACCGCTGGGGTTTTCCCTTCCGCATATCAGCCACTAAAGACTGGATCCAATATTCCATGAGAGACCTACAGGAAAGTGAAGCATTCATACGCGACCTTGCCCTTCCGCCGCTACCAGACGAGGATCCCACACCGCTTCCGATGACGCCTAAACCCACGTCTATTCCAAGCCGGATTTGGACTCCTGCTCGTCAGAAGTCGCAGAAATCCTTCTCCACCCCCCAGCGAAGTCTGTTCCCCAGATTCCCACCTTGAGGGGACCTCCCCCCTACACCTGACCAGATTTGGCTTCGGGCTTTATGTCACCATGTTTCCCCTAATTTGGGCTGTTTACACCCATACTCATGGGTTTCCGTTTTTATTTTGTTTTCTGGGACTATAGTATAACTTTTCTGCTACCTTCAACTGCTACTGGAAGGTAATGGGGGTCACTCCAGATGAGCTGGATCCCCTAGTTTCCCTTCTTCTGTTCCACGGCCATGGCTGTGGACTCCTGGATGGTTTTTACCCCCCTGGGCTATTTTTCTTCAGTTTTTTGTTTATTTTTCTTTTTTATAGGCCTTTTTTTTTGGCCTATTTTCCATTTTTGGCTCGTTTTGGTCACATTACTTTCCATTCTCTGGTCTCATTGTTGATGTTGTGTGCTATTACATGCTTTTCTTCCCCAGGATACACCATGGAACTCTTTACTTATTTGGTTTGTATGGGTATTTGTGGCCAGTATTTGTTTATTATGGTTACCTTGAGCTAAAGCTACTCTATAACCATGAATTTGCGGGTCCTTACCTACAATGTTAAGGGTTTGAACTCTATCCACAAGCACTGGTTAGCTTTGAAGGAGTTCAAATCCTCAGCTGCAGATATGGTCCTAGTCCAGGAGACCCATTTCCGCCCAGGTGGTTTTCTTAAATTCGCTACTAAACTTTTTCCAACCTCCTTCATGGCTTTCGACCCCTCCGGTAAAGCAGGGGTCACAATCCTGATTAAAAAATCCTGTCCGTTCGGATAAAATCCTCATTTGTTGACCCTAAGGGTAGATACATTCTCCTGGACTGCGACTACCTCTCCCGCTCTCTTACTTCAATGTTTATGCTCCCAACTCGGGTCAAATTCAATTTCTCACTGAAGTTCTTGGGAACCTGGGCAACTACGCTCAGCCCTTTATGATTATTGGGGGGTGACTTTAATATGACCATGTCATCTAGAAGGGACAGACAAACACTATTCTCTTCTACCCCCTCATTCCGCAAACTCATTAGGTCTCACAATTTATTGGATATCTGGAGGATCAAACACCCTACCCACAGGCAATTTTCTTTGTTCTCCCCTCCACACAAAATGTACTCCAGACTAGATTATCTCTTTGTAACAGCCCCCTTATTGACATCTGCAGTGACCTCAGAATTAAACCCCATAACGTGGTCAGATCATGCCTCTGTCCAACTTGATCTTACACTTACCTCCTCCACGCCTAGAACCTGCCACTGGAGACTTAATGATTTCCTCCTACGTAATCCCGTTACTGAAACTCAATTGTCCCAAAATTTAACCAAATTTTTCCAATTGAACGAAGGCTCTGTGCCGGACGTGTCCACCCTCTGGGAGGCCCATAAGGCGTTCTTTAGAGGCCTATGTATCTCAGCCGGCTCTCGCCTTAAGCGGGACTCGGCAGCTCAGAGACTAGATCTCACCATTGTGAAAATCAGAAGCTTTGCTCTTGGCCTCTCCTATGGTGGCACGGCTATGCACAGTTACCTCTTTACACGAAAGGTTAAAGTCTCTGGATATGCAAAAATGCTCCAAGGTCCTACTCTGGGCAAAACAGAAATTTTATGAATTCGCCAACAAACCCCACAGGATGCTGGTGAACAAGCTCAAACCTCACCGTTCCACTCTTATCCTGAACTCCTTCTCCAGGTGGGATGGTACCCCGACCCACTGCCCTCTAACAATGTCTAAAGTTTTTGGGGCATTTTATAAGAAACTGTATAACTGTCTAGCCTTAGATTCCAAACATCTATTCTCTCAGGAGGAATTTGACTCCTTTTGTGCCCCTTTAAAGCTGCCTAAATTGTCATCATCCCAAGTAGGTACCCTTAACGCTGCTATCACGTCAGAAGAGTTTTTGGCATTCCAATATTGGCCAGTTTGAGTTTCCACAGATATTAGAAAGCTTGCAGGACCCTTAGAATATACATTCTTTTTGGTCATATACTTCTGGTAAGCCCGCATCTGCTAAGGTGGTGGTATCGCGGCACATGGGTGTTCGCATGTTAACCCTCTTTTGGATCGGATGGTGCATCTGAAGTTTTACTTTGCACGTGGGACTTGAATATTTTCTTTGATATAAAGAGTCTTTATATTTACATTTTTTTTTATCCTCTTATTTGATATATATATAAACACAGGTTTTTGGTTTACTAACAATTCTTGGTGTTTATTAACTTAATTCATTCACTATAGACTTCACAGAAATCTATGTGGTCATACATATGGATGTTATACAATTTCTATTTAGTTTGTAGTATAATTGTTTACCGCTACACTTTTTTACAAATCCGTACACTTTTTAACTAAAACATCCATTTTAGTGTGTTAGCAGCTTTTTGATATTTGGATAGTGCAGTGTTTTTCTTTGGATAAAAGGAAAATATTATTATTACTACTGTGGGAACCCGGATGTAACGGCTTGCGTCTTCACAGCAGTGTGTGCACTGCACATCCTGAGTGGCCGTGCAATCTGGAACCTGCGATATGTCCGAGAAGATTGCAGGGAGGGAGGGGCCACCTAAGGGGAGAGGAGGAGTCAGCTAAGCAGCCCAAGCGAAAGTGGGAGCTGGTTACCTGTCAAAACAAGGTACCTACTCCTCCCCCCCAAACAATGACATGCCAAATGTGGCATATCAGGGGGTAAGAAGTACGTAAAGCAGAAGTTCAATTTTTGGTTGGAACTTTGCATTAAACATATACAGTTGCAGATAAGATATGTGTGTAATGTCCATACACCGCCCCCAGATGTCTCCAATAAAGTGACGTCTTCTTTCAAAGTTAATAAACTAAGATGTGCAATTAAAGTGCCTTCTTCCACCAGCCCTTAGGCAAACATCCTACTCATCAGACATAAATGACACCCATTACAGGTAGTCATAAACAGCATCTAAAGCAAAGATGTATCCTCCAGGGAAAGGAAACCGACACATGAAGTTGCACACCCACCGGGCAAAGGTATGGTATATCACATATGTCAAGAAGAAGAAAGGCGCTTCAGTGAAGTTTGTAAAATGTATTACATTGCAAAAAAAATAAAAAATCACTTAGAATGTTGCCGATAAGGAAAGAAAAAAAAAAAAAAACAAGCAGGGATGCCGATCTCGTTCCAAGAGATGTCAGAATTAGGGCTGAAACAACTAATCGATTAATCGACAACTAATCGATTATGAAATTAATTGATTACTATTTTCATAATTGATTAATCGGCCAGTAACATAATGAGGTTTAAAAAAAACTAAAATGAGGCCTTTATAGTACAAAAATATCACTACTGTAAATATTACTTTCACTGTTCTACAGTAAAAAAAAAATGAACCCCTTCCAGTAGTTATCTGCTTTTTTTTGTACTATAAAGGGCTAATTTTAGTATTTTTAAGCCCATTATGTTACTAAACGCCTTAGGCCTGGTTCACATCTATGTGTTTAATAATGCTTTTTGCAGAAATGCACTACAGTTCATTTACATGGTTTCCTATGGGACACGTTCATATCTGTGCTTTTTTCAGCCGCTGCATATTTGGAAAGGGTCGGGGACTTTTAACGCAAAACTGTGCTTTTTTGGTTCTATATACTTCAGTGGAGAAGCTGCAGAAAAGAATGTAATGCGTTTTTGCAGCAATTTGTGTTTTTTTTTATCTGCCCAAAAAAAAATGCAAATTGCAGTAAAATGATGTGCGCAAAAATCAAAAAAGCACAACAAAAAGCACTGCAGAAACAGATCAAAAGCAAAAACTGCATAAGTGTGTATTGAGTTTTATGCTGGCCTCACAGATCAATTTTCAGGTGAGGATATTCAGATGAAAATTCTTTGTACATTCACTGAAAATATTTTGTTTGAAATTTTCACTTCATTTCTGAACAAAAACCACATACACTGTCTGCAAATTCCTTTGACCGAGAAGTTTTCTATTTCCAAATTTTCCTGTCACTGTGGTTGAAAATGTCAGTTTGACCCACTTTTTTTTTTTAAGGTTATTAAACGATTAATCGAAACAATAATCGACCAACTAATTGATTATGAAAATAATCGTTAGTTGCAGCCCTACAGAATTGACTTAGCACGTACTACTCAACCCAACACATTTCGTCAGCAATGTCTGACATCATTTAGTTGCGATGTAGTACATTTTACAAACTGCACTATGGAGGAGCCTTTCTTCTTCTTGACATATGTGCTATACCATAACTTTGCTGTGCAAAGGTATGTCAGGAGTCCAAAAACATTGACCTTTTCTACACACTAATTACAAACAAACAGATCACAGGTGAGGATGGTTACCTTTATTAGCCATTCAAACCCGAATTGTGTCAACTTGTGTGCATGTTATCAGGCCAAAATCACCAGGGTATGTAAACTTTGGATCAGGGTCATGTGGGTAGTTTTTGCGGTCATTATAATTTAAAGAAAGTAAACACAGTTGGTTGATATTAAATGGCTTCGGCCAAACACTGACCACAAGTGAAAGAAAGCTTGTGTGTTGTCATTCATATTCTCTGAAAAATGGCCAAGAAATCGAATTCTGCCATGGTATGTAAACTTATGAGCAGAACTGTATATACCCAGTGAATATTCATTCTTATCACTTTAAGCTCCTAAACAATATTCAAGGTTTTACCTTTTTAGCTGTAATTATGTTTTAACACAGGGGGTTGTTTAGCTATAGGCAAATAAATGTTCTTTATTTTCTATACACGTGATTGGGTAATCTTTGCAAAGTACATTTTTACCACATTGATTAAGCTCTAGAGTAAATTCCCTTGGAAAATGCACAGCCTATTTGCCTTTAGTAAAAATCAACCCCACTATGTCTAAATTATTTATCATTTGGCTCACGTTATGCTTAATGCAAGGGGATTGCAGATCCTTAAATGTGGGCAGACACTATTTTTAATTAAAGAGGTCATGATAAGCAAATACTGTACTTTTTAATAACGTTATAACTATAGTGTGAGATAGAGTTGTATGAACCAAGTATGCCATTTTGTCATATGTGATGCAACACAATATTTTTTCACAAAAATGAAACACCTACTCATTTGCTACTGTTGAGCATAAAGCCTACCTGTACGCTTCAAAAATGTTTTCTTACTTACAGGCAATTTCAGCCTAAAAAAAACATTATAAAAAGCACAGTTTCTGTATGGGTGTTAATGCATTCTACTGGCCAGAATTCTGACCATTATAATGCATTAATTTAACACAGGAATGCGCATAGAGATAAAGTGCACTAACGCCCAAAGGAGGTTTTGAGAATTTTTTTATGCTCAAAAGGTTCCAAAATGCAAAGGTGATGCTGGCACTAAACTCCTGAAAATGCCTATAATGTACATAGGCTAACATGAAGGGTAGTTTACAGGCTGAGAAAAAAATAAATGCTCAAATGCCTGAAGAAGCAGTTTTTTTTGAGCTGAAGTGTGCATGAGGCCGTGGACTACAAATGGGCTCCCTAAACACATTTTCAGCTATTTAGTTCAACATTTAAACCTACATCTTGATTCTGGAAATGATGAATAAATAAAAAAAAATATATATATTAGAAGGTAGGGTTCTATTGACAAACTTATTTTATTAACAGTAATGAATATAACTTGATTAAAGTACGATAAAGGCAAGGGGGTGCATGCGTGACAAGGAGACGAGCGGCCGCTTCTAAACAGAGCTCCGGACCCGCTTGGGTATATGGCAGCAATCCTGGGGATAATCCGCCTGCTTATTGCCTCAGCCATACAGCAATCCACTGTTACCCAACCCGTGTATGCCTACACAAAAATAAATAAATAAATAAATGTGGAGGATGGGACCCAGAGATCATTAACCCATTACCTCCTCAGAGCCCGGGAGCAGAGCAGCATGGCAGGACATGGCACCAGCTCTAAGGCTCCTTATGCAGCTGCCTCTCTCCTACAGAGCCATTAACCCTTAATCAATTCTCTCCTAAAGACTGAGTAACCTGCCCTGACAAAAAACGCTTTAGATCATAGCCTAGATTCTTTATGCACCAAATTGCTTTATGCACCAAATTGCTGCAAAAATCTACTAACACGCTGCCCCAAGAAATTGCTTCTCTAGGCTCTTGCACAGACATGCTTGAGACTAAACATGTTGTGCTCTCTAAAACTTATAATGATCTCTCTAGAAAACATGAGGCACATTCAACTGCCTTTATACAATTGCAAGCCCATGTTGAAGATTAGGACAATTGCTATAGGAGGAACAATCTGCGTGTTAGAGGGGCCCCAGAATCAATAACTGACCTCACTTCATACACTATGAAGCGCTGCGGGTCTCTCTTACGAAATATGGCTGCCTCCTCATTCACATGCGATCGTATACACAGAGCCCTCAGAGCTAAACCACCCCCTGACAAACCCCCTAGGGATATTGTACTGTGTATGAAGAATTGTCTTGCAAAAGAAGAGATGAGAGCTGCAAGAAACTCCCAAAGTACACCGGAGAGATGTAAAAAAATTCAAAGAGATCACCTGAACACTGGCTTCTGGCCGCATCCGCTACAGATGGGGTTTATCTTTCAAGCTAATTACCCCCCATAATAATTCCACATATATTGCAAGCACTTTAGCCGAAGGTAAAGACATATTGCTAAAGTTGGGCCTCCTGGAAGCTAAAAACTCAGAGACCATCATCGATCAACCCTTATGGAACACCCTGTCAGGGCTTGGCTCAGCCCTTCCTTCTCTGAGCTGGCCGCTCAGCTGTCGGCTAATTGCCAACTTCCATCTCTCTCCACAGTTACCCAGCTGTTGATTCTGCTCGTCAGTCCTGCCTACTTAAAGCCAATGGGGTGTCTGAGGGGAGCGAGATAAATTCGCTATCTACAGCCAGACCCACCACACCTCAAAGCCAAATGGGCAGGACCATTAAACTTGCATAAGATTCAACAATATATAACTCACATTTGAAGTAATGTTTTATTTTTTCTTTAATCAAGAAATAACTTTTATTTCTGGCTCTGCGTAATAACAACAAATTGAAATAGAATGGAGCAATATGTGTACACATTGTGTAGGGTTCAGCATACAGTATTCACAATAAACGGGTCAGCATTTATATTGATTTCTACAGATAATGTACAGGTACATATTATACAAAGTGTGTCTTGTTACTAATAGTCTCAAGTAGATCGTTAGGGCATTCTTCTGCAATTGTATTGATCTCATTAAAACCGGGTACAGTGCTACCAATACAGTAAATATGCATTGTGGTGAAGGTCCCCCCTCCATTACCCATAGACAGGATCATTCTTCTCCCGGTTCCATTGTTGTTAATGGCGATTCCAGCCAACGACCCCAAAATGTTTGACATTTTGCTGGGCACCCCCTGTGTTTATAGCTGATGCTCTTATAGGGTAGGGTTTGGTTGACTGCGGCCACCCACTCCCGGAATGTTGGCACGTTAACTCGCATTCACTTCCTGGCTACCAGCTATCTAGCCACAAATAATGACTCCTGCATGAATATATGAAGAGATCTGTTCTGTTCATTATCTGGGAGAATCCCCAAACATTGGGGCATAGAGTTAGTGGAGAGCCCATCTCGTCATGCAGGAACTTGACCAACTGTTCCCAGTATGCCCGGATGGCCAGGCAGGCCCAGATCAAGTGGTAGAAGGAACTATTATGATCTCCTCATCTGGGACACCTGGGCCCCCATTGCGGGTTGTACTTCGCTACCTGAGCTGGGGTCAGGTAGCCTCGGTGTAGTATATAAAGATGGGTAAGCCTATCTGACAGTCGGGGGGAAACTAGCCTACCAGCCTCCAATGCATCCGTCCACTCATCCTCCTCCAGCCTCCTAACCTCCATTTCCCACCTCTCCCTCAGGTCCCCATTTGTCTCCTCAGCCGCGGGCAGTGTCAGGGCCCGGTAACAGGCCAATATCAGTCTTTTGGGGTCCTCCCCGGTCAGTATATCCACCAGGTGCACCGACGGGAGATCAGGCCCAGTGTTCGCAAATTGGGTCTGCAGGGCGTGACGGAGCTGGAGGAAGCAAAAGAATATTGTGTTGGGCAGGTCAAAGGCCAGCTTGAGGGCCTGGAATGATTTAGTTTTCTTTTTTCTTTTCTTTTCTTTTTTCTATTTTACTCAGCCTAATTAAATGTATGCTTCGCAGCCTTCCTATTGTCACTGTGCACCTGATAACACTGTTTGATCCACTTTGGTTTTTCTTGATATCATTGTATTACGGAAAATCAATAAAAATTTATTGAAATAAAAAAAACGAAAAAAAACATTGAACTAAAGGCTGTAATGTAACAAAATAGGTAAAAAGCCAAGGGGGAGATTACTTTTTCAAGGCACTGTATGCCCATTGGGATCTAAAACCAAATTTTTCTAAACAGTGCCATAAATAGTCCAATTCTGAAATGGATATTTTGATGATAGGCAACTCCTATCCTCATATTGATTAGTGGTTCCAAATTAATAACTACTGCAGTAGGGAACAGACACAAAAGATACGCTCAGCATCTTTCCAAATAACCGTTCTCCTTTATTATGACGCATTTGAAGGCTTTTATACACATGATTACGTAGGTATCACATTAATATTACAATTGTACGTTTATGGTAACAAGGGGCGTTACATAGGCAGGCTTATTCTAATCAGAACTCGAAAGAATGCAAAACATGTACTGAAAACATTATTAGTGCCGTGTGCACAGTGAGGGCATCGTGCAATACATATATAATAGAAAACAATTATATACAGAACCTACAAATTTCCATTACAAATTCTATGCTATTGAGCGCTTTTGCTGCATCTAGGGACAATAAAGCCCTATTACTCAAGTTTTCATACGGGACCTGCAAATAGGTGCCTTAAATTCACTGTAATAAATCTATTTGGAATGAAACCAGACTGGTCTATATGCATTATCTTGGATGTTACTTTTGTTAATCTAACGGCTAACACCTTTGCCAATAACTTCACATCCGTAAGTAATGGTATTTGGTGGTATGATTCAGGGTTATTCAGCTTTTTATTTGGTTTTAACAAAACCATAATAATTGCTTCATTCATAGAGGGTGGGAGATGACCACATTCCACATGCTGTATTAAATACCTCCAATAATTTAGGCAACAAATCAGCTCCATAAATCTTAGACTTCCATCTGCACCTGGGGCTTTATTATTAGGCAAGCTGGCAGAGCCAAACTGAAGTTCCTCTAATGTCAAGGGCTGATCCAACATCTCTGTCAGCCACCAACAATTCTGTTAATGCAATAGAATTAAGAAATAATTGCAGTTCAGTCTCCTCTCAGGATACCTTACTACTATACAATTTTTGTAAAAATCAAAAAACACTGCTGAGATCTCCAAAGTAGTTTGTGCAGTTATCAGTTGGTGAAAATTGTAATTCTACTACTTATGTCATAGATTTCTGAGCTTTAACTATTGCTGCCAAAAGGTGGCCAGCATTTTCTGTATCATTTGAACAAGCATACAGTACTACTATCCATTGTTGCCATACCCCTAATTTTTATAAACATAACCCAGATCACATCAGCAACCTGTTTAATATCAAGTCTGCTGGGGCCAACCCAGACGCTGACAGCCACCCCCCCCCCCATAACCTCCCAAATTTAGAAGAGCTACCTCTGTGCTGATAGATGAGTAGCGCCCATTTGCTCAAGGTGTGACTAGAGTTCGGTGGAAGCTTTGGTTGGAGTGTTGGAGGAACAGTTTTAAAACTAAAGGCACATTACAGCTGAGCTTGTGAGTGCACCCCCAAAGGGGAGATTCCCTTATGTAGCGAATTGTTTGGATGGTGTTTTGAACAAATCACAGGACCAGCTATAACTGGACGCCTTCATTTTATTGACTTGTATATGAACTTTATATGGAAGCTTGTCATTTGTGTTATCTGACCAGAATGCTGCTACAGTATTAAGGACTCTTTCCATTTTGAGTGTTTTAATATTGTTTTCTTATAGTATACAGTGGGGACAGAAAGTATTCAGACCCCCTTAAATTTTGCACTCTTTGTTATATTGCAGCCATTTGCTAAAATCATTTAAGTTCGTTTTTTTCCTCATTAATGTACACACAGCACCCCATATTGAAAGAAAAAACACGGAATTGTTGACATTTTTGCAGATTTATTAAAAAAAGAAAAACTGAAATATCACATGGTCCTAAGTATTCAGACCCTTTGCTCAGTATTTAGTAGAAGCACCATTTTATCTAATACAACCATGAGTCTTTTGGGGGAAAGATGCAACAAGTTTTTCACACCTGGATTTGGGGATCCTCTGCCATTCCTCCTTGCAGATCCTCTTCAGTTCTTTCAGGTTGGATGGTAAACATTGATGGACGGCCATTTTTAGGTCTCTCCAGAGATGCTCAATTGGGTTCAAGTCAGTGCTCTGGCTGGGCCATTCAAGAACAGTCATGGAGTTGTTGTGAAGCCACTCCTTCGTTATTTTAGCTGTGTGCTTAGGGCCATTGTCTTGTTGGAAGGTAAACCTTTGGCCCAGTCTGTGGTTCTGAGCACTCTGGAGAAGGTTTTTGTGCAGGATATCCCTGTACTTGGCCGCATTCATCTTTTTCTTGATTGCAACCAGTAGTCCTGTCCCTGCAGCTGAAAAACACCCCCACAGCACCATGCTTCACTTGCTTCACTTTTGGGACTGTATTGGACAGGTGATGAGCAGTGCCTGGTTTTCTCCACACATACCGCTTAGAATTAAGGCCAAAAAGTTCTATCTTGGTCTCATCAGACCAGAGAATCTTATTTCTCACCATCTTGGAGTCCTTCGGGATTTTTTTTTTAGCAAACTCCATGCAGACTTTCATGTGTCTTGCACTGATTAGAGGCTTCGTCGGGCCACTATGCCATAAAGCCCCAACTGGTGGAGGGCTGCAGTGATGGTTGACTTTCTACAACTTTCTCCCATCTCCCAACTGCATCTCTGGAGCTCAACCACAGTGATCTTTGGGTACCTCTTTACCTCTCACACCAAGGCTCTTCTTCCCCGATAGCTCAGTTTGGCCACACAGCCAGCTCTAGGAAGGGTTCTGGTCATCCCAAACCTCTTCCACTTAAGGATTATGGAGGCCACTGTGCTCTTAGGAACCTTAAGTGCAGTAGAATTTTTTTGTAACCTTGGCCAGATCCAAGGCCACGATGCGCCTTCCTACACATTTGGGGGGCTTGCCCTTCCTGACGTACGGGTCTATTACTGGGCTGCAATGTTAGTTACAGCTTATTGGTGGTTGGAGGGGAGTCCCTCTAATGCCGCAGTGTGTTTGGAGATGGCCCGGGTGGCGGGAGACGGGACCTTCAGGAATTGGTGTATCGGGGAGTGAGGGCCTATTCGGACCTCCCGACCCCGACGAAAGCTACCTTAAAGGCGTGGGTTGTGGCTAGGCATAGGTTTTCGGGTGATGAGAGGTGGTCCCCTGCTCAGCCACTCTGGGATAACCCTACCCTACATCATTTTCGTACGATTCCGGACTGTCGGGTGTGGGATAGATACGGGATAAGGACCCTTCGGGACATTATGCCTGCTGGTACACTGCTGACGTACGTACAACTGGCTGGGAGGCATGGTCTTCCTGGGTGGATGTACTTTCGGTACATACAACTGCGTCACGCGGCTAGGGCCCAATTCTCGGTTCCCCCTATGATCCAACTGGACCCGGTAGAGGACCTCCTGTCTGATAGGGCCTTGCGGAAGCCCCTCTCGGCGCTGTATGCTACCCTATTGCCGAAAGATATTCCCAGAATGGATAGGCTATGGGAAGAGTGGCGAAGTGACATCCCGACACTGACTAGGGAGGATTGGGAGGAATGCTTAAACTATGGTCCCAGGGTAATGATAGCAGCGGGAGACAAGCTGATTCAGATAAAATTTCTTCATAGAGTGTATTTTACCCCGGTCAGGCTGTCAAAAATGTATGCTGGTAGAGACCCGCACTGCCCCCGCTGTAGAATGCATCTAGGCACATTTCTTCATATGTTCTGGGAATGCCCTGCGCTATCTACCTTTTGGGAGGGGATCTTCGAGCATATGAATGTCCGTATGGATCTATCGGTCCCCAAAACGCCAGAACTTGCTCTTTTGGGAATACAGGAGGTTGCCCAGAGACCGCACCATAGTAGGATACTCATTTCTGTACTTTTTTTCTATGCAAAAAGGGAGATTCTATTGCGATGGACTTCTCCAGTTCCGCCTAAGGTGTCTGCATGGGAGGATAGAGTTAATACTGTGTTACCCATCTACAAGCTAACATATATGAGTAGGGGGTGCCCTTGGAAGTTCGACAAGGTGTGGTCCCCCTGGACTGGATTCGCGCCTGGTTAGTGGTCCGGGAGGGAGAGGATTTTATTATTATTTTTATCCTGTTTCCTCCCCTTCCCTCTCCCCATACTTTCTCGCTTCCCTCACTGTTCTTCCTTGCTTCTCCCTTCTTCTCTCCTCCCCCCTTTCCCCCCCCCCTTCTTCCTCTTCTTCCCCCCCCCTTTTTTCTCCCCTTCTTGTTCCCCCCCCTCTCCCCCCCTCCCCTTCCCTCCCCTTTCCTTCCTCCCCTGGTGGGCTGTATCACTGCAACTGGTATCCTAGAGCTTACTCGTTTCCATGTTTCACTATGGTTACTACAATGACCTTGTATTTTGTCACCTGTATACCTTGTATGTAGATTCTGTATTTTGCTATGGTTCAATAAAGCACTCCTGATTCTTAAAAAAAAAAAAAAAAACCTTGGCCAGATCTGTGCCTTGCCACAATTATGTCGCTGAGCTCTTCAGGCAGTTACTTTGACCTCATGATTCTCATTTGCTCTGACATGCACTGTGAGCTATAAGGTCTTATATAGAGAGGCGTGTGGTTTTCAAGGATGATCAGAAGACATGGACAGCACCCGAGTTAAATATATGAGTGTCAAAGGGTCTGAATACTTAGGACCATGTGATATTTCAGTTTTTCTTTTTTAATAAATCTGCAAAAATGGCAACAATTCTGTGTTTTTCTGTCAATATGGGTTGCTGTGTGTACATTGAGGGGAAAAAAAATGAACTTAACCACTTGACCACTGGGCACTTAAACACCCTTAATAACCAGACCAATTTTCAGCTTTCGGTGCTCTCACATTTTGAATGACAATTACTCAGTCATGCAACACTGGACCTATATGAAATTTTTGTCCTTTTTTTCCACACAAATGGAGCTTTCTTATGGTGTTATTTAATCACCGCTCGGTTTTTTATTTTTTGTGCTATAAAAGAAAAAAGACTTTCTTTGTTTCTGTTATACAATTTAGCAGATTAGTATTTTTTCCTTCATAAATTTTGGCCAAAATGTATACTACTACATATCTTTGGTAAAAATAGTCCACAAGCTATGTTGCCAATATCTGAAAATTGATCACACCTAAAGTACTGACAGCCTATTTCAATTCTTGAGACCCTAACATGCCAGAAAAGTACAAATACCCCCAAAATGACCCCTTTTTGGAAAAAAGACATTCCAAGGTATTTAGTAAGAGGCATGATGAGTTTTTTGAAGTTGTCATTTTTTCCCACAATTCTTTGCAAAATCAAGATTTTTTTTTACTTTTTTTTTTTTTTTCTTTACAAAATTGTCATATTATCAGTTTATTTCTCACACACAGCATATGCATACCACAAATTACACCCCAAAACACATTCTGCTATTACTCCCGAGTACGGCGATACCACATGTGTGAGACTTTTACACAGTGTGGCCACATACAGAGGCCCAACATGCAGGGAGCTCCATCAGGCGTTCTGGAGCACCCAGAACAATTCTGACATTTCTCTCCTACATGTAAAAATCATCATTTATTTGCTAGAAAATTACATAGAACCCCAAAACATTATATTTTTTTTTTTAGCAAACACCCTGGAGAATACAATGGTGGTCGTTGCAACTTTTTATCTTGCACGGTATTTGCGCAGCAACTTTTCGAATGCTTTTTTTGGGGGAAAGAAACTGTTTTGTGCTTAAAAAAAAACACAGTAAAGTTAGCCCAATGTTTGCATAATGTGAAAGATGAAGTTACGCTGAGTAAATAAAGGAACTGATTCAGTTGGTCAAAACAAAGAAGAATCCTTCTATTCGACTTTGCATGAAGTTATTGGGAAAGATGGTGGCTTCTTTCAAGGCCATTCCTTAGGCACAGTTTCATTCAAGAGGGCTGCAAAACAGTATCCTGTCAGCTTGGAACAAGAAGGTCCAAGCTCTGGACTTCCCAATGCGTTTATCCCCCAAAGTGCATCAGAGCCTCAATTGGTGGTTGATATCCAGGAATCTTCAAAAAGGAAAATCCTTTCTACCAGTCACCTCGAAGGTGGTAACAGATGGCAGCCTTCTGGGCGGGGGAGCAGTCCTGGAAGAAGTGTCTGTCCAAAGGAAATGGTCCATATCAGATTGGACCTTGCCCATCAATATTCTAGAGATTCGGGCAGTACGCCTGGACGCTCAGACTACGGAATTGTCGTGTCAGTATCCAATCTGACAATGCCACAGCAGTGGCCTATATCAATCACCAAGGGGGCACAAGAAGTTATGCGGCCTAGAGAGAGGTGAATCATATTCTATCTTGGGCAGAAAACAACATTTCTTGCCTATCAGCAATTTTCATTCCAGTAATATAGATTTGGCAAGCGGACTACTTGAGTCACCAACAATTGTTCCCAGGAGAATGGTCCCTTCACCCCGACATTCTTCTGTCAATATGTCAACGATGGGGAGTTCTGGACCTGGATCTGTTTGCATCCAGGTTCAACAACAAGATCGAAAACTTTGTGTCAAGGACAAGGGATCCATTGGCATACGGAACAGATGCCTTGTTTTTTTTTTTTCATGGGATCAGTTTTCACTGATCTATGCATTCTCTCCTGTTATGCTGATGCCACGCCTTCTTCACAGGATCAAGCAAGAAGGGAAGGAGGTGATTCCTGTGGCCCAGGAGATCTTGGTTTTCCGAGATCATAAACATGATATTAGGGGACCCTATCACTGTGGCCAGACCTTCTCTCGCAAGGTCTGTTATTCCATCCTACCTCACAGACGCTAACTTTAACGGTTTGGCTATTTAACCCCACATTCTGAAAGACCATGGACTGTCAGCTTTAGTAGTTTCTACTTTGGTCAATGCTAGGAAGCCAGCCTCCAGAGTCATATACTATAGAGTCTGGAAGGCATATGTCTCCTGGTGTGAATCCAGGGGTTGGCACCCTGGGAAATATGTCATAGGTAGGATCCTTGAATTCCTACAAATGGGATTAGAAATGAAGCTGGCCTTGCGTACTATCAACGACCACTTGCTTCACACTCTCTGGTTTGTAACTTTATTCAGGGGGTAACACGTATTAATCCTCCAGTTAGGTCACCCCTGAACCCTTGGGACTTAAATTTAGTCCTGTCGGCATTACAAAAACAGCCTTTTGAGCCAATATGAGATATTCCCTTAGTCCTCTTGATGAGGAAAATTATTTTCTTGGTTGCCATATCTTCTGTAAGAAGAGTATCATCATTGCCTGCTCTTTCTTGTAAAGAGACATATTTGATTATTCATAAGCATAAGGTTATATTGCAGCCTCATCCTAAATTCCTACTGAAGGTAGTATCAGGCTTTCATTTAAACCAGGATATTGTTCTGCCTTCATTTTTTCCAGAACTTTGTTCTGTGGAAGAGAGGTCACTGCGTTCTTTTGATGTGGTGAGAAAGGTCTATTTGAAAGTGACCGCTCAGATTCGTAAAACAGATGTTTTGTTTGTGTTGCCAGGTGTTCCTAAAAGAGGACAGGCAGCGTCAAAATCTACTGTTTTTAAATGGATTCGTCAAGTGATTGTTCAAGCTTATGATTTAAAGAGGAAAATTTCTCCTTTTCATATTAAAGCGCACTCCACCAGGGCTCTTAGTGCTTCTTGGGCAGTGCATCACCAAGCCTTCCTGGCTCAGATCTGCAAGGCTGCAACTTGGTCTTCAGTCCATACATTTACCAGATTCTATCAAGTAGATGTCAAAGGTCATGAGGATATCACCTTTGGGCATAGTGTACTGCAGGCTGCAGTATGAGTCCTCTAGTCTCTCGGTGCCCTACTTTTGTTGTCTCCCTCCTCTAAAATCCTTTTCTTTGAAGTAAATCACAGGACACAGAGGTTCCTCCCTTCTTTGGTATACACATGTATTGCTTTGCTACAAAACTTAGGTACTCCCAGTAGTGGGAGGGGTTATATAGGGAGTGCACTTTTTTGTCTTAGGGTGTGCAAGTGGCCATCACCTGAAGGTAGCCTATAACCCGCATAGTAACTACTATGGCTCTGTGTCCCGTGATGTACTTCAAAGAAAAGGATTTTACAGGTAAACTGTTATAAAAATCCTATTTTTTTTTTTTTAAATAACATGTTATACTTACCACCTCTGCAAGGGTTTTGCACAGTGGCCCCAATCCTCATCTTCTAGGGTCCCCCAGTGGCGCTCCTGGCTCTTCCCCACATCAAGTGCCCCCACCTCCATGGGGGGCACTTGCATTCCAAGGGGACACTCATGTGGGCGCACTCCCGAGTCCTGCTGCTGTGTCCATTAAGAGGACCAATGGCTGCTGCTGCGTCCATTGAGAAAGCCAATGGCTGCTGCTGCTATCAATAATCTATCCAATGAGGACCTGAGACAGCGGCTGGAGCTGTTGTGCTTAATATCGTTGCTGGAAAAATTGGGGCCAGGTAAGTAAAAGGGGGGCTCTGGGGGGACTGCTGCACTACAAAAGGTTTTTCACCTTAATACATAGTATGCAACAACAATAATTGTAATTGTTAAATTGTATCTACAGCAAAAACTTAAAGTAGAAGTTCAGCCAAAAGCTATACATTCTTTTTCTGCAGTTGCTCAGGACCAGTCTTGTGCTGAGCTGTCAGTTGCAACTTTTGTGTGTAGGCATGTGCAGGAGAGGCAACTGACAATGGAAGCCTGATAATAACTCTATAGGTGACATTGCTTTCCAGGCATTTCACAGCCGGCTGTCTCCTGCATGCTGCATCCGCCACTGGAGACCAGACCAGATTGGCTTCAGAAAAAGATATGCATCACAAATTTTTGCTTTACAGGGTTAGATATGTTTTGAAATGTGGCTTAAATTTTGAGTTTTTGGCTGAACGTCCATTTTAAAGTGTTACTAAACCCACAACAGTAAAATTGGTCTGTATATGCAGTAAAGCAAGGATGTCAAACTCAATTTAATTTTGGGCCGCATCAGAACTATGGTTTCCCTCAAAGGGTCAGTTGAATTTGGGGTGCGCTACACACAGAGTGCCAGGTTCAGTGGTACCCTACATATAAGGTACAGGGTTGGTTCAGGGGTGTGCTACATGCAAGGTGCAGGGTTCAGGGGTGCGCTACATACAGACTGCGGGGTTCAGGGGTGTGCTACGCACAGCGTGCAGGGTTCATGAATGTGTTAGGCACAGAGTGCAGGGTTCAGGGATGCACTACGTGCATGGTTTAGGGGTGTGCTTTGTTCACATCTGTTCTCTGTCCTACCTTCCTACCTGGCCCCCAGCTCTAGTACCTCCCAGTGTATTGGGTTATAGATGGTACTTCCCTGTGTAGGTTAAACGCTATGTTCAGCACCAGTACCAGTGTTCAGTATAAGGGTTGCGACCTGTCTCAGCCTGGAACTATACACCAAACATGCCTCTATCCCTGCATACATATGTATAAAAAACAAAAAAGGGGGATAGGAATGGGACTTTAAATGAGGCCTGTAGGTGTGTATAATAATATAAATGTATCACATGAAAGGAACCTGAGTGTCTCAATCCCCTGGGGGCAGTTCATGGTAGTGATATTGAGGGAACATAATCAAGCAATATAATAAAATATTTATGATGTAAAAATACAGTCATAAAAATTCAACATAAGTTGATATAATCATAAAATGTAATAATCGTGGTTTAATCACTACCTGTAGTACATGATTTGTGACAGTAAAATTCATGACAGCAAAAATAATACAATTCTAACAAAAGTAATGTACCGTATATACTCGAGTATAAGCCGAGATTTTCAGCCTCTTTTTTGAGGCTGAAAGTGCCCCCTCGGCTTATACTCGAGTCACCGCTGTCTGACTGCTCGATCAGCGTATCGAGCAGACAGACGGCGGACATTAAAATTCAAAAGCCGCGCCTCCTTCTCCGCCTCCGCCTGTGATAGGCGGAACACTGAATTTCCCAGCAGTCAGTGTTCCGCCTATCACGGACATCCGTTCATTCTCATACTACGGACGAGTATGAGAGGATGTCCGTGATAGGCGGAACACAGGCTGCTGGGAAATTGAGTGTTCCGCCTATCACAGGCGGAGGACGGAGGCGCGGCTTTTGAATTGTAGAATGGCCGCCGAGAAGAGCGGCGATCCTGGAGCGGCGATCCATCGGCACGACACGGGACGGAGGAGGCACGGGACGGAGGAGGCACGAGACAGAGGAGGCACGGGACAGAGGAGGCACGGGACAGAGGAGGCACGGGACAGAGGAGGCACGGGACAGAGGAGGCTCGGGACGACGGCGGCTCGGGACGGAGGCTTGGGACACAGGTAGGCTGGACACACACACAAGGCTGCACGGACACACACACACACACACACACACACACACACACACACACACACACACACACACAGGGATGGATGGATGGATGGATACACACACACACACACACACACAGGGATGGATGGATGGATGAATACACACACGCACACACACACACACAGGGATGGATGGATGGATGGATACACACACAGGGATGGATGGACGGACACACACACAGGGATGGATGGATGGATGGATGGATGGACACACACACAGGGATGGATGGACGGACACACACACAGGGATGGACGGACACACAGGGATGGACAGCCATGTCTCACCCTCGGCTTATACACGAGTCAATAAGTTTTCCAGTTTTTTGGGGGTAAATTGGGGGCCTCGGCTTATATTCGGGTCGGCCTATACTCGAGTATATACGGTATATAAAATTCACATGATTAGTACAAAGATCATGATACGTTGGGGTTGGTTGGAACAAGCATAACTCGGTATCACTAGATGGACACACTATGCACTTCATGGCCTTGTGCCAATCGTCAGGAGTTGGATGCATACAGAGTACTATAAAGTAATGAGATGTGGAATTATTTTAATGGTTAGCTAGGTATTCGGCCCAAAAGATGAAGAATAGACAAATTATTACTTTGTTGCTAACAAATAAGGATGAGCTCCGGCGTGTTTGCATACTCCACTTGCATAGCCGCCAGGAAGTCGGCGCAGCCCTGTGCTAATCACAGGCAGTGAGACATTGCCCCGATGTGTGGCTGCAGAGTTTGAGCAATGTCTCGCTACCTGTGATTAGCGCAGTGCTGCGCCGACTTCCTGGCGGGCTCTGCACATGGCGTATGCGAACACACCGGAGCTCATCCCTTCTTACAAAGTGGCACATAGGTGGAAGGCAGTTCCTGGGGTGGAGTTATGCGGGGGTTGTCTGGTAAGAGTACTCTTTATTGGGACTGAGGCGGGGAATAACCAGATGGGATCCAAATGGGGTGCAGCAACAGGGGTGGGTAAACGGTCAATGGATATGTGTGTATATTGCATGCTGAATGCAGAATTGACATTAGGTGAAATCTGTGTAACAACAACGAGAAGAAGATATTAAAGAAAAAGATGTAATTGGAAAAATAGAAGAAAGGAGAAAAATATATAAAAGAGGGATGTGTGTGTAGAGGGAGATCTATGTTGAATGGATAAGTAAGATAGAAGAATGAATGAAAGGTCTGAGTGAGTGTATAGGGTAAAAAGTAAAAATACTGATATGATGTGATACAATTATATATACACCTATAAATAGGTGTAGGTTACCAGGGATGACCTGGTAGTAGTGTTAGTGATACTAGTAAATAGAAAATGGTGAAAATAAAGATAATGAGAGGTAAATGGAAATTAATAACACTAAATATGAAAAAAAAGTGGTGGGAAAGTGTATGTATGTAATTGGAAATGAAAGTAGTGTGAAAGGAGAGTGAAGGTAGAAAGTCCTCGATTACCTGTTTTGTCCTCACTCCTGCTCCTGGGGCTGCAATGCACCCAGACCTCTCTCCGCCCACCAACAACATTGGGGGGGTGGAGCCTGACCTCAACACATCGGCGTCATATGCATGGATCCTGCCCTTGGTGTCAGAGACACCTGTGGACGCTAACATGCTATAATCATCTCCCATTCTAGCAGAGGGAGGCAGGCATCCGTTCACATGTTCCCAAACACCTGTGAAGCCCCGCCGCCCCTTTCATATGCCAATTCATGTGGTATATATGACACTGGTGGGGATACACCTACAGAGTTGGGGTATTTCCAGCCGGGAGCAGACCGACGGTTTCCCTCTGTCCCTATTCCATCTGAGGAGCAAACTATTTAACTTTCATTTAACCATACAGGTAATCGAGGACTTATGGTACTTTATCTATCCTCTCATTCACTTTCCTTTCTATACTGACATACAGACACACACATACTCAGTTATTTTCATTTATCCTCCTACACACTGATCTCTATCCGCATACATACACACATATTCAACACACACACATTCATTCACTCATTCATTTACAGCTCAATACATTTACCATTTGTTTATTATTATGCACTACTTTCATTTCCAATTACATACATACACTTTCCCACCACTTTTTTATATTTAGTGTTATTCATTTCCATTTACCTCTCATTATCTTTATTTTCACAATTTTCTATTTATTACCATCACTACTACCAGGTAACTCCTGGTAACCTATATATAATTGTATCCCATCATATTAGTATTTTTACTTTTTACCCTATACACTCACTCAGACCCTTCCTTCATTCTTCTATCTCACTTATCCATTCAACATAGATCTCCCTCTACACACACATCCCTCTTTTATATATTTTTTTTCCTTTCTTATTTTTTTCCAATTACATATTTTCTTTTTCTTTAAAGTGGAGGGCCACTGAGACCTTCCTTCGTATCCCTGAAACTAGAAACCTCCTGTCCAGCAGCCTGATTGAATACTTCCAGCTTAATGAGAATACGGTTCCGGGGCTCTCCACTCTGTGGGAAGCCCATAGGGCCGTCTTTCAAGGACATTGCATTGCTACTGCTTCTCGTATGAAAAAAGATGCAGCGTTCAACGCTCCTCTACCCTGTCCAAACACCGTGAAGCCGAGAGCCTCTTGCTTTCTTCCCCCACGGTGGCTGGGCTGCAGGCCGTTACTTTCCTGCAAAATCAACTCAGGTCATTGGATATGAAAACGATTGATAAATTCCTTTTGTGGTCCAAACAAAAATTCTATGAATATTCAAATAAACCACACAGAATGCTAGTGAATAAGCTGAAACCCTCCCCTTTATCTCATCCCCAGACTTCCTCAGACAACCCGACAGTACTCCTACCTATTGCCCTATTGCTATGTCCAAAGTTTTTTTTTTTTTTTTACCGCAAATTATATAACTTTCTACAAATGGACCCTAACTACAATTTTACACAGGAGAAATTTGACTCCTTTAAAGTGGTTGTAAACCCTTCCCCACAACTTTGTCCCATGTAAATCAGCATAAAAATCCCTAATGAACACTGCTTGTAGATATCTCCTTACTTGCTTAGTATTGTTGTTCTGTAGAATGATGTCACTGAGTATGCCCTGATTTAAGGCACACTCTTGTGTGCTTATCTATCTGTTATCAGGACTTCCTATGGCACAACACTGAACTCTGCTAATCACTCAGAGCTTCCTCCTACACACCATGTGACCTCACATACAGTCTAAACTTTAGAGAAAGATGAGTGGGGACTTTAGGACTTTAAAGGCACCAAGTGCAATCAGGTATAGAGAAAAGGGGGGGGGGGGGTTTATATAAATTTATTCAAAAATTGAAACTTGGAAACACATACATAGTTAAAGAGTTAAAAACTTGACACAGACAAATTATCCACACATAATATGGGTCTACATCAGCAATTACATCACAGTTCAATATAGTGCAATTCGAGTTGTGTATAGATTGTTCTCAAAGACCAAATACAGTATCAATTAACATATATATAGTCACTATAGTGATGAGCTGGTGTAGCATACCGAGACTATGCCCTTTTTTCCTTAAACTCTTATACAGTCTAAACTTGTTTCCCTTTGTCAGACTTATCAGCTTCAGCTGATAAGACTGCAGTAATGGCCATTAGACATCTGCACGAGTAAATACTATGAAATAAAAAACAAGTAAGCTATGAAAAGGAAGCAGGGTTGCCATAGAAACGTTGGATTGAGAAAGAGGCTTGGTTAACAGTACAGGAAGTGCTCAATGTAAGGGCAGAAATACACTCCACTGTGAACTCAGAAAACGATACTTAAGATTGTGCTGCCTAACCCCTGGAAGCAAGTTTTTTTTTTTTAAGTTTCTTTAAACAGCAAGTAATATGCAATTTGGGCTGGATTACAGTGGCTATAGTCTGATAATTACTTATTATAATGGACTAAATGAAAAGAAGCATCAGGGTGGGAGAGTTTACTTCCTCTCTAACTCACTACATTTGCCCACACTCTCTCCTGGCCACCTTTCTTCTCTGAACTCTGCAATCGCCCCTGAAGAATTAGCTGAAGCAGTCAAAAACCTCCCTACTCAAAAATCCCCTGGCCCGCATGGCCTGCCTTAATCATACTATAAAACCTTTTTGCCAAATTTGAGCCCACATTTACTTTGTCTTTTTACTTCCCTACTTCAAGGTACTGTCCCCCACCCTCAATTCCTTCATGCACATATCTTTGTAATTCCGAAATCTGGTAAAGACCCCTCCCTCCCTGACAACTATAGGCTCATTGCTTTATTTAACTCTGATTACAAGATATTTACCAAAAATTTGGCGAATCGCCTCTCACAATTCATACCTAGACTAGTGCATAAAGACCAATTAGGCTTTGTAACTG
The DNA here is from genome assembly GCF_037356315.1 of Lithobates pipiens. Classification (NCBI taxonomy): domain Eukaryota; kingdom Metazoa; phylum Chordata; class Amphibia; order Anura; family Ranidae; genus Lithobates; species Lithobates pipiens. Next base: position 210,539,758 of record NW_027507758.1, read on the forward strand.
CCAGACACGCCGGTGACAACACAAGACACACCATAGACCTTATAGATTTGTTGAACAGAATGAATCGTTCAGCTCTAGTATTGAGCCTTGTTGCACAGAACGCCTTTGATAGGCTCAGTTGGCCCTTTATGTTTGCCACACTTTCCAATTATGGTTTCAGCGGCCCCTTCATGGCAGCATTGCATGCTCTATATTCCCAACCCTCTTCCCAAGTACAACTGTCTTCCTATCTATCCCCTTCCTTTTCCCTGAGTAACGGTGCCAGACAGGGATGCCCGTTATCCCCTTTACTTTTTATACTTTGTCCCAAACCCTTAGCCATCCGCATCCACCCTGACATTCAGGGGGTTTCTCTGCATCATAACGAATACAAACTATCATTGTTTGCAGAAGATATTATATTGACTTTGACCAGACCTCACACCTCTCTCCCAAGTTTGCAAGCCTTGCTTAAAGAATTTAGCCTTCTTTTCAGGGTATAAAATCAACACAAGCAAAACAGAGGCCCTACCAATACTCATCCCACCTTCAGATCTTGTCACCCTACAACAAAACTACTCCTACCACTTTTGCTTAAACTCTCCTAAATACCTAGGGATACATCTCACCCCTTCACCCCTTCATACTCACTCTATCAGGCTAACTTCCTCCCACTCTTCCGTGACATTGACCAACTCCTGCGACATTTATCCCATCTCTCTCTCTTGGGTTGCATCAATGTCCTGAAGATGTCCATCCTACCGAGACTCCTTTATCTATTTGAGACTTTGCAATTCCTGTCCCTATGTCACAGCTCAAAGCCACTCAGAGATCTTTCCTTAACTATATCTGGCACTATAAGGCCCACTGAATAGCCAGCACGGTGGTATTGGCTCCTAGATCTAGAGGCGGATTGGGGGCCCCAGACCTTATTAAATATTTCTTTGCCTCCCACCTCAAGGCGATTATCACTTGGTCTTCTCGAATGACATCCAGCATTTGGTCAGAGATTTGAAATGAGTATCACTAGACCAGTCCACCTCTGTTCTATGATTTGCACAAACTTAGAGACCTATATAACTGAACTCCGAAGCCTGTGTTTACACCCAATGGTATTCACTCTTTCCATATGGAAGAAGTTCTCGCACCAATTCTCCCTCTTTTCTATATGTCCGCCTCTATTAAATGTATTATTCAACCCCGATGTCCCGGATAGCCTTTCTTATACTTGAATGCTCCCATGGACACAAGCAGGAATTTTCCAGCTCAGAAATCTTGTGCCCCCACTTACCCATACACTTTTACCCTTTAACGAACTACAGCGTAAATATCAGATCACTAAACTTTTATTTTACTCCTATCTCCAATTCAAACATTATTTTTCCTCTAAATCCTCTACCTTGACTTTAGATAAACCTACCTCATTTGAACTATTATGCTCCCAGGGCTTATACCAAGCCCATCTTATTTCAGATAGCTATAGATACTTGCATGAAACTTCTTCACTCACTGACACATTTCACCCCTACATGCAGAAGTGGTCCCAGATTATTAAGCGACCCTCAGTGGCAGAAGATTTGGGAGACCACTTCCAGGTCTTCAAGGTGTGTGGAGCAGAGGAAGACGACCTATAAGATACTACTTTTTTTTCTATAGGACCCCGGAGATGTTTCATAGATACGATCCCAAAGCTTCTCAAGTGTGCTGGAGGTGCTGGAGTGATATTGGCTCCCATTTCCACATCTTCTGGGAATGTCCCACCATTCAGCCTTTTTGGTCCTCCATCCAAACTTATCTACAAGAGCTCTTTGAAACTACTCTCCCTCTAGACCCGATCCAATATCTTTTGGGCTTGCTGTTCCCTAGTATCTCCAAACATGCCCAAAAGTTAGCCGCCTTTTTTTCTCCTGGCAGCTAAGAGGGCAATACCTTTTGAGATGGTTGCCCCCCTCCCCTCCCACCCTTACACATGTTCTACAAATAATGGAACACATGACTGCGACAGTCCATGACACACTTCCTCAATTTTCCAAGACTAGTGCATAAGGGATCAGTCGAAGCTTAATCCAGGTGCCGTTTCACTATTCTCTCAGTAATGCAGTACACCTTTAAACATAGATGCTAAATTCTGTTTTTTTTTTTATTTATTCAGCTTGTTCTTTTGGTGATTCCATGGGGCTCCCTCCCTTTCTTCCCACTCTCCCCCCCCCCCAGGTGGGTTCCCCCTGAGGCATCCTGGTTCCTCAGGTTGGATGCCCTGGGGACCCCACTGACACTGGACCCAGAGAGCAACATTTCGTTTTATGTGAAATATTGTTCTGTTTATGCCACATGCCCCTGGCCCCCCCTCCCCCCTTTCCGCCCTTTCTGGTCTATACAGTTGAATCATTTTGCTCTTGCAAATTTTGTAGTATGACGTGGGGCAACTTACAACACGACTTTAACTCGCCCCAGGCCAGGCGATTTTGGCCGTGGCCAATCAGAGAATAATCAGCTCTCGGGGAGGAACTCCACGCCAAATTTTAAATAAAAAAACAGGCATGGGTTCCCCCTTTGGGAGCATACTAGGCCCTTAGGTCTGGTATGTAAAAAACGGTTTGGGGGTCCCCCCAAAATCTATACTAGACCCTTATCTGAGCTTGCAGCCTGGCCGTCAGGAAAGGGAGTGGGGATGAGCAAGCGCCCCCCCCTAAACCATACCAGGCCGTGTGCCCTCAGCATTGGGGGTGGGTGCTTTGGGGAAGGGGACACCCTTCGCCCCCCCCACCCTAAAGCACCCTGTCCCCATGTTGATAAGGACAAGGGCATCTTCCCGACAACCCTGGGCGTTGGTTGTCAGGGTCTGCGGGTGGGGGGCTTATCGGAATCGTGGAGCCCCCTTTAATAAGGGAGCCCCCAGATCCCAGCCCCCCACCCTATGTGAATGTGTAAGGGGTGACACTGGGGAAAATGTGTCAAGAAAAAAAACACAACACAGGTTTTTAAAGTGATTTATTAATCAGCTCCGGGGGTCTTCTTCTGACTTTGGGGGTCTTTTTCCGACTTCTCCGCTCTATTCGGCCTCTTCTCCCAAGAGGAAAGGAGGACGGAGGCGACCAGGCTCCTCCGCTAGTAAAAAAGCTGCAAGAAGATAGTGGAGGAGCCCGGGAGACGACGCTGGAGAGCGGAAGAAGAGGCCGGACACCGGGAGAAGTCGGAAGAAGACCCCCAAAGTCGGAAGAAGACCCTCAGAGCTAATTAATAAATTACTTTAAAAACCTGTGTTGTGTTTTTTTTTTTTTTTACACCTTTTTTCCCCAGGTGAATGGGTAGGGGTACGATGTACCCCTTACTCATTAACATAGGGTGGGGGGCCGAGATCTGGGGGCCCCCTTATTAAAGGGGGCTTTGGGGTGGGAGGGCCGCAGGGCACCCCCCTTCCCCAAAGCACCCACTCCCCATGTTGAGGGCATGCAGCCTGGTCCAGTTCAGGAGGGGGGTAACTCGCTCGTCCCCACCCCCTTTCATGACCGGCCAGGCTGCATGCTCAGCGAAGGGTCTGGTATGGGTTTTGGGGGGGACCCCCATGCCGTTTTTTCAGCGTAGGGGGTTCCCCTTAAAATCCATACCAGATCTAAGGGCCTGGTATGCTCCCAGAGGGGGGAACCCATGCCTTTTTTTTTTTTTTTGCCATGGAGTTCCCTCTCGCAAGCTGATTATTCTGTGAGAGAGGTGACATTGTTGCTTCAGTATAGATGGAGCTCTGACTTGGAGGCGACTTCCATTGAAATCATTCGGTACAATTCGCCTAGAAGTTGGATTGAAGTAGTACAGGAACCTTTTCTGAAGTCGGAATGACTTTAGTAGTGTGCATTAAGACAGCTCTTATTCACTTACATTGATTTTTACATGTAGTGCGACTTGGGGCGACTTGAAGTCGGATCCAAAGTTGCCCCTGCGTGAATGGAGTCTACGGGATGAAGCAAGTCCTGAAAGGCTTACCCTCAGGATGTAAAAGAAAACAACAAACGCCCACCACTGACAGCTCAGCCGGTCACACATGCGCTCAGCTAACAGAGAGCCAGAGCTTCTGGACTGAGGAAGAGAGAGATCAAGAAATGTTTATTCTTGTTCCCTAGAGCGCATGCACTCGCAGAAAGCCAGCGCCGCTCGCGGGACTGAGGAGGTGATTTACCTGCCTGGGAGACCTGAACAGACAGCAGTGAGAAAGAGGTGGCGGGCCGGATTCGGTCTGTGGGCTTTGTGTTTGGCACCTGTGCAGTAAAGCATGCTTGTTATACTCTCTGTGGAACCTAAGGGTTTAATCTGCTGCCTTGTGTATAAATGCTGTGTGAGAGCTTTTGCTAGAGAGCTTTTTCTTGAGAGAGTACATATGATGAGCACAGGGCCAGACAGAGGGTCAGGAGTCCTGTAGTCTTATAGGACAATCAAGGGGAATTGAAAACTCCTCCTACAATCTTTAAGCGGACACTGATGCAAGACACACGACTGCTATTTACTGTTAATGATGAGAAAGGGTATCTATCAGTTTATTTTATCTAGAATAATTACATTTCCATGTTTTGTGTACTGTGGAAGACCAGACAGTAAATGCAGGTTTAGTAACAGGTATTGGATAGAGTAGATAATGGTTATTTTTTTTACTACCACAACTGTCCTGGTATCTTTTGCAAGCTCATTATTTACATGTATTAATTCTGTCAGCCAGCAAGGCAATGCTAAACGGGGGGGGGGGGAGTGAGACAGATTAGGAGAGAGATTTTTTTTTCTGCTTGTGCAGAAATATTCTTAAATTCCTCCCTTTACCACATTTAACCACTTGCCTACTGGGCACTTACACCCCCTTCTTGCCCAAGCCATTTTTCTGTTTTCAGCGCTGTCGCATTTTGAATGACAATTGCGAGGTCAAGCTACAATGTACCCAAACAAATTTTTTAGCATTTTCTTCACACAAATAGGCTTTCTTTTGGTGGTATTTAATCACTGCTGTTTTTTGTTTGTTTTTTTTACAAAAAAAGACAACAAATTTTAAAAAAAAATTTTTTTTTTTGCTTTTTTGCTTTTTTTCTGACCGTAAATTTTGTAACCAAGTATTTTTTCGCCTTCAATGATGTACGCTGATAAAGCGGCTATGATGGGCACTTATAGGCTGAACTGGTGGTCATTGATGAGGTAGCACTGATGAGGAAGCACTAATATGCCATACTTATGGGCACTGATAGGCGGCACTGGTGGGTACTGAGGTGGCACTGATAGGTGGTACTGATGGGCAATTATGGGCATTGATCAGTAGCACTGATGGACATTGATTGACAGCAGTGATGGGCATTGATGTGCAGCACTGATTGCCCACACTGACTGGCATCTCTAATGGGCACTGATTGGTGTCACTTGTGGGCAATGATTTGTGATGCTATTTTGCATTATTGTAATCGGGGCACTGATTACATTCTTAGATGTCCCTCTACATGGAGATGCCGCTGATTGGCTCTCTTCGCCACACACTGTCAGCGTGAGGCGAGGAGCACTGATTACTGGCACTAACTTGTTTACATGTGACGGACTGTGATTGGACACAGCTAATTACATTTCTTTCCAGAGATCAGGACACACCGTGTCCTAGCAACACAGTGCGGCGCCCAAGAGCGGCCATTCTAGGATGCCATCATATGATGTTGTGCCAGAACGAGAGCCACACCGCTCTGCCCTCATTTGACGGTGGACGGGGGGCAAGCAGTTAAATATATATCTAATGCCAAATCAAAAAGCTTACCAAACCCAACTACAGGAGTACTTTTTTTTGAGGGGCTATCACTTTAAGTTGCCATGGTAATCCTGTGAATAACACTCTTCCTGTCGTTAGGAGCTACTCTAAAACTGGCCATAGATCACAATTCGGTCAAATATGGCAAGTATCAATCCATACATGGCCATTCATGATTGAGTCGTGTTGATCTAGTGATAAACTACTCCAGAACAGGACTGTCTGTATATTTTTGCTCCATCAGCACTTGTAGCCAATTGGCTGCAGTGCAGATCAGTGTATTCTGGCAGCTTAGTTGTCCCACTGTTGGATTAAATAGCACAGCAGGGAGATAACCCCATTCACATCCAATGGGTGGATGGGGTAATCAGTTGGCTATGAGAGGTTACACAAGATAAAATTGTTTTGCTTCTAGAGTTCATTTGTCCTCTCTGTACCTGCTCAATAGATTCACCCGTTCTGCCTGTCCTGAATGGTCTGGAAAGAAAGACAAAAAGTGATGGGAAATCCAAATTTTACAGTCACCAAAACACAAGGGTAAGGTAAATATTAAAGGAAGACATCTGTTCTGGTGACCACTGTCTAAGAAGGGAACTGCCTAAACTTCATAGAGCTTTCCTCTCACTTATCTTGCATCTGCGAGAAAGTAAGTAAAAAAAATATACCTTTCAAACATGATATAGACAGCAAAAAATTGTCAGTTGATTGCCCAAGATTACAGGTGCGGGGGTCATGTATGTACTCCAGAGAGAGAGATATCATTTTGCCCCTGTTCAAATCATTAGTAAGACCTCATCTGGAATATACAGTTCAGTTTTGGGCACCAGTTCTCAAAAAGGATATCGGTGAACTGGAGAAAGTGCAGAGAAGGGCAACCAAACTGATAAGAGGCATGGAGGAACTCAGCTATGAGGAAAGATTAGAGGAATTGAATTTATTCACTCTTGATAAGCGGAGATTAAGGGGGGATATGATCAACATGTACAAATATATAAGGGGTCCATATAGGGAACTCGGTGTCGAGTTATTCACTTTACAGTCAACAAAGAGGACAAGGGGGCACACTTTACGTCTAGAGGAAAAGAGATTTCATCTCCAAATACGGAAAGGTTTCTTCACAGTAAGAGCTGTGAAAAATGTGGAATAGACTCCCTGCAGAGGTGGTTCTGGCCAGCTCCAGCTCAGTGGATTGCTTTAAGAAAGGCCTGGATTATTTCCTAAGTGTACATAATATAACTGGGTACTAACATTTATAGGTAAAGTTGATCCGGGGGAAATCCGATTGCCTCTCGGGGGATCAGGAAGGAATTTTTTTCCCCTGCTTTAGCAAATTGGATCATGCTCTGCTGGGGTTTTTGCCTTCCTCTGGATCAACTGTGGGTATATGGGCTGGTATTATATTTATTATATATTTATATATGTATGTATATGTGTATGTATGTGTATATATATATATATATATATATATATATATATATATATATATATATATATATATATATATGTGTTTATGTGTAATGTGTATGTATGTATGTATATATATATTTTTTTTGTGGTTGAACTGGATGGACTTGTGTCTTTTTTCAACCTGACTAACTATATATACAAAAAAAACTGTCTCAAATAGAGTGGCAGCATGTTTTGTGTCTCATTTTATCAATAGTTTGCTAGATACATTCACCCTTAAGATTACTATAAACTGCTTCAACTGTACTGGTTTGTGTACTCAGTTTGTATTTTTTTTTTTTTTAAGTTGTTTATTTATTGATGTGTATTGCAATTGCTATTTTTAATGGTAAACTGTCATGAGAGAAATGTGGACTATTGCTATCCTGTTTTGAGAACGGCATTTTTCTGGCTGTCATGCTGACCCTCTTGCTTCAATACTATTATCTGTTAACCTAGAACAAGTATACAGATTGGCACTTCTGCCAGTCTTGATCTGCATACTTATTCCAGGTCTGCATTAAAGATATCGGTTCAAGGTAACAGCCATGCAACCAATATTTCATGAAGGGGTCATTCACTGCAGCTACTATATGTGATTAATGTCAGGTTTACTTTAATCTTTATCCCCAATTTTTATAGGTATTTGTATGGCTTTGAGGAATACTGTTCTTCCACCAATATTTGTTTCCACATGGACCTGCCGAAGAAAATTCCTAAATCAAGTAAAGATAATAATCTTGAGAGTACAAATTTTCTAAAACAAGAAACCAAAAATGATGGGAACGTTGAGGAAACTAGTGTTAAGAATGACTGTTGTGTTAAAAACGATACTTCTGTTTTAAATGAAGAGGCCCAGAACTTGGTAAGTCTATAAATGATTTATTGATCAAGTAAATTTCAAAATAATCACAAAGCCTTTCACATTATGACCTGTTGTATTCACAAGTGAGAGTGTGTGGTAACCATTTTTTCTACTCTGGCATTTTAATTGAAACACATTATTTTTCTATAAAATTTAAAAACATATTATGTCTAGCCAGATTGTTATACAGGAGTTATGTAGTGCCATCTGTTTGTGCAGTGCTTTAAAAAATAAAGGGAGACAGCACTGTTGCAATACAATTCAAGACAAGAGAGTTAGAAGTGCCCTGCTTATGTGAGCTTACAATCTAAAGGGAAGGACAAGAAAAATAAAGAAAAATACTCACTAGGTGTAGAACAGCTGGGAGAATCAAGGATGAAGAAAGATCTAGGGGTGCTAATAAATGACAGATTAGGCAACAGCATGCAGTGTCAAGCTTCAGCTACCAAAACAGGCAAGAATATTAGCATGCATGAAAAAGGGGATATACTCCAGGGACAAAACTATAAATCTGCCACTTTATAAAGCTCTGGTCAGATTTTATCTGGCGTTTTCCGTTCAGTTCTGGTCACCAGTACTCTGAAGGGATGTGCTGGAGCTGGAGATGGCCCAAAGAAGGGCAACAAAACGAATTACGAGGAACGGCTGCAAACACTAAATTTATTCTCACTGGAGAAAGGACGCTTGAGAGGAGGGGACATGATAGCGATCTACAAATATCTCAATAGGGTTCTTAGCATAGGAAATAAACTATTCAGTCCTAGAGAGAGTAAAAGGACATGGGGCCCCACAATGAGACTGGAGGAAAAACGGTTTAACCTTAAACTGTGTAGAGGATTCTTCACTGTTAGAGTAATAAGGAAGTGGAACGCCCCCCCCCCCCCCACAATTGGTGGTGAATGCACAGGGAGTATGAATATCTTTTAAAATACTCTTATATATACAGACACAACATACAGGGTTATAGGAAATTATTATAGACACTGATACATGTACCTACACAGGTTGAACAGGATGGACTATTGTCTTTTTTTCCAGCCTTTACCGACTATGTAACTATGTAAGTGACACAACCGTTGTAGGATTTTGCAGAGGTAAACGTGTGATGTCATGCTGCCACATCAGTTCCCTGTGTGGCAGCCACAGATGTTGTAAGCTTACTATGAGGACCAGTGAGCACTGCTACCCCTAGTGGATGAATGGAGGGAGGATCTTCTGACTAAGGCCTGGAGTGATTGAGAGTCTAGCTCACATTACTCAGAATGCTGTTTGCTTCTTATTCTTAGGCAGCATTTGGTTTTGGTGAATTTGCATTTCTTACATTTGAGAGGTGGAAACACTGTCTCCGGTGGATAATAATTTTCACGGTGGTGGAAGATTGTTTTGCCAGATTGTCTTCTATCTTTATCACAAGGACAGTTGCGGACTATCTTGGAGAGGATTTTGGGAGTGAGCACACCTATAGCTTGCTTGTTATATACTTTGAGATCTGATTGTGCTATTTTTGTGTTATATTATTTAATTATGTGCTGCAATAATCACAGTACACTTTCAGGGCATTACAAAGGACAAGGGGGTACTATTTATGTCTGGAGGAAAAGAGACTTAACCTCCACATATGAAAAGGCTTTTTCACAGTATGAGCTGTGAAAATGTTGAATAGAATCGATTGTGGACAGCTCAGTAGATTGTTTTAAAAGAGCTGGATTCATTCCTAAAGGCACAAAATATAAATGTATATTTGAATTGAGAGGTTGTTGACTGGGAAAATCCAGTTGCCTCCCGGACCTCCTAAACCTCACTTACTCATGTAATTTAGGTTGCAGAATCTGGATTTTTGACACTGTGCAAAAAATGGATAACTAAAATGGTCCTTGATCTAACAGATTCCACTTTTTATTTTTGGTTATGGATATGATATGAAATATAGTTTACTTTTTCTTTCATCTTAGAAATTAATTTTAGAAATGATTTTCTAACTGGATGTATCTGCTTTTCCTAATCTTGAATGTGGATCCTTTGGACCAAAGTGCTTCTAATGCAATAACAAACCACCTGAGAATGAGTTAATCACCTGGGCTTTTTCCATCTCTTTCTTAGCCCTGATTCACACCTATGCATTTTTAGTGCTTTTTGCATTTTGCAGGTTTTTACTACCGTCCATTTATGTGGTGCAAATCTGCAAAATGCAAAAAGCACTTACAATGCATAGGTGTGAATCAGGCCTTAATGTTGCTCTGGGATCACTGTGTCATGCTGTTTTTCATTTCATTCTGCTGTTTTGCTGTTTCTATGGGGAACACTGCCCTTTCGGTCCACCCATTGCACATGCATGGGAGTGACATCATCGTGGCTCCGGCAAATCACAGCGCCAGAGCCGTGAGACCCGGAAGTCGCTCCGGAATCCATGGCAGTGGTGAAGAGGAAGACGGATGACCGCTCCGGGGGCTTCATTCTCAGGTAAGTTATTCATAATGAGCTAGTATGCTATGCATACTAGCTCATTATGCCTTTGCCTTACAGGGTATGCTTTAAAAAAAATATATATTTTGCCTTTACTTCCTCTTTAAGGTAAAGGGATTAGGGAAGTAGTGACGATATTGAGAAAAAGCTAATACTGTCATAAAATCTACAGGCCTGTAAGGACCTCAAGATGAAGGGAGCCCTCTAAGACTGTATTCACATATATGCATTTTTAGTGCTTTTTGCATTTTTCAGATTTAGCACTACAGTCCATTTAACATGGTTTCCTATGGAACACGTTCTGTAGTGCAAATCTGCAAAATACAAAATGCACTAAAAATGCATAGGTGTGAATCCAGCCTAAAGGTCAAGACAATTCACCATCTAAAAGCTGAGATCCAGCCAATGTTGATCAAGGTCATCATCTCAACTCTAATCATTGCTGTACAATCGTAGGTTACCAGCCCTGATAGTTGCTGCATTTATGGTGGTAAGTCATTGCCTGACGAGCTTGCATGTCAAGTCTGCCTGGAGCAAGCATTCAGCCCTGCAAGGATCTCAAGATGGAGGGAGCCCAATAAAGGCCAGCACAGTCACCACTTAGGTGCAGACATCCAGGCAATGTTGATCAAGTTCATCAAACACCACAGGTTACCAGCCTTAATGGTTGCTATATTTGTAGGGAAAAGTCACTGCCTGACAAGCTAGTATGTCAAGTCCACTTGGAGGAAGTGGCAACTGACAAAGCAGGGGATGTCAAAAAAGTAACAGCCTTGATTTAAGAATCGGCCAAGGAGTTGATACATGAAGCCTGTACCCCGCAGTCAGTGGCTGAATTGCCTAGCACATCCAACCAAAGCCAATAGGTGGTGTCAAAATTTGAAGTGTCTTGTCAGAGGACACAAAACATAAAAGGGACCACAGGCTTTCACTTTTGCTTAATAGAGCCTTTAGCAAAAAGCAGTTAAGCTGGCAATTGACTGGGATGAAATGGAGGAAAAAGGTCCCCATTGAGCAATGGGAGAAGTTAATTCAGGAAGAATAGCAGGGGCCACAGAAAAAGGCCTGTATACACATGTAAAAACTGTACCCCCTGAAAGAGCCAAAGGTCAACCTGCTGCTGTTTCCTCCAACGGTGGATATGTCATTAATGCGACTGGAAAGACACATCACCTTACAGTCACATTAAAGGATGCTCTAGTCTGAAAATTAGATCTAGATCTGAAGTGCTCCTTCATACTGTTGCATCTGCAGTTGCCTGCTGATAAGCAATAACATTTGCAGCAGTAGGCAGAGAAATATTGAGTTGGATGGTTAATATTAAAAAAGCCCTTCTGGCAGAAGTTGAAAAAGACAACGTGGTAACAGCTTTGCAAGAGCTCAAATTGGTGGGAGACTCTGTGGCGGAGGCATCAATTGACGTTTTCAAGAGCGATAATGTACACGGTTATGGCAAGGAAGGCATTATGGCTGCAAATATGGTCTATGGATCCCTGCTTAAAAATAAAACTGATGCAAGATACCAAAAGATGGATCCAATCTATTTGGAAGATGACAGGATAGAGCCATCTCAAGGGTGACTACTAGCAGGTCAGGGCGGATATCATTTGACAAAAAACAAAAAAATCAGATAAGTCCAGCATACATGCGGCAAGTCGCAGGCAGATATGAGGAGGCAAAAATCAATGGATCAGGAAAGGTTACTAAAGGAATTGGAGAAGTACCCAATCTTCATTGTTGAAGCCTTAAAAATCAAAGGAACTTGTCTTGGGAGAACTGCAGAAATCCTTTTAAGGTTGCGCTCATCCAGGGGGAGCCTGATAAAGCTTTGCGCACACACCTGAATGGGAAATATTCAGGATCCATGGGCCATATCCACTATATTGGTGTGACATTGGTGGACGTTTGATGTCTGCCTTCGATCTTTCAGCCAGCCAGGCTACCAGTTTGGATGGAAAATTGTAAAATTCTGGTCCAGTTTGTAGCGGAATTAAATAAAAAAAACAAGCAATTGTGAAGGTTCGTGCCCAGAGGAGATGAGGATTTGGTTCACCTCTTTCTCTTACTAAAAAAAGAAGGCAATCTGTGCCCAGTGCTAAACTTGAAAAAACTCAACAAGCACAGAAAGTTGGAGTCATGCAAAATATAGAACCTCCAATCAGTCATATTATTGATAAATATGAGAGATTGGATGTTCTCTGTAGGTTTATCAGGCACCTATTTTATTGTCCCGATCCATCCTGCATTTCAGGCGCACTACGAGTTTCGGTGCCACACCTTCGGTCTGTCCACCTCCCCCAGGACATTCACAAAGGTCCTACTGTCTGAAATAGCGAGGTGGAAAAAATAAACCACTACTTGGACAGCATCCTTCTAGCCAGCAATTGAGAGATGTTTATCTGGCATCAGGATGTTATGCTACACAATCTACAACATTTTGATAGCTAATTATTTGGAAGAAGAGCGTCCTCCGCCCAGCCTAAAAAATGAGGTTCTTGGGGGAATTTTTGGATACACAGAAAAATTCAGTAGAACTTCCACAAGAAAAAAAAAAAAGCCGTCCTCTGATAGAGAAAGTCAAAGTGCTTTGTGAGCGAAGTCTCTTCCAGCAGAGCAGTTCTTCAACTGACCAATTGTTTTCGAATGGAACATTATCACGTCAGACCCCAGCCAGAAACGTTGGGGGACGCATTTCAAAAGCAGGCTGCTCAAGGTCATGGGATATTCATCTCACGAGGCATAGTATTAAATGAGCTTGAACTGAGAGCAGTGTTCGAAGCCATTCTGTCATGTATTCCTTTTATAAGAGGAACAAGAGTTGCCGTGAGCAGCAGGTGCAGATGCAGTACAACGTCACCTGGCACTGGATGGAACAGGGTGGACAGGGGACTGGAGTGGGGTTAGACAAGCTGGGTCAATCACAGATAATTAGATATGGCATAAACGGCAGGCAGTGATTTGTCAGTAAGCATGCAGAGGTTGGCAGCAGGATATCAGGCAGAGTAGCAGTATAGCAAGGTTAAGGCAAGCTGGGGTCAGGACTGGAAATAAGCAAGCATAGTCAGGGGAGCCAGGTCAAACACAGAATTCAAGTAGAGATCATGGGAACAGGTATACAGGTAAAGCTGCAGATCAGACAGCAAAGCGCTAGTGCAGCTGCTGCCCTCATATAGGCCATTTGGCGCCAGCATTAATGGCCAACATGTGCGCATAAGTGTTTGCCTACAGTATGCCCAGCAAGACCGACACCTGTAGGAGTACATCTGTTACATCGTATGCATATTGGTCCTTCTTGGGCCCCATCCAGCAATACAAAAAAGACATCTGAATTCCTGATTTGTGCCAACCTGTTTAGAGGAACTCTGATAGCTCGCACTACATCCAAGCAATGCAGCCAATTTTCCTCTGCCTAACGAGGATGTGGGCAAAACGAGGGCAATACAATCTCCTGATTTAAATGAAAACTAGACACTACTTTAGGCAAGGAAGTCAGAAACTGATGCAGCACCACCTTATCTTGATGAAGGACCAAATATGGCTCTTTGCAAGAAAGAGCTGCCAATTCAGGTATCCTTCTTGCCGAAGTGATAGCAATCAGAAAGGCTAACTTTCGATCAATGAATCAAGGATCAATGAAATCTCCTGAATAGGTACAAAGGTTGTTTCTGTAGAACAGACAGAACAAAATTTAAGTCCATAAAGGTAGTCTGACGAGAGGAACCAAATGAGTTGCACCCTGTAGAAAAGTATGGACCAAATAGTATGAGGCTTAAGGTCTCTGAACAAATATAGACAAGGCTGAGATTTGCCTTTAATTCTTTCCAGAGCCAATTTCACATATATATATATATATATATATATATATATATATATATATATATATATATATATATATTTGAGGATGCAAACTTCTGGCTTCACACCAAGCAATGTAGGACCTCTGGACCCTGTGATAGATATTTCTAGTGACTGCCTTGCTGACATTTACCCATGTAGAAATAAACAGTCCTTCAACACCCTGGCTTCAATAGCCATGCCGTCAAATTTGGAGACTGTAAAGTAAGATGGAATATTGGTTCTTGAGACAGTAGGTCTTGACGGGCCAGAAGTGTCCACGGTCCATCTACAGCTAACTTCATTATTTGAGTACCAGGCTCTTCTGGGCCAAGCTGGGGCCACCAGAATGACTGAGACCACTTCTTAGGTTCCTACATAAGAGATGCAGCAGCAGTGGTTGTGGGGGAAAAGCATAAAATAGGGAGAACTGGTTCCAGGGAACCACCAGTGCATCCACTCCGATTGTGTGTGGCTCCCTTGCTCTGTACACAAACTGGTCCAGTTTTTTGCTTCAATGTGGATGCTAATAGAGCTACATCCGGCATTCCCCACTGCTGACAAATCTTTAGAAACACTCTGGGGTGAAGACCATACTCCTGGATGTAACTGCTGCCCGCCTTCTAATCCTCAACCCCCAGAATGTAGACTGCTGATAGCACTGGCACATGTCCCTCTGCCCAAGTCTCTCTGCCATTCCTCCTCTTGAGCCAAGCAGCCACCCTGGTGGTTGATATAAACCACAGCCATAGCATTGTCAGACTGCACCCTTACTGGATACCCCTGAAGTTTGACTGACCAAAAATCTAGAGCCAGATGCACTGCCCGAAGCTCCTGAATATTCACTGAACTGTGAAGTTTTCCAGGACAGCCCCCCAGCCAGAGAGACTGGCATGTGTGGTCACTACCTTCCAATTTACAGGAAGAAAAGACTTCCCATTTTCCAAATTCCGAGGTATCCAGCACCATTTTTTATTTATTTTTTTTGCAGGAAAGTACACTTTTGCCTAAACTGTGCCTAGTACTAGACCCAAATACTACAGACATTGAATTTGTTGAACTTTTAAAAATTCAAGATCCCAGCCCAGGTGTTCAAAAACCCACAATGTGAGAGCTATGTTTTGCCTTAAGCCTTTCACTGATCGATCTCTGAGTAAGAGGTCATCTAGATAACATAATAATATAATATTATACCCCTTGTGACCTTAGAAGGCCCAACACTGGTGCCAGGACCTTTGTAAACACTGTGCTGTTGCAAGCCCGAAACTCGAAAACCTTTGTTAAGGCTGAAAAACTGGCACTTGCAGGTATACATTTTTAAAGTCTATGGATGCTACAAAATCTCCTACCTGTAGAGAGACTACCACCAATCAGATTGATTCCACCTGAAAGGACCAGACAGAAAGATATTGATTCAGAGCCTTTAGGTCTAAAATATGCCTCATGTCCCCATTTGGCTTTGGAACTGTGAACATTATTCTAAAACCCTGCACATCATTCGGTCTCTGTTACTTCTGATTATCCTCTGAAGCATCAACTGGTCTAGTGCCTGAAACAATAAGCTCTTCTTTGAAAGTTCTGAGGGAGCATTGGACCTGAAAAAGCAGAGGGAAGGCCTAAAATTCCAGCCTTTACCCCTGAGGCACTGTGGATATGACCCACTCATCTCAAATCGTGTCTTCCAAATCTTTGAGAAAGCTGTAGTCTTCCCCCTACTTGAGAGAGTGGGGGCGCCCCTTCAAAAGGAAGGCTTAGAGCCTGACTTAGAGTGCTTTTGGTCCCAGGGCTTTTACTGCCCCTGATTTTGAGGCTTCCCCCTAGAAATTGTTCCTTGCGGCCGCCAAAACTGCCTGGATGGCAAAAAATTTGTAGCAGGGGTACCTGCAACGTTAAATGAAGGATTCTTATTCTTCCTCTTACTGGGCATCAGAGAGCTCTTTCCCCCAGAAATTGTCTGGATATATTTGTCCAGATCCTCGCCAAACTAATGTTCCTCATTAAAGGGAAGCAATTTTTTGCAAGGCAGTTCAGCCGACCAATTTTTTTAACCACAAAATTCCATGCATATACACAGACAAAGGAGCTAAACATGAGACCCGGTGAATTGAGCCTTTAAGGGCATCCACTGCAAAACACAAGGCCCAAGGCAAATCTGCCATGTCTTCAACAGAACTGACCTTATAAAAATAATGTGATAGTGCTGCAAAAATACATTCTATATGAAATAAAACAAAACTTCAGCTAACAGTGAAATTAATTGATTAAATAAAAATGAAAAAATGTCCAATAAATGATAATTTCTTCAGTGATATAAAAAATAACAAATGTGATGCTTCTTCTAAAAAAAACTCCTTATCCAGAGTGCTCCCACCACCGCATGCAATGGCCGCTCACCTCCTTTATAGGACCCCAAGGGGTCAAATACGCCTTGCACTTAGTGCCAATAATC
Source organism: Lithobates pipiens (assembly GCF_037356315.1). NCBI lineage: Eukaryota > Metazoa > Chordata > Amphibia > Anura > Ranidae > Lithobates > Lithobates pipiens. Next base: position 210,556,558 of record NW_027507758.1, read on the forward strand.
TCTCCAAAGGATCCTCTTGCTCAAGGTATAGAAAAACGGTTTATAGCCAGCATAGGTTCCATCCACTGTGCTGCTTTACACCTCAATCCGTATTAAAGACCAGTAGATGTAGAAATACATAAAGACAAGAAAAATTGTCACTCCTCCAGATGAAGCCACATGGGAGGTGGAAAACTACTAGAGGTGGAGCTTGGCGGTGGACTGAACGCTACTGAGTGAGACTGTTCAGATTTGTATTAATGCTTTTAATTTATTTATTGTTTTAATAAACGTGAGTTTATTGCTAGCTGGGGTAGAGAGGTTTCATTTTTTAATCCTTCGGTTACTGCACTATATGAGGTACTTTTTCTTGTCTTTTTTATGTATTTCTGCATCTACTGGTCTTTAATACAGATTGAGGTGTGAAACAAACACAGTGGATGGAACCTATGCTGGCCATAGACCATTTTTCTATACCCCGAGCAAAGTAAAGATCACAGAGGATCCTTTGGAGAGATTATTGACACGAAGTGCAAGGCGTGTTTGACCTCTTTGGGTCCTATAAAGGAAGTGAGCAGCCATTGCATGCGGTGGAGGGTGCACTCTGGTTAAGGCGTTTTTTTAGAAGAAGCATCATATTTGTTCTTTTTTATATCACTGAAAAAATTATCATTTGCTGTTTTGGACTTTTTTTCATTTTATTTAATTGGTTTATATATTTCACTGTTAGCTGACGTTTTGTTTTATTTCATATAGATTGTATTATTGAAGCGCTATCACATTTTATTTCATTTTTGTACTGTTACCTGTGGGAACACATTAGTGACAGCTGCAGCAATTTCAAGCAATTGTAGGTTTATCACTATTAGTTGTTCTTTCCACCAAAATCTTTACATATTAGCACACCACTACTTCACTTTTAATTTTCCTCCTGACCGTGCCTATTACACTGGTTAACATGATCCTTTAAGGACTGACAAACTCCACTTGCCACCACAGCAGGCTGAATAGCATAGCCATCAATAGAAAAGGAAGCTTTTTGTAAAAACTCCAATTTCTCTTTCGTTCATTGACGGACACAGTTCCAGTAATCTTTTTTTTTTTTAACAATAACGTTTATTGAAAGAATTAAAACGAAAATAAGAACAGTACAAGGTATAGTAAGTTACTGAAAATATCCAGCAATCTTAACCGTAGGTTTATTAAGCCACCTTCAGGAGAGGACTAGGCAGAACATGTTATACATGTGAAAAAAACAGAAATTTACAGTTCCACACAGGGGGTGGTCCCTCTGGTAATAACCCCTCAGCCTGCTTCTAGTTTTGTTATGCCTAGTGAAGGAGAAGGACCTAGGCTCCCTGTGGGACCAGATATCCTGGGTTTTTTTTCAAAATTTTTGCCTTTTGCACAAGATTTTAAGATCCTGTGATCTGCTATCAGCAGCCGGCTAAGGGACAGGCTGGACAATCTAGATCCTTACAGTCTCCCCAGCCTGGCCATGGAGCGTGTGCAGACCCTAGCTACGCGCTGGGTCAGCCACGACATGCCCCTCAGGCTTTAGGGGCGACCGGTGAGCGCAATGCTCTGGGGCACACATATGACCGGACTAACGATGTCTTTGTCACAGTGTGCCGTGGCCAGCAGCCACCCCATACTGCTTGGCAGTGGGTCTGTAATGGGATGTCCCCAGCTCGTCCAGATGGTAAGTACAGCTCTTCCTGCCTCGGCAGAATTGAGCAGCTGGGCATTCCCTGGGAGATTGATTAGGGGGTCCCTCTCTTCTCTCCCTGTCCCTATTTCTCCCTCATGGGGGATGCTGCATGATGGGTTGCTGTGTATGTACCTAAGCCAGGGGTCCCCTGGGGGGCTCTGACCTTAGATTGGGGGCTGCGCTGGGTGTCTGTGTCCCTGGGTGTCTGCGGTCTCTCCACTGGGTGTCTGGAGTTCTGCATGTGCTGATCGCCATAGCAATGTTCTGCCGCCATTATCTCTGTTCATTCACTGTGTACAGTTGTTTGTCGGCCATTTTCTGTGTGCCTCAGTGGAAAGCATGGTCGGGGGACATTTTTTCAGAAGCTTGGCAGGCATTTTCCTTGTGATTGTCTTTTATACAGGGCAGCCATTTTGTTGTATCTCAGCACAGTTTTTATCCTCAACGTTGGTCCCTGTTGCTCAGAATTTGCCCAAAGTAATAACATTCAAATAAGAAATAAACTCACCCCAATTGATATGGAAACTGTGGATGGCTCACCTTTGTCTTCAGGACCTGTTACCCACGAGACAATCCCACTTAAATTCCTAATTGAAACTGACCATCAGGAGACTATCAGCTTTGAGCTGATTACATCACCCAAGTTCCCTATTATCCTGGGCATTCCTTGGTTCCCTATTCATAATCCCTTCATCAACTGGGAGACACGTTCTTTAAGCTTTACATCTGACCATTGCAAGAAACATTGCAAAGAATCTTATCAAATAAGCCCTCCACCAACCCAAGATTTACAAGCAGTTTTGGCAACTACCCAGTCATACGACAAGCTACCTCCACAATATCTTGAATTTCGGGATGTTTGTGATAAAAAGAACGCAGATCAGCTGCCTCCTCATCGCTCTTATGATTGTCCCATTGAATTGCTTCCAGGGGCAGAAATACCATTTGGTCGCCTTTACTCTTTATCAGAACCTGAACTGAAAGTGCTCAGGGAGTGGATTAATGAGAATCCTGAGAAGGGTTTTATCAGACACTTAACCTCTCCTGCTGGCGCAGCCTTATTCTTTCTGATGAAAAAGGACTCCATCCTGCGTCTGTGTATTGACTACAGAGATTTAAATAGGATCACAATTAAGAATTGCTATCCACTCCCACTGATTCCAGAAATGCTCGAGAGACTCTGCTCTGCCAAGCTCTTTACCAAATTAGATTTACGGGGGGCATACAACCTTGTCCGCATTCGTCCCGGAGACGATTGGAAAACTGCTGTCAGAACCAGATATGGACATTTTGAGTCTTTGGTCATGCCCTTTGGGCTTTGCAATGCTCCTGCAAGTTTTCAACATTTTATTAATGATGCTTTTTGAGATTTGCTTGATTAGTTTGTAATAGCATATTTGGATGACATTCTCATTTTCTCTGAGACTTTGGAAGAACACCTCAAGCATGTCTGTATTGTTTTCGAGAGATTAAGGCGGAATCAACTTGACATCAAACCAGAGAAATGCGAGTTTGAACAAACTCAGATCCAGTTCTTGGGATACATAATCTCTTCTGAAGGGGTAAGCATGGATCCTGATAAGATCAAAGCTGTGGTGGATTGGCCTGTCCCTAAGAATGTTAAAGAGATACAGCGACTTGTTGGATTTGCCAACTTTTACAGAAGATTTATAAGGAATTTCTCTAAGGTAATTGCTCCAATTAAACAGCTGAGGCACAGGTTGCCTTTAGTAAACTGAAAACTCTCTTCACTTCTGCACCAATACTGGTACATCCAGATCCAGAACTACCTTTCATCGTAGAAGTTGATGCTTCTAATTCTGCTGTGGGAGCTATCCTTTCTCTGCGAATGGGAAAAAAAATGTAGCTTCATCCTTGTGCTTATTTCTCTCGACTGATGTTTCAGCTGAGATGAATTATGACATTGGAAACAAGGAGCTGCTGGCAATTAAGGAAACATTTTCTGAGTGGAGGCATCTGCTGGAAGGAGCTAAGCACCCTGTAACCGTTCTCACCGATCATAAAAAATAAGAATTTATTAGGTCTGCTAAAAGGTTGTCATCTAGACAAGCACCCTTTTCTTTTCCATGTTCAATTTTATCTCATACCGCCCTGGGTCAAGGAATGGTAAGGCTGATGCCCTATCACAGATGTTGTCTGGGCCTCTCCAGGAAAGCACCTCTGAATGTACAATCCTGCCTCAAAAGAACTTTCTAGGGGCCATGAGTTCGAAGACATTTCTTAATCTTCTCAAGGAGGGGTATGAGAATTCTTAATAATCCTCCTAAAGACATTAACCTCAAGTACAACAATGGTTTTTGGACTCAAGCGCATTGCCTCTATGTACCTGAATCAGTTTGGGTAGAAGCCCTCAGGTTGGTACACGACTCTAAACTTGTTGGTCATTTTTGGGTTTCTAAGACAGAAGAACTGTTATCACGTTCCTTTTGGTGGCCTGGGTACAAGAAAGATGTAAATTAAGACACCTCGATCTTCTCCTCTGGGGTTACTTCTACCACTGCCTGTTCCATCAAGACCATGGGGGTCAATTTCTATGGACTTTGTGGTTGACCTTCCTCTTTCAAAAGGGATGACCGCCATTCTGGTAGTCGTTGACCGTCTCACGAAGATGGCTCATTTTATTCCAGTTAAAGGGGTACCCTCCGCCGAACATACTGCTGAGGTAATGGTTAGAGAAGTTTTTAAACTTCATGGAATTCCTGATGATGTGGTGTCTGACAGAGGGGTACAGTTTACCTCAAAATTTTGGAGAAGTTTTTGCTCAGCTTTGGGTGTAACAGTTAATCTGTCCTCGGCTTTTCATCCGCAGTCTAATGGTCAGATCGAGAGGACCAATCAGACTCTGGAGCAATACCTTCGATGTTTCGTGAGTTATCTTCAGGATGACTGGGTGGACTACCTTCCTACGGCAGAGTTTGCTTATAATAACTCTAAACATAGCTCCACTTCCTAAAGCCCATTTTTCTTAAATACCGAGTATCATCCAGTTTTTATTCCTGATCTCCCCATCTCAACTTTAATTCCTGCTGTTACTAACATACTAACTTCATTACATGAGATCCAGGAGAAATTGACTGATACATTGAAGGAGGCGCAGGAATATTACAAGAAGGCCGCTGACAGACACCGTAGGTCTATTCCCACTTTTCACATAGGTGAGAAAGTTTGGTTATCTACCAAAAATTTAAAAGTTCAAGTTCCATGTGCTAAGTTGGGTCAAAAGTTTATGGGACCTTTTGAGATTTCTGCTCAAATCAACCCAGTCACTTTTCGCCTAAAACTTCCTGACAATATGAAGATTCACCCTGTGTTTCATATATCGCTACTCAAACCATTTCATGCAAATACTTTTTCTGGAAGAATTCATCCTCCTCCTCCACCTGTTGAGGTACAGGGTGAAGAAGAATTTGTGGTGGGAAAAATTCTTGACTCCAGGTTTTCTAGGAACAAATTGCAATATTTGGTTCAATGGGAAGGATATAGGCCAGAAGAAAATTCTTGGGAGCCTGAAAAGAATGTTCATGCCCCTAGATTAACAAGGGAATTCCACGGGGGGTATCCTCAGAAACCTGGCCCTAAGATGTCCAGGGGACATCCTGGGAGGAGCGGAGTACTGCTAGGACCTGGGCTTGAACCTGGGACCTCTGGTGCGTCTGGTAGTGACTCTGCTTGCTGAGCCACCTGGAATGCTGGACAGCTCCTTGGACAATTCCTTAAATGATTTTGTCTTGAATCTTGTTTGCCTTGAACCTTGAACCCTTTGCTCCTCCCATTAACTTCCTGATTTAAGCCATGCCTCTGCACTTCCTGGTTGCCAGAATTTTGTGCCTTCACCAGCCAATATCTTGCTCCTGTCTCTCCTGCTGCCGACCGTATCTTCGCTACCATTCGTTACCGACATTTGGCTTGTTCCTCGACTACGCTTCTGCTGAATCCGTGTCATCAGCCAGGGTGACCTGTGTGAATACCTGCTCTTCTGCTATAGCTACTGGCCTCTGAGCCTGACTCCAGACTGTGACAGTGTTGGTGGTTAGTAATCCACCTTCCTGTTGTATTGATAGATCCAAAAACTGGACATCTGTGTCGTTGATTTCATATGCAAGTTTAATATTTTCTGGTTGTTATTGAGTCTTTCAAAAAACTGGGTTAGGCTGTTTTTATCCCCCTTCCAGATTATAAAGCAATCATCTATATAACGTCTGTACAAGACAAGGTCATCGGGGGGTATCAGCATATACAATTTGTTCCTCCCATTTAGACATAAAGATGTTTGCAACACTCGGAGCATATTTGGCACCCATGCCGATCTCATTCAATTGTCTATAGTATTCATTATTGTGCCAAAAATAATTATGTTGTAGGCCGAATGCTAAACATCTTAAGATAAATCTGTTTCTCTTATATTCACCGACCGGCACAGCTCCTCTCTGTAACTAAATGGGTTTGTTAGCCTGCCATTAGGAGAACTAGGCAAAAATTGTAACGCAATACACAGAACTTTAGTCCCGCACCCGGGGGGCGGACCCTGTGCTGACAACCCTCCCTGCTCCCAGGCAGAACTCAGTTTTATTTTGCCTAGTGAAGGAGAATGACCTTGGAACCCTGCGGGCCCTTTGGTCCATGTTTTTGATGCAGGTTTGATGTTTTTTGCAGAAGATGAAAGTTCCTGGGATCTTCTATCAACTGCCGGCTGGGTGACAGGCTGGTTAAGTTATCCTTGTAGTGTCCCCAGTCTGGCCATCGAGCGTGTGCAGGCCGCAGCTAAGGCTTGGCAGGCCACGACATGCCTCAGCTCCAGGGGTGGTCGGTGAGCTTCAATGCTCCGGGGTATACATATGACCGGGCTACTGATGTCTGGATCACAGTATACCGGGCCAGCAGCTACACTGTAACTGCACAGGAGTAGGTCTGTGATGGAATGTCTCTTCAGGACTGGTAAGTACGGCTCTCCCGGCTCTCCCTGCTTCGGTGGGGTGAGCAGCTGGGCATTCCCTGGGAGGTCAATTTGGGGGCCACCTCACCTCCTTCTCTTCTCTCCCACATCCCCATCTCCCCTCCTTCCCCCCTCCAGGGGGGGGTGGCTGCATATGCTACGGGCGGTGTGTGTGTAGTTCGCTGGGTCTCAAACCTGTAGGGGGCTCTGTGCGGCTAGCGTTAGTCCTGGTCCAAGTCTGGGGTGTCTGTGGGGGTGTTCTGACTGTTGGCAGGCAGCAATGTTCTGTGATTTTTTTACTGTCACCGCATTGCGCTATCCGGCGGCCATTTTGGCTTTGGGCAAAGCAGGGTCCTCTTGTGAGCCTCAGCAGCCATTTTCATTTCTTTTGCATTAACGGCCATTTCTTTGAAGCCTGAGCACTCTTTTTCACCGCAGTTCTCTTGTGACAGCTTCACATGTGCTCTCACATGCTGTTTCCTTTGTCCACTGTGTATACAGGATGCTGGATGGCTTTTCTCTGAACGCTGGTGCAAGCTCTGCAGAACGTTTCACCGCTATTCTATACAGCTGCTGCTGACACAGTTTCTTCACTCTGCAACTGGGTAACCTCCTAGGGACTACTGGCATGGCTAGTAACATTCACAGAACGCCCCAGGGTGGTAAGTCTGGCGCTAGGTACCCCTCCCCCCTCACGCGGCGGCAGCAGGAGGGTTGGACCTTCACTGTCCTAAGTCCCCTTGCAGGTGGCAGATAGGGTAGGGTCAGCATGGCTCCAGAAACTAGTGTTTCTTCCCCTAAAATCCAGGCTATTGCAACCGGGTCACCTGCGGATAGCACTGTGCCCATGGACACCCTGACGGCGGTCCTTAAAGAGGAAGTAAACCCTGATGAGTTTACTTCCTCTTTCATTCCCTGCAAAGGTAAAGCATAATGGACTACTATGCATCATGTGCAACAAGTGTGTTGTAAGGGTTTACAACCACTTTAACTCCTTTCTTGCAAAAATAGAGGCGGTGCGTGGAAGGAAAGGTGCGTGTAAACGGCCCCTACCCCCCTGTCCTCTGGGGAGAGCTGTAATACAGACTCGGGCCCTGCTGCGGCTGGTGACCCCTGCTCTGACCTCAGTCGAGGCTGACCAGGACCATTCGGACGGTGAGGATGATTCCCCTTCCGGGTCCGGGCGCAACAAAGGGCTTGTTGGAGCACTTATCACAGCTGTGCGGGATACCCTGAAGATACAGGAGCCAGCGGATCCCTCTGCTGAGGTAGCGGTCCCTTTTGGGTCCCGCAAGCCAGCACGTTCACCTAAGTTCCCGTATTTGACTTATTTTGACAAGTTCATCTACAAGGAATGGGGTCGGCCGCAAAGGACCTTTTCAGTTTCCAAAAACATGGCGATGCGTTACCCCTTTGAGGAAAGCCTTCTCAAAAAATGGTCGGCTCCTCCGGTCGTGGACCCCCCAGTATCCAGGTTAAATAAAGTAACCACAATCCCGGTAGAGGGGACTCCTGCATTCAAGGATCCCAGGAACAGGAAGGCCGAGGCAGTGACCCGCTCCTTGTTTACGGTTGTGGGGTCAGCCCTGCGACCAGTACTGGCATCCGCACTGGTGTCGCAGTCACTGACTGAGTGGGCAAAACTTTTGCACCGTGAATTGGGAGAGCAAAACGCCTCCCCTGTCTGCGTGGAATTAGCAGACCAACTAGTGCAAGGCCTTAAATACGTTTGTGACACGGCTTTGGATACTCTCCCTCTGTTATCCACAGCTTCAGCTGTGGTGCTGAGGTGCCTGATTTGGCTTAAATGCTGTTCTGCTGACCAGGCATCCAAGAAAGCCCTGACAGATCTTCCCTTCCTTGGCGACCGGCTCTTTGGAGATTCGTTGGATAACATTATTAAAAATGCCACGGGTGGTAAGAGTACACTACTCCCACAGGCTAAGGAGCCACACCGCAGGCAAGGGCCCTCTTTTTCCGCTCACAAACGGCTTTATCTTCCGCCCGGTGCTTTGACAAAACGTTCCCAGCCCGACAGGACATCCACGGACGGTCAAAAGCGTCACTGGAACCGCAAGCCTAACAAGCCTGTGAACAGGCTACTGCATGAAGGTTTGTCCCCACCCGCGTATCGGGTGGGGGGGGTCACCTTCGGGAGTTTGCAGCCCGGTGGACCTCCCAGTTATCCGACCAATGGGTCTGCGACCTGATTTCCACAGGTTACAAGATAGAGTTCCTCTCTTGGCCGCCAAACAGATTCTTCCCCTCCAGCATACCCGCGTCCCCGGTAGGGGCAGTAAGGGACTTGCTGATTCAGAGGGTGATTGTACCAGATCCGAAATCGGAACAATTGCAGGGGTTCTACTCAAATCTGTTTGTGGTTCCCAAGAAGGAAGGGGTACGTCCAATCTTGGACTTAGAAGGCTCAATCACTTTGTAAAAGTGCAGAGGTTCAGAATGGAATCAGTTCACTCAGTAGTCGCTGCACTCCATCAAGGGGACTCCCTGGTGGGACATCCAGGATGCGTACCTGCACATACCTGTATGCCTTCGGCATCGAAAATTTCTGCATTTGGCAGTTGGAGAAGCCCATTACCAGTTTGTGGCTCTTCCCTTTGGCCTGGCATCAGCCCCCCGAGTCTTTACCAAAGTACTGGCTCCAGTATTGGCGTTGCTGCGACAACGTGGGATCGCAATCGTGGGTTACCTAGACGATCTCCTCCTGAGAGCATCTTCTGCCTCAGAATTAGAGGAGGATGTGGCGATCACCATGCAGACCCTGTTTGAATTTGGGTGGCTGTTGAACCTAAAGAAGTCGGTGATTGTACCGAACCAGTGTCTGGAGTACCTGGGTTTACTATTGGACTCCAGGCAAGCAAGGGTCTTTCTCCCCTCAGACAAATTGCAGACTCTCAGATCTGCGGTCAAAGCACTGATGAACCGCAAGTGGTCGTCGCTCAGCTTTTGCATGCGAGTACTGGGGCTCATGGTAGCCTCCTTCGAGGCAGTACCTTATGCGCAGTTCCACACCAGAGTCCTGCAGAAGGAGATTTTGATGAAATGGGACAAATCTCCGTTGTCCCTGGATCGACAGGTCCAGGTGAGCCAGCCAGTCAGGAACTCTCTGATCTGGTGGTTGAGGTCCCCGGTGATTCAGTCCGGGAAAATCGTTCCTTCCTCTAAAATGGACGGTGATTACTATGGACACCAATCTCTCAGGCTGGGGTGGAGTGATGGGGATTCAGTCGGCTCAGGGCCTCTGGTCGACGGACAAATCCAGGTTGCCGATCAATCTGCTCGAATTGAGAGCGATCAGGCTGTGCCTCCAGACGTGGCCGTGTCTTCAAGGACGTCCGACCAGGATACAGTCAGACATAAATCACCAAGTGGGAACAAGAAACTCAGCCACTGCTCGGAGGTCGCTCACATACTTCAGTGGGCAGAGCGACACGTTCCGGCCCTGTCAGCCATTTACATCCCGGGTTTGGAAAATTGGCAAGAGGACTATCTGAGTCATCACATGATGGACCCAGGAGAATGGGTGTGGCATCCGGAGATATTCAAGCTGCTGTGCCTGAAATGGGGCACACCAGATGTGGATCGATTGGCCTCCCGTCTCAATCGGAAGGTGCTGGGATTTGTGTCCAGGCCTAGAGATCTATGGGCAGACGCGTCAGAAGCGTTGGTGGCTCTGTGGAATCAGTACCGGCTGATCTACGCCTTTCCTCCACTGAAACTGTTGCCACGTCTGCTTCACAGAGTGGAAGCCGAGGGGATTCCAGTAATCCTGGTTGCCCCAGATTGGCCTCAGCGGCCCTGGTACGCAGACCTGGTGCGTCTGGTGGCAGACGCTCCCTGGTGACTGCCGCTGCGAGAGGACCTCCTATCGTAAGGTCCAATCTTTCACCCTGTTTTACCATCACTGGCTTTAACGGCATGGCTATTGAGAGCCAGGTGCTGAGGAATCGGGGTCTGTCGGACTCGGTGATTCCAACTATACTGAGGGTGAGGAAATCTTCACGGAAGATATACCATCGTACCTGGAAGGCCTATGTCTCCATGTGTGAGGAGAAAGGGTGGCATCCGCGCTCCTTTTCTATATCCAGGATCCTGCTGTTTCTTCAGCAAGGAGTAGACCAGAAATTGGCATTGAGCACCATTAAGGGGCAAATTTCAGCTCTAGATGTCTTTTTTCAGCGACCCCTGGCGTCTCACTCATTAGTGAGTACCTTTGTTCAGGAGGTACGACTTGTAGTTCCTCCAGTGCGTCCACCGTTACCCCCATGGGATTTGAACCTGATTTTGTCAGAGCTTCAGAAGCCGCCGTTTTAGAATATCAGGGAGATTCCCCTGTTGACCCTTTCACAAAAGGTAGTCTTTCTAGTGGCCATCACTTTGGCCAGGAGGGTTTCGGAATCGGCGGCCTTGTCATGCAAGTCGCTTTATCTGGTCATCCACAGGGATAAGGTGGTGTTGCGTCCGCAACCGTCCTTTCCATATCAATGAGGACATTGTATTACCATCGTTGTGTCCTAAGCTGAAGCACCCCAAGGAGGTGGCCCTTCACGCTCTTGATGTGGTTAGGGCTCTGAAAGTGTACTTGTCTGCTACGGCTCCCTTTCGGAAGTCAGACTCACTGTTTGTTTCGGTGGCTGGTCCAAAGAAGAGTATGGCCGTCTCGTCACCCACCATTTCCAGGTAGATCAGACAGATTGTAGTCCAGGCCTATGCCTTGAAGGGGCAATTGCCCCCCTTTCCAGTCACGGCCCACTCTACAAGAGCAATCAGAACGTCTTGGGCCTTCCAACACCAAGCATCTGTCGCTCAGGTGTGCAAGGCGGCGATCTGGTCAAAGGTAGACGTCAGTGCATCGGCTGATGCCTGTTTTGGCTGCAAAGTTTTTCAGGCAGCCGTGTAGTTGCAATTGAGATTTTTTTTTCCTGGTTTTTCGATAAAAACGCAGTACTGCTTGTTAATGTACTGTTGCATTACTTCCGCACAAAGGTTCCGGTGTTGGGGATCTCTACTGTTGAGAATGCCGGTTATATGGTGTGCTTTTCCGTACACTGCTGTTTTTTTGTGGGTTTAGTTTCACTAGTTCCCACTTGCCATGGTGTATGAAGTTTTAATGCTGTTTTTTTTCCCACCCTTCATTGGGCACTGCTTGGGGACGTCCCATTTAGTTAAAGAGAGGAGCTGTGTCGGTCGGTGAATATAAGAGAAAATAGGATTTTTGTACTCACCGTAAAATCCTTTTCTCTGTAATTCACAGACCAACACAACACCCACCCCTCCTTTTCTCTACATTGTACTGCTTGTTGACTTACTGAGTTCTGCCTGGGAGCAGGGAGGGTTGTTAGCACAGGGTCCGCCCCCCCCGGGGCGGGATAAAGTTCTGTGTATTGTGTAACAATTTTTGCCTAGTTCTCCTAATGGCAAGCTAACAAACCCATTTAGTTACAGAGAGAAGCTGTGTCGGTCGGTGAATTACAGAGAAAAGGATTTTACGGTGAGTAAAAAAATATTTTTTGTTTTGAAATCATATTGGTGAATTTATCAAGTGCCCATTTAGTGGATTCAATTGCCTCTCCATGATTTATAATAGTGTAAAGTGATGATATGTCAGCAGTAGCCAACAAATATTTATGTCGTGATTCCAATTCCAAGAAATTCAGTATTTGAATCAGATGTTTAGTGTCATGCAAAAAAGCCAGAGTGTGAGGTACTAGCGGCTGTAAAAAAATTATCCACGTATTGACCAAGTCTTGAATTTATTGACTTTGTATTCCCTGGTGGGATTCCCCTTTAATTTGCCCCCCCCCCCCCGTCAGCAGGTCTGATCATGACTTGTTTGTTCTTTTCACGTGCCCTAATCCCTTGTTTGATACTCTGAGATGCACTTATCTTCTTGATACTCAATTTCTCAAGATCATTTACAACCATCCTATTGAAAAACTCGGTGTTCATTATTATGGACAGGTGTATTGAATAGAGATTTGTTCCTTAGATCACTATGGATAATTCTTCCTGTGGTTCCTCCACGGCATCCCCTCTTCTGTTTGGACTTCTTGAGTTGTTTGTACGATCGTGATATGGGGTGGTTCTTCCGATCTGTCGCTGGTCTAAAAAAGACCTAGATTGTTCCTCGTCCTGGTAGTCCCTCAAGGCCTCATACCTATTATAAGTGCATATCGGACTTCTTCTGTAATCGTACTGATTGTGGTTAGATTGCCCATAATCATCTTGTGGTTGAATCTGTGTGTAATTCTGGGGATATTCTCTTTCAACCCTACGATCATGATTCTGATAATTGTGACTCCCTTGGTTCTTCGGACCATAGTTCTGTGGATACTGTCTATCATCTCTATAATCATAGTTATATTGATTATAGTGACCATGATTTCCAGGTCCATAATTGCCTTTATTTCTGGACCCATAATTCCCTTGCTGGTTGTAGGATGAATTTAGATACCGTTGATTTCTGTTCATATTTTTCCAGTAGGGTTTTCGTGGCAATTTATTTTTACTTCTATTTTTCCACCATGGTTTGGGTGTTTTGGGTCCATTGCTCTCACCAGTATATGGTCTCTACCCTCTCTCATTTTCTCTATCATATAGCGAGGGTGCTGGAGACCTAAAACCTCTCTCAGGTGATCGAGCAGATTGGTCCCTACCAGGACTCAAAATTCTTACCTCCCTATCAGGGGAGGAGGCAATAGTTCCAGTTTTGATGATGGGAATGCTGGGGGGTTTATTGCTGGGGGGTTTATTGCTGCCTAGAGGGTGGCATGGACGCTATCTCAGATTGGGGGATAAGCCCTTAGATAACTTGGAGATCGCACCCCCCCACCTTCCTCCTCTTCCTGGAATAAGTAAGTGGAGCTGAATGGGGATATTTTAAGGACATTATTACTCCTGTAAATGTTATCTATAACTGCTGCTATATATAAGTGCTGCTGGGAAAAAAAAAAAAGCTGCTGCTGAAAGTTTGGCTCATCTTGGGGCCCCCTCTGACTGATAAGAGACAGTAACATATAATATATATATACAAATAAAGCTGCAGGGGGAGGTGTGTTTGCTCCGAATAGTGGCTGCTGGAGGAACCCCGGTGTGGATGCAAACGTTTCTGCTGGAGGAAGGAGGATTGATGCTATTTGAGGATACTTACTGCTTAAAGGAGTGCACGTAATTGACACAATTCTTATATATCAGCAATGTGTATTAATGTAGAAAGACGGAACTAACATAACCTCTAAAAATTTCCCGCCCAATACACTCTGGTGAAAGCAACAGTAACCAAGCATATATGAGTGTGAACAACTTCTGAGGAGCCAAGATAGAGGAACTGTCTGTAACGGAAAAACAATAGCCCTCTCTCTTTTTGCTTTTTCCCCCCCCCCCCCTGCTTTGCTACCCCTAGGAAATATTAGCGAATATTAGTGAAATTTTGTTAGTAGAGTATCGGGCACTGTTTATTAAATCGAATAACATTGTGGTGGGTGCTGGAGGGGTAAGGAGTTTAAGTGGTAGGGGAGGGGTGGCATAACAGACCAGGGCAGGGTTAACGAGGAGCAAGCTGGGAATTTGTTCCACCAGGGATAAAGATTTGGTAACACTCTGGTGACATTTTGGTAGGGTGAGGGGAATCCCCCTATGAGAGGGAAAACAGGAAAAACAAATAAACCAATCACTCTAGCTGCAAGCCCGGTTGGAATTCAAAAGTACATGGCCGCGAACTCTATTATAAGAGAAGAAGAGGACGGGAGCCCTAGGGCTGAAAAAACACTCCGCTCTGGACCAAGTATACAGAAGGGGGAAGAGAGCAGGGGGGTGAAGAACCCCGCCACAAAGTCAACTGAGTTAAAAAAAATGATGCAAATTCACAAATCAGTTATATAAGGCAGAAGGGACCTCAAGGAAAAGGGGGGGAAGTAAACATGGAGGAAGGAGAATTGGTTCTGGAAGGGCATGTGGAAACTCTACACCTAGAACAGGCCCCACAAATTAAAAAGATGCTTTTGGAGATGTTTTTGAGAATGGAAGCCTCTCTAAAAGCAGATATTGCGACAATAAGGGCTGATATTGGCCTGGTTTTGGGGAGAGTGGAGGAGAAAGAAAATAGAGTAGAGGCCCATGAGCAAAGGATAGATGAAATACTAGAGCAGGGGGGCGCATGCGCGGAGCTCAGCATGGCGGACGCAAGTCACTAGAGCTCCGCACTCACCGCTGCTGAACCGGCACATAGAACGCTATATTTCGCTGCTAACGATCTCCGAATCTGCTCCGGTCCTCGGGTACCCCACTGCCCCTCACCCGGGATGGTTCTTACAGGCCAGCGAGGGAAGCAAAAGCAGAAACCTATTAAAGAGGCCTTAGCGCGCGCTACCTCTAAAATGGCGGCGAAGGCCCTTGCTGCCACACAACTACAAGGCCTACCTCGAGACCACGGTAGCAGTAGCGAGGAGGAAGATGAGAGGCCTCAATCTCCGGCCTCCCCAACGCCACCGGTATCTGGCATGTCTCAAGCCGATTTTCTGGCACATATGGACCTGATGCTTAAGAAAGCGCTGAAAACAACATCGGATCAGATAACTGATAGACTTTCCCGAGAAATTCGTGAGCTAGGTCAACGCACGGCGGACTTGGAAACCAGGGCCGACGACACCGAGCTCAATTTGCGTGAATTGGCACAAGAACAGGAGGCTCTCCGGGAGGAAAACGCTGCTCTGCTGTCCTGACTGGAAGATACCGAGAACCGGTCGCGTCGATCGAACCTTCGTTTAAGAGGTATTCCTGAATCAGTTGATGATCTCCAGTCATTTACGACGGCTTTGTTTCAAGAGCTATCCCCCTCTATTCCGATCGAACGATTGGAATTCGATCGTATCCACAGAGCACTCACTAGGCGCCAAGCGGACGGACCACCCCGCGACATTATCGTTAAGCTACATTACTTCCGAACGAAGGAGCAACTCATGTCTATAGCCCGCGAAAAGAATAACCTTCAGTTCCAGGGCCATTCCTACCAGCTGTTCACAGATTTAGCCCCACTAACAATTGCAAAGAGGCGTGCAATGAAGCCACAGTTACTAATCCTTCAACAGCATCAAATTAAGTATGCATGGCGGTTCCCATTTGCTCTTTACTTTTCTTACCAGGGACAGCAACATACTTGCTCTACGCCGGCGATTCTTCAAACCCTCTTAGAGAACCTCCAACTGGCCCCGTCAGCCCCACCAGTGGGAGAAGTGGTGCCTCGGACCCCGGCACGAGCTGCACCCTATCCTAACATGGCTACCCCGAGGAGGAATCGGCTGGATCTCCCTGGCGTTTCTGTGCCTCGGCGAGGCACCCCTAAATCCTCTTCTAGACTGAGTTATCCTAGCCCAAAGGTATTCATACCTCGCTGATCTCCCTCTGTTCAGTTACTTCTTCCTTTATTTTTCTCTCTCCAATTTTTAATGCCGTAACCTGAACTCACCACGAGAAGCACGTTATTTGAGCGCAGGCCAGCAAGCCTATACTGTTCCAGGCGGAAAGCCGAGACGCTACCACTTTCTTCAAAATACTTTAACCACATCTTTACCCCTCCAACCATTCGCCCCCCCCCCCCTTTTTTTTTTTTTTTTTTTTATATATATTTTATGTTAACTTAGACGCATATATTGGGCACTATGTTGGGCTCTTCTACTCTGATGCCCTCATTGTTTTTTTTTTTTTTTTTTTTTTGTGCCACCACAGTATTTCCTAAACCGGTCCAGTTTTATATGTGTTCTACGTGACAGTTGGTGACCAAGTTGTACCGGTAATGGTTGTACGTACTGACCATTCTAGATATTTGCTCGCGGGCCGATGATCTGGCCAGGATTGACGGGTCACTGACTCGCAGGCCTGACCATCTCCTCGCGAGTTATTTGTTTATCTATATACTTTTAACTACTTTCAGAATGATAATGTCGTACGATGCTTTCATTGTCTGTGTTTATTCATATCACCCTGGATCCCCCTCCCTACCTTATCTTGTCCCCCCCCTCCCCCTGTTCCCTTCTCCCCCCCCAACACCTTTTTCCTGTTCCCCGTCCCCTCCCTATCTCCCTATCTTTTAAGCAGCTGTGATTTCCCAAATCCCGGCAGAACTGAAACAAGGTTTAAAATAGTTAATATTACTAGTATTACTCGATAACCTTTAAGTTTCACAGTTTGTACCCCTAGGCTTTCTAGCTTGTTTTATGGTTGAATCGTATTCTGTTATTATCTATTTTATCTATTTGCAAATGTATGTTTTTTCGTTACCGGTTCGCAGCGGTGAATTGTCACTGCTCCCCCTCCTGATGGTGCGACCCCCTGTTGACTGGCGAGTCGGCAGGTTGATTGTCGTTCCCCCTAGTTGCTGGGTTCGGCCCACACCGCCCCATGCAACACTCTTTTTTTCCTCTTACCTCTGCTGTTCTTTACTCTCTACTCTAACCTCTGTTCTTTCAGGTCTCTCTCTATCCTCTCCCTCTTCTTTCTCTGGTCGACCGGTCCGTGCAGCCCTGGGTAGGCTAATGTTCGCTTTTTTTTACCAAGTCTCATGGCCCCCCTGAGTATCTTAACACTTAATGTGAAGGGACTCAATTCCCCCAACAAGCGAGTTAAGGCCTTTAGAACCTTTGTCTCCTTGAAAGCCCAAGTAGTCGCACTACAAGAAACACACTTTGCAGCCCATACCACACCTAAATTTTTCAACGCCAAATTTCCCCAAGTCTACACAGCCTCCTCCTCCACGAAGCACAGAGGAGTTCTCTTAGCATTCCATCATTCACTTCTATTCTCTATCTCGTCGGAAGTAAGAGATCCGGAAGGTCGCTATCTATTAGTTTCGGGACATATACAGGACACGGAAGTTACCTTTGTGTCATACTACGCCCCCAATACTAACCCTAACCCTTTTTTCTCACATTTACTACAGATAATTCAGACGCATGCTAGAGGAGCGCTGTACGTATGCGGTGACTCCAACTTAGTCCTACATCCACACCTGGATAAGTCCCCATACTCGTCAGAAAATTTTTCTCTCTCTAAAAGACTAAGCAAGCAGCTTGCTCACGCGACGCTCCTCGATACATGGCGTGAATGTAACCCCCTTAAGAAGAACTATACATTTTACTCAAACCCTCATAAATCCTTCTCGAGGATCGATCACATTTTTATCCCACTTGCTGCTGCGCCCACTCTGTTGCACTCCCGCATACACCCGATATCCTGGTCTGACCATAGCGCGGTGATCACGACAGTTTCGTCAATAATCCCACAGAACACAGACAGGACATGGTCTTTAAGTGAAATTCAGCTTTCTGACCCATCATATTGTCTAGACATTCAGACGGCCTTAAATGACTATGTTTCCTTTAATGACACCCCCGGAATATCTCCTACCCTCCTCTGGGAAGCTCATAAACCAGTTATCCGTGGTACAATTATTTCAGTATCCTCTCAACTTAAGAAATTCAGACAGGCCCAATTACAACGGCTAGAGGAAGACCATCAGCGTTCCTTTCTTCTCTTTCAGTCAGACCCCACTGAGACCAACAAACTTGCTCTAGATAAAGCTAAGTTGGCCCTGGATCTTGTGCTTGCTGAAGAGGCAGATAAGTCTATCCACAAATCGGCGCATAGACTTTATACAAAGGCAAATAAGCCTAGCACCTTTTTAGCACTGCGCCTACGGCATCCTGATAGGTCCTTTAAGCCTATTAAGCTTCGGCTAGCACAGGGTGGCATGACCAATAACCCTATGAAAATCTTAACAGAATTTAGCACTCGACTATCTAAACTGTATGAACCAGGTACGCCTTTCTCTAGCACCCAGGCGAATTCCCTCCTCCATCCGCTATCTCTCCCTAATCTTTCAAGCGCTGACCGTTCGGCAATAGAAGAACCTATATCTAATGTAGAAATTCTTGCAGCTATCAAATCCCTTAAACCTAACAAAAGGCCCGGCCCTGATGGTTTACCGGCTTTATATTACAAGAAATTTGCCCATACCCTCTCCCCCCTCTTAACTAAATCTTTTAATTCTCTCCTCCAGCAACACTCCTTCGGCAGAGATGCGCTAACAGCTATTATTTCAATGATTCCTAAACCAAACACTGACTCAACAATATGGTCCAACTTTAGGCCGATATCATTACTCAATGTTGACGTCAAAATTCTGGCTAAGGTCCTGGCGCTACGACTCAATCCAGTAATTGGGAAGCTAATACATAAGGACCAGGTTGGGTTCATCCCTAAGAGGCAAGCCAGTGATAATGTCCGGAGGGTCGTTTTGCTGCAGCATATTGCTAAAGCACGTAAGATCCCCATGCATTTGCTCTCACTGGATATACGCAAGGCATTTGATACAGTCTCATGGCCATACCTGCAATATATACTTCAATATTGGGGATTTGGTCCTCACTTCCTCAAATGGATAGGTGCCCTTTACACCCAGCCTTGTGCTTATGTACGCTATGCTGGCTTTAAGTCAGAACGCTTTCCTATACAGAGAGGAACGAGACAAGGCTGTCCCCTCTCCCCCTTGTTGTTCGCCTTAGCTATCGAACCCTTGGCTGCTTTAATTAGGGCAGACCCGAACATCCGGGGATTGGAGATAGCAAACACGACACATAAATTGTGTCTGTTTGCCGATGATGCTTTGCTGTTCGTTACTACTCCTCATACGACCTTGCCTAATTTATGTAAATTGCTGGAGCAGTTCGCTGCTATTTCCGGCCTAGAGGTCAATCAGGCTAAATCTAGGGCTCTAGACGTATCTCTGCCGAGTGATGAGCTTAATCTTCTTCGCAGCAACTGCCCTTTTCAATGGTCCTCATCCTCTATCCCGTATCTTGGTGTCAATCTCACAAAAGACCCGTTGTATTTGTTTCAATATAACTATCTTCCGCTACTTAGGAAGCTGACTAGTCTCTTATCATCCTGGCAACCACTGTGCGTATCGTGGTTAGGTCGCATAGTGGCAGTCAAAATGACACTGCTACCTAAACTATTATATCTATACCGAGTCCTTCCGATTCGTGTCCCGCTATTTTTTCACCGACTGGTTCAAGGTAAAGTCTTCAAATACATCTGGGGAACAATTAGGCCTAGAGTCACTAAAGCCACCATGTACCGCCACAAATCATTAGGTGGGTTAGGAGTACCTAATTTTAGACACTATTACTGTGCAGCTCAAATTGCGCAACTCACCCTGTACCATGCTAAAACGGAGATACCGATATGGGTTAGCCTCAAAGCTATAGACGCCTCTCCGATAAATATATCTAATCTATTGTGGCTCCCCCCTACACTGAGAAGCAGACTTAGTAATCCGATCACAGCGCACTCCCTCAGAGTCTGGGACGAGACCCACAAATCTTTCCGGCTTAAATCTCGTCATCTACCATTACTCTCTATTATCGGCCACCCATCATTTATCCCTGCCTTTTCTGAACCTGGACTATTTACGGCTTGGTCTGGGGCAGGGCTCGACCGAGTTGGCACCCTTATGCGCAATGGCAAAGTCAAGTCCTTCCCTGCTCTCCAGGCCCAATCGCACTTACCTAATGGCGAATATTTTCGTTACCTGCAGATCGCCCATTTCCTCAACTCCATTCCTAAACCTATTAGTCCCCATGATACTAACTCTTTTTATGAGCAAATATGCGAAACGGACCCGCATGCACCAGGCATTATCTCCCAACTGTACACTCAATTCTCCTCCCCCCCTACAACTCTCCCATCTTATACTAGGGGCTGGTCCGCAGACCTCGAATTAGACCTCAAAGAAGACACATGGAACACAATCTGGACTAACACAAATAAAGCAACGCAGAATGTTATAGCCTCTGAGGCTAATTATAAAGTCCTCATGCGCTGGTACTTGGTCCCAGCCAGGATTGCTAAATTTGTTCCGGGATATCCCGCCACATGCTTCAGGGGCTGTAACACAGCGGGCACACATTTCCACATATGGTGGTCTTGTCCAGTAGCACAGCGTTTTTGGATAACTTCCTTCCAGATAGCATCGACCCTTACGGGACACTCTATTTTACCAGATCCTTCACTAGCCCTTCTCAACTCTACTCCCCATAACTACACTCGTAGTCAATTGGCTTTATTTCTGCAACTTACCACAGCAGCTAAACAAACTATTGCCAAGGCGCGGAAAACCCCCACGCTTCCGGTAGCTGAAATGAAGAATAGGGTTACAAAGGCCATGATTCACTCTAAATCAGAGGCGAAACTCCTCGATCGTATGCCCCAATTCTATAAAATATGGCAGCCCTGGATACAACACTTTCTACCCCCAGATCTCGACCCCTATCTATTTGAGCCCTAGGGTAATTGCAGAACTGGGATGGCCTCAGAAGTATGTGGGCCTGGGTCTGTGCGGAACGGTTGACCAACTCTCCTGCTTTTCTTTTCTTCTACTCTCTCTCCCCTTTCCTTTCATTCTATCTTCCGACTTGTATTTCTGTCCTCTTCTAGCTGTTCTCTCCTTCTCCACCCTTCTCTTTATTTGGAAATCTTTTTGTACATGCAGTACCATTACTCCTCTATTTGCAACCAATATAGGGGAAGAATGTATCCAAGTTAGCTGACTCCGACTCAATCGGAGTGTTTCAATTCTGTTCGATATATGCTTCGGTTGATACTCCTTGTACAACTCTACGCGACATACGCTTTTGCTTGTTTGTACCGTATTCTTGAGTATGATGTCGCTTGTTCTCTGTTTTATTATTTTATATACTCTGTTATACCGAAACTACATTAACAGTGTACTGTATATTCTGTCTGTTTATTGATAATAAAAACTTTTTGAAAGAAATACTAGAGCAGGTAACAGACCTCCAGAAGGGAAATGGAACAATTAGGTATAAGTTAGAAGACTAGGAGAATAGAAGTAGAAGAAAGAACCTACGAGTTAAAGAACTCCACGAGATACATAGAAGTTCAGCTCTAAGCCCCTGTACACACGGTCGGAGATTTCGACAACCAAATCTGTCAGATTTTGTCCGTCTGATTTTTTCCGTCGGATCTTGTCCGAAACTGTTGCATACACACGGTCGGATAAACTTGTCGAAAAATCCGATCTTTCAGAACGTGATGACGTAATTTTGTTATGATGGGACTACATTCAGGCTAGTAGCCAATAGCTTTGATGTAGGAATTTGATCTGAGCATGCGTGGCACTTGGTCCGATCAAAATTCTCTACACATGATTGGAGTATGTCCGATCGGACCAGTTTGTCGGAAAATATTTCCAACAAGTTGGAAAATTGGGTCCGACGGATATTCCGACGGAATCAGTCGGATGTATACCACACACATTCGGATTATTGGACAACGCGGTCCGATAGGACACATTCCGACGGATTCTCCGACCGTGTGTACAAGGGCTTAGAGAGATAGCCCAACAGATATTCAACCCCCTATTGGACAAGGAAGCTACAGCCCCACTGGAAATAGATAGAATACACAGAATGACACGATGCTTTGGATTAAGATCAGAAGCCTCGCGAGATGTCATTGTGAGATTTCACCACGTAGAAGAAAAAATGCAGGTAATGAGAAGAGTTAGAACAGTGCCAGGGGTGGTCTACGAGGGCGCAGAATTGCAGATTTATTCCGATTTAGCAGGGGAGACACTAGGAAGAAGGAGGCGATTAAAACCGCTCACGGAATTGATGAGGGCAGCCGATATCCCATATCAATGGGGATTTACGGCATGCCTCATAGGGATGAAAGAGGGGCGTTCTGCAGTTCTGCGCTTCCCAGAAGACCTTCAAGAATTCTGTGAGTGCTTAGGAATACAACCCACCCCACAGATAGAATGGAAAAGCGAAGATGAGATGGGGGAGGGGGGAATAGAACTCAAAAGGAGTGAGGTGCAGGAAGGGCGGGGTACTTGGAGAGGAAAGAACCCGAATACTTGAAGCTAATCTGATTCAGGAAGATATGCTGAGATCCGAGGAGGACGGGGGGGTAGGGAGGAGGGAAGGCTGAGGGGAGTCTCAGACGGATATGGGTGTGAGCCCCAGGGACACTATGGGCAAGAGGCGACCACAAATATTGGTCAACCGGACCCATAGGTTTAACGGGAACTAGGGAGTCATACCCAGTCTTGCGAGACGTTCCGTTATAGGACAAGGGGGGGAGGGGGGGAGGTTTAGGGGGAACTTTTCTGTTTCTCTCCCTGGTGTTTTTTATTTTTGGGCTCTCACTCGATCCTCCCATAGGTTTAGTAAGGACAGGTGCCACTGGGTCCACTGGACGCTCCAAAAAGAGAGGGAACTATTCCTAGAAGAGAGGTATGGTAGTAATTAATGTAGTTACCTAAAATGTAAGGGGTTTAAACACAAAAAGGAAAAGATATAGGATAAATGATGAACTGCAATATATGGAAGCAAATCTAGTGTGCCTCCAAGAGACGCACATAACATATACCTCAGGTGTTAGATTGAATTTGGTTAATTTCCCGGTATGGATTTATGGGGATTCCCCATCCTCTTACTCTAGAGGGGTAGCGATAGGTTTTAGCAGTACAACGAGGTTTAATTTAGAGGAGCGACTAGTGGACCCGGAGGGACGGTACCTGTGCTTAAAAGGCATGTTGTTTAATATCAAATGTACAATTGTAAATGTCTATGCTCCAAATGAGAATGCGGATACATTTTTAAAGAAAGTGTTAAATAAAATAGAAGGTTTTAAGGAGGGTAAACTGATTCTAGCGGGTGACTTTAACTGGAGTATGAATCCTAAAATAGACACTACAGGGGGAGGGAATAGGACATCTGAACATAAGCAGAGAATGTTTCTAAGGGCTTTGGCTACCTATCAGTTACAGGATACCTGGAGGGTACTACACCCAAAGGATAAGGACTACACATGTTTCTCCCCGGTCCATGGCTCCTTCTCTAGAATAGATTATATTTTTTTGGAACATCCGTTTCTTTTGGCACTTAAGAAAGCGGAAATAAAAACAAGAACAGTGTCAGATCATGCACCAGTAAAGATTCAGCTGGAGATAGAGGAAGATCATGGACCGGGGACAAATTGAAGGCTGAACGAATCACTGTTACAGGATGAGGACTCAGTAAGCAGGATTGAGCAGGAGATGTAACGATTTTTCAGATTGAACGACACCCCGGGTATCTCTAGCCCAATATTATGGGAATCGCATAAAGCAGTAATAAGAGGGGTATTAATAGGGATTGGAGCGGGGGAAAAGAGGGATAGAGAGAGAAGGAAAACCATATTGTATGAAGAAATCCAGAGACTGGAGCAGAGTAGGAGACCAAGGGGGCTCCATGATAGTCAGGATTTAATAATAAAAAAGAGGGAGCTAGAAGACTGCCTAGAGCAGGACAGTAGGGCCGCCTATTATATCCTCGATAGGGAAAGGTATCAGTGGGGAAATAAATCAGGTAAATGGTTGGCCAGGAGGGTGAAGGAAAGGAAGAGTAGAACTTTTATCCCAAAAGTGAGAAATAGGGAGGGGGAAGCACAAAATATGCTGGAGGATATTGTGAATACGTTTTATGTATACTATAGGGCCCTTTATAATATCAGACATCTGGATGACGTAGAGAATAGAGGTCGAGATGAATTAAAGGATTACCTGAAGGGGATAGATCTATACAGGGCCAAGCAAGTAGAAATGGAAGCATTAGAAGCCCCAATATCAAGGAAGTTGAGAGAGCGATTAAAAATACAGCTATGGGAGGATGCCCTGGACCCGACGGGTTCCCGATCTCATATTACAAGAAATTTCAAAAACTGCTAGTCCCAAAATGATGCAACTATTTTAACGCAGTGGGGAAGGGTGAAAGATTTCAAGAAGAGATACTTCTGGCACATGTGGTCCTGATCCTGAAAGAAGCAAAGGACCCTATGGCAGTTGAAAGCTATAGGCCAATTTCTCTATTGAATTCAGATATTAAATTGTTCGCAAAAATGATTGCAGTGCGATTAGGGCCCTATGTGCCATATTGGAAACAGAAGGACCAGGTGGGATTTATTCAAGGGAGAGAGGGGCGAGATAACGTACTGAAGACCATTATGCTAAGCCAAGAAACTATTAGGCAGGGTGCTCCCACCATACTCATGTCCATAGATGCTGAAAAAGCATTCGACAGGGTCAGTTGGGGGTTCCTATTTGAAATGCTGGGATGTTATGGATTAGGGGAGAGGATGAGGGGATGGATAGAAGCCTTGTATTCCCACCCCAAAGCCAAAATAAGAATTAACGGGACCCTGTCCTGCCCCCTTGAACTTTTCAATGGGACAAGACAGGGTTGCCCGCTCTCCCCATTATTTTTCATATTGTCGTTAGAACCCCTCCTGGCGACTATTAGGAAAAACCAAGATATCCAGGGAATACGGGTGGAGGGGAGGGAGTATAAGATCGCCGCCTTCGCAGATGACCTTCTGCTCTATATCTCTAACCCCGGGAACTCTATTCCGGTGATTATGGAGGAATTGTTAGAATTCGGGAAAGTTTCCAATTTCAAAGTGGACATGACTAAATCTGAAATACTAAATTTAAGTATACCGGTAGAAGAACAGAGTGCACTTCAAATGGTCCCAATATTATTACCACAAGCATATTTAAATAAATTAAAAACCATGATCATAAGATTTATTTGGAAAAAAAAGTGGCGAGGGTGGCCTTTAACATTCTGACAATAGGCAAGGACAGAGGAGGTTTGGCAGTGCCCGATTTTAAAAAGTATTATGAGGCAATAGCAATATCACGAATCACAGATTGGATTCATAATAAAAAGGGGAAGGACTGGGCGGAATTAGAATTTAAGTTAAGTAAAAAGGAAATAGGTGAGTTAATATGGATACCGGCAAGATGTAGAGAATTAGGGCTTAACACAAGTATATTGACAAAAAGTTCACTTCGGGTTTGGGACACAATAAATAAGAGACATAATTGGGAGCACAATTCACCACTAATTCTGTTACTGGACACTAAATTTTTTACACCAGGACAAGAGGAATATATATATTTTAATAGGTGGGCTAAGAAAGATAATATTAGACTACAGGATGTTATGGAAGGAAATAGATTATGCACATATGAGGAAATTATAGGGAAGTGGGGACATAAGACATTAGATAAATGGAAATATTCACAATTATATTATTTTACTCAGTCTTTACCACAGCCATTGCGGGGTAAGGAGCAACTCAGACCCCTGGAGAAGCTACTAGTGAGCCGTCAATGCCTTTAAAAAAGGATTTCAAAAATATATGAAATCCTAATAGATGTAGTAGATCATAATTACCCTTCCTATCTAGAGATAGAAAGAGAAATTGGTGCCTTAAGCAATAACCATCAGAGAAATAGGATTATCAGACGAACTTATTTGGTCGCCATAGACTCACAAACAAGAGAGATGTCATACAAACTTTTAACAAGGTGGTATATAACCCCACAGCAAGGAAATAAAATTAGTAGTGAGAATCCCTCAACGTGTTGTAGAGGTTGTTCGGGGGTGGGTACCTTTGCACATATGTGGTGGGAGATACAGATATTCTGGGGGAAAATAATAGAAGCTATCCTTAAAATAACAGGAGAAAGTATCAGGAGCGACCCATGGGTGTGCCTATTGCATGACTCTGAAAAAGGAGAGAGAGAGAGTACGGGCACTCTCTGACCCCTTGTTTATTGAACTCTACTAAGGCATTGATACCGCAAAGATGGAGAAAACAGGATCCTCCCTTAATGAAGGAGTGGGTAGAAAGATTAGAAAGGATACGAAACATGGAAGAGACAATACACAAATCGGAGCATTCAGAGGGGAGTTATCGGAATAAGTGGCGACCATGGCTGCAATTTGGAAAAACTGAAAGCTACTTGAAGATGCTGGAATGTTAGTAAGAAATACTAGTGGAAGGATCAAGTGGGGGGGGGGGGAGAGGCTTGGGGGAAAAGGAAGTATTTCTCATAGAAAAGCTACTTGAAGATGCTGGAATGTTAGTAAGAAATACTAGTGGAAGGATCAAGTGGGGGGGGGGGGGGGAGGCTTGGGTGAAAAGGAAGTATTTCTCATAGAAATTATGTTATATTGATTGTATTTTTTTGTAAATGAGAGGAAAAACTTGGGAAATAATAAATAAAAAAAAGACGTCTAGGGACTATACTTTTTTATGTACTGTTCATGGGTGGCCATATCCCACCAAAGACTCACCTTCTTCTCCATAAGGTGACCAAATCTGCTAAAATTAGAATCTAAATCTCCAGTATCAATTATCTGATTGGTGGTAAAAATATCTTTCAAATCAATTTTGCGATCTTCAACATACTTAAAAATATCCATAGCTGCTGCTCGAGTAAAAAGAAACTGAGGATACCAAAAGATAAAGCAAAAATACTAAAGTGCAATAATGGAATTACCATGAAATAATCTAAAAAGAAGAAAACAGCTGCAACACTTAAAACGTTTTTAGATTATTTCACGGTTATTTGCACCTGGAATTGGAGAAGCAGCAGGCTACTGCTGTCTGCGTGGAACTAGCAGACCAGTTAGTGCACAGCCTTAAGTATGTGTGTGACGCGGCCCTGGATATGCTTCCTTTGCTCTCCAGTGTCAGCAGTGGTGCTGCGGTGCCTAATTTGTCTAAAATGTTGGTCTGCGGACCAGGCATGTAAAAAAGCCTTGACGGCTCTACCTTTCCTTGGTAAGCAGCTCTTTGAAGCCTTGGTGGATGACATTATTAAGAATGTCACAGGTGGGAAGCATACCTTGCTCGCACAGGCCAGGAAGACTAAGGAGCCACGCCACAGGCAAGGACCCTCATTTTCTGCTCAAAGAGGCTTTTTCATCCATCCAGGACTTCAGCTAAACGCTCCCAGGACGACCTCTGAGGGACAAGAGCGTCCTTTGACCTGCAAGCCTAACAAGCCTGCAAACAAATGAAGGTTTGCCCCTGCATGAAGGTTTGCCCCCATCCATTACTCGGGTGGGGGGTGACCTTTGGGAGTTTGCAGCTCGGTGGGCCTCTCGGCTGTCCGACCAATGGGTCTGCAAACTGATTTCATCTGGCTACAAGATAGCGTTTCTCTCTTGGCCACCAAACAGATTCTTCCCCTCCAGCATACCCTTAATCCCGGCTTGCCGGGAGGCCCTGTTGGATGCAAGTAAGGGACCTGCTAAGCCGCTGGGTGATAGTGCCTGTTCCGGAATCGCAAAGGTTTCAGGGGTTCTTCTTCAATCTGTTTGGACGTACCCCTTCCTTTTTGGGGACTACAATCTTGGACCTGAAAGCCCTCAATTGCTTTGTAAAAGTACAGAGATTCAGAATGGAATCAATTTGCTCAGTTGTCGCACTCCATCAAGGGGACTCCCTGGCATCTTTGGACATTCAGGATGCATACCTGCACATACACATATGCCTCCGGCATCAGAGTTTTCTGCAATTTGTGGTAGGGGAAACCCAGTTTGTGGCTCTCCCTTTTGGCTTGGCATCAGAACCCTGAGGCCGCGTACACACGCGCGGACTGTTCGCCCAACTTTGTCCGCTGAACAGTGTTTGGGCGGACAGTCCGCTCGTGTGTGGGCTTTCAGCGGACAGTTTCAGCGGACAGTTGGACGGACAAGGTTTTTCGGAAATTCCGTAAAACTGTCCGCTGAAACCTTGTTTCAGCGAACAGTCCGCTCGTGTGTAGGCTTGTTCGTCAAACAAAGTTGCGCGCATGCTCAGAAAGGATTTTCACGCCGAAAGCTATAATGCAGTGTATAGGACGTCGTATTTTTCGTCCCGTCGTACGTGCCGTTCACGTCATCGCGCACGGTTTCAGCAAACTGTTCGTCCGTCGTGTGTGGCCATGTCCGTCCATGCTAAGTTTGAGCGGACTGTTTGCCGAAACTGTTGGACGGACAAAGTTGGGCGAACAGTCCGCGCGTGTGTACGCGGCCTGAGTCTTTACCAAGGTATTGGCTCCAATTTTGGCATTGTTGCGACAATGCAGGATCACAATCGTGGGTTACCTAGACAATCTGCACCACTGGTATGCTCCCTTTGTGTATTTACAGCAAAACCCTGCTACTGCGCACGCATTGGCATCAAGCAAAGCCTGGCGTTCTTGCCGCTGCCTGGAGACACAGGCTACTGGTATCTCATACAGGAAGAAAATCATCCCTGAAAAAGGAGCCGGCAGGTAAATTGGCCTCCATTACCATGCTCCTGTTCTATTGCCCCAAAGTGGCCAAAATAGAGCAGAACCAGTTTGTTCTCTCCATATTGTTTTTTTTTTCACATTTGATGGCTGACATGGCTGACTGGTGTTGTACTAAAATACCTCCTGATATATATTAAAGGGGTCTAGCTTACCAATCCTTGCAGGGCCTAAAATAACATTTTAAGAGCCCCATCTCCCTCCATCATGGCAGGTTCTGTCACTAAGGGCCTTCTAGGACTGGGTACCTTCTAGGCAGGTTCTGTCACTAAGGACCTTCTAGGACTGGGTACCCCTTGCAACCTTCTGGGTCCACTCCTTTGGACCTGTATAGCACATTGCCAGAATTTCCTTAGCTCTGCCATGCCCAGGATTCTGTTACACAAAACCTTGTATATGTGGCATGCAAACTCATGCTATCTTGTATTGACGCTGGTGATACTAATACAGTTATCACTAATAAAAAAATAAAAATAAAATCTGTTCACTATGCCTAATGACATTGTGACAGGGAGGGAAAGGGTCAACTGGCGGGCTGGGCCTGTAGATGGATCGGTGTTGGATCAAATCACAGAGCGGCTGGGTCTGCTGGCATGCGCCTCCTACCGGGAAGCGCAGATTACATCTACTGTAGGTATGTGATCTGGCGCAAAGTGGCCACCCTGCCGCAATAAATGTACGATGGGTGGTCCGCAACTGGGTAAAGGCGACATTTAATGGAAACACCTCGGAATCGCATTATATGAAACTGAAGACCAGACTGAATGAATGTTTTCACCTTCAACCACTCGCCCATCGCAATACATAAATATACATTGCATCTTGCAAGTGGTTTACTGGAGTTATGACTGAAGCTGTCAGCTATAATCCTATATTTTTTTTTTTCATCCAGCGATTGGCTTTTTCATGAAAGCGGTCTGATCAGCTAATTAAAGTAAAAGATTTTTTAAGTATTGTAGTTTGTCACCATTCCATAATTGTGCACAATTTTAAACATGTTTGTTGTCTTTTTACTTGGCGTAGCATAATTTTTTTTGCATTAAATATCATTAAAGTGTATTTTTTTTCCCAAAAAATTGCATTTGAGCAACCGCTGCACAAATACCGTGTGACATAAAACATTTGTCTCTAGGGCAGGAATTTCCAAACTACAGCCCTCCAGCTGTTACATTCCGTGTGGCATTGTAAAACTCTTACATTTACAGACATGACTAGGCATGATGGGAACTGTAGTTCTGAACAACTGGAGGGCCATAGCTTGAAGACCCCTGCTCTAGGGTCTCTACTAATATATAATTTGGGGTTCGAAGTCATTTTCTAGCAAAAAATACTGATTTTTACTTGTGAACAAAAAGTGCCAGGAAAGGCTTGATTGGCAAGAATTGAGTATGAAGAGAGTACCAACATCCTGGGGAGAAAGTGGAACACTGAATGTGTAACAAAAATCAGAATAATACCTGATCAAGTATAGCACGTATTGCAGAGCTGTTTTTGCAACAATACCCAGTAGGGTCTAAAGGAATGTTTGTGAATACAATATGTATTTGTGGAGCACAATATTTTTCATTAACAAAAGATGCAAAACCACTTCGGTGAAAATGCACATCAAGAAAAACATACACTTAAATACATTTAAATTTTTTTTCATAGTTGGTTTAATTTAAACAAGTTAATACTTTGAAGCACCTTTTGTTTTTATTAGAACTCTTAGTTTCATAGTTTCATAGTTTCATAGTTAGTAAGGTTGAATAAAGACACCAGTCCATCCAGTTCAACCTGAGTGTCTACAATTGCCCCTATCCCTGTACATTGCACACTCACATTGGTCCCTACCCTTAAGGAGCCCACACTCCAAGGTCCCCATTCATATACTAGGGCCAAATTTGGACAGGAGCCAATTAACCTACCTGCATGTCTTTGGAGTGTGGGAGGAAACCGGAGTACCCGGAGGAAACCCATGCAGGCACAGGGAGAACATGCAAACTCCAGGCAGGTAGTGTCGTGGTTGGGATACGAACCGGCGACCCTTTTTACTGCTAGGTGAGAGTGCTAACCACTACACCACTGTGCTGTCCTGCACTCTGTCTTTTTGGGTATGAGTCTATCAGTGTTGCACATCTTGACTTGCCAATATTTGCCCACTCTTCTTTGCAAAAAAACTCCAAATCTGTCAGATTGCAAGGGCATCACCTTCTTCAGATCACCCCACAAATCTTGTCAATCGGGTTCAGGTCTGGGCTCTGGCTGGGCCATTCCAAAACGTTCCTCTTCTTCTGGTGAAGCCATTCATTTGTTTATTTGGATGAATGCTTTAGGTCGTTGTCATGCTGAAAGATGAAGTTCTGTAGGATGCGACTAGGAAAATGTCAGGAAAGACCTACTAGAACAGCTGAACTTTATTTGGAGGTAATCGGATGCACTTTAAATGATGGCAGGTGTTTACTGACTCCTATTTAACATGAGTTTTAAATGTGATTGCCTTATTTATTTATTTTATTTTTTTATTCTTTATTTAAATTTTTCATTTAAGTTGCGTACAAAACATAATCAAGTATTATAAAAGAAAACCATAGGACCAAAATACATTCATGCCCTTCAATTTTTCACATTATCCTGGTTTTCATTCTTTACTTCTCGAGTTCTTCTAAAATATCTCCCTCCCACCCCTCTCCCCACCCCTACCGACCCATTACCTCGTTAAAAATCATAGATTGTCTAAAGATTTTCCAGTATTTCCATTTCACATGGAATCTCTTTCTTTCTCTTTCTTCCTCCATTCCCAGCCCTTCAATACTATACATTTCCTCAACTTTTCCTAGCCATTCCTTTACTTTGGGTGCTTCTATTTCTTTCCATTTTTTCGGAATCAGGCTTTTTGCCGCGTTTATTAATGAGCTTGTGAGGGAATTCCTATACTCCTTAATTGGGGTATCTACTGCATGGAATAGGCATAACCATGGGTTCTCAGGTAACTGTATTTTAGCTATTACTTCTATATATCTTATTTTTTCTCTCCAATATTCTTTAATCTTGGGACAATCCCACCATATATGGGCCAAACTTCCCGTTTGTCCACAATTCCTCCAACATTTCCCAGATTGTCCCTCTTGGTACTTTGCCATTATATCTGGGGTCCTATACCATCTTACTAAGATTTTATAATTTGTTTCTATCATCTTACTATTTTCCGTGGATCTGTACACCATCTTCAATATTTTTTCTATATTTTGGTTTTCACCCCGTGCTCCTATCTCTTCTTCCCATTTTTTAATGAAAGTTGGTACCTCCGCTTCACATTCCCATCTCAAGACCTTATAAAACTGGGCAATACCTGCCCTTGGGGATTTCCCCTCACATATCCGCTCCAAGGCAGTCAAATGTTCTCCATCTCTAAGCGGTTGTGATAGTCTTGAGACGAAATGTCTAAGCTGCAGGTATCGCCACTCATTCAAATCCATCCAATCATTTTCTTTCTGTAATATTGCTAGTGTTTTCAATTTCCCCTCTTTAATTATGTGTCGTAATTGCATATTATCTTGTTTTATCCATTTCCCTCCTATTGTACTTTTACCAGGTGCAAAAAAATCATTATCTTTTAAATAAATTAAAGGGGAATTATATTTCCACTTGTTATGTTTGTGTATTCCCTCCCATACTCTAAACACATTTTTTGTGACCAAAGGTGTTGTCTTCCCTAGTGATCTATATTTTAAAGGAGTCCAGATTTCTCTACCTAAATTTGTGCCTGATAAACTGTGTTCTATTTTTCCCCATCTTTTTTTACTTTCTAATTTTGCCCATTCCACCAGCCGTGTTAACACTGCTGCTTCGTAGTATTTTCTAAAGTCTGGGACATTCAGACCCCCCTCGTCTTTTCCCTTTTGCAAAGTCTTCAGTGGGATTCTAGGTTTCTTGTTGTTCCAGATAAATTTAGAAATTAAAGAATTTATCATTTTACAATATAGGGGGGGGGGGGGATATATATTGGTAATAGCTGAAATTTATATAGGATTTTAGGTTGAATAATCATTTTTAAGGCATTAATTCTTCCTAACCATGACAGGGGCTTTGTTCTCATTCTTCTTATTTCTTCTCTCAATTCTTCTAGAAGGGGGATATAGTTTATTAGGTACATTTTTTCTATTGATGCAGTCAGTTTAATCCCTAAATATTTAATTTCTTTTTGCCATAGAAATGGGAATTCTCTCTTAATGTCCAGTTCTTCTCTCGGATTTATATTTACGTTTAAGATTTCTGACTTGCTTGGGTTGATTTTAAAGTTAGATAATTCCCTGTATTCCTGTAAAGCCTTTAACAAGTTTGGCATGGAGATTCGTGGGCTAGATACATAAAACAGAATATCATCCGCGAATGCGGCTGTCTTATGTATTTCCCCCTCTATCTCAACCCCGTTTATGTCTGGGTTTCTCCTTATCGTCTCCAGGAGTGGCTCCAATGCCAGAACGAACAATAGGGGGGACAGCAGACACCCCTGTCTAGTCCCATTGTTCATTCTGAAGGCTGTTGATAGTACCCCATTAACTCTTACCACTGCCTTGGGGCTGTTATATAGTGCCTTTATCCACTTCAAAATTTTGGGACCAAACCCCATTCCCCTTAGGGTACCCATCATGAATCCCCAGTCTACTCAGTCAAAAGCTTTCTCAGCATCTATTGATACGAGTAGACTGGGGATTCTACTCTCCTTCATCCTCTGAAGCAGTAATATTGACCTTACTCCATTATCTTTTCCTTCTCGCCCCTCAATGAATCCCACCTGATCTGCATGGACTAAGCTAGGCATTAACTTCTTTATTCTAGCGGCCAATATTTTTGCGAACAATTTACCGTCCGTATTGAGTAGTGAGATCGGTCTATAGTTTGAGCATATTGTATTCTCTTTTCCCTCTTTCAATATCGTGGAGATTGTCGCAGTGGAGGCCTCCTCGCTCAGTCCATATTTTGTACCTAGTCCATTATAATATGCACATAAAATTGGGGCTAGTATGTCTCCAAACTTTTTTAGATATTCTATTATATAGCCATCAGGCCCTGGACTCTTTCCTCCCTTTGGTCTCTTTTATTGCCTGTATTACTTCTTGGACTGAGATTGGATTCTCCAATTCCTGCGCCAATTCCCCCGGTATTTTAGGGATATTTGCTTGAAATATATAGTCTTTGATTTTTCCCCTTCTCTTCATCTCTTGCTTTTCTGTCTCTTTTTTTCTCACGGAATATAACTGCCCATAGTATTCTCTAAAAACTTCTGCTATTTCCTTAGTTTTATAGACCGACTCTCCCTCTTTATTTAATATTTTCTCTATATAATTCTTCGATCTTTTTTTCCTCAATATCTTTGCTAAGATCTTACTATTTTTAATGCCGCTATAATATCTATCTTTATTAATCCTATTATATATCGTCCTCATTTCCTGTTCCATTAATTCCCCGAGTTCCTCTCTTTTCATAGCCAGTTTATGTAATAGGTCCACTACCTGTCCACTTTCCCTGCCATTTGCCTTTTTATGTTCTTGCTCTAATCCATGGATTTCCTCCCTCAACTCTCTACTCTTTTTAATACCTTCTCTCTTCCTGTTTGTACCTAGTGAAATATATATCCCTCTTATATAAGCTTTATGTGTCTCCCAAATAATATTTTCCATATTCTCTTCATTTAAATTAGTGGTAAAAAAAACTCCAATTCCTTTCTAATTATTTCCTCTCCCTTCTCATCCAACAGTTCCCTATTCAATTTCCAGGAAAAAGGAGATTTCTGAAATCCTGGGATTTTGATCTTCAGGCATATTGGAGAATGATCAGACAATGTTCTAATTCCTATATCTGTGGATATCACCTCGTCCAGAACCCTATGTTCCACTAACCAGTAGTCGATCCTTGTGTACGTCCCGTATACCGGGGAATAGAACGAGTAGTCTCGTATCCTTGGGTGTATAGTTCTCCACGCATCCATAAGCTGATACTGATATAGCCTGTGTTTTATTATTCTCCTCTGCTCCTTCCCAATCCCCTGCACACGGGACGAACTATCCATTTGTGGATTCATACAAAAGTTCATATCTCCAGCTATAATTACTCTTCCTCTTTTAAAATCCCATAATTTCTCCAATATTCCTTTCAGAAAAACCGTTGGACTTCTATTTGGGCAGTATATGTTAGCGAGGGTATAGTCTACTCCCCATAGTTTCCCCTTCAGAAAGAGGAATCTACCCTCCGGGTCGACTAATCTTTCTTCTATTTTATAGTATACCTCCCGTCCTATACCGATAGCTACCCCTTTTGAGTTCCTTGAGTAAGAATCTCCATAAAACCACACCGGGAACCTAGGAGAGTATATTCTAATCTTGCTTTCGTAAGATAGATGGATAATGTTTCACTTGACAAGTCCGCAAATACTTGCAAAGTTGTTTGCTCGTATTGCAACGGGTGTCTCTCTCTGAGGTTCCTCCATATTTTCTCCTTATCTGTATACCGATGGAATTTAACAATGACATCTCGTGGGGTCTCCTCCTTCATTCCTAGAGGCTTTCTGATTCTATGTACTCTATCGATCTTTAACTCCTCGTCCTCTTCTCATCCTAGTAGGGGGTTAAATATTTTCCTTATTTTTTCTTCCAGTTTCTCTCCATTTTGCTCTGGGAGGGCTCTTATCCTTAGATTTTGGCGTCTATTTTGATTTTCCTGTGCTTCCATTTTATAAAAGGTATTTCTTTGGTTTATTTGCAGTGCTTTCACTTGCGATTTTAATTCTGCGATTTCTTGTGTTTTGTTTCTCAGTTCTCTCCTCAGCCTCTTCTACTCTCCGCAGCAAATGGCCCAGATCCATCCGGACATTTGTAATCTCACTCTTAATTAAACTTTCCATCCTTTCAAACATTGCCATCATCTCGATCTTTGTGGGCATTTGAGCTATACTTCGCTGTTCTTCCCCTTCCCCCTCGTAAGTTTCCATCTCTCTCTCTGTTTGTGTTTCTTCTCTTGTTTTATCTCCTTGGGCTCCTTTTAACTTAGCCATTTCCTTTTTTGCGTTTTTGGTTGGCAAGGATGTTTTTTTTTCTACATCTGGGCTTTTTTGTTTACCCTCTTTAGTTGTCAAGTATTTTTGTATTGAACTAGCAGTTACACTAGTATTTAAACTCTCCCTTGGGGTTTTAGGTTCTGTTGTTTTATGTGATCTTCCCCTCATCATGTATCTTATTCACTTATCTTGTTTGACAAAATAGTTGTCCTGTATAGAGGGGAGTACCTCTCGGTTCCAATCTTTGCTTTTATTGATTTGAATGGAGGGGCAAAGGGGAGAGAAGAATATCCTGCCGTTTCACCTCTCAGGCACCCTAGTTTAGATGGAATACTTCTCTTCACTTTTGCTTTAAGAATTGAAAATTCTGCGACTTGATGGATTTTTTTTTTTTACTTTTTTTTTTATTAGGGCACCTGTAATGATCCTGTAAAGGAACAATAAAAAAAAAACGTACCCTTCGTCCCTTTTTTCCGATCTCTATATAGCGTAAGAGGGGCGGGAGGACACGTAGAGAGAGAGGAAAAAAAAAGAAAACGCATAAGGAACAAAAAAAAAAGGGGAATGTCCTTATACTTTTGCAGCTCTATTTCAGCTTGATCCAATTGTCTAATCAGCTGCTATCCACCACATAATGGAAAGTTGCTCTCCAGAAGATATCGCTCCGAGCTTATCGCATAGTTAAATCGCAGAGTTCATCATTTAATTTGCACCTTAGTTCGTAATATAGTTCATAACCTTTTCAGTCAGTACTAAGCTGTATCAATACTTAGTCCTTAAGTGAGCTTAAAACTCAGTACTAGTTTCAACTATCAGTTTAGTAGTTTCCAGTACTTCCAGCATTTAATCAATTGAGCCACTCCTGGATTCATAGTTTTCAGACAAATTCATTGCTCCATCAAGACCTCTCTTATGTCTCCAGTCACTTAACCCTTTCAGGCCCCCTAGTTTAGATGGAATTGAAAATTCTGCGACTTGGTAGATTTTATTTTTATTTATTTTTTTCCTTCTCTGTATTTTATTTTGCTGGGGCACCTATGAAGATCCTATAGAGAACCTATGAAAAACGTACCATTCATCCCTCTTTCCCGGTCTCTGTATAGTGTAAGAGAGGCGGGAAGATACGAAGGAGAAAAAAAAAACGCAGAGGGGGGGGAGGGGAAGAAAAAAAAAGGAATGTCCTTATACTTTTGCAGCTCTATATTAGCTTAACCCAATTATCTAATCAGCTGCTATCCACCACAGGAAGGAAAGTTACTCTCCAGTAGATATCGTTCCGAACTTATCGCATAGTTAAATCGCAGAGTTCATCACTTAATTTGCAGCTTAGTTCATAGCATAGTTCATAACCTTTTCAGTCAGTACTAAGCTGTATCAATACTTAGTCCTTAAGTGAGCTTAAAACTCAGTACTAGTTTCAACTATCAGTTTAGCAGTTTCCAGTACTTCCAGCATTTAATCAATTGAGCCACTCCTAGGGTTATTAGGCAATCATTGACATTTAAACAGGTCCTCTCATTGGTACGTTCATACAAACATTTCAATTCCGTAGCTCTCATAGATTCACAGGTTTCAAAAAGAATCATTGCTCCATCAAGACCTCTCTTATGTCTCCAGTCAGTTACATTTTAGCCAGCCCCAGCTGCTGCATCTCTCCCTCAGTCATCAAATCTCTTTAGCTTCCACAGCAAACACAGTTCAAACACAGTTCACGATGCAACAGCGCTGGATAACCTAGGGGCTCTGGAGGGTAGTATGCAGAGCATAATATACAGAGGACACAAAGGCAGAGATAAGAGGGGGGGGGGGGCGTATGGAGGAGACAGAGGGGAGGCCTGCAACCAACAGTCACTCGTGGGGTCTCAGGATCAGGTGTTTTCTCTTGCAGCCATTTTTTTGATTGAACCAGGGATATCTCTCACTTACCCCTGTTCAGTTTCTTGCATCCTTTACTGCTGTCCACCCCGATCTATCAGTCGCTCCTCCTTGGTCTCCTGATCCAATATCATGGGGAATAGGCATCTGCGGGGGTCACCATGTGCTGTCCTCTAACACGGTGTTCTATCCCACTTCACCAGCATCTGCATCAGACTTGCTGCCATGGATCTCCTGCCTCCCCTTCCGTCCTCACAGACACCGCTTCGGGCTCCTCCCCCAGCTTTCCCACATCACATCCTCCCCCAGCTGAGATTGCCTTATTTTGAACACAGCTACATCCCCAGTTATAAGAGGATGCGACTTCTAACGAGTTGCAGGTCACAATGCGTGGAACAGGCGGATGACAGATCCGTGTCCACTCCGCATATGCAGACCAGACACAGACCACTCTACTATATGGGTCCTCTGATCCGATCCACCCTGATGGAAGGGGATGAATTCCCTTCTGTTTTTTTTTTTTTTTTTTTTTATAGAATCAGATTGAAGGTAGGCGAGTGTAAGTGGACACAAGTCTGTTTACATCTGCCTCTCCATAGAGGTGAATGAAGGCTCCAATTGAGTCGGACTAATCGTGTGAAAGGGGTCTAAGGCTGCTTTCACACTGATGCACTGCAGTTTACCCACACTACAGATGCAGGGCAGTGCACCTGTGGCTTTCCTGTGGGTTAGCTGCACTTTGCCATAGACTTCCATTATATCCTGCAGGTGTGGTGCAATTTCTGAAAGAGCACTAAACCCACAGGTAATAACAGAAATCTATGGCTCAGTGCAGTTAACCCTGCAGATCAGTTTGAAACCAGCCCCTGCAGAACAGATATGCCCATATATGCACTGGGGTTTTAGTAATAAAACTACCTTTAATAACGGTCTTCTATTCAGGTATTGCTGGCTGTTTCTGTCCCAGGCATTTGTGCATTTGGTATCGCTCTGCCTGTGACAGGAGTTGGCGCTATACAGGAAGCATCGGCTTAAGAGGCTCTGCTCTGCAGCTGCTTGCTCCAATCACAACACTGATGCTGTTTTTGGGAACTGTGATACCGAAAGTGACACTATCGAGCTCGCTGCTCGTTTTTACATTACCTGTTGTTCATTCATTGTTATGTGAGTACCTGTCTTACTTTATTTTAAATTGAATAAATACTTTTTAATATACTACACTATGGGGCATCCCTCCTGTGCTTAATCTCTGCATATGGTTTACTGGCGAGACCCTCCCATCCCAGATATCTCAAAGGTTATCATTAAAGGGGGACGTTAACGCCGACTATAGGCAGGACACCTATAACAACAAAGAGCCTGGGGCTACCACGCTAAGACCACCAAGGACCCTAAAGTTATATGCTGATATGCTGTTACCTTACAGCAGTAAGGTAAGGGGATACCCATATGTTTAATCAGCATGGAGGAGTTCACAAACCACCCATCACTAGCAGCACCTTACAGAAGTTTGATTTCTAGCACCTGCACTTTATCTATTACTGGGTTTACAAGAGCCACTATATGTTTGCACTACCGTATATACTCGAGTATAAGCCGAGATTTTCA
This sequence comes from Lithobates pipiens, assembly GCF_037356315.1. NCBI lineage: Eukaryota > Metazoa > Chordata > Amphibia > Anura > Ranidae > Lithobates > Lithobates pipiens. The sequence continues at coordinate 210,595,931 of NW_027507758.1, forward strand.
GCCTCTTTTTTGAGGCTGAAAGTGCCCCCCTCGGCTTATACTCGAGTCATCGCCGTCTGCCTGCCCGATCAGCGTGTCGAGCAGACAGACGGCGGACATTCTACTATTCAAAAGCCGCGCCTCCCTGTCTGTGATAGGCGGAACACTCAATTTCCCAGCAGTCAGTGGTCCGCCTATCACGGACATCCGCTCATCCTCATACTACGGACGAGGATGAGAGGATGTCCGTGATAGGCAGAACACAGACTGCTGGGAAATTGAGTGTTCCGCCTTTCACAGACGGAGGCGCGGCTTTTGAACAGAGGAATGGCCGCCGAGGCGCCGACGAAGAGCGGCGATCCTGGCATGGCAGAAGGACGGAGGCTCGGCACGGGACGACGGAGGCACGGGACGACGGAGGCACGGGACGACGGAGGCTCGGGACACAGGTAGGCTGGACACACAAGGCTGCACGGACACACACACAGGGATGGATGGACACACACACAGGGATGGATGGACACACACACAGGGATGAATGGATGGATGGACACACAGGGATGGACGGATGGACACACACACAGGGATGGACGGACACACACACAGGGATGGACGGACACACACACAGGGATGGACGGACACACACACAGGGATGGACGGACACACACACAGGGATGGACGGACACACACACAGGGATGGACGGACACACAGACAGGGATGGACGGACACACACACAGGGATGGATGGACACAGAGGGATGGACGGACACAGGGATGGACAGGCATGTCTCACCCTCGGCTTATACACGAGTCAATAAGTTTCCCAGTTTTTTTGGGGTAAATTGGGGGCCTTGGCTTATATTCGGGTCGGCCTATACTCGAGTATATACGGTACATATATTTGTACAGAAAGAAGTATTCTTATGGACACTGTGATACATGCTTTTATGGACTTATTCATTTTTTATGCATGAACTGTGTTTTTTGCACGACCCGTTACTTATTTTTAAATAGTTTATTCTACTACTATTTTTCACTTGGTATATATGCACCTTGTTTCACGTATTGAAAGTCTGGATGCTGCTAACACTTACCTATTCTTTGCACATTGCTCTGATATTATTTATGATTAGCCAGTACCGTGCTTTTTTCACATTTTCTAGCCTAATTGCCAGCACCTGCCTTTGGATATTGATTTTATTTCATGCATTGAAAGTCTGGCTACTGCTAACACTTACTTATGTTTTGTTCATCACTCTGATGATAATAATATTTGTTTACGATTAGCCAGTATAATTTTGTTTGCTAGCTTGGTAATTGCCAGCACTTGCCTCTAGATACTTATTCCAATACTGGCCCACTAGGATATTCAACACCTTCATTATTTTATTCTATGTGTATAGCGCACCACTATTCTTTTATCTTTATTGCTGGCTGTTGCTGTCCCAGGCAGAGTGCATTGGTATCACTCTGCCTGTGACAGGAGTTGGTGCTATACAGGAAGCATCAACTTAAGAGGCTTTGCTCTGCAGCTGCTTGCTCCAATCACAACACTAATGCTCTGGAATGGTGGGTCGGCAACCCACCATCTGGGCTTTCCCAATCTGCCATCCCAGAGCTGGAGGTCGCGGGCCACAACAGAGTGCTCTGCGGGCAACGGGTGGCCCCGGGTCACTGGTTGGGCACCCCTGATGTACACACTTATGCAGCCACATTTTAGTTTACCCCCCCCCCCCAAAAAAAAATTCAGTTTGTTCATTTTAACAGGGGTGTGTAGACTTTTTATATCCATATACCTCAAGCTCGTGTATCTAACCATACATGTATTATCAACTGCATATGGTATATACATAGGCTTATACCTAGTGTATATACTTATATATTACTGTATGTATGTTAATCAACTCACTGTCATATGTTAATGGTACAACATGACCACATGTTACCCTAAACCAGGGGTGCCCAACATTTTGAGGAGCACAGGTCACTTTAGTGACTGGACAACCAGTCGTGGGCCACAATGAGCAGAGCAGGCAGATAACAGGTCTCTGTGCACTCTGCATATGCAGAGTAGACACAGCCTGCTCTACTCTATGGGCCCTACGATCCAACCAGACAGAAGGGGGTGGATCCTCTTCTGTTTTATTTATTTTTTTGTTTTTTTTAAGTGTATCAGATTGGAGGTGAATGGATGGTCCGGTGGGGTCCACCTAAAAATATGGGTGGACCCGATCGTGTGAAAGGGACCTAAGGCTGCTTTCACACTGATGCACTGCGGCACCTGCACCTCAACTGACCTCGATCTTCACTTCTTCCTTGGGATTCCTGTAGGTATCACTAGCTGCTGCTGTCCTCCAGGCAATATGGCTGGTGGCTGCTTCTGGCTGTCCTCCAGGTTTGGTACTTCTGGTGGGTACAGCTAGTGGGTCTGGCATCGCTCTGCTTCCATTAGCGCCGACTATGTTCTATACACTGAGTGGCCCTCCGGGATGGCGGGTCGGGACCCGCAATTTGGGCTTGCCGGCCCTGCATACTAGAGCAGGAGGTGGCAGGCCACTTGTGGCCCCAGCGGACCAGTGGTTGGGCACCCCTGACCTAAACGGTTAATACTAAACCCAAATTGAACTTTAAATCTAAGACCAGATGGAACAATATCTGGTCCATTCCTTCACAAATCAAAATGAGTAGAACTACAGTGCCTTGCAAAATTATTCACCCCCTTTTCTTTTTACCTATTTTGTTACATTATAGCTTTTAGTTCAATGTTGTTTTTTTTAAAATCTGAATTAAATGTGATGGATCAGAACACAATAGTCTAAACTGGTGAAGTAAAATTAGAAAAATATATACATAAACCTATTTTTCAGAAATAAAAAGCTGATAATTGGCATGTGCGTATGTATTCACCCCCTTTGTTATGAAGCCCATAAAAAGCTCTGGTGCAACCAGTTAACTTCAGAAGTCACATAATTTGTGAAATGATGTTCACCTGCCTGCAATCTAAGTGTAACATGATCTGTGATTACATATACACACCTTTTTTAAAGCCGCCAGAGGGGCCTAAGCAAGAGGCACCACTAACCAAACACTGCCATGAAGAACAAGGAACTCTCCAATCAAGTAAGGGACAATGTTGTTAAGTATGAGTCAGGGTTAGGTTATAAAAAAAAAATCATAATCTTTGATCCCTAGGAGCACCATCAAATCTATCATAACCAAATGGAAAGAACATGGCACAACAACAAACCTGCCAAGAGACTGCTGCACAACAAAACTCACAGACCGGGCAAGGAGTGCATTAATCAGAGTGAGGCAGCATAGAGACCTAAGGTAACCCTGGAGGAGCTGCAGACTTCCACAGCAGAGACTTGAATATCTGTACATAGGGCGTCAATAAGCCATACGCTCCATAGAGTTGGGCTTTATGGCAGAGGGGCCAGAAGAAAGCCATTACTTTCAGCAAAAAACAAAATGCCACGTTTTGACTTTGCGAAAAGGCATGTGGAAGACTCCCAAAATATATGGAGGAAGGTGCTCTGGTCTGATGAGACTAAAATTGAACTTTTTGGCCATCAAAGAAAACGCTATGTCTGGCGCAAACCCAACACATCACCCAAAGAACACCATTCCCACAGTTAAACATGGTGGTGACAGCAACATGGTGTGGGGATGTTTTAAAGCAGTTGGGACTGGGAAATTTGGTCAGATTTGAGGGAAAGATGGATGGTGTTAAATACAGGGATATTGTCATAAACTAGAAGTGACCAGAACTGTGTGACTGCGACAGAGTGAACCAGACATAAATACGTGAATGTAAGTTTATTCAAGTAAGTGCATATACATGTGAATACGCCACCAATACAAACTGAGTGAACAAACCAAACAACCCAACAGTGAAGATAAACAAACAAACCAGCATAAGTAGCAAAGGGGAGTACCAGAATCGTAGTCAAGCCAGGCCAGGGTCATAAATAGGAGGTCAGCAGATTGGGGGACAAGGAGAAAGGGATCAGGTTGCAGGATAAGGTTCCAGGGATGCAGGAATAGATAGGATCATGTATACAGGCTGCAGATCAGGGCACAAGGACAATACCAGGGCAAGGTGTGTGTGCACTTGCCGGGTATTTATACAATGGCTGCTATCAGTCATGTGACGCCTGACTGCAGAAGGTAATACCTGCTCCACACTGCCAGGATCCCTCCGCTGGTGGATGCCAGTACTGCAGACCAAAGATTACATAATTCCAGCAGGGAAAAGCTCTTCTGACAGCTCCAAACTGCCAGGAGACACCTGCTGGTGGATCTCAGTACTGCATGCCAAATGATCGATATCACCAGCGGAGGGAACCTTTCCTGACAGATATTCTTGAGTAAAACCTGTACCACTCTGTGTGTGATTTGAGGCTAAGACAGCGCTTCACCTTCCAGCAGCATAATGACCCCACACACTGCTAAAGCAACACTTGAGTGGTTTAAGGGTGTCAGGAACCATGAAACAGACAGATACAGAAGTACAATCAAATCACACTTGTTTATTAACAATAAAAATAAAAAGGTAAATAGAAAAAAACGTAGTCAAGTATAGCCAGAGTCCAGTAGCCGGGTCGGGTAGTCAGCCAGTCCAAAGTTCATAAACCATATCGTGTAATCAGCCAGTCCAGAAGTCAGGGATCCAAGAAGAGCAACTGTAAGCCGGATAAGGGATGTCAGCAAGCCAGTCTAGAAACAAACAGCAGGAGATGGTTCCTTGTGATGTGACCAAACGTGAAGGCAATGGAGAAATGAGCTGGAAGACTTTAAATAGGCAGGTCAGATGAGCATCATCGGGAACAGCTGGTAATTGTGGAGAGAGAAGAGAGCTGGCAATTAGCTGACAGCTGAGCGGCCAGCCCAGAGGAGGAAGGGCTAAGCCAGCCCTGACAGTACCCCCCACCCCTCAATGACCCCTCTCCCTTCGGAGGGCGACCGAGCTTGAGGGGAAACCGTCTATGGAACTCACGGAGGAGGACAGGGGCATGTACGTCAGAGGAGGAAACCTAGGAGCGTTCCCCAGGACCGTACCCCTTCCAGTGCACCAGGTACTGTATGTGCCCACTGAACCTATGGGAGTCAACAATGGATTGTACCTCATACTCCTCATGGTTCTCAACCTGAATAGGGTGTGGACGTGGCACCGGGGTGGTAAATCGGTTACAGACCAACGGTTTCAATAAGGAGACATGAAACACATTTGAGATGCGCATACTAGGAGGAAGTTCCAACACGTAAGCTACTGGGTTAATCCTGCAAAGGATACGGAAAGGCCCAATAAACCGAGTGGCAAACATCAGTGAGGGAACACGAAGCCGGAGGTTGCGAAATGACAGCCAGACCCTGTCCCCAACCTGGTAGGAAGGCGCTGCCAGGCGTCTGCGGTCAGCATGGAGTCTGTAACTATCATTAGCATGACACAAAGCCTCCTGGATTTGTACCCAATTAGAACGAAGAACACGGAGATGCTCCTCTAACGCAGGTATAATCTGCGGAACAAACGAGTCAGGCAACATCAAAGGTTGGAAACCATAATTTGCCATAAATGGAGACAATCAGGAGGCAGAATTCAAGGCACTGTTGTGAGCAAACTCTGCCCAAGGTAATAGGTCAGACCAGTTGTTATGATGGTCAGAAATATAGCAACGTAGAAATTGCTCCAAGGACTGATTGGCTCGTTCTGCGGCCCCATTAGACTGCGGGTGATACGCAGAAGAGAACGCAAGCTGGATTCCCAACTGTGCACAAAAGGCTCACCAGAACCGGGAGACAAACTGACTGCCCCTATCCGAGACAATCACCTTGGGTAGCCCATGTAAGCGAAAGATCTCCCGAACAAAAATGGAATTGGGAGTTGGGCAATTCCACAATCCATAGACAGGTGAGTCCAGGGCCTCTCTCCATTGGGTATGGGTTGTAGGAGGCCCACTGGAAGGTGTCGTGGAGTCTTACTCTGAGCACACACAGGACAGGCAGCTACAAAAGCAGTAACATCAGCCCGTAGACTAGGCCACCAGAATTGTTGGGAGATGGCCCGAATGAGTTGATTCTTCCCAGGATGGCCAGCTGCCTTGGGAGAATGATAAGTCTGGAGCACTGCAGTACAGAGACTCTCTGGGACAAAGCAGCGGTCACAAGGTTTATAAGGAGGAGCATGGACCTGAGCAGCAAGAATTTTGTCACCCCAAGGAGAAGTAAGACTGGTGCGAACTGTAGCTAAGATACGATCAGGAGGAATCATAGAAACCGGAACTGACTCCGACTTGGAAGTGGAGAAAAATTGTTGTGACAAGGCATCAGCCCTTACATTCTTAGTACCGGATAAGAATGAGACAATGTAATTAAAGCTCGACAAGAAAAGAGCACATCGTGCCCTTCTGGGAGAGAGTCGCTTAGCCTCAGACAAGAAAGTAAGATTATTATGGTCAGTAAGAATAAGAATGGGCACAGTGGTACCTTCAAGGAGATGTCTCCATTCTTTCAGGGCTAAAATGATAGCCAACAGCTCTCTGTCACCAATCTCATAATTGCACTCAGCAGGTGACAATTTCTTGGAAAAGTAGCCATAGGATGCATAGCGCTCTCAGAGTTAGGATGTTGAGACAGAAGGGCGCCAACTCCAGTCTCAGAAGCATCAATGTCACGTACCTGGTGAAGGAGCCCAGAATGCAGGGAGCGGCCTCTCGTAAGCCTCCGGCTCGAGAACCCCTGAAAATGGGGACAGGGATTCTAGAGTTCAGAGGGCACAAGTGCCAAGCAAGGTGTAGGACTGGTCCGGACCTCTGAGGAAGCGTGGGTAACACAGAACCACAGAATGAGCAGGCAGCAGGTGATACACGGGAGCTTGGCAGAGGCACTGGAACAGCTGGCAGGTAGAAGATGTCCTGTAGCGCAGAAGAAGCCGGTGGCTGGAACAACCAGTAGGCAGGCTGGAGCGGCTGATAGCAGAAGAAACATGGCAGTCAAGCAGGAACAGCAGATAGCCAGGGATAGTCAAGGTACAAGCCGGGTCGGTAACAGGCGGGCAGCAAACAGTTCCAAGAGAGAGGCAAAAGCGTAGTCAGACAGGCCAAAGGTCGAAGCTGGCAGCAAACAGACGTCGTCAGGAACAGGCCGGGTAAACAGGGATCAAGGTAAACAGGTTAGCAAGAGCAGGAACACCGGACACGCTGTAGACTGGACAGCAAGGAGGCACAGTGACAGGTTCCTTAAGTAGCCCTTTGGGCGCCAAAAACAGTCTCACGGCATGTCTGCGCACCCCCGCGTGTAACCGTGCGCCCATTCACGACCCCGCGCACCCGCGTGCATCCGTTCGCACCATCGCGCACCCGCATACGCCCGTTCGTACCATCGCGCACCCGCGTGCGCCCGTTCGTACCAACGCGCACCCGCGTGTGTCTGTTCGCGCTGACGCGCGCCCATGAATACCGATTCTGCGGGCAGGTCTCCCATATGCCACTGGATTACCGGAATGACCATGACAATCAACTTCTAAGATAAAAGGCAACGTAGGATCAGGATGTGCCAACACAGCAGCAGAAACAAAGGCAGCCTTGAGAGTCTCAAAGGCCTTAATGGACTCTGGAGACCAACTCTGTGGGTTACCGTCCTTTCTGGTCATATCAGTCAGAGGCTTGACCAGAGACGAGAAGTTACGAATAAACTTCCAATAGTAGTTGGCAAAGCCCAGGAAACGCTGCAGAGGACTTAAACCCATGGGTCGAGGCCACTGTAGGACTGCCGAAAGTTTCTCTGGGTCCATTGAAAACCCAGCAGTGGAAATTACATAGCCCAGGAATGTAACGTGTTCACGATGGAACCGGCACTTCTCCAGTTTACAATAGAGATTGTTCTCTCTCAGTTTCTGAAGTACACGACAGACATCTGTGTGGTGGCTCTCCAGGGACTTGGAAAATATGAGGATATCATCGAGATAAACCACCACACACAACTGCAACAAATCTCAGAGGACATCATTAATAAATTCCTGGAAAACTGCTGTGGCGTTACAAAGGCCAAAAGGCATTACCAGGTATTTATAATGGCCTGTTCTGGTATTAAACGCAGTCTTCCACTCGTCGTCCTCCTTAAAGCGCACAAGATTGTATGCTCCTCTCAGGTCAAGCTTCGTGAAAACCGTTGCTCCCTTGAGGCGGTCAAATAACTCAGTAATCAATGGAATCGGGTAGGCATTCTTAATCGTGACATGATTGAGACCCCTATGATCTATACAAGGTCTCAGTTCACCGCTCTTCTTTTTCACAAAGAAGAAACCAGCACCAGCAGGAGACGGGGATTTGTAGATGAAACCTCGAGAAAGTGCGTCACCAACATACTCCTCCATGGCCTTATCCTCCAAGACCGACAAAGGGTAAACCCGGCCACGAGGAGGTATGGCACCAGGTTGAAGGTCAATTGCGAAATCATAAGGCCGGTGTGGAGGCAAACTACCGGCTTGACCTTTATCAAAGACATCGCCAAAACCACTGTACTCCTCCGGCAGGGAGGGGAGTGAAGCGGTGACAGGACCTTGGATACCTTCAGGAAGCATGTCTCACTGCATTGTGGTGACCAGGAGAGAACCTCAGCACGGAGCCAATCAAAAGAGGGGTTGTGCCTCTGTAACCAAGGATAACCAATAACCAGCGGAAATCTGGGTGAGGAAATAACTTGGAATTGGATTATCTCATAGTGAAGAGCACCTATGGCCATGGACAACGGAACCGTCTCATGAGTCACATGGGCAGGCTGTAAAGGTCTCCCTTCAAGAGCCTCAATGGCAAGTGAAGTGTCACGCAGCTGCAGCGGAATCGAGTGCTGCGAAACAAATGCAGTATCAATGAACAGGCCTACAGCCCCAGAGTCGATTAGAGCCTGTATCTCGATGGACAACTCAGCCCAAGAAAGGGTGACCAAAACCAGGGGCTTATCCTTCTAGATAACTGGGGATGAAACAACGCCACCTAGGGTCTGTCCATGACAGGACCTCAAGGTACGGGCGTTCCCTGGACGGGTAGGACAAGATTTCAAAAAGTGACCTGCCTGGCCACAATGAAGGCACAATCTCTCCCTCGTCCTAAAGGCTCTCTCATCCGCAGAGAGACACGTGAAGCCCAGGTGCATGGGTTCATCTTCACTGACCAACTCTGTACCAGGAGGCATGGGAGGTGAGGGAGGCATGGGTGGGACTACAAAGCTCGGAGGCAAATGTACAGGAGGCTTCCGCAAGCGCTCCTTAAGAGGAAGTCTGAGTCTGGAGTCAATGAGGATGGCAAACAAGATCAAGCTCTCCAGCTCAGTAGGTATATCTCGGGCTGCTATCTCATCCTTGATGGAGACCATGAGAAAAATCCACAAGGGCCTCATTGTTCCAAGCAACCTCTGCTGCCAGAGTACGGAACATTTCTCGTACTCTGTTTGATGGACATGAGGCACTTGGCAGCAGAAGCGGAGCGTGCGGGGACATCAAAAACCCTTTTAAAGGAGGCCAAAAACTGAGGGTAACTCAAGACAACAGGTTTTTGCTTCTCCCATAGAGGGTTAGCCCAGGTCAAGGCTCTCTCAGAAAGCAAAGATATCACGAAACCTACTTTGCTTCTGTCCATGGGAAATGCCTGGGACAGCATTTCAAAGTAAATCTCAACCTGATTGAGAAACCCTCTGCATTGAACTGGATCGCCCCCAAATCGCTGGGGAAGCAGAGCAGAACCAGACATACCTCCTATAGAGGTAATACTCGAGGCGGGTGCCTGCACAGTGACTGGCGCAGCAGCAGGGACGGCCTGCGACTCAAGTTGTACCGGAGCAGTCACTGCGGGGGATTCCAGTTGAGCCGTGCAATTCAGGAGCGTTTGTAACACCAAGGCAAACTGATCCATGCTGTGATCTTGCTCATCCAATCCGGAAAAAATATTTCTAACAAGTGGATTGACTGTATCTTCTGAATTCATGGCCTTTGCGTACTGTCATGAACCATGAAGCAGAGACAGAAGTACAATCAAATCACACTTGTTTATTAATAACAAAAATAAAAAGGTAAAGAGAAAAAAGCGTAGTCAAGCATAGCCAGAGTCCAGTAGCCAGATCGGGTAGTCAGCCAGTCCAAAGTTCATAAACCAGATCGGGTAATCAACCAGTCCAGAAGTCAGGGATCCAAGGAGAGCAACTTCAAGCCAAATAAGAAGCCATGAGGGATGTCAGTAAGCCAATCTAGAAACAAACAGCATTAAATAGTTCCCTGTGATGTGACCAAACGTGAAGGCAATGGAGAAATGAGCTGGAAGACTTTAAATAGGCAGGTCAGACGAGCATCATCTGGAACGGCTGGTAACTGTGGAGAGAGAAGAGAGCTGGCAATTAGCCGACAGCTGAGCGGCTAGCCCAGAGGAGGAAGGGCTAAGCCAGCCCTGACAAAGGGGAAACTTGTAAATGTGTTGGAATGGCCTAATCAAAGCCCAGACCTCAATCCAATAGAAAATCTGTGGTCAGATTTAAAGATTGCTGTTCACAAGCGCAAACCATGCAACTTGAAGGAGCTGAAGCAGTTTTGCAAGGAGGAATGGGAAAAAATCCCAGTGGTAAGATGTGGCAAGTTGAGAGACTTATCCAAAGCGACTTGGAGCTGTGATACCCACAAAAGGTGGCTCTACAAAGTATTGACTTTAGGGGGGTAAATAGTTATGCACATTGACTTTTTCCGTTATTTTGTTGGCTTCACAATAAAAAAAATCTTCAAAGCTGTAAATCCAACTATCCATGCAACAGGCTCTCCATTTTAGTAATGTTTTATCTGGCATAGAATGCACATAGGATACACTAGGAAAAAGTTACAAAAATTGCATTCCTTTACCTGATGCCTGATGGCGTGTTTAAAAATGTTTTTACATGTATCCACTTAGTGTCGAGAGGGCTTTTGACCTAAACAAAAACATATAACAGTAATAGAATAAAATAAACCAGTCTGTACACCATGGCAACAGTGTGGACGAAAAGAACTTGCAGCCAGAGTGACAAAGTTTAAACGTAAGCAAATGGAGTACGTATCATCTATAGATTTCTAGCAAGACTTTTTTCCCAGTATGGAGATTTGGCCTACGATGACTATCAACAGTTTAAGGGGTTGTAAAATCAAAAGGTTTTTTTTTTATCTTAATGCATTCTTTGCATTAAGATAAAAAGCCTTCTGTGTGCAGCAGTCCCCCTAATACTTTCCTGAGCCCCATCTCTGTCCAGCCATGTCCACTAGTGTCTCAGCCATCCGGGACTCTCCCTCCTCATTGAATGAGACACAGCAGCGCCATTGGCTCCCACTGCTGTTAGCCAATCAGGAGAAAGAGGAGGTGGGGCTGAGCCACAGCTTCATGTCTGGGCACACAGAGCTGCAGCTCAGGTCGGGTGCCCCATAGCAAGCTGCTTGTGTAGGGCCACCCAACAGGAGGGAGGGGCCAGGAGCACAGAAGAGGCACCGAAAAAGAGGACGATCGGGGCTGCTCTGTGCAAAACCACTACAACAGAGCAGTTAAAGCGGGAGTCCGCCGGGACTCCGCGTTTTTTTTTTTTTTTTTTTAAAGCCAGCAGCTACAAATACTGCAGCTGCTGACTTTTAAAATAGTGACACTTACCTGTCCAGCGTGCCCGCAATGTCGGCACCCGAAGCCGATTTCTAGATCGTCTGTCAGGTGCTGCCGCCGCCATCTTGGGTATGGGAATCAGGAAATGGAGCCTTTCGGCTTCATTTCCCGGTTCCCTACTGCGCATGCGCGAGCCGCGCTGCGCAATAAGGACGGTCCCCGCTGCCTCTGGGATCTGTGTGTTTCCCAGCAGGCAGCGGGGCACTTGCGGAAAGGGGCGGGCACTTGCGGAAAGGGGCGTAATCCCGGAAGTGGGTGCAGCATACCTGTACTGTACAGGTATCTGCACCCCCCTCCCCCCTGAAAGGTGCCAATTGTGGCGCCGGAGGGGGGGAGGGTTCCGATGAGCGGAAGGTCCACTTTAGGGTGGACCTCCGCTTTAAGTATAACATGTTTGTTTTTTGTTTTTTTTATAGAAAAAAAACAAGACTTTACAATCACTTTAAACTCTTTCCTTGGTCACCTTCCTAAATCGGCTGCCATTGGGGCCACCTGTCATGGGGGTCAGTGGTACATGTCTGATCAACAGTTACCCAGTGAGATCATACCTCCAACAGTGGTGCACGCCTCGATAGGTACACCCTCACTGGCAGGATGTACCAAAACCCATGTGACCAATCACCGCACATGCGTCAAGGGGTGGAGTCCCAGGGTTCTAAAGGGAGCCAGACTCTGACTATAGGGGCATAATTGATAACTCTCCCACCCACAGCAATGTAACCAGGCTACAAGCTCTGCATTGTCAAATACCTAGTGGGTAGAGCCTGGTTTATACAGAGGAAGGCCTCTTACACCTGTGACTCAGGGCGCCTGGTAGAGTATACAGTTGGCGCAGGAGTGCAGAGTAGCACAAGTGCCGGTAGACATGCAAGTTGGTCAGCGGCTAGATGAGTAGTATGGCAGTGGAGGTCTCTAGGGCAGGAACAGGCTGGTACTTGAGCATAGTGAGCCGAAGAGCAGGTCCCAGTCAGTGGGATATGAGTAGGTGCTGGCAACTTGGTAGCGCCAAGGGTCTGGAGCATAAGCAAAGTCAGACAAGCCGGGTTATACACACAATGATCAGATCGGGTACAGATGCAGAAAGAGGAGCGTGGTCAATGGACAAGCCGGGGTCAATGCAGACAGTAAATTTATTGTAATCCTGTGCTTTGGTTATTGCTTCCTGTAACAGTTTGTTAAATTGCAGGAAAGTTACTATTTCTATCATAGTTGAAATGGAGCATTCAGGAATTGTATTGGGTAGAAATGATGGATAAAAGTTGCAATTGGCAAAGAATGGAGATTGTTCAGTGACAGGGTGCTTGTGATTGTATGCAAACTCAGCTAGTGGAAGTAATGATACCAAGTCATTCTGAGAGAAGGGAGAAAAGCAACATAAGTATTCCTCCAGGATCTGGTTGGTTCTTTCCGTTTGACCACTAGTATGAGGGTGATAGGCTGAGGAGAAGGACAACTCGATCTCCAGCGTTTCTGAAAGGGATTTCCAAAATCTCGAGCTGCATTGCACGCTTCGGTCAGACACAATGTTAGCTGGGATCCCATGGAGCCTTACTATTTCTGTGCTGTTTCCAGAGCAGATGGCGTGCCTTTCATTGGTAACAAATGCCATTTTGGACAGCTTGTCTTACTAGAGTCAAAGTGTCCTGCTAACGCATTATTGTGGCACAAGTTCAGAACAGAAACACGTACTTCTTCTGGTACAAAATCTTATCTTGGTTCCATAATAGTCCATCATTTATTTGTAAATATGTCCCGGGGGGCAAGAAAATTCCCACAGAGGCTTTTTTGATTCGGGATATTAGATAATCTTGCAGCAGGACAGAATGGTTTCAGGGAGCCTGTGTTACTCAGCCTCGCCAAACATGTGGGAAAGAGCATCAGGTTTAATATTCTTTGACCCCAGCATGTACGTTATGTGGAAAGTAAACCTTGAAAAGAACAATGCCAACCTGGCTTGACATGGCCTCAAATGTTTTGCTGTCCAAGTATTTGAGGTTCTTATGATTGGTGAAAATTGGTATTCGATTAGCTGCCCCTTCAAGGACATTTCTCCACTCTTCTAGTGCAGCCTTAATTGCCAGAAGTTCACGGTCCACCACTTCCTAATTCCTCTTTGCCGGAGAAAGTTTACAAGAAAATAATGCAACTGGGTGTAGAACGGATTTGGCCCCCTGAGGTTGAGAGAGCACTGCCTCTACTGCTGATTCTGATGCATCAACCTCCAATATGTATGGTAGACCTGGGTCAGGATGCCTTAGAATAGATGCAGAAGTAAACAGCTCTTTGAGGCTCTCAAAAACAGACTGGGCTTTAGGAGTACAGTAATGGTTTCAATGGTTGGTCAGTTGTGTGATGGGAGAAACGATGGCTGAGAATTCCGTGATGAACTTTCCGATTACGAATACTATGAAGCGTTGTATTCCTTTTTTTATCTGTGGGAGCCAGAATGAATGGCATTCATTTTTTGAGGGATCCATCTTTATGCCCTCCATAGAGATTATAAATCCCAGGAACTGGATGCTCTAACGCTCAAATTCGCACATTTCTGATTTGGCATAAAAACCATGCTGTCTGGTACGCACCCTTTTCACATGCCCATGGTAAATCTCTAATGAAGGGGAAAAAAAAAATCCGAATATTGTCCAGGTAGACGATAACAAAATGGTCCAAAAAATCTTGAAAAATTTAATTGGCAAAATTCTGGAATGTAGCAGGGGCATTGAACAGGACATGGGCATCACTAGGTATTCAAAATTGAGTACGGAATGCCATCTTCCATTTATCCTTGGCTTGTATGTGGACCAGGTTGTATGCTCCTTGGAGATCCAGCTTTGTGAAGACCATTACGGACCTAAGCCTTTGGAACAGCTCTGGTATCAGGGGTAGGGGGTACCGGTTCTTGACTATGACCTTATTGAGCTCACAGAAGTTGACACAGGGTTGAAGAGAATTATCCTTTTTCTCCACAAAACAAAATGCCCTGCCCCAGCCTGAGAGGTGGATGGACGAATGAACCTCTTCTTCAAACTTTTGTCGCTGTAATCCTTAACCTCCTTGGCGGTATTCCCGAGCGTGACTCAGGGGTTGATTTTCTATGCCAGGAGCGTTAACCCCTAGTCTCGGGGTAAGATGGCAAAGCTGCCAGCGGAGCCCCTTATCTTCTCCTGGCGATCCAGCAACGTCCTCCACTGTCCTCCGCTGTGATCGCCTATGACATCACCGGTATCTGACTTCCTGGCTTTATTCCCTGCGAGCAGCAGCGGCACATTGGGAGCGGAACTGGGTGGGAAATTTAAAAAGTGTATATATGATAGATGGCTGCGCTTAGGTTTTTAATACCGGTTGCTGCCGCCCTAAAGATCTACAGCTCCCGAAAAGGGCTGATGATGTACAAGTTATATAAAAAGGATAGGGTCCAAGGCACTACCTCAAATTCTATGAATTTGTATCAATGACAGAAGGATCACTGGAAGCAACTATTCCTCCAAGACCCTCTCAACCAACAGGGGGAGAAGTCCACTAGGTAGGAGGAGAAAACGAACAGCACCCTTAAAAATAATATCTCAGAGTTAACAAAAATACAAGAAACAGGAGGCATACGCCACATACCCCCCTTTTTTTATGAATTGCCAGGGGATGGGTATGTTGTGCCAATACGCCTAATATGCCTAATATAGATAATAAATGGTGTACAGTATGTACCAGAACTAAACTATTTCGTACCAGATAGTTTATGCACAGTAATTCAGCTAAAATTACACACACTATCCTACATAGGCATACTGCCACATGATATTAAGTATAAACTGTTACAAAATGTCAGGATATTATAATAAGTGAATATAACATAGAGAGTAAATCAGGAAATATAAGGAAAACAGATGTTACCACACATTTACAATAGAGATCCTCCTATATCATTAGATTAATCCACAATATATATGTATATGTACAGGGCAACATTCCTTCAGAAAATTGTCCATACGCCGGTACAGTTCAAAAATAGTGCAAAACCAATTCCTTATGTATATAAAGTGCAATAGTGCACAAAATTATACAAAAAAGTGCAAAAAAATTGTCCATACACCAGTACAGTTCAAAAATAGTGCAAAACCAATTCTTTATGTATATAAAGTGCAATAGTGCAAAAATTATACCAAAAAATGTGCAAAAAAGTACTGGACCACCAATAAGTTACTGGCCACTCCGTCTTTTTGGCACCGTGATGTCAGAATACCTTTTTTCGCTCATCATGAAGTATTTCCACTTTGCGAACAATGAAGAGTTTGAGGCCACGCATCCTGCACCCAAACTAAAAAAAATCTGGGAGGTATGCCAAATTATTGGGACCAATTTCCAGCAGACCTATGTGCCAGAAAGGGACGTCAGCGTGGATGAAAGTTTGATGGCCTACAAGGGACACCTAAGCTGGATACAGTTTATTGCATCCAAAAGAGTGTGGTTTGGCATCAAATCCTACATGCTCTGTGAGTCATCCACTGGGTACAACCCCAGGTACAGCGGCTATGGGATGGCCACATCATCTGTCCGTACACTGCTGGAGCCATTGCTGAAACAGGGATATTGTGTGACCATGGACAATTTCTACATGTCTCAGGAAATGTTTGAGGTTTTGCTACAAAACAAGACTGATGTGTATGGTACCGTTAGGCCTAACCGACGTGACATGCCATCTATGTTTGGCAAGAAAAAAAAAAACTAAAAACTGGAGAAATGGTTGGCTGGCAGAAGGGTAAGATGATAGTAATGTGATGGCGAGACAAGAAGGACGTGTGTCTCATGAGTACTGTGCACAATATCTCCACTGCCATGGTCCACACAAAAGGTGGGAAAGATGTGCTGATGCCGCAAGTCGTGATAGACTATAATAACACTATGGGAGGTGTCAACAGAGCCGATCAGGCAATGACGTTTTATCTGGCTATGCGCAAACAGCAACAAAAAAAATATATATTTTAAAAAGATTTCCAGGCATCTTCTGGAACAATGCCTTTGGAATGCATACATCCTGTAGAGAGCAAAGAGTGACAAGCCTCTTGTTCATTCTGATTTAATCTGGAAGGTGGCTGAGCAGATTTTTGTCAAACACTAGATGCCATCAGTAGCTGTGAACAGACCTGGACAACGTGCTGTTGACGTTGCCAACCCAACAGGGTCGTCACTTTATGGACTACATACCGCCAACTACTAAAAAGGAAGCACCTACCAAGATGTGCGTGGTTTGATATTCAAAGAGATGGCAATGGAAAGAATGTCTGAAAAGAAAGCAAGTTCCATTGTCCGGATTGTGACGTTTGACTGTGTGCTGTACCTTGTTTAAAAATGTATGTATGGATGCACTGCAGATGGCGGCTCTGGTGCCCATGAACCCACCCCCCTATAGCTGGAAAGAGTGGAGAACGGAAAAGGACGGATGGTCGGATCCAGGCGGGCAAGGGAGGTCAGCAGTGCCGGTGAGAGAAGCTGTCAGCCTGTGTGAATGGATGCCTGCATTAGGAGACCGTGACCCCCCCCCCTCTCCCCGCGCCCCTCCAGCACTGTGTGAGTCTTGTGTTGTGCTCCCTGGGGGACCTCAGTGTACATATCCTGATATTCAGAGCGGAGATTCTGGAAGGCACAGAGGGGTTCAGCTGAGACACCTTACCAAAAGGCAGGGTCCAGGTGAGCGTCAGCGCTGGGTTAAGTGTAAGAGACTGCCTTTTTTTTTTCTCTCAAATGGGAGGATAGATATGGAGGAAAAAGCTCTCCTCTCTCTCCTCACCTCCCCTTACCTATCAGGTAAAATCTTTATTTTTTTATTTTTTTTGACATATCTCTCTGATCTGTTTTGTGGATATGAGTGAACTGGAGCAATTAACGAGATCTTGCTATTAAATTCCCTCTGCCTGAAGCGATAATTGTGCAAAAAAAAAAGGGGGAGAATAGATATGGAGTTGCTGACAGTATTGGTGCCTGTGCTGATGAAAATTAGTGAATTAATTCTTTCTATTTGAAACAACGGAAAAGGAAACCTTCTCTACTCCCCACAAGTAATACGATATATATGATAAAAGAGGCACATTTATTGTGAATTACAGAACGGGAGGGAATCTTGCTCTGTTAAAGGGACTCTGTTATAAAAGTGCCAAACTGTTAACCCTTTTTTGAGGCAAGGAGAACTTTGGCTTGGGAAGGAAATTTTCCTGCTATAAAGATAAGGGTAATGGGGTAAAGGGTGGGTTCTCCCCCTCTGTTGAGTAAAAGGTTCTACCTAAGTCGGTGCCCCAGAAACTGTCTAATATAGCAAATTAATTTTGGTAATATGTATGAAAAAAAAATATATATTATTTTTCTGAATTGTCCTGTGGAAAGCTAAGGAAGGGGGAAGGGGTGTGAAGTGGATTGTTGGGTAGTTGGATTACGCCCACCGGTGGGGGAAGGAGACAGAGAACAACATATGAGGTCGCTCACAAAAAGCGGCAGAACCTAAAACCCCACAGGAGCGTTTAAATACAAGCACAAACGCAAGCTCAATACAGAGATATTTAACAACTAAAGAGGGAAATCCCAGGAGTCCAGGAATGGAAAAAAAGGCAAAGTGCAAAAACCAGTAAGAAAGAGATGGGTGGGGGGCATGGCCGGGATGTGAAAGGGAGAAGACGTGCGACTGCTGAGCTCCGCTCCAACGCTCATCCTGCATACTTCCAGTGCCGTTTCTTTCATTGCACAGCCTCTCCCCCTGACACCCTGGGGCGGAAGAAAACCTCCGGTACCCCGCGGCCCTCTCCACAGCCCCCGGGAAGGCTCCGTTCGTCCACAGCAGGTGAGGCCCGGTCCGCGGCGGCCATCTTCCCCACGAGGCCCCCTGCTGCCACGATGTCCGGCTCCCAGGCCGCCGCTGATCCTCCTCCATCCCAGGCTGATTCCCAGGCTGATTCCCACGCCGAGCTCCTGGCAGCAATCAAGGTGGGCAGGGATTCGGTGATGGTGAAGATTGATCACCTAGTGGCCAATATCAGCCTGATCAGGCATGACATGGACAAATTTAGAGCCCGGTTCACAGAGGCTGAAGGCCGCATATCACAGCTAGAGGACACCACCAGATATGACTCCTGAAATCTCCGTGCATTACAGTTACAAGTTAAAGCCTTGCAGGAGAAGTCCATAGATACAGAAAATAGGCTCAGAAGGAACAATATCCGTGTCATAGGCCTCTCCGAGAAAGCGGAGGGCGCGCGGTCTGCTGAATTTACTGAGGCCTTCCTAAAAACGCTCCTGGAACTACCTGACATGCCTCCTACCTTTGTAGTTAAAAGAGCACATAGACTCCCTCCAACTCCCCCAGTCCCGGGGGCCCCACTGCGGGCTTTTCTGCTTCGGCTGCTAAACTACAGAGACCGGGACAGGGTTTTGATGGCAGCTAGAGAAAAGCGGGATCTACTTTTCAATGGAGCCAAGATTATGCTTTTTCCAGACTACTCCCCAGAGGTGCAACATCGTCGACGCTCCTTTACTGAGGTCAGGAAGCGCCTGAGAGATGAGGGCCTCAAATTCAGCCTGCTGTATCCCAGCAAACTCCGGGTGATTGCTGATGATCGCGCACACTTCTTCATGGACCCGGAAGCAGCCATGTCCTGGCTGGATGGTCGTAGATGAGCTACACCCGACTACGGATATCACCTGCACCTCTACATTGCCTGGCACCTTGCTCCTTACTCTGATTCATGCCCACTGGATCCTTGCCAGGTGTCTGCTGTGCCTGCTGACTCCCACCTCTTATCCTGCCTGGCCACTGGGGAACCGAGTGCTGCCGCATAATAAGTGACTGCTCCGGCACTTACACCTCCGTGTCTTCGTTTTCTTTCTGTGCACACGGCTGTGCAACCATTGATGGTCTGTTGGGCACTTTTGCAGGAGCGGGCCCACTTAGCAGGCTACGAGAGACTCACACTACTACAAGCAAGCACTGCCACCGCGGAGTGATTGACGCCCCCCCACCCCCTTGGGTTTTTTCTTACCTTCCCCTTGCCTGTTCATTTTAATATTTTTCTATTTTTTCTTTTTTCCCCTCCCTTTCTGGTCAGTGGCCAACGTCACCTATTTTTGTCTTGCTCCCTGACCATATGACTTTGACCAGTGGTGCGAGGGGCGAACACTGACGGTGTAAGGCCCCAGTCGGGGGCGCTTACACCTATTTGGTTTAACTTTTTTTGTTTGGGGACAAACTATTCCCGGACCCCCCCCCTCCGTTTTTCTTTAGGGGGAGCGATGGGACATAGTAGGAAAGGCACTCCGTGCCTGGGAAGTTTGTAACCTGTTTGGGTCTCCACAGTTCTTTATGCATATGTTTATGTCTGTTTATGTTTTGTATTATGTCTCAGTGCTGACAGTATTACTTGCAATGCAATAGTGATCTTGCTGCTTACAGGGTGTTCCTGGGAATGCCCCCTTCAATACTCCTGCTCCCCCTTTCTCTCTATGCCATATGGCTAACCAGGTCTCGGAATCGTTTACCATCCTCTCCTGGAATGTTAGAGGCCTTAACTCTAAATTTAAGAGAGCTCTTCTCCTCCAATATTTGAAAATTCACTCCCCCCAGCTTATTCTCCTACAGGAAACTCACCTTTTGGGCAACAAGGTCCTAACTCTTAAGAAACCCTGGATACAACGGGGATTGCATGCCACCTACTCCACTTACGCCAGGGGGGTATCGATCCTTATTCATAGGAATTTCCCTTGTGTTATTGAAGAGGTCCGCACAGACCCCCTGGGGAAATTTGTGATACTAGTGTTTACTCTATGGTCTCAAACGTACATTATTATAAATCTCTATATTCCCCATCCTTTTTCACCCACATTACTGTACGATGTTTTAGACAGGATCTCACCCTTTTGTCCTGGGCGGGTACTGGTGATAGGAGACTTCAATGCCACCCTATCTCCGGAACTGGACAGGCCTACATCGGCAAAGAAGCAGTGTATGGAACTCTCCGTGTGGGCTCAGGCGGTTGGTCTGGTGGAGGTCTGGAGGTGGAGACACCCTGAAAAAAGGGCTTACTCCTGTTTTTCAGCTTCTTACAAGACAGCATCCCGGATAGATTTGGCTTTCTCCAACCCCGCACTGTTAGCGGACGTGTTGGAGGCGTCCTATCTCCCCAGTGGATTGTCTGATCATAGCTCACTGTCGGTGGTGCTCCGCTCCCCTGCCTCCCGTAATGTGGCACTTTGGTGGTTGGGTACACAATGGATCTCTCATCCTGACCTTTCTGACAAACTGCCGGACCAGCTAGCAGAAAATTGGGAAAAGAATGTGGGGTCCTCCTCCCCTGCAAATGTTTGGGATGCTTTCAAGGCATATACCAGGGGACAATACATTTCCTGTATTGCTGACATAAAAAAAAAGACGAGTATGACTCTCTCACTGCAACAAGCTATTGATAATTGCAACGACACATACACTATGGAGCCAAACCCTACCAATTTTGACATACTAATGGCAGCTCAGAGAGACTTGCAGTTGCACCTGACGGAAATTGCATGACTTGACATGTATAAGGGGAAACAGCGGGTCTTTGAACAGGGAGATAGAAATGGCCGTCTGCTGGCGATGATGGCTCAGCATGACCAGCCCCTCATTCTGGTGTCTGCCCTACAGACTCCAGACAGAGACACCGTGAATTTCCCCTCGGATATACTACGGACATTCAGCGCTTTATATGAAAAGTTGTATTCCTCAGGCCTCCCCACTGACTTTCAACCCGAGTCACTCCACACCCAGTTGGCACTCGGATGGTTTCTGACTTGGAGAGGGAAACTCTGGTCCAACCTTTTACAGCCCTGGAGGTCCTGGGAGCCATTAGATCTTTTCCCCCGGGTAAGGCTCCGGGGCCTGATGGGCTTCCGATGGCCTTCTACAAAACTCACGAAGATCTCCTGGCGCCCCTCCTAGCTCAGCTCTATACCACCTGTCTGACTGCTGGCGCATTACCCGCCTCAATGTATCATGCATACCTAACATTGATTCACAAGGCCCCTAAGGACCCCACCTCTTGTGCTTCCTATAGGCCCATAGCCTTATTAAATTCTGACTTTAAAATATTGACCAAGCTCCTGGCCCGTAGACTTTATCCCATGCTTCCCTCGGTGATAGACTCTAATCAGACAGGTTTTATGCCCCGTAGATCTACAGATATTAACCTCAGGAGGATTTTTACTAATATTCATGCCCAACATTTAAATGTGGGAGCCCGGGTGGTGGCCTCCTTGGATGTCAAAAAGGCCTTTGATACGGTTGAATGGCCTTTTCTGTGGGAAACACTACGAAAAATGGGCTTCCCCTTACTGTTTATCAATTGGCTCCAGGTGATTTATAGGAGCCCTACTTCGTCGGTGTGACTGGGGGGGGGGCCATATGACACAATCGAAACTGGAACGCACACTCAGGGCCGACTGCGACAAAAAACCTACTTCCATCTTATACTCACATCTCATTCATGTGTCGCTGCCGGCTCTTGATAAACTTTGGACCAGATGGCAGACCGACATCCCCACACTAGACACGGATGATTGGGATGATGTATGGGATCTTCCTTTTAGCTCACGGGTCTCTATTTGAGACCGCCTAGTGCAATTTAAAATTGTGCATCGGGCCTACTACACCCCGTACAGACTTCATAGGATGAACCCCTCTCACTCTCCGAGCTGTTGGCGGTGTGGTGCCTCACCTGGGGACTTCTCGCATATTTCATGGCGGTGTCCAAGGGTCCAGCAGTACTGGGAGTTTGTGCTGACTCTAATTAGAAAGGTCACCATGACTGCTGTGCCTTTGGCCATGGAGGTCTGCATGCTGGGACTCATCGAGTCCATGGTGCAGTCCACTGCTAAATGCACGTTGATTGGACTGTTGCTTTTTTATGCTCGCAAGAATATTGCTATGCACTGGAAAAAGGCAGAACCTCCTTCCATGGTGCAATGGAAACGCCTGGTGAACAACAGTCTTCCCCTATACAAAGATACCTACCTACACTGGGGCTGTCCAAGGAAGTACGATAAGGTCTGGCACGCTTGGTTCGCTGACCCCGAAACAGCCTAGATGGTGGAGGGGAACGTGGCTGCTGATGGGTCTCTGTTCCCTGCCCCCCCCCCCCCCCCCCCCGGGTTTTGGGGGATTCTCTGTTCTCTTGTGAGGTACAAACAGGGGATTGAATATGATATGCCGGTTGAGCTGGGGCCACCAGTCAAATACCCTCCTAATTGTGGAATGTTGAAATGCTGTGTTGCAATGCATACTTCTGTGTCAATGAGTGCTCTTGTATACTGTAAGCACTGTTGTTTTACGTGATGTCTGTTATGAAACTCTTAATAAAAATATTTTTCAAAAAAAAAAGAAAGAGATGGGTAAACAAAAGGGGGCACAAGGAGACAAAATGAGGGAGGAGATGGAAATGGAGAGGGAAACAGATCATTGAAAGTGAAGAACAGAGAAATATATCCCAAATGCCGACTAAAACAGAGATAATAGCAATGTTTGAGAGGATGGAAAATCTGATTAAAAGTGAGATTACAAATGTAAGGATGGACTTAGGACACCTGTTGAGGAGAGTAGAGGAGGCAGAGGAGAAAACAGAAATGCAAGCTCAAGAGATCATAGAACTAAAAACACAAGTAAGGGAACTGCAAAGGAATGAGAGGGAGTTTCTCTATAAGCAGGAAGAGCAAGAAAACCAAAACAGACGTCAAAATGTAAGAATAAAAGCTTTATCAGAACAAAATGGAAAAAAATTTGCAGTAAAAAATTAGAATAATATTTAATCCCCTACTGGGTCGAGGAGAGGGGGAGAAGTTAAAGATTGACAGAGTACATAGGATAAGGAAACCCCCCAGCTTAAAGGAGGAAATACCCGAGACCTCATTATTAAATTTCACCAATACACAGATAAAGCTAAAATACGGAGTAATATGAGAGGAAAGCCTCCATTGCCATATGAACAAGCGGCACTCCAGGTGTTTGCAGATCTATCAGCAGGGATACTATCAAGAAGAATATAAAACATAGAGGAGCGCCACTTCAGTAAAATTGCTTTTATTTGATTCCAAGAAAGTATAATATCACTTACATATAAAGTCATAGATTTGCACATGGACGAGTGGCTATTCCCACAAGCAGGTAAATGTCTCAGTATCCAAGTCGCTATGATGGAATCCACAGAGCGCTGGGGGGAGCTCAGCTTTGTTCTGCGCTCGGCAGAGATGCAGACCAGCTCGTGAGAGCAGCGTGTGACGTCGACAGGGGACACAACGCGGCATTTAAATAGGGAGTGTGGAATAAGGAGAGTTTGGCTTTCCTCGATCTTGAGCTCAACCATGAAGGTAATAATATCTTTGCTCGTAATTACACCAAACCCACAGCAGGCAATTCATATCTACATTATGATAGCTGCCATCACCCCTTGTGGGTGAATAACATTCCCAAAGGTCAGTTCTGTAGGCTTAGACAGAATTGCACTAGAGATTGTGATTATATATAACAGAGTACTTTACTTAAAGAAAGGTTCATTGAGAAGTGTTACCCTCCACATTTGGTGGAACAGGCATACTATCAGGTACTCACCAGGGGCCGAAGTGCTGAGAGCAGCTTCCCTTGCAACTGGGTGCACAGTACCCCTGAGGGTAGAACAGTGGGTACAGGGCACGAAGGGGCAGGGGTTGCCAGCAGGTGACTGATATGCAGGAAGTCTTCTGAAGGAAGAGATGCCTCTGCAGACGGCCTTGGGATATACTTGAAGAGAACGCCCGGCCAGAGGTTCTAACACCTGACTTGTGTGAAGGTCTGGAAGAGGGCTCGTGCAGGATGGACCGGACCAGAAGGTAAGTAGCAAGCCAGTCTGTAAAACAGGTAAGAAAAGTGCAGAAACAGGCCGAGGGTCAAACACAAGTAATCAGTCCAGGAGCCAGCAAGGCTGAGTGCAGAGGATAATCCGAAGGCAGGCTGAGGGTCAAAACACAGGTATCAGTCCAGGAGCCAGCAAGGCTAAGTGCAGAAGACAGAGGATATTCCAGAGGCAGGCCGAGGGTCAAACACAGGTATCAGTCCGGGAGCCAGCAAGGATAAGAGCAGGAAGTCCGTTAAACAAGCCAGGGGTCAGGTCAGGAGAGAATCAGTGTAGTCTAAAAGCAATCCGGGTCACAACAGGAAGTGGTAAACAGGAACAGGAAGCAGAGAAACATAGGTGAGCTGAGGAGACAAACCAGCAAAGACACAGAGCAAATGGTTGCCTTTTATAGACCTGCCAGAGTGATCAGGTGATGTGCAAACCCACCGTATAACGCACCCGTGTGCACCTCTGCGCTGGTCGCACAGGGAAGCACCGACGCTGAAGTCTGTTGATCCTCTGACACATACAACACTTTTCTTCCTGCAAAAAAAACCTAGGATTGTTAAACCCCCGGAAAAGAATCTGTTGTACGTTTTATTACTGGGTTCCATAGACAGTACAAAAAAATGGAAAACATCCTAGGAAAAAATGTGAGTATTTTAAAACAGGACCCCCATCTGAGTTCCACCTTGAGTGATAGACCTAAGGTTACTTATAGGAGGGCACCTACCCTTAAAAATAATATAGTACCTAGCAAGCTGAAATGTAAACGTGATCCTAATCCTCTTTGTCTCATTCCACTCGTAGAGATGTACAGGTGTAACAAATCTCTTTGTAAGACCTCTGATTTTGTTAATCACGGCCAAAAAAAGTTTACTCATAAAGGAGTAACGTATCAAGCCAATCAATTCCATAACTGCTGGGGGCATGGCCTGACGTGAATGGCGGCGGATGTGTCTGTTACCAGCTCCTGATATCCATGGAGCAATCCGCCGCCAACCTTACCTGCACAGAAATCTCTTTGAGAGACACATCCCCTGGTCCGGACCGTCCTCCTGCATCCCCCCAGGCTGCTATTTCGGCGGCATCTCATCTGCAACCTCCCATGGATCTTAGGCAGAGATTCCCACCGGCTGCCGCCATCTTGCCTCCCCGAGGCCTCCTGGACATCGTGGAAACGAGCCGCTCGGGAAGGTAAGGGACTACCATCCGTCCCCTCCCGCCACACATCCCTTGGTCTGTGACACTCTGGGGGCAGTTTCGGGCTTATACATCGCCCGGGAAGGAGGCGGCCGGCTCCGGCCCGCTGCGGCCTAGTTAGGCCTGAGGATCCCCGGCCTTTCCTAAGGCAGTTGCCCGCGGGATCACGCCAAGCACGGTCCGGCCTCTTACAGTGGACAGTGGACATTACCCTCATATAACAGCTGGCCTGACCCCCCCCCTTTACTGATCCAGCCCAGCGGTGCATTCCTCAGGGCTTGGTGGCACTGCAGGCCCCCAGAAGCCAGCACACTTTCTTGATAAAAGCAGGGGTACGGGAGGCCTTAGCCCGCAGCCCATCAGGGCGTCTGCAACCACAAGGACCCAGTTTTGTAGCATCCTGCACCATATTTAGGATGTTAAGTGAATGTAATTGAGAGGGCCTCCATCTAGCATTCAACTCCGAAGCTCCAACTATGCCAGCAAAGACACCCGCAACTCGCTCTGCATCGGCCGAGAAATCTAAGACAGCGGCGACTAACCACACCGTCACCGGCTCCATTCAGCGTTTTCTGGCTGCCAGTAGAACCAGTGCAGGTAGCAGTCAAGCCAGGTCCACGAAACGCAGCACATCTTCCTCTTCACTAGCTGCTTCCGTGAGAGATAGCTCATCTGCATCATCTTGCTGCTCGGACCTCATGGAGGATCCCGGGGCCCCCTCAGGCTCAGAAATGTCATCGCTTCTAGGCGGCCTTAAAAAAGAGCTAGCCGGGATATTCCACGGCCTTGAAAAATCTGTAAGAAAGGAGATCACAGGAGTGAGGACAGATATGGCGCACATCCTTGACAGGGTGGAGGAAACAGAGCAGAGGCAAGAATCTCATGCAACAGCCATCGGAGAACTTCAAGAATCTGTCACGCAACTAGCCCTTGCTCACCACGCCTCCTTGTATAAGCTCGAGGACCTCGAGAATAGGAATTGTAGGAAAAACTTGCGCATTAGGGGCCTGCCTGATGCGACTGGTGACAACTACTTGGAACCGTCGATCCGCGGAATATTTAACACAATATTGGGAAAGCCACCTACCGAACCGCTGCTCTTTGACTGAGTTCATCGAGCTCTCAGGCCCCGCAACCTTAATACATAACAGCCTAGAGACGTAATATGCCATCTACATTACATTACTTTACGGACAAAAACGCCATCATGGTCAAGTTAAGAAACACCCCCAACATAGACTTTGACGGCGCAATTCTCATCATTTTCTCTGACCTATCTAAAGAAACTTTAGACCAGTGACGAGCCCTCAAACCACTTTTGGAACATCTACGCTCCAATGGGGTCACCTATAGATGGGGTTTCCCGGCGCGTCTCATCGCCATCAAAAATGGCCGCTCCCACACCCTCCGGTTTCCTGAGGAGCTGACACAATTTCTGAAAAAGACCTTAATATGCCGATGTTGGAACTCCCGGGCTGGTAAGACCCGGTTCCTAAACTCTCTCGTATTCAGGACTCTCAATGACAACAGTGCCCTCTGCGCCAGGCTCTACACAACAACGTAGATGAACATGGGATGATCGTGCCTAAATGCTGTTTTTTTTCCCTTCTCCGGCTATTTATCTCTTCTTATTGCAGGTTCTACCGAATCCGGTTCTGTCCAAAAGGCAACAAACCCAAC